>NC_089490.1:169326215-170650501 GCF_036850765.1 Saccopteryx bilineata | reverse complement strand
CCACTATATAAAGAGTTTTAAAGACATGGGAAAATGCTTACATGCACTATTGAGTGAAAAGAGGAGCATACAAAAGTGTGCAATATTTTATACAAAAATTAAAATGGAAAAATATAGAAATACACGTGTAATCTTTTTCCCTGAACATCTTTTGAGAAAGGAAATTTTTCATTATACTAAGTAGAGCATAACACAATACTCAAACTGTATTTTATAGTGAAGGCACTCATCTAGCTAAAAGTATGGAACCTGTTATTTAATTTGACTTCACTTTAGATCATTAGTCAGACTCTGCAGATTCTTCTCCTCCCTCCCCAAGTAGACAATCCATTCATGTGTATATTTAT
Organism: Saccopteryx bilineata; assembly: GCF_036850765.1. Classification (NCBI taxonomy): domain Eukaryota; kingdom Metazoa; phylum Chordata; class Mammalia; order Chiroptera; family Emballonuridae; genus Saccopteryx; species Saccopteryx bilineata. The sequence goes on along the minus strand of NC_089490.1, from coordinate 170,650,154 downwards.
TGACATCATTCTATAAAAAAGAGTAGTTCCTTCTACCCCATTTATTTAATTTTTTCCATTTTTAAAAAATTTATATCAATGTAAATTCAGGGAGTATTTTTATACTTGAAACCTGATAAAACACCAGAAGGGTGAATAAAAATTACATTTCAGTGTCACAAAAATACCGTTTTCAGTTATTTGACAGCATAAATAACTTATCCCAGGGAAATAATGCTACTTTTCTGTTATAAAAGTAATATTATTCAGCATTAGTGATGTTAAAATGTTGAGTTTTTATTTTGTTTTTATCTAGTTTAGTGCTTTAATTTAAAAAGCAAAACTTTAAAATTTTTTAATAATTACCATAATCTATATAAATAGAAATGTAAATGTTCATTTGTTCAAAATCTTAAATCTCCGAAAGGCCTTCACCAATTGCTTTGAAATTTTGACACAACGTTGCATTCAAATATGCACGTGGTTTTATATATGCACATTTTTAGATACCTACTATTATATAGATGTCACACCTGTGACAGGTAAAAACATGCTTTTTTTGAAAAACAGCGCCATCTGTTGGACATAACAGCAACACACGCTATACTAAATATTTTACAATTATATGTTGTGTGTTCTAGAGTCAGCAAACCAGACAATCTCTCTGTCTGCACAGACAATGGAACAGCAAGAAATATTGTATACCCACAAGCATTGGGAAATTAAACATATTAGAAACGTGTGCTTTCTCTTTTCTCTCTTTTCCATTTAACCAGACTGAGCCACAGCAACGCATGGCTGGGTACAGCTAGTTATAGTTATAAAGATTGTAATTTAAAAATCTATTTATATTTATTCAATAAAATGCAAATAAATATATACAATCCCAGATAGATAATGTGTAATGCCTAAACTACTGAGCAAGAACCCGGAGGATAGTATTCCTACCTTGTCATTTCCAGGGGTGGTTGCTTCGGCAAACATTTACAACAATCACCAAAGGAAGATAAAAAATAAATTGACAAACTTAGGTCATCACATTTTAAAATTTTGATGAAGAGGGTGGATAATGAAAATATACATTTTAGTTTTAAATTTGTGTGTGTGTGTGTGTGTGTGTGTGTATGTGACAGAGACAGAGAGAGGGACAGATGGGGATAGACAGGCAGGAAGGAAGAGAGTTAAGAAGCATCAATTCTTATTCTTTGTTGCGGACTTAAGTTGTTCATTGATTGCTTTCTCATATGTGCCTTGACTGGGGGGCTACAGCAGACCGAGTAACCCCTTGCTCAAACCAGTAACCTTGAGCTCAAGCTCGTGAGCTTTGCTCAAACCAGATGAGCTTGTGCTCAAGCTGAAGACCTCGGGGTTTCGAACCTGAGTCCTTCCCGTCCCAGTCCAATGCTTTATCTACTGCGTCACTGCCTAGTCAGGCTACATTTTAGTTTTAGAATGAAGGTCAGCATGATTTTGTTTTCTTTCAGACAAAAAGGAAAGGTTGAATGCCACACAATATTTTTACATACAAAGCATGAATTAGAGTGCTAAGTATTGTAGTTAGCACACAGTCTATTGGGATCTCATGTTCTTTAAAGGTAGTGGAGTGTTTGTCTTTTTGTCCCTTGTTTCCTATGTTAAATACAGATTTATGATATAATACAAATTTTACCTAATTTAAAATACCTTTCAAACAAAGAGGAAAAATATAACAACAAAAGTGAGGAAACCTTTGAATCAACATCAGCACAGATGGTCGAGTTCGCTAGGGTTTTGTGTTTACTTCTGTGAGGTCTTTTATAGGGTGTCTCAGGTGAATTCTACTACTGAGAGCTAGCACCTGGAAACCCATGCGTGAGAGACTTGCCTGGAGATGAAGACATTTTGGCATCTATTTTTAAACTTTCTTGCAATAAATATATGAAAAAACAGAATAATATAATGGAATTCAACAACAACTAATCAAATAGGATTCTAATTTTAGCCCTTTTTAAGAAAAAATAAAAAGTAAAGGTAATTCTAGTTTTTGAGTTTCCTTAAGTTTTCTTTTTTATTTTATTTAGAAAATTAAACTTAACAGGGGACATTGATGTTAAAATTCATATTTCTGAATCTAAATGCGATTCAGGTTTCTTAAGGTACATACAACTACCATTTTAAATCTGGTTAATAACATCTTTAAAAATCTCTAAAATACATACACCCATTTATACACACACACACACACACTCACACACACTCGTCATGACAGTAGAGGGTAGTTGAAGTGGGTTTAAATGAATAAAATCAGTAAATAAAATCATTATGTTCCCAAAAAAAGCACTATAATGCAATAGTCAAATTGACTACATATATTGAAACTATGTAAAAATATATTCACTGTATAAATATTTTGCTAATTAAATTCTCTTTTGATGGTACCTATGATGCTGGTGGCCGAGGCCAGGCAGGTCCACATTGGATTCAGGCAGACAATAGAGAAACTGCAGAAACGGAAAGTGTCGGGCCATACCCATTTATTGTAGGCTCTCAAAGGCAGGTGAACAAATAAACAACAAAAGTGAAAGAGCAAAGCCCTGGCCGGTTGGCTCAGCGGTAGAGCGTCGGCCTGGCATGCGGGGGACCCAGGTTCGATTCCCGGCCAGGGCACATAGGAGAAGTGCCCATTTGCTTCTCCACCCCCACCCCCTCCTTCCTCTCTGTCTCTCTCTTCCCCTCCCGCAGCCAAGGCTCCATTGGAGCAGGGATGGCCCGGGCGCTGGGGATGGCTCCTTGGCCTCTGCCCCAGGCGCTAGAGTGGCTCTGGTCGCAGCAGAGCGACCCCCCGGAGGGGCAGAGCATCGCCCCCTGGTGGGCAGAGCCTCGCCCCTGGTGGGCATGCCAGGTGGATCCCGGTGGGGCGCATGCGGGAGTCTGTCTGACTGTCTCTCCCCGTTTCCAGCTTCAGAAAAATACAAAAAAAAAAAAAAAAAAAGTGAAAGAGCAAATAAACAAAGAAAAATCTTCTATTTGCAGTAAGGGCAAGGGAGCAAGGAAAACCACACCTCATGGTGGTGGGAGAGCGATCTGGGAGAATCACAGCCCATACCCTTATATAGGCTACACATAGGTGCCTCTACCAGGTGCTCGTGCACTAATCAAGTAAAGTGCTTGCAGCTGGTAAACCCGTGAGCAAGCCTAACACAGCTGCCCCACAGTACTATTTAGAAGAAGATATACCTATATCCTTGAATGCTGAGATCCGTTCAGATATATCAAAAATATTTTATCTGACAGTGAGAATAATTGCAAAGAATTAAAAAACTCTTCCATTAAATTAATGATACATTACCATTTGTTCAAGAGATCATTAATAAAAAAAAATAGGCCAAAGGAGATATAGGACACTGGGACTTTTTTTTTTTTTTTTTTTTTTTAGCAGTCCTTTGGCTGGGCTTAGACTTGCCAAGATTCAATATAGCCAAGGAATTGTAGAGACTTGAGAACCATAATAATACATCTTAATTTTCAAAAAATATTTTGTGTAGCTATTTCCCTCTGGTACCATTCTTCAAACCTTCAATGGAACATTATTAAAACTACAATGTGGTGTTAGCCTTGGAGTTGTACAGGGGTCCTTGTAAGGAAGGAGAAGTCAGGCCCCCTTATCCCTTCTCCCTGAGGATGAAGAGGAAGAAAAGAATACAAGAGACAGAAACCTGGAGGAGTAACTGAGTCAGCCAGTTATAGATTAAATACAGTTCTCTGAAAGGTTGCCTGGAGCTGGTTGTAAAACAAAGCAAGAAGAACAGGACTTGTACATAGCGGAGACCAGTGGTCGGGAAACCCTTTTCCCCATCAAACTCCCCTCCTGAAGTCATAAAAATGACATACACCTCTAGGCAAAGGAATCATGAGCCCCTTGCATGAGCACATGCATTCTTTAAAAGGTATATAAGATGTAAGGCCTGATCTGTGTGGCGCAGTGGATAAAGCATGGACCTGGGAACACTGAGGTTGCCGGTTCAAAACCCTGCACTTGTCAGGTCAAGGCATATATGGGAGTTGATGCTTCCTGCTCCTCCCCCCTTTCTCTCTCTCTCTCTCTCTCTCTCTCTTTTTCTCCCTCCCTCCTCTCTAAAATGAATAAGTAAATAAAAAATTTTAAAAAAAGATGTAAGGAATCTAACTTTGGGGAGCATGTTTTTGGTTGCCTCTTTTGGAGTCATGCTGGCTAAATAAATCCTTTTTCCTTCATCAAGTTGTCTGGGCATTTTTGGTCCTCCTTTGATTCCTGTAATACTTGGGTTATGACAGGCTTGACATACAATGTTTCAAGTTTACGATGCTCACTCCCATAAAAACTTAAAAAAATTGGGAGAAGAATGTTTTGTCCTACACTGTTAGCATTGTACTTACAGACCACGTGGGCAAACTGGTTTGGTTGTGCACAGTGTTAGATTCAGGGAGTACTGACATGCTGGGGCTGCCAAGAGTGTACAAGGTCCCTGTGACGCTGAGAACAAAGAGTTCAGCAACATCCTGCATTGAGTCAGAGACCCTTATCAGAAGTTTATGTTTGAAATTCTCCACTGAGTAATACCCCCCTCCCCGTAACTGCGCACGACCTCCCTAGCCAATGACTAATAGCCACATCAGCTTCTGTATGATGCTTGCTCATCCTAGACAGCCACCCTATAAAAAGGAGCCATTTTAGAAGCTCGGAGCTGCAGTCCCTGTGCAGGTTTGGGGGGGCTGCAGTCCCTGCGCAGTTTGTTGGCTGCACAGGTTTGGTTGGCTGCAGTGCTCCAGTCTCTTCAGAGACTTGGGTTGCCTGCAGTCCCTGCGCAGGTTTGGGGGGCTGCAGTGTTCCCCTGTGTGGGTTACCTGCAGTCCCTGCGCAGGTTTGGGGGGGGGGCTGCAGCGCTCCCTTGCATGGGTTGCCTGCAGTCCCTGTGCAGGTCTGCAATAAAACTTATAAAATTCACTTTGGGTCTGCTGCAGTCTTTCTCGCTAGGATGTAACAGATGGAGGCCCCCAGTGAGATTGGCCATGTAAGACCCCTCCTCACGGAGTGGGCTGCAGCAGACATTGGTAGCTGGCCGGCCTCCGGCAGTTGCCGTTTGGAAACTGAATTTGGCTGATTTGAAACATTTAGAATCTTGAGACTGTTTGGTAAGGAAACTTCCTCTTTGAATATTTGGAAACAGAGCTCTGGTTAGAAAATGGTGTAGTGGAGCAGGCGGGACGCCACCTGATTTCTCCCCAGCTGGTCAGTCAGGGAACGCAGGACGCTGCCTTCTCCCTTCGGTTTTGGTTTAGAAGTTTTGTTTGTTTTGCGTGCATATTTGGTTTGTTTGTCTGCTACTGGAATGGCCAACTTAAGAGCAGACTGGCCAAACCAAGGATTGCTAGACCCATAGAAAACATAGAGAGTTTAGCATACTATCACCAGCACCCACCTGCAGGCAGGTGGCACGGTCAGTATGCAGCCCAGTATAGCAGCAGAGGTAGAGAAAGAAAAGGCAGCCAGGCTGCAGCTGGCTGCAGAAGAAGCCGCAGGCTCCCCTCACGGTTTCAGGCACTTGCCCCTCCCCATTGGGGCAAGAGCTCAAGGGCTGAGCCACTACTTAGTCAGGCAAAAGATAACAGTACAGTAAGCTAGAGGTTATCTGTTGTTGTATTCCCAATTTTGCTCTCCTAGTCAAGCCCCTCAGTGAGATCTGAGCATGGCTTTTAAGGTCTATAATGACCAAGGAAATAACAGAAAAGGCAAATAAGGCCCAAAAGAAGTCAGGAAATACCAACTTTTGGCTCCAGCGCCCTAAGGGGCTTCATAGCTTTCATCAAGGCCCTGCTCCAGAGTGGAAAGAAAGGTCATTGAACTGAAGCCTGCCAGGCTTCCCAGTCCCACTGGCTGACAAGTCTGTGCTGTGGAAAGAGGGACATGAGAAGGTAAGCTGCCCCCTTGCTCCATGGAGGGAGGGTTCAGTCTCTTCTAGCCCTGCTCCAGCTACCTGTGACCTGACCTTGCCCAGCGTGCTGGGAATTGCCACTGAAGGCCCAAGGACATCGTTCACGAGCCTAAGGTATTTCTTCCAAGTAGCAGATAAGCTAATAACACAAGGGCCATCTATTATGCCTTGCTTGAATATTTAAGTTTTATTATCCCTCAAAGATCTCTACTGTGGGTATTGACAGTCTGATTTTATTGCTTTATTTAATGTTTAGTGTCTCCTTTATTTCTCTTATCTCAATGCCCCATGCCTATTATAGGCTGGGACCTGCTGCTAATTCCAGCTAGAAGCAGTGGTCACTAGGACTTAAACTCTAACTGCAAAGTGTAGAAATGTAACACCCTTTCCCTAAGTACTTACAGGTTTTATAGGTTACTCAGCAAACTGTTCAAAGACTGTCCAAGAGGCACTTCTAGCAGTACACCACCCAAGGACTGACTCCCACGTAGACGGATCCAGACACCATGAACCTGACCACTCCCACTACTGCCAAGGTAGAAGGCATACTCACCTGGGTCTACCTCAGCCAGCTGAAGCTTGCAGTCCCAGCAGAAACACCTTTGTGGACAGCGAAGACTGACCTCGCCAACCCTTGTAAGCTGACCCTGAGAAGGACTGCATGCCCTGCTTCAGCCACAAACCAGAAGTTAACTGGTCCACACATGGAGACTTTGGGAAGGGAGGGAAACTAAGGTAAAGGAAAGCCAAGTAAGTCATCTTAAGGTTTGATGCATGCACTGCTATGAGTCATACAGAAAGGGGGTGTAAGTCCCATGGCTGAGAGAGAAGCTACAAGGTAAATGAAAGTTATGTATGTGCTCATAGCTACCACTATAGAATAATCTGTGAATATTGGTCATGTGTCCAATAGGCTGCTTATGAAAAGGACACCTCCAAAAGCAATCTTTAAAAGAGGATTATTTAGTACTAACTTAGTCTTTGCTGAAGGTTAAGGTTTTTAAAAATCAAGAGTTTTGACTAGAAAGGAATTGTATGGTTTTAATAATAGAAGGTATAAGGTGTAGAGGTACTTTTGAAAAGAAAAGGAAAAGCAAGTTGTTATGAAGGCCAGTTATTCCTGGATAAGAAAGTGCATAAAAGTTGAAAGTTTGTGTAAGTTGCAGAAGGTTTGTGTAAGTTGCAGAAGGTTTGTGTAAGTTATAAGAAGTTATTACAGAGAAGAAAAATGCAAGGCAGAAAGAAATTAGTCCATACAGCTTGTAGTACTAAGGGCACACTATCAGCGTGCCAGCACATACTAGGGAGGACCCCTGACCTAATTAGCTTATAGCTACAGCTAAAGTAGAAAATTCTCATGAGTCCCAGCCTTATACCATTCTCCCCACTGATGAAGAATCAAGGATTTGATTTATGCCCAAAAGAGATGGGGGAATGTTAGATTCAGGGAGTACTGACATGCTGGGGCTGCCAAGAGTGTACAAGGTCCCTGTGACGCTGAGAACAAAGAGTTCAGCAACATCCTGCATTGAGTCAGAGACTCTTATCAGAAGTTTATGTTCCACTGAGAAGAAATTCTCCACTGAGTAATACCCCCCTCCCCGTAACTGCGCACGACCTCCCTAGCCAATGGCTAATAGCCACATCAGCTTCTGTATGATGCTTGCTCATCCTAGACAGCCACCCTATAAAAAGGAGCCATTTTAGAAGCTCGGAGCTGCAGTCCCTGTGCAGGTTTGGGGGGGCTGCAGTCCCTGCGCAGTTTGTTGGCTGCGCAGGTTTGGTTGGCTGCAGTGCTCCAGTCTCTTCGGAGGCGTGGGTTGCCTGCAGTCCCTGCGCAGGTTTGGGAGGCTGCAGTGTTCCCCTGTGTGGGTTACCTGCAGTCCCTGCGCAGGTTTGGGGGGGGGGACTGCAGCGCTCCCTTGCATGGGTTGCCTGCAGTCCCTGTGCAGGTCTGCAATAAAACTTATAAAATTCACTTTGGGTTTGCTGTGGCCTATCTCGCTAGGATATAACAACAGTAGAAGAATAGGCAATAATGTAGCGTATGAGTGAGGAAGTTGGCATCCCCCAGTACTCTTACCTACATCATTTTGGACTGTTAAAAGTACAACTGTTCTGTTTGAGTTAGGCTAGGGTGTGTTTTGACTTATACCAAAATTTAGTTACAACACTGTCATAGGAACGAAAATGTCGTAACCCTAGGACCCCTGTATGTGTATGTGAAGGGAAGCCTTTTTTAGTAAATAGATCTATAGTTAGCACAAAGGACAAGCTGCTTAGTAGGAAGTACAGCAGATAGGAGAATGACAATTGATTATACCCAGGTACCATGGAAACACAGATCTAACTTAGGTTGGGAAATCAGGAACATTTTTTTTCTATATATCTGGGAGAACTTGTTAGAAGTCTTAGTAAAAAAATATTTATAAATAAATATTTATATATTTATTTAATAAATATATAAATAAAATGAAATCTATAAAATAAAATGAAAATGCAAGCTGATGGAGGCAGGGTGCAGAGGTTGAGGTTAACCACCCTTTACAGAGGTTTCCTCCCACATAGAGAGCTGGCATTTTTAGCTGATGCCTTAATGGAAAGATATAGTCAATGACATTTTTCCCTATGTCTATAGCCCATCGGCGATCACTCTTGGAATCAATCACTCTCACAGCCTGAATACTCTAGGACTCATGGTTTTCAGGCAGCACATAAGTCTTTTATCCTTAAAAAGGCCAATTAATATTATGACATTTCTCCTACTGCAATACCATATGATTTCTCTGTTCTCTCTTTATGATTGTTGCCTGATGACCCACATAAAGTTTTATCATGTTCCCCTTGATAGACTTGTTTTGGTCCTGTAAGGTGAATCATCGCAGCCATCACCATCGTGGTCATTCACATGCAGGTTCACATTGGATTCAGGCAGATAGTAAAGAAACAATGGAGTCAAAAAACAGTGGGCCATTCCTTTATTAAAGTCTCTAACCGGCCGATGAGGAACACACAGGGAAAAAACACTTCCCTTTCACTCATTCAGAGCTCCCAAAGCCCTGACACATTCTCCAGTTCCACAACCAGGAGAATCTTCTCCGGTTTCTCCTAGAATCAAAGACCCCACCAGTTTCAGGGGAGCTCGCATAAGCCCCTCAGCTCTGGTTCCCCATCTGCACACCTTCTCCCTTCTCCCTTTTCCTCTCTGCTCTCACTGCAAAACATGGTCTCTCTCTGCCTCTCTTTCTCTTTCTGCGCTCTTCTTTTCAAAATTTTCTGGTGTGAAAACCTTTCCTCCAGCAAACATTAGCAAAACAATGGCCCTTCCCAAGCAGGAAAGTAATTTGCAATTTCACAGATCACATAAACCTGGCACTGCCCAGCCCCCAATGCAAACTATAAGTGAGCAAACAAAAAAAAATTATATTTTACAAACTTATTTGGCCAACAGTCCCCTACCTGTTCCCAAGGCCTCCAGATCCTGTTCTTCATTGTCTGTCATGAGATATAGGGCCTAAACCACCTGCCATATCTTTATATTTCTTGACTGTCTAACTAGAACTTTGTCACTTGACACACAATTATCTAATGTTAAACACTCATCAGGGGCTCACTTGCCACTTGCTTTGCATACATGTAATTCAAGTGATCAGAACATCCTGGTTGGAAGCACTGGCTCTGGCATTAGTTGTGTGTACAGTTAGTTATGGACTCTTTGACTCATTCTCTGACTTTTGGCAAGTTAACCAAACTATTTGCTGCAGTTGACTTCTTTATGAAAAACAGAAATGGTAAGATTATTTATTAAACGAATTGCTATAGGGATTAAACACATGAAAAATGTTTAAAATAATGTTGAGCACATGGGGGTACTGGGTGACATTAGTAGTGTCCTCAGTAAGGTGACCAATCTGCCTTCTTTGGGAGGACAGTCCTTTTTTTTTTTTAATGTTTTTATTTATTTATTGTTATTTATTTTTTGTGACAGAGACAGACAGAATCAGAGAGATGGACAGATAAGGACAGATAGGAAGGGAGACAGATGAGAAGTATCAATTCTTTCTTGTGGCACCTTAGTTGTTCATTGAATACTTTCTCACATGTGCCTCGGCTGGAGGGCTACAGCAGACTGAGTGACCACTTGCTCGAGCTAGTGACCCTGGACTCAAGCTGGTGAGCCTTGCTCAAAGGAGATGAACCTGCGCTCAATCTAGCAACTTCGGGGTCTTGAACCTGGGTCTTCCGCATCCCAGTCCGATGTTCTATCCACTGCACCACTACCTGGTCAGGCAAGGACAGTTCTTTTGTAGTTCTGTCCTCCCTCAAAAAGTGTCCTCCTACATGTCCTCCTTTTTGACATTGGAAGACTAATCTGTAAATGTCCGTATTCGATCCATGCAGAGTCAATCCATTGCCATGTGATGTGATGTATTTGTATTTGACATGACGATTTGTCAAGGATCAGTACAGTGCAGTGAGACACAATTATGAGACACGTGCTCCACGCGGAAGACCTTAAAAGAGTGTGTGATAGATCAAATGCGCAAATGGCTTTGTGTACTTGTTACTGAAACACGCCACAGCACATACGACATTGTAGAATGACGATTATTTCTTTCTCAATGAATATCCAATTATAGACAGGTAAACATAATTCATGTTTTATTAATTCATCTCTTTAATAATTTCCAAATATATATAATTTTATTTACAAGTATTTTCCTGAAATTCGAGTTTTAAAATGGAAATCTAACCTCAAACCATATCTATTAATAATGCATTTTGGTTAAATAGTTGCATCAAACAGACTTTTTATAATTAGAAAACGATAAATACACCGAATATCACTCCAAATTAATGATTTTGTTTGATAATTAATTTTACTAAGTGAGTACTTTTTTTTAACAATCATTATTAAAAATTAATAGGCATGTGTTGGTCAAATAAGTTTCTAAATATGATATATATGTTTGCTCACTTATAGTTTGCATTGGGTGTGGGGGACATGCTGTAAACAGGCAGGGTCCTTATAGCCTAAGGCTTAGTTTTTTTGGGGTAGGGGTTTAATTCTTTTTTTTAATTTATTTTTTTATTAATTTTAATGGAGTATATTAATAAATCAGGGTACATATGTTCAGAGAAAACATCTCCAGGTTATTTTGACATTTGATTATGTTGCATACCCCTCACCCAAAGTCAAATTGTCTTCCGTCACCTTCTATCTGATTTTCTTTGTGCCCCTCCCACCCCCTCTTTCTCCTCCCCTCCCCCCAACCCCATAACCACCACCCTTTTGTCCATCTCTCTGAGTCTCATTTTTATGTCCCATCTATGTATGGAATCATAGAGTTCTTAGTTTTTTCTGATTTACTTATTTCACTCAGTATAATGTTATCAAGGTCCATCCATGTTGTTGTAAATGATCCAATGTCATCATTTCTTATGGCTGAGTAGGATTCCATAGTATATATGTACTAAAGCTTTTTAATCCACTCGTCCACTGACAGCCACTTGGGCTGTTTCCAGATCTTCGCTATTGTGAACAATGCTGCCATAAACATGGGGGTGCATTTCTTCTTTTCAAACAGTGCTGTGGTGTACTTGGGGTATATTTCTAAAAGTGAGACAGGTAGATCAAAAGGCAGATTGATTTTTTATTTATTGAGAAATCTCCATGCTGTTTTCCATAGTGGCTGTACCAGTCTGCATTCCCACCAGTAGTGCAGGAGGGTTCCCTTTTCTCCACATCCTCTCCAGCACTTATTCTGTGTTGTTTCGTTAATGAGCACCAATCTGACTGGGGTGTGAGCTGATATCTCATTGTGGTTTTTTGTTTTGTTTTGTTTTTTGTTTTTTATAATTTTATTTTTTTAATGGGGTGACATCAATAAATCAGGATACATATATTCAAAGATAACAAGTCCAGGTTATCTTGTCGTTCAATTATGTTGCATACCCACCACCCAAAGTCAGATTGTCCTCTGTCACCTTCTATCTTGTTTTCTTTGTGCCCCTCCCCACCCCCTATCCCTCTCCCATTCCCCCCTCCCCCCGTAACCACCACACTCTTGTCAATGTCTCTTAGTTTCAGTATTATGTCCCACCTATGTATGGAATAATACAGTTCCTGTTTTTTTCTGATTTACTTATTTCGCTTCGTATCATGTTATCAAGATCCCACCATTTTGCTGTAAATGTTCCGATGTCATCATTTCTTATGGCTGAGTAGTATTCCATAGTGTATATGTGCCACATCTTCTTTATCCAGTCATCTATTGATGGGCTTTTTGGTTGTTTCCATGTCCTGGCCACTGTGAACAATGCTGCAATAAACATGGGGCTGCATGTGTCTTTACGTATCAATGTTTCTGAGTTTTTGGGATATATACCCAGTAGAGGGATTGCTGGGTCATAAGGTAGTTCTATTTTCAGTTTTTTGAGGAACCACCATACTTTCTTCCATAATGGTTGTACTACTTTACATTCCCACCAACAGTGTATGAGGGTTCCTTTTTCTCCACAGCCTCTCCAACATTTGCTATTACCTGACTTGCTAATAACAGCTAATCGAACAGGTGTGAGGCGGTATCTCATTGCAGTTTTGATTTGCATTTCTCTAATAGCTAAAGAAGATGAGCATCTTTTCATATATCTGTTGGCCATTTGTATTTCTTCCTGGGAGAAGTGTCTATTCATATCCTCTTCCCATTTTTTTATTGGATTGTTTGTTTGTTTGTTGTTGAGTTTTATGAGTTCTTTGTATATTTTGGATATTAGGCCCTTATCTGAGCTGTTGTTTGAAAATATCATTTCCCATTTAGTTGGCTTTCTGTTTATTTTGTTATCAGTTTCTCTTGCTGAGCAAAAACTTCTTAGTCTGATGTAGTCCCATTCATTAATTTTTGCCTTCACTTCTCTTGCCATTGGAGTCAAATTCATAAAATGCTCTTTAAAACCCAGGTCCATGAGTTGAGTACCTATGTCTTCTTCTATGTACTTAATTGTTTCAGGTCTTATGTTTAGATCTTTGATCCATTTTGAGTTAATTTTTGTACAGGGAGAGAGACTGTAGTCCAGTTTCATTCTTTTGCATGTGGCTTTCCAGTTTTCCCAGCACCATTTATTGAAGAGGCTTTCTTTTCTCCATTGTGTGTTGTTAGCCCCTTTATCAAAAATTATTTGACTATATATATGTGGCTTTATTTCTGGACTTTCTATTCTGTTCCATTGGTCTGAGTGTCTATTTTTCTGCCAATACCATGCTGTTTTGATTGTCGTGGCCCTATAATAGAGTTTGAAGTCAGGTATTGTTATGCCCCCAGCTTCATTCTTTTTCTTTAGGATTGCTTTGGCTATTCGGGGTTTTTTATAGTTCCATATAAATCTGATGATTTTTTGCTCTATTTCTTTAAAAAACGTCATTGGAAGTTTGATGGGAATTGCATTAAATTTGTATATTGCTTTGGGTAATATAGCCATCTTGATTATATTTATTCTTCCTAGCCAAGAACAAGGTATATTCTTCCATCTCATTATATCTTTTTCAATTTCCCTTAACAATGGTTTATAGTTTTCATTATATAAGTCCTTTACATTCTTTGTTATGTTTATTCCTAAGTATTTTATTTTTTTTGTTGCAATCGTGAAGGGGATTATTCTTTTGAGTTCCTTCTCAGTTGTTTCATTGTTGGCATATAGAAAGGCTATTGACTTCTGTATGTTAGTTTTGTATCCTGCGACCTTACTGTATTGGCTTATTGTTTCTAGTAGTCTTTTTGTGGATTCTTTGGGGTTTTCGATGTATAGGATCATATCATCTGCAAAAAGTGATACCTTTACTTCTTCTTTTCCGATATGGATGCCTTTTATTTCTTTGTCTTGTCTGATTGCTCTGGCTAGAACCTCTAGTACCACATTAAATAAGAGTGGAGAGAGTGGACAACCCTGTCTTGTTCCTGATTTAAGGGGGAAAGCCTTCAGTTTAGTGCCATTTAATATGATGTTAGCTGATGGTTTATCATATATGGCCTTTATCATGTTGAGATATTTTCCTTCTATACCCATTTTGTTGAGAGTCTTAAACATAAAATTGTGTTGTATTTTATCGAAAGCCTTTTCTGCGTCTATTGATAAGATCATGTGATTTTTGTTCTTTGTTTTGTTGATATGGTGTATTACATTAACCGTTTTACGTATGTTGAACCATCCTTGAGATTCTGGGATGAATCCCACTTGATCATGATGTATTATTTTTTTAATATGTTGTTGTATTCGATTTGCTAGTATTTTGTTTAGTATTTTAGCATCTGTATTCATTAGAGATATTGGTCTGTAGTTTTCTTTTTTTGTGCCATCCTTGCCTGGTTTTGGTATGAGGGTTATGTTGGCCTCATAAAATGTGTTTGGAAGTATTGCTTCTTCTTCAATTTTTTGGAAGACTTTGAGTAGAATAGGAACCAAGTCTTCTTTGAATGTTTGATAAAATTCGCTGGTATAGCCGTCAGGGCCTGGACTTTTATTTTTGGGGAGGTTTTTAATGGTTTTTTCTATTTCTCCTCTACTGATAGGTCTGTTTAGGCTTTCTGCTTCTTCTTGACTCAGTCTAGGAAGGTTGTATTTTTCTAGGAATTTATCCATTTCTTCTAGGTTGTTGAATTTAGTGGCATAAAGTTTTTCATAGTATTCTACAATAATTCTTTGTATATCTACAGTGTCCGTGGTGATTTCTCCTCTTTCATTTTGGATTTTGTTTATATGAGTTCTTTCTCTTTTTTCCTTGGTAAGTCTTGCCAAGGGTTTGTCAATTTTGTTGATCTTTTCAAAGAACCAGCTCCTTGTTCTATTAATTTTTTCTATAGTTTTTCTGTTCTCTAATTCATTTATTTCTGCTCTGATTTTTATTATTTCCTTTCTTCGGCTGGTTTTGGGTTGTCTTTGTTCTTCTTTTTCTAGTTCCTTAAGGTGGGAAGTTAAGTGGTTTACTTCGGCTCTCTCTTGTTTGTTCATATATGCCTGAAGCGATATGAACTTCCCTCTTATCACTGCTTTTGCTGCATCCCATAGATTCTGATATGTCGTATTGTCATTTTCATTAGTCTGTATATATCTTTTGATCTCTGCACTTATTTCTTCTTTGACCCATTCATTTTTTAAAAGTATGTTGTTTAGTTTCCACATTTTTGTGGGATTTTTTTCCTCTTTTTTGCAGTTGAATTCTAGTTTCAAGGCTTTATGATCAGAAAATATGCTTGGTACAACTTCAATTTTTCTGAATTTGCTGATGTTGTTTTTGTGGCCCAACATATGGTCAATTCTTGAGAATGATCCATGTACACTGGAGAAAAATGTATACTCAGTCACTTTGGGATGAAATGTCCTGTAGATGTCTATCATATCCAGGTGCTCTAGTGTTTTGTTTAAGGCCACTATGTCTTTGTTGATTCTCTGTTTGGATGACCAATCTAGAGCCGTCAGCGGTGTATTGAGGTCTCCAAGTATGATTGTATTTTTGTCAGTTTTTGTTTTAAGATCAATAAGTAGCTGTCTTATATATTTTGGTGCTCCTTGGTTTGGTGCATATATATTAAGAATTGTTATGTCTTCTTGATTCAGTGTCCCCTTAGCCATTATGAAATGGCCATTTTTGTCTCTGAGTACTTTTCCTGTCTTGTAGTCAGCATTATCCGATATGAGTATTGCTACACCTGCTTTTTTTTGGATGTTATTTGCTTGGAGTATTGTTTTCCAGCCTTTCACTTTGAATTTGTTTTTATCCTTGTTACTTAGATGAGTTTCCTGTAGGCAGCATACAGTTGGATTTTCTTTTTTAATCCATTCTGCTACTCTGTGCCTTTTTATTGGTGAGTTTAATCCGTTTACATTTAGTGTAATTATTGATACTTGTGAGTTCCCTATTGCCATTTTATATCTTGCTTTCTGTTAGTTTTGTGTCTTGTTTGATCCTTCTCTTTCGTTTTTCTATCTTTTGTTTTTATTTGGTTGTATTCCATACATCTTTCCTCTGTTGCTATCTTTTTTATCTTTTTTATCTCATGTGCTTCTGTGGTGGTTTTTTCAATGGTGGTTACCTTTGAGTAATGAAAAGGGTCCTTACCCTGTTCATTGTAGTGAACTATTTTGTGAGTACTTTTGCACTCCATCGTCCTTTGCTACTGTTAATCTCCATCTTCTCCCCCTCTTTCTTTTTGTTGTTGTCACAGTTTAAATTTGGTTTTATTGTGTTCTTCTTGGAGCTTTTACTTGTGGCTCTGTTTTTTTTTTTGTTCTTTGTATCTGATTGGAGAACCCCCTTTAGTAATTCCTGGAGTGGGGGTTTTCTGATGATAAATTCCCTCATCTTTTCTGTATCTGTGAATGTTTTTATTTCTCCTTCGTATTTGAAGGATAGCTTTGATGGGTATAGTATTCGTGGCTGAAAGTTCCTCTCTTTCAGGACTTTAAATATTGGGGTCCACTCTCTTCTAGCTTGTAGAGTTTCTGCTGAGAAATCTGATGATAATCTAATGGGCCTTCCTTTATATGTTGTATTCTTCTTTTCCCTGGCTGCCTTGAGAATTTTTTCTTTGCTGTTGGTTTGTGTCAATTTCATTATGATATGCCTTGGAGTAGGTTTGTTGGGGTTAAGAAAACTTGGAGTTCTGTTTGCTTCTTGAACTTGAGGCTTTAGTTCTTTCCACAGGCTTGGGAAGTTCTCATCTATTATTTGTTTGAGTATGTTCTCCATTCCATTTTCTCTCTCTTCTCCCTCTGATATACCTATTATTCTTATGTTATTCTTTTTGATGGAGTCAGATAATTCTTGTAGGGCTATCTCATTTTTTTTAATTTTTGAGTCTCTTTCTTCCTCTCTCTGTTGTGCCTCAAGTTGCTTGTCTTCTATTTCACTAATCCTCTCTTCTATCTGACCTGTTCTATTAGCTAAGCTTGTTACTTCGTTTCTCAGCTCGTGAATTGAGTTTTTCATCTCTGTTTGATTTGTTTTTATAGTTTCAATTTCCTTGGACATATATTCTTTGTGTTCATTGAGTTGTTTTCTGAGCTCCCTATATTGCCTTTCTGTGTTTTCTTGTATATCTCGGAGGATTTTTAGGATTTCTATCTTGAATTCTCTGTCATTTAGATCCAAGGTTTCCAATATATTAAATTTTTTCTCCATAGATTTTTCCTCATCTAGCTGTGTTACCTCTCTTTCTTTTGTGTCCATGATATTCGATTTTCTCTTCCTTAATGGCATCTGAGGGTGGTTTTGTTGATGGTATTAATGAGATTTAATAAAGAATAAAATTTAAAAAAAATAAAAAAAAATAAAAAATCGAAAAGAGTTGTTTTTTTTAAAAAAAATTAATAATGAAATAAAGAAAAATAAAATAAAATAAAAATTTTTTAAAAAAGGAAATTATTCCCCCCCTCCTTTTTTCCTCTCCTCTCCTCTCCCCTCTTTCTTGAGAAAATCTTGTGGTGGACTGTGAGTTATAACAAACAATGCCTGTGATGGAGGGCCTGAATTGGGGAAAAGTAATAAAGGGGCAAAAAAGAAAAAAAGAAAAAAAAAAGGAAAAAAAAAAAAAAGAAAAAAGAAAAAAAAAAAAGATCGTATGGACCCACAAAAAGCAAATAAGGAAAAAATTTGGGTCAATAATAAAATGATTTGCTTTTAGGTGTTGGTTGTCTAAGAGTTATGATGAGAGGAATAAGAGGAAAACGGAAAAATGGGGGGAAAAATTAAAAACTTACTATTGTATTTAGTGGAACAAGAACTAGATAATATGGAGAGCCAGGGATGGGAGCACTGCTAGTGAGTTAAAAAGGTGAAGTAAAAACCCCCCAAAATGCCACAAACATAGGTTTGAGTCCCAGATAAGATAATTTGTTTGTTATTGAGGTTTGAATGAGAGGAGATGTAAAGGAGAAAGGAAGAAACTAATATAGAGGGAGAAAAGAAAGAGAGAGAGAGAAAAAAAAGAGGGAACCACTAAAAGAAGAAAAAAGAAAGGAGAGAGAGAGAAAGTTAAGGGTTTTGGAGTGCAACCCTCATAGAGAGAAAGGAAGAGAAGAGAAAAGATAATGGGAGATGTAACACTTATGGGTAGTGTAGTTCAAGGAGAGGAGAGAGTAAGACCAGTAGAGAGTTAATCGGCCAAATTGGAGGAGGAAAAAAAAGTATCAAGAATGAAGATAAGAGAAACAAACAAACAAATATAATAAAATGTGATAGGTTATAAAGTCTGCAGATTATTCTTGATTTTGAGAGGTTATCTTCTTGCTTTTTCTTTTCTCTCCCTCTTCCTGGTCGGTGACTCTGTACCCCGGGTTCTGCCCCTTTGGCACGCTCAGGTAGAGGCTTGCAGTTGATAAGTCTCTATGGCAATGTCATGTATTGTGCTTTAGTCTCGTGGGAGTCGAGGCTCATTAGCATTTATAGGCTCCGACAGTGAGAGAGTCCGTGTTCCTGGAGCCTTTCTCCTAGTCTTTCCTTCCTCAATTAGTAGCCTGATAATCCAGCTATGGGGTTGCTGCTGCCTCTGCCTGGATAGTAAGAGGCTCAAAGAGCTGGCAACTCCCCACTCTATTTCCACTCAGCACAGGGCTCTGGGTAAGGCTCAGTCAGTCAGAGCTGCTAGCATAATCAGGCGGGCTTTCCGCCCACTCAAAGACCACTGGCTCTGCCACTCTGTCCGGTAACACAAGCGGGCTCCCACTTCTGGGGGCCGCTTGGAGGAAACTCTCACTCACTGTCTGCGACCAGGATATCCAGCCAGCAGTCTCACGCTCTGAGTGAAACCCCCAACCGCAGGGAAAAGTTGCAGCATTGGAATTGAGTCTCGCTCCGTCCCCGTGCGCAGCTTTTGCAAGGCGCTGGGGCGGCTCGAGATTCCGCTTTGGCCCACACACAGGCCCCTGACTCTGCCCCTCTCTGCGATAACAGGGGCGCGCACTGCCGAGGCACTCGGAGGAATCGCTCACTACCTATCTGCGCGCACACACCAGGATATGAGGCCGGCCGCGGTTCCCTCTGAGTGAAACCCTCACCAGCACGGAAAATCTCCACCGTTGGAAGTAGTTCTCACTCCTTCCCGTGCGTGGCTTTCCCAGGGCGCTGGGGCTGCCCAGAGACTCTGTCCTCGGGCCACAGAAAGGCCTCTGACCCTGCCTCTCCGTGGGGCAACACAGGCACCCACTCTCGGGGCCTAGGAAGAAATTCTCGCCCACTAACTGCGCACCGACCAGGAGACCGGGTAAAATGGCCGCTCCGCTTGTCTTTCTTTGTTTGGGTTTGGCGCGAGTGTTAGCTTGTATTGCCCGGGTTGCCACAGGATCAGATTTTCCTCGGCTTGGATCTGTGTGCCACAGCCTGGTTCGGCCGTTTGTGCCGCGGCGGCCTGGATCTATTCACCCCCTTTGCCCGCCTCAGTTTCTATATTCACAGTTACCAGAGAAAGTCGCCCTGTTTAGGTTAGTGAGGAAGGCGGAGCATTTCTTACTCCCTATTTCCTTCGGGGTTTGGTTATATATTTAGCCAATTTTTCACTCAATCATACCTTTGGGTGTATTGCGAAGCATCTGGAAGCTCCAAGTATAGGTTTTTCTGTTTCTGGTTGAAGATCTTGTTGAGTTTTGGGGGAGATTTTTCGGTATCGCTTCCTACCCCGCCATTACTCTGACATCATCCCCTCATTGTGGTTTTAATTTGCATTTCTCTAATGATTAGTGATGTTGAGCATTTTTTCATATGCCTATTGGCCATCTGTATGTGCTCTTGGGAGAAGTGTCTATTCATTTCTTTTGCCCATTTTTTGATTGGATTGTTTGTCTTCCTGGTGTTGAGTTTTACAAGTTCTTTATAAATTTTGGTTATTAACCCCTTATCAGAGGTATTGTCGAATATGTGCTTCCATTGCGCACTTTGTCCTTTTATTCTGTTCTTATTGTCTTTAGCTATGCAAAAGCTTTTTAGTTTGATACAGTCCCATTTGTTTATCCTGTCTGTTATTTTACTTGCCCGTGGAGATAAATCGGCAAATATATTGCTGTGAGAGATGTCGGAGAGCTTATTGCCTATGTTTTCTTCTAAGATTCTTATGGTTTCACGGCTTACATTTAAGTCTTTTATTCATTTTGAGTTTATTTTTGTGAATGGTGTAAGTTGATGGTACAGTTTCATTTTTTTGCAGGTAAATGTCCAATTTTTCTAACCCCATTTACTAAAGAGGCTGTCTTTACTTCATTGTATGCTCTTACCTCATTTGTAAAATATCAGTTGTCCATAAAGGTGTGGGTTTATTTCTGGGTTCTCTGTTCTGTTCACTGATCTATATGTCTGTTTTTATGCCAGTACCAGGCTGTTTTAAGTACAATGGCCTTGTAGTATAACTTGATATCAGGAAGTGTGATACCTCCCACTTTATTCTTCCTTTACAAGATTGCTGAGGCTATTCGTGTTCTCTTTTGGTTCCATATAAATTTTTGGAATATGTGTTCTATATCTTTGAAGTAAGTCATTGGTATTTTAATCGGTATTGCATTGAATTTATAAATTGCTTTGGGTAATATAGACATTTCAATGATGTTTATTCTTCCTAACCATGAGCAAGGTATATGCTTCCACTTGTTTGAATCTTCCTTGATTTTTTTTTATCAATGTTTTAAAATTTTCCAAGTACAAGTCTTTAATTTCTTTGGTTAAATTTACTCCAAGGTACATTTTTTTTGTTTGTTTGCAATAGTGAAGGGATTGTTTCCTTAATTTCTCTTTCTGACAGTTCATTGTTGGTGTAAAAAAATGTCTCTGATTTCTGAGTATTAATTTTATATCCTGCCACCTTGCTGAATTCATTTATCAGGTCCAGTAGTTTTTTGACTGAGACTTTAGGATTTTCTATATACAATATCATATCATCTGCAGATAATGATAGTTTTACTTCTTTTTCAATTTTGATGCCTTTTATTTCTTCTTCTTGTCTGACTGCTGTGGCTAAGACTTCTAGCACTATGTTGAATAAGAGTGGTGAAAGGGGGCACCCTTGCCTTGCTCCTGATGTTAAGGGGATTGCTTTTTAATTTTTCCCATTGAGTATGATGTTGGCCCTGGGTTTGTCATAGATGGCCTTTATCATGTTGAGGTATGTTTCCTGTATTCCCACTTTGCTGAAAGTTTTGATCATGAATGGGTGCTGGATTTTATCAAACGCTTTTGCTGCATCTATTAAAATTATCATGTGGCTTTTCTCCTTCCTTTTGTTTATGTGATGAATCACATTGATTGATTTGCAAATATAGTACCAGCCTTGCCTCCCCAGAATAAATCCCACTTGATCTTGGTGTATGATTTTTTTCATATATTGCTGGATCTGGTTTGCTAATATTTTGTTGAGGATTTTAGCATCTATGTTCATCAGGGATATTGGCCTATAATTTTCTTTCTTTGTGTTGTCTTTGCCTGGTTTTGGAATCAGAATTATGCTCACCTCATAAAAGGAGCTTGGAAGTCTTCCTTCCTCTTGAATTTTTTAAAGTAGCTTGAGAAGGGTTGGAGTTAGTTCTTCTTTGAACATTTGGTAGATTTCACCTGTGAAGCTATCAGGCCCAGGACTTTTTTTTGTTGGGAGTTTTTTGATAACTGTTTTGATCTCATTTGGTCCAGGCATCCCCAAACTACAGCCCGCGGGCCACATGCGGCCCCAAGGGGCCATTTATCCAGGCCCCCGCTGCACTTCCAGAAGGGGCACCTCTTTCATTGGTGGTCAGTGAGAGGAGCACTGAATGTGGCGGCCCTCCAATGGTCTGAGGGACAGTGAACTGGCCCCCTGTGTAAAAAGTTTGGGGACCCCTGAATCGGTCTGTTTAGATTTTCTGATTCTTTCAGATTGATTTTTAGAAGATTGTATGTTTCAAGGAATTTGTCCATTTCATCTAGGTTGTCTAGTTTTTTGGCGTACAGTTCTTTATAGTATTTTCTTACAATATTTTGTATTTCTGTTGTATCAGTTGTTATTTCTCCACTCTCATTTCTAATTTTATTTATTTGAGTCCTCTCTCTTTTTTTCTTGGTGAATCTAGTTAAAGGTTCATCAATCTTGTTTACCTTTTCAAAGAACCAGCTCCTGGTTTCATTGATCCTCTGTATTGTTTTTTTAGTCTCTATGTCACTTATTTTCACTCTAATCTTTATTATTTCCTTCCTTCTACTACCCCTGGGCTTTACTTGCTGTTCTTTTTCTAGTTCTTTTAGATGAAGGGTAAAGTTGTTTATTTGAGCTTTTTCTAGCTTCTTAAGGTATGCCTGTAATGCTATGAACTTCCCTCTCAGGACTGCTTTTGCTGTGTTCCATAAATTTTGAGTTGATGTATGCTCATTATCATTCATTTCTAGAAAATTTTTATTTCTTTTTTGATCTCATTGTTAACCCGTTTGTTATTTAATAACATGTTATTTAGTTTCCAAGTGTTTGCGTATTTTTCAGTTTTCCTGTTGTGGTTAATTTCTAGTTTCTTGCCATTGTGATCAGCGAAAATGCTTGATATGATTGCAATCTTCTTAAATTTATTGAGACTGCTTTTGTGCCCTAACATATGGATTATCCTAGAGAACGTACTATGAGCACTTTAAAAGAATGTATATTCTGCTGCTTTAGAGTGAAAGGTTCTAAAGATATCTTTTAAATTAAGTGGATCTAGTGTGTCCTTTAAGTCTGCTGTTTCTTTGTTAATTTTCTTTCTTGAGGATCTATCTAGTAATGTTATTGGGGTGTTGAAATCCCCTACTGTTATAGTATTGCTGTTGATCTCACCCTTTATATCCATCAAAGTCTGCTTTATATTTTTACATGCTCCAATATTAGGTCACAGAATAGAAGGCGGCAGTGGCCCAGGGTTCAATCCCGGCAGCGGGAGCTGGTATTTTCATTAATACGTAGATATTAATAATGGTTATATCTTCTTATTGGATTGCTCTCTTTATTATTATGTCTTTTCCTTCTTTATCTCTTACTATAGCTTTGGTTTAAAGTCCATTTTGTCTGATATAAGCATTGCTACCCCAGCTTTTTTTTCATTTCCATTTGCATGAAATATTTTTATCATCCTTTTAGCTTCAGTCTATGTGCATCTTTTGTTTTAAGGTGTGTCTCTTGTAGACAGCATATGTATGGGTCCTGTTTTCTTATCCACGCAGCTACCCTATGTCTTTAGATTGGATCATTTAATCCATTTACATTTAAGGTTATTATTAATATGTAGTTGTTTATTGCCATTTTATTCTTTAAAGCTGTATTCCTCTTTTGCTATATTCTTTTTCCACTTTGATCTGTTGATAACAGGCCCCTTAGCATTTCTTGTAGCATTGGTTTGGTTGTAGTGAATTCCTTGAGTATTATTGTTGCAATGAATAAAATGTTTCTTTTATTTACGATATTTTTTTAAAATTTATTTTTGTCCTCCTTTTCATTGTAAAAAAGTTGGTCACCTTTGTTACCAGATTGCCAGCTGCTGGCATAGATTTTAAACTGATAAAAACAGATACACAGCCTGACCTGTGGTGGCGCAGTGGGATAAAGCATAGACCTGGAACACTGAGGTCGCCAGTTCGAAACCTTGGGCTTGCCCTGTCAAGGCACATATGGGAGTCGAAGCTTCCTGCTCCTCCCCCTTCTCTCTCTCTCTGTCTCTCTCTCTCACTCTTCTCTCTCTAAAAAAAAATCAATAAATAAAATATTTTAAAAAAAACAAAACAAACAAACAACAACAAAAAAAACAGATACACTTAATCTTAGCCAAAAGGTAAAGAAGCAATCCTGGTAGTATAGATTTTGTTGTGAGTTTGAGGGCAGCAGAGGTTCTAATCACCTCATATTTCAAGTTTTTTGTGCCCACTAAGTTTGATTAGCAGTTACAATACACCATTTAAAGAGAGGTACATTTTAAAAAAGATTTTTTTGACTTCTATTAGTAGTGTTAATATTGGTTTTTAAAATGTTTTTTAAAAGGCTTTTACATGCTAAGAAATGCAAAGAAATTGTATTAAAGAATTTCAAATCTCAAAGTTTCATAAATTGAAAAGAACTTCAGGTAAATTCACAACGGAGGGCATATAATCAGTATGGTAGGAACATTTACTCCCACTAAGTTCTTGTAAGTACAAATCAACTAAAAATCATTCACATGTAGCCCTAGTAGTCATCTTTTGCATAATTCTTTTTTAGTTAATACTCCGCTAATGTTCTTGCCAACTGCAAATATAGTAGGTTGTGTCAACAGAGAAAGAACAACCTTTGACAAGAATACAAATGAAAAAGAGAAATGGGATGTGGGTGGTAACAATGATGAGTTAGATCTTTACAAAGAGTTTTAGCTTTGTCAAAAGATAGTTAAGTACTGCTTAAAGCTTTATAATTGCTTCTTATGCAAAATTTGCAAAAAAAATTGTCAAGTGCAAATGCAAGGTCTTTTACCATCTCAAACCATTAAGTTTCCAATGTTACTAACTAAAAAAAAAAAGATCCACTATCTTTTTCTTAAATATTTTTCTAAAAACCCCTCAGAACTCATTTTCCTTTATTACTCTTCTTAGCACGATCTAGATATATGTACACAGTGTTTTAAGTGAAAAAATGCTTTATTCAAAACTATAAATTATACATTAAAATAAAAATAAACATACATTTTGTTTCTTTACAGAATGACCATTTTCACTTTTAACTATTCAGATACTTGTTTTGTTTTTAGAAATGACAAAGCATGATTCAATGCACTGACAAAGAGGAGAGAAGACAATCAAAAATCTAAGATGGCAACTCATTTTTTATGCAGGATCTAGTCAGTTCCCTGTATACCTAGACCTGGACTGTCCAACGATAGCCACCAGCTTCATGTGACCATTGGACACTACGAAATTGGCTGGTGATAACTTAATTGAACCAGGAGGCCATTAGAGTGATGTGGCTCTAATGCCATGGCAGCTTACATAACCAACCCCAAATTCAAACCTGTAAATGTCTCAGGAATATAAAATTGAAACATATGTATGATCAGTGGCAAACAGCCTATGTTTTTAAACTGTAGCCAATCAATAATTTTCTTACTCTATAAAAGTTTCTCCCAAAACGCCTATTGGTAGAACCACTTCCCGTATGATGTCACCTGATTGGAATAGATTTTCACTCAATCTCTTGAAATATTTAATATGCCTCAGTTTACCATTTAACACTAGTCTGAATTGAGATGTGCTTGAACTGTAAAATACACACTGGATTTTAAAGTCTTAGGATGAAATAAAAAATGTAAAATGATTCATTAATAATTTTTATGTATTATATGATAAAATGATAGTATTTTAGTTATATTAAGTTAAATAGAATATATTATTAAAATAAACTTCACCTGTTTCCTCCTACCTTTTTTTTTTTTATATGAGAGGAGGGAAGATAGGCAAACTCCTGCATGTGCCCCAATTGAGATCCACTGGGCAACTGCATCTGGGGCCAATGCTGGAATACCAAGCTATTTTTTAGCACCTGAGGCTGATTTGCTCCAGTGGAGCTATCTCAGTGCCTGGAGCCACACTCAAACCAATTGAACCACTGACTACAGGAGGGGAAGAGGGAGAGAAGCGGGAAAATGAGGGGGGAGAATCAGAGGGTCACTTCTCCTATGTGCTCTGACCAGGAATAAAACCTAGGACACCCATACACAATTCTAATGCTCTATTCACTGAGCCACTGGCCAGGGCCTCCTTCTACTTTTTAAAGTGTGGCTAATAGACATTTTTAAATTAAGAATTTTATGTCATATGTGACTCGCATTCATCTCTGATATTCTATTTTTATTCAACCATGCTGGTAGATAGACTATACTTGCAATTTTCTAAACAAACTTAAAAAACCATTGTGCTTTGGAGGAAAACATAGTTATCCCAATGCATCAAGGAGTTGCAACCACCCCATTACTTAAAATCCTATTTTATACTTAAGAATAAGGATATAAAATCATTAAACAGATATGTTCCAAAAACATTTTTGCAACACACAAACTGGCACACTGCAAAAGGCTTTGGACTAGCGACACATTTGACTCCCAAATCTTTCCTGCCTCTAATTCTCTAAGTTACTGGCTTTTATAACAGACCATTGGGCTTTTTTGGTCAAGTAGTCAATTTGAATTCTACTTACTTCCTGAGCCTGATACTTCCTTTGGGCCTTGCATACACCTTGTCTTAGATTCCAGAATATGAACCCCTCACTCTCTGTGGACTACCTTACCTACTCCCATTCAGAATCCCAATTGTCCAAGGACAGAAGAATAAGTAAGTGTCTTAGCCTGTACCTTACACTGCAATGATTT
Source organism: Saccopteryx bilineata (assembly GCF_036850765.1). NCBI lineage: Eukaryota > Metazoa > Chordata > Mammalia > Chiroptera > Emballonuridae > Saccopteryx > Saccopteryx bilineata. Next base: position 170,623,869 of record NC_089490.1, on the reverse strand, counting down.
TTACACAAAACAACCCAAATCTTCTTGGTTATGTTCTTTGTACTAATAATGTTCAAAACTGTGTGCACTCACAATATCAGATTTTGGTACTTGGTTGCTCAGAACATTATGATTGTATTATATTCATGGGTATATATAAATTATACTGAAGCCTATTCATGTGATTCAGAAAAACACAAAAGAGAAAATATTTATAAATGTGTTCTAATTTTTTAAAGTTATTAAAATAATTTCCCCTAACTTTATTGAGGTATAAATGACAATTAAAAATTGCATATATTTAAGGTATACAATGTGATGTTTTGCCTTATGTATACATTTTGAAATGATTACCACAATCAATCTAACATATTCATCACTTCACATATTTACCTTTTCTGCATGTGGAATGAGAACACTTAAGATCTATCTTTCTAGCAAATTTTGAGTATATAATACATCACCATTGTTAACTGCAGTTATCTTGCTGTATATTAAGTTTTCAGAACTCATTCATCTTAGAACTGAAAGTTTGTATGAACCCTTTGACCAACATCTCTTTATTTCCTATAACCCCTGGTAACCATGTTCTACTTTCTGTGAGTTTAGCTGTCTTAGATTTTATATGTGAGATCATAGAGTGTTTATCTTTCTGTATCTGACTTATTTCACTTAACATAGTGTCCTCAATGTCCACCTATGTTGCTGCAAATAGCCAAATTTCCTTCTTTTTTAAAGGCTAATATGCTATTGCATATTTTTAATCACATTTTTTTATCCACTCATCTATGGATATTTAGATCATTTCTGTGTCTTAGCTATGGATTTCTTTTTTAAAGGGTGATGTTTTGTAAGATAATATAAAATGGATAATAGTTTTTATTAGTAATAATTTAAAAATTATATAATACTGACAGTTGTCTTTAAATTTTTAATAAGTTACTTTCTATTCAAAAGGATGACTACTCGAAATAGAGGTACATTTTCTCCTCTTATATTTAGAGAATCAAAAACACAACTCTTTATTAAGGAATTTAAGCTTAGAAAACATAAATAAATATCCTGAGTTCAATTTATATATATATTTTAGATTTTATTTATTCATTTTTAGAGAGAGGAAACACACAGAGAAAGAGAAGGGGGGAGGAGCAGGAAGCATCAACTCCCATATATGTCTTGACCAGGCAAGCGCAGGTTTTTGAACCAGCAACCTCAGCATTCCAGGTCAACGCTTTTACCCACTGCACCACCACAGGTCAGGTTCCTGAGTTCAATTTTTAATAGAAACAGGCATATTAAGACTCATACAATAATAAAAATGAGCCATTTTTATTTTAGCTTAGAGTCAAAGATCTTCACCAGGTGTTTGCCTCTAATTTGTTTATTTCTTAGAAGTTAGCTTTAAAGTCCTTCACTTGATGAACCCAAAGTTCTTAGACAGTTAAAGCGAGTACAGTTAAGAGTTGATATTGTCTTTCTAGGTATTTCTAGGCCAGAGTCATAGCATCATTTCACTGAAGTTTTTATCAAAGATACAATGGATTTTTGGAGCAAGAATTAACTTTAAATAACATCTTATTCACCTCCTTTTTACAGATTGAGAAACTGAACCTTAAGAAGGTAAACTGTGAAGAAGTTCTTGGCAGGACTGCAGGACTAGCCTTGCCAGAGCTGGGCTCAGGTTGGTCCTTGACTCTCTGTCCAGTGGGTTTTGTTTTGGTTTGGTTTTTCACCCTATCCTATACTATTCCCTTTCTCCAATATGGTAGAACTAACAAGGAATAATCACTTAAATGATTTTTTATAAATACAAAATAGGAGGTTCTTTGCTTTCTTCCTTGTAAACAAACACTACTTTCTTATTTATATTCGATAGCTATTTGTTTTTAGTTTGCCTACAGTACTTCTCTACAAATAGTTTCTACTATAAATTGCTTGTTTGAAAAAATTTGTACACCTCCCTACAGATTTTACAGGAAATATTCAGGTGAAATTCTGAACGATTTACGTGTGAATAAGTTTCATGTTACATACAGTATATGGCCATATGAGGTAAAACTAGTTATTTTTATGGTATTCTTTGAACCTAGGGGCTGGTGGAAGAAATTAAGGCAACGCTGCACATAGGAGGTGACAGTTTTTTGGGAACCAAGATGGTGAAATTCACTTTTGTGAGCTATCCTGTGTCTTTCCCTGTTCTTTGCCAGACTTGCATTCTAAACATCATTCTCTGCTGCCCTCCGGTGGTTGTCAAAGGCATTAGTGAGGGTGCCAAAAAGAGAAACGTTCTTAAGCAGTGGTGCTCAACCTTTTTTGGGCCACGGACCGGTTTGATGTCAGAAAATATTTTCACGGACCGGCCTTTAGGGTGGGACGGATAAATGTATCACGTGACCGAGACAAGCATCAACAGTGAGTCTTGGATGTAACAGAGGGAATCTGGTCATTTTTTAAAAATAAAACATCGTTCAGACTTAAATATAAATAAAACAAAAATAATGTAAGTTATTTATTCTTTCTCTGTGGACTGGTACCAAATGACCCACTGACCGATACCGGTCCACGGCCCGGGGGTTGGGGACCACTGTTCTCAAGGATAAGAAGGTAATTATTTTTCCCTCTTTAAGAGGAGTGTAAATAGTGACACGTGGTGGGGGGTGAGGGTATTATATTCAGTGGGACCCTTGAATCCATATTAACACAATAAATTAAAATTAATTTAAAAATTTTTAAAAAGCACAACAAAGAATTCTGTACTCATTTACACTGTGAGCTTCTTTTTCCTCACCACAAAACAATTCTCAGAGCACCAGCTGGGTTTTCTACAATTCTGACATTATCTTCTAGGACAGCAATTTTCAACCTTTTTCATCTCACGGACAGATAAACCAATTACTAAAATTCTGCAGCACACCAACAATTTTATATTTTTGCCAATCTAACAAAAGAAAACTGGTATAATACTTTTGATGCATTCACATCGAACTGCTATTGTGTTGGCTATTGACTTTTTTTTTTTTTTACAATCTAAGGGAAAAGAGGTCAGTGCCCCTGACTAAATAGTCTGGAATTGCCTGTTTCAAATATTCTTGCGGCCCATTGGATGAAAATCGCTCTTCAAGGGCACAGTATCAGGTTCCACAGGCCGAGAGTTCAGTCCCACAGAACTGGCCACTTCAGAGGCCAACTGCAAACCCAGGACCTCCCTTGTGCTTCTGACCCACTGACTATAGATCCAAGATTCCCACAACCCCCAATTTGGGTTTCATGTGCTAGAATGGCCCACAAACTTAGAGCAATGTGGGACTTACTGGAAAGGGTGACTCAGCAACAGCCAGATGGAGGAGATGCACGGCAAGGCACGAGTCAGTGCCGCCTGCAGACACCCTCTCTGCATCTGCCCACGTTCACCCATCTGAAAGCTCTCCAACTGGGCCTTTTTGGGTTTTTATTTATGTATCATTCATTACACAGGCTAGATCACTGGCCATCGGTAATGTTTTTTTTTTGTTTTGTTTTGTTTTTTTGTATTTTTCCGAAGCTGGAAACGGGGAGAGACAGTCAGACAGGATCCCGACCGGGATCCACCCGGCATGCCCAACAGGGAGCGATGCTCTGCCCCTATGGGGCGTCGCTCTGTCACGACCAGAGCCACTCTAGTGCCTGGGGCTGAGGCCAAGGAGCCATCCCCAGCGCCGGGGCCATCTTTGCTCCAATGGAGCCTTGGCTGCGGGAGGGGAAGAGAGAGAGAGGAAGGAGAGGAGGTGGAGAAGCAGCTGGGCGCTTCTCCTGTGTGTCCTGGCCGGGAATCGAACCGGGACCCCTTGCACGCCAGGCCGACGCTCTACCACTGAGCCAACCGGCCAGGGCCCGGTAATGGTTTTAACTCCCACCCTCTCTCCCCTTACTGGATGCCGGAGGTGGGGGTTGGGGGGGCTGAAAGTCCCAATCCTCTAAACACAAGGTTGGCTCCACGGGACAGGAGCCCCCACTCTTAGGTGAAGTCCAAAGTCACCGTTAACATAACAAAAAAACCCTTGGTCCTTTTCATCACTTAGGAAATTCCAGGCATTTTAGAAATTTGTGCCAGAAACTGGAACAGTATGACCAAATATTGTAATTTATAATAGACTAAAATTCCACAAAATGTTCAGAACAGGAAAATTCTTAAGGACAGAAAGTGGATTCATGGGTGTCAGGGGCAGAGGAAAGCACTTAATTTGGAGTGACTGATAATGGTTACAAGACGTCTTTCTGAGGTAATAAAAATATTCTGTAATTAAATGATTGTATAATCTTGTAAATTTGCTAAAACAATTGAATTGGACACCTTAAAAAAGTGAATTTTCTAGTATGTGAATTGTATCTCAAAAAAATCAGAATCCAACAGACTACAGAAAGCTAGAAAATAAAACCGTAAGAATACAGTAAATTTTTAATAACTATAAAAATCAAGGTGGGAGGCATATGGCTGTACCCTGTACAATTCTTTTTTTTTTTAATGTTTTAAAATATTCACCTTCCCCTCCAAAGTTGTTTGAATAGGAATTTTACAGAAACAATAAAAAGAGAATAAAATTTTAAAGCCTGCATAAAGTAGCCACCACGGCCAATGAAACAGGCTGATTAGTGTTCACTAAATTTAGAAATTGGGAAGATAACTCCATGCAAAGCAAACCCGATGCACAGACTACATTTTGCATAGGAGGGCTAAACAGGAGAGAAACTGGAGACACTGAGTGTAGGCTGTGTTGATGAAAGAACACACAGCCTAAGCCAAAGTCTAATGAGAGTTTATCTGAGCCAAAACAACTACAATTTCCGGGAGAAAATGCTTCTGAGAATGCAGCTTATTTTATACATTAGTATCAGAGGAGGAGACTCAGGAGGGTTCCATGAAATCCATTGGTTGTAGATCAAGGGGGTGAGAGAAAGCAAGGCAGGGAAATCTCTGGACTGGATAAAAAGTAAAGCAGAAGACACATACTTCTTTCATTTACATTGGTGGGTGCAGGATAATTAATAATTACTATTCACAGCACACAGGGACGGTATTTGGGGAAACAAGGTACCTCTGTGAGGTGGGTCTGCCCTGAGGATCTGAAAAAGGAGATTATTCTGACTTTTCAAAGGTACCTTTATCTTAGACAATAGGCAGGCTCACTTAAAGACTGACCTTTGCCAAAGAACCTATAGGCCTAAGACGTGACTACCTACCATGACCTGCTTTTAGTTAGAATATTTGTGTTCAGTAACCCATGTGGTTACTGTAGGTCTCAGAGTTTGTAAGGCCTGCAGTGCCTCCCCTGGGCTTGTCAGATTCAGTACGTGGCCCCTTTTTCATCCACAGCTACTAGCAGAGATGCAGATGCTCGCTTCCACGGCATTCCTTCATCTTTAAACTAGACCATCATAAAATCCAGCTGGCCTCCCTGATTCCTCCTATTCACTCCCCACCCTGTCCTCCCTCTCATCTCTCATTCTCTAGGTAGTCTTTCCTTCATCTCAAATTATGTCTTATCACTACGAATATCACATATTTTTATATTTGTATTTGTGTCTTTCATTCCTAAAAGACTGTGAGCACTTTGAGAGCTGATGTCATTGCATATTTATCAGTTTATTCCCGCCCTTCCCACCCCCTCACCAGATCTAGTCTTGTGTCTGTTCTTTTCTTGATTCTAAAGAAAAATAGCATTTGAGAATATGCCTAAGAGGAGCCATTAAACTTTCTAATAGCCGTGAGTCTAAATTAATTTGAAGTTTATAATGGGTAAAGTTGTAAAATGTATTTACAAACAGAGCACTAATAAAATGTCGAGAGACAAGTGAAAAAATAATTTATTACAGATTCTTTTACACATTAACATGAAACATTTATACAGATATCGAAGTGTTGATATGAAATACTAAACTTGACATTTTTACACAAACACGGTTGCACTCCATTTTATAAAGATAGATATTAATAAATTATTGAGACATTTAAGAACAACCGGTCAATTATTCCAAGAGGACTGCATTCTATGTCACAATTAAACTAAGTTTTCTGAACGTGATGCCCTGGACATAGTCACATCCTTCTAAGCTACGAGAAAGAAGTTAATTTCTGGGAGTAAAAGGCCAGGATGGCTCTGATTAACAGTGTCCCAGCTTTATTCTTGGAAGTGATTAGAGTCCCGAATATGTATCCCTAGTCAATGTAACAGCTCAATGGGAAACAGTGCCACTTCCTGTAACAGCTGCATGTAGCTAATAAGATTTAATACAAGGGATACAATGCAAATGCTAGCATTTTAAAGGAAATACAATTGTCACATGATTTGAATGAGTAATCAAATATTTTAATAACAGAAATGTGTGTTCTATATTTTTAAAGGGAAATTGACATACTACAAAATAGTCACTTATTTTCTTAGCATAGTATGTTAATTCTTACTTTAGGAGTCCGAAAATAAATCCCATCTTTTTCCCCTCAAACTTCCAACTTACTTCTTTAGAAAATGATTTCTATAATGATATACACCAGCATGATATAAAGTTCCTTATATGTTATAGTCATTAAAATATACATGTACATATATAGAGAGAGCACAAAACAGATTTGGTAAATGATGCTCCGTATACACAAGGCCAAATACTGCTCAGTTTCATTTAATTAAATACAACAGATATTTATTGGGTGCCTACTACTTACAAATGACCACATAATGCCTGCAGTAGATTTTAAGACACACGAAGGGCGTATCATTCACATCTGAAGCCGAAATTTGGAGAATATATTAAACCTTGAAAAGAATCAAAAGTAGAGCTAAAGCTGAATAATAAATAGTTAAAGACCCCGAAGAAAGGCTTGGGATGACTGAAAACGACAAAGCAAGACTCTGCATCCACAGGTAACGACTGCTCCTAGGCCTGCCGTATGTTAGGGGGTAACCAGAGCCTGATCGCCGTCTTCTCCCTCCCACAGTCCGAGTCAGTTCTCATCCTGCTCTGTGTCCTTAGAAAAGTGGGTGGGAGAAGCAAGGGATTAATTTTCAGTGACAACAAAGCCTGCAGTGCCCCTCAAAGAAACTGTTTTCTGTAAGAGTGTGATCTGCACTCATATCTCTAGTTTTTCAAAGGTATTCCCACCCTGACTCCAGGTGAAAGAAGGCCACCCAACTCCAATGACCAACACTTTAACACTTCAAGTACAGTTCAAGTTATCAGAAAACATCAGTGAGCATGCCATCCCCACCAGTAAATTATTTAAAGTAAAAACAGCTGAAAGAAGATAAAGATAAATATTTTAAAACTTGACATTCCATTCCTGTTAAGTCTTGTTATACTCTAAATGCATTTTCAGGGAATGTAATGTAGACATTCAGGAAACGAAATGTAATCAAACAGTCTCACCCTCTCTAAAGGACCAATACATTAATAGGGGAACAAAGTGTCAAATTTGTTTCTGACATCACACACTGTGAGCGGGAAGAGACTGGCCATGCCTCCGTGTACGCAAGCCCACTGGTGTTCTGAGATCCGCTCTAGTGCACGGCCAGGGGATTCCCCTCACAGCCTCTCACCTCAGTGGTGTTTAAACCAGATGACAGAAAAAAAACAAAAAGCAAGTCTTCATCTAGTGCTTTTTTTTTTTTTTTTTTTTTTTTTGAAAGATAGAGGAAGAGGGAAAGAGCTTGGAGAGGGAATAGAAGTATTCAATTGTTGTTCCATTTAGTTGTGCATTTATTAGTTGCTTCCCCTGGGTGTCCTGACTGGGGATTAAACCTCCGACCTTGTTTTGGAATGATGCTCTAACTGACTGAGCTAACCGACTAGGGCTTCATCTAGTCTAGTGCATTTGATTTTAGTTTCAAAAGACAATAACAAAGTATCACCAAAGAAGTACTTATTGTTCCAACTGGCTCATTGACGGTGTAGTATTTCTGCTGCTTTGTTTACAAGTTCATTTCTGTAAACAAGAATTCCTTTCAAATGAAACATGGCTTCAGTGATTAAGATTTAGCTCTTCATATTAAAAAAAAAAAAAAAAGAATTAGGCTCTGATTAGTCATACCTCCATTCCTGTATTTTTCCTGGATAGAAACCAAACTTGCATTGGTTCTTTTTTGCCCTTCATGGACACTGGGCCTCTGTGCTCCAAATGGAACTGTGGATCTGAGTTTTCTGGTGTCATAAGACATCTGAAAGAGGACGGGGAGTAGGGAGATCATTCTGGAAAATGGTTGCATGGAGAAAGTGACATGCACCAAAGTCTCTCTCAGCAAGGACACACACTAAAGTTGTACTTAAAGGTAACTCAGGATTTTTAGGAACAATGATTATATCCAGAATATTTGAGATGATGTGAAATTATTTAAAGCAAAAATAATGACACTATCCTCTCAAATAGAAAACAATCCTAAAAGTGACGGTGATAACTGCTTCATGGTAACAGAATCACTTGGAGAGTAAAACCACATGCAAACAGACATTTGCCTTTCAAATCAGTAAATGCCAAGCCATGTGCTCTTACCTGTATGTATATTCAGACACATTTATTTTCCCCTTTTCTCCAGTGGTTTCTGTTCTGCTTGTGAGGTTGACAGTATTTCCAAAAAGACAATAACGAGGCATCCTCTGTCCTATGACTCCCGTGACTACCTCTCCAGTGTGTATCCCTATTGTTATCTGCAGAAACAAAAGCTTTGCATCAGTAACTTTAATAGCTAACACACTAGCATTTATTTCTTTTATGTTACAGAATAATGTAGAGTACAAAGATCCTAGGAATTCCCTAGAAAAATTCCAAATGCATTACAGACAAAATCAAAACCCTTACATCATCTGTCTTCCAAGAAAAACATTCCTTTTCTAAAGTTGAAGATTTCAAAGATATGACTCTGGCAACGCACATGAGACACAGGGAAGAAATTAAAAAACAAACAAACACACACACAGAAGGGACAGAAGGTTTTATCTCATGCTCATGACTTTTAGTACATGGGACAGACTAAATAATTTCAGATAGGTGAAGAGATTTGTCATCTCTATAAAAGGATGTAACACAATGGGTTCATTAAAATATTTCTGTCTTTGTCATGATGATGCCCTTCTTGTACATAATAAATGTACATAATCAATGATTGCTTGGTTAAGAATATAAACCAGCTGTCTACAGAGGTCTGCGACCACTATTATAATATATATTCGCTTTACTAACCTGAACAGATTCGCCATCTACTTGAACCTGGCCAGCAATTTCCATCATGTCCAAGGCCAGGTGGCAGATGGATCGTGCATGGTGGATGCACGGCTCCGGCAACCCGCTCACTGTCATATACTTATCACCAACAGTCTCCACCTGACATAGCACATATACTTAGATATTTATTGGTTAGCATAAACACGACTGCTTCAGTTGCTACCCCTACCCAAAAAAACATTTGTCCAAGGCTATCAGTAACTTTAAACTATCCTCCCCCTTAGTTCTCAAAAAATTCTAACAACATGAAACTTTGCAATCATTTGTAATTTATACACATGGCATTTGAGGTCTTTTATTACAGGCAGATGTAGACATAGCCTTACTTTTTCTTTTGTACGTCCTGGTTTCTCACCTCAGATACCCTTATAATTCAGTAGAACACTGTTATGCTTTATTTACCCTTTAAAGCAGTGATGGTTTGCTGGCAAAGGGACCCCTGCCTGAAGTTCAATGACTTATCATGGTCATTAACCATCTAGTTTTATGATGTGCTCACCAAGTGTTACACTGTACCTGGGAAAGCCACTCTAAATAGTTCTTGTGGCACTTATATGGCTCCAGATGCCTGGGGATGGTTTAGTTAACATTCTTTCCTTTATGAAACAGAATTCCACTGACCTCATTTTTCCAGTATATGATTGTTTCTCATCGAAACCAAGGGCAGAAATGCCTTATAAATGTTTATCTTCAAGTTGATGTTATCTAAAATTCCAGCACCTTTCTCATGCTCCATGACTTCTTTACCATACAAAACATTTATATATTTCAGTAAGAATGTCTCTTACAGAGCACTAAAATGAATGCTATGATTGGATTATGTTTGATAAACAACCTGCATAGATTTGTACATGTAAGTGCCAACAAGCTGCTAAACATTTCCTTTAACTAGGGAATCATCTCCTCCACTCATTTTGGTTACAAGGAATAGAACATTTTATAGAAAGAGGTGATTATTTAAGATAACGATAAGTATTGCATACAGGAGGACTTACTATATACCAAGGCTACAGAGCACTCTGACTGCAGCACCCCTGGAGGGCAGGGTCTGAACAGCACTGCATTACAGTATGGTCAGGACTTGCCTTATACACAAAGGGATTTTTCCGGGAATCAGTCAGTGTGTCAAATCTGGTGTACAGGTCGTTGAGAAGGTTGACTATCTTCATGGCCCCTTCCCCAGATGCATGCTTGCTACAGAAAGCATTGAAGCCCACAATGCCACTGAAGAGGATGGTCACATTGTCATATCTTTTAGCAGGCACGGGACGCTTGTGTCTCAGCTCATTGGCAACGGATGGAGGAAGGACAGAATATAGCAACCTATTTAGAGGGATTAGGAAAAAGCCATGGTAAGAAATATTGGGAATAGGTTTAGTACTTCTACTGGCCAGTTCATAGAACATCAACGTCATTTGCACCCAAAGGGCCTGGATTTGTATAGGGCAATCTCTAGAACTAGTATCAAATATTAGCCATACTTATAAGTAAAAACAAGACATATAAACTAAATAAATCATTTGTTTGTTTTAATTACATAAGATGTCCCCAAGGCCAAACCAATCCATACTATATCAAAATAAGCCAAGCAACACTAAACCAAAAACGTCAGTTGTCATTTGTCCAGTATCCTGACCCTGCTGTTTTGACAGTCATGGTATAAAAGTCACCATGACCAGCATGAAAAACTGCACATACAGCACAACACCAAGAACAGGTTCATCTTTCTGGAATAAGAATCTGATCTCAGTTGTCAAGTCATATTGAAGGAAGCAGGTTTCTCCCCAGTCACATCCATGCCTCACTCTTCTGTGGAAGAAACTGGTAAGACAGGGGGGACCCTGATCTAGATGAGAAAAGATTTTGTTTCTCCAGTCGACACTGAGACTACGCCAATGACATCAGGGACCATGCTGAGAGGACAGGTGTGGTGAACAGAACAGGGGAAAGGTGATCACTGATGGAGTTACTAGGAGAGAAGCGGACACCAGGGAGATGTTTGGGCTCTTGGCACGAGGACTCAGAGGGCAAAATGAGGCCTCCTCCCTTCTTCCTCTTTACGTCAAAGGGTAGACTGTGCTGAGTTTAATTTATAATGTGGAGCTGAGCTCTCATTATTTTTCCCAGCTTTAGTGGGATTTCTCCAGTCTTTCCATTTCAACCTTCAAACAGAAAAAATTTAATAAAGTATTTAAAGCTATATTTGAATACACCTTTAATGTGAATAGTAGTCTGACCTGTAGTGGCACAGTGGATAAAGTGTCAACCTGGAATGCTGAGGTCGCTGGTTCAAAACCTTGGGCTTGCCGGGTCAAGGCACATACAAGAAATCAATGAACAACGAAACTGAAACAACTGTGAGTTGATATTTCTCATTACCCCACCTCCTCTCTCTGTAAAATCAATAAACAAAATCTTTAAAATATATATATATATATATATATATATATATATATATATATATATATATATTAAATGTGAACAATAGAACTACTTGGCTTTAACGAAAATAAATAATAAAGAGTTTATAATTAAATCGGCTTGAAAAACAAACATCTACAAAAAAATAAATAAACTCGGGTGGTTTTCTAATGTAATAGCCAGAGCAGGATACTGAGAAACTCACTTTACAAACTCATATGACTTTGAACCTTAGTCCTAAGGACTGCCTTACGAGCACCACAAAATGTGGTATTTTTCACGGATAAAGTGTACCACATACCAATAAAACAGAGTTTGAGTTGTTTTTCAAGCAGTGGCAGGAATTTGAGCTGCCTGCCTTATATACATTCTGAAATTTTCAAAATACCTGAATAGATTAAAGCGTTCAGTTTAGGGCTGTGAGGACTTTTATATCACTAACATTAAGTGATATAAAAAAAGAAACTAAACTCAGTTTTCACCTTCATTATACAAAGGTCAAGACAATGAGCTAAAAAGCTATGGGTAAAAACAGGCATTAAATGGCATTCCCTATCCATGCTATCAATAGTTAACTGATGTGTTTCCATGTGGGCACAGCATCCACCCCGGCAACGACACGGCAACGACACATGTATCAATGCTAGAAAAGTATAGAAAGCGATGTTGTTACCAACATTCTGGATGTTCAAGTAGAGTGAAATAGTTCTCATGGAAGTGAGACAAATTAGTTCAATTTTTCAATAAAATGCCTTCCTGATACGTAAGTATTAAAAATGAACACACAGGCCCTGGGTAAAATATCTTATAAACATCAGTGACTCAGTGACTTAGTGTTTTTAATTAATATATGCAAACAAGGCCAAGTAGTATGCATAATGTATATCTGTTTAAAATGAATTATCTGAAAACAAACTATTACTTTCATGTTATTTGCCCAATATTTTATAATTTAATCTACCATTCATAGGAAAATAAATTTATACTTTGACTTATTTTATTGGTGTTTGCCTTTAGAGATGTAATTGTTGTCATTACAGATGACATTACACTCTGTCAGAGTCTTATCAGCCAAGTCCTAAAATAATTCAGTCCTAGAAAAGAAATCTTTAAAAATATTGATATAATGGCCAACTCTAAGTGCAGTGCTCAGTGTAACCTTCAGAACTTACCCAGACCCCAGCATATACAGAATGCTCAGAATATATTCCTTGTATAAAGGAAAGAATGAATGGATAGTTGGATTTTAAGTATTTGAGTTATTCTAATGATTTTCACAGAGATGTTCTGGCATTCATTCTTTCATTTTGGTTTGTAAAAATAGAAGACATATTCCATTCCCATTAAGACTGATTTATTTCTGCATGCATAATTTCATTCTAAGTGATATGGAAGGGTTTATCGAAGGGTTTAATCTATAAAATGGCTCTCACGCCTTTTTATCTGATTATTAATCTCTACTAGAGTAGAGTCACAATACACAGCACCTGGCAGCCCGGCCCTTCTGCCAGCACAAGGCTATACAGACTTACGTGTCTGTCTTTTTCTTCTCATCTTCCAGGGCTCTTAGTGTGAGCTGCAGCCTGTCTGTCAGGATCTCCAGTTCTTGGGTCAGTTTGTATTCCTCTCTGAATTGTTCTCCCAAAAGAACGAGATCACGTGTGGCATCGTGCAGAGGGATGTCACTTAGATACAGACCTCTCCTTGTCAAATCGTCCAGATTCATCACACTGTCATACAGAGAAGGGCGGCAAAAATCATTCCAACTCATCCAGATGACAATACCAACCCTGATTACTGTCAGGGAGTATAATCTTGTCATCTCCTGCCATTCTAAATCTTCTCAGGCTGAAGGGGAAATAATGGGAATCATACAATGAATACAATTTTATTCTTTTAAAGATTTCAAAATCTCCCAAAGAGCTGTGAACTTAAGATTCATTTGTGCCAAATTGCACTTTTTGATGCTGTCAGCCTCAATTGAAAGATAATACAGAAAGCGGTCTCATCAAACCTGCTCAGGTGTTTAACACAGGCTCTGATTTATTATCACATTCTTTCTCATTATCAAGAGATGAAAAATAATTTATTTTTACTCTCTTTAACAAGGATATTTGTGCTGCTTTTGAGAAACGAGTTCATTTTTTTCTTATGGATTCTGTAACTCTTTTAACTGGTTGCTTTTTCTTTTTAGATATGGTGATTAAAAATTTATAAGATTTATGATCCATCTTCAACAAATATATTTTTTGTTTATGTTATGATTTTCTGACCTGTATTGTATATGGTACTCTTCTGAATCAAATTTCTTCTACTATTATTTTCTTTTTCTCATATTTTTGAAAGAGTATTTAAACTTGCTGAATTTTATGCATTTTTGCAACTTAAAGTCATTTTTAGAATGTGATTTTTTTTTTAGTGAGGATTTGGTAAGTGAAAAGTAGCTTTTTTAAAAACTAAATCTTTGGTGAAAATGTTTTAAGTTTATATAATTGGTTTAAATGCAAAGTAATTCTGGGCATTCACAATAATAATTTCTCTAAAATGACATAATTGACTTGAGATTTTACTGAAGGATTATGAATTATTAGTATGTCTCCCTATAATAAATCTCAGCAGAAATGTCCATAAATTAAAGCAAAAATTAGCATTCCAATATAGAAACATAAAATGATCAAAATCTAAATGAAGCACACGGTTCCTTTAGATTTTGTTAGATATGTAAGTTAAAGCTCACTTGCAGAAATAGCCCCTCTGGAAAGAGGCCAGATCATCTGCTCAATGGTATAAAAGGCCTGTCCATGAGCAGAAAAAAAAAAAAGATTATAAGCTTAAAATAAAGATGAACGGTTATAAATGCTAAGATTGAGTTAGAAACTTAATCAAATTGTATCTCATTTTAAAATTTTATTTTAATAAACTATCAACATTTTTCTAAATTTATACTTATCATCTGGAAAATATTTGTTTTAGAAGTAAGACTGCTCTTAGTTGACCCCTTTTTTTCATGCATTGTATGCATCAAGTTTTCTACGCACAAACTGGTACCACAGAACAATCTGAAAATGTGCCATTATGTGACCAATTTCTGCATGTGGTAATGAACACACAGACTCCAAATTTTCTGCTTCTGTTTTCATAAGAAAGCTTTATCACCACAAGTAGTGATCATCCCTATTGAGAAGCTCTTGGTCTGCTGAAGCTCTTCTGGGGAAGAGGCAGAAGAAAAAAAAAAGTATTGATAGCAAATAAATATATAATTAGAATGGTGTAGGTTATAAGTGAAAAAATAAAGAGTTTATATTTTCTAATATTGTCTCTTTTATTTTTATGGTATATAGTCTCAGGAAAAATATCATAATTAGTTTTACACAATCTTTAATACTATATTAACATATTAAAAGAAGGCGTTACAAAGTCCATTAGAATTTTTAGAAATTTTGGTAGTATCTAGAAGTCAAAAATAATCATGGTAGACTTTATATAAAATTTTTAACCAACAACCCACCAAAACATTCTTTCTTGATTGTATTATTAATGACTGTGCATATATTTGGTTTATAGAAAGTTATAAATACATGAAATCTCACCTAATAACAAATTCCAGAATTCTCTGTCTATTGATCTGAAGCAAATTTTGATTTATTTTTGTGTCCTGAATTCCCATGCATCTTTTAGTAAAATACCTTATCAAATTGGGAAAACACTAACCCATAGTTTTACTTCCCTCTGATGTTTATTACAAATAACATAAATGTCAATTTTATAATATAGTTTCAGTAATGTATCCTGATAAAAATAGCTAAATATTTTAAATATAAGGTAGTTCAAATCCAGAAACAATTTTTAGTCCTGGCTGGGTAGCTCAGTTGGTTAGAGGGCTGTCAGGATATGCTAAGGCTGTGGATTCGATCCTCAGTCAGAGCACATACAAAAATCAACCAATGAATGCATAAATAAGTGGAACAACAAATTGATATTTTTCTCTCTTTCCCTTCCTCTCTCTGTCTAAAACCAATAAATTTTAAAAATTAATAAAAAAAACAAAAAACAAATTTTAAATCATTTTGGTATCAAATATGCCCATAATTTATACCATCATATTACATGCTTTTGGAATTACTTTTCTGCATGATGACTCTTTGGATGCTACAAAGCTATAGAATTAGCTAATTATAGATTAGCTGTAGGATGATCTAATGGCATAAACTCAGCAAATTGCTTAAGACAAAGCAAGTAAAACAGAATACATGATTTCTTCTGAATTTCTTACAAATTGTAAATGACATCTTTGTTATAGAGAGATATACTAGAATAGTTCGAAAATGAAATTATACTTCAGGATATGTAGACATCATTGAATAAAATGTTATTGAATTTCTTTGTTAGGAAAAGATGGGTACATATATTCATTATAATTAGTCTAAAAACTCTTACCTTGGTGAGCACAGGAAAAGTATGCTGTCTGCTTCAGGTAAGTAGATCATTTGACCCTTAAGACGTAAGCAGCTGATCTCAGTCCCAGTCAGTTCATCCTCACATTCTAACTTCTCTACATCCAATAACCCTTCCTTGAAAAGGCAAGACATGACCATTAATATACCAAGTCTTACTAAAGACATAACCAAACACATAATATCAGGTCTCATTAAAAATAAACCAAGCCTCTTCACTCCCCACCCCTACATTCACAGAGCAATAGTTTCAATGTGTGTATACGTCAGACCTTCAGGGAGGCTGGAGGAAGGAGGAAGAGTGTATACCAGGGGTCCCTAAACTACGGCCCCCGTGCATGCGGCCCCCTGAGGCCATTTACCCGGCCCCCACCACACCTCCGGAGGGGGCACCTCTTTCATTGGTGGTCAGTAAGAGGAGCACATTGACCATCTCATTAGCCAAAAGCAGGCCCATAGTTTCCATTGAAATACTGGTCAGTTTGTTGATTTAAATTTACTTGTTCTTTATTTTTAAATATTGTATTTGTTCCTGTTTTGTTTTTTTACTTTAAAATAGGATATGTGCAGTGTGCATAGGGATTTGTTCATAGTTTTTTTATAGTCCGGCCCTCCAACAGTCTGAGGGACAGTGAACTGGCCCCGAGTAAAAAGTTTGGGGACCCCTGACATTTTGCTCTATAAATCCTAAAGACAGCAACAGTGAGATCTGAGTTCTACTTAAATTAACAAATGAATAAATATTTTATCACTCTTCCTCTCCGCCCAAAAAATGGAACCAAGAATAACAGAGGCTTTAAGAAATTGGGTGAAGTTTTTTTTGTTTGTTTGTTTTTTGTTTTAAATCTTTATCCATTCTTCTGATTTTTAAAATAGGACATTGTAGTTATACAGGGAATAAAAGATACTGGTTTAATATGTGAAACTGGGTTGTCCCAGCAAGGCATTTTTAGCACCTACTTTTGTAAAATCTGAGCACATGACACAATCCCATTGCTCCTCGAGCAAACCAATAATCAGTTACATTGCCTTTAAAGCCGGACTCTCCTTGAGGTCGGCTTCTGGTCTAGCCATACCTCCTCTGTCTTCCGGAATGGCACAGTAGCTACGTTTTCCTCCGGGACACTTTTAGTATGTATGTAACACACTTTACTTGCTCACATTTTATAAAATCATATCTTAATTACCTTGCTTCTCAACACGAAAACTGTATTGATGTGTGAAAGGATCCCGTGGAAACTAATGTCAATATGAGGACGGACCAGAGAGAAGACAGACAAAAGGCTGCAATTGCCAGGCTGGAGCTAAAAATGTAGATAAAAAGAAATAAAAACACTAAATTGTTTAAAAGAGTTTTGCATTTGATATTACTAGATTAAACCAGGTTATATATAAGTACAGAAATACATTATTTTGTAGAAAAGAACTTCAACTATAGATTCATACCTCGATCTATGCAACTCGGTGATTCAACTGATGGACATCAAATAGTTTTGTGAGCATAAAACCAATATGGATTCAGATGACTAACACTCAAATATAAGCTAATAAAAATAAAAAAAGTATCTTCAAAGAAAAAAGGAATGGAAATTTATTTTTTAAACCATAGCATGAGTTATGAAATGCAAATGGTTAAAATTTAACCATCAAGACCATCAGCAAACATAGTTTATCAAAAGATAGTTAATCATCATAATAGGGAACCTTTACTGATTGCTTATAATGGACTAGGGACTATAAACTACATGTTCTTTCACTCTCTATCCTCATTTTATAACAAAGGGAAAACAGGCAGAAAGAGGCCAAGTAACACTTTAGTCACACAATGGGGAGAGGCAAACCAGTGTAAGTGCCCAGGCTTCTGGGTTTATAGGTTTATTATGCCTGATCCCATTTGGGCTAATCCTGAATTATCAAGTCTCTTTAATTACAAGCAAAATAGTATCTCTAGATACATGTCATTTACAACTCCAAAAGTTGGTACAGTAGAAAGGAAGGATTTTACAAGTGGGTCAGAATAATGCAAATCAAATGTAGGTTCTCATCCTCTCCATACTGTTGTCCTTTGGTGCTTTTTCTAGTAAGTCCCATGATAATCTCTGTTGTTTTCTCTTTATTTCCCTGAAAATGTCCAAGGTTGATCTGAAAGCTGTTTTTAGATAGAGTTGATTGTTACTAAAAAGTTGTCCATTTTCTCATTTAAAAAAGTATACCATTCTCACTGTCCCTGTAAGTGATTAAAATAGAAAAAAAAAAAAAAATGCCTGTTGTAGGAAAAATAGCTGTAAGCTTAAGGCACACATTTAAACATGTAATATATGACGTTCTGCTCATCACCTAATACACAGTAACAGGGTTAAATAAATGAATAGTAACATGTAACAATAGTGCATTAGTGGTCTTTAGTCTCAGGCCCCATGGAAGTGGTGTCATTTACCTGGGGAAGCACTCTGTAGATGGCATTGCCGCACTGAGTGACCACTAGGTCCCGGTCAAATATTATGTGAAAAGGAAAAGCTTTGCAGAAAGTATAGGGGCTAATGCGTGATTCCTGGGTACCATTTTCTTCAAATCTGTCAAGATCTTCATAAAAGTCCTCTTCTTTAGATTCTTTTTCTTCGATTAAAAATTGAGTATGATCACATTCTTCATTTCTTTGCTGAATGACCTAGATGTCAAAGGGGGAAAAGGTGTTAGTTGTCTGCATTTCAGTGGACTTAACCTAAATACCTAAGAAACTGGTTCTGAGAATTGGATTTAGAGCATTAATTTGAAAACTTTAATATATGTAAATACTACCCATTCTTAAATAAAAAACATTGTCTGGACATTTATTTAAGAAATTTGAAGACTGAATAATTATTCACAGTAAAATTGCGAATCTGGTATCAGTCCTCTCTCAGCCAATAGACTCTGGTAGAATTAGCAGAAGAGCAGTCTGTTATCCTGGTGGGCTTAGTCCTCTCATCCAAGCACACTTCTATAGTGAACGACCTATAAGCATACAGGCAGTACTATTTAACATGTTACAAAAATAACGTTTACAGGAAGAAATAAAATAATAGAGGTACATATATATTTTTTTATTTTATTTATTCATTTTAGAAAGGAGAGAGAGAGGGAGAGAGAAACAGAGAGAGAAAGGAGAGAGAGACAGGGGGGAGGAGCTGGAAGCATCAACTCCCATATGTGCCTTGACCAGGCAAGCCCAGGGTTTCGAACCGGCAACCTCAGCATTTCCAGGTTGATGCTTTTACCCACTGCGCCACCACAGGTCAGGCTAGAGGTACATATTTTAAAGTATATGCAATTCTTTTATCCATCAGTTTGGTGATTATATAAACTTAGAGTAGCAAGTTGGGTAAAATACAGAAAAAAATATCTCAAATAACACTAGTGCGAGGGTACATTGATTGATATTTCTTTCTGAAGGGTAGATTATTAATATGTATAAAAATTCTTTAAAAATTGTATATTCTTTGATTTTAATTCCAAATGTAGAAATTCATTCTAAGGAAGTAATAATAGTGAGCAAAGTTTTATAACTTAAAGAAATAGCTATATTTCTAAATTTCTACCAAGTAACTATATTTTCATAATTTCTAAATAGCCATATTTCTAAAATATTATTTATAGGCAAATATATTATTAGATAGAAAATATCTTTTATTTTGAGTTTAAAAAACTGCAAGTAATATATCATCTTAAAAGTGACCAAAATTCTATCTCAACTGTACCCAGACCCAAATGGGAGCTAATTGGAGCAATATTTCTTCAATTACAGTTAAATGAAGGCAAAATGTTGCTCTTTATTTTTATTTTTTTTTGTTCAGGAGTTCACTGCAGCATATTCTGAGACTTAAGAGCAAATCACAGTTAATATGGACTCTGTTATATATATTCTTTTAGATATACTGTCATGGTGAATTAAGATATTCTATTAAAACTATCACATTAATCTACTAGACTGCTTAAATATTAGTATTATTATTTATAACTTAAAAATGTTGCCCAGCCTGAGCAGGTGGTGGCGCAGTGGATAGTATCGGACTGGGACACAGAGAATGCAGGTTTGAAACCCCGAGGTCACTGGCTTGAGCACAGGCTCATCGAGCTTGAGCGCGGGCTCACCAGCTTGAATGTGGGGTTGCTGGCTTGAGTGTGGGATCTTAGACATGAGCCATGGCCGCTGGCTTGAGCCCAAGAAAGTAATCAACAAACAGCTAAGATGCCGCAACAAAGAATTCATGCTTCTCATCTCTCTCCCTTCCTGTCTGTCTGTCCCTCTCTCTGTCTCTCAGTCTCTGTCACAAAAATAAAATGTTTCCCAATTAAGATTGATCTTCCTAAAGCCTCGTAAATGAAACAAAACAAGTCAATCTTAAAATTCAGGCTTAATTCTGATGTTAGGTTCTGTTTCCATTTTAGCTCAAGAACTAACATAAATTTATTAATTCTTCAATTCTACACTTTTTGGTTTAATTGGCAAAAAGAAAAAAACCAAAAACCTGCTTTTCTGATATTTTTAACCTCTCCTTGGTTTATCACTTCATGACAGGGAATATTTCTTAAGTACTTAAATTGTCTTTGTAGCTCTATACCTTTAAGAAGACAAGAATACTTGAGGAAATTAAAACAGTGCCTTTGAAAAAAATTAAATGGGCAAAATATAATTACCAAATTTCAACATTTCAGAAGTTTATATTGGAGCATTTGAAAAAAATGAAGGTCATAAGACAACCCAAATATCACATAAAGTGAACCACTAAATTAAGTACAAAGTTGAATTTTATATAGCACATGCTAATGTTGTCACCATTCCAAACGAAAGATTCTAAAAACCATAACAACTTTCATTTCCAAGTGAGCCCTAATTTTTGTTTTTCTCCTGAAGTTTCTATGTACCTGCAAGAGAGGACACGCAATCCCTAAAGCAGTATTAGTTTGGTGTCAGGATCAAAGATGATAAATACAAGGCATATAAAGTTTTTACTGTATTCCAGTGGCATTCCTAATCATAAAAGAATTTCAGTTCTTTACCCAAGGCTTTAATTTGTAAATGTCTCAGGATTTGATTTTTTTGTTGGTTTGTTTGTAGTTTCAAGTGAGAAGAGGGGAGATAGTGAGTCAGACTCTGGCATGTGACCCAAAAACCAGGATCCAGCCAGCAACCCCCATGTCTTGGGATGATGCTGGAGTACCAAGCTATCTTTAGCACCTGAAGCTGATACTCTCAGAACAACCATGATATCCTTAGCACCTGGGGCCATGCTAAAAACCAATCCAGCCACTGGCTGTGGGAGGGGAATAGGAAGAGAAGAGGAGGAGGAGGGGGAGAGAAGTAGATGGTTGTTTCTCCTGCTCAGACCCGGAATTGAACCTGGGATGTCCATATGCCAGGCCAGCTCTCTATCCACTGAGCCATCGGCCAGGGCCAAATGACTCTGGATTTCATAAAATCATGTTATGTCTAATCCCATTTTCTAGTTATACAGGAACTAAAGGAGCAACAAACAGGGAGTCACCGACAAGTGTCATGTAAGAATGACACCCACTGATGAAAGGAAGCAAAGTTCCATGAAACCTAAGGTGATATTACTAGATTAAATATATAGAATACTTTTCCAATATAACCAATTTAACTGCTACAATTTTTATTTATATAACCCTATATTTTAAGTTTAGCTTCCCATATATATTAGAATATAAGTAAGATATCCAAGAAAACATGCCGTAATAAAATAAGGCTGGACCCTGGCCAGTTGGCTCAGCAATAGAGCATTGCATGGCAGGTGGAAGTCCCAGTTTAATTCCCGGTCAGGGCATACAGAAGTAATGACCATCTGCTTTTCCATCCCCCACTCTTTCTCTCTCTCTCTCTCTCTCTCTCTCTCCCTTCCTCCCTCCCTCCCTCCCTCCTGCAGTTATGGCTTGAATGGTTCAAGCAAAGTTGGCCCTGGGCACAGAGGATGGCTCCATGGCCTCATTTCAGGAGCTAAAATAGTTTGGTTGCTGAGCCATGGAGCAGTGGCCCCAGATGGGCAGAGCATTGTGGGGCCGGGGGCTTGCCAGGTGAATCATGGTTGGGGCACATGCAGGAGCCTCTCTGCCTCCTCACTTCTCACTTAGTAGAAAGAAAGAAGAAGGAAGGAAGGACACAGGGAGGGAGGAGGGAGAAAAGGAGGGAGGGAGGGAGGGAGGGAGAGAGGGAAGAAGGAAGGAAAAAGGAAGGAAGGAAGGAAGGAAGGAAGGAAGGAAGGAAGGAAGGAAGGAAGGAAGGAAGGAAGGAAGGAAGGAAGGAAGGAAGGAAGGAAGGAAGAGTTGGTTGGCTCAGTGGTAGAGCATTGCCTAGCGTGTGGAGATCCCGGGTTTGATTGCCAGTTAGGGCACACAAGAGAGGCAACCATCTGCATCTCCACCCTGCCCCCTTCTCTCTCTCTCTCTCTTCCTCTCTGCCTTCCACTCCTGCAGCCATAGCTCAGTTGGTTCAAGTGCATTGGCCCCTGGCACTGAGAATGGCTCTGTGGAGCCTCTGCCTCAGGTGCTAAAAATAGCTCAGTTGCGAGCATGGCACCAGATGGGGGTTGCTGGGTAGATCCTGGACAGGGCACATGAGGTAGTTTGTTTCTCTATCTCCCTTTCTCTCTCTTGGAGTGGAAGAAAAAAAAAATAAGGCTAAAATAGGGTATCCTTCCCTACTTTTCTCAAATTTGGGGTCACTAAAAATGGCTCTTTGGACTGAAAATGCTGACTCCATCAAAAAAACAGCTGACTAGGAGACTATGTGTTAGAAATAAAGAAAAATGATGGTTCTCTTTACTGTACAATTGTATTAATACTTTGAATTTACACTTAAAACTAATAGTCTGTATGGTAAATGACAACTCACTTTAAAGTATGGGACCTGGCTTCTTTCAACAACAAATCAGTTTTTTTTTAAAAAAGCAAAACTTATAGTTTACAAAATGATATATTCCAATGATATTTCAGGGACAGACAAAAAAATCTACAAAGAAACAAAGAATATCTAATTTTATATTATCACAGAATGTGACTGTCCATGTTATAGGAAGGACAGAGCTTAGCCAGTCACAGCCCCCCCCCCCCCCGCCCACTGCTTTCCAGCTAGTGTGTGCTCACAGAGAATGCAAACTAAATTTCAAGTGGCCTGAAGCAATGTATAAAAGGAAAAGTCTGCTACAAGGGGAAAATAGCCTGTATTCCTGTATACCCTTGCATTCCAAGGCCAAATCTAGAAGATTTCTGGTGTTGCCACTGGTATGGCTTATATATGCCTCTTGGTAAGGTCCACTGGCTGCAACAATTAAACGTAAATTCACTGAGCATCATTTCTTTACTATTCTACTGGCATCTCTGTTTAGGAGTGTCTCCATTACTGATCATTACCTTCATGTCGATTTCAGTGCCATGTATTTGTTGCGCTACCGTTTTAATGATTCCAATGACAATATCCTGAAGTCCTTCTCTCTCTGAGTAGTAATGCAGAATAAGTCCTTTGCCCTTGTCTGCATCAGTGCACCTAAAGGAAGGTGCACGCATACCTGGGTAGATAGTAGCAAGGTGGTCATGCAGAGCATCAAGGTTCTGCAATTAAAAAAAAATGGTGATGGATAATGTTTCCACAATGGCAGCTGGCTTCCATAAAGCGAGGTAAAGAAAGGAGGCTCAAATCAAACGCAGCCTGCAGATCAGCCTAGTAAACATTCACACAGCGCCTCCTTTTCTAGCTGCTGCCCTGAGACATCTGTAAGGCAAGAATCACAGAGAACTTGAAACTCAAGTAGTGTAATTAAGGAAACCATCTGTGGCTATTAATAGTTAATACATGTTAAGAAAGGATAAATAAACAAGTGGGATATAAAAAGAATGCCTGAAGCAGAAAAAGACACACAGATTTGGCCTAAAGCTATTTATAGAAGTTTGGGGCACTGTATATGCATAACATTGTCGTTTCATGGTAACATAGCCAATTTACCCAATTTTTCTAAGACTTTATTTCTTCTGATAAAAAAGAGAAAAATAAATGATGTATTTAATACTTAGCACATCCCAGGTGCAGTAAGAAAATCAATAGCACGCCTCAAATCCCGACACTTTCCTCTCTTTGAATACGATATCTAAAATGGCAAGAGATTCTGCAGGTGAGATAAAAAAAATATGGACCTTAAGTAGGAAAGATTATCCTGGATGATCCTGGTGGACCCAGATAATCATATGAGTGAGTGACACCTTAAAAGCCAAGACCCTTTCCTGGTTCTAGGGAGAGAGAGGTGCAAAGACAGAAGGTCAAACAGAGGGCAGCTTGAGAAGGAAATGATCGTTTGTTCCAGGTTCTGAGATGTAGGAGACTTATGTGCAAAAGGATGGAGAGAGGCCTCCTGGACCTTAGAGCAGCCCCAGTTGATGGCCAGCAAGCAAAACTGGGTCCTCAGCCCTATCACACATGCAACTGAATTCTGTCAACACCTGAATGAGCAAAGATTATGCCCTAGGGCCCATCTCAGCCCCACTGACAGCCCTATTGTCACCTGGATTACAGTCCAGTAAGACCTGTTACGGACTTCCAACCTACAAAGCTCTAGGATAATAAACTTGTATAGTGTTAAGCACTTAATGTTTGTGATAGCAATAAAAAAACTAATACGCTGAATAATTAGCCTACCAATAAATGGTGATTATTGCTAAAGAGAATGTGAAAAACAACAATTTCAGAATACCATGAGCCTAAAAGAATTTACTATATAGAAAAAAGGTGTGAGAGATGAGCCAAAATTGAACTATGGTTCATGTTCCAAATGTCTCAAAGAGGCCAATTCAGGGAAACAGACGTAGCCAGTAAGATACCAGAAAGAAAGTGGAGGGAATATGAGGCAACATTGGGGTCCCAAATTTGCAAAACTCTCTACCAGCGCACCTGTGGTACCATGAGTTTTAATTCTGCCTCCTTCTCCTCCATTCAAGAATTCACTCATTCTATCAAGTTATCCCATGCTCATTACATATCATGCTCTTAGCGTGTGTGGGCTGGGGGCAGGGTAGAGGTTTGGTTATGAATCTGCATGACACGAACCCTGACTTCAAGCAGTTCATAGTTTATTCTACAAAAGAATGTGCAGAGTGGCTCTTGATGCATAAATAAAGGACCTAACAACTCAGACTGGAAAATAGGATCCAACGATTTCAAAGTAAAAATGAGATCTGAGTTATGTCATAAAGGTTTACATTCTGATTTGAATAAATGGTTCAATAGTCTCCTCAACTGGGTGAATCTGGTCTCTTTTGGAAATGCCTTTATGCAAAGTGCTTTTTATTTTCTACCCCAAAATTACACCTGGTAAATCAAGTCAGTCCATTTCTTAACAAAAACATCAATTCATCCCCACTGCCTGTAGAGGCTGCTATTGCCACATGAAAGGAATCTAATATGGCAGACACCAAGAATTGGAAGTGAAGATGTATAAACTACAAGTCACTTAAGTCCTGAAACTGTTTTACTTGTATGAGCAGTATGGAGGTTTCTTCCTATGACAAGTTGTCATGAGAAGTCTTTTCTGTGAAGGGAAGATGTGAAAACTGATCTTCATAATTCTCCCAGATACCTTACACTTCTGCTGATATTGAAAAAAAAAAAAAAAAGGGTACGAGAGAAAATCTGGTGAGAAAAATAAATGATCATAAGTTTTATGTTTATCTCCATTTTCCACAAAGTCAAAATGGAGCTTGTTGCTGATGCATTTAGGTAATTACCTAAGGTTGTTAGGCCCAGCTGCTGTGCTGTGGCTAAAGGGAAAAAAAATTAGTCAATCAATAATTTGACATGTGTATCTTAGTTTTTCTATTTTTCCTCTGAAAATTTAAATATGCCATAACTCAGTATGCCTATATCACTTTCATACTCATCTATTTTCATCGTGTGCTATATCAGCACATTTCTATGTGCAGCTACTCTGAGTCAAATAGATAGATGCTTCACCCTAAATGCTGAGTCTTTTTAATTTAATTAAAGGTATTAATGTTGCTAATAACAGGTTGCTTAAATTCATCACTTCAAAGCATGTGGAAAGTAAAACATTTGAAGTCAGACTGTTCATTTTTCAAGTCTTTGTGGTAACCAACTCTCTGGAGATTTACTGTTTCATTGAATGTACCCTTAATTAAATGGACAAGTAAAGTGATTTCTTGCAGCAGAAAGCCTTAACACCACTTAATGTAATATTGATTTTTTTTTAGATAGTATCAAATAAAAATACTCTTGGGATTTCTTAAGTTACAGCTTTCCCAACTTGGTTTTACCCTTTCAAAATTCAAGTGATCACCACAGCCTGTCTACTTTGACAAATGGAATTCGTGATTAAAAATTAAATTACTCTGCCTGACTAGTTGATGGTGCAGTGGATTGAGCTTTGGACTGACACAGAGGGCGCAAGTTCGAAACTCCAAGGTCTCCGGCTTAAGCACAGGCTCATCAAGCTTGAGTGCAGGCTTACCAGTTTAAGCACGGGGGTCACTGGCTTGAGCATGGGATCATAGACATGATCCCATGGTCGCTGGCTTGAGCCCAAAGGTTGCTGGTTTGAGCCCAAGGTCGCTGGCTTGAGCAAGGGGTCACTCCATCTGCTGCAACCCCCAGGCCAAGGCACATATGAGAAAGCAATCAATGAACAACTAAGGTGCCACAACAAAAAATTATGCTTCTCATCTCTTTCCCTTCCTGTTAGTCTCTGTCTGTTCCTCTCTCTGACTGTCTCTGCCAAAAAAAATAAAATAAAATAATTAAATTATTCTTATTCAAGTACATTTATATTGCTAAAAAGGTGCCTTTTTTATAGTTAGGCTACAACTGTTTGCAGCCACATGAAAGGCCACAAAAAGAGATTCTCAAAATAGCCAAGACAAGACCTTGACCACATTTTATAATAATGTATTACACTGTCTATACACAGCTAAGTATTAGTCCACAAGGCTGTAGCAATGTATTCTGGACAACAAGAATTACGTAATTAAAACTGGTATTCTGTTCTATTTCTAAATACGCACATGAAAGGCGGTATACAAGGGGAAAAGTATACACATTGCAAAGAAATATACACATTAAACAGAGCAAACAGTACACGCATATATTCCAGCACAAGCAGCTCCCCGAGAATCCTCGAGAAAACCCCGACCGCGCTGTTCCTCCGCCCTCCCCGGCTTCATGAAATTGGGAAGCGGGAGAGGGAGAGAGAGGAGGTCTACCATCTATTCTGCCTCAAGATGGCAAAAAGTCACTCTGAGGTTTGTCATTTTATTTTTTAATGTTCGGATATCATTCTACTGGTTTTTCTATAAGCAAAACAAATGTCCCTTTTCTCAGGAGTTCCGCGATCTGTTTGTCCGGTCCATCTGGTCACCTGGCAGTTATCGCTCGCAGGGTAAAACCAGTGCTGGCATCCTGGGAAACTACTGGAGTCCTCGGTTTAGCGCGCTCCACAGATTTAGGAAACAAAAAAGAATTTACCGATAGTTTCAGAAACACTCTGAAGTTCCATATTTTTTAAAATTCTGTTAAAATGTATTCACTTTAGAGAGGGGGGGAGAGAGGAGTGAGGAGGGGGAGGGGCAGGAAGCATCGACTCCCATATGTACCTTGACCAGGCAAACCCAGGATTTCAAACTGGTGACCTCAGCATTCAGGTTGATGCTTTATCCACTGAGCCACCACAGGCCAGGCATTAAAGATCTTGAAATGTTTCAAAATAAATGCAAATCATCTTTGTAATATGCATGGAAAAAACGAGCTCACAAATAATTACAGAAGCCCAATTTCCAGAAGCTAACTACTTCTTTTTCCTGCTTTCAGGGCATTTAATTGAAAATCCCTGAAGGACCCACATAAGTGGATGGAGGAAGACCACACCTTGAAAGTTCTGAGACAGAGAAATATCTCAGTCTCTAAGAATCCTTATCCGAGAGGATAGGAAAGAGGGAGTCATCTATGTTATTTGAGAACTATACTGAAATTTGGATCTGAGAGACATCTAATAAATCAGTCATTGTAAACTTCTCTCTTTTTTCTTTTTAAGGAAAAAGGATGTGGCGCATTTTCTTTCTTTTTATTCCCCACAGATTTCTGAAAAAACAAAACAAAACACCAGTACTGACATTTACATAGGTGAGTCATGTATTTTGAAAACCACTTTAAGCTTTCTATGAAAGAAGTCAGTTTAGAATTTGACCATGAAAAACTTAAACCAGAAAGACCTACACAGAGTGGAAAACCCCACCCCATCTAAGGGTAAGCACCAAGGTCAGGGTGTACGGAGCAGGAGATGAGAACAAGGAAGAAGTTCATGCTTTCACAAGACTGTTCTTGCCTTTTCACCTCGGAACTGCTGCTTGAGAAATAGCCCTCCCTCTGAGTGAAAACACAGAAAGCCTTTTTTTTTTAACAGAAATAATAGAAGGCCCTATGTAAAAATAAGTTATACAAGTCATTAAAATTATTTAAATGGTAACGCTTTCAAATTACATATAGTTATCATTACCATCCTCTCAAGAGAAATATTTTAAAGAAAGAGGCAGATAGTTATAGAATGAACTGTGTAAAATATTTCACTCATTCCATTGCTTTTAAACTCATATTTTAAAAAACCCATTTAAGCCTCACAGGCGATATAGCTGAGAGGTTGCTGGTTCAAAACCCTCGCCTTGTCAGGTCAAAGTACATACTAGAAACAACTAGTTGATGCTTCCTGCTCCTCCCTGCCTCCATCCCCACCACCTTTCTCTTTTTTCTAAAATTAATAAATAAAACCTTAAAAAATAATAAAGATAAAAATCCCACTTATGTAATACTATATTCAAGAATCAATATTTTGTATAATTGTGAAAATATATACCAGTTATTCAAAGAGAAAAGTGTTAGAATTCTATAATACTTATCTTCCTTTAAAAGTTCTTACTTGTTGCCCTGGCTGGTTGGCTCAGTGGCAGAGCATCGGCCCAGTATGTGGAAGTCCTGGGTTCGATTCCCGGTCAGGGCACACAGGAGAAGCGCCCATCTGCTTCTCCACCCTTCCCCCTCTCCTTCCTCTCTATCTGTCTCTTCCCCTCCTGCAGCCAAGGCTCCATAGGAGCAAAGTTGGCCCAGGTGCTGAGGATGGCTCTGTGGCCTCCACCTCAGGTGCTAGAATGGCTCCAACTGCAACAGAGCAATGCCCCAGATCGGCCAAACATAGCCCCCTGGTGGGCATGCCGTGTGGATCCTGGTCGGAAACATGTGGGAGTCTGTCTGACTGCCTCCCTGCTTCTAACTTCAGAAAAATACAAAAAAAAAAACAACAAAAAAAAGAGTTGTTACTTGTCAATTTATAATTGCAGGTTACAGAAATGGACATTTTGAGTATTGAGAAAACAGATCCTTTGGAAATTCAAAAGTTAAAAATCAAACAAATGGTGCATTTTTTTTCCTAAGAAATATTATAAATAATTTAGGGAAGTATTAGAATATCACAGCTGTTCAGGAAAATTCTCGTATTTCCCAAAATAACACTTCACACAAACATTAAGGACTGTAGATCAGTCATCAATCCCAGATTGCTCCGGGTGTGCTGGCCAAACCACAGTGCTGTGTTTCAGGGGCCAAACCTGGAGCTGTTGTGAATGGAAATCCCGCTTCAGGCTGAATAGAAGTACTAACAGTGAAACCCCGTGCACACCAATTGAGGGAATCGGTCAAACCGCCACCATGACAAAATTACTTGAAGGAGCCAGTGTTCCCAGTAAACTATGAGAGAATATTTGTAATATTATCCAACTGAGATGCCTCTGAATATTTAAACAGGACCATAATTTCAATCCTTTCACTTTCTTTCATCCAGTTCCCTCCACCCCCTCACCCCCCTACCCCCGCCTCAGCTGTCAGTCTATTCCATGTATCCATGCCTCCTCTGATTCTATCTTAAACTACTGGCATATTTGTTTCCTATTTTTACATGAACAGCATATCTTCATAAAAAAAATTCATTCATTCCCAGATGCACAGTTTGCATCTGTAGAGATGCCATCATTAAGAGATTATACATGGTCTCTGGCTTCATGAAGTTTACATTCCAGCCCAACAAACAGGAAATGATAATACAGTGTGAGAACAACTTTGGCTGGGAAAAGAAATGTATCATGAAAATATGGGAACTGTCAATGACCCTGACTGAGATCGAAGAGAAGAGGAAAGCCATCCCAGAAGAAGTAATTGGACCGGCAGGATAAACAGAATTTATCTAGGTGAAGGGGGCATGAACCGTGTTCCAGACAAAGGAAAGAGCAGATGCAAAAGCTCAGAGGATAAAGAAAGCAAGCTGAGAGAGAGAGAGAGAGAGAGAGAGAGAGAGAGAGAGAAGGAGTTCTGCTTGGCTGAGCTGGAGGAGAGGAAGAGAGAGAATGGACAGGAAATCTAAGTAGTTTCAATCATTTTAACTATTTTTGACATTTCCCAAAGAGCAATGGGAAATCAGTCAAGGGTTTAAGCAATATATATATGTATTATATAATGAAATATACTGTCATTTCAGAAAAATCACTGGAATCCTAGAATGGAGAAGAGATTGAAGGAGTCATGAGAGAGGCAGGAAAATCATTCCATCTCTAGATAATGGTCCACTCTCCATGGAAGTGTCGGGAAACGAGGAAAAGAGGCAGAATTCTCATAATTCAGCCACATGGGGCTCATGGCTATCCTGCAGGAACAGTGCAGCTCTAGAACATAGAGAAACACCTAGAGCAGGGGTCCCCAAACTTTTTACACAGGGGCCAGTTCACTGTCCTTCAGACCGTTGGAGGGCCGGACTATAAAAAAAACTATGAACAAATCCCTATGCACACTGCACATATCTTATTTTAAAGTAAAAAAACAAAACGGGAACAAATACAATATTTAAAATAAAGAACAAGTAAATTTAAATCAACAAACTGACCAGTATTTCAATGGGAACTATGCTCCTCTCACTGACCACCAATGAAAGAGGTGCCCCTTCCAGAAGTGCGGCGGGGCCCGATAAATGGCCTCAGGGGGCCGTAGTTTGGGGACCCCTGACCTAGAGGCTGCTTGCTCTCTTACTGCACCATTACCAACTCCACAAAATGTCACCATGAGAC
Source organism: Saccopteryx bilineata (assembly GCF_036850765.1). NCBI lineage: Eukaryota > Metazoa > Chordata > Mammalia > Chiroptera > Emballonuridae > Saccopteryx > Saccopteryx bilineata. The sequence goes on along the minus strand of NC_089490.1, from coordinate 170,592,615 downwards.
AAAGTAAAACAAAATCACCTTGTAAAACTATTTGAACATTTGTTTTGTTATGCATATATAGCCCTTGAGAGAAAGATAAAATTAAGATAGGAAAATGCAAGCTCAGACTTCGCTGATAAGGTAACAGTATTACAAAATGAAATATTTATTCAAATATCCAAAGTCTCAAAATACTTTTAAATAACAAACTTTAATACATGTACCATAATTCACTTCAATACAGCCTGTTAAAGTTTAATTTACATATCTCCTGGCAACTACTTCATTTGGAAGTGGTGGCTTTTTTTGACACCAGTAGTTTGGTAAATGCATGGCAGGCGATTGCAAACCAGTTTCCATCTTGATTTAATGCTGTTTTAAGTTTATAAGAAAAATGTCACTGTGTAAACAACAGACGTTTTGATTAAACACCAAAGTTCTTATTTTGGCTGTTAAATCAATAATGCAGCTGGATTGAAAGTCGTTTACATTCCCTCAAAACTGGGCTGCGGTTCAGCTAGTATTTCACTGACATCATTTTCCAGCAAGATCTGGCTGCTTTCAGCAGCCAGTTTGGAAATATCCTTTACAAACAACCACATAATTTTCAATGTTAACACATTTCAAGAAGAGAGTCTCACAGATGGTCTACGCTTAAAATAGGACAGACAATCCAAAAATAGTCTTTCTTCTAATGTATACTTTACTAGTAAGAAACTTTTAAGGTAATTTTAACAAGATTACAAGACAAAGGCCTTTGGTGACATTATTTATCTTTTCCTTCACCCGAAATGAACTTAGTAAGTTCTCTTATTTCCCCTTCTATAGATTAATTAGCATATAACTTGGAGTAATGATTTTTAAATTAGTTTTGGTGGCAGAGCACCTGAAGGCCAGGGTGCTTTTTCCTAAACAATAAGCTTCAGGTAGAACGTCATAGATACTGACATACTATTTAATTACACTATACAAGCTAGAAATATTTTGCAAAATAAATAAGTAAATAGAAGACCATGTCACAGAGCCTAAATATAAAACCACAGCAGCAAATACAAACATTAAAAATTAAAATAAAGCAGTTGAACAGACCACAATAGGCCATGATGAGTTTTTATTGTAGCACCTTGCATCTTTATCGTAGCAACCAAAAGGTAAAGAAACAATATGAAGCAAATATGCTAAAATGTTATTCAAGACCTAATAACTATTATTTCATGTGAGTTAGAAAAAATATCAGTATGATTCCATTTCAGCAGCAAGTCACTCACCCAGCTGACTGAACAAAAGGCTGCTGCTAGTGTCATGTTTAAAGATCACAGATTCAGAGCTTTTGACTAGATGACCTCAAATTGCTTACCTGCAGAAATTCTCTGACATTAGATCCCAGGACGCGCAAGATTGTATCATAACCAGATTCTTGACAAAAGACAAAAAACATCTTCCCAAACATTTGGAGAATTTCTCCAGCATTGAGATCTAGTTTATAGGTTTGAGAAAGTAACAAAAAAAAACAAAACATATTACAGTATAGGTAGACTATTGTATTTAGGAAGAATTAAGGTAAGTGCATAATAAAAAAATTTTAAATGTTCTCAATTTTTGTGCATAGTGAATATATATCACATGAAAAATTTCTGATCAGGACAATACAATAAAATCTGAGAAGACAACATATTACCAAATTAACAACAGTGTAAACTTGTACATAATAGCAAAGCAATTAGTTTCTCAGCTTCTATGACAAACTAGTTAATTAACTTTGAGCTTTTTAAAATGTATTTTAATGTATAACTTATTTTTTTCTGAAAAATACAGAAAGATCTTTAAAATCATCCAGAATGCACATTAATACTTTGGTGCAAATTACTTTTCTTTATCTAAATATATATATCAATAAATTGGTTGCATATAACATGTGCCCTAATATCTTAGAGATTTGTTTGTTTATATTCAATTTTTACTACTTATTAAAACTTTAAAATTTTTTTGCTGTAATATCAATTTTAATCACCATCTCATTCAACATAGGTAGGCAACAATTTATTTAATCAATGACCTTATTCAAAATGTAGGCTTTTCCAATTTTTGATTATATAAGTAACTCTGAAATAAGAGCACACATAAAACTTAATGCAAATAAATCTAATAATTTATTTGGAAAAATTCCTAAAAGGTTTGAATGGTTTTTTAAAAGCGTATGATTTCTTTTCAAACTCTATCCTTGATTACATTAGATATTTAATTTTTAAAAACTGATATTTATATTAAAAATTATTTTGTATTTGTGTTTAATTTCTAATAAGGTTAACTATTTTTCTTATTAACAATTTGCCATTTTTTTTTTGTAATTCTTGTATTCTGCAGTAAGCTAGTATTTGCTCTTCTAGTTACATTTGGCAAAGCTAAGAAGCTTCTTTCTTTTTTGATCCAGACTGTAACCTAGTTATAAATTAAGCATTCTGAGAATGAGACACTAGTTTGATAAAAAAGTTTTTCTATGAAGCATTTTTGCTTTAAATTTTACCTTCTTTGCATGAGTTTTGTCTGATATTGATCTGTTTCCCGCTTCTTTTACCAATAGTTAACAACACTTGTGTTTACAAAAGAGATTTGGGAATAATATTTTCTACATACTACACTTGTGCAAACTGTGTTATTGACACTGTAATACAAGTTATTGCATTATTAACTTATTACATTATGAAACAATATCTTTTTTTCTACTGTGGGGAGGAGCAGTGAACTCCTCTCTTCTCTATAGAGTTTGTAAAAATAATCATAAGACTCAGCATAACCTGAGCCTAACATTATACGGAAGTGTCTTCCCGACTAGGATTATGAAATGTACAATCTTCCCAACTCTGCAGTGTGATCTTGGACCACCTATTCCTTTGGAAGTCTCTGTCTACCTCGGCCAAAGAAGGAGAGTCACATTCAACTTACTGAGGACTTTGCTTGCAGCAGCCACCAAATCATATGTTTTAGAATCATCGTATATTATTCTGACAAGAAACTGTCCTTCTTCGTCTAACTGTGCCTCTTTTCTGGAAAACAAAAATGAGAAACAGGAAAACAAGCTGGAGTAGGTACTATAAAAACAAGAGTAGGTACTATAGTTACAGTAATTCTATAAACAATGGTTTTATATCTGACGTAGAATTTGATTTTGGAAAATTTGTTTAAACCAATGTTTTGTACTTAAAAGCCTAGTGATTAAGAGGAAATGATTTCACATTTCCCTCTTCAAACTAAAATGACGCAGGTTAAGTATATTTTAGCAGGGCTAACATTTACATAGTACTTTAACACCCAATACAACACCTGATACTAAATATAATCAAGAAATAACTTTTGGTTTAATAAATAATTAGCAAAATTTTTGTTTAGTTCCTGTACATGCCAGGCACTGTTCTAGGCACTGGGACTACAGTGTTTAGTAAAATAAACAAAAATAAAGCTCCTGGAACACGCATATTCCAGGAGGGGAGACAAACTGGGAATAAAACTAGTAAGTCATCTATGCAATGGTAAGTTGTTTAGACAATAAAATAAAATAGAGCTGGGTGGTAGGATAGGGGGCTGAAGTACAATAGCTGGAAGCCACACTGAGAAACTGGCTCAGTCGAGTGAAGTCTGAAAGGGCCCTGGGAGTGAGCCATGAGCCGTCTGGGCAAGTATGTTCTGGGCAAAGGGCTAGACGGGAGCAGTCTGGGGGGGGGTGGGAGTCAGATGTGGGGAGTGGGAACAACAGCAGAGACCACTGTGGCTGGAACAGAGGCCGGACAGAGTAGCTGTGAGGGAATGGATCAGAGATGGAGGGTATCAGCACTTGTGATGAGTACGAAGTCTAGGTGAGCTGGTTAAAAGGATCAATCCTGCTGCCGCATTAAGAATAGACCAAAGGGTTCAAGATAGAGCAAGGAAACCAGTCAGACTATGGCCAACATTCTGGTGAAAAAATGCCAGTGACTTGTTTCAGAGTGTAGGAAGCGGAGGGGGTGAGAATTGGTCCATATCTGGATATCTTCTGAAGGCCGGTTCCACCTGACCTGCTGCTGGACTGGATACAGCATGTGGGAGAAGGAAAGGACACAAGGACGACACTGAGGTTTGGGCCTGAGCAGCTGGATAGATGTCACCAGTGGCCGAAATGGGAAAGATTGGAGGTGGACAGGGGTGGCGGTGGGGGTGGGTCAGATCAAGAGCTGTGTTTTAAACATATTAAAGTCTGAGTGCCAAGGGGACTGCTAACCTCTTGCAGGGGTCCCCAAACTTTTTACACAGAGGGCCAGTTCACTGTCCCTCAGACCGTTGGAAGGACGCCACATACAGTGCTCCTCTCACTGACCACCAATGAAAGAGGTGGCCCTTCCGGAAGTGCGGTGGGGGGCCGGATAAATGGCCTCAGGGGGCTGCATGGGGCCCGCGGGTCGTAGTTTGGGGACGCCTGTATTTGTATCCTTGGCTTATTAACTACAGTAGTGCAAAATGTGCTGTGTTAATGAGCAGGCATTACAGTAATTTTTAATAGTTGTCATGTTAGTACACATATCTTTATTTTGATAGGATTTGGATTATTTTTCTCAAGCAAGTGTCCAAAGGGGAAGGAAAAATCTATTGTATCAAATATTGCCAGCTATAGAAAAAAAAAATGACAAGTTCCCAGATATCTCTTCCAATGATAAGTTCACAAAAATATGTGGAGTTGAGATGTCAATCTCTTACTCTCAATCCAACTCTTCTAAATCCTTGGACACTGCCAGGAGAATACAAGAGAAACTACCCACTATTATTAGGTAAACTTTCAACACAGTAGCTCAAAATAGCTCCATAAGTGCTGCCAAGACGGGCCACGTGGAGTCACAACTACTTTCTCTCCCTGGGAAGCTACATTATCACAGCTGCTGCTCCTGATGACAAAACCAGGGTCTGCTCAAGGGAAGTACTGCAAACAGTGGCATGTCTTCGGTCGGGTGGAATGGAGATTATCTTTAAAGATCCTGTGTTCCTCAGAGCATATCATTTATTTGCCTGCAGTTATGCATAGCAGTGCATGTGGGGGGGAAAAAGCATGATTTGGGAGGTATGGAAATTTGAACTTCAGAGCCCACAATCCAAATGAATGTGGACAAATCACATAAGCACCTGTGCACTAAACCCCTCTTTCCTAAAGTGGGAGCAATAATATAACCACCTTTCACAACTGGAAAGAGATAAAATGTGCACGCGTGTTCTAAGCAGCTGAAGAATTATATATATTACTAATGACCACAGTACTTCCTATGTCTACAGATTTAATAATTTAAAGAGCTACATATAAGATGTGAAATTTTCCTCCCTTTCTGCTGAACAAACACAGCTATTAACTGAAAGAAACACAACTTTAAAACCTCAATGTTTTAATACTCAAAATCAGTAAAATATCCCTAAATTACAATATAGTCTATAAACACTGACTTACTTTTTGATAAATGCTATTTTATATATATATATATATCTTATGCATTCTAATTTCTATTGGTATAAAAATGTAAGATACAAATGCTCCTTGACTTATGATGGGGCATGGCCCAATAAACCTATTTTCAGTTAAAAGTCAAAAAAGCACTTAATAGACTTAACCTAGCCTAACATAAATGTGCTCAGAACACTTAACATTAGCCTATAATTGGACAGTCATCTAACATAATGCTTATTTTATAATAAAGTGCTATTTTATGTAATCTCTGGAGTACAGTATGTAGACATGCTGGCAACACAGTACACTGTAGAGCAGGGGTCCCCAAACTGCGGCCCCCTGAGGCCATTTATCCGGCCCCCGCTGCACTTCTGGAAGGGGCACCTCTTTCATTGGTGGTCAGTGAGAGGAGCACATTGACCATCTCATTAGCCAAAAGCAGGCCCATAGTTCCCATTGAAATACTGATCAGTTTGTTGATTTAAATTTACTTGTTCTTTATTTTAACTATGGTATTTGTTCGTTTTTTTTTTTACTTTAAAATAAGATTTGTGCAGTGTGCATAGGGATTTGTTCACAGTTTTTTTTATAGTCCGGCCCTCCAACAGTCTGAGGGACAGTGAACTGGCCCCATGTGTAAAATGTTTGGGGGACCCCTGCTGTGGAGTTTCAGTTGTTACCCTCACCATTGCCATCACATGGCAGGCGGGGGCCCATGGCCACTGCCCACCATCAGAAGAGATCACTGGACTACACATCACTAGCCTGAGAAAGGGTCAACATTTAAAATATGGTTGCTACTAAACACGTATCATCTTCCCACCATCGCAAAGTCAAAAAAAATCTTGTCAAACAATGGTAAGTCAGAGACTGTTTGTGAAGAAAGATAAAACTTTAGCCTGACCAGGCAGTGGCTCAGTGGATAGAGCCTTGGCCTGGGACACAGAGGACCCAGGTTCGAAAATGAGGTCACCGGCTTGAGCGCGGACTCACCAGCTTTAGCGCGGGGTTGCTGGCTTCAACGTGGGTTCCTAGACATGACCCCATCCTCGCTGGCTTGAGCCCAAAGGTCACTGGCTTTAAGCCCAAGGTCACTGGCATGAACAAGGAGTTACTCGCTCTGCTATAGCCCCCCAGTAAAGGCACATATGAGAAAGCAATCAATGAACTAAGGAGCCACAACGAAGAATTGATGCTTCTCATGTCTCTCCCTTCCTGCCTCTCTGTCCCTGGCTGTCCCTCTTACTGTCTCTCTCTGTCTTAAAAAAAAAGAAAAAAGACAAAACTTAAATAAAATATTCCACTTTCCTGAGATAAGCATTACCAATACTATTATATTCAAGTCGTTCATGCTTAAATATTAGATGTTTAGATTGCCTTCTTTTCTTTCACAAATATAAACAATGTTGTGATGAATCTTTTGTAGCTGATAACTATTTCTGTGTAAAAATAAATATCTAGAAATGGAATTGCTAATGTGAAGGATATGAACAGCCTATTTGTTCTGATTTTATTATGAAGCAGCATTGGTCTACAGATTGGAATTCTGAAGCTAGTGATTTAGGAAATTCTAATAAAATGTAAACAGATTTTAATTAAATATATAATTACAAATTAAATGTATTCAATATAATATTAATAAGTTATATAAAATAATAAATTAATGAAAAATATATAAATATATAGTATTAAATATAAAATAAAGTACACTGTGCCCTGTTTTGTTTCTTCCATTTGGGATAAATCAAATGACATAAATTTCTGTAATAAACTCAGCTTCTCAGAAACATCAATCCATAACAGCCATTAAATGAATGAGGTACAAATAGAACACAAAGTCTCTAAATAAAATAGCGGAATAGCCATTTCCCTAGATTTCCTTTAACCAGGAATCAACGCATCCTTTCTTTCCTATCTTTTGTTTTAATAAAATAATCTCTCTTATCTTTAAAGCTTTACTTCCTGGACTGATTGGCCCAACATGCTCTCTGGAGGGAGGCTGAAATATAAACAGTAAGACATGAAAGGAAATAATCATTTCCATTACAAATTTTACACTGAATTCCAATGAATTATGCAAAATAGGTAGGATTCCTTATTTATATTTATCTTAAAAATCTTTGGGAACTTTGGCTCACTCTTTATTCTTTCCCATCAATGTCCTTTACCCTCATCCCCAGCCCGAGAAAGCATTTTGCCAAATATAACAGTGTGTCTGTAAAGTCATGGTGCACTTTTGACTGGTCACAGGAAAGCAACAAAAGACGATAGAAATGTGAAATCTGCACCAAATAAAAGGAAAACTCTTCCAGCATCATACCTATTCAGTGCAGTTCAATGTAGGCTCACGCACAGATTTTTTAGGGCTCCTTAGGTAGCTATCCCGTATAGCCTCTACAGACTCGTCACTGACTGATGGCCTACCAGAACGGGGTTTCTCCAACAAACTGCTGGTTTCCTTCAACTACTTATCCCACCAAGTAATGTTATTCCTATGTGGTGGCGTTTCGTTATAAATGTGCCAATATTCACGTTGTACTTTGGTCACAGATTTGAATTTAGCGAGCCACAGAACACACACTGAACTTTCCTCTGTACCATCCACATCTTGACTGGCATGGCCGTGGGCTACTCCACTGTATACACGGTGTTACGTCATCTGCGCATGCACACATGCTGCCACATCATCCTACAGAAACTGGGAGGGTTTTCCTTTTATTTGGTGCAGATTTCACATTTCTATCGTCTTTTGTTGCTTTCCTGTGACCGGTCAAAAGTGCACCATGACTTTACGGACACACTGTATTGGAACATCTGTTATGCTCCGGGTACTTTTCTAAGCACTTTTAATACACCGAAAAACAAAATAAATACATTTTCCTGCCCTCATAGTGACTTAGCACAGGGTCGCTTCAGCGTGGGGTGAAAATGCTACAACAGAAAGCAGATCAGTATACAGGGATAAGAGGAGGGATCTCGAAGCAAGGGGCCGGAGGCAATATGAAATAGAGTCAGCATGGAGGCTTCCTGAAGTTAAGACTTTAGAAGGCAGAATTTGTCTTTATTGACCTAATCTTTCTGGACCCATTTCTCTTCTTTCTGACACCCATTCTTCATCTTCTTCCCTTTTTAGGGGGAAGGCTAATTGGAGATACTATAAACCATTATAAAAATTGGTTTAATCCATTAACCTCAGCAGGAGACTTGACAGTGCGAACGGAGTGATAAACGAAAGAATTCCAAGCAATATAGTCATTGAAGACAAACTCTCACCTGGGGACAAAATGATCATCATATTCTTGTATTTGTACCTACAGTGAGTGTTTAAAATTGGGTAGGCATAAATGAAAATTTTCAAAGTAGCAATTCATTTCCTCCTACTTAATTTTAGAGATGGTTATTTGCTGGAATTTAAACTGATCATTTATCTACACAAATTACCCTTACCCAAAAGGATAGTAGGTATACATGTTATAGTGGTGTTTTATGGTTTTGATTTTCGGGTTTTGGTTTTTGAATCACTGATGCCTAACCCAAGTGCCTGCAGTAGAACATAGTATTTAATAGATGTGTGCATGTTTTAAAAGAAGTGAAGGAATTAAAAAGATTTCCTTCATGTGTTTACAAAGTCCCTACTAAAAATCAAACAATACTGGCTTGTGTCTGTTATTAAAATAAAAAATTCCAAGGCCCTGGCCGGTTGACTCAGTGGTAGAGGGTTGGCCCAGCATGTGGAAGTCCTGGGTTCGATTCCCTGTCAGGCCACACAGGAGAAGCGCCCATCTGCTTCTCCACCCTTCCCCCTCTCCTTCCTTTCTATCTCTCTCTTCTCCTCCCTCAGCCGAGGCTCCATTGGAGCAAAGTTGGCCTGGGCACTGAGGACGGTTCCATGGCCTCCACCTCAGGCACTAGAATGGCTCTGATTGCAGCGGAGCAACACACCAGAGGGGCCGAGCATCGTCCCCTAGTGGGCATGCCAGGTGGATCCCTGTTGAACGCAGGCAGGAGTCTGTTACCCCCCCATACACACCTTGCTTCTCACTTCAAAAAAATACAAATAAAAAAAAATTAAAAATTCCCACAATAAACACAGCTAATAACTATATATAACATCTTTAAAATTAAAGATGTATATTTTTGTGTGTTTTTTGTTTGTTTTTGTGAGTGGGTATGAAGCATTAATGGCCTCTCAATTTTCAATAGCCCAATCTAATGATTCTCACAGAGTCTGAATCACTGGAGGGCAGACTCTAGCTTGAAAGAGCTGCCAACAAGGGAGGCCCTTTAAATGTAGCAATGGCTTTCTTCTTGGACCCCCTTTCAGTTGGTAAAAGTCAGTCTATTCAATTCAATGTGTTTGCTCATCCAAGGACTGTAAACAGTAACAGTAAATGCTCTCAGGAGTGACGTGGACTTTGGAAACGTCAACATCACTCTTGATATACTGCATTTTGTTTTCTGACTGTGTCCAGCTTATCATGTGAGAGTTTCATTACCAGTGGCTGGGATTATGAAAACACATGCATAAACATTTCAAACGAGCCTTTTTCAGTAGCTTCGCCAGAAAAACGAATCCACTGAGAACCCTGTGTATGCGGGCTATTACCCAGGCCAGCAATTTTCAGCCAGTGTGCAGCAAAAAACTTTAAAACATGTAATACCTGACTACTTAGTTGGGGCACTCACCCCTTTTCCCTTACATTGTCAAATAAAAACATGACAATAGCCAACACAACAACTGTCTGGTATGAATGAATCAAAATTATACCTATTTTGTTTGGTCAGGTAGGCCAAAACGTATATTTTTGGTGTGCCAAATTTTAGTAATTGGTTTATGTGTGCCAAGAGATGAAAAGGATTGAAAATCACTGCCTTAGACAATAGTTATAATAGTTAAAGACTAGATAGAGACTAGTGAGTCAAGACAGACATTAGTCAAATAGTAGAAATACATAACTATAAACTGTTGCATGTACAGTGTGGCAAAAGTACAGTTTTGGAGGGGACAGAAGGCTTCCCTTAAGGTGTAGGAAGGGTGGGGAGAGGGAGGAAAAGCACAGGCTTTTGTTATCCTAACACCTGTAAAAGTTCAGTGTGCTTCAGGAACAGAGAAGAGGTCCATGAGGCTAAAGTGCTGACAGCAACTGGGACCTGAGGACGGAGAGTCCCCATGTTTCAGTGACTTGAAGACTGCCCACAAAGAATTTCAGTGAAGCACCAATTTCATATTTCATGATTCAATAATGAAGGGCAAATAGACCAGAACAGTAACAAGAAGGTACAATAAATACTACAGAATGTTTACCTTTACCTGTAGTGGAAACTTCCTTAACCTCAATATCTTTTGATATAGAAAAAAGTGCTCCATTTTGTTAGACATAAAGACCCCATTTCCCCCACTGCTCCCTTTTTAATGAGAAAAGTAGCAAAATAGCAATGGAAAGGCTGCAAGCACTCAGGTCTTCCGAGTTGTCATCCTCTGAACTGAGCCGGTCACACAGATTTCTTTAAGCATGTTTTCCTGTTGATGTTTGCAGAGTATCCACCCAGAACTGTCCGTTTCCAACACAATGAGGAGAAACATTTGCTATTGAAAGAGTTAAAAGGGCATTGTCCCTTTTGAACAGCAGCAATGTCTAGTTAGTATTAGCCATAATTAGATCTGGATATTTTAAGGAGAATACAGATTTTCTGATTTATCCTCTCGTGCTCATCATAATGCGGAATACTTCTTCTTGACCCACCCAATATAATTTTTCTAAGATTTTTGTTTAATTCTCAAAAGTTGCAGAATGCAAGGAAAACAAAGACCCAGCTTGATTTCTGAGGTTACCTCAGAATGTCCAAGTAAAACCGTGAGATAAGACAATGATCTGGCTTTTCACTTGGGCTCCATGCTGCTCACCAGACATGGTCCAGGTTCTGGGAGAGCCCTATGCAGCACATGAAGAGCTCACTGGCAGGTATTGTGAAGAGTTTACAGTTAGTTATCTATGTCTACCTATACAAATAACTTATATACAGTGCCTTTTCAGGTTTTGAGCCTAACTATTATCTAGTTTACCTATTTTTAAATGTCTGATTATTCATTTGCTTGTGTTGAGGAAGTTTCTGGATACAAAAATTAATATGGTGACCTTGGCCAGCTGGCTTAGTGGTAGAGCATCAACCTGGCATGTGGATGTCCAGGGGTTTGATTCCTCATCAGGGCACACAGCAGAAGCAACCATCTGCTTTTCTATCCCATTTCTCTTTCTCTCTCTCTCTCTTCCCCTCCCACAGACATGGCTTGGTTGGTTCAAAACATCAGCCCTGAGTGCTGAGGATGGCTCCCTGGAGCCTCCACTTCAGGTGCTAAAAATAGCTCAGTTGCCAGCATGGCCCCAGATGGGCAGAGCATCCAGCCCCAGATGGGGGTTGCTGAGTGGATCTTGGTCCGGCCGCATGTTGGAATCTGTCTTTCTATCTCCCTTCCTCTTACTTGAAAAGTAAGGAAAAAAAATAATATGGTTTCATTTTTGTATATATACTACATTAGCTCTTATTTCTATTTTAAAAAGGGGAATAAGCATGGCACCAAAAGAGCTGCATTGCAGTACTGACTCTTCAGCTTGCAGTATGTAATTACCCAGGACAGTCATGTAACCACTTGGAGACTCAGCTTTATCATTTAAAAAAATAATAAAATAGAGTTTTTAAAAAGCATTGGGCTCACTTGTACATGGAATCTAATCAGAACAAACTCAGAGAAACAGAAGAGTACAGTAGTGGTAACCAGGCTGGGGGGGTGGGGTATAGGTTGCTATTGCTCAAGGGGTACAGACAACCAGGTATAAGATGAACAAGTTGATTATAGATAACAATACTGTATCATATGCTGGAATGTTGCTAAGAGAGTAGATCTTTATGTTCTCACCACAAAAAGGAAATGGTAACTCTGTAAAGGGACGGAGGTGAAAGCTAATGTTATGGTGGTAGCCACTTTACAATTTACAAATGTATCAAATCAACGCATCTTACACCTTAAATTTACACAATGTTATAGTCAATTATATCTCCATTAATCTGGGGAAGGGAAGGGAATTGAGCTAGAAAAGCCCTTCCTCCTTCAAATGGGTATTGTAGCACTGAACTGAAATGACAAAGAATTTTGAAAATATTGAACAGCGTTTATTATATGAAGGGCCATTAATATATTAAAATTTACCCGTGCAAGGGTAGGGAAAGATAGAAATGTAATTATATAGCCTCATGAGTACAAAAACCTGATTAAAACGTGGTACAGTATTTTGTTTGTTTTGATAAAATAAATATTAAGAACTTACGCTGCATTTTTAAACAACAAATGGGCTTGAGGGAGGGAGACTAGAAATACATAATGTAAGACTGATTCCAAAGCAGAACTGAGCAGAGAGATACAGCGAGCTGGAAGTAACATTCTTTCTGTCACCTGAAGAATGGACAGAAGTGAGGCCAGTCAGACAGGGAGAATCCAGCTATGGGGCTATGAAAGTAGCGAAGGGGAAAGTAGTAAAAGCCAGAAGGAAAGAATAGCATCTAAGAGGCTCTACAGATTAAAAAAACAAAAATAAAGACAAAACACAAAAAACTGGTGCCAGCTTTATGGAATGAATAAGAGAGAAAAAAAATTAAAATGACAGTGAAGTTTCTATTTATCCTTGAGTGATGAAGGAACACTTGGACTGGTGTGGTATGTAGACTTGCATGAGGTATTGTTATTTAAAGGAGAGCTTCATATCTTTCAGGTGAGCTAGATAAGGGAAAATTTGAAACACTTTGGTTCTAGAGTAAAATAAAAAACAATAGCTACCATTTATTAAGCAGTTATGTATCAAGAACTATGTTAAGCACTATTCAACCTATTACAACTTTTTAAAGTGGGTATTATTTATTCCTTATACAGTTGAGGCTTGGAGAGATTAGGTAACTTGGAAAGTTACATAATTAGCTTATAGCAAAACACTTGCTTATAAGACCCATAATGATTAATTTGTGATTAGCAAATTCAAGTAGATACATTAATGTCAAAATCAGATCATTATTTGCTATCAAACAGTCAAATATTTCTATATTTAAATTACAGGCAGGAAAATAAAAAAATTATAAGACTAAAAACATTCTGTTTCTAGACTTTATTTGAAGGTAAAGATTATATATATTATTCACTTTTCTGTCCTAAGTGTCTAAAACATAGACCAGGCTCATTAAAAAAAATTAGCTTAACTAGAGAATGAAATAATGATTGGATCAGTGAAAGAATGAATCAATGACTAAATCAATGAATACTGTACCTGCCCTATGATATTAATAAATCAGATAAAACCATAGTAAACATATATGTATTCTTTATACAAGAAAGATGATTAACAGTCTTCTAGGGAAATTACTCCAGTATTTATCAACTAACAGTGTCAGTACATCATTTTCAAATCTTGTACCAAAATTTTGACCCTAATGTTTATCTCTGATCTTTTAGCAGAAAGGCTAAATTAGAGAAAAGCTAATCAGTAAGTACACTGTGTAACACTTAGGTGTTTCAAGTTAATGTTTGTTCCTTAGTAAGCAAAATAATTGATTTTTAGAAAGGTGTTTTTACCAGGAACTGCATTATTCCATACGTAGGTGGGACATAAAAGTGAAACTAAGAGACATTGATAAGAGTGTGGTGGTTACGGGGGGAGGGGGGAATGGGAGAGGGAAAGGGGGAGGGGGAGGGGCACAAAGAAAACAAGATAGAAGGTGACAGTGGACAATCTGACTTTGGGTGATAGGTATGCATCATAATTGAACGACAAGATACCCTGGTCTTGTTATCTTTGAATATATGTATCCTGATTTATTGATGTCACCCCATTAAAAAAATAAAATTATTTAAAAAAAAAATAGAAAGGTGTTTTTGTTTGATTGTTTTCAATAAACTTTGAATAGTCTTAGATTTTTTAAAATTTGAATCCATCTTTACGTTCCAATGAAGTTAAAAAAAAAATCTAAGATCAAACCCAGTGATTTGAGCCAATGATTAGTTTTGTCAGAGCTGATGAATGGGTCACAGAGATGATTAAATCAAATATTAAGGTACTTTTCAAATATGTGTATCTTGACTTCATGATATTTATGAAATGATGATTGGTTATTCTCATATCTCAGGGACCATAGCTTCTAATAAAAGACCATTCTAAAACCTGAAAGGAAACCAGCAAAATATTTGAAGATTCAGGAGTCTCTTTTGCTTTTTATTTTTTATTTATTTATTTACATGTATTTATGGTCTAGATCAGAGATGGGCAAACTACAGCCTTTGGATCAAACTCAGTTCACCACCTATTTTTGTCTGGTCCAGGAGCAAGGAATGGTTTTTATATTTTTAAATAGTTACATTTTAATAATTACATAGCCACCTATATAATACCTTTAAGATTGACTCTTGGCCTAAAATGTTTACTATCTGATGTTTTTAAAGAAAGTTTATCTACCCTACATCTAGGCAATTTTTCTTAAAAAAAAAAAGTTTTAAACCTCTTGGGAAATGGTTACATTGTTGGGAGCGTAAGTAGATACTGAGTTTACAATGAAGAGTTTTTGGCTCTTACCCACTTAGAACTTTCTGTCTGGAATCTGTTACTTAGGGTTTTATTTGTCATTAAATGTTTGACATCCTTTCTCATGAAGGATAGATGGCCATTTCTTACTAAATCAAAAAAGTATTACGGAAATTTTATAAACATCAATTTGCACATTTTCTCACAGACCAAAAATGAAGATAAAGGAGTTGGGTACTTACTAAGAAAAAAAATTTTTTTTCATATATTCAGTTTTTCTTAAAAAGTTACAACTGAAAGTATCTTGGACCACTGTAGTGATCTTCCCTAGAGCAGAGGGTGAGTGAGGTTTGGAGTAGGGATCAGTATCTCCCAAGGAATATTTTTAAATTAAACTCCTCCAACTTCTCACCTACCTCAGCAGTGAGAATCTCTGTTTGAATAAGCAAATACTCTTGCAAGGAGCTCTTAGTAAAAATTCCTCAGGGGTACTAACTGGGTTGGAAAACAATGACCTGCTTTAATCCCCTCTACAGGAAGCTGAACTACCTTATGTTCTCTAGTGCAGATACTAAACTGCACCCAATACAAGATGGCTCACCGAAAAGGATGTGTAGGGCGGAAAGACTCAAAATGAACACCTGGATTGCAAACGCAAGTTTACCTTTAAGGGGCACATAAACCTTGAGATAATTTTATTAACAGCAATAACAAACTATTCAATATATTGTTTCATTTTGCCAGAAAAAAAGATTTGAATAATTTAAATTATTAGCATTTGAACAGATTAGGAACACCTTTCAAAGCTACTTAAAGATACATTAGTGCTTGAAAAGATATTGATGTTTAATCAAAAGTTAGTAATTTGTTTTTTAAAGTAAATGTGATTTTGCAAAGTTCTCACATCAGTGTAATGTGTGTATTTGAAGATATTTTTACCTTCTTTGGAAAAAAATTTGGCCAGTACAAACAAATCATTTGATAATTGTTTTTAATTCTGATACATATCTCTATGATGTATAACTTTTTATCCCTGTATTTAACGGTGATGTGAATTGATAATGAGTAGGATATAAATTCTAAATCTTGTTGAAATACATGACTGTTGAACAATATAGCTATCTTTTACTGTGTTCTCAAAATTCTAAATACATTCATTGTCATAGCATATTCACCAGAAAAATCAGGAATTTCTAGCTTGCAGATGAGAAAACATCATGGGAAGAATATTTGTGATATTTTCATAAATTCACAAAGAAAATGGCTTAAAAAATAACCCTATACTCATTAGTGTTTAAAATCTTGCTCTTGATGTCTGCCTTCTATATAACTGCACTAAGCTAAATAAAAATTATGAAGTTAATAAGATTCACAGAAAATTCAAATCTCAAAGTATGCTTTAGTGCCTAGATTCTCATTTGACTGAACTGCATAATTCCCGAATCTTCACTTCCCTTTATAATATGGCCATGTGTCCCTGTGGGTAACATAGACATGACTAATGGGTGGTGAAACGATGTTCATTGATACAGACTCAGGGAAGGAAAGCTTACATTTTAGTGCTTAATATTTAACTCTGATCATTTCCAAGGAAACATATTTACCAAAAAAATCCCTATCTTGTAACTGCACAAGAAGGCCTGATTGCTAATAAGTTTAATGTATTTAGGAAAAATTAGCAGGAAAGCATCACCTACTTAATATAGTAACGTGTAAATCAGGGAGGACAGGAAATGAGAATATAGAATAACAATGTCTTCTTCTCTGCCCACCCAGGTAACCACGCCCTCTACCTCTATTTGCACATGACAGATTGTTCCGAAATGAAAATCTATGAATACAATTTTAGTGTAGCTAGTTGGTTGTGGTCACCTATACAGTAAGTGAAATGCAAATTTCACTAGAACGAGAGAAAAAAATGGGAAAGGCCTCTGTTAAATGGAAATGTCCAATGTGGCCGCAGAGCGTCTCAACGGGTTTAAATTCTCAGGCGCCTGGGGTTATTTCCCCATCCAGAGCCCTGGGCTCACAGTTCCAGACTAAAACTAGGATGCTCTTCTGCAATTAACAGCCTTTACCAAAGCAAAAACGAAAACAGGTTTGGGGGGATGATTTGGGGGTAAATAAAAGAGCAAACATTCTAATTTCATTTTATTTCATAGTGAGTAAATGTATGAGTCACAGTTGCTCAAGAAATAGTCTCAAGAGAAGAGAGTTGGAGCATACGGGAAAAGGCTTAGCAATTTTCACGTGTCTGCAAGGTGTGTACATGTTAAAACGAGCCAAGGTCTCCCGTTTGTTTCTAAAGCCTCTGGGAACTTAAGCGTCGCGAGGCCGCTGTGGTCCCCCGGGCCCTTCCGCGCGTGGGAGCCGCCGGCCTGCAGAGCCTGGGCGCCGCCGGGCGCTGGCAGCGCGTTCCCACGCTCGGCGGGTCGGGAGGCCGCGGTCGCCCCGAGGCGCCCTCCCCTGGCTCTCGGCCGCGCAGCTCGCCCCGCCCCGCTGCCCCTCCTCCCCGGGTCCCGGCTCGGAGCGTGGGAGCGCAGCTGCGGCCGGGAGCTTCGGGCGGAGGCATCTTCGCGATGCGCGTCCGCGACCCGCGCAGGAAGCAGAGAAGGAACCGAGGAGCCGGCGGCAGCGCCCCGGGCCGCCGGGGACCCTCCCCACGCGGCGCCGGCGCGGAGCCCACGCTTGAGGGTCCGACCACTTACTTGATGTCCTCCCACACCTCCGGGCCGTAATTGCGTATCACCAGCAGCTCCAGCGCGTGGTTCACAAATCCGTACTGCGGGGACAGAGAGACCCGAGTCACGGACCCGCTGCGAGTGGAAAGGGGCTTGAGGGCGAGAACGAACTCACCGCCGCCGTCACGCTTTCACCTCGTGCCCCGCCCTCTGGGTCTAGTCTCCTCGGGGCACTCGCTGCTAAAGAGGGGCGTCACGGGGCGCAACCCCCGCCCCTAGTAACGGGCAAATCCTCTCCATCGCCGTCCCACCCGCCCCCGCGCTCCCTGCTCGCCCCGCTCACCTGTCACGGCCGGGAGGCAGGCCGGGCGGCAGCAAAGCGCGGCAGCGGGGACGCAAACCCTACGCCTCCCACGCCGGCGCGAGCCTCCCACGCCGGCGCGAGCCTCCCACACCCGCGGAGCCGCCCGGACCCGGGAGCCCCCGCGCCTCGCCGCACGCCCCCTTCCCGAGGTCGGGAAGCCGCGGCATGGCGCAGCACGGGGGACCCCCCGGGAAGCAAAGTCAACCGGCGTCCACGACGCAGCCCCCCGAGTTCCCACCTCCCCAGCCCCGAACACAGGCGCACGGCGAGGCTGCTCCCGCCCCGGCCAGCGGTGCGCTCCAAGAGCCTCCGCGCCTCGCTCCAGGGCCGCGGCCACTTCTCTTGGGCAGCCAGGTCCGGTCCAGTTACCGTGTGGGAATTCAGCCTGACCCGGCTGAGAGCACTCACCATGGTATCTGCGCCCGGAGCTGGGGAGGCAGCCCCCTCAGAGAGGAACAGCCAAAGGGACCCGAGCGGCGGCGGCAGAGGAGGCAGCACCACAGGACCCTAGCAGCAGCATAGAGCTGGAATGCGTGCGGCAGTGTCGGCAGCCTTGATTGCCACCCCTTCCCACCCAATGGCGAGTCGAGCTGCAGGAGGCTGGTCTCTGACTCCTAGTTTTGAACCAATCAGCGGCAGAGGAGGGAATTCAGATGCTGTCGCTAGTACTGCGTTCTAGGACCTTCCTGCCTCCACCCTAGTGACAAGGCTTTTATTCGAGGCCATAACAATGACGATGGAGAAGCCCTAGTGTTGTTCCTTGTATGAATTTTGGGGCAGGGAAAATGCAGCTATTGTAGTCCCACCAAATATATCCTCATCCAAAATAGATATCTCAGAGGTAGCAAAAACTGAGTAGAGCTGTGCGTCTCTCTGTGTGTTGCAATGCATAAGCCTTAAAAGGAACACGGCCAGTTGGTCAGCATCCTCATGTTTATTGTCATCTTGCAGATCAACTTTTCCTTTGTGGCTTGTTCCCTTAAACTTTGTGTTCAGTTGAACACTAATAACCATGAGCTTCACACATTTTACTTTCAGTCAGTCAATAAGACTAGTCGAGGTGGCCAGCTAAAATTTTCAGCAATACATTTTGGTGAACATGGTGTCAACACCAGCTTGCCCATTACTGAACTTCCCTACTAAAGATCCAGTAATGATCTGTGCTTGAACCTGGTGGGACGCCTGATCCCACATCATGGCCAGCAACCATGAATCTGCAGTTTTTAACTGTCTAGTATTTGTTCTCTGTTGTGTTTCAGAGGTAACTGATGAACTGGAAAAAGTCTAGTACTAAATGATCAGATTTTAATTCATCTAACCCCAGTCTATAACCTTCCAAGCATGTGGGTTAGTTAAATGCTCTGAGCTTCACCACAGGGAGAAGAAGGAACTGCCTATTGGTTAAAACTCTGTGCTTAAGGCCCATGGACACAATTGACTAGAATTAGGTTAAAAGTGAGGAAGACAAGGTAAGCATTGCTTCCAGATCATCAGTGTTAAGTGGACCTGAGAAGCCAAGATGATATTCTATGATATGAACAGTTTGCTGTGAGAACAATTTTAATATGTTTAGAGAAAAGCTCAAAACAATAAAACTACTGGCATCCATACCCAGAGACCTATCTTGAGGCGTAACTGGTACAGAAATAATTACATAGAAAACAAAACAGGCCTGACCTGTGGTGGCGCAGTGGATAAAGCGTTGACCTGGAATGCTGAGGTCTCCAGTTCAAAAACCCTGGGCTTGCCTGGTCAGGGCGCATGTGGGAGTTGATGCTTCCTGCTCCTCCCCCTTCTCTCTCTCTCTCTCTCTTTCTCACTCTCCTCTCTAAAATGAATAAATAAATAAAAATTAAAAAAAAAGAAAACAAAACAACAGCAAATAACTTAAAAAATACTAATTTCTATCAATGGTGGGATAATAAAATAAATCAGAGCCTTCTTACCATGGAACATTTTATACAATTATTAAAATATTAAACCCTTATTAATATTAACTATTATTTTTTAACTGTTAAAATAGTCCATTACTCTATACAACCATGAAAAACTAGATACATAATGATACAAAAAGATACAGTGTTAAATGAGCAAATGACATATGAATGGAATCACCCTCAATTTTTAAATGGTTTTACAGAGTTAGGTGTTATTTGGATAATAAGAACACACACACACACACACACACACACACATGTTGCTATAAGCATAACCTTCTGGAAGATACATAGGAAATTTTTGATACATCTATTTCCCGTAATTGAAACCAGTGGCTGGAGGAACCAAGTCTTTTATTTTTTGTATTATAACCTTCGATATATTCTGATATTTTTATTTACATTAATAAGTTCTTAACTTGTTAAAAATACTTTTTTTCATATCTTGACTTGTCTTCCTTTGAAAAGCAGTAAAGGGAGGTATCCTGAACCTTTAACGTCCCATAGGAGACACATAGGGGAGAAGATTGCTCTCTAGTGATGAAGAATGAGGAACGTTCATCTGGAGAAAGAAGACAGAGTAAATGAAGAATGAGCATCTCTGCCAACATTATCTCTCTCTCTGAATTTCTAACTTCCACTCTCACTGTTCTATTTGTCTAGTAGCTTTTTGAACTTATTGCCTTTTGCCAATACCTATTTTCATTTGTGAATATATAATACAGGTTTTTTTTCTAGTTTACTTATATCCACTCTGAATCTCAAAGAAAGTCTGTTTACTAAAACTTTGCCAACTTTTGTTTAACCCACACGATACTACTACGGAGGATATGATGATCAGGGAGAAAGGAAGCCCATCAGCCATGGAGAAACCAAAAAGAGGTCACTATGTTTCTGTAAGTGCCTTAACCATCATCCTTACTGCTAACAACGGAACATAGAACCCAGGTCACAAGTAAATTATACCATGTTCTCAGAAACAATAAAATGCCTTCTTCTCTGTGTGACCCAAACTGAAGAGAATCAGTTAGGAAGAGAAGCTTAAGGAGTTAGAAGGAGAAGTTAAGGAATGGCTTGGCCAGCCATAGAGTCAATGCTAACTATCTGAAGATCAGTCCAATGTATAAAAATTAAATAAATAAAAAGGCGATACATGGCTTTCAGAAATGTCAGCTGAAATGACACACAGTTTTTGCTAAAAATAAAATAAGTTAGTTAGGCACATTAAATATTAAATGTATTAAATGTTTCAAAGCTTCTTCAGTGATGTGAAAGTAACAAACTAAGTTGAGGATAAAGAAGAACACATTTTGGGGGCTGTTCTCAGGTCTATGCATGTGTTTTTCAAAGATTTGGTGCTTTGGCAGTTTTTTCTAGCATAGGACCAGGACTTCTATTTTTGGATCACATCATGGAGCAGAGTTTTTAAAATTTCAACATTTACTTATAAAGTGATTTGTATTACATTAATATGCTTCTTTAATATGTGAGGCTCAGTGCCCATTTACTGTTTTTTTGGAAGCTTCCGGGACTAGTGTTGAATAGGCCCATGACCATCACACCACTTGTGATTTTTGTTAATACAGTCACTCAATATTCAAAGCAAGGACCTCAGAATGGTTTTTTGGGTTTTTTTTTTTTTTTTTTTTGGTTTTTTTTAGGTGAGAAGAGGGGAGATTAGAGAGACAGACTCCCCCATGCTAGCAGACCAGGATCTACCTGGCAGCCCCATCTAGAGCCAATGCTCGAGTACCAAGCTACTTTTAGCACTTGAGGCTGACCTGTTCTCACAGAGCTATCCCCAGTGCCCAGGACCACACTTGAACTAATCAATCCACTGGTTTCAGGAGGACAATAGGGAAAGAAGTGGGAGAGAGAGGGGTGGAGAAACAGATGTTTGCTTCTCCTGTGTGCCCTGACAGGGAATTAAACCCAGGACAGCCACATACCAGATCAATGCTCTATCCACTGAACAACTGGCCAGGGCTTCAGAATGCTTGTAAGCAAAGGGAATTGCATTCTAAATGAAACGTGGTATAATATGCTTCTGGATCAATAGAAACAAAGAGACTCAATAAAATGGGTCATGGTCAGATAGCCTTTTAATTTGAAATTAACTATAAGTTTAGTCACATATAAAAGGTCTAGGTATTAGATATAAAAAGAAGCACTTTTGCCTGACCTGTGGTGGCGCAGTGGGATAAAGCGTCGACCTGGAACACTGAGGTCGCCGGTTTGAAACCTTGGGCTTGCCTGGTCAAGGCACATATGGGAGTTGATGCTTCCTGCTCCTCCCCCTTCTCTCTCTCTGTCTCTCTCTCTCTCTCACTCTTCTCTCTCTAAAAAAATCAATAAATAAAATATTAAAAAAAAGCACTTTTTCAAATTACTCTTTCTATAACAAATTCTTTTAAAGATTTACCTTGCCATCAGAGTTTCTAAACAAACACAATGCAGTCACACACACACATATTCAAACATATACATAATTTTCTCTCTCTATATATATAAAACACACTTATATAGTTTTCTATACACACATGTATAGAAATCATACATAGATAGTTTTCTCACATATAGAATGTTTGAACTCTGTAAGTAAATAGAAAAATTAAAGAGAATTAAGGATCATGCTTACTTAGTATAAATGTTTTTATAATTAGAAACATTAAAGTAAATCAAGCCATCATTTATACTATTCTGGAATATTTGCAATTAAAATATTTTTTTTTTATTTTTGCTTTCAGAATCAAATTAATTCAAATAAAAACTAACTGGTCATACCTTGGCCACAGCCCATAGTTCTATGTGGCTGGGAGTGATGGTCAAGTTTGTTTGAAACATTACATCTATCATGAATATGTCAAAGATTCATTTACATTGAGCACTGAAAGGTATTTTAAAGGTCATGTAGTAAAACTTTTTTTCTTCAGTATCAGGAAACCTCTTACACACCTTGCTTTGTAGGAGAACAGTGAGAAAATCTTTACCAATAAGTAAATAATAATTAGTAAAATAAATTATTGTACTCAGAAGTCCTGGAAGATTTTAAGATTCCCATGAAAGCAGAGCTAACTGTATTCTCTCTCCTATAGCCTCACCCAGTGGCAGTCGGAATCTCACACTTGATCACGTGTGTTTAGCGCAAAATAGTCCACAGTTCTTAAAAGTCTCTAGATACTGCATTAAAGTGTTACTCTTTTTAGTCTCTAAGCAATTGCCTACTGAATATTACTGATACAAAATAAAATAGGGGAGATTCAGAGTTACTAATTCAGAGGTTTGGTTATTTCTCTTTTTATCTCTTCTTGATTGAAAAAGCAAAGAACAAAGTTAGCTATGGGGGCAGTATACTGTACTGTAGCAGGTAGTGAGCTTAGCTGGATTTCACCATTTAGTAGAGGTTAAACATTGAACAAGGTACTTAATTTCTGTGAATTAAAGTTTTCTCATTCATAAAATGGGAAAAATAGCAT
The DNA here is from genome assembly GCF_036850765.1 of Saccopteryx bilineata. NCBI lineage: Eukaryota > Metazoa > Chordata > Mammalia > Chiroptera > Emballonuridae > Saccopteryx > Saccopteryx bilineata. The sequence continues at coordinate 170,569,160 of NC_089490.1, read as the reverse complement.
GTCAATATACCCCAGTATTGAGAAGATTAAAACCATTACTTACCTCACAGACTTATTGTAAACAGTAAATAGTTTAATGCAAGTGTGATGCGCAAAGCAGTAAAAGACACACGTTAAGTACTCAGAAAATACTTGCTAATTCATTTTTGAGGTGGTTGTTATTGCTGTTTTAAAACCAACCATTAATATGACTAAACTCCCTGTGTCTAACTTGTAGATATGTAATATCTCCACTGGCAGCAAATACATAGTGAAAGGAGCTGAAACAGCAATTAGAAGATCTAGATCAGCCTTGTCAGTTACTTGCTCGGCAAGTAAACCTGAATCAAATTCCCCACTTAATAATGGAGATAACATTGCCTGACCCACTTCCATCAACTAAAGTAAATAGGAAGATTGTATGAGGCAACATGTTTGAAAGCTTCTCATAAATTTTAAAGAGCTACACATACCTGATACTGATTGTATGGAATTAGTAACTGAATAAGCCAGGGTTGTGTGAAGCGCTGAGTAATAAGTAACAATCTGTCAATCTGTTGGTTACATCTACCTTTCATATTCAGAATTCTGTCTCGTTTTTATTGTTGTTAAAAATAAAATCCAAACTTAACTAAACAATATAATATAAATTTTCTAACAACCGTAAGATGAGTAAAAATAATAAAAAAGGAAGTAAATTGTTTATCATTCATTTACGTAGAACATGATCTTATTTTTTTCCCTCAGTAGGTACTTTATTGGCAATAACAACAACAAAAAGTTGGAATTAATTTGTGCTGACGTGATAAAAATCTTACTCATTTTCATTGATGTTTGAAGCAAAAACAATTACATTGAATGTACCTGCTAATATGTTTATAAAACATACATATTTAATAAAATGGTATTTGGAATGCATTGTGGTGGGCTCTTTATGATTTCCGGTGTCTCCGTTGGATAGTTCCCCCACTTGACAAAGAACATCACGCTGAAATACAGAAACCAAAAGACCTAAACTGCTTTAATCAGATTCAAATGATGCTTTAATGACGCTTCACTTGAGAAGCATCAATATCCCATTGGAAAGATTAGTGTGAAACAATATTTACTCCACTGGAATCATTCTAACGCTACTTAGCTTTTAAAGATGCCTTATTTCTAAATAACCTTTGCAATTTGCCAAGTACTTTCACACATTTTGTCTCCTTTTCATTATCTCATTGTTTATGGAAGAGATAGCATTTTGCTCATTTTGATGTGAGGACCTGAGCTCAGGAGCAGTGAGAGACTCCTCACACATTACTAAAGGGCATCCTTTGGCCCTGGCTGGTTGGCTCAGTGGTAGAGCGTCGGCCTGGCGTGCAGGAGTCCTGGGTTCGATTCCCGGCCAGGGCACACAGGAGAAGCGCCCATCTGCTTCTCCACCCCTCCCCCTCTCCTTCCTCTCTGTCTCTCTCTTGCCCTCCCACAGCCAAGGCTCCACTGGAGCAAAGTTTGCCCAGGCACTGAGGATGGCTCTGTGGCCTCTGCCTCAGGCGGTAGAATGGCTCTGGTTGCGGCAGAGCGTCGCCCCCTGGTGGGCATGCCGGGTGGATCCCGGTCGGGTGCATGCGGGAGTCTGTCTGACTGCCTCCCTATCCTTAATCCTATATCCATAGCTCTTTCCTTATGATATAATTATATCCCTTTTTGTGTCTGGACAGTTGGTGTTTGTTTGTTATACTGTCTAATAAGACAGAAATGAAAAGAAAAGTTATTTCCAACTTGACAGCTGTGTAAAATGGGGAATTCACAAGATTTTTCTAAACTTCACTTTTCTTCTTTATAAAACAAGGACATTATAAATAGTAATTTTATCCTTTTCATAAAATGATGACATTACAAATAGTAACTTTTCTACCTTCTGTAGGGTTTTTAAGCATCAAATGAGTTAACATAAATGGATGTACTTAATATAGCATACAATTTAATGCATTTTGGGTTTGCTATCTTTATTATAGAATTCTCTGTCTGAATCATATGAATTTTGAAAAATATGCAGGAAATAAGACAATGGGATTTATGAGACTTCTGGTCTTTGGCCCTATGATGGACAAGTTACTGAACCTCTTTAAATCTCTGATAATAAGGCAATCATGAAGATGAAATATGATAATATATGTAAAAGATATATTACAGCACTTGACACACGGTAAAAACTCACCAAATGTGAACTTGATAATCCATTTAATAAATGTGTTTATAATAATGTAAACAGTTGTAATAATATAAACAGTCCATTTTTCTAGGTGCTGAGTTTAAGATAATGCTTAAATCCCATGTGACATTACAGAGAATATAAGGCATTTGTTCCATTTTATTTTCCTAAGTAAATGAATAATCAGACCACCATGGGATATGCTTTTCTGTTCTACCCACCAAAATAATGCACATTCACTTGACCAAACTGCTCTTATTTCTTTTTCCCTTGTACTTCGTTGCTTTAATTTTCATCCCTGGCAATAAACCAATAAAAAAAAGACCACAAATAATTGGCCATAATTCTCAAGGCTACTCAGATTTATTTTGGGGATATGGTACAGAAATCTGTGGGTTTTTCTAGTTTAACCTGGTTAAAGTGATTTTAGTGAAACCAAGAGTTTTCTCACACGAAAAAAAATATGGTACAGTAGAGTAAAATGGGTTAGAAAATCCTGAGCTGTGATGTGGACCTCCCCATAAATATAACACTAGGTATGCTGTCATAGACAGAATAGCCCTCTCCTCCCCACCCTTCACTCCCATCCCAAGATGTCCATGTTCTAATCCCCAGAACTTGTGAATATGTTACATATTTAACAAAAGGGATTTTGTACATGTGATTAAGTCAAGGGTGTTGATATGGCGAGAGTACCTGGATTTGCTGATAATCACAAAGATCCTTATGAGAAAGAGGCAAGAGTGTCAAAGTCAGAGGAAGTGTAAAGCAAAGTAGGAGTGATATAAAGAAGGAGCCATGAGCCAAGGAATGCAGGAGTCTTATAGATGCTGGAATGCAAGAAAAAAGATTCTTCCCTACAGCCTCCAGAAGGAATGCAGCCCTGCTGACTTGATTTTAGGACTTCTGACCTCTAGAACTATTAAGTAATATGTTTGTGTTGTGTTAAGTCACTTACGCTTTTGGTAAGTTGCTACAGCAACGATAGGATATTAATACTGTATGCTGAGTATTTGTTCTGAACCAGCTCCATGAAGGCAGCCCAGGGCTCACACCAGTCCTTCCAGCCTCACACTGGCAGACAGAGACTTCTACTGTGGAGACTTGTGAGACCCTGGGCACCTTTGGGAGCCTGAGCCTGAGCCAGAACCTGAGCTGGAGTGGCAGCCTGAGGCTGGGTTTGACTTTGGAGGGCAGAACCTGAGACCTTTGGTGATGCTGGCACAGACATGTTTCCCAAGCTTAGAGTGAGCAGTGTAGGCAAGTCAACTGGGCTTGCCCCACTTTGGATCTTGGACTTGATCCCCTTGGGCTTCATGAGGGCCTTGGTAGCCTTGACATGCGCACTCACAGCCGTGGCATTTTTAGGCTCCTTGTTGTGCTTCTTTGCGAAGCACATGTTCTTCAGGAACTTAGGGTCTATCCCTTAAGAGACTCTTATCTTTGTGGCCTGGGCTTATCATGTCACTTCTGTGACATTTTGGGGACTGGCTGTGTGGGGTGTAGTTCTTGGACGTGGCCATATCTGCACCGAAGCCTACAGCTTCCCAACAATAGGTTTCTGAAAATCGCTTTTGGCTATACATTGAGCTGGACACAGCAAAAGCCTAAAACAATGGTTGTTAGTCCTGGTTTTCTCCACCATTACTGGGAGGTTTCCTCTCTCTATAGCAGCAAGATGTTCATCAGAACAAATGTGTTTGTATGTCTTGGAACAATGTTGTTTTTATTTGATTCAATGGTTCAGTTTCTTTTTAATAGAACTCATTTTAAAGTTTAAGAAGCTTTTCATTTAAACACTTTTATTATAATATTTATGTGGCAGCAATATCTAACAAGCTTCTGAGACACAGGATAACTTTTTGATAGACTTTGCAATTCTGCCAGAAGCAGGACTCAAAATAAACATGGCATTGAAAGCAACTATGAGAGCTTTAATAAAAGGAGTATTGTTAGTATCAAGAAAGTTTTCTATGCAAAATCCAGTTGCTATCCTCTTTCATAAAGAGATAAAATAAAAATATTTAGATTAGAATAAAAGGGTGAATACCAATAGCAATACACATTTACCAAAAGCTAGAGAAAAATATATTGAGAGACATATTAAATATTTGCTGAAAAAAAATAAAACCTCAGTTGTCTACATCTGAAGACTAACAAATCATTTCACAGAATAACACCCCCCTAAAATTTTATATTCCTTTTATTCTTCAAAAATCAAAAGTCACAGCCATTTACCAGTTATTTATTCTCTTCTCGTTTCAAACATTATTTACTCTTTTTTCTTCTGAATAAAGGTTCTTAGTTTGAAAGTCTATGCTACTTCAGTGGGGTGGCCTAGGCATAGACCGAAAGTCTTCAAACCTCTGAAGTACATATAAGTCTTTGATTAGAAGGTCATGTGTGCATTCTGGGAAGGGTGATGTCTGTACCTTTTATCTTTCATCTAGTTCTCAAAGTGATATAACTCAATGAAAGTGAAGACCCATTGGCCAATTGTAGCAGTTTCCCAAGTAAAATATAAAGATGACACCTGGGTAAGAGAAGAAAATACTAAAATGTCTGTTTGTATTTACCCTCATGAATAAACTTAGCTTTACTGCTTTATCATAGAATATAGCCTTGAAAGCAGCATATTCATTAATTATAAGTATTAATAACATTTATATTATACTTAGTTTTTATATTTATAATACATTGTCAGTGTATGAAAATTTTTTACTCATAATGTGCAGGAATCCAAAAGGCCTGGAGAACACTGCTTTAGATTAGTGAATATCATATCTTTTTTTTTTTTAATTGGATGAGAGGTGGGGGGCAGAGACAGACTCCCGCATGTGCTCCAAACGAGATCCACCTGGCAAGCCCATTACTAGGCGATGCTCTACCCATCTGGGCCACTACTCTGTTGCTCAGCAATTGAACTATTTTAGTAGCTGAGACCCAGCCATGGAGCCATCCTTAGCTCCCCCCCGGGGCCAACTTTGCTTGACCATTTGAGCCATGGCTGTGGGAGGAGAAGAAAGGAAGAGAAATGAGGGACGGGGGTGGAGAAGCAGATGGTCGCTTCTCCTGTGTGCCCTGACTGAGAATTGACCCTGAGACTTCCACATGCTGGGCTGAAGCTCTACTGTTGAGCCAACTGGCCAGAGCTGAATAACATTTCTGTCACAAGATTTTGTGGGGCATCTTTAATTTATATGTGGCAAGAGGTGAAGGAGCAGTAAATTCTCAGATACTAATATATTTTTATTGGCTTTAATTTTGCAAAGTACAAGTAGTTTGGGGGAAAAGGCAGCTTATTGTGTGGAAATAGTCCCTGAGTCACTGAGCACCATGATTCCTAAAAGCACAGATTTCTGTGACCACTGTCACTATCATTTTCCAAAAGACTTTAGTTTGTTCCTCTCATTCCAGGCATGGGTTACTGTATGTTGGATTATCCACCCTCTAAAATAGCATTTTTGCTCCTCGTTGTTTTGTTTTAGTTTTTCCTTAAGCCAATTCATAATTCTTTCACCGGCACAGATGGGTTTGACAACGTTTCACACTGAGCAAACATCTCAGCAGATTCTTTGAAATATGGGCATTATGTGAAGTACTTTTCTGCCAAGCAATTTTCTCCACAAATGGCAAGGTTTATTGGCAATTTAATATTGTGACATGAAGTGCTTAAGTTATTGAAAGATAGCACAAATTTTTTCAAAATCTTCCTCCAAAATATCTGAGATTAAGTCCTCAATCTGCCATTTATATTTTGTCTTGGTTTCTATCCCAGTGTTTAAATCTAAAATATTAATATTTTCCTAAAGCTAAGTATATTACAATGGAAAAGAATCTACACTGATGATAAAAGAAGCCTGGCTTTTAGAATACTATCTTTTCCCTTTTTTTTTTTTATAAAAGAAATTAGAATCTGTGCATTTATAAATATTAGCTTATTTTGTTTTTGGCTTGCACTGAATATAGGAAGAAAGAGGCTTAAAGAAGAATGTTAGGTAGTAATTTTAGATTAAAAATTGTGTGGATTGTATAAGCTTGCCAAAACAGATGCAGGTGTGACAGGTTAAGAGGACAGCTACTTAAAGAGAAATAGAGATGGCAATAAAATGTAAAATGTTTGAAGTGGCTTTAAGAAAGAATACCAAAGAAATGCACATCATCAATATAATAAAAGAAGTATTTAAAAGGGAGTCACAGAGTATCAAACATCTGGAAGCAAATGCACAAAGAGGAGAAGGCAAAAAAGATGACTAAGGACTAAATACTTCCTACTCTCCTGGCTTTTGCAACAGGAGTAACTCTTCCACTTCTCACTACAAGATACCAAGATCTCTAAAAATTTTAGAAGAATCCCAACAAAGAATGTACAACACTGTAAACTTTGGTTTAAAATTATATTTGGGGCCCTGCTGATTGGCTCAATGGTAGAGTGTCACTGGTGTGTGGATATCTTGGGTTTGATTCCAATCAGGGCACGCAGGAGAAGCAACCATCTGCTTCTTTATCCCTTCCCATACCCTTTCTGTCTGTCTCTCTCTCTCTACCTCTCCCACAGCCATGGATCGATTGATTCAAGCTCACATTAGCCCTGGGCATGAGGATTGCTCCATGGAGCCTCACCTCAAGTGCTAAAATTAGCTTGGTTGCTGAGCAATGGACCTAGATGGGCAGTCTTCGAGGTAGGGTGCTTGCCAGTGGATCCTGGTAGAGGTGCATGCAGGACTCTGTCTCTCTGTCTCCTCTCCTCTCACTTAAAAAATAAATTTAAAAAATTGCATTTGGGTGTTTTCTGCTTAATAAAGCAAGCTGTCTCTGTGTTAACCTGTGGTTAGACAGGGGAATTGCATTTTTCTTTATTTGTTTTACTTTATTTTTTAAAGGATTTTATTTATTGATTTTAGAGAGAAGAGAGAGAGAAAGGGTTGGAGGGGAGAATTAGAAAGCATCAACTCATAGTAGTTTGTTCTCTTATGTGCCTTGACCCAGGGTTTCAAACCAGTGACGTCAGCATTCTAGGTCAGTGCTTTATCTACTGCTCCATCACAAGGCAGGCTGTATTTCTTTTTTTTCCCCCCATTTCTGCAGCACTGAGGTTTTCTGTTTTGTTTTGTTTTTGTTCTTGCAAGAGGTTACTTCTTTCTTGCAGGAACTGCAACACTTCTGGTCTAGCTCCTTCTAGTGACAAGCCTCCCATCTGTCCTGTCATATCCCTTTGTCCTTCCACCTTTCAAATCTGTCTTCATTTAACTTTGCAAGTACAGCCATTTAAGAGTGACACAGCACCAAAGTGTACGATCAGGCAAAACAAACTATGCTTCATTGTTCAGTGAAAAGTGATCTAAGAAGCCACCTCAACAGTATGCATCAAAAAGATTCCTTTTCACTTATTAATAATTATATCTCTGGGCAAAACGTATACACTTCAAACTACTATGATAATTCATTAACTCATTCTCTTTGAGACTGTTGCTATGACAGGGACTCGAATGTCTCTTTCAGCTATTACATAGCCGCAGACCGCCTTTGGACTTTGTATGTAAAGCTCCACTTGGGCACTTTCCCAGCTGGGGAATCTCAGGGGGCCAAGTCTATTCCCAGAACTATGTGAACTAGCCAGTCTATTTTACTTTCTACCCCCCCCCCCCTTAAAACACCATGTTCTATCCTAGGACAGGTTCTAACCTAACTATAGGACAGGCTTTAAAAAGTCTGCCTTGGTGTTACTAGTAATATCAAAGAGGAGAAGTTGAAGAAAAGGTTAGAAAAATGCTGAAGCAACTCTTTCTTCCTTCCCACCGTAGTATTTAAAGGACTAATATGAAATTCCAATGCCAAACATTTCAGCTTTACATTCTTACTTTTGGTAAAATTCCCAGGATATAGCTTGAATCGTCTCCGTGTGAGATGTAAAAAAATGTTCATCTGGTCATCTGTGCAAGTAAATATCCACCCTAATCCATGTTATTTCTGATTCTGCTTTTTGAAAGCACACATATGATCACACCATTGCTTCCTTTAACATTTGATGCCTCCCTTGCCTACTAGTTTTAAAGCTGTTGGGGAAGGAGGCAAAAGCCAATGAATGGTCTGCTTTTTTATTTTATTTTATTCTGTTTTGCTTTTTTTTTGTCTTTTGTAAGATTTGTTTTGAACAAAGTGCTTCATAGAAATTAACAATAATAATCATTAACTATCATCATCATCATCATCAGAATCACACACCTTAACATGAAAAACAGCCCTCTTCATGATTTGTATTTAAATGAACTTCTTGTTCTTATTCTCCTCATCTCCAACTCATCCCAAGCAACTGGCCATCCAGGACATGCTATACATTCCCAAGGGTCCACTTCTTCGTGTTTACTTGTTTACTTGCTTGGACCAAGTCCTCCCCCCTCTACTTGGTGAACTCCTCTAAGACCAAGATACAGGTGCTTCTCCAAACACTGATTCTCCTACTTTGTGCTCCCAGTGAATTTTGAAATTATTTATGTGGCTTTTTTATTTTCCTTTATTGATAAAATGGGCTGTACTTTGCCTTTGAATTCTACAATGCAGTATTATTCCTAGCACGTGGTAGTCATTCAAGAAACAATGATTAAATAAAAATGAGTAAGTGTATCTCTTCATACTTAGGTTTAAACTTGGCGTTTTCTTATAAAATCTTGATGAAAATAAAAAGATGAGGAAAAGTGGAGACTTTTAAACTATTTCCCTTTGCTTCTTGATGTGCATGTCTTTAGAAAACATCAGTGGGACTCTATGATAGCCTGAGAAGTAGGCATATGAAGCACATTTATTTTTTGTGTTGGACACAATAGAATGGAGCAAGAAGCCATGAATGGAAACAATAAAGACAGAAGAAATAGCTCATGTAATTATAAAAAAAAAATCTGATAGAGAAGAGGTCTTGGGACCCCACATTAATTTTGAGGATAATCTGGTAACAAGATTTAGAACTCTTAACCCCCAATCATGTCATGGCCCTCTCTGTCTCTTCTCCTTCTTCAATTCCACTTCTAAATCAGAGTCCCTGTTGTGGTCCCTTGTTTCCTGAGAATTCTCCTTCCAGGGTCTCTGCCCATGGCTACACTCAGTGGTCTGTATCTGAAAATGTATCCATAACCTCTATCGTCCAAAATGAATGAAACAGAGAGGGAAAAGGAATTGCTTTCTTAGCATCTGGTTATGGACTTAGAATGCATTCTATCATGGAAATGTTGGAATATTCATCTTGCTTAAAGTCTGCAATGTATTCCATAGTTAATACATCTTTGTAGGCTGGCCTGGATATCCTACCACACATTATTTTATTTCTCTCAAAAAATACATTTGGTGACTTTTAATTTATATATACTGTTAAACTCATAGAAAGTTTGCAAGAATAGTATAAGAAATTCTCATATAGCTTCTCCTCAGATTGTTTATATTTTCCTCTATGAGTTTTTGGGTGTAAACTCACACACACACAAACACATGGAGAAAAGATATGTTTTAAACTGTAATTAACTTAAAAACTTAAAAAACAAATTATTACTGAATTGGGGTCTGCTTACATATTTTTATAAAGAAGGCATTTTATTTTACGCTTCTTAATTTCCTCCAATTCATATTATTGTCCCTTTAATAAAAGTTAAGTTACAGAAAGAAAAATGTATTTGTCTTTATTTTCCTTGTATTGATTTTAACTTTATGTAATTGTAAGATTATAACCAGATTTTCCCAACACTTATGGTATTTCCCAACAATAAGACTGGTATTTAATGAAACACATCCACTCCTTCAAGATATTGGAGTCTCAGTTAATGATAATCATTGTAATATCTACACGTGACACAGTAGAGGCCAGTGATAATTACTTTTCATTTCTGAGCTCACCATGGGGTAGCCTGGGAACTTATAAAGATAAGTAAAGATATTTAAATAAAATTATTTCTTAGAACCCCAAATAAGAGTTCAGTGGAGGGCCCTGGCCGGTTGGCTCAGCGGTAGAGCGTTGGCCTAGCGTGCGGAGGACCCGGGTTCGATTCCCGGCCAGGGCACACAGGAGAAGCGCCCATTTGCTTCTCCACCCCTCCGCCGCGCTTTCCTCTCTGTCTCTCCCTTCCCGTCCCGCAGCCAAGGCTCCATTGGAGCAAAGATGGCCCGGGCGCTGGGGATGGCTCTGTGGCCTCTGCCCCAGGCGCTAGAGTGGCTCTGGTCGCAACATGGCGACGCCCAGGATGGGCAGATTATCGCCCCCTGGTGGGCAGAGCGTCGCCCCTGGTGGGCGTGCCGGGTGGATCCCGGTCGGGCGCATGCGGGAGTCTGTCTGACTGTCTCTCCCCATTTCCAGCTTCAGAAAAAATGAAAAAAAAAAAAAATGAAAAAAAAAAAAAAAAAAAAAAAAAGAGTTCAGTGGATCTTTGGCTCTGCTAATAATGACTTAAAAATTATCATGTTCATCTTTCTTTGGCGTTGAAGTTGAGCACTTTTAAAATCAAATCTTTATTTAAGTTTAGTTCACCAAAGGTCTTAGACTAGCATCATTAAAAATTAAAGTCCAAGCTTCAGAAAACTGTTTAAAGTTTTCCATAATGGAAATCACAGTATAATTTTCTTCATCAACACTAACATTCTCTTTAAAGAATCTCAAGATATTTTCAAGTAGAATAAAAAATTCACAGATGTTTACTTAATAAGACAATAAAACACTCCTGATGATTCTCAGAAAATATACACACACAAAAGTATTCAGCACAAATACTTAAAAATATACTGTCAGAAAAAAGAACAAGTCTTACTTCCCAATTCTGAACTTAAATTTTCTTATTGGAACTTTATTTTTCATTATTATAGTTTTTATTGAATTTATTAGGGTGACATTGGTTTGCAAAACCATACAGGCTTCAAGTGCACAACTCAACAAAACATCATCTGCACACTGCACCACGCCGCGCCCATCGCCCCAACCAAAGTCTCTTTGCATTCCATCTGCGCCTTTTGCTCACCTCCACCTCCCCGCCATCCCCCTTTCCCTCTGAGTATCACCACATTGTTGTCTGTGTATATGTGTTATATATATTTTGGCTTAATCCCTTTACTTTTTTCACCCAGCCCAGAACTAGATATGGCTCAGCATGGCTATAGAGTATGTCTGCTGAATTAGACCCAAATTACCCTGTGTGTGTGCATGTATGTGCAAATATTTTACTTCTGTACTTCATGATAGGTTCCTTAAATGCTTACTCTATTCCTGTGTTACTTCTGGTTAAATTAAATCCGAATGATATTATTGCATTTCCATATAGGTCATAAGCCTCTTTTATACTGAATACTATAACACAGAAATGCATTAAGAGTAATTAAATTGCTAACATGAATGAAAATAGCCTTTACTGTATGTGGAGTAAAAATATGTCAAACAAATGGAAACATCTGTTAATGACACATTATGTTATGGAGAATATTTTTATAAAATAATCTTTGATATTTCCAGAAGAACTATTTGATATTCACATTGCATCTAACCCAAAAAACTCAATCTATTTTGTTATATATGCTAAAAATTAAATGAGAAGATGTAATAAAATTCAGAGTTGAGAGGTTCAAAGAACTTACCATATCGAAGACTATAATTTCTACTCAAATGCTTTTTTAAGGCAATACTAGCTATCACACATCCACTTTAATAACCATGGCATTCCACCAGGACACAAGATTGCCAGTGATTCCATCACACTGTACAGGTCACTACAATTACCTGACATATGTACAATGTGCTAAATTTTGAGTACAGATATAAGTGATTTTATATAACAGAAATAGCCCCCAAAAGTCACTTTTCAAGGTTTCCTTTTTTATTTTCACTGAAGAGCTGAATTATTGAAGTGAATACATTGTTGTCATGTTAAGTGGAGGAGAAAGTAAATTGTGACTTAGCTCCTGAAATTTTAACACTGCTTTTTACCCATCTGTATCCTAAAGTGCTTTCAGAGATTTCACACATGCTTGAAGGAGTGGAACCCCAAAGACTAATAATCAGACACACAGTTTGCTAGTCTATTCCCGATGCTTTGCCTAAGAAATTGGCATTGCCCTCTTCAACATCTTTCTTTTGGAACCATGGTTTTGAATTTGTTCCTTGTTGATAAGCTTCCAGAAAATGACAGATTCCAGTAATTTCACTGGGAAAGTTTGGTGGAAGTTCCTCCCTGGACCGAGGGGTAAACACAAAACCTGGACAGTCTTTGAGTAATCTGAAAGATTAAAATAAAAATATTACCCTTAAAATTAGTACTAGCATAACTGTTTACTCAAGAAAAGGCAACATTAACTAAGTGGATATTCCTGAAAATATGAATAAACCAGCCATTTTGACTGCGATTGACAGAAAACTTCTAATGATATGAACAAACATCCTTACAGAAGAATAACAAATGCAAAATCAATTCACAATAACAAGAAATTCTACCAAACAACGTATTTCATTCATATTAGAAAAAATTAATTATAAAAAATTTTTGCACAGACATAATCTATAATCTCTATAACAGTGCAAGCCACAGTAGTGGGAGGGAGATCCAAAATAATCCAAAGATATCTAATAATAGCAAAATAACACATACCTAAATATAATGTTACAAAGTAAGGTTTTCTAAATTAAAATATTGTACATTTATCAATTTATTCATTTTGTAAATACTACTAAGAAGTAATAATGGGCAGAGAAAGTAAAGAAAGTTCTACATAAGCTATATGCATATATATAAAATAAAGTAAGAATAACTTTGATCTTGCAATAGGAATTTTACAAATTCAAGATCAGTAGGACTAAAGTGAGATTTATCTGTAAATATGGATACTCTACTTTCTATCTGTTATTTGCAGCATTTTTTTTCCTGTCTAAATGTATTTGTTCTAATTTTTTATTTGCTACTACTTGTCCTTTACACTAAACTCATTTTAAATTTCAATCTTACTGATTAAGTAGGATTCTTTTCCTATTTGCTTCCCTAGATTTCTGTCAAATGTCAACTTAACAAGCATCTCTCTAATCTATTATTTAGGCCATGAATGAAAAATGTTGAGTAGTTCTAAGATCTATACCAACTTCTACAAAAAAAAATCACTCATCACATTTGGTCAACCAGACCAGGGCCTTTCACTAACCAGTCTGCAATGCCATATTTAAATAAAATAGATTGATGGTGCTATATTAGAATCTGATACTGTGACATTGTTCTAGATACTGAAGAAACTAACTGGGTAAAAATCTTATAATATTTTAGTCCTTTCATAAAAAAGGGGTCTGGAACAAATATGGCAAAATGTTGACATTTGTCAAATATTAGTAATGGTTACATAGGTATCACATTGTCCTTGATTTTTTTCTGTATGTTTGAAATGCTTAAAAATTAATTGCAGCCTGACTAAGTGGTGGTGCAGTGGATAGAATGTCAGCCTGAGACGCAGATGACCCAGGTTTGATACCCTGAGGTCACCAGTTTGAGCATGGGGTCCCGGCTTGAGTGTGGGGTCACTGGCTTGAGTGTGGGATCATAGACATGACCCCATGGTTACTGGCTTGAGCCCAAAGGTCGCTGGCTTGAAGCCCAAGGCCACTGGGTTGAGCAAGGGGTCACTCGCTCTGCTGCCTCTCCCCTCCCCATCAGGCACATATGAAAAAGCAATCAATGAACAACTACGGAACCACAACAAAGAAATTGCTGCTTTTCATCTCTCTTCCTTTCTGTCTGTCCCTCTCTCTCTCATTTGCTAAAAAAAAAATAATAATAATTGTAAAAAGGTATAAAACTATAAGTATTTAATAAATAAAAATGTATAAAACTACAAGTGATTAAATTTAATATTCTAAATAAAATAAAAAAGAATTATTGGTGATTATAAATTTTAAAAATATTTTTTTCTGTCTACATTAACCCAACATTTTCTATCAAATGTGATAATTACAGTCGTAACCTTTATATCACTTAGTACATTTATTAAGTGCTTTGCTTAAGATCTCACATGGGGTAAGACCTATATTTTGAATTTGCAAGATATGTCTTCTGAATAAAAATCCTAAGATTTTTAAAGAAACTCACAGAGAAACACAGAGTGTCATGAAGTGAGAAATGTTTATTAAGTCATCTTCAAAAAAAGATCAAAACTGATAAGAAAAACAGGTTGGAAAAACAGAACCATTTTGAAGAAGGCTTGATGGCAGTAAGAATAACAGCAGCAGCCCCAGTGCAGATGTCCACATATAAGGTGACCAATCATCCTCCCTTAGGGAGGACAGTCCTTCTTTTGTCAGTTCCATCCTCCCTCAAAAAATGTCCTCCTTTTTGATATTGGAAGACTAATCTGTAAATGTCTGTATTCGATCGATGCAAAGTTGATCCATTGCGTGTGATGTGACGTATTTGTATCTAAATGAGTACTTTTTTCTTACAATTATTATTAAAAATTAATAGGCATGTAAGCATAATTACAATATAAATATTACAAATGTTTTTATTATGCATTTATCATAGTGTATTATTGTTGCAATGAATAAAATGTTTATTTACGATATTGGTTTCTTCAATTTATTTTTGTCCTCCTTTTCATTGTAAAAACGTTGGTCACCTTACCACATAGTGTAGACATTTTTTTTTCACTCCCTCTTCACCAAATGCTATTTCCCCCAATAAAATTGTAAAGTTACAGATTTCAGGTGGGCAATACAATCAGTACCTGTAAGTTGTTGGGCTGACATTGATTTTCCGTGGTACACTACAGGACTCAAATTTATTAGCCAAGGTGACATTGTTTCCAAAAAGACAGTAACGGGGCATTTTAACTCCAACAACTCCAGCAAAAACCGACCCAGAATGGAGTCCAATTCGCATCTGAAAGCAAAAGAGTCACATGAGATTCCTGATGGTTGGTAAAACACTTCCCACTTGTCAATGTTGTTTGAAAGACCTGTCTAAACTATTGTACCAGTTGCTCTAGCCACACCACTCTCTCCCTCCTCAAAACCTCCAGCCAGCTTCCCTCTAGTCCTCACAGCTGATTAAAATTTACCAGTAGAGAATCAGCCATACTTGTTAACTCTCCTCCATTTATGCACTTAGGTTTGTTGCACAAAGCACCCTCAGTTCACCTCTCTTCGATATCTGAGACAAATTTCCATGCATACCTATCACCATCACCACAGTGAAAAGATAAAGTGTCTATGGGTTATTTATGTGAACCTGCTCTGTCTATCAAATAGGTAGATGTAACTTCTAGACTACCGGAATTGTTTCATAAAACACTATCAGAGAGGGGCAAAAGAACCTAGCTCTCACTACATAAAGTGTGTATTCTTAGAAATTATGCTTCAAAATAACTTTATGCCAAACACTACCTCACTATAGAAATGACTAACAACTAGAGAGCCTGACCAGGCGCGATGGCGCAGTGGATAGAGTGTCAGACTGGGATGCGGAGGACCCAGGTTCAAGACCCCAAGGTCACCAGCTTGAGGTCATCTGGTTTGAGTAAGGCTCACCAGCTTGGACCCAAGGTCACTGGCTTGAGCAAGGGGTCACTCAGTCTGCTGAAGGCCCAAGGTCAAGGCACATATGAGAAAGCAATCAATGAACAACTAAGGTGTTGCAACAAAAAACTGATGATTGACACTTCTCATCTCTCTCCGTTCCTGTCTGTCTGTTCCTATCTATCCCTCTCTCTGACTCTCTCCCTGTTTATGTAAAAAAAAAAACAGAAAAAAAAAAACCAACTAGAGAATGGAGACTGCCTTATTCAAGCAAAAATAACAGAGGAAACAGGAAGCTGTTGCCAAGGCCCAGATTACAGTGACTATATGCATTTTAGTTTAAATCATCTGGACTGTGGACAACCATCATTGTGCCATATTTAGATATAAGATTTAGTCTGGGATATGGTGGGGTAAATGTTTAGGAATTCTGAAAGTTATCAGTGATTTGGAGAGCTGTTGGGACAATATTTTAAACTGAGATCTTCTAGAAGATCTGCACATTTAATGATCTTAGAGGGCACAAAGTCTTAAATTACTGCTGCAACAAAACAAGTTAAAGCGGGAATATTTTAAATGACAAGTCAAATATCATGTTTATTATCTTCAAGTTTTCATGTTCAGTTGACAGTTTAAATATAAGTTTTATTAGGTATATGCATTTTAAACAAAAGCCATTTGTTGTTCCATTTATTTATGCATTCACTTGTTGATTCTTTTTTTTTTAATTTTTTTAAACTTTATTTAGTTTTTTTAGAAAGAGAGACAGAGAGAGAGAGAGAGAGAGAGAGAGAGAGAGAGAAAGTGGAGGAGCAGAAAGCATCAACTCCCATATGTGCCTTGACCAGGCAAGCCCAGGGTTTTGAACCAGCAACCTCAGCATTGCCAGGTCGACACTTTATCCACTGCACCACCACAGGTCAGGCCACTTGTTGATTCTTGTACATGCCCTGACTGGGGATCAAACCCGCAACCTTGGTGTATCTGGACAATGCTCTAACCAACTGAACTACCCTGCTAAAGCCTGGATTATTTTTCAAAGTCCCTTTCTTGTCACAGTTTTATTCCCAGCAGCAAACCTTAGATGTCTATTACATTAGATTTTTTTCTTATTTGAGAATATGGTTTTACTTGTCCAAAAACTAAATATAAACAAACAAAAATGATGAGAAAACGCTATCTTCTGCCTGTAAATATCAGCCCCAAGTTTAGCACATTGAAATGTTTTTGCTCTTTGGGCATACTTCTGATTAAGCTAGTTTCTCTCTCTGCACTTAATTATTCTAGCTTTTTATCTGATAACTATATCATAGCATTATCATTTTTCTATCACACAATTAATATATAAATGCATTTGCCTTGTAAAAATCCTAACCAGTCAGATAAAGCACATGCCCCTTGGACAACCCCATGCTGCCCTCCGTCTCTCTTTTCTTTCTCCAGCTTCTGAATTTCACCCTCAACTCCAAAGTTTTCTTCTCAGGAAACATTTCAAAATCAGGAATAAGAAAATGATCCAAACTTTTTAAGATGCACATCATGTCTTGAATGAAATCTGTTTTCTCTGGGAATAGACTTCTATGTAAATTAATAAAAGACAAAGATAATTCTGTCTCCCACTGAAAGCTTGGATGTAAACTTACTAGTGTTCCATTTGGGGACCACTTTTTACAAAGACCTTGCCCAATCACAGGCTTCTGGGAGTAGGGAAGGAGAGGTACCAGAGCTTTGTTTGCAAGTTCCCACTCATTGGCATCCATCGCTATTTCATCCCTCTGGCCTCAGTCATCAGTCCCCCTTCAGTTTTCTAAATCTGAGTGGGTGAACATTAGTGTGAATATCAGTAGAAATCAGTGAGTGGAAGACTTATACATAGGACACACTAGGAAAAAAACTGAGCTTGGAAAAAAGTGAAGGAAATATTTCCTATGATTTCACTTTATAGCAGGGTAAGGAGTAAAAGCCTAGGCTTTGAAGTCAGATAGACATGAATCCAAATCCAGAAGCATGAGAGACTTGACTACTTCCTAACATTGTTATAAAGATTAAACGAGACAATGTTTGAATCACAATATGTACCCTCCAACCCAATACACAATAATGTTTCTCTCTATATAAAAATACTCTTCACTTCTGCCTCTGTGATATTTCATGGGTAGTTCCTAGGCCATCAGATGGTCCCTAGGATTGCAGGTTAGAACAAATAAAAAGATATGCTTAACATCTCATTTTATAGGTCATTAAAGCTAAATTATTATTACCCAGGTAATTATCTTTGAAACTAGCTATAAATAATTCACCCAGTTGCAAAATACTAAAAACACATTTCTACAAACAACAAAAACCATGCCACTAATCCCCTTGTCTCAAACATACATATCTTAATTACAAAATCCATTTATGCGGAATTTACTGGTTTTATTGCTTAATCTGGGTAGTTTAAGCATTTACTTTGATGCTATGAGTTTCCTTACCAAGAGAGAAATATATATAAAATTCTGCTTCTAAAAAAAGTGCAATTACAAAAATTAAGTCTGAAAAAGTCAGAAGCTGTGATTCCTTTCAGAGTCACACATTATTTCATACTCTCCTCATTGAGACATGAGGTCTGTCTCCTCTCCTCTGGGCAGGTTTAGGATTGCTCTGACCAATAAAATAGAATGGAAACCCCACTGTGTGTGTCCTAAGGCTAGATCCTAAAAGCTCACGCAGCTTCTTCCTATCTTGTTCACTGAGACAGAAGCCACCACGTAAGAGTGTGACTACCCTAAGGCAACACGACATGTAAGCAGGTGGACTGACAGTTTTAGCTGAGTCCAACCTTCCAGCCATCCCCAACAAGGAACCAGGCACGTAAGTGAAGCAGCCTTCTCGGAACAGTTTCTCCAGCTCCAAAGGTACATCTAAATAGTCCAAGTGTCCTCAGTTGTTTGTGTTTTTCCAGCCGAGGTACCAGATACGATGAGCAGAGGTGAGGAATCCCTGCCATGCCTCATCAAACTTCTTACGCACATTATCCATGCATATGGAAAGGTCTGTGTTTTTAAATCACTAAATATATAAAAGTTTGTCACTCAATAACATATAGCTTAGAACACAGTTGACTTAGAAAGCAATCGTGAAGATTTACATGTAGTTTCTACTAACATTGAAGAGAGTCAAGACTAAACTTCTAAATATTATAAGTTCTGTTTTAATATTTTTTTCTTTCCTCTCTATATATCTTATAGCATACCAGACAGGTTTCTATGTCACTTCAGAGGCCCATTTCTGGGTCACCAACTGAAGCCTGTTCTATAAATCTAAGTGGCAGATTAACTACAAGGGCCACAAATAAAGATAATCTGCTCATGCTTTACCTATTAAACCAGGGGTTGGGAACCTATGGCTCATGAGCCAGATGTGGCTCTTTTGATGGCTGCATCTGGCTCGCAGACAAATCTTTAATAAAAATAATAATAACATTAAAAATACAAAACATTCTCATGTATTACAATCCATTCATTTCCTACCGCTCATGTTCATGGTTGCGGGTGACTGGAGCCAATCACAGCTGTCCTCCGGGACAACACCAAATTTTTATTGGATAATGCGTAAGGTACACAAGTCATTGTATGGCTCTCACAGAATTACATTTTAAAATATGTGGCGTTCATGGCTCTCTCAGCCAAAAAGGTCCCCGACCCCTGTATTAAACCAATGCCTAACTCGTAACTTGTATTTTCTCATCGGCAACAAAGTATTATTCTGGCATCTGACTCATCTAGACATTTTGGAATTCTATGTGTTCTGGAAAATATTGGTGGATTAACAGTCAACATTCATTCTACTGTCATGTCCTCCCTGCAAGTACTGGAAAACTAATACATTCTCCAAACTCTCTGGCAGCTTCGAGATGTGTGTAAATTGGATGGGTCCAACACACCTGCATGAGATTTGGAAGCCAGAATTATGCTGTGACTGCACTTCTGACGCTTACAAGTGTGAGTATAACTGTGAATGCCTTTGGGTTTTTGATGGCATGCTTAGTGGAAAGCCCAATGTCCAGCTGCTTATTTCATGAGACTTGTGATGCAGGATTTCCACATTTCTGGCTCAAATTAGAGTAGGTGCTGTTTTGTTTTGTAGCCAGTAGTAGAGGCAGTAGCTTTTGGGACACAGCACTTCCCGACTATGGGTATGGTGGTATAGTTCCGCAGTGGTTTTCTGATGGGGGAAAAAGAAGTGGTTCTAAAATATGGCTCAGGGAGCCATTTTTTTAAAGCTTAATTTATAGATGGCTTCTTTGGTCTGCTCAATGATTCTGCAAATCATTTAATACCATGTAGTACAGTTCTTTCTGTTTAAACAAGTTAGAGAGTTTGCTCTCTTCAACTAAATCCCGACTAATCCACCATTAGTAAATTTCCTGGGCAATATAGATCCACTTTACCTTGATAGGTTCTCCATGGGGAGACATGACTTCATCAGACAGCTCCATCATCTTCAGGGCCATCAGTGCTATCTGAACAGCGTGCGTATCGCTTTCTTTGTGCAATCCCCCAGCCACACAATATGCATCGCCAATGGTCTCCACCTACACATAAGAGATTTTCCATATTATAAATAAAAGGAAGAATCACAGTGTGTAACATACAGCAGAAGTTAAGAATCATATAGTAAAACTCTTCTGGTTCTCTGTCTATAATACTAGCTACAAAAAGCTAACAATTTAAATCCACCAAATTGCACTTTTCTTCTCTTCTACATATCTACTGTAACTTATCAGATCATCTCACTTTTCTTATCCAAAGCTCCCAGTGTAGAGAAAGGGAGGTGAGAAAAGAGAAAGAGGCATAAATTTTTAGTAATTTCCCATTTCACTCAGAATAAATGTTGAAACCTTTATAACATGCCCAAAGTTCTTCCTGACCTGCTTTTCTACTAATTTCTACTAATTCCTACTAATTTCTCCTAATACCAATCATGCTCCCACTTGCTGTTCCTTTGCTTGGAATAATCTCCCTGCAGATAACCACTTGGTTTGTCCCTCATTTCCTTCAGCCCCTGCAGAACATCACCTTAGGAGAAAGGCCACCCTCTAGGAACTAGCAATCACCTCTTCCCCTCTTCTTCTATCCCCTTAACCTGATTTATGTTTCCTCCAGAATATTATGACATATGAAATACTATACATTTATTCATTTATTTATTGTCTTTCTTTCTCCCAGTAGAACATAAGCTCTCTGAGTATATTCACCAATGAATGACCCAGACAGCAATGCCTCCTCTAAGCTTTTCCTCGACAGTGACTACATAAGACATGCTTAACAGAAAGGTTAACATATCACAGGTGCTTAATACATGTTACTATGTAGAAGAAGTGAGGAGTGGTACCTTCACCTTACTTGGAGTTAGGTGCCTAGTTTCTGTGCTAATGTAGCACCTGTTAGAGACTTGATGAAATGGGGTCTTCATCATGTTATATGAAAATCTAGCACTTGTCAGTGCCTCCACCCTACTCTCCACCACGTCAATTCTTCTCACAGGGATGGAGCCAACCCATGCTGAAAACTGCTGAATAACCAGTATCCATTTGCTAAAACAATGGATAAATAAATGCAAACACAAAAAGATAACCCAAAGATTGAAAGACAGAAAATGAAATCAAATAAGTCCTGGTATGATCAAATCCCTGAATATGTGAATGACTATTCCTTGGAAGCTATGACGTTCATAGGTCAGCCTATGAGTATACATTCTGTGTATCTTAAATTTAGTGTATGGTTAAGACCCTTTCTTATTTATTTACAGCTGCAACTAGCTATTTTTATGAAAAATCAGGGGTGGAGAGAAGGTGGACATAAGGAGTGGCAAAGGAAGAGACTGACTGACTAGTTGGGCTGCAGTTGGGTTAGTCCGGGAACTGCGCGGCTGCCATTCGTGTAGCGAGGAGGCTAGATTTAAAATACTTGACAGGAATAACCAATTTTTTTTTCAAGTTTCAGCAAGTTGAAACTTGATGAAGTGGCTACTTCTGCTATCATTGTAGTACTTTGCAAAGAACAGCAAGATTTCCTTCTCACAATTCTGAAAGAGTAGACATTCTCAAGACAGAAAACTGTCTACAAATAAAGACAGTAAATTCCGCAAAAGGCCGTCAAGTTTAACCTAACCAAAGGCAATTATTTTATCTGTAATTATCCATGGACCTATTTTTGTCCCAAGGCATCATAGCTCTTTCTGGAATTTCCTGTTAGAGAAATTTTTTAAGGGAAGTTTTTTTTGGTTTGTGTTTTGTTTTGTTTTTACTTCTAGTGTCTAGATTGAAAAAGGCAAGGGCTTCTATATAACCATAAATAATTTTTATTTTCTCCTTGATAATTTATCTATTCTTTGTCGGGTTAAGCTATGAAATGCCAGATTGTTATGTGGCAAATTAAGAGATTCAAGCCACATGAATGAGAAGCAGGCTCTATTCTTAATGCTGATGTCTAAAACAATGCAAAATACTTTAAATCAGTCAAAAATATGTTTTACTTCTAAAGAAACAAGGAGAACAAGAAACCTCTTCATTAGTTCCTTTACTTGATAATAGTTACATATAAAAAATAGCTTATTTCATGTTGGGGACATGCATCTCCAATAGAATGATGCCTGGTAACATCTTAGGAGCTCAAAAATCCTGCTGCTTGATAAACACCAGGTATTATTTATGATACTATTTATCACAATCCTGTTCATATAATCATAGGACATAATGTATGTTATTCATGCACATAAACTCAGGCAGTATTATCTGTTTCAGAAATGGAAAAGGTCAACTTTCTCACCTTACAAAGCATGTCACGTAGAGATAAGAGACAAGGTTTAAAGACAGGCCTCTCTTATTCAAGCGTCTCTGTCCTCAGCCTCTGTACAATAATACTTTAAATAGGTAATTTGGATTTCTGCTAACTGGACATAAAAAAATTCATGTTACCTCTGTATTGAATTAATCTAATTAAATAATATTTGTATAATCCTCATGTTTCTTTACTTGTACAGATACATATGGTAACTTTTCCCTGTACATGACATACTTTGAATTATGACATACTTAATAACTCAACTCAGTATCGACAGTTCAAATGTGTTCATCGACTTCTGAACTTGACCCGTTCGTGGGTCCTGCACCCTATCCTCCACTCAGTCTGTCATCCCACCAGTCTATGCTTATTCCTTGAGAAGACAATGTGGCCGTCTTTTCATGGAATCATTATCTCTGTTTCTGAGCGGATTTAGAGCTAGTTCTGGCCAGTGAACACCCACATGATTAATGTGCAATGCCTGCTCCCAAGACGTGGCTCCCAGAATGGTCCTGCAGAGACAGCCCTTCCTGATACCTCAGATCCCAGTTGCAATGCTTTTTCTCAGTGACCTTGCCTGGGAGATGGGCATTGTCTCCTTCCACCTAAGCTTACCTTGTAGACATCCAGCTCTCCACACTGCTTGTCAAAGCGCGTGTAGAGTGCATTGAGCATGGTGATGACCTGCAGCGGTGAGCACTGGGAACAGATGGCAGTGAACCCAACAATGTCTGAGAAAAGCATGGTGACATTACTAAACTTTTTAGCTTGCACGACTTGCCCTTGCCACAGCTGCTGTGCCACCTCGCAGGGAAATATAGAGCACAGAAGATCAACGGTCTTCTTCTTCTCCTCCTCCAGGGCTTGGTGGGCTTGCTCAAGGGTAGCCTTCAGTTTTCCCAGCCTCTTCTTAAGGCCATCCTGGGCTCTGGCCTGCTCCCCTATCAAGACCACATCCCTCAGTGCATTGTGAATTGGGATGTCCGAAAGGTAGAGACCTCGTCCTGTAAAATCTTCTAATCTGTCCACACAGGGTGACCCCAAAAATAATATCGCACTGGATTCAATGATGTAGAGCATTTGGCCTTTGAGGTCCATAACCTGAGAAGCAAAGGAGAACCAATTGCTATGGTTTATTCAAGTCTAATTCAAGGTGTTTATTCAACACCTTTCTGAGACAAAAGGAGAGAAAGTGGATATGGTGATAATACCTTTGTATTAAACTTGATTTTTTTCTACCTGCTGACCAAGAACAACACATGTTTTCTTATAGTCCCAATTTACAATGACTTCTAAAATGACTGCAGGCATTTGAAGAGTATATTCTACACATAAATCATCATTTTCAATGAACAATGCAAAAAAATTCTTTCTTCATGGCTTTCTCAGTAAGTGGCATTCTGCTGCTTTTGTTAGTACATTCTTTGCTAGTAGTAGCCCGCAGGAACCATTGCACTACGGGACCCTTGAGAGAGGGGAGGTTCTGGAGATCATCCAGGATCACAAGATCTACTTGGATGAGTATGGACAAACATGTATATGTGTGTTCACAGCAGCAGAGTCAAAAGCAACCCAAATGTCCTTCAATAGCAGATGGTTATATGAAGTAGAAGACCTCATAATGAGATACTACACAATCTTTGAAAAGTGAAACAAACCTATATAGTGACATGGAAAGATGCCCAAAATATACTGTCTAGTGATAAAAAGAAAGTTATAAATAGTATTTTATTTTGTTTTAAACAAAAAAATGTATACAATTAATGTCTGATTTTCTTTTGCTACAACGGATATCTTTAAATATTACCAATTGTTTTAGAACATGTAGCTATATAATTTTTATGATAAAAGGAAATAAAACTGTTTTTAGTTTGGGAAACAAAGAGTGTGTTTACTAGAGTAAGCATGACTAAAATTTATATGTATCATAAACCTCTCTGTTAGCTTTGCTGTACTATCAACTATGATTTAACAAACTTTGTAGCTTAAGACTAAATAATTTACCTAAGTTCTCTACCACAAGATGACAGAACACCACCCTCACATCTTCTAACAATTAATGAAACAAGTTATTGATTTTTTCCATCTTTATTGAATATTCAATTAAAAATCTATTTAGTTGGGTCCTTTATAAGAAAAAAAAAGTTTTTGCTTCTTTTGTTTGTTTGTTATAAATTATTCCAAATTAAGTCAGCCATTTGAAGATGATTAAAAACATATTTTTACATATTTTTATAATTGTTATAAAATACTTTATAAAGATTTTAAATGGTAGACTGCATCAATGAATATTTGTGAAGGATCAAGTGAAGAAAAAAACGAATGTAAAAAGGATCTTATTTTAAATTTATTCCAGCCTTAAAAGTATTTTAGAACTGTTTTAAATATAATGTCTCATCAAAACATTTGTTACACCATTACTGTGTCATTATATGAAGCACAGAATCACAGTGTTGGAGTTAAATAATACTACCTAAACATTTAGTTATTTTAACTATGTGAAAAAAATTATGTTTCAGTTTTGTTTTAGTTATTAATCTACCAACATAGATGGAGAAACTATTATAAACATGAAGTATTATTTAAAATTCATATAATGGCAACCTGGACTGCGGTGGCGCAGTGGATAGAGCATCAATCTGGAACGCTGAGGTCACCAGTTTGAAACCCTGGGCTTGCCTGGTCAAGGCACATCTGACAAGCAACAAGCAAGTGATGAACAACTAAATTCAAGCAACTCTGAGTTGATACTTCTTGCTCCACCCCACCCCACCCCCCGTCTCCGTAATTAATAAATAAAATCGTTAAAAAAACAACATTTAAAGTGATGCATGTGTATTTGTGCCTTTTTTGTTTCTGGTCCTTAAATATGAAATAATTGATTTCATATTCCAAATACTACAATGTTTTTCTTACCCTTGAAGATTTTTTCACAGAGTTGTCCCATCGCCTTACTCGGACCACAAATTGCATATTCAACATAGTCATGATTCCGCTAAACGTTTGGTTGATTTTTGGAGTCAGAATTTCAAAGTACTCTTCAAAATTAGGCTTTCCTTGGAAGTCCCTCCTGTTCATCAGCCTCCTGATGCCATTGCCAAATTGCAGAATCATCATATCTTTGTCAAACATAAAATGGAATGGAAATGTCTTACAGAAGAGAGAAGCAGGGATGACAACCGAGGACTGGGGTTTGCCAGGGGACAGGGATGGTTTGGTGCTTTTGACTTGAACGGAGTATAACAAATAGGGCTGATTAACAAATTCGTTGCCATCATTATGGAAGCAGGAAGGCAGTAAGGACACTTCCACATGGGTTTCATACAAGATCTCAGCTGCCGCCTTAATGATTCCGGGGAGAATGAGGGACGTGATCCTCTTCGGGAAGAAATAGTAAACGTTTAAGAAGTCGTGATCTTTATCCAGGCAGAGAATGGAGGCATCCTCCAGCTTGCCCTTCCTTTCTGCTTCTTGGCAGTGGCTGCTTTGTTTCAGGAGGGTGCTGAAACTATTTAAAAAATCTTTGAGGGTGCCTCCAACCACACCCAGGATGTGTTCATCTTCCTCATAACATATTTTAAAGAGCTCTTCACCGAGGGAGTCTTTGATGGTCTCCACCGGAACTCCTGAAAACATGTAACACATATTCTGCCATGTCAACTATGTCATCTTCGTAGGACTGTGCTGTTACTATTATTTTAACCATTGTTTTATATGATGATTTAGTGCTCTTTACATCTGGTAGTAAGATTCCAACCCAAATTAACCATCTATATTTAAATTATCTAAAATTAAAAAGATCATACTCTGGTTTCTCTTCAGATTGCATAAATCTTTCACCTTTTAAAATAAAAAATATCAGGCCCTGGCTGGTTGGCTCAGCGGTAGTGTCGGCCTGGCGTGCAGGAGTCCCGGGTTCGATTCCCGGCCAAGCCAGGACACACAGGAGAAGCGCCCATCTGCTTCTCCACCCCTCCCCCTCTCCTTCCTCTCTGTCTCTCTCTTCCTCTCCCGCAGCTGAGGCTCCATTGGAGCAAAGATGGCCCGGGCACTGGGGTTGGCTCTGTGGCCTCTGCCTCAGGCGCTAGAAAGGCTCTGGATGCAACAGAGTGATGCCCCAGAGGGGCAGAACATTGCCCCCTGGTGGGCATGCCGGGTGGATCCCGGTCGGGCGCATGCAGGAGTCTGTCTGACTGCCTCCCCGTTTCCAGCTTCGGAAAAATAAAAAAAAATAAATAAAAATAAATAAAAAAGATAGATTAGGTATCATACAACTTTTTATCTCCCTAAACTTAGCTATAAAATAGCAATTTGAATTGCAGGATCAGGTCTATCTCAGAAAAAGCTCTCCCACCTTAGCAACAACCGAACCAGGACACCTGATAAAAGGGTACTGTCCCTCATGCAGGGCCGCTATGGGTATAAGGTTCAGACATAGGAATTAATTTGAAATCACTGGTTGTGAAACTCAATTTTGTCATTTTTCTTTAGAGATAACAAAGTAATTTTTTTTCTGAGTATAACAGCATTCTTGTTGGTTAATGTTACTGTACTAAATACATGTTGGGAATATATTGTTTACTTTCTATAACTGCTTCCTTAACTTCCTTTATCCTTTAAGCTCTGTGTACCACAATTTTTTTTTTCATCTGTCACTTGGGAAAAACAATAGTGCCCTTTTCACAGCAATAGTGCACTGCTGTGTTATGTGGGAAAGATGTTTAGAATAGCACCTGGCTTCTAAGAAGGGTTCTGTCTGAGTTAGTCATAATTATCATCATCATCATTGTTATTACTTAAATCTTAATATCTTGTACTTTAGAAAAACTTAACTTGCTGGTCCATGTACTCAAACTTGGAAAAGAACAGTACAATAAAGTTACTCAACTATTTGTTTCCCTAAACTAATTATTACTATGAAAACTCTTAACCCCTTTCCCCTTGATTGTTTTTGAACCTTTTTAAAAATTCTTTATTTTACTTTTAGTAAGATTTCTCATGCATAAAACCAAAGAACACTGAGTTACCATAAGACCAAAGAGTTTAAATGTCTACAAGTCAGCTTCCCATGTAATCTTCTCTAATTCTCAGCAGATGAACATTATAAGAACAGGGAATGTTTCGGGACAAACAAAAATATATAACATGAAAAAGAGTTGTTCTTTATGCTAACACAATGCATAATACTGAACACTTCACATTGGAAGTCATCAGCAAATAAAAATTAATATTTTAGAAGAAAATATTAGTTTTACAGGTAAATATTTTTATTAAAAAATATTAGTTCACATATAAAATATTAGTTCTTTTATATAATTACTTCTTAATTACAGATACTTAATTCTATTACCTGCTGCAAGTGCTTGGTCTGCAATTATTTTTTCAAAGTCTTCTCTTTCCACAGATAATCTGAAATTATTTTAATATCTTAAATTACAAACTGCTAAAGCTTCACATTGTAACAGACAAAAATCATGACAAATAATTTAAATCACCTTTTCTGTAGAGGCAAATCCTATCGAATTTATAGGGAAAAAGCAGTGACATATATAACCGAAAGCAATGCTGGAAAACCCCCAAATACACCTGAGATGGAGTGTTCCCTCATTTTTTATGACATACTTACCTTTCAACAGAAGTTTACTTAGGCTACTACTATAGAGGTTTACACTGGCAGGGAGCCAGGAGTATGAAATGGCCCCCGTGGGGAAGGTAATAAAGTTGCCCAGAGTTTTTGTGATAACCCAGCCAAAGGGGAGAAAAAAGAAACCAATTGATGGCTTTTACTTCTCAGTATTACTATATTTTTCTAAAGGAAAACATAGTAAATCCTGTTTATTTAACTCTCAGATATCTTTACATTAAATTTTATCCTTAACCTTGCATAAAAATGAGTAACTCAAGATGTCAATTCTTTATTCAATTTATTCAATTACAGCACTGGTTTATACAGCATAGAAGTTGATAACATAAGAGCATATGTTTTGATTGACAGAAGGTTCTGTTATTTTCAACTGGACACTTGCTGATCGATGTCTGCCTAATTTTTTATTGATGACTGCTGACAGTGATGACTGAATGCAAGGTAATTTGCCAAACTACGGAAGCATATTAAGAGACACCCAAGTTCTGTTTATGGCCCAGTTTGCCATTACGCAAGCCAAGATTACAAAGAGGCATAAGTCTAAACATTTTAATAGATTTCAAAGAATATAATATATGCAGAGAACTTTTATTTATTTATTTTTAACTATTTTTTTTATTTATTTTATTTTATTTATTCATTTTTAGAGAGGAGAGAGAGAGGGAGAGAGAGAGAGAGAGAGAGGCAGAGAGAGAGAAGGAGGGAGGAGCTAGAAGCATCAACTCCCATATGTGCCTTGACCAGGCAAGCCCAGGGTTTCGAACCGGTGACCTCAGCATTTCCGGTCGACACTTTATCCACTGCACCACCACAGGTCAGGCCAGCAGAGAACTTTTAAAAGGAAATATTTTCAAGAAGGAAAATTGCTCCATCCACAACTTCATCACATAATGATATATTGCTTATAATTATTTAAAATACTAGGTGGAAATATTTTCTTATTTTAATGGGTTGAGAAGCACTAACTGGTATTATCTAGTTTGATTTTAGAGACCTGCATTTTGGGCAAATAAGTTTGTAAAATTTGTGTTTTTTGAGTTTGCTCACTTTTATTGTTAAAAATGGCGCTAGGTAGCACCAGGTATATGATCTGTGAAATTGCAAATTACCTTCCTGCTTGGGAAGGGCCATTGTTATGCTAATGTTTGCTGGAAAAGAGGTTTCACACCAGAAAAGTGTTTTTAAAAAGAAGGAGAAAAGGAAGGAGAAGGAAGCCAAGATGGCAGGGAAAGAGAGAATCCAGTTTTGCAGAGAGGAAGAAGCCATATTGGCAGGGAGAACAGAGAGAGAAGATATGCAGATGGGGAACCAGAGATGAGGGGCTTTTGTGAGCTCTGCTGAGACTGGTGAGGCCTTTGATTCTAGGAGAAACCAGAAAAGACTCTCCTGGTTGTGGAACCGGAGAATGTGCAGTGGCTTTGGGAGCCCTGTGTGATTGCTGGACAGCCGGTGCGAGTCGTAAATAAAGGAATGGCCCAACATTTTTTTGGCTCCACTGTTTTTTTACTGTCTGCCTGAATTTAAAAGAAATCTGCAAATAAATGGCCATGACAGTAGCAACTATTGGCCTTACACTCTCAAGTGCCTTGTTATATAGTACTTCTTTATAATTCAACATCTGTATACTCTATTGTGTGCACACATGCAGTCTAGTTCGTCTCTTTTTATCCAAACCCCCCGATATATATTATTTTGTAATAATCAATCTTTAGATTTGCTTCTTGTTGCCATTTAAGCTGCTGCTGCTTCTTCTTCTTCGCTAAAGAGCTAGAGCAAATCTGCTCAGAGAAGTATAATTCTGACAATACCCAGCACAGATGATCTGAGATAAGAGCAAAGTGAGTCCAAACACATGTGATACAACTAACAATAAGTTCCCTATCTTTGTGTTCACTAAAAGGAAATGTAAGCTTGTGTGCGCACCAGCTATGAGTTCATACACATCATGATGTGACCACTAGGTCCTAAAAAAAGAAACAAAACAAAAGCTTTATGTGCAACCAACCCAGGGAGATAGGGGAATGGTTTTACTAAAACTCATTCGCTTGAAATATAGATGGTGATTGGTGGCGAACTCTAGTCCTCCATTTAGAAACAGCTTATTATTTAATATATTGGTGTTTTGCTCTTCAAGTCACTTAAGGTAATAAGGAGTCTGCAAAAAGGAGCAAAGTGGGTTTAGCAGTTGGCAAACCGAAGCAGTAGAAACAGAAGTTGCCTTGCCAAAGAAAAGATGGGGGAAAAGAGAAAACAGAAACAAAGAACATTCCCCAGAATTTAAAAAGGCAAAGCAGAGAGAAGCCATTTAGCATATCAATGGGAACTCTTACCAGAAAAAGGGGCCCTCATCTTATTTCAACAACTCAATAATGACACCTAAGATCATTTAAAAGTGTGGTCAGCGCTATAAGAAATCAAAAAAGCGGTTAAGATTTTAAGATTTCCAAATAAAATATTTTTTATATTTTTTATTTTTGAGATTTTTAACAGAGATACGCAGCTGGGAACATATCCTAATGGAAAGTCTGTATCTAGCTTAGAAACATTTCAGAACACAAAGCCCTGAGAATAAATTTTGTGTGAACGGGCTGCCAAGGACTTAAGCAGACAGACACAGTAGCACAGCTACAAGGACTTGTGGCTGTCTTATCAGCTTGACTGAGAATGAAGGTCAGAGGCGTTCTGGAATGCTTTGCATATCACTCGTGTAAACAAACCTTCTGTCAGACACCGGGATTCTCACTCTCTCCTTCCGGACCGTCTGTGACCCCTTCTTGGCAGCTGGCTGCCGGCAGACCGGGACCAGTTAGTCAGCAAGGAAATTAAGCACAGATAATCCACAGAACAGACTGTTCACTCAGGAGGAGTAGGGAGATGAATAAATTTATAAAATACTTTTGACAATGGGATCGCTTTGCAAAACTTCGATGTTCAGTTCTGTACATTTGAACTCAAGTATGCTTTCTATCATTTGCAGATTAAATAATCCTTGGGATTTCAGGCAATCAAAAACAGAGCCAACGCAAGTTATTCACTGGCAATCACTGTGCCATGATGTATTTGAAAAATGAACTAAATAAATCAGATTTTAAAAAATCACCTTATATATTAATCCTCTACAGAAAGCTGGCTTAAAGACATAGGACAAGAAAAAAATAAGTAAACAAAACTGATACTTGGTCAGTGAACACCAGTATAACCAAACTGGTTAGGAAGATGCTGAAACCCTTCCCTAAGGACTAAGAACTGCTGCCCTTGAGTCACCTCCCCCATCTTTCTTCCATCTCATCCTTCTCCCCAGATGCAGTCCAACTTGGGGGGGGGGCAGAACTGGGGAAAAGGGGACACATGAACCCTTTAACAGTATTCTTCAGGCAAGAAGTGTTGGCATCCACTGAATACTTGGCATCCATGCCTTACCTGTTAAGTATTTTAGAAATTGCCCCTTAGTAGAAAGAGGCTTGTTAGAAGCAGCTTGTTAAAAGCAGCAGAACATGGTAACATGGTTCAAATCATGGCCTCTGAAAAACCCAGGTTGGAAACTCAGTTCTGCCTTTTCCTAAACCCCTGTACGATTCAAACACTTTACATAAACTTGAGCTTAGGGATGCATAAAATTATGAGAAATAAATGCACTCACTTTCAGATTAGTGGCAGCTAAAACAGTCCATTTTTGGACAGATCATCATGCTTTGGAATCTGTTGCTACTTTCCGTAAGTGCTAGTTGTTAGTAGTGATATCAGTGATGGGAATAAGAAGTTCACACAACTCAAACGGTTTAATTTACCTGCTTTCTTTTATTTTGTGTTTTGCCAGTGTCCTCTGAAGGGCAAGGTTCAGCCGTTCAAACTGAAAATTGAAGGAAAAAAACTTGTAAACCTTCCCTTAAATAATAAAGATATCTATTTTACAAATTCATCCCAAAAGTTTCTTGTGAAGAAGCAGATAGGTTATAAAGTGTAATAAGTGTCATGAATTCACACCTTGGAAAGTTGGACTCCTTTTCCATTGGGTTTTTCAAATTCCGGAAGAAACAACGAGCTCAGACTAATTTGCGTTGGATGTGGGTTGTGGACCACAGGACTTGTCCCTGATGGGTGGTCTCACGGACAGCCACAAACAAGGCCACGGTGAGTTGGAATCTAAATTGAAGACTCCAGTTTGGTAATGCCAGGTGTTCCATGAAGAAATCTCGAACATCCCTTCCTCTGGGTCAGAAAACCCAGTTGGATGCCTGTGTCAGCCTGGCTCAGGCCAAGCCAATCACTATTCCTCTCACAAACTCCATGCCCAGCCCTGCCCTTAACCCCAAATGCACATGGACGTTTCCTGTATTATTTACATCTCCTGGTCTAGAAAGCTCTGGCAGACTTCCCCTTTGATCCCTTAAATCCAATCTGTCACTAAGATCAGTTGATCATTGATTTAAAACAAACTTTGGATTTCCCCCAATTTGTACTATTTTCCGTTCTTTGAACTAATAATCTTCCCCGAAGATTTACAGTTTTACTTTTTTATTGATTTCATGAGTTTTCCTATACTGCAAGAGATTTCATATAAGCCTCCAGAGTTTTAAATACATATTGACTCTTAATCTTTCTTAACAGCTGTTGTCTCTAGTTAGTAAGGGGAAGGAGAGCACTGATAAGCAGTGCCATCATATATATATCCATATTTGCATTCCATGTAAAAATCATATGCATTCACATGGGTATATATAACTGCTGGTTCCTCTGTAGTTTACCCAGAGAAAAGTGAAGAATTTTCTGGTTGCGTTCCAACTTGGGAAATTCCTTTCTCCTTATGAGGTATTTATAGCTCTCTTAGAGTTTCCATTGGTCAAGTGAAACAGTGGAGTTCAACAAAATAGACCATGCTTCTGTTTTCATAAAATAAGTTACACAAAGGACTTTCCATTTTAATGTACATTATAGAGTTTAGAAAAAAAAAAACCTTGAAATTTATTGAAAAACATGCAAGCACTGAAAAAAAACCCTTAAATTTACAATGTAGAACAACTTCTGTGACTGTTTCAATAAGACGAGGGAGGCTCCACCTGCCTCAGGATGAATGAAAGGCCAGCAGGAGACTTATCCAGTGGGTGGATTGGAAGCAGGGTGCTGGCCACCTACATGATGGCAAAGGGCAAGATGACTGGGAGGGGAGAAATGTGTTCGGAAGGGAGAATCTGGGCGTGTAGCTCCGCAGCATTTCACTGGAAGAACAATGAAGCCAACATGATAATGACCAGCCTGGGGCGAAGCTTGGAGGCTCTGCGGCTTCCCCATCATCCCCACCTGTTCTTCTCTGGGCACCTAATTCTCTCCTTGGACGGAGAGTACAAACCACTTCCCAGACTGTGATGCCAACCAACCCCCTGACAAGGGCTACAGCCCTCATCCCAGCCAAAGCTGGCTCTCCAGTGACTAGAGTAGGGTGAGAGTAATTCAATAGTTTGATTTCAAAGGCTATTAACCAAAGCACTTTTGTGGTAACATTATATTTAAAAGAAGTTCCTTCAATTTCCTACTAATTCTAATTTATCCATGTTTTAAGCTTCGATTTAAGTCTCCTCTTTCCCAGTCACTTAAGCCTATATTGTTTGACAGCAGTAATTGCCCCACCCTACAAAAGCTGTGTGCCTTTGGTCAAGTTACTCAACTCCCCTAGTCCTTGTGAAACAAGATTCCCTCTGCAGTTTCTTTCAGTCATAAAAGTCAGCAAGTCTGTGGTTCATCAGTGCTTTGGTGTTGAGTCAATTAAAAATGACCAGTGGATAAAGATAGCTGGAGTCTAATTATATCAATGTCCAATCTCATAAATTTAAGTGAGTTTCTATAAAGCTGAGCACTGATGGAGGGAAAAGGGTATCGTAAAGACTTTCAGCTGCTGTTCTCTGTAGCCCTGCAGGAAAAGAGGAGCTCTCTACATGTCCCTCCTATTACTAAGATATTTGACCTAAATTAGGCATATGCCCTATTCCCAGATTTCTCTTAATGGTAGATTAACAGAAGGTGCTCCATATCTCAAAATGACATTAGGCTACACAGCTCATGATGCTATTTCAAGAAGCGTCTGAGCTAACAACACAGATGTTGGCAACCACAGGTCTGTGACTCGGATCCAAAAGAGCAAGTCAAGCCAAGCCTGGCTGGAGCAGAGATTTCAGACTCAGAACCAGTAGGAAAAGGGAGATTGTCCTACCTCAACAAATTGTCAGGGGTGCACGATGCTCTTTGCAGTTGGAAGAAGAAAATGTGACAGAAAATAAATTATTCTTCAAGGAACTTAATATTAAAATAATAGTCAACAACTACTGGGCATTTATGGTGTGGCAAGAGGTATGGATCACTTCACTTCATGCTCATTAACACTCTAGATCATAGAGACTGTTAATGTTTCATTTTAGAGATTAAAAAAAACAACACCTGATGCTAAAGGAGTAAGTAGTTGCTCAAAGCCATAAAGCTTTTCAGAGTGCAGGATCCTTAGAATGCAAGATGCTAAACATTTAAGATAAACACAATTAAAGAATATGATTGCTTTAAAGAAACGTTTTAAATGTTTCCAGGAAATATGTTGCATCTCAAAAGTGAGAAAGCAAGTGTTCATATTGTCCTTAGAAAAACTTTTCTTTCTTTCTTTCTTTTTTTTTTTTCAAAGTATTGGTAAAATCCTGAAAGGGAAAGCACTGACCTCTGGGAAAATCAGTTTGCAAATGCTCTCTGCCAAAGTGTGAAGATAGACTCGGCTCCGACTGGTCTTCCGCTGAGGATGACTTCCTTGTACGTCCTTCTCGGGGACGTCCTGACAGATGGGCAGACTGGCTCTGCTGCTCTCTGAGCTTCCTGCCCCTTCCTCGGCTGGCTCCTGAGGAACCTGCCCTGGTGCCAGCAAGGAGAAAGGACACTCCCCTGTGATCTTGAGATCCTTCAGCTTTGTACAGAACATGGTGCTGGTGGCCTCACCCTGCTGTGGCTCTCGTCCTGGTGAGCTGGTCGTCTCAGGCGTGAATTATAAAGCAAAGCCACAATCCGATCAAGGACAAGGGTAACTGGTGTGTCTACGGGCAGTAGAAAATCAGGACAGAGAGTGACTTGGTGTACTTAGGAAAACATAAAAGGTGAGAAAAAGCAAAGACAATATAGTCATACCGCATATTCAAGCAAAAAAAAAAATCTTGTGTAAACATCAATATAAAATGGATGGAACATTTGGTAAAATGTGTGTATTTTTGTATATAGGTAAGATGCTTGCTTTTAATATTTTTCAAATGGAATATAACTTCTCCACCAAAATACTTCATTAACACAAACTACTGGTGTCCATTTTTATAAAGCATTTGGTCCAGTTTGAGTCCACATAAGATATGAGCTCAGTAGAGGTATGTTTTATTAGTGCTAATACTACCACATTCTCATTAGGTTATCATTTCTGGTAAATCAGAAGAGAATAAATAAATGCCTTCAAAACATATTCAAAAATGTTTATATATTTGATGCCTAAGTATATGTTTTAGATATAAAACACTATGTGGTCATGAGTTCAGCTTATCAACCATGTTAATGATACTGATTGACTGGGTTCACCACTACTTCCACTCAAAAACAAAAAAGAGAGAAAAGAACCTATGTCTTCTTACCCCTACTGTGTGCCTGAAAACTCTGTACTCTATTTAAACCTCGTAAGAAACATTTAAACCTATGAGCAATCATACAACACAGGTATTATTATTCCCAATGAGCCAGATGCTCAAAAGTTTAGATCATTTTCTTTCATTTGAAATGCCAGAACGTGATAGAGCTAGAGTTCACTCCATAATCAATTCATTGTCTATTAACCCAAACTCGTTTTACCAAATTATACAAGTCTTTAAATAATCAGGGTTAATGTTAAAACTAGGATGACTTTATCTTAAAAGATATGCCTTAGAAGTTTATATTGAAAAGCCAACAAGAACATCATTCTCCTGGTCATTGGCTGGTAGTATTTGAATCATCCAGGATACAGTCTTATACTTCAGTCTTTAGAACTAAAGTTCAATCATTTTTTTCCTTTGCTATGGCCTAAATCAGCGGTTCTCAACCTGTGGGTCACGACCCCAGTGGGGGTCGAACGACCAAAACACAAGGGTCGCCTAAAGCCATCGGAAAATACATATTTATTATACAATACATTTTTAAATAAAATATGTATTTCCGATGGCTTTAAGTGACCCCTGTGTTTTGGTCATTCAACCCCCACCGGGGTCGCGACCCACAGGTTGAGAACTGCTGGCCTAAATGCTTATAATATGTTCTTTTTGTGTGTGAGTGACAGAGAGAGGGACAGATAGACACAGACAGGCAGGAAGAGAAGAGATGAGAAGCATCAAGTCTTCATTGAAGCTCCTTAGTTGTTCATTGATTGCTTTTTTCATATGTGCCTTGACTGGGGTTGTTACAGCAAAGCGAATGACCCCTTGCTCAAGCCAGTGACCTTGGGCTCAAGCCAGTGACCTTGGGCTCAAGCCAGTGACCTTTGGGCACAAGCCAGCGACCATGGGGTGTATGATCCCATGCTCAAGCCAGCGACCCCACGCTCAAGCTGGTGAGTCTGCACTCCAGCCAGATGAGCCCATGCTCAAGCCGGTGACCGTGGGGTTTCGAACCTGTATACTCTGTGTCCCAGTCCAATGCTCTATCCATTGCACCACTGCCTGGTCAGGCTCATAATATGTTCTTAATACACATAAGCAACAGCTTGTAATTTATCACACATAAGTTATTTAATAAGTTTAGAGCAATGGACAATTTATTTTCCGAACTGAAACAAATAAGGAATCTGAGTTCATCAGCTGACAACCTTTGGGATATCACAGCCTATTAAGCATGAGTGCAGATTACAGAGGCCACCAGGCGAGAATAAACTATCAGTATTCTCCATTACTTAATATCATAGTCCAGATCTGTGATCACAGGTAATTTATAAATCTTCAAGAAAGTACAAGGAGGATCCTATATATTCACGAACAGAAAATGTATTCTCCCAGAATAAAATAGGGAGACGTCTATTTCAGCAGGCTACTGAGACCCACAGGCAATCTGGAAATAGGTGGAATGGCAACTTGGATTCTGAAAGACCTAAAAATGTAAAGCTCTTAACCACATTTCTTTTAAGACTCAATTCCACACACACTTGTTTCTCAGTCTTCAATACATCTCAGCCTAACTGGACTACTATTTGTTAACTCTTGTCCTCATGTGTGGTTTAGATAAGTGGTCAGCAGGCCTTTCCGTAGAGTGACAGAAAGCAGCTATCTTTAGCTTTGCCAGTCTCTGTGGGTGACTCAGCTGAGACATTACTGCCTGAAAGCAGCCACAGCTGATACATACAGGCATCGGCATGGATATGTTTCAGTAAAACTTTACTCATAAAACTGAGAGGTAGATTTGGCCCACAGGTTGTAGTTCTCTGATCCCTGGTTGTAAAAGCTGAGCAAGTTAACTGAAGCATTTGAATCCAAATATAATTTTGACAACAGGGCAAGTTACTGCCTCATCTTTTCTGCCCAGCCACCCTCAAAATCCAACAGCTTATGCGGATCCTATTTTGCATAACATGAAAGTAGTAAAAATGGTTGTAGCAGATAGCATTAATTATTGATCATAAAAAGTATATCATTATTTTGTATTAATTTTCAAGAAAAAGAGTTGTATTAACAGCCTGCCATGACTTCAGTTACATCAAAATATAACTATAAAAATTAGAAGAAAAAAAAGTAGAGAAAGAATAGATAGGATTTTTTGAGGATACTCAAAGAAAAGGGAAGGCAATTGAAATACAGAATTCTGATAATAGATTGAATTTAATGAAGGTAGAGTACTACTTCTTAAAATATGTTATTCTTGAAAATATTAGAACTTTAGTACTGGACTTAGGAGTTTGATATAATGTAGTTTATGATAAAATCTTCCATTAGCTTAATTTTCTTATTGACAATGGACTTCAACTCTTGTCCCAATACCCAATATTTTTATTCTCAGTCAGTCCCTATTCAGTCTCACTGAGATGAGACACACATGACCAGCCTTCCTTCCTTGAGATCCTCCCATATGACACAGTACTATAACTTCCAGAGAATATGCCTAATACTGTTTTTAATTAAACCAAAACCAGCAACAGAAAACAAGCTGTACTTACTTCAAGATCAGTTAAGTGTTTAGCCTCATTAAATCACAAATGTATAAACAAACTAATTAGCATTCTTCATCTGTTCAACTGATGAAATTACACTACGAAACAGATGCACATAGTGCTGATACCGTGGAAACCTGTATTTGTCTTGTGCTGCCAGGAATACAAAAGAGGTTCCTTGACTCAACCAGTGATGTTGTTTATGTCTAACATTAGCGATATCTTCACAAATGACTTGGTCGTTTGCAGTTCAATACATAGCTTGAGGTAAAAAGGACAGTAACATGTTAAGGTAAAAACAGAGTAATTAAAGTAATAAATTTGGTGACAAAGGCTTGGCAAGCAGTGGGGGTGTATGTTCTCAGAAACTTGAGGAAATATTTGCCATTCCCAAAGTTGATGATTAAACAGCCTCCAAATATATCGAATGCTCGCTCCCTCTTACTAGTAAGTGATTAACTGCTGTGGTTGAAAATAATGGCCCAACTATTGGTCTCATATTAATAATCAGGATGTCTTCTTGTACAAATAAGTGGACTCTCCATCATTTCAACTCTAGGAACTAATTAAGCACAAAAATCTTTTGTACGAGAAAAAACCAAAAGACCAGAGAACCATCTGACACAAAAATCCTTTTTTACAACAGCAGGTCTTAAAAAGCAGATTTTAAATTAGAAACAGAGTGTGTGTGTGTGTGTGTGTGTGTGTGTGTGTGTGTGTGTGTGTGTGGTGAACCTAAACTTAAACCTCCATAGTAAAAACAAATATATATATATATATATATATATCCAATTATCAATGTCAGACCCAACACCTAGCCATGCCAAAATCTGTGGTTAGAGAGTTATAAGTGTTTTAAGATGAAATTCCAAAGTCCAGACTTTTAAGAGAAGCTGAAAGGAAAGGAGAGCTTCAAGACAAACTGCCTTAGTGAGGATCAAGCTTGCATACTCCAGTACAAACTGTAGCAACCATTTTCATAAACAAATGTCAAGAAAACAGCTTCATTTTCAGGTACACTGAAAATGTAAAAAATATTCATTCCTCAGAAATTGAAAAAGTATTAAATAAAATCCCATAAATCAGGCTTTTAAAATGTGTTTCATCTTACTTTGCAGTAGGAAATCTTTATAGAACTTTCCCTATGATTTATCAGGAAAGCAGGATAGATGAGAGGTAGAAAACCCGTTGAGAATGTCCAAGTCTTCCCAGACCTACGTTAAGAAAAATGACCAGCAAATGACAGACTCCTTCAGGCCATCACTCCTCCCTAATTTTACTATTAAGGCTGTTCCCTGACAGTCATACTTCTGGTAAGATCAGGCCTCTGTGCTGCGTTCACATCCTTAAACAACACTTAGTCTTCAGTCTTCAACTCCCTGGCTTTTGCTTCCACAATATTACTGAAACCTTCCTCGCTAAATTCATCAAGAAATATGCTCAAAGTTGAACCTCAAGAATCTTTCAGCTCTTAATATAGTGGCATTCTCTATGTCATTTGCATTTTCTTTTTCATAATCTCCAGATGAACAGATGATTCAATGCACTGGATGGTCTCCTACTTCATTCATTTGTTCACTTTTCATGCCATTCCCCAGATGTTTATGGATGGTTAGTCTGCGTCAGGCATTCTTCAAGATGCATGATTTTTATTTTTAAAGTACAGTTTATTTATTTATTCTTATTTTTATTTTTTTTACAGAGACAGAGAGAGGGATAGATAGGGACAGATAGACAGGAACAGAGAGAAATGAAAAGCATCAATCATCAGTTTTTTGTTGTGACACCTTAGTTGTTCATTGATTGCTTTCTCATATGTGCCTTGACCATGGGCCTTCAGCAGACTGAGTAACCCCTTGCTGAAGCCAGCGACCTTGGGTCCCAGCTGGTGAGCTTTGCTCAAACCATTTGAGCCCACACTCAAGCTGGTGACCTTGGGGTCTCAAACCTGGGTCCTTCGCATCCCAGTCCGACGCTTTATCCTGTGCGCCACCACCTGGTCAGGCTAAAGTACCATTTATATACATATTTATATATATTGCTCACACAAATTAGGGGATATTTCAAAATGAATATGAAGCTATCAAATATCCCCTAATTTGTGTGAGCAGTATATATTCATACATATACTTATGTAAGTATCTTTCATATACACACTTACATACATATATTGGAGTTCATGCTGCAGTGAAGAGCTCAAGCTCTTGGACCAGAATGTCTAAGTTTCTTTCCTGAAACTACCATTTACCAGCTCTGTGACTTTAGCCAAGTTCTTAACCTAACTTCACTTCAACTTACTCCATCTGGAAAATAGGATTACTAATAGCAACTATTGCATAAATGTGTTCTGAGAGTAAACCTGTAATCAATACCTGTAAAGTACTTAGGAAAACACCTGGCACTGACTATGGATGAATGAATTTTGACTATCACAATTACGGTGGACCCTTGAACAATGCCAGGGTTAGGGGTGCTGATCCCCCTACCTTCCAAAATCTGCATACAACTACTCAGCCCTCCACATATGTGGATTCCCCACTGTGAATCAAAAATACTGTACTCCTGCCTGACCTGTGGTGGTGCAGTGGATAAAGCATCGACCTGGACTTGCCTGGTCGAGGCACATGTGGGAGTCAGTGCTTCCTGGTCCTCCCCCTTCTCTCTCTCTCTCCTCTCTAAAATAAATAAATAAAATTTTTAAAAAAATACTGTACTATTTAGAAGTAGTGTTACATAGGACAAGTTTATTAACTTCATCGGGCTTCTGTGACCTCACCTGCCAAATGGTAAATCGGTGATGGAACAAGGATAGATAAAGGATTAGAGAAAATATACACCAAGTCATTTTACAAGAGAATCACGCTAATAGAAGTCACTGAGTTGACGGTTGACAAATATGCTCCATCTTCTCAGAAAGACACAGAAAGGTTTTATGCCTATGGCACCTTTTCTTACACTTTTCAAAGCCGGGGAACTGCGACACATAGCAGGTACTTGCTTCCTTATAAATACAGAAAACATTCTTTACTTGAAGAAGATGAACGTTCACTAAGAGAGTAATATCTACATCAAGAATTAAGGTTCCTTCAGTTGAATTACAAAATAATAGCATTCACATCACAGCCCAGACCAGTAAGATTCTATTTTGGTTTTATCTTATGTAATTCCATTAGCTAAGAAGTTATATGCCAAAGTTCTTTAATAAAATATTTATAAAAATTGCGGGACTATGCTAGGTTTTAAATCTCTTTTTCTACTCATTAAACCAAACCTGTTATATAAATCAATAGAGCCTACATCATTGGAGTGTATACCATTTTCTATAAATCCACATAGGTCCCAATTTGGAAACTTTTTCAGACAAAATAAACTCACAACTAAAAAGGTGAAATAGAAATGCTGTAGTATCCACTTTTCTTTT
Source organism: Saccopteryx bilineata (assembly GCF_036850765.1). Lineage (NCBI taxonomy): Eukaryota > Metazoa > Chordata > Mammalia > Chiroptera > Emballonuridae > Saccopteryx > Saccopteryx bilineata. Next base: position 170,527,402 of record NC_089490.1, on the reverse strand, counting down.
CTTAGAATACTAGATTGACAAATGATTAGCATTTGTTATACAAAAATCTTGTCTCCAATCACTGCATTTATAAGCTGACTCTTCTCAATTATGACTCAGTGTTAACTCTTTTATCTACTAACTTTCTTAATGTTTACTAATTTTATACAAAGGGTTAGGTGATGGGCAGGGAGAGGTAAGATATTCACCAGCCTGTTAATTTTCGGGTATTTGTGAAATCAGGGGAAGTCACCGAGAGTGTGATTAAAATAAGAGATGTAGGGAATTCCAACAAAAGTCAAGTAGATCCTGGGAGTGACTGTCATACCTGTAGAATATTGCAGTTAACATTTAAACAATAAGGAGAAATCAAGGTGGCTTCATTCCCGATGGAAACAAAGGAGTAACCTTCTGAGCACATAATTCACCAAATGGTAGAGAAAATTCAAAGTATCTGAGCTGTCATATTTAAAAGAAGATTCTGGAAGAAGACACAATAGTAACCCTCACAATTCTTCTACTCCAGTCCTTGTAACTTTCCCCAAGGTCCTTGGGAAAAAGAACCACAAACTAATAGAGCCATGAAAACTTAAATTTGTAGGCGCTGCCAGAGATAAAACCTTATCCAACCTCATCAGAACAAATTAATCAACAAAAGTAGGTCTGGCCACACAGAAACCAACAGAGCGAAAACCAAGGAGAAGAGGAACATACGTATCAGGGGAAGGCTCAGGCAGTGGAGGAGATGTCTACACTTGGACCAGCATTGGGAGGTCAGACAAGGCTCAGCAGTCCTAGAACACTAGGCACTCAGGACCTTTGAAAGCAGGGCTTGGCAAACCATGGTTTGTGGGCCAAATCCAGCCTGCTGTTGTTTTTGTCCAGTTCTAGAGCTAAGAATGAACTTTTTATAGTGAAATGGTTGAATAAAAATCAAAACTGTCCATGAACACTATATGAGATTCAACTTTCCATAATAAAAATTTAATTGAAACACAGCCATGTTATGACATTATAAGAAATACATATTTGATCTTTGCCTGCCTCTCTTCTTTCCCTGTTTCCTGACACAATGCTCCTAAAAAGCTTAAAATCTAGTCACCTAGTTCTAAACTTCTATTCTGAAAAAACCTTTGTCCTTCTATAGACTTTTATGTAAGAAATACTAAAAAGAATAAGAAAAATTGTTTGGGGTTTACTATGAACAAGAAAATTTCTTTTTACTTTTCTTATTTTAAAATAATTAGAGAAGCAAGGAGGCATTAAAAGAACATAGCTGTGGTTTTGGATGTAATGAGAAAGACCATTACATGGTCTTTCTGTATGCTAATAAGGTAACAGGAGGTGGGGGCTCTTGGATACCTTCAGGACAGGGCCTGGTTGCCAGGGGAGCCATCCAGGTGATGAGAGGGCTGGAACTTTCCATCTGACCCAGATCTCTAAGGAAAGGAGGGGGGCTAGAGGTTGAACACACGGAGGTACTGGGATGATAGTGTGTCCAGAAAGAACACAAAAGCTGAGTCCTTTTCCCCATACCTTGTTTTGTGCATCTTTTTCATCTGGCTCTTCTCAAGTTCCACCCTTTTATAATAAACTGGTAATTTAAGAAGTAAATTGTTTTCCTGAATTCTGTGAGCTATCTATGCTATTATCAAACCCAAGGAGGAGATCCTGGGAACCTTCAATTTATAGTTGGTTGGTTAAAAGTACCAGATCTCAAACTTAAGGATTGTCAGTTGAAGTGAGGGAACTCTTGTGGGACAGAGTCCTTAATCTATGGGATTTGAGACTAACTCCAGTATCAGAATTGAATTAAGTTGAGGAATGTGTAGCTGGTGTTAGAAAATTACTCAGTGAGGAAAACACACACATTTAGTGTCAGAAGTTAAGTACTGAGAGTAAAGGAAAAACAGGAGTTTTTCTTTTATAAACTCATTCATTTATGAATGGCTTATAGCTGCTGCTTTTGAAGTACAACAGCAGAGATGAGTAATTGTGACAGGGAGCATGTGGCCAGCAAAAACTAAAATATTTACTATCTTGTCCTTGTTGAAATCAGTTTACTGACCTCTGTTTTTAAAGAGCTGCAAAGAATATACACATATCGTTTAATCTTCTTGACATTCTTATGGGAAATTGTGTGTGTGTGTGTGTGTGTGTGTGTGTTGGGGTGATGTTAATTTTTTTTATTCAAGAAGAATCTGAAACATAGGTTAAGTAACTTGTCCTAGAGAGAGACAGGAATAGAAAATGAATCCGGGCCCATCTGATTACAGAGCCAATACTCGGGTGATCTTGAGATGTGAGGCATTTTATGTACGATAGTGATTTGTACTCAGATTCCTCTATGAGTGAATACAATCTGGGAATATAAAAGTTAAAGTTATCTTCTAAAATAAAAGACAGAAGAAAATAAATAGTCAGACTGTTAGGCATGTCCACTGAGGAGATGAAGCCTTGCTCTCCGGGAAATGATGATGTGAGCCTCTTTGTCAGGGTCCCAGGGAATTCTAAGGAGACTCCCTTTTGCAAAATATTTCCTTGAGCCTCTGGTTCTAGAAACTAGAGTAGACCCAAATTTTTACATACTACTTGGAAGAAATCATTATCATAAATGAATTTGCGTTTCTGAACATGTATTTTGCACGTATGTATTTGGATACTCACAAAGCACATGCTGAGGTCTTTCCCATTACATCCAAAACCACAGCCATGTTCTTTTAATGCCTCCTTGCTTCTCTCATTGTTTTAAAATAAGGAAAGTAAAAAAATTTTCTTGTTCATAGCAAACCCCAAACAATTTTTCTTATTCTTTTTTAGTATTTCTTACATAAAAGTCTACAGAAGGATAAAGGCTTTTTCAGAATAGAAGTTTAGAACTAGGAGTGGTGTAAGAGAATATAGTATGGACTGCAATCTTTTCTCCTTGCAGATGATAGAACATAAGCTCAGATTTTAGTGACTTGGCCTAAACCCCAACACTCTTGAAATGCAGAAGTCAGACAGGCCTCAGGCATGTGGGGGGGACCAGAGTTCCCCAATATAGTCTGATCACCTCCTCCACTGAAATGCAGAGCAGTCCTCATTTTGCAAACCCCCAAAGACTGCAGCTACAGATTTAAGAAAAGCTTAACATTTAGTACTTTTAATTCAAGATCCATACTTACTAGTCTGAGAGTTATCATAAATATTGCATTGTAGTCCCATAGGAGGATTATAGTTCATCTACATATCACACTAATATTAATACTCTATAATTAATACTGTTTTGACTGTCTGCAGTTTCTAAAATATTTCCCCTGGTTCTTTTTCATGATTTTTCTCATCACTTTTTATACTTTCTCAAAAAGTTATCTTTAGTTCTTTTTCAATTTTCTAAACATACTTTTTAAAGACCTTATTCTCCTGTCTTTGCCACTTAATTAAAAGTTAGGCATGTCAAATGTCAAAATAATCTGGAGAAGTTTTCTCTTAACACATGTACTCTGATTTATCAATGTCACTGCATTAAATTTAATAATAATAAAAAAAATGTAAAAAAAAAAAGTTAGGTATGTTTTCTGCCGTAGTCTTACTCACCAATGGAGATCACAGTTTATCCAACTTTGGGCATCCAGTAAATTATTTTATGCTGAAATTAAAAGACAGAACTACTAGCTTGCTGGCTTATGTTTTTATTATTATCAGATTCACTCAATCTTTTCCCTTTATTTCCCCTATACCTTTGGTATGTGCAAACACAAATACATACACGTAACTGACACAATAATTGAGAAAATTTTTTTCAAAATGTTTCCCTGTATCATTGCCTGTTTATTTTATTATTTTACTACCTGTTATATCTATTCTTTTATTATTTTTATCAGTTATTTTTCTTCCTATCTTATTTTTTACCTTTTTGGAAGGGAGAAATCTCACTTTACTTAGAAATTCATGAAGTTCACTAAGACCTGCCAAAGAAACCAACAGTGCTCACGTTCCCTCTTCACTGGGAAATGGGCTTGGATGGAAAACCACACAGGCTTCTTGTAGGTCAAGGGTCCCCAAACCTTTTACACAGGGGGCCAGTTCACTGTCCCTCAGACCGTTGGAGAGCCAGACTATAAAAAAAACTATGAACAAATCCCTATGCACACTGCACATATCTTATTTTAAAGTAAAAAAACAAAACGAGAACAAATACAATATTTAAAATAAAGAACAAGTAAATTTAAATCAACAAACTGACCAGTATTTCAATGGGAACTATGGGCCTGCTTTTGGCTAATGAGATGGTCAACATCCGGTTCCATATTTGTCACTGCCAGCCTTAAGTGATATGACTTGCTTCCGGAGCCGTGACTAGTACGTCCCGAGTCACCAGAAGTAGTACTGTATGTGAGCGACGCTGCGCTATGCGGTACCGCCACATACAGTACTCCAGGAGCACAGGATGCATCCGCATCACTGACCACCAATGAAAGAGGTGCCCCTTCCAGAAGTGTGGCGGGGCCAGATAAATGGCCTCAGGGGGTCGCATGTGGCCTGCGGGCTGTAGTTTGGGGACCCCTGCTGTAGTTCTTTGCTTTTTCAGAAGCACTGAACACAGTAATACTGGACATTTAATAAATGTTAACTAATATCAATAAAATAGACTATTAGACTACTAATAAAGAAAGAGCAAAGTACAGACAAAAGAAAATAAAACCTATCAAAATGAAGTAAAATGAAGCTACCCTGGAACCTATAGAATATCTTTGCTTTCTTAAAAAAATTATAATGGGTTATTAATAAATTCATTTATAATTCAATCAATATTTGCAGAGCTTTTGAAGAGAATAAAGGTATTCATTTTAATTCTTTTCAAAGTCTAGTATGGTTGTGTGTGTGTGTATGTGTGTCTACTTCTTAAACAACTCTAATAAAAAATGGAGAAGAGGTAGAGACAGAATTATGATGTTTATAAGAAATATCACTTTTAGGCAGTGGCAGCAAAAGGATGATGAGAGAACACTTCTTGTAATGTATGGAATTTAAGCTGATTTTTGAAAATAACTACAGAATGGACATAAAGATGTTAGCAAAAGGGCATGCTACAGAGGGAGAGCAATGCAAGTGAGCTGAGAAATAAAGGAAGTTGTGGGAAGGGGCAGGAAAGGATGGCTGCTAGAGATATAATAAAATTAAAGTTTTCATCATGTGGCAATGAACTAGGTCTGAGGAACAAGATCACTCTTGCTTGTCTGGAAGGATAATGGTGCCTTTAATAGAAAGATGTAACAGAAGTCGGCTTGAGAGGAGAGATGTGCAATTTTGTTTCCTATACGTGGATCTCGAACTCTTAGAGGGGCATCTAGGTAGAGATGGGTTTGAAAATTGGAGACTTTAATTAAGGACCATTTAACATACTAGCGATATGAATTTGTCGTCCTTCATACAAAAGAAGCCATTAAAGTCAGGAGTTTATTTCAGCTTCTTTCAATCTATTCTGCATCAAAGGGCTGCATGTAGGTAGAGAAGATGGCCAAATTTAGGACTCTGGGAAAAATTCACATTTGAGGACTAGAGAAGGATGTTATGACTAACACAGAGAAGTAGCTATCAGATAAACATGATCAGAATGTAAACAGAAGAGGACATATATTCAAAAAGAAGTATATGTTGAGAGTCTGAAGAGGGTGAGGAGGTGTATTAGTCAGTTAATGCTATCATAACAAAATACGAGAGACTGGGTGACTTTAACAACAAACATTCATTTTCTCACAGTTCTGGAGGCTGGAAGTCTACCATCAGGGTGCCAGTATGGATGACCCAGTTCTGGTGAGGACCCTTCCTGGTTGCAGATGGCCACCTTCTTGCTGTACTCTCACATGGCACAGAGAGTGAAGTAGAGCAAGCTCTCAGGTATACCTTCTTATAGGGGGACTAATCCCACTGCAATGGTCCCTCCTAATGATGTCTTTTAAACCTAATTATTTCACAAAGATCCACCTTTAAATACTATCACTTTGGGGATTAGGGTATCAACATATCAGTTGGGGTAAGGCATAATTCAGTCCATAGCAAGAAGACTGAGAAAATATCATTTGACTTTTAGGTTATAAAGTTATAACTTTTATGAGACAAATTTTCATCATCATAATAATAATAGGTGAAAAATGAAATAAAATAAGGAGTTATAGAAGAAATAGTATAGTATAAATGAGTAAAGGTTGTATTAAGGCCAATTACATTAAGAGGAATAGCAAGTTTGAAAGAATGATTTTGAAGATTAGAAATATTTTGATTTATGTATATTGATAGCTTTCTTGAAATAGAAATATTTATTATGCAGCATACAGAGTTAACTTAAAGTCAAAGTATAGAGACTTCCACTTTTGATTAGTTTGTATAAAAATCACAAAAGACTCCCACTTTGACCCTAACAATGAGAACTGGCTCGATAAGCTAGACAATCATAGCTTTAAAAAATCTGTATATTAAAAAAACTGCATACTTAACAGTTATACTTTGAAGTGAAAGACTGAACACTTTCTGACTACTATCAGAAACAAGGCAAGGATTCCTCCTCTCACATCTAGTCAACATCATCCTGAAGCTAGGTCCTAGTCATTGAAATAAGTTAAGAAAACAAAGACAAAATATAGAAAGAGAAAACTGAAACTATTACTTACCTATATAGGCATTTAAGTAAAAATTCCCAAGGGATCTACAAAATAACAACTAGAATTAAGAAGTAATTTTAGCATAGTAGCAGGATACAAAGCTAACAAAAGAGTACGCTGTAATTTCTGTACTGATAGTAAACAACAGGCACTTCATTAAAGAAGATATATGAACAACTAGTAAAAAACTTTTTGATGTTCAATAATATTAGTCATGAGGAAAAAAAAGCCATTAGAATGTCTAAAATTCAAAAGTTTGACAATGCCAAGAGTTAGTGATGACACGGAATAACATTCTCAGATGCTGCTGGAGGGACTTCAAGAAGATACAGTCACTTTAAAAACAGTTATAGAAGGGACATAAAAATGAGACTCAGAGACATGAACAAGAATGTGATGGCAACAGGGGTGGGGGGTTGGGGGAGGGGGGAGGGGGTGAAGAAGGAGAGAGGGGTTGGGGGAGGGGAGGGGCACAAAGAAAACCAGATAGAAGGTGACAGAAGACAATTTAACTTTGGGGGAGGGGTATACAGCACAATCAAATGTCAAAATAAACTAGAGATATTTTCTCTCAAAAAAAAAAAAACCAGTTAGGTGGTTTCTTAAAACCTTAAACATATCCTATTATATCATTTAGCTATTCCATTTCTAGGTATTTACTCAAGAGAAAAGTAAATATTTCAGCAAAAACTTGTATGTGAATGTTCACGGTAGCTTTATTTGTAATAGCTAAAAATGAGAAACTATTGAAATATCTTTTGTCATGTGAATAAATAAAAATGATGTTGTACAGCCATTTATGTAAAGAACTATTACTCAGCAGATATATGCAACAAAGTAGATAATTATGTTGAGTGAATGAGTCCACACAAATTAGAGTATATATGGTAATATTACTTTTATATAAAATCTGGCCATCACAAACCAATTTGTTAAGTCCAGAAAGCAGACCAACAATTTTCTGGAGATAGAAGGGGGTGGGGAGAAACTGATTGGAAAGGAACACAAGAAAAATTTTAGGGGTGATGGAAATGATAATTGTCTTGAGAGTGGTGGTGGTTTCACAGATGTATACATCTGTCAGATCTTACTCAATTGTATATTTTATATACATATACATGAGATTTATTGTACATAAGTTATACATTAGCTAAGTCATTAAAAAAACAACTCAGTTGAGGACTCAAAGAAACCTAAGTGATCTAGATTACAAAATAAATAAACAGCAGGTCGTAGGAGAGATGACAGCCATTGTTGCTTTCAGCTCAGATCAAGTGGTGGCAAGTGACAGATTCTCTCATAAAGAAACGTCAAGAGAAATTGGTTAAATGTTTATCAGATTTTGAAGTGATACAAGAAAGATTAGAATCCTGAGGAGCTCCAAAACTCAGATTGACCAATTCTTCCATACTTGTAGCCCAATACATGAGTCATATGACACAAACACCCATATGACACATATATGACACATGAAGAGTAAGAAAAGGTGACCAATGACAAAGAACAAACACTGAATAGAAACTGATCAAAAAATGTGCCAGATGTTCTTAGCAGATAGAAACATAAAAATAAGCATGATGAATATATTACAGAATCCAGTGGCAGACTTGGATAGCATACATAAATAGGGAGTTTCCTCTGAGAAATGGAAACTGTAAGAAAAAAACTCATAGACATAGATGATGATTACCAGAGTACAAGGGGAAGGGGGAAGGTAGAAGAGGGTAAAGGGGAGATAAATGTGATGAACAGAAGGAGACTTGACTTAGGGAGGTGAACAAACAATACAATATACAGATGATGAATCACAGAATTGTATACCTGAAATCTACATAATTTTTTTAACCAATGCCATCTCAACAAATTCAAGAAAAAAGAAAGTTAAAAATATTAAAAGTAAAAAATACAAAATGTTATTTTAAAAAGTATATTGTAAGTCTAACATCAGAAACAAAAAAAAAAGCAAGGTGACAAATTATAGTAGAGACAATATGGCTATAACAGTGTTCAAATAAGAGAATGATTGAGACATTGGACAGAAGAGTTAGGGAGTAAAGTACAGACCCCAGATTACCTGTTTGAAGTCATGAACACGGCATGATTCTTACACCACTTAGAGAAGCCTTTAACACATGGTACCAAGCAAAAGTCCTTGATACTCAACACGGACCAATGATTATTATTTCTCAAGGACAACTCATGGAAAGAATCATAGTCAGGCACCATTTTACTGTGTGTACAACAGACTGTCACAACATGCAGCTACCAGTTTCTACTAGGCACTGAAACAGATCTCACAGTAAGAGAAAAATAACTAAACCAATTTTACTCTGGTTTGATTTAAATAGATAACGAAGGCCATAACAAGCTGGTGAGAAAAAATGTTCTAACCACCCCCATTACCTTGAGACACTTCTTCTTTAGCACTGAAGATAATACGGCCCCAAAGTGTGAAGAAATAGTTCTTTTCAGCACCTTCTCTACTTTCTTTGACCTCCTTCTTCCTGTTGAGCACCATATTGTTGCCCAATGTCCCCTACTTGTATCTACCTTTCTAGTCTGTGCTCCACATGTTAAGTTGTTTGTTTCCTTTTATCCTTCACTTAAAAAATTTATGTCTAAGAAAACATGCTCTTAATCGAAGACAGAAGATACCATAATGAAAGTGACTTTTGCTGTTGGGCAAACAAGGTGGTGGCGCTTTTCTGGGTAAAACAGTTATCCCATGGGATCCAAGAGATACAATTCAAAACACAGCAGCAATACAAAGAAATTTTAGGCCATGAGGCAGAACAAGTGGTGGAGGGGGTGGACTTTAGTGTGGGGTGGCCTTGCAATACCCCTCATTTATGACCTTACGGCTCTTGGGCAAGCCAGCAGGTGAACTCTATACGTGGTAAGCCAGTCTAAATCAGGATGAGCTTGGGCAGCTTCAAAGAGAGGGGGAGAAAGAGGAGAGGGGAAAGGCAGCAACTTCAGTTGGGATAATGTGCTATCCAATCAAGGTACAAACTCTATCAAGAAATATCACAGCTCTCCTACATACCGCTGCTGAATAGCTTTTAGCGTAAGATGACACGACAAGAGTTTAAGAATTCTATTCTGAGTAGTCACTGAACAGAACCAGAAATAAATATTGGGGCATGTTAAATTGTTATTTGGGGATAGAATAGAACAAAGAGAAATGCTACTTATAATTAGTGACTAAAAATATTTTAAAGCATGGCAAAAATGGAATTTTACCAAAAAAGTTTTCAGTGGGAGGACTGCATTTTGCTAATCACAGTTACAGATGTATAGTGCTAATTCATTCTAAGACTATCTTGTTTTAAATTTTTACATATAAAGTATTAAAATATCAATATTATTGTGTTATCCATATCTCTTCCGTGTTACTTTTGTAACCTTCAAAATACTTCAAATCTATGTAGCAACTTCAAAAACATTAATGGATTAAACTACAGGCACAAAATATACAACGACTTAATAGAGTGTTGAAATTCCTTGCTTATGTTTTATTAATTTACTATATAAGCCACATATTTACTTATAACAAGGCACATCAGCATGAAAAATGGAAAATTTAGACTCATAACCACTAAGAATTTCAGTGTACACACATAAAATTAGACAAGTAAAATAAGTCTCTAATAAAAACATGCAGTATTTAAGTTGTACGATTTATTAACCTCACAAATAGAAACACCTGATACAAGGCAAAAATAATTCCCTAGTTAAGTCTAGAAATGTGTATCATATTTGGATAGTTTGAATTGATTTATGAAGTTCTAATTAAAAGTGATGTGTTTGCCATATCCTTTCCCACACTCAAAAAACGAAATGGCTCCACATGACCTAATAAAGCAGAGTTAGCCTGACATCCTGGTCTTGTTGAAATCTAAGCCCTCTCTACCTTCCATCATTTCATAAATATTCTCCTGCATAAACTCATTGCTCCCCACAGGCCCATGCCATCTCACACATTTTTATTGAGTGCTCATGACCCATGGAGCACTTCTACTAGGTGTCTGTGAGTAGAATGAGAACTCAACAGAAATGGTACCTCCTCCCATGAAGTATCAGGCTAATGGGCAAAAGAGGCAATCAGCAAGCAATTGTAGCAGTGCATAATAGTGTGATAGGGAAGGATAGGGAGTTAGAGGAAAAGATGCCAAGGCACTCAGTTCAGACTGGGAAGATCAGGAAACGTTTCTGAAAGGTAGAGCTTAGTCTCAGATTCAAAGGGTGAGTGGATCTGGGCCTCTCAAAGATCAAGCAAGGGGAAAGAAAATCTAGTAAGGATGGAGCGGGAAGGGCAGTAGTGTTTTCCACCAAGGAATGTGGCTTGAGAAGACTTGGTGTTGCCCTTTCTCCTTTCATACCTTAGTTACACACACATACATACCACTCACCTATATTCTCCAATGTTCCTTTCACTCCCTCTGTCTAGAACAGCTTTCCACTAATCTCTGTATTTAAATCATACAGGTCTTGCACAGTCCAGCACCTGGTCCTGTTTTAAAATTTCAACTAAGTGCTCCATTTTCTCTAGAAAGCCTTCTTCTACATCTCCACCTTGCATAACTCTCTCTCTCTTTATTTAAGTTTAGATGTTATTAAAACTGCACCACAAATATTACGCTGATTGTTAAGTGCTGACATGTATAATTCTGAGACTATTTCTGGGTTCTTTTATCTCCACATGCACATATTAAATTCCCCCGAGTCAGCGACTGTGTCATAAACTTTGCTTGTAGCTCTGTCAGTGACAAGCTTAACCTATTATAAACTTTATGGAGAGAAGTACAAAAACGTGACTGAACCTCTGGGAAGAGTGTCATAAAACAATTTAAGCTTTCAAAAATAATACATTCAAGCTCCTGGCTGGTTGACTTAGTGGTAGAGCATCAGCCCAGCGTGTGGAAATTGTGGGTTCAATTCCAGGTCAGGGCACACAGGAGAAGTGACACCCCCATTTCTGTTTCTCCACCCCCATTTCTCTCTCTTCACTTCCCACAGCCATGGCTCCAATGGTCAAGCAAAGCTGGCCCCAGGTGCTGAGGATGACTACATGGCCTGCCTCAGGCACTGAAATGGCTTGGTTGCCAAGCAATGAAGCAAAACTCCAGATGGGCAGAGCATTATCCCCTAGTAGGCTTGCCTGGTAGAACTCAGTTGGGGCATATGCAGGAGTCTGTCTCTGCCTCCCTGCCTCTCACTTAATAATAATAAAAAATAATAATACATTCAAAAGAAAGTTGTTTTAATTCATCTTAATATTACTAGATAAAGTGGCTATAATGACATTTTTATTAGATATAGGAAGGTTTCACTGATGCAGGATAAAGAAATTCAAATAATAGCACATGACCATATAGGCAGAACTACTCTATTCTTGTTCTGTTTCATCTCCATTCCTTAAGAAAATAATATTCATGCTAGCAAAACACAAATATCAAAATAGCAAATTTACAGGCTCAAGATATAGTATGTCATTAAATATTCTAAATTAGTTTAAATTCACTAATTTGGGGAAATTACAGTGCAAAGTATTGAAAGCATTTGAGAATAAGGTAAGTGAAGAGTTAAACATCATCTTTACAGAAACTATAATGAATAAAAGGGTTGCTAGAGAACAAAGAATCCGGCCATTGTCTCAATTTTCAAAATAGGGAAAGTAGATTCCAACAACTCTAGCCTAGAGAGCTTGACATTAATTCTAGGCACAATTCCCAAGAAATTCTTAAAACTATGGAATGTGAGCATTTGAAATATGAAGTGTCATTACCTACAAGCTAGTGTTATTTCCTCTTAGTTTTAATAGAGTTACTTAATATCTATTCTGCAGAAAGTGGAAATGCACTTCAGCAAGGAATTTGACCAAGTCTGTCACAGTATACTCTTGGGCCACACAAAAAAAATGTAAACTCAGAGGAAAGAGAGTTATCTGACTATATAACTGGTTGAAAAGCCTTATAAAAGGAACTAATTCTCGGACTCATGAAAAGTAAGAAAAAGGTGGCCATGAGGATGTCAAATATCCTTTTATTTCAGCATTTTACATATTTACTCAGATGAAGGTATTAATTGTATCCTGATCAAATCTGTTAATGCCTCTACATTGGAAAGAACTGCTAATCTATATCATAGAATGCAAAATTATCTTGACCTTCTGAAATAATACACTAGCCAAAGGTAAAGATTCAGCTTAATTACAGTAACTATTTTTAAAAGTCCCAAATCAAGTGGCCAAAGGTGCAATTAGGGAGAAGTATACTTGCACAAGAAGAAGCAACAATGATACATAATTAAATAGTGTGTTATGGATGCATAAAGAAAATAATGCGGGAGAGGAAAGATTAAATTTTAGAATAATTAATTATATGGTATCTGGAAGAGAACACTGAATATATCCCATAATATTAGTCCACTCTTCTAGATTCAACTTGAGGACCACACTTTAAGTAAACAGGAGTGCATCCAAGAGAGAAATGCCCTGATGAGAATGAGACTCTCAAACTGTGCCAATTCAGGACAAGTTAAAGGAACTGAATATTACCATAGAAACTACAAGAGTTGTCATATATAAAAGCATTTTGTATAGGTATTTTAAGAGGTAAAAAACGGGATATAAATATTATAGAGGCAAATAGTATAGCTCAATATAAAAAGTTCTTTTTAAAACATTGATTTTAGAGAGAGAGAAAAAGAGAGAGAGAGAAACATTGATTTGTTGTTCCACTTATTTATGCATCCATTGGTTGATTCTTGTATGTGCCCTGATTGGGGATCAAACCCACAATCCCAGTGTTTCAGGACAACCCTCTAACCAACTGAGCTTCCCAGCCAGGGAAGAAAAGAGTTCTTATGCTAAGAACAGGTGAAAGAAAGAAATACCTCCTACATTGAAGATACATCTTAATTGATCTTCATATTCCCTATGAATTCAGAAATAAGGTTATCTGCTAAGGAAGAAAAGAGTAAGGATAGTTTGAGTGGACTGGATAACCTGGAAAACTCTGGAACATGTACTATGAAGATATGGACAATTATTCAAGAGAGATTAAAATAAATTCCTAGCACTGTTAATCATACCTCAAACTGAATCAGGTTAACATGAATCAGGTTCCAGTGGCAAGAGATCCAAAGACTGGAACAGAATTGATATATACAACTGTCTAACATGACTGTGGTAAGTAAAAAGAAGGCAATATGAGAAAAGTAAGTGTGGCCAAAGAAAAATAATGGAAGAGGATGGTGTCGAGTAACGGTGAGTGGGATCACTGAAAGGATAGGAGGTTGTGGTCAGAAAGAGATGAGATTCTGAGCTTTTTCAGCCGGGGCAATTCTGAGGGACATGAGGGCCCAGGTGGGGGAAATCGGTGGCTTCCCAAAGGGAAGGAAGGGCAGCAGGGTGAGGTCCCGTGCGAGCTGACCATGTGGATGTTGAATGACGTCCTGAACAATGCCAGCAGACTGAAGTGCAGAAAGAAGAACCTCCATGACTTTAGATTCTTAAGGGAAGTGGGATGTTCAGAGGCACCAAGCATTGGTAATGGAGAGATGATAGATGACATTAGTGAAGGAGGTCAACTTAAAGAGACAAAGGGTAATTGGGCAATGGTAAAGAAATCACAGTTTACAAGCAGATTGAATAGGCTGCAAGCCATATGAGAGAAAACCATAGTGACCACAGAGGGTCATTGCAAAACAAATATCGTTCTTTAAATTTTAGAGGGAGGAAGAAAGGAAGGAGAAGTGGAGAGAGAAAGAGAGATAGATAGATAGATAGAGAGAGATCAATTTGTTATTCCACTTATTTACACATTAATTGGTTGACTCTTGTACGTGCCTTGACCTGAGATTGAACTCACAACCTTGGTGTATTGGGATGATGCTCTAACCAACTGAGCTCCCTGGCCAGGGATAAATTATATTCTTTTTTTTTTTTTCTTCCTGAAGTTAGAAGCATAGAGGTAGTTAGACAGACTCCCACATGCGCAGGAGTAGTCAACCTTTTTATACCTACCGCCCACTTTTGTATCTCTGTTAGTAGTAAAATTTTCTAACCATCCACTGGTTCCACAGTAATGGTGATTTATAAAGTAGAGAAGTAACTTTTCTTTATAAAATTTATAAAGCAGAGTTACAGCATGTTAAAGCATATGATAATATTTACTTACCAAGTACTTTGTGTCATATTTTCGCTAAGTTTGGCAGAATAAATCTTTATAAAACAACTTACTATAGTTAAATCTATCTTTTTATTTATACTTTGGTTGCTCCGCTACTGCCCACCATGAAAGTTGGAACGCCCACTAGTGGTGGTAGGGACCAGGTTGACTACCACTGCACATGCGCCTGACTGGGATCCACCCAGCATGCCCACCAGGGGGTGATGCCCTTCCCATCTGGGGCATTATTCTGTTGCAGCAAGGAGCCATTCTAGCACCTGAGGCCGAGGCCATGGAGCATCCTCAGTGCCTGGGGCCAACTTTGCTCCAGTGGAGCCTTGACTGCAGGAGGGGAAGAGAGTGAGAGAAGAGAGGGGAAAGGGTGGAGAAGCAGATGGGCGCTTCTCCTGCGTGCCCTGACCAGGAATCGAACACGCCAGGCCGACACTCTACCACTGTGCCACTGGCCAAGGCCTAACTTGTATTCTTGAACAGAACAACATATAATGTCAAGACGTAAAAAACTTACTTTAATAATTACAGAGATCACACAATTAAATTTATTAGACACACTCTGTGCCAGACACTGAGTTCAGTGATGAATATCCTGAAGGAGACTAGAGTTTGATAAAAGATACAGACACCTAAGCAAGTCCTTTTAATGTAATGTAGCACAGAAAAGGGGAATGTATAGGTTAGGTCAGACCTGGAAATAATTTAGGAGAAAGTTTTCCTAGGTCTGCCCTACTTCCTTTCCTGGGGGTGTTCACTCCCCAGTCCTGGTCTTCTGTTGGCTTCTTGCTAAATTCCTACTATGGTGATAAAGAGTAAATGGTGAGTTATTTGAGTTGCCTTTGATTTTCTGAAAGGGAGGGTTCATTTTAATAAAAGATTATTAATGGCCAGAAATTATTCCAGATTGGTGAAATTAGTAACAAGAGCAGAGAGAATCACATTTTTACGGAAAGGGTGGAGGGATGTGCAACAAAGACCCTCAAGTTTTATCAGATAGTCTAAAACTCTTCAGTCCTTGCATATAATTCTATCCATTCTGTATAAGCCTCAAGGGCATAGGAAGATAAAGCCTGTTGGACTGAACTTAGGGGAGAGAAAAAAATGAAATAGGACATATACTTTCCAACTGTTTGAGAGAAATGGGAGCAAATGTGATTCAGGACAGTCAAAAAATTACGACAACCCCAATTAAGTCAACTAGTTTATGGGCAATTAAACTTGTTTATCTACAGACCTAAAAATTTTCAAAACCTGTTCTTCTATTAGGTTAAGATGGAGACAGCCAAAACAAAACTATTGTACGGCACCTAATCAATAGTTACTGAGTAAATCTAAATAATCTAGAGATAAACAAGCATTGACATTATCGTTAATTTAGAATGAAAAGTACATTCTACAAATATGCAGAAAAGTAATAAATAGTAATGTTTAAGAAAATTTGCTTGGGTAAATATTTATCATTTAAGTAGTAGAAAAATCAGTACTGTAAAAGTTATATATTTTAGCAAATAAAAGCTAAGAACCTTTCTGGAAAATCTAACATATAGAAAATATTCTGAATAAATAATTTTCTCCAAAATGTGGTCCCATCAGTAACATAGTTTTTGACTTGGTATATTCAAATACTGCTTTAAATTTTCATCTCTCCTTACTAGGAGAGATTCATTCTTAAGGCTAATTTGATTTTCACCTATTTCTGGAAAAGGTTAATTAGAAAGTTTGTGGGTAAATATGTTGTTTTAAACTAACTTGTAAAGAAAATCAATATCCTCCTCCCTATACCCACATTAATTGTTGGCAAATGCAACCTACAAATGTAAATATAGAATTCAATTTCTCTTATATTGTTTCAGACAAAATTTAAAGTTATATAATATCTTTATCAAAAAAGTAATGTTAAATAAGGGTTTTTTGTTTTGACAATGTCTATGACAAAACTGTTCACACATAGTCGTAAAATGTATTGACGTATTCATAATAGAAATAATTTAATTTTAGTTACCACTTCTTTACTTTTTAGTACAATATAATAACTAACATGGTTTTCAAAATAATACCTTAAAGCAAGATAATTTAATAAACCATAGTTATAAGAATATTAGTACTAAGTATTGTGAAGTTTTCCACATTTCTTTTTCCTTTAGTGTTGCCAGGTTTAAATAAAATATCTTTACATTTCATTCTGCATTCTGTAAATGACAGCTGTCTTAGATTCCTTATTTTCTACCTGTTCACCATTTAGAAACATGGCTTTTCAGGGGCTTTTTATATTCATACACTATAAAACACCACACCAAGCACAAGTACTTTATTTTTTTGTTGGCTTTCAAAGAAATAGAATTTTATTTCTTTGTCATACACTACAAAGAAATCTTACAGTACAAGAAGAAACAGAAGATACCTATTTGTTCATTATAAATTTCTATGAAATAAATTTTATCTACCCAAGTATCCTATCTGATATATTTAAAAAACATACAAGTGGGTGTATTTTATATAAAATGTTTCATTATTGTAATACTATTTAATTATTCTAGAATTATTCCTACTATTCTATCAGAAGACTTTATGTAGAAAGCCCATTGTTTTGACAAGGAAAAGTGGAACTTATATATTTTAATTTTGTGGTTCTTATTTTTCTATTGAATCATAGATTTCTTTGGCTATCTGAGGACTCTAGGCTATCTCCCTAAATATACAGCAACTCAGATGTTTGCGTACAATTTCAGGGACTTCGTGACCCCTTGAAACAGATCACAGAACTAGTTATGTGGTAACTGAACAGAGCATAGACTACACAGACAACCTCCTTTATTACTACTGAAAAAGTAATAAAGTTTATATGACTTTTTGACAAATTAAGGTTTGCTTTGGAATTTTGAACATTCATATATTTATGTTGTTAATGTTTTTTACATTCTTCATAATATATAGTACTTGAAATACCATGACTAAAGAAAAAATATATATTACTATATTAGGAAAAGCAACAGATTAATTCTACATTATGAACCAAGATATAAAAATCTACATCACTAAATGCTTCAACATTTTATATATGTAACCAGAGAGAAGGTTAATGATTTTCCTACCTAGCCCAGTTCTAGTAAGTAGGTAGACATGTAACGAAATCACCATCAGAGAACTAACCCTGAAAATTACTACGGATGTTATAAATGAAGCTGTAATTTAATATATACAGTTTTAAATGTAAACACACACACACACACACACACACACACACACACACAGAGGGGTTTCCAAGATATGGGAAACCAAGAGGCCTTTGGCCAATCACCATTAAATGAGATACACAGCCTTCTGGTTTACTTCAGACGATGTAACCTGTTTATCAAGTGCAGAGTGAAGGAACAGGCGTGTGAAAACAAGTGAGAAAGAGAAAAACGCAGGAATTCCACAGCCAGAAATCACATGACCACATTGCATCGCAGCGCCTCACACTAGTGTCACAGTGAGGCGGCTCAGCCCCCCAGGTGCAGGCTCCCAGCGCAGACCGCAGCACAGAAGCGATGCTGGCCCTTTGCTCGGTTTCCCCGGGTGCGGCAGTCATAATGAAAACAGAAATTAGACCGCGGGACAGTAATTAACACACGGGCGCAAGCGCTCTCTCGCTCCTTCTGTCTCCGTCTCTCCTTTCCCCCCACCCGCGTGCGAGCGCGCGCGCACACACACACACACACACACACTCACACACTCACACACTCACACACCCTTCACACGAGTCCCTGAGCAGCCCCACTGGAAGTTTCCTGGCTGCCTTCTCTAAGCAATCCTGCTACCCTCGCCGTCTGCTCTCGAGGAGGTCGACTCGCTCACCCACCGCGTAGCAAGCGGAATGAAGTTGCCCTAAAGCCGGGGCTCTGGTCCCTTCGCTCTGCGGCCGGCGCTGCGGTGCTCTGGAGGCCGTGGGAGAGCAGCGGCCCCCACGCGCCCCGCGCCTTCCCACGGCCCCGCTCCGCGAGCGCAGCCGTGGGTGCGGTCGGCCCGGCGCCCGGCCCCGCCAGTCCTCCTCCTTTGGGCGTCGTAGGTCCCCCGGGCCCTCAGCGGGGCCCCCGAGCGCCGTCTCCTTTGCTCCCTCGCTCCTCCCCAGCGTGGGAACCGGGCCCCGGCCACCGAGGGTTGGGCAGCTGGCAGCGCCAGGAAGGCTTCCCGCGGTTGGGGTGCTGGGGTCACGATTCCAGGCTGGGGGCCGGGAGAAAGAGGCCACCCCGCAGAGCAGCCCCGACCCGCGTGGGTACGCAGCAACCACTTACTCGGTGGCTTCCCAGAGCTCGGGACTGCGTTTGCGGATCTCCAGCAGCTCCAGGGCGCGCCTCGCAAATTCGCACTGAGAACACAAAGAAAGAGGGGGCGTCAGGGGCGGGAGCGGGGACCCTGCCGTGGCACGTGTCGGTCCCTGCGCCAGTGCACCCACCACACACTCGGCCACAGAGCTCACGCTTGGGCTCACTCCCGTCTACCTGTTCAACAGGCTGGGCGGGACGCGACGTGCCTCTGCGACCCGATTCCCGCACTGCCCCGAAGCGTTCAGTCCATCCCGGGAGCCCTCCCTCCCTGTGCCCCCCCCTCTCTCTTTCTCTCTCTCTTTCTCTCTCTCTCTCTCTCCCGATGACCCCAAAAGATCCCTGTAAGTTCCTTTCCCTACTGCGCTCGACTTCTTTTCAGAAACACTACCCTTCCATGCACCGAGGAAACAAAAAGAAAGTAGCAGCTATAACGCACCATGGTGAGGTCACTCAGGGTCCTTCCCTGCCGGCAGCGCTCCCTCCTCCCCGCACGTGCAAGTCGCCTGGGGCGGCTCCCCAGCTGCTGTCTGCTTTTTGCCTCTGGTCTCGCTAGGCGAAAGTGTAGGAAAGCTGCACAGAAATCTGCTTGTGGAAAACCCGTTGGGCTGAGTCCCACCCACTACGCCCTGTGTGGGGCAGGGGAGCTGAGA
The DNA here is from genome assembly GCF_036850765.1 of Saccopteryx bilineata. Classification (NCBI taxonomy): domain Eukaryota; kingdom Metazoa; phylum Chordata; class Mammalia; order Chiroptera; family Emballonuridae; genus Saccopteryx; species Saccopteryx bilineata. Next base: position 170,507,633 of record NC_089490.1, on the reverse strand, counting down.
ACTGGCCCCTACAGCTACCCAATCGCCACCCCAGCAGTTAGTTTGTGGAGACAGAAGAGGGAACGAGGACAGAAAAAGAGAAAGGAAAAAAGGAGGGAACTCAAGAAAAATTTAGCGTTACCTCCAATTCTTATATTTTTCCCCAAACCTACCACATATTCTGCTCCCATTTTAGACTCATCACATTTACAAATTTTTCTTACATGTTTTCCTACTATACTCTTCTCATGGCAAACATTAGAGTAAACAACCAAATAAAGACACTAAAATAAGAAAAAAAGGCTTTTAAAGAAACTTTGCCCCAGTAGCAGGCAAAAGTTTAAAAAACCTATAAGTTTGCATGCTTTGATTCTGCCACCTCTGAACTTGCTCTTCCTTGACTCCCAACCCATCAGCCCATGATATCTTAAGTCAAGAGGGCTTCTCTCCCCAGGGTACTTAGAATGTAAGACCTAGAAGGAAAGAAAAAGAAATACCCACTAATGCATAATTGAAAGAGAATCTCATACTACTTAATTTTTTTTTCAATGATATGAAGGCACAGAAGAAGAGATTTTTTTTTTCTTGCAAGAGAAATACTTGATAAGATTTCTTTGCTGAAATCTCTGAATACAACAGGTTATGTGGCACTTGACAAGGGGGAATTAAAGTTGCACATAGAGTTAGTATTGTTAACTGACCTTGAGAAGGGGAAGTTACCCCAGATTATCTATGTGGGTCCATTGCAATTACAAGGTTCTTATAAATGAAAGATAGAAGCAAGAGAGTCAGGGTCAGAATCAAAGAGAGTCAGAGTAATGCAAGGTGAAAAAGAGTTATCAGTAATTGCAGGCTTTGAAGATATAATGGAGTTATTGTAATTACCAAGGGATGTCTGCTGTCTTTAGAAGCCAGATCAGCCTACAAAACTGATTCTCCCTTAGAGCCTCCAGAAAAGAACACAGACCTGCCAATACTTTCATATTAGTCCAGGAAGATTTATTTCAAACTTCTGACCTCCAGACATGTGGGATAATACATGTGTATTAAGTAACTAGGTTTAACATTATTTGTTACAGCAACAATGGGAAATGAATACAGATTTCAGCACTGGGAAGAGGGGTGCTGGTGCATTAAATATCTAAAAATGTAAAAGTAACTTTGGGGTGGGGAAATGCCAAAGGCTGGAAGAATTTTGTGGAGCCTGATTCTTAAAAACCCTAGGTTGCTTTGAATGCAATGTTAGGAAGAACGTGGATATTATCTCTGCCAGCGAGGAAGCCATGGAAGAGAACACTTATATCATCTCGGAGAATACTTAATGTCATTAAGAGACTGCTGGTGGAACCATGAATGTTAAAGTGCTGGTGGCAATGACACAAATGGAAATGTGGAACCCATTACTAGATACTGGAGGAAAGGATATCCTTATTTTATAATGGCAGATCTTCTCTGAACTGTCGTCTGCCATATGCATAAATGATAAATTTGCATATTTAAAAGAAGATTTCTAAGCAAAGTGTTGATAGCATTGCCTGGTTTATTCTTGCTGCTTATTGTAAAATGTGAGAGGAAAGAGATTGAAGAAAGAACTATTAAGCAAAAAAGGAATACCACTTGCTGATTCAGAAAATCCTCAGCTTATTTTGATTGCAAAAGATGCCATGCCATCCTTATCCGGGTAAGCATAACATCCTTGCATTGTGGCAATCCTGAGAGAGTTTATTGATTTTCATATTTAAAAAACACAGACCCCACATTTTTATTTTATGTCCTAAAGCAATAGTTACAGTCATTCTCTTATTCCTAACATTATTACAGACAAAGCACTCACGTTCCATTGTTTGTGCGTCAAAAGGAGACCAAACTAGTATCTTATAGACCTCAATATATTTAATGATGCTTTTAAAATGCTTCCTCATAGAAACAACTTCCAATTTCAGTGACTTCAGGAAATTGAAAAGAAAATATGCAGTGGGGGCAATGATATTAAAAACCCCTAAAATGAATAGATATTGCAAACTAAAGGTTTGTGAAACTTGTTCAAAGATATTTATTGAGTGTAGCTATGTTTGCTCTATCCAGTTAAAGATATTTTACATGAATAAAAATTGACAACTTTTAAAAGAATAGTTTAACCATACAAGGATATGATGTCTGTAAGAGAAAGAGAGAGAGAGAGAGAGAGAGAGAGAGAGAGAACTTAGCTATGGTTAAGCTCTTCACTAGCTTAGTTCAAAAACATACTTTTCAAAATTGCTTTCTTTCTCTAGCTTAGTCCCCCACCCTCATCCTACTTTTACAGAATTTTTAGGCATTCCAAAATAATTGGCCATATAAAGACATATTCTGAGTCTTTGACTTTACTATTTTTTAAAATAGAAGAACTAATGCTAGTTGCCAACAAACTATTTGAACTATTTGTAACAGCTGCAAGTTGGAAGGAACTCAAGTGTCCAGCAGCAGATAAGTGGATGAACAAATGATGGTACATCCATACAATGGAGCAACTCGTAGCGATGGAAAAGAAGGAACTACCAATGCAAACAGCAGTATGGCTGAATCTCAAAAACATCATGCTGACAGGAAAAATAAAACAGGCATGAAAGAGTACCTACCACATGATTCCATGTATATGAAATTCTAAAAAGAGCAAAACTAATCTGTAATAACAAATGTAGTTTAGCATTGGCCTGGAGCTTGGGTGGGGCATGATCATCAATAGGGCACAAGGAGCTCTGGGTGATGGAAACATTCTGTATCATGATTGTGATGGTAGTTATGGGGGGTATATATGATTATCAGAACTCATTGAACTGCACATTTAACATGGGTATATATTATTTTATGTATATTTATCTCAATAAATTTGATTTGAAAACAAGAGTTAAAATTAACATCCACAACAACATCCCAAGTTTTTAGAAGAAGGGCAAATGAATTCTTTTCTGGGGTTCTAAAGTTTTAACTGTCAAAAAAAAAAATAGAGCCCTGGCCGGTTGGCTCAGCGGTAGAGCATCGGCCTGGCGTGCAGGAGACCTGGGTTCGATTCCCTGCCAGGGCACATAGGAGAAGCGCCCATTTGCTTCTCCATCCTCCCTCCTTCCTCTCTGTCTCTCTCTTCCCCTCCTGCAGCCAAGGCTCCATTGGAGCAAAGATGGCCCGGGCGCTGGGGATGGCTCCTTGGCCTCTGCCTCTGGCGCTAGAGTGGCTCTGGTCGCAGCAGAGCGAAGCCCCGGAAGGGGCAGAGCATCGCCCCCTGGTGGGCAGAGCGTTGCCCCTGGTGGGCGTGCCGGGTGGATCCTGGTCAGGCGCATGCGGGAGTCTGTCTGACTGTCTCTCCCTGTTTCCAGCTTCAGAAAAATACAAAAAAAAAAAAAGAATCATAATTATTATCATTGTAGGATGTTAATTGTTCCAGTCACTGTTAGAAACACTATATGTGTTACATCATTTGTTTCCTCCAGTAAGCATTATTATTAAATCTGCTTAACATATTGTTGGGCAAATGAGTTTGTAAAATCTGTATTTTGGGGGTTTGCTCACTTTTATTGTTAAAAAATGGCCACTGCCCAGTGAATGGCACTGCCCGGTGAAACTGCTAATTACCTTCCTGCTTGGGAAGGGGCTTTGTTATGCTAATGTTGCTGGAGGAGAGGTTTTTGCACCAAAAAAATTTTGTGAAGAAGAAAGAAAAGGAAGAAGCAGCCAAGATGTCAGGGTGCTGAAGGAGAAGCCAGTTTGTGCAGAGATGAGAAGGGGGAAGGGGTGCAGATGGGGAACAGAGGTGAGGGCTCTTGCAAGCTCTGCTGAGTTGGTGAGGCCTTTGATTCTAGGAAAAACTGGAAAAGATTCTCCTGGTTGTGGAACCGGAGAATGTGTGAGTGGGTTTTGTTGCCCTTTGTGTTTTTACTCATCAGCCGGTTGCAAGGCCAGAATAAAAGAATGGCCCATCATTTTTTGTCTCCGCTGTTTCTTTACCGTCTGTCTGAATCTAATGGGAACCTGCACCAGCCTGGCCACGGTGGTGACGGTAGCCGTGACTACTGGCCATACACATATGAAAAAATTAAGGTGTAAGGAGATTAAATAACTTTCCCAAAATCACACAGCTAGCAAGTGGCAAAAGCAGGACTCAAACTCAGATTGTCTACCTCATCACCCTGGGGTATGAATCACTGTGGTCATTCTGCAAAGAGCTTATTAATTATGCAAAATAAAGAGTCTCAATTTAGACTTATCAAATCAGATTCTTTGGGTATTGGCGGGTTCCCAGGATCTCGCATTTTAACTAGCATTTGTAAGTCACTCTGATGGCTGAAGTTCGTACTCACAAACACTGAATATTTCACGGTGGTAAAATTGTCTTATTGAGGAACTCCTTGGCAGGTACTCATTCCTGAAACCATTACATAACAAGCTTTTCAACACTTGCACTTCAAGCTACTTATATATTCTTTTTATTTTGTCTTTAAATTTTTTTATTGATTGATTTTTTAGAGAGAGAGGAAGGGGGAGATAGAGAGATTTGTTGTTCTATCCATCTACCCATTCACGACAGGGGATCGAACTAACTGAGCTACTTTGACAGTGATATTTATATACTGTATTCTCTTTGTTTCTTTGCTTGACATTAATTAAAGCTACCAAGTAAGCAGTGGAGAATATGAGTGTCATAAACTTTATTTCCTAATAGAATAATTAACTAAATAAGGGTAGTATGCTTTCATTTAATGATGCAGAGAGAAAGAGAGGAGAAAGTCTGAGAATATAAGAAAGAAAGAAGGAAGGGAGGGAGAGAGGAAAAGAGGAAAGAAGGAAGATTATTGAAGCAAGTAAGCAAAGTATTGAAAGTATATGCAAGAAAGCTACTTATAGAGAAAATACACTCAGGTAACTTTCACCCAATTCTACAAATGTCATAATGGTTAACTTGTTCCTGCTTTCTTTCATGGTAAAGCATATTAAAAAATAATTATTGATCAAATGAATGTCATCTACAGAGAGTAGAATAAATTTTAATACTCTCTGTTTCTAAGCATTGGACTTATAAACAATCCCAGAGAGCCTATAAGTGAAGTTTCCAAGCATCTTCCTTTAACAGAATGGCAGTGTACTATTTCAGGTTTCCCTGCAGAGCTGAGTTGAAATAGAGTTAAAAAAAAACAAACAAACAAAAAAACCCACAGCCCTAATAACAAATCACTTTTAGAGATAAACGTTGTATCAAAATGAGAAGAATTTTGTATGTGAATATAAATATGTGAACATCTATGAGTCCTTCAATTTTAAGAGAAGCTTTCCAAGGCAATGTGACCTACAAACCTATAGAAAAGAGAGTCACCTGTGCTGAAAAGCATGTTTGCAACTCTTCAAGTAATGGTGAAAGAAATGAGATGTATACATTAGTCCAGTGCCCACTCTCCTTTTCCATACTGCAACAGATAAAACGTTTTCTGCTTCCTGTTATACTTCCATAGTTTAAAGCTGGTAGGAGAAAAATCATATGCCTCTCCCTAAGGAGCCCAGTGGGGGTCAAGCCTGGTGGTTTTCATGATTCTGCACAGGAGAGTGACCAGCTGGTGATGTGTTGTGCTATGATGAGTCTATGCCAAAAAACATCTACTGGTTTTCACTTTATTTCCAAAGTCAAGATGTTTTCTTTGTGCCTTCCTCGTAAAGTGTTGCACGTACGCTACTCCTTCTGGGAAAAGGGAAGCACAGTGATCTCCGGACTAAAAGGCAGCCAAGGAGACCAAGACACTCCTCAGTGATGTTCTCTCCAGACAGGGCCAATCAGCATATCCGGTGCCTTGGTTTAAAAAAAAAAAAAAGAAGAAGAAGAAGAAGAAGAAGGAGCTGATTCAAGTTCCTTCAGAGTAACACGTGTGTTTTGACAGAAAGGCAGGGCAAATCATGCAGAGACAGACTTGTTGACATCTCATTTTACGAAAATGACAATTATGACTGCTTTTCTTATATTTATAAAATACTTTGTTTAAACAGTTGATAAAATTGCCAAAGAAATTAGCGTCTTACCAAATCTTTCTTCTTCCTTTGTAGAATATTTTATTTTTGTCTGATTATAAAAGTTATTCAAGTAACAAAAAGGCCCCTCTCTTTCCAACACCATGGCAGGCATGCAGAGACACCCTTCCCAGGAGAGAGTACCAACAATGCTAGGTAATAAAACTGTTTGACTTTAATGCTTTTTGTACCTTCTATACCAGGGGTAGTCAATCTTTTCATACCTACCACCCACTTTTGTATCTCTGTTAGTAGTAAAATTTTCTAACCACCCACTGGTTCCACAGTAATGGTGATTTATAAAGTAGAGAAGTAACTTTATAAAATTTATAAAGCAGAGTTACAGCAAGTTAAAGCATATAATAATAATTACTTACCAAGTACTGTATGTCAGATTTTCGCTAAGTTTGGCAGAATAAATCTTTATCAAACAACTTACTACAGTTAAACCTATCTTATTATTTATACTTTGGTTGCTCCGCTACCGCCCACTATGAAAGCTGGAACACCCACTAGTGGTGGTAGGGACCAGGTTGACTACCACTGATCTACACAGACTCCCTATCTAGTTATCATTACAATATTCAAATATCTGATAAATACAAAGTTATGTCCTTGAATTAGTATTAAATTGTATAGACTTGTCAATAAGTAACATATACTTACATCTGTTATCAACAAACAGAAAATACTCCCATCAAGTTGATGAGAAGGTTGCTTACCATCTGTTTCTCTAACTGGAGCAAATCAGTTTCTGTGACGAATTTCCTTGGACGTGTATTAAATTACTTTTATTTTTAAATGGAATTAGATATTAGCAATAATGATTTTCTTAGAAGTTATGGAAAAGGAAACATCTGACATCCTCTGTTTAGAAAAGAAATTTCCTCTGCCCCACATTAGAAGGGCCTGTGGCTCATGGGTTTTTTTCTGTCTCAGAAGAACACATTTTATAACTGCCAAGATAAATATATCAAAAGAATGGCAAAGATGAAAAAAAAAAAAAAAGAGACACTAGGATTTTTTTTACCCTTAAGTCTTACTCTCAAAAGCACAAAAAAACACATTTTCCTTTGGCTATTTGAGATTGTAAAATAGAGGGTACATGAAAAAGAAGTAAAAACACCCTGCTGGGATTCGAAATGAAGGTCATTACTAAGGTAGGCCCATAAGGAGAATGTCACAGATAACTTTTTCAAATTGATTTCACCATACACTGTATTTTTATGTACTAGATAAAGTATAGATTAACACTTTAACAAAATACAGTGGTTTTCCCATTGCTCCATGATTAGTGAGACAGGAAACAATAGCCAAATATTTTATTAACAATAGCCTAAGGGCTATGAAAGGGACATGCAAAGAAATATGAAAACTTATAAAGGGAACTTGATCTTCATTGGTGGGCGGTAGAGATGTGGTCAGGGCATCTCCCAGAGGGAGCGAAGTTGAAGCTGAAATGTGAAGTGTGCGTGGGAAATGAACGGAGCTTTGGGGAAGGAAGAGTGTTTAACAGGAGGAACACAATAGGTGAGAGTTCTGAGGAAAGAAACAGCATGTTGGAAGAACTGGAAGGAGATGTATGTAGTTGATGTAGAGGTTGCAGAGAGAAAGAAATAGTGTCCTTGGCAATGTGTAAGAATGATTTCTTCCAACGCTGATCTGTGTTTAAAAGCACAGTGGTTCAGGGAGGACTAAGAGATTATATTGTGTTATCTCCACATCCTTTTTGGACCTTTATGGTACTCTACTCTCTTCCCAGAAAGCATCACCACCTCCAGGATGTATGTAAAGTTGGCTCTGTTGTGAGTAAGCCTCAGTCTATTATGGATCCTTCTTTGCAGATTTCTTCTTCTTATACTTCAGCAATTAGAGAGGCCAAGAGTGGTATTGACATTCTTCTGGATCCCACCCCCTTGCCTGCTCTAACTTTCTTTCCTGTATGAGTTCTTCCCTTTTCTGTGCCCAAGCCCTAAGCAAAAGTTGAGCATGCTTCCTGCTCATATATGTATTGAGGGCTTAGGATACCATATTGCAATATTTTGTTTACATCTGTCAGCACTATTTGACTATGAGTTTTTTAAGGATAAGAACAATATATTATTCATTATGAATTAATAAATATTTATTGAATGGATGAGAATAAAGCTTATGTAGTCACTCAAGAGTTAGAACTTTGACCTTGAATTCATTCCCATTAGATTTCACTGAGGTGAGTGGCCCAGTTAGCAGGGGTCTCACCCTGCAGTAATCCTAGAAAGGAGGCATTGAGTCAGGCTGGAAACAGCTGTCATTGCAAATCTGCTGCCCTTGACTATGGTCTCAAGGGTTTTTTTTTTCTTTTCCATTCTCAAACAAAAGTCTGAACTTCCTTTGCCTAGTCTGCATTTGAAAGTTCAATTTATTGTTCAGAGTAGAGCTGCTTTTCCTTTGTCTTCCCAACACAGAAAATGACCTGCTTCATGCCAAATGGCCTATCTCTGTTAAGGACTGTGGTATAGACAAGACAAGATAGGGCACAGGTTTGATGGAGTCTACGGGTGCTTTCCATGAGGTCATTTCTCACTTCCCACTCAAGAAAGTACTTTGAGATGCAAGTGAGAGTGACATTCTTGTAGGCAAAACCTTAAATCTACTCTCTAATTTATTTTTCAAATGAATCTTGTACATATTTGGCTGTTCTGCTAAAATTAGTAAACTTTTGAACATACTTCACAACTCTTCATGACAAACCATGATTTAGAACTTGTATCTCATTTATTACAGTCAGTTTGAATGGGGCAGACAAAAGAGCGAGTAAATCTTCTCTTAGCAAACATGGGGGCATTTTGTTTTAGGACCAATATTGACATAAAACAGAATCAGGTCATGGTCATACCACTTCATTTTCTATCATCAAAACTATTGATCAAAACATTAATATAAAGACATTTACAGGGTCTCAGGCTGCCAACTATTGTAAAAGTTGCACACTGCACAACTCTAGGAATACCAGTCACATATATCACTCAACTGTGCCGTTTCACTTATAGTTCTACATAGAGACTTTGAAGCAATTTTTGTTATTCTTTTTTTTTTGCATTTTTCTGAAGCTAGAAACGGGGAGAGACAGTCAGACAGACTCCCGCACGCGCCCGACAGGGAACAATGCTCTGCCCCTCCGGGGTGTCGCTCAGCCTCGACCAGAGCCACTCTAGCACCTGGGGCAGAGGCCAAGGAGCCATCCCCAGCTCCCGGGGCCATCCTTGCTCCAATGGAGCCTCCACTGCGGGAGGGGAAGAGACAGAGAGGAAGGAGAGGGGGAGGGGTGGAGAAGCAGATGGGCGCCTCTCCTGTGTGCCCTGGCTGGGAATCGAACCCGGGACCTCTGCACGCCAGGCTGACGCTCCACCACTGAGCCAACCAGCCAGGGCCTGTTATTCTTTTACATAAAAATGCTTTTATAAGTAGCCATAAAATTTTTCATAGCAAGGATTTACTAAGTTGATAGAAGATGAGTTTTAAATGTGGACTCTACAAAGACTCCTATCATGTGTTGATAAAATACATACTTCTAAAGCTGATATTTTTAAATGTGTTTTTACAGAAACTGCATTTTTAAGACCTCACAATATTGTGCTATAGACAATGAGATATAATTGCATTTTCCATAGAAGTCAAAAGTCAGTTTCATGCTGTCAGTAAGAACTGTGCACTACAATAAAGTTGCCACAGTGCCCAGCCAGAGGGTACAATACAATCCTCACCAAGCCGTTGATTCTGAATATTAGAGTCATTTCTCACCAGATATTTGCTATTAAATGAATAATGATTAAGATGAATCTTTTTGAGATTTGACTTGAAAAGGGACAGATAGAAAATATGGTCCCACTGATGGAATGTTTACAATAGAAACAGCTGCTTATTGTCAACTGTTTCTTTCACAAATCTCCATCCTAGTCATTACCACACTCTCCCCAAGGTCATGTATGGGGTTCGAAATACCTATTTTGTCAACAAAGATCTGCATGATTTCAAAAGCTACATGGCGTAACTCCACAATGCTCCAAATAGTGGAGTTTCATTTAGAAGAGTCCAAAAAAATGTAAAAAAAAAAAAAAAAAAAAAAAAGAGAGAGAAATGCCATTCAATAAGAAGCAAAAGGATATATTCTAGAAGAATAATGATAAGTTTCCACATTAGTGCATAATAAATGTCCAATTTGTTATTGCTTTCCAAACGGTAATAAAAAGATTAACTGAGATGGGGAAAAAAAGCTGCAGTCATGGAAGTGATAAAACAAAGTTTGCATAAGATTTAAAATCAACATGCTCTTTCCTTCTTAAATTAACAGCTCATTTGAAATAAGTGTAGTAATAATTGCTAAATAAGCGTTTTGTGATGAAGAATTAGCAGACCTTATATACTTTGGATGGTAGTGAAGAATACTGGTAAGGCAGTAATAATTTATAATTCTGTAAGTAGTCTTAATACCTGTGAAATATAAACAGTTGTCTATAAGTTTAGTGCTCATATTGTATATTAAGTTACAAAGAAGGTTTTTGTTTTTGTTTTTTTACATTCAAAGATAAAGTAATATATCTGCTATAGAAAAAGTAGGGTGAAATACATTTGATTATTAGTATTTATCAAGATGGCAAATAGGTTTAATTTTTTGTTAACTAAGTGATTAAAGGTAGCTGCCTGAGGCATTGTGTTGAGAAAAAGTGTGAGGACCTATTGAGAAAGTGTATCATGATAGATTAATAATATTTGGAGTCAGGGTGGTGAGTGATGACCTATATCATTAATATCTATTAACCCTAGAGCTAATGTAGGTTAGAATTTACCTGTAAAGACAAACAAATTTGACCTGACCAGACTGTGGTGCAGTGGATAGAGCATCTGCCTGGGACACAGAGGACCCAGGTTTGAAGCCCCAAGGTCACTGGCTTGATGAGCACGTGTTGACCAGCTTGAACACGGGATCATAGACATGACCCCATGGTCACTGGCTTGAGCCCAAAGGTCTTTGGCTTGAAGCCCAAGGTCGCTGGCTTGAGCAAGGGGTCACTTGCTCTGCTGTAGGCTCCCCCCCGCATCCCCCATCAAGGCATATATAAGAAAGCAATCAATGAACAACTAGTGTGTCGCAACAAAGAATTGATGCTTCTCATCTCTCTCTCTCCCTTTCTGTCTGTTCCTAGCTGTCCCTCTCTCTGTCTCTGTCTCTCTAGCAAAAAAAAAAAAAAAAAAAAAGACAAATTTGATGATTTTTTTATCCTTGCATATATATTTAATGCTTTATTCTATAAAATTTAAAGCCATTTAATTAAATACATAGTGAAAGTTTTACACCTTTTTTCCTAAATCATAGTACTTTTATGGCATAAGGTGACTTTCATAATCGTTTCCTATTTGGGTCATATTTTTGGTTGCAAAAGTAAAATGAAGAGATTATAGTGAGCTGAAAGCTTAAGTCCTACTTTTGACAGAGTATTTCAAATAACACTTGACATACAACCACGACTCCAAAATTTCTTATAAACTGCTTGGATAGTGGGTACTAGAGTGTCTTTAAATTAGAATTTACAAGAAGAAAATACATAAAAATGATAATGAAGTTTGGCTCTAATTTAAATAAATAAAAATTGTTGAAAGGAAAAGTGTAATTACTGTTTGAAAATATAAGTTCTAGAATACACATTCAGTATATCAATGTCCTAATTTCTGGGTTTTGTTTTGTTTTGTTTTTGTCTATGGACAAGTTCTCTGGAATTAATTTTTTATAAGTATAAGCATGTTCAAAATTTTGGTTAATACTTAGAGTTTCACAAGAAGGATTACTGAAGATGTGGTGACATAGTTGGAAATTTTAACTATTTTGCCACCATTTAAATATATCTTCCTGAAAGGAAAAATATAAAAATTAGGGTTTAGGTTGGGGCCATATGTTAACTTGTTTATAAGTAATAGGCACATTCTAAATAAGCTACATGAAAAAGAACAGTGTCATTCCAGAATGACTTCTTAAAGTTTTAATTTTTTTTAAGTTTCTATTTAAAAAGAGCTGACCCTTATCTGATAGTTGATTTTCAAAGGAAAATGAGTCATGTCAGAAATGTTGTCAATTTTGCTTTTATGAGCTTTGGCAAAGGATTTTCCATTTTCTTCATATTTTATGAGACCTCAAAATAGTTTAGGAATTTTTCCTCCTAGTGTAAACATTATAATAACAACTTGTATTTGAAAGACACTTTTCAGCTTCCAAAGGGCTTTCACCTGTATTATGTAGCTTTGCGAATCCTGACAATCTTGTTCAGTATGGAGGTGAAGCATTAGCATTCCTGTTTTACAAATGAGAAGTTTAAGACATGGCTGATTAAGGAGTTTTCCAAGGACATGTGGCTGCTGTGAGCAAAGCTGGAACTGGGAACCAGTCTGACTCACACATTAAATGTACTTCTGACCACTTTGTGTTTAGTATTTTGGGAGATCCTGCAGAAGTACAACCTATGACTCTTCTTTAAGAACCAATGCCTTTCTTCCATGGACAGAGTCATAAATGCTTTTAATTAAAGCCATAGAAAATATCAGTGTCATATTTCATTGTCGTTTTATTTTCTCTATTTTTCTTCCTTCATACTATCAGCCTGGATGATATCAGTCAATCCTTACCTTGGCTTACAATCTATACTCTGATGAGTCCCACATTTATATTTCTAGCTCAGATTTTCTTTTTGCCCATAACTGTAGACCGAAATGTTTACCTATCTGCTGAAATACCTTCCAGAAGGGCCAGACTCAAAATGTCCCTAGTGTAATTTACCATCTTATTCCCAAAACTCCCTCTCTGTCTCTTTTGTGTGTGTTGGAATTGATACCACTCTTTAATGAATGAACCATAATTTGGGTTGCATCCTTTCTTTTTCCTTATTAATCCCTCAGATCCAAGCATTCTCCAATAAAATTTCCAAATACCTCTTAAATCTTATTGGCCTTTTTCATTCCTGCTGCCTTTATTCAGGTGTCATAATTTTTTACCTGAATTAAGGTCCACACTTTCTACTGCTCCCTTACTGCAGTCTGGCCTCTTTCAAATCAGGTTTCCACACTCCAGTCAACCATCTGAGGTTACCCAAGTGTTTATAATAAAGTTCTCACTCCTTAATGTTCCCTGTAGAGCCTGCCTAGACTAGATCGTGCTCACTGACCCAGCTTTTTTTATTTTTATTTTTTGAGAGAAAGAGACAGGAAGGGAGAGAATGAGGGAGGCGAGAGATGAGAAGCATCAACTTATAGTTGCGTCACTTTAGTTGTTCATTGATTGCTTCTCATGTATATGTTGACCGGGGGCCTCTAGCTGAGGCCTTTATTCTGTGTGTTTTTTTATGTGTGTTTTTATTAAAGATTTCAGGTAATATAATTTTGGTCTAGATTTATGATATTTGTAGTGACCGTTTGCTCAAGCTAGCCACCTTGACTTTCAAGCCAGTGACATTGGGCTCAAGCCAGCGACCTTGAGATGATATCGATGATTCTTTGCTCTAGCCATAGTCCCTGTGCTCAGTCTGGCAAGCTCACGCTCAAGCCCAAGAGTATGCGTTCAAGCCAATGATCTTGAGGTTTCGAATCAGGGACCTCAGTGTCCCAGGTCAAGACTCTATCCACACTGTGCCACCACCAATCAGACCAGATTCTTGCCTTATCACTTTCTGCCTCATCATCTAAGTTCAAGCTATATTGAAATCAATTCAAATCTTAGACTACATTAAGTGTTATGTTGGGTCTATCTCTTTGTTTATATCACTAATAGATAGGTTCATTCTTCTGCTATTTTTTCCAGTTCTCAATATGATACCCTTCTCTGCCCACTAGGAGGTTAAACTTTCTTGCTCTATGAACTTAGCTACATGGTTTGTTTCATCCAATGAAATGTAAAGAGAAGAGCCATGTATCACTTTTGGATGGTGGCTCAAAAAGCCATGTGTGCTTCAACATGCTATCTGTCTTCTGTCACAAGACAAGCAATGTCTCAGATGGAGGATGATTCATCAACTTGCATCTGGAGAAAAAAGACATAGGGCAGATCTACAGTGTACCCATGATGGACATATAGAGTGGAAGCAAAATAAATTATAAACCGCTGAGACATGGAGATCTCTATGTTATTCAGTATAACTTAGCATACTTTTACTGATACATCTCATTAAAAGAATCTTTTCCATCTTTTCTCAGCTAACTCCTATCTAGCGTCTCAGCTGAAATTTCATTCTCTTCATAACCTATTTCTAACTTCTTGACTAGGTTCAACTCCTGTGTTTCTGTAGCACTCTTCAATTTGCATAATAATAATACTCATAGCATTACATTATAAGTTAATTATATTTGATTTTATTTGTTCCCCCTCTAGATGGTCACCTCTGTGAGGGCAAGGTCTATTTCTTTCCCATTATTTTATTCCATCATTTATACACTTAGTACTCAGCATATAAATATTAGGAAATAGTTATACTGTATGAATGAATGATAAATAAATAAGTAAATAGTGAAAAAGTAATCAAATCAGTTTTTACACCACCAAATATTGTGGAAGGTTTTCAGCTTCAGAGCTATCGGACCAACAAAGATATTTGGAAATTTTCTTTGCTGTGGTAACAGATGGAATACTAAAGGAAAAATGTGTTATCATTGACCTCTGACGGTCACCAGTCCCATTTCCATTATCACACATTTACAAACTACAGAGCTCTGTGAAAAGTTTTAGTCATAAAATGCAGCTACTCTGCATTATAGTTTTATGAATCCCTAAAATGTGTTCAATTTCACTGTGGCTGCCATGTCCAGTAGCAATGCCACTAGCCATGAAGGACAATTTATCCTTGGATCACAAATGTGAGAGTGTAAGGAGGTCATCCAATTTCAGACAGATCCATAGAAGTTTTACAAGGAGGTTTGGAAAATCACCAGCTTCTTTAATATAACTTAGGTAGATGTTTCTCTTCTTTATTCTGTGTGTGTTTTTTATTATGTGTGTTTTTATTAAAGATTTCAGGTAATATAATTTTGGTCTAGATTTATGATATTTGTAGTTTTACATTAAAATGAAGATAGAAGAGCATAATATGTGCAAAAGGTTTTCAAGAAATATTTATTTTTAATATACAACCTTCTCATATTACTATTTATTTAGATTTTTTCTTTTACTAACAAATATCTTGAAAGCAATAAAAGAATGTATATATTTTCACTATTTTCTAATATCTCATTTCCATTGCTTTTTAGTTTTTATATTTAGTACTCTTACCAAGCTCTCTCCCCCCCTCTTTCTCTTTCTCTCTCTCTCTCTCTCTCTCTCTCTCTCTCACACACACACACACACACACACACACACACACACACACACAGAAAGCCGGGTCAAAGATTTTAGCCTGAGACTATGAAGATCTTGTGACAAAATCTCTTAGAAAAATTTCCTAGAATCTCTTTTTGCCTGTTTCTCCTTTCTGCCTAACCCCTTTAGATTGTTGATTTGTTTGAGTGGCCTAGTTGGCTTTTGCTTCAGATTACTCTAAAATGATGTTTTGGATCACCCACCTATGCCTCACACTGCAGCCCATGGTGAGAGATCCCCTATCTTATAACTGACCCAGGCTCTCAAATAGTACATCCCAATCTGGCTCAACATTTCTTATTTCATTCAGATCCTTATTTCTTGGGAAGGGACACAAGAGAATAACATGCTCTTTCACTCCCCTCTAGCAATCTTGATCACCACTTGTTGAAAACTACTTGACTCTTGGGGTCTCTGATAACTTAGCTTGAATGTCACAATTTGAAAAACAGGGACTTCTTAAGAAAGTCACAAAGTGTGAGGTCTATATGTGATCTTAGGTGAAGACGCTGAAAATCAAGGGATGTGTAGTGACTTACTCGAGCTAATTAGTGCAAAGTGTAGAAACCTAAGTCTTCTAAATTCTTGTTTGGTGCTCCTTTATTTACACCATCTTTTTTCCTTTTTTTTCTCTTTGCAGTCCTTCTTTCCTCCCTTTTTTCATTCCTTCCTCCCTCCCTCCTTCCTTCTCTCTTTTCCTTTTTTCTTTGTTCTTCCCTCCCTCTCTCCTTTCCTCCTTCCTTCCTTCCTTCCTTCCTTCCTTCCTTCCTTCCTTCCTTCCTTCCTTCCTTCCTTCCTTCTTTCCTTCCCTCCTTCTTTCCACTCTTCCTCTCTTCTTTCTCACTCTTAATTTCTCTTGCTAACAGTGTCTATTCTTTAAATAGTTCTGAACTTTATTGGACTTATTGCTGTTGAATTTCTGCAGGAAACCTGTCAGTGGACCTGTTGCAAATCCCAGTCATTCTGCACATGGAGTCACTAATAAATAGTAAGTTAAATAAACTGATATCTCAGACAAATGAGATGGAAGATAACATAGGAACTAGCATACTCATTTACTGAGAATTTAAAAAAGCTCAAAGTTTTCAGCCTAGTAGAAAGATAACGGTATGCATGTGTTTGGTGAATGTGACATTAAAGTTTTTAAGAGAGGGAAGAGTTATAAACTTAGGTTTAAACATATTGACCCAAGTAGAAATATCTAGCAGGCAGTGGAAATTAACAAACAGAAGAAGGAAAGTCAGGGATGATGAAGATTTGGACTGGGAGAGGTATTCTTCCAGTATGAAGTATAACTCTGGAGAGAGAATTTTCAGTTAGACAAGAGAGAGGAGGTTATACCCACAATCAGCACTTCCAGCAAAGGAAGTAGAGCAGACACAACCAAGGGTGGTCTCCATCTCTGAATAACTGTGATATAGTTTCATAGAAACCAGAGTGGACAGATTTTGTGGAAACAGTCAAGACTGAAGGAGGGAGGAAACAATGGAGATGTGTTTGGCTTGTCAATCTGATGTTTCCTCTGGGACTTTGATTCTGATTTAATTTAACTCTCATACAAAGAAGGTTGGAGGCTAAAACAAACCAGGTATCTGCAGTGGGAGAACAAGAGACTGCTCCAGCCCCAAGAACAGGGCAGCCAGTGGATTCTGCTGTTAAGTCTCTTTTGTGCTTGCTGGTTTTCTTGGCCAAGCACTCAGCTTCCCATTGACGATAACCCACTCCCCCATTCTGTTGAATAGCTATTATTTAATACTATCTTAAAGAAATATAGCAAATTTCATTTTTCAAATGTGTTTTATCATGATGAGATTACCAGAATGTCAGAAGAATAAATTGTCTTGATACCACAGTCATACAGTTGATGAAGAAATAAACCAGGGACTAATACTCAGGATTCTTGTTTACTAAATAAATTCTCATTATATATATCATTTTTTTTCTTTTATACCATAAAGCTTCTTAATATCTATCAGCAATGGGAGAGAGAACTCTCTTGACTTTGACATAAATAAAATTTTAACAGCATCGTCAAATGACTGTTATATTCAGGCCGTGATGTTAATTGTAAAAAGACATTTTAATATGGTTCTCCTAACCTCATCAAAATCAGTAAAGAGTGGATATTTTTGTCATAAATATGATAATTTCCCATTTCCCAGCCACATGTAGATCTTTAGAGTATAGGGGTAACAGCAAAAATAAAATAATCACAAACAATGACTTACGATTATGACATTATTTTTATAACTCTTTTGGAACATAAAGGATTGAGAATAAAACACTTCAATTCCAAGTCAGAATAGTTCTTCAAAAAATTTCATGGGTTGCACTTTTTTCTGTATCATAACATTTTCAGTATTTTTCCAATTCTGCCTTCCCCAGACATTTATTCCACCCTACTGTGTATAAGAAGTAAAACTAATACACTAAATCATTCTAGGGTCTTGTTTTCATTTTTTTGTATTATATTGCACAGAACTTGCATTTGAGACTATTCTTGATTGAAGTAAGAGTTGGGCTTTGCTCTATGATCCTATCTAAATTGGGTAAGTTACTTTTCTATGGGGAAGAAAAGACACTACAGTTATAGAAAATATTTAGTGCTCTAGAAAAGATCTTAAAGTCAATTAACTCGATAAATAAAGAAAAATCTTTAAGTACAGTTCCCTGTGACCATTCCACTCAACCTTGAGTAAGAATGTCAGATCCCTGTGCTGGATATTGGGAAAGAGAAAAGACTGCATTTTTCTGCCAGTCAGCATAGAGTACTGTAAATGGCTGAATGGTAAACTTGTACATAATTCCTTTTTAGGCCCCTAAAAATAGGCATTAGCCCTTGAGATTTCCTTAGTTTTCATCAGTAGTAACCAATGCATATATTCTGAGAGTTCCAAAGTCCTTAGTATTTTTCTCCTTCTTCATCAATATACCAAATCTTTGGTTCAGACAACTGGAAGTGATGATTATAATTTACTAAAATGGATTTTTTTCAGGACACCTAAATGAGTTGATAAAAATGTTGGGTATGTGTGTATATGGCGAGGAACAGGGAGAAAAGTTCTTTGCTGAAGTTAGTTTGAAAAATGTTTGATTAAACAAAGTTAAAGCTTTATTTTAACACAATAAGATTTCAATCCATGAATATGTTAACAGCATTTCTAAAGCATATGGAATCACTAAAACAGTAACCCAGAATCTCCCACCTCCACCACTATGGACACCATTTAAATAACTTACGTTCCACTGATCAATGGATACTGCTGACACAGAGACTAGCCAGCTGCTTGCCCACTGTTGTGTCTACATCTGCAATCCCTGAACCCTCAATGTCTCATTAAGGAAGACTTGTGACATTTCCTGGTTACTGCTATTCTGTCAAATGAACTAAACAATCCTGGAGCAAAACTGAAATAATCCATCTACCACTCCAATAGTGCCATGTTCAATTTACTTATGTAAGAGTAGATGCCCGCACTTTTTAAACTTCTAGCTATTCTTTAATTTCTATCAGAAAGATTACAGATAAGTTTTCACTTTGTTCTCTCCTAATTTAGGAAATATAATGATTTCTTAAACTCATATTTTTCTCTCTAAAGTTTACAGAAAACCAACAAGACATTTGATGCTTTCAAATTTACCCTGGAAAAATGATTATTTCTAGGGTTTGTCTGTGGTTCATTTTCTAGCATTCTATTATTTTGTCATTACATATGAAGGAAAGATACATTTTTCTAGATCATTTGATCACATATCTGATGGGGTGCAGTGGAAGGGGAAAAGGAAATTCACTAGTAAGAATGGAAGTCAATCTTGGATTGAAATTCCTAATTATTTTCTCACCTAAAAAGGAAATGTTATCTAATGTTGGCCTTTCATCTGTTTAACAAGCTAAATGACTGAATTAACCATGGTAAGGGTATTGTTAATATTACACTTTGTTTGGAATTGGGCTGTGGGAAATAGGAGTTTCTACAGAAAGTTAAGCCAAGTTAAACAGAGAAGGAAAAAAAAAAGTTATATTCTCTTTACTCCAAGTCTGGGTTGAAAGGTTGATTATGTGGGAAGATGCCAAAGGGTCAGATATTCAAAACCCATGGAATCTGGCTTCTTGACAAATACCTAAATATAACTTATGGTTTCAAGTACTTTTTCTATTTTGTTCCATTAATTTGGAAATTCTGGTATAGATTGTTATCAAAACCCAAAGAAGTAGTTTATTCTTTATTACAAATGGTTTAGATACTTACAAAGTAAATAAAAAGTTTCCATTTTTGCATACATGTTTAATTGCTTTATAGACATTATGTTTTTCAGATGAAATATGTCCATCACACAATTAGCCCCTAATTTATTTTTAGGTACTCACAATATCATGGTTTCATTGAATATTTAGAGAACATTCTTAATGAAATAGACCATGATTTTATATAAAATTATGTAGTATTTTTCTTTAGTTTATATATAAAGTTACATTAATTTGACAGTCTTGTGTGTTAGGAAATTGACTTAAAATGAATCACTTAGTTTTATAAATTACTGAAACCAAATTGTGGAAATTGTCATTTTATATAAAATCTAGTGTAAGTTTGATGATATATATCTGTATTGTTATTAATGGAATTTACACTGTAAAATGACTCCTCTGTGGTCTACCGTGTGCTGTGTTGCCTTATTTTAGCATGACTTTGGTCCAATGTATACACTGCTCTGGGTTGCAACATTAACATAAATATTATAAAATTGTTGGTATAGTTGATCCCTCTGATGTACTGATTATTTATTGAAAAAAAATCTTGATTCTTCTTTAAGAATCATAACACTGTTATTTTTGGTTAAGCTTTATGTTCTTTCAGTTCTAATTTTTAAACTTGAAAGAAATGTTCTAAACTCTCTTGAAACACAAAACAATTCTTGTTTTTAATTTTCTCACCTAATGCTGATAGTTGCTCTGCCTTAAATTTGCTTTGAATTCAGTGTTGTTTTGTCCAAGAGCTAATTTACTTATCTTCGTAGTCTGTTCATCTTACTATAGGAAGTTCAGGATGTTCCTGGAAGGGATTGGCTATGTCTTCTCTCCTTGCTAAGCAAAGATTGTTGTTATTTGTCCTCTGACACAAAGTGAACAGAAATGTCAGTGAATATGGAGTCAAGATCAGACCCTAAGTCAACCATTTAATGAGAATAAACAGACTCTGGTCTGACGTCACGGAAATGGCGCCGTGAGCAGCGCGTCCGACAGATCTCCCCAAAATCACAACAAATTTATCAACTAGAAACAGAAAAACTTATCCTCGGAGCATTCCGGAGTTCCACACAAACTGAAAGCGAAAGGACTATTACCACTTGAATCTGAGAGACGAAGGTTAACTACCGCAGGGACGTTCATTCAAGCCGCGGAGACAGTGCGCCTGTGGTGAGTCAGCCCACACTCGGGAGCAGGAGAGGCAAGCAGCCGCTGGCGCGCTCCCGGTCCGGTTGCAGAGCGAGTACCACCCACAGTCTGGAGCGGCGAGCAGCCGCCGGCGCGCCCGGTCCGGTTGCAGAGCGAGCACCGCTAACATTCCCAGCGGCCCGTGCACTGCGAGTGAGAGTCCCCAGCCACCGGTGCCCGGAGAACCCCATTCGCGCGCATGCCCTGGGCATTCCACGTGCCCAGAGCGCCCTACTGGCCCGCACACCCAGGGTGCCCCATTATCCTGCGCCCGGTGCGATCCAGCCGCCAGGGGCGGGGCAAGCGGGAGAGGCGCCAGGGCGGTCTTCCCTACTTGGGAGATTCTCTCCGTGGGCGGGGCACCTCACCCAGCCATTCAAGCTAACAATCAAGCATTGGGGGAGGGGCGCGCAGGCAGCCTGAAATACCTTCGGGAGCACAGCTGCGACCCAATCACTGAAATTAGCTTAACCCATGAAATCTGCACACCCACGGGTTCTAATTGATGAGATCTCTCTCAGTTCAGTGATCCAAGACAAGAGGCGTGATATTTTTTAGAGCCTCTCGCTAAAGGGGCGGGGGCAACTTCTGATTGATAGAGCCTCCATATTCAGGGATAAACGCTAACAAGAGGGACTTGGCAGATAATAAGATCTATACTACACTAGTCGCAAGCAGAGACTAGTGCCTCTTCTTCCCAGCAAAAACAGGCTACAAAGTGTGGAAAGCCTGGGTTGAGTGGTCCAACTGAATGCTAGGCACGGAACAGTCACCTTGACAACAATTGACTCCCACCCCCACCTGATTACACTGGAGGCTCTGACTGCCAGAGCCTTTCCCAAAGCCTTGCACTGAGTGGGGATAGAGTGGGGATTTCCTAGCTCTTTGAGCCTCTTACTCCCCAGGTAGAAGCAGTTGCAGCCTTATAGCTGGATCACCAGGCTGCTAATTAAGGAAGGGGGGACTAGGAGAGAGACTCAAGGAAAGCAAACTCTCTCATCATTGGACCCTGCAAACGCCAACAAGCCTTGACTACCAGCAAGACTAAAGCCAATTAAATGACATTGCCATAGAATCCCATCAACTGCAAATCCCTACCTAAGTGTGACACAGGGGCAGAGCCTGGGGTACAGAGTCACCGACCAGGAAGAGGGAGAGAAAAGAAAAAGGAAGAAGTTAACCTCTCAAAATCAAGAAAAATCCACAGACTTTACAACTTGTTCCACTAATTTTTTTGTTGTTGTTGTCTGTCTCTTCTATCTTATTGCCTTTATTATTATTATTTCTATTTCCTCCACCTCGACCCTTCTATTCTCTGCCCATCTTATGCTTCCCTTTTCTTGAACTACACTACCCATGAGTGTTACATTTTATTTCTCTTCTTCATCCTCACCCTCCTTTAAGGTTATACTCCAAAACACTTAACTCTCACTCTCTCCTCTTTTGTTTTTTTGTTTTGCTTTATTTTGTTTTTTTCTCTTCCTTTTTTTTCTTCCTTTGTTTTTCTCTTTTTCTTATTTTTTCCTATCTATTCATTTTTTTCTTTTCTCGTTTTACTTTTCCTCCCATTTAATCCTCAATCATGAACAAATTAGTTAATTTGGGACTCAAGGTTTTTTTTTGGTTTTATTTTTCTTTTTTGCTTTTGTTTTTGTTTTTTTTGTTTTTTTTTTATTTTTGTGGCAGTTTGGGTACTTTTTACATTATTTTTTAACTCACTAGCATTCCTCCCAACCCAAGGTCTCCATTGTATTTAGTCTTCGCTCTACTTAATACAACAGATTTTTACTTATTATTTTTATTTTTTTCTTCATTATTCTTTTTTTCTCCTTTTTTCTGGTTCCCTCTTATCCCTCTCAGTATATCTCTTAGTCGACCATCACTTAAAAGCAAATCATCTTATGCTTGTCTAAGATTTTCTTCCTTTTTTTTTTTTTTTTTTTTTTGCATTTAGTAGGTCCCTACTCCCTTTTTCTGCCCCTTGAATTCTTCACCCCAAATCAGGCCCTCCATTATAGGCAGTTTTTGTTCCATTTAGCATAATATAATTCACAGGTCATCACGATATTTCCCTGAGGAGGGGAGAGGAGGAAAAGAGAAGAAAGAAAAAAGGGGGAAACAATAAATTATATATATATTTTTTGTGGGGTGTTTTACCTATTTAGTTTTTTTTGTTTGTTTGTTGTTTTTTTTTACTTTATACTCTTTATTAATTCTAATTAGTGCTATCAACAAGACCACACTCAGATGCCAATAAGAAAGAGGAAATCGAATATTATGGATACAAAAGAAAGAGAGGTAACACAAATAGATGTGGAAAAATCTATGGAGAAAAGACTTAACATATTGGAAGCCTTGGAGCTAAATGACAGAGAATTTAAAATAGAAATCTTAAAAATACTCAGAGATATACAAGAAAACACAGAAAGGCAATATAGGGAGATCAGAAAACAACTCAATGAACACAAAGAATATATTACCAAGAAAATTGAAACTATAAAAACAAATCAAACAGAAATGAAAAACTCAATTCACAAGCTGAAAAATGAGGTAACAAGCTTAGCTAACAGAACAACCCAGATTGAAGATAGGATTAGTGAAATAGAAGACAAACAACTTGAGGCACAACAGAGAGAAGAAGAAAGAGACTCAAAAATAATAAAAAATGAGAAAGCCCTACAGGAATTGTCTGACTCCATCAGAAAGAATAACATAAGAATAATAGGTATATCAGAGGGAGAAGAGAAAGAAAATGGAATGGAGAATATACTCAAACAAATAATAGACGAGAACTTCCCAAGCCTGTGGAAAGAACTAAAGCCTCAAATTCAAGAAGCCAACAGAACACCGAGTTTCCTTAACCCCAACAAACCCACTCCAAGGCACATCATAATAAAGATGACACAAACCAACGACAAAAAAAAAATTCTCAAGGCAGCCAGGGAAAAGAAGAGTACAACATATAAAGGAAGGCCTATTGGATTATCATCAGATTTCTCAGCAGAAACTCTACAAGCTAGAAGAGAGTGGACCCCAATATTTAAAGCCCTGAAAGAGAGGAACTTTCAGCCAAGAATACTATACCCATCAAAGCTATCCTTCAAGTACGAAGGAGATATAAAAACATTCACAAATACAGAAAAGATGAGAGAATTTATCATCAGAAAGCCCCCACTCCAGGAAATACTAAAGGGGGTTTTCCAACCAGATTCAAAGAACAAAAGAAAACAACATCACAAGTATCAGCTCCACCAAGAACACAATAAAACCAAACTTAAACTGTGACAACAAAGGAAAAAAAGGGGGGAGAGGATGGAGATTAACAGTAGCAAAGGACGATGAAGTGCAGAAATACTCATAAGATAAGGTGCTACAATGAATATGGTAGGTACCCTTTTCTTTACTTAATGGTAACCACCCTTGAAAAAACCACCACAAAAACACTTGACTTAAAAAAGGTAGCAACAGAGTAAAGAAGTATGGAACACAAACAAACAAAAACAAATGATAGAAAAACAAAAGAGAAGAATCAAACAAGATACAAAACTAACAGAAAGCAATTTATAAAATGGCAGTAGGGAACCCACAAGTGTCAATAATTACACTAAATGTAAATGGATTAAACTTACCAATAAAAAGACACAGAGTAGCAGAATGGATTAAAAAAGAAAATCCAACTATATGCTGCCTACAAGAAACACATCTAAGCAACAAGGATAAAAACAAATTCAAAGTGAAAGGCTGGAAAACAATACTCCAAGCAAACAACACCCAAAAAAAAGCAGGTGTAGCAATACTCATGTCTAATAATGCTGACTACAAACAGAAAAATTCTCAGAGACAAAAATGGTCATTTCATAATGCTTAAGGGGAAGCTGAATCAAGAAGACATAACAATCCTTAATATATATGCACCAAACCAAGAAGCACCAAAATATATAAGACAGCTACTTATTGACCTTAAAACAAAAACTAACAAAAATACAATCATATTTGGAGACCTCAATACACCGCTGACGGCTCTAGATCGGTCATCCAAACAGAGAATCAATAAAGATATAGTGGCCTTAAACGAAATACTAGAACACCTGGATATGATAGACATCTACAAGACACTTCATCCCAAAGCAACAGAGTACACATTTTTCTCTAGTGTACACGGAACATTCTCAAGAATTGATCATATGTTGGGCCACAAAGACAATATCAGCAAATTTAGAAAAATTGAAATTGTACCAAGCATATTTTCTGATCATAAAGCCTTGAAACTAGAATTCAACTGCAAAAAAAAAAGGGAAAAACCCACAAAAATGTGGAAACTAAACAACATACTTCTAAAAAATGAATGGGTCAAAGAAGAAATAAGCGCAGAGATCAAAAGATATATACAGACAAATGAAAATGAAAATACGACATAGCAGAATCTCTGGGATGCAGCAAAAGCAGTAATAAGAGGAAAGTTCATATCACTTCAGGCCTACATGAACAAACAAGAGAGAGCCGAAGTAAACCACTTAACTTCACACCTTAAGGAACTAGAAAAAGAAGAACAAAGACAACCCAAAACCAGCCGAAGAAAGGAGATAATAAAAATCAGAGCAGAAATAAATGAAATAGAGAACAGAAAAACTATAGAAAAAATCAATAAAACAAGGAGCTGGTTCTTTGAAAAGATCAACAAAATTGACAAACCCTTGGCAAGACTCACCAAGGAAAAAAGGCACAGGACTCAAATAAATAAAATTCAAAATGAAAGAGGAGAGATCACCCCAGACATCATAGATATACAAAGAATTATTGTAGAATACTATGAAAAATTATATGCCACCAAATACAACAAGCTAGAAGAAATGGATAAATTCCTAGAACAATACAACCTTCCTAGACTGAGCCATGAAGAAGCAGAAAGCCTAAACAGACCAATCAGCAAGGAGGAAATAGAAAAAACTATTAAAAACCTCCCCAAAAATAAAAGTCCAGGCCCAGACGGTTATACTAGTGAATTCTATCAAACATTCAAAGAAGACTTGGTTCCTATTCTACTCAAAGTCTTCCAAAAAATTGAAGAAGAAGCAATACTTCCAAACACATTTTATGAGGCCAACATAACCCTCATACCAAAACCTGGCAAGGATGGCACAAAGAAAGAAAACTACAGACCAATATCTCTAATGAATACAGATGCTAAAATACTAAACAAAATAGTGGCAAACCGAATACAACAACATATTAAAAAAACAATACATCATGATCAAGTGGGATTCATCCCAGAATCTCAAGGATGGTTCAACATACGCAAAACGGTTAACGTAATACACCATATCAACAAAACAAAGAACAAAAACCACATGATCTTATCAATAGATGCAGAAAAGGCTTTTGATAAAATACAACACAATTTTATGTTTAAGACTCTCAACAAAATGGGTATAGAAGGAAAATATCTCAACATGATAAAGGCCATATATGATAAACCATCAGCCAACATCTTATTTAACGGCATAAAACTGAGGACTTTCTACCTTAAATCAGGAACAAGACAGGGTTGTCCACTCTCTCCACTCTTATTTAACGTGGTGCTAGAAGTTCTGGCCAGAGCAATCAGACAAGACAAAGAAATAAAAGGCATCCATATCGGAAAAGAAGAAGTAAAGGTATCACTTTTTGCTGATGATATGATCCTATACATCGAAAACCCGAAGGACTCCACAAAAAGATTATTAGAAACAATAAACCAATACAGTAAGGTCGCAGGATACAAAATTAACATACAAAAGTCCATAGCCTTTCTATATGCCAACAATGAAATATTAGAAAACGAACTCAAAAAAATAATCCCCTTCACGATTGCAACAAAAAAAATAAAATACCTAGGAATAAACATAACAAAGAACGTAAAGGACCTATATAATGAAAATTACAAAGCATTGTTAAGGGAAATCGAAAAAGATACAATGAGATGGAAAAATATTCCTTGTTCTTGGATAGGAAGAATAAATATAATCAAAATGGCCATATTACCCAAAGCAATATACAAATTTAATGCAATTCCCATCAAAATCCCTATGAGATTTTTTAAAGAAATGGAACAAAAAATCATCAGATTTATATGGAACTATAAAAAACCCCAAATAGCCAAAACAATCCTAAGGAAAAAGAATGAAGCTGGGGGCATTACAATACCTGACTTTAAACTATATTATAGGGCCACGATAATCAAAACAGCATGGTATTGGCAGAAAAATAGACACTCAGACCAATGGAACACAATAGAAAGCCCAGAATTAAAACCACATATATATGGTCAAATAATCTTTGATAAAGGGGCCAACAACACACAATGGAGAAAAGAAAGCCTCTTCAACAAATGGTGTTGGGAAAACTGGAAAGCCACATGCAAAAGAATGAAACTCGACTACAGCCTGTCCCCGTGTACTAAAATTAATTCAAAATGGATCAAAGACCTAAATATAAGACCTGAAACAATAAAGTACATAGAAGAAGACATAGGTACTAAACTCATGGACCTGGGTTTTAAAGAACATTTTATGAACTTGACTCCAATGGCAAGAGAAGTGAAGGCAAAGATAAATGAATGGGACTACATCAGAATAAAAAGTTTTTGCTCAGCAAGAGAAACTGATATAAAGATAAACAGACAGCCAGCTAAATGGGAAATGATATTTTCAAACAACAGCTCAGATAAAGGCCTAATATCCAAAATTTACAAAGAACTCATAAAACTCAACAACAAACAAAAAAACAATCCAATAAAAAAATGGGAAGAGGACATGAACAGACACTTCTCCCAGGAAGAGATACAAATGGCCAACAGATATATGAAAAGATGCTCAGCTTCATTAGTTATTAGAGAAATGCAAATCAAAACTACAATGAGATACCACCTCACTCCTGTTAGATTAGCTATTATCAACAAGACGGGTAATAGCAAATGTCGGAGAGGCTGTGGAGACAAAGGAACCCTCATTCACTGTTGGTGGGACTGTAAAGTAGTACAACCATTATGGAGGAAAGTATGGTGGTTCCTCAAAAGACTGCAAATAGAACTACCTTATGACCCAGCAATCCCTCTACTGGGTATATACCCCAAAACCTCAGAAACATTGATACGTGAAGACACATGTAGCCCCATGTTCATTGCAGCACTATTCACAGTGGCCAAGACATGGAAACAACCAAAAAGCCCTTCAATAGAAGATTGGATAAAGAAGATGTGGCACATATACACTATGGAATACTACTCAGCCATAAGAAATGATGACATCAGATCATTTACAGCAAAATGGTGGGATCTTGATAACATTATAAGGAGTGAAATAAGCAAATCAGAAAAAAACAAGAACTACATGATTCCATACATTGATGGAACATAAAAACGAGACTAAGAGACATGGACAAGAGTGTGGTGGTTACCAGGGGTGGGGGGAGGGTGGATGCAGGAGGGAGGGAGGGAGAGAGTTAGGGGGAGGGGGAGGGGCACAGAGAACTAGATAGAGGGTGGCGGAGGACAATCTGACTTTGGGCGAGGGGTATGCAACATAATTTAATGACAAAATAACCTAGATATGTTTTCTTTGAATATATGTACCCTGATTTATTAATGTCATCCCATTACCATTAATAAAAATTTATTTTTTAAAAAAATAATGAGAATAAACTCCATACACATTTTTTTAAAGAGAAAGACAGAGACAGAAACAGACAGACAGACAGGGACAGATAGACAAGAAGGGAGAGAGTTAGAAGCATCAACTCATAGTTGCGGCACCTTAGTTGTTCATTGATTGCTTTTTTATATGTGCCTTGACCCCAGGGCTCCAGCTGAATCAATGACCCCTTGCTCGAGTCAGTGACCTTGGGCTCAAGCCATCAACCTTTGAGTTCAAGCCAGTTACTATGGGGTCATGCCTATGATCCCACGCTCAAGCTGGCAACCTCGGGATTTCAAGCCTGGCTCCTCAGCATCCCAGGCCAATGCTCTGTCCACTGTATCACTGCTTGATCAGGCCATACAGATTTTCTTACTAAAACTTTTTTCCTTCAGTATAATTTTTTTCAGGTTTGTCATGTCGCTGCTCTGGAAAAGGTGCAAAGGGATCCAGTCTTTTATAATATGTGCTAGTCTCATGAAAATAATGCAGTTTTAGTATTGACTTCTTAACTCTGATATAAAAAGAAATTTTTTAATAAAATTAATAACTTCAGTTAAGAGAAATGAAAGAAACAATGTTTTATTTAAGCAGAGAGAAGAAAATTAACTGGTCGATTATATTGTTAACTGTTTCAAATTAGTTTTTCTGTTAGAAAATAGAAAACTAGAGGTTAGAATTGTTTTCATTATGAAAGTAGATTGCTGAATCCTAGCAGCTATGAAACTCACAAAAGAACCTGACAGGCAATCACTTTTTCATGTTGATTCTGTGTAATTTATTTATATACACTTTATCCATAGGAGTTAAAAGACAATAATTGACTACTAACTTTATCATGATAGAAAATAGTAATATTCAGTCAATATAGAAATTTAAACCTCAAAAGACAAAATGTACTTTGAATAATAGTAAAAAACCCCACAGTTTTTATGGTTCGAATTTTTACTGTTTTCTTGTGGAAAATATAATATCTTTAGAAGGAAGTATAAACGACTGTTTGTCATTTGTGTAATGCTTATCTTTTATTAAAATCCTTGCCATGATAAAAAGTTAGTAAACCTTGATTTTAATAAAAAAGATCATTAGAACAACACAAGTAGACGTTATAAAAAGGATGAGAACAATGATAAATAGAAAATTCCCTATATGAAAAATTATAGATAAGCATTAAGCTATTTTCTTTCCCTTCTTGAATACACAGAAACAGATAAAGAAATTCATTCAATTAGTAGTATTGAGCTCGTAGTCTCTGAATCTCATTTGCGACTTTTACATCAATTTTCTCTCCAGTGCTAACCCAAGATAGAACTGCTACCATAGTTTGTTTATCTAGGGCAGGGGTCTCTTTTTGGCTGAGAGAGCCATGAACGCCACATATTTTAACATGTAGTTCAGTGAGAGCCATACAACGACCCATGTACGTTATGCATTATCCAATAAAAATTTGTTGTTGTCCCAGAGGACAGCTGTGATTGGCTCCAGCCACCCACAACCATGAACACAAGCGGTAGAAACTGAATGGATTGTAATACACAGGAATTTTTTATATTTTTAACGTTATTATTTTTTTTATTAAATATTTGTCTGCCAGTCAGATGCAGCCATCAAAAGAGCCACATCTGGCTCGCGAGCCATAGGTTCCCGACCCCTGATCTGGGGCATTGCTGTTGGAAATACATCTACATTATTCACTCAAGGTATCAATGACAGTGTGTAATTTAAAGGTAATGAATATTTTTAACTCCTTCTTTGGCTGCACAGGTCTCTAGGATATCTCTATTGATGAAAAGGCTCATTCATGTCAAGTCAGAAACAATCATGATTGATGTCCTTCATATTTGTTCCTAAGCTTAAGGTCTCATAGCATTAGGTGCAGAAAAATCAAATTACCCTACTGGTTTAAGAAGGAGTAAGCAAATTTCTATTAGAACACAGCATTTACCACCCAACATTTTAATTTCTCTGATACTTTTAATTTTTAGTAACCACCACTGAAGAAACAAAGAAGGTATTATCTTCTATAAATAGTTTGTTTGGAATGTCTCAGCCTGCTGGATGAGACCTTGTCTTTTGAGTAACAGTTTGAAGTGAGTAGGAAAGAATAAAAAAAGTTGGAAGTCAAAAAGAAAGATAAGATAAACAGTAGAAGGGGCAATCAAAGAACTGTAAAGTGAAGAAGATGCTATGGAGAGAGGAATAAAACAGGAGAAAGGGAATGTTTAGTGAGAGATAAGGAAGGAAAAAATAAGAAAAAACTAAGATAAGAGGAAACAGAGAAAAGAAAGGGAAAGAATAAAGAAAAGAGGAAGAGATTTGAAGAGAGAATAGTTATTTGTAGACATGTGTTACTAAAACTACCACGGAAGATTGAAACTGTAGTTCTTTCTCTTTGGGGTGGTGCCACTCTTTGTGACTTTGACATTCATCTCTTCAGTCCTCTGGGTGTCTGTGATTGGTCAGGTTTCCTGTAGTGCCTGCTGTCCTGGGTATTTGGGTCTGGGCATTTACCTAGAAGATATGCTTCCAAACTAAACGGCACTATGAAGAGACTGTGGCTCAGTTGCCGGTAATCTTGCTCAAATAAGAAAACTCCCTGTAGCTAAGGAGAAGTGTGAGCTTAAATCTGCACTTCTGTTTTGCCTTCACATATGTGGTGTTCTATGCTAGAAGAAGAGAGAATAAAGCAATTGCTAACCAGCAGCAAAAACAGCTCCTCTTCCTGTGGCTCGAAGTAATACTCAGAATCATCCAAAAGGGACTTAGCAACAATTAAAAATATAATTATACTATCCAGAGTTTCTGCACTTCTCTGCCCTAGCTATTGTAATGTTCATAAAAGGTCTTTCCAAATTCAGAAAAGCATTTGAATTGGATCCAAAGTCATCATCGACAAGTTTGCCTTTATTCTTGTATGAGGACCTTGCTCTTGATCAGGTTTAGCCAAAAAATAAACAATATTTTCAAACTCTCTGGCATAAGAACATGACAGTTGTCCTGCATCTATAATGAAGAACTTTGGCACTGGCAAAAAAAAAGTACATTTTCTTTTAGTTCGATTTACTGACAAGCATTCACAAAAGGTTTCTCAGACAAATCAGTTCTTATCAGGATAAGAGAAACACTAACAATAGATTGGAATGATCAGATAAGGCTTTATAAAATTAATAAATTGGTTTCTAGAGAAGATATTTCAAAAAGAACGTTGATTCTACTATAATCAAGCAACTCTTTGTAAACAATTAAAAAACATGTTTTCATTGGCAAAGTGCTGACACTGATTTGCATCAGTTATAGAAACACTGATTGAGAAAAGCAATCTGACAAATTGTATAGGCAAACACATTGCTTGACAGGAAATCAGAAATGACCCTTCAGTCAGTCTCCCTTATTATCTACAAAATCCAATTCCTATCCCTGGACCATGAGACACTCCCATAGTGTTGAAGGAAAGAATAAGATGGAGAAATCATATCCGATTACTAGTTTCAATGCGTGGCATCCAGGCTAGATTGTGAAGAAGAAAATGTGTGGCCAGGTAGATGTGTCCTAAGTAGTCACCAAAGCATGGGCTCTTTGTATAAATATATTGCAGAACATGAGAAAGATTCCTATCAGAGAGTGAGCATATTAAAACCCCGCTCTGTTTGTTTATCTCTTCTACAAGCCTTTGCCAAATTCATAATCATATACTCTATGAATGACTTATCTGGCAATGCCTCAAAACTTCAGACATATTTAGGAAAACATTCAGTTTTCTGTGGTTTATGTACTAAAAATACAAAGGCTTTAAAGTCAAAGACATGAGTGCTGAGGGTTGTGACAGGCTTACTTAAAGTGTTGGTGGTCATGCTGGTCTGCTTAGTCAGATCTGCAAAGCACAAACTTTTCCAAGCCCAGTGGCCTTGAAGCAGGATAATTCTAAGCTTTTCCGATACAAAAGGGCTTCAGAGTAACCACATAGTACTTGGTGATGATAGATGAAGTGGTTTTTTTTTTTAAATATTTCAACTAATAGTTACCAAAGGAATGAGACAGTTAGAAACTCTCTAATTTGCAATTTCTAGTGCAATAAATGATCCAGGCAGCAACAAAGTCTGCCAACCCAAGGTTCCAAGGAGTCAATCTTCATCATGAGAAACAGATGTAACCTGGTAGACCCAGCCCTTTGGTTCTGAATGGCTTCACGGTTTTTCTGCACTCTTCAGAATTTTTTTCACTGCGTATCCCTGTCCCTTCCTCTCTCCTCTTTTCTTTCTTCCTTCTGTCTTTTCTTCCTTCCTCCTCCAATAACTGCTTATTGAGACCAAGTTGTAATTGTCACTGAGCACATGAAAAATCTAACATTCATTCTTTTTTTATTTGTCCTTGAGGGACAGTATTGAATAGAAAAAAAAAAAAAAAAAGCAAGGACCAGGGCCCTGGCCAGTTAGCTCAGTGGTAGAGAGTCAGCCCAGTATGTGGAAGTGCCAGGTTTGAAGTTCCCAGTCAGGGCACACAGAAGAAGTGGCCATCTACTTTTCTACTTCTCCTCCCCTGTTCCCTCTATTTCTCTTCTCCTCCCTCAGCTATGGCTTAAATAGTTCAAGCAAAGTTGGTCTCAGGCACAGAGGATGTCTCTATGGCCTGCCTTAGGCACTAAAATTGCTCAGTAGCTGAGCAACGGAGCAGCAGCCCCAGACAGGCAGAACATCCCCTGATAGGGAGCTTGCCAGGTGAATCCTGACTGGGGCACATGTGGGGGTCTGTCTCTGCCTTCATGCCTCTCACTTAATAATAAATTTTTTTTTAATGCAAAGGTCAGACTCAATTAGATTCCGATACCAGTTCTGTCGCTTTCAAACTATGGGATTTAATCTATGTGACTTAAGCCTTCTGAGCTTGAGTTTTCCACTTCTCAGATTTATTTTGAGGATAAATGAGCAAGGTTTGTAAAGTATTTGACACTTGAAAAGAATAAGCTCATGATGTTTCCTATTCCTCTGCCTCACGCACTGATGGGGAAGCCCAAAGAGTGCTTTCTTATTGGTATTCTCTTCAGTCTGCGTCTGTCTGCTCTCAGGGACCCGGGTAGACTGTGCAATAAGGGTCCAAAGAGTCCAGAGTGATTGTGTTCTCTAGCAGTTCAAGGGGCTGTCAGATGGGGCAGGATAGATATTGTTTCTTTAATGTGGAGGAAAATTCACCAGCAACATCTCCAAAAATAGTGTCTGGTATTCTAATACCGTGATATACTGCTAGGCTGGCTTTCAAAAGACTTACATCCAAAGTTCACCTTTTAGATAAGGCAAATTCTTTTTTTTTTAAATCAGAGTTATATTTAGCCACTCTTAAAAAAAAAAAAACCTGGATGCTTTTTACTGCATAAAACTTCCCAATAGAAATGAATCACAAACTTTAACATAACTCACAAAGTTCAAAATATAACATAATTCTACCAAGCCATTGAATATGTATGTCCATTAGGTAACAATACAGGTTTTGTATACAAAAGTAAATAAACTAATTCTAATTTCTCTTTTATTTACAAAATTACAATCAATATAAAAATAAATAACAAAATAAAATAATAAAAAATAGCAGTCAATATAAACTTTTGCTACTGGAGATTTCAAAACCAACTTTCATTTGTAGTTTTGTAATTGAAAGCAAGTCATTTTCATAACTGAGGAAATTAATGAGTGTACATTGTGACAGTAGACTGGAAAGGGTACTTTCATCATTTAGACCAGTGATTTTTCACTGGTGCACTGTAAGAATTTTTAAAATATGCAATATCTGACAATTTAATCAGGGGCATTGACTTCTTTTCCTTTAGAGTGTCAAAATAAAAACTGACAACACCCACCCCAAAATCAAAATTACACCTTCTATCTTTTTAGTCAAATTGGCAAAAAGTATATTTTTTGGTGTGTCATAGAACTTTAGTAATTAGTTTATGTGTGCCACAAGATGAAAAAGGTTGAAAATAGCTTACGTAGACTAAGGGAGATATATTAGGTATTAATAATTGTGACTTGATAAGAAAACATTATTTTTTAAGTGTGATCTAATAAAATGAGCAAGTGCTTGGCAGATAGATTTGTGTTAAAATTCCTGCTCTCTCACGTAATACTTATTTGAACTGTTATAAATCCTTAGACATCACTTAATTTCAGTACCCTTGTCATTAAAGTGAGAGTGATAATATCTATCTCTCAGAATTACCTTTTTTAATAACTGAGATTAATTTGGCAGGCCTTCACTAAAGTGAATTCATAATTAGAAGCCCTTGACAATTCATCCCATATTAATTAGCCTGTCACCATGCCCTCTCCTCATTTCTTTTGTTCCTGTCACATATGATACTTAATCAAGGCATACCAGGAAGTGATAGATTCAATAATGTGGTTAGCTTCACTTGAGTTTGGTAAATTATCTACTGTAAGTGGTTTGTGATAGATAGAGATATTATTGCAGAATAGTTTTACAGAAATAATGGATTGCATGCTTGTCCAGTCCTTTCCTGAGAAGATACCATCATAATATTATATTAGGATTTGCCTTTTACTTGACAAAATAAGAATTTCTTGGGGAATTTAGTGCAACTTAATACTAGATTTTGTTCTGTACTCAAATTCTAATGAATGTGTGTGTGTGTGTGTGTGTGTGTGTGTGTGTGTGTGTGTGAAGGGTACAGGGGCTCCCCAGACCTCCAACAATCTGTGCTCTGGACACCAGCTGGGTTTCCTAAAATTCAACTCAACTTTGACACCTATACATACCTGGAGATAGCATCAGATTCCACAGGGTAAGGGTTCAGTCCTCTCAGATGGCACCTTTCCCCCTCACCACATATACATACTTCAGACTCTAATCACAAGCCCAGGCTATCTTCTGTGCTTCTGACCTACCATCTACAGATTATAGCTTCCAAGGACCTTTTATACCTCGGGTTGCAATCACAAATCTGGTTGTTAACAACTGGTTATTAATCAGAGGTTTCCATAACCTCCTCTTTGAGTTTGATTAATTTGCTAGAACAACTCCCAGAATTTAGGGAACTAAGAGAAACATTTTACTTACTAGATTACTACTTTAATATAAAAGAATATAACTCAGGAGCAAACAAATGGAAAAGCTACATGGGGCAAAGGGTATGGAGCTTCTCTTTAGGTTTTTGTTGAGGCTTCATTACAGAGGCATGATTGACTAAATCGTTGACCACTGTTGAGTAAACTCCATCTCTAGGTCAGGAGGTGGAACTGCAAGTTCTAATTCTCACATGTTGGTTTTGGCAACCAGCTCTTACCCTGAAGTTACTTAAGAAGCTTCCCCAAATCACCTCATTAATATAATAAAATTCATCTTGCTCTCACCACTTAGGAATATCCAGTGGTTTGGGGAGCTTTGTGCCAGAAACAGGGAAGAAACTATATTTATAAATCACAGTATCACAAATACATAGCTCCAAAGTAATAAGAGAGAAGGTACCATGTGCCAATACATATACTATGAACCAGTATGCCACCTACCTACCTAGCATGTATATAGAAGAACTACTGTGCTTGAATAATAAAAGAAAGAAAACAGATAATGAAAACACCTATGTAAAGATAGCGATGAGTTAGGGTCATGGATATGAAGCTTTGACTGTTTAAGTCTCCCAGAAACAAGAGCTGGACCGATGCTATATAATTCATGAAAACAGGAATATCGTTGTGTGCACACCAGACTGAAAGTAATGACATACTCAACTTGTCTTCCTTGTCCTTTGGCAGTGTTTCAAAGCATGCTCCTTTGCACCTTATCTCAAGGAAAATACACGCAGCTTGCCATTAGTTCACTGATTAAAGGAAAGAAAGCCAAAGATACAGATGCTCAAAAAGTGTGTCCCCAGATTTGGCAACTCACTTTGTATTACTCAGACCTGACTCTGCCCTGCTACCCCACCCATGTTATTATCCATACTGCTACTTTTTTCACTGGAAGAAAAACCAACTTCACAGGCTATGCACTTCTTTTTTAATATTATGAAAGAAAAATGCACATTAAAAAAAATAAACAGGAGCACATTTTAATAGATACATATATTACTAATTACTTATTCATTCCTATCTGGCATATTGACTTATATAACTATTAAAGAGATTGAAATGGGAAACCAATCTTATATAAGGACTAAAATGGTGGAATGGGTAAGATTATCAAAGAGGGGAAAAGGTTACCAAAAACCCCAAACAGGAAAAGTAGTGAATTGCAAACGCTAATTGCTAGACCTGCTTGAATTGTTAGTAACCAGGAAAATAGCAACAAGCTAGTAAAGATTTATAGCTGCTAGTGCATGCTATTCCCAGGCCACCACTTGGGAACTTAAAAGAAGAGAAGTTTCTTATCAGAGAGAACTTTTCCCTCAAGTTTGTATTTTAATTGTCCACTATCATAAGAGCATCTCACTCCAATGACCTATCAGAGCAGGTATTTCTGAACCTTTCTCTTTCATTGGTGGGTAAATCTTACATGGTTTTAGCTCCTAATATCCTCATACCTTGGTAAATTGATTATAGTACTGTATTAAGGAGTTTATTCATTTGATAGAAAAACTGGCTTTTCCCTGAAGGAGTTTTGACTCAAGTTAGCAGGAAAATAATGAGTTATTTTATAAGGAGTGGCATGAACCATTAAGATGGTGAAATAAAGTCCATGATTCATACATTGCTGCAACTAAATTTATACCAGATAACTTAGAGTTTAATAAAACTGTGCTTTGTTAATCAACACATGCAGAGTTTGAAGGTTATAGAACGCCATGAAATAATCTAAACATCAACTGTACATAATTTCTATTAAAAAGCATCTGTTAAATAGGACACTCTACTTTTTATAACATATATTATTTTATTATGATGTATGTTCTTTTTTATTGTGGCAAAAAACTCACCTAACATAAAACACCCCTTTAAGCAAGGTTATGTGTTGTTATTAATGCTGCTCTTGGCACCCAGTAAGATGGTGCAATGCCTTTTCTGAATCAACAGAGACAAATGTATTCAATATAGTTTTAGAACTGCATTATTACTATAAGTTTAATTTTATTTTAATTTTTTCCATTGATTTAGTAGAGAGAAGAAAGGAGAGAGGGAGAAAGAGAAAGAAGTATCAGCTCATTGCTTCACTTAGTTGTTCCATTTAGTTGTGCACTCACTGATTGCTTTTCATACATGACCTGACCAGGTGTCAAACCTGCGACCTTGGTGCACTGGGTTAATGTTAATGTTCTATCCACTGAGCAACCCGTCCAGGGCCTGAAGTTTAATATTTTGAGGGGGGGGAAGCATGTTCGTATAAAGTGTTTTTCCTCACACTTGCCACATCTTTAGAATTGCCTGGGGAGGAGAATTTGTTGAACATAGAATCTTCCCGGGAGACTTTGGTTCAATGTTTCTGGGGTAGAAAAGGAATTTGCCTCAGGTGATTGTGTTGTACAGGCTGAATGAAAAACAAAGACGCAAACAAGATGTATATCTGTATTTATTAGAATATCTCAGTTTTCATACAGGCTGGATAGCATGTTGATAACACTGTCTCCTTTCATACATTATTGAGCAATCAGGGTTTTCTTTATTCTTAGGAAGTTCGAACACTTCTGGGGTGTCACAGGCTGTTGCTGCTACCTTGATTTACTCTCTGCTGGTGTAGCACCTGTCATTAGCACCAATGAGAACAATGGGCCGATTATGTTAAGGCCTTGGCATGCTCAACACATTTCTACCAGTTCCTTGTGAAAAACCACAAAAGGGAAGTTTCTGAAACAAAGCTTTAGAAATCTTATCCACTCCAAGAGGAAAAATTGGCTCAACAAATAGTTGATTAACCACAGTAAATGCTCATCTTGACTGTTTTATTTGGAGTACAGACAAAAATTGTAGATACAAAACATGTCTCTTTTTTCTTTATAAATAAGAATTACTATTATATTTGCAAGTGACAAATATGTGCCTTTTAAAGAAGAGAAGCATAACGTAAATATTAGATCACAGAAATGGAGAACTGAACCTGTTAGAAGGCTATAAGCTGATATTAAAGTAAGAAAATCAAGCTTACAAAATATGTGTAGTTTAATTACATTATTTTATAATAAAAATAAACATATGAATAAAGATCTATATAAATAGAAAAAATAAAGAGAAAAGTATACCAAAATATTAATAGCATTCTATCTGATTCTAAAAGTATAATTTAGGTTTGCTCTCTTTATTATTTTTATTTTAAAGCATTTTAGCAATTCAGATGCACTACATTCAAAATAAAATTGTTAAAAAATATGTTGAAAAGAATCACAATGCTTTTTTTCTTAAATATTACTGAAAATAGATTTTTAGTTAAGCTTGCTTTTTAATTCCTTTGTACAACTGACCGTGGAAATTTTAGTGTACACCAATGCTAGTAGTAAATTCATGCACCAAAAATCAGGTGTAGAAAGTTCAGACTGAAAGGTGTATTCGATAAGATGACACTAATAATAAGCTGTCAATTCTACAATATATTGATATGTCTTTCATCTCATTTGAAAATTCAGCTCCAGATGAAAACAACTCAATCTTTGATTATAAAAAAGAAAAAAAAGAACAATGTTAAAATATTTATTTAACAAAATCAGTAGAGGTAAGGTTATGTAAATAATCACCTCACGTATAAATGATTTTTTAAAATCTGAAACTATTTACCTTTCAAAGTAAAAATGTCATTTTATGATATGGCTGTTTAGAGAAAATATATGGTTGCCTACAGTGCATTGGGTCCTAGAGCAAATATTTCCCCCTAAGGACTAGGGTAATCATAAATAAGAAAGGATTACGGGAATACTTAATGTGAACATAATTTGCTCCTCTTTAACATCTTACAGAAGTAATGTAGAGAAAAATATTATAATGGATGGAGATTGCTTTGAAGTATTAAAAACACAACTCTAAAAACCATACTTGTTCCGGACAAGTTGAAGTAAGACGATCCAGATTTACTCTTCCACCAGGTACAACCAACACACCTTCCTCCTCCAAATATAGTTCCTAAAACAAGCACTTAAAAAAAAGTTACAGTTAAGAAGCCAATAAAAGAGATAAAATGAAACAGTAATACTAAACATGTCTATTAATCTGAAGGAATGCAGAAAAGGAAGAAAGGAAAACAAAGAACAGATGTAACAAAGGAAAGTCAAACAACAAGATGGTAGATTTAAACCCAAACATGTCTATGGTCATATCAAATACATATAAATGACCTTAACAAATGAATTAAAAGGAAGAGTTTTTTCAATAATCTGAAAAAGAAAAAAGTTAACTAAATGTTGCCCAGTTTTAATACAAAGGCACATGAAAAAAAGTTAAAAATTAAAAAATAGAAAACATAATGGCTGACAGATTGTACAAATAGAACCCAAAGCAGAGTACTCTTTATCTAATATTAAAATTTAGAGTAAAAAGAATAATAGTCCTGCTTGGCCATAGATGCTTTCCTTCTCTTCTTTATTTGTACATAAGGCCAAAGCTTTGTCTCTGAGACCAGGGGTCATAATTCAAATTTCAGGTGATGCTAGATAGGGAACAGACTACATTGAAGTTGAGAGCATGTCACACATCTGAATATGCTGTAATTTATCTAAAAACAAATGAAAACAAATAAAAAATGCTGTACATTCAAACCAAACACATGCCTATTAAGTGAAATGTTTATAAGTCTTAAAACAAATTTTGACCCTTTAAAACAATGGGTATTTGTGCCTACAACTTGATCTGGCTGGAATGACGCTCCATAAATATTTGGCATGGAGAGTCAGCTCCTCTCTGGTGAACTATAGAATTGCCTGACATTATTGGAAGCTTCCTTGAATGGCTTCACTTTTAGAGAGTGTTAGTTGAGGTTTGCTCTAATGAGAATTAATAAAAAACCTCTAAGTGATTTTAAAATTTAATGACATTCTGAAATCTATTCTCTTGTTGAATAGGATGAGAGTTGAATAGTGCTAACAATTATCTACAGCTTTCTTATTTGTATTGATTTCCTTCAAACTCATGGTTTGAACCTCTGTCAATGCCTAAGTAGTTCCACAAATTAAAAATAGGTGCCAATTAGTTACTTAAATCTTTTTAAAATTACTAATGACAGCATGCTAATCATAGATATCTTTGAAGGGCTAACTACAAAAATTGGTTACACATACAATAATTCTTACAAAAACTTCTTAGGAGAATTCTGAAGGAACATAAGCAAGTTCAATTATTAAAAGGTTTTCCATAAAACTTCTAGTCATCCTCAGTGGATCAGGTAACTTACCCGAATGCTTCAGTCCACTATCCGAGTGGATAGTGAACATGATTTGGGAGATGTGTTGGAAATGCCCCATTACCCTTTCCATTGGCTCTGTGTCCTGGGATCCTGACCTGTGAGAATAGTATCAAAGTCTTTCTTGTTCCCTGATTTCTAATTGGACTCATCAAATGAGAGATAATGGAAAGAGATACGGGAGATGGAGGAGAGTAAAGACCTGGTATTTTGTTTGTTTGTTTGTTTGTTTTGGGTCTCCCTAGTAGGGGTTGCCTTAGTGGTTCTCTTCCCTCAAACCAAGGACACAGCTCCCATCAGGGTCTTTCCTTCTCCTTTAAGCTCTGGATTACAGTAGTGACTTCCTCTCCTTGCTCCTTAAAGAGGAAGAATGGTAATGGCTCCAGTGCTACCAGCCTTGGAGTAATCATCATCTCCATTGTTTTATCCAAGCCCAGTTCACATCTTTTAAAGTAGTCCTTTTGGCCTGACCTGTGGTGGCGCAGTGGGATAAAGCGTCGACCTGGAACACTGAGGTCGCTGGTTCGAAACCCTGGGCTTGCCTGGTCAAGGCACATATGGGAGTTGATGCTTCCTGCTCCTCCCCCTTCTCTCTCTCTCTGTCTCTCTCTTTCACTCCTCTCTCTCTAAAAAATCAATAAATAAAATATTTAAAAAAAAAAAAGAAATACTTTGTTTAAAGTAGTCCTTTTTTAAATATTTGCTTCTCAATTAACCAGCTTGAAGGTGCCATCTGTTCTCATGAGGGGCCAACACATGCGGAGTGAGGATAAGAAGTAGTTGATTGGGTACCCAAAGGAAAAAAAAAATGAGAAAAGGCCTGATGTGATGGACAAGATGTCTGAGTAATCTGATAAATTATGTGGAGTGTGTGGTTGGTGGTTCACATTACCAAGAAGAAAAGCTTCCCTCAAAGGGTTCTTATAATTCACTGAAGCATTTAGTAAATTTAAGTGGCTAGCATTCAGACACCGCATGGCAAAGCACAGCTTAGTTTGATTAAGATAGTCTAAGTAAAACTTACGTCAGATATTCTTAAGTTAAATCCTTAGTCAAATATGTAAACAAAATCTGTTTAAAATTCTTTATCATTTTTATTATTCAATACAGCAAAGGACAAAAAATTACCAGAAAAAGATTATGAGAATGGAAATAAACGTGAAAAAGAAGATAATCCTGGGGAAAAGGACCAGCAGGCATTTAATTAGTCATGCAGCTACAAATTGCTTATGGCTTTCTTACCTAGTATGATTTTGCTCAAACATCTACCAAAAACAGACCTTAAACAAAATGTGTTTTTTAAAAATTCTGTATGTGGAATCAAGTTAGTTCTGTCACAGTATACTTTTACTGAGGGGGTAGACAAAATAATAATCTGTCAATTTTCTATAAACTGGAAGACCATGCATCCTAGGGGAGTTACACAAAGTGATGATTCTCATACGACTTCCACCCACGAGCAGGTCTCCGTTGTGCACAGGTCATATGAAAGTTAACAGTGGTGTGTCACTCGGATGTACTTGATGTCAGTTATATTTATCTTAGTGTTTCACTTTTGAAGTAATGTTTTCCTGCAGGATTTCTTTCAATCTGTTAGTCTTGCCTTTCTTCTTTCATTGAGCAGCTTCCTTTGATCA
This sequence comes from Saccopteryx bilineata, assembly GCF_036850765.1. Taxonomy (NCBI): domain Eukaryota; kingdom Metazoa; phylum Chordata; class Mammalia; order Chiroptera; family Emballonuridae; genus Saccopteryx; species Saccopteryx bilineata. Next base: position 170,465,192 of record NC_089490.1, on the reverse strand, counting down.
GAAAATGTTGCTAGCTAAGTAGTGCTTCTGGTTAATTCTCTAGTGAGCAGCTGAGTTTTCCTGGTAATGTCTTCTCAGATAGAGAGAAGTAAGTAGATGTTTGCTTCTCACACCTCAGGCTTCATTACACTTGAATTCAGAAACCATTCTCCCATCTGAATGTGCAATACTTCGAAAGCCGAAATGTTCTCAAGAAGATGCAAATGTCTTACCAGTGGATCCAGCTGGACTCTTTCACTGCTCAAAATGTGGTTTTCATTATGAATGGATTGGCTTTCCAGGGAGAATTTTCACAAGAAAATAAACTCTGACTACTTATCAGTACCAGTAAGCACGAATTAAACAAAGTGATCTGCGTAAATGAGGGCTGTGGATACTGGAATCTGGTACTGAATACATTTCACAAAGATATCTTTGTGTATATTTTAAAAACATGTGCCTGGGATTACTCAGACTGGGATGTGCTAAATCATCAGGCAACCTTTTTCTCACACTTGGATCTGCTGTGAAAAAGATAAGAAGGAACGTAATATTTTCTTGCAGCAGAAGTGGATTCCCACATGGAGATGGCGAGTCTTTTCCCGGAGGATTTTGAGCAGTGGACAGTTACAATTCTGGAAAAACAGCTGGTGTGGACTCTTCCGTCTAAAGAGTATAATACGAGTAGATTAGGATTCCTGGAGTTTCTTGAGCCCAGTGACACCACTGGCCACTCTCAACAGTTAGCCTTTATTATGTTTGACTTCCAGGTCTTTTTAGGGTCTAAAGCCATAAAGGTGAAGTAGTTCCTCTGACTATATATACCAGTTTATGTCACCATTGTGCATAAATTTTTTCAGAGGTCTATCTTTACTTTCCAAGTAAAAGTGAAGTCCCTAGAATGGTTCTCAAGGCCTTACTCTGGCCTTTTTGCCTCCCTGACCTACTTCCTGTTGATGTATAGAATGCTCAAACCTGTAAAGAATTTTTAGAAGAGTTTATTTGAGCCAAACTGACTACATATTTCAAGATCTCAAGTGCTCCTGAGAGTAACAGTTTTGCAGCTTCTTTTATGCATTTGAAATTAGGGAGAACTAAGGAAGATTACAGGAAGGTGGGAGGCAGCAGAGCTGGAGTCAGATTACAAAATAGTTAACAAGATTGTGTGCTCTCTGACCTGACCAGGCAGTGATGGAGCGGATAGAGCAATGGACTGGGACGCAGAGGACCCAGGTTTGAAACCCAAGGTTGCTGGCTTGAGCACGGGTTTATTTGGCTTGAGCATGGACTCACCAACTTGAGTGCAGGGTTATTGGCTTGAGTGTGGGATCATAGACATGACCCGAAGGTCACTGACTTGAAACCCAAGGTTGCTGCTTTGAGCAAGGGGTCACTCACTCTGCTGTAGCCCCCTGGTCAAGGCACATATGAGAAAGCAATCAATGAACAACTAAGGTGCTGCAATGAAGAACTGATGCATCTCATCTCTGTCCCTCTCTCTGACTCTCTCTCTCTCTGTCTCTGTCTCTGTCAAAAAAAGAAATATTGTGTACACTCAAAAGAAGCATTTCTAAGAGGCATTAACCTAGAGCCCTGGTCGGCAAACTACGGCTCGCGAACCACATGCGACTTTGGCCCCTTGAATGTAACTCTCCCACAAAATATCATGTGCAGGAAAACCCCAATAAGGAATGTGCCTACCTATATAGTTTAAGTTTAAAAATTTGGCTCTCAAAAGAAATTTCAATTGTTGTACTAATATTTGGCTCTATTGACTAATGAGTTTGCTGATCACTGACCTAGAGGCACATAAAAAATGGACAGGATTCACTTAAGGCAAAGAGATGCCTTTTACTAAAAAGTTGTATGCATTGGGCATGACACCCTCCATGACCTTCCCTATTACAAATATATAATCATATCACTCTGTAAAGTTACTTTCCACAGCACCCTTTTTTTGTCCACATTCCTTATTCCTGTTCTCCCGCTCATCATTCCCTTTGCTCTAGCTACACTGAAGACCTGTCCACAGAACATGTAAGCACAGGCCTTTTCTCTAGCCTCTCCTGCAGGCATGCTCTTCCCAGATATCCGCATGGCTCACTTGTGCATTTTCCTGTCTGTCACATTCCTTGGGGCACCGACTCTACTTTGACCCTCTATTTGAGAAAGCAAACTGTCACCCATTGTCCACCCCACCGGTTTTGTCCCCCTTCCCTAGCCCACTGGAATTCTGTTTCCAAAGTACGTATTATCTTCTAAAATATTATATAATTGATTTCTACATTAAGTTTATTTTTATTATCTGTCTCTCTGCCTTTGGGGTGTACGTAGAAGCCTCTGCTTCTGTAATTCACTGGGGTCTCACTGGCACCCAGAGCAGTAACTGGCCTATAGAAAAGTGCAAATAAGCATTGGTCTAGTTTGGGGGATGCATATGAAAATAAGAACACTCAAGACAAAGTACAGACCACCTCAATCAACTTATTCAAATTTTATTTAAAAAATCTAAAGCCTAAAAATGTCTCAAACACATGAATTATATATACTTAGGAAGAATGACTAGTGCTTAATGACTTAGCAGTGAGTCTTTTAAGCATGCTATTTGTTATTTACAGTGGTGATCAGCAAACTATGCCTTGGCCAGGTAGGGCCACCGTTTTCTGTAACCAAAGATTGATTGGAATACAGCAGTATCCATGCACGTATATATTATCTAAGGCTGATTTTTCTCTCCAATAGCGGGGTTGAGTTGTGTGACAAAAACCATCTGGCAAGAAAAGCCTAAATTATTATCTGGCCCCTTAGTTAGTTTGCTGGCCCTTGATTTAGATAAAAGTTACTAATATTTTGCAAATAGATTTGTTTCTGAATTCTAGCTGTTTCCTGTAGTTATATAAATAAATGTTTTCACTCATATGTTAAGAGAGTGGAATGAGTATAAACAAGAGAGACTGACTAAAGCACATTGCCCCTGCATTGTAGCTGCTGTTCTCTCTCTCTCTCAGACATCTCTTAAGTGTTTGAATTGTCCAGTGATTTATGGGCTTAAATTAAAATTGAAATATGCCTGGCTTATACACTAAAAGACTGCATGCAGTCCCATCTTAACTTACTGTATTACTATGAATTCTCTATATAGTCTGCTTTATATTATTTACATATTGTAAGATGCTAATATAATCAGAATATATGTCCTCGCTGCTCTTTTTCTATTAAAAAACACAGTTCCCTTGACATTCTCTAAAAGCTATTGTCAGACACTATTAACTATATTTTTTCTTCAATAATTTTTTTAAAGGAAGATATAATTTTTTTTAACATTGAGTCTTTTGTTTTGTTTTGTTTTTGCATTTTTCTGAAGCTGGAAACAGGGAGAGACAGTCAGACAGACTCCCACATGCGCCTGACTGGGATCCACCCGGCACGCCCACCAGGGGCGATGCTCTGCCCACCAGGGTGCGATGCTCTGCCCATCCTGGGCATCGCCATGTTGCGACCAGAGCCACTCTAGCGCCTGAGGCAGAGGCCACAGAGCCATCCCCAGCGCCCAGGCCATCTTTGCTCCAATGGAGCCTTGGCTGCGGGAGGGGAAGAGAGAGACAGAGAGGAAGGCGCGGCGGAGGGGTGGAGAAGCAAATGGACACTTCTCCTGTGTGCCCTGGTCGGAATCGAACCAGGGTCCTCCGCACGCTAGGCCGACGCTCTACCGCTGAGCCAACCGGCCAGGGCCAACATTGAGTCTTAGTGTTAAAATTAGTGTACCTTATTTAGTAACATCATTGTTAATCTAATAGCAGCATTAAAAGTAATGATAGAGACAGGCAGATTAAGGTGACAACAGACTTATCATTATGCTTAGCAAAACATGATACATCATATTTTAAGATAATGCATGTAAGTGCTATTTTAAATAACAGTTGAGTATATTCAAAGATCTTCTTTCATTAGAAATTAGACTCAACCTGAGACAAGTTCCTGAATAATTCTAGTAAAAAAATTATCTTCTTAATTCTCTAGATATTTTTTACTGTGGTGTGTGGGTGTAGACTCTTCTGCTTGAATAGATAGACCACCAGATAGATGATGATGATAGATAAATAGATAGATAGATAGATATAGATAGATAGGGTTTTCATGTTAGACCTGAATTATTCAGCTAAGTTTTTTTGCTTTTTTTTTTCTTGCTTTTTTGATTTATTGTGTTGACATGGTTTCAAGTGTCTCACTCACTGTAACACCATCTACGCACTGCATCCTGCCCCCATGCCCCATGCAAAGTCTCTTTACACCCTCATTTCTTCCCCTTTGTCCCTCTCTACCTCTACTCCCTTTTCCCTCTGCCTATTGTTACCCTGTTTTCTGTATATATGTCATGTGAGTAGGAAGCCATACTGTAAGTCACGGGGTCTAACATGGGATGTGTAGAAGGAAGCAGGTAGAAGTAGAAAAGGTAAGCTCAAATGAAACATTTATTCTAATTATTTTACCTGGGAAAAAGAAGTGGATCCAGGGAGTACTCCTCATACACCCTTCTGTTATTCTTCATAGTATAAACGTTACATACATCTTGTGTGATTTCCCAAACCATTCCTGACTTCCATTGCTTGACAAACCATGAGTTTTCAGAGTTTACATGGCAAGCTCTTTCTTCTTTCCCGGCTTGCCTAGCTGATTTTCATACTTCCTTCAGGTCTCAGCTTGAGACTCCCTTCTTCAGAGTGACCATCCTTGACTCTTAGAATTAATTTGACCCCTCAAATTTTGTTTCCATTAAACTGGATTTTTTTTATTACATTCATAATTACTTGTTTAATGCATATTATCCTCAATAGCATGAGATCTGTATCTAATGTATATATTTGTGTCACATCTGTATCTCCAGTGACAAGGACATCACCTGGCACAACTAGATGCTTAACAAACACTTGTTGAATGGATAAAAGAGACTTCCGGTGAGAGGTCTCTGTACGTTTCAATGGTGTATTCATTTAGGTCTTCAGAGAAATAGACACTGAAATAGGATAAGTCATGCAAGAGATTTATTTATGATGGGAGCAAGAGAAAGTGTGAAGGCCTTCTCATTGTGACTTCTGCAGAAGGAGAGAAGAGAGGGAGGAGTACGGGGTAAAAAAATGCTAGACTATATGCAGCTCTAAATGATATTTGATTGGGCCAATGGGTAAGAGTCTCGGGTCTTCCAAGATGCGTCTGCTTGCGTATTCCTGTTCATTCATGACCTAGGAGCAACCACAATCCAAAGAGACAGTAGCTGGGGTCATTAGGCCATTATATTTTTTTGCAGGAAGTGACCAGGGCAGAATATTTCAGTGGCTGCCACACATGATCACGCTGAGGGAGATTCCCTACAAAATGACTTTTATGATGTTCATTTACACAATATCTCTAAAAATATAAGTGAGCATGATCAATTTAGTTTAAGAATAATTTGCTATTCTAAGGTAAATATTGTTTATTACATCTTACTTGGCATGGATATTTTGATCTAGTTATGATAATGTTATGTTTCTTGTCCTTACATTTTCAAAATCAAGATGAAATATTAAACTTTTGTAAGAAACTGTAAAAGAAAATAAAAAGGTTAATATGGTGTTTATAAATGGCAGCTTTTCCTGAAGTGGAATGTATGGACTAATTACTTATACTACTTTGGTCTCATTATTCACCTCTGATGTGCAGTTGGTAGCCTACCACGGAAGATCGGCTGGAGCAGGAAATTCTGCATGAAACCTTCAGTGTTCAATAAGTAGCCAGGCAGTGTGTCCCTGGCATCTAGGATGTCCTTTCATCCCCAAACTTGGTTACTGGTTTTATTTCATCAAACAAGGCCATTTAAAACAGGAAAATATATTGCTATGCTACTAGATTTATTTAGCAAGCAAGTGAAAGATAATTTGACTGACACGACTTTCTCTAGGGATCAAGAACATAAAACATAGATATTGCTAAGTCCTGTGGATTGTGGGTTGATGATTCTCCATGTCAAGAACTTCGCTAAGCTACATGTGAAAGTCTTAAATCCTGGCAGTTAAGAGTGGGCTTGAAGAAACTCTTTATTTTGTCCACAGTGTGTCAGGATCAGACTCTTTGGGCCTCTGTAGACTCAAGCTGAACCTTAAAGTCTGGGTTCAGTGAAGATATCCTACTCACTCTGACATGACATAAAATTACCAAGGATTTTTTTAATTTTGTATTTGGAGAGTTGATTTTTAAATGATCATTAAAGAGATTAATTTCTTTTAAAAGCCTTTATGGTAGCCTAGTATTTGTTTAGTATCTGGCAAAACCATTCCTTAAAATGACTGGTGCCAATAAAATCAGGTAAAAGATTAACTTTAAATATTTTTTTCCTTCCTTTAGAAAGATGACATCTGCAAATACGGATGTTATGTGAATAGAAATCTCTAGGATAAGGAAATAAAAACATCACTCCCAGCACCACTAAAGAATACATTTCAAATGATTGCAAATTTTAGAAAGCTGAGGTATAAATAAATAAGAGGCAAAGTATGCCATTTTATTCTGTGATCAAGTATTCATAACCCCACTGATCATTTTTTTTCTCTAAGTGAGCACATACAGGATGGAGTAAAAGTAGGTTTACAGTCATTTGTATGAAAAATAATACAATAATTAATAAATACTATAAGAACAAACTCTGTTTTGCGTATTCACAAGTGTAAATCTACTTTTGCCTCCCCTGTATTTATGAGTGTCAACTATGTGCCATGTACTGTTAAGGAACTGGTGAGATAACCAAGAAAAATGTCCCTGCCTTCTTGGAGCTTAGCTTATGGTGAGACAAAATAATTACAACCAGATATACAAATATATTGTATGCCAATAATTATTAAGAACTGGGAAAAGCCTGACCAGGCGGTGGCGCAGTGGATTGAGTGTCGGACTGGGATGAGGAGGACCCAGGTTTGAGACCCTGAGGTCGCCAGCTTGAGCACAGGCTCAATTGGTTTGAGCAAAGCTCACCAGCTTAGACCCAAGGTCGCTGGCTTGAGCAAGGGGTTACTCAGTCTGTTGAAGTCCCACGGTCAAGGCACATATGAGAAAGCAATCAATGAACAACTAAGGTGCTGCCACGAAGAATTGATGATTGATGCTTCTCATCTCTCTCTGTTCCTGTCTATCTGTCCCTATCTATAACTCTCTCTGCCTCTGTAAAAAAAAAAAAAAAGAACTGGGAAAAATAAAGCACAGTAAGGGACTAGAGAGTTCCAAGGAAATGGGAAAGACAGTATGGATGTCCTTTCCTAGACTTTCTGTGGAAGAGGTAATTGATAAGGTGACGTTTGAGCAGAGAACTGAACTAAGTGAAGGTGCAAATGATGCATGTTTCTGAGAGAGGAGAATCTTTAGAAAAAGAGACATCAAAGGCAAAAGACCTGAGAATGGGGCCTGGCTGACAAGTTCAAGGAACATTGAGGAGGTCAGTAAGGGCTAAAGTGGGCAAGGGAAATAGAAGTAGAAGATGCACTGTGATAAAGGATGAATGTGATTTATTGCATATAAAATTCTAGATATCTTAATCAGTTTGGGCTACTATAACAAAATACCACAGATTGTATAGCTTAAACAACAAACATTTCTCAGAGTCTTGAAAGCTGATACTCCAAGATCAGGGGCCAGTACAGTTGGGCTCTGGTGAAATCCCACTTCCAGGTTAACAGATATTTACCTTCACATTATATTCTCACCTGGCAGAGAGCAGAGGAGGGCAGCAAGTGCGTGTCTCTTATAAGGGCACTAATTTCATTCATTAAAGTTTGACCCTAATGACTCAAGTATCTCTCAAAGACCTCATCTCCTAATACCTTCACATTTGGCATTAGGATTTCAACATGTGACTTTTGGGGAGACACAAACATTCAGTCTATTACATCAGCCATTTACTGGTTTTATTGAACTTGTGGATCTTGGTGAGAAATCTGTCGTGATATCTTGAAATAATTTGAACCATGACCTACATTACAGACTAGGAAAGTGAAGGTTTGGAAGCCAGAGGAAGGAGGAAGATGAGCTCCAACCCCAGTCTCTGAGCAGGGCCATGTGGAGGTTGCATATAATGTGCTTCCATTTACTCATGATTTGGTTGAAGAAAGACAGAGCCTAGAAGGGGCTCCACACTGCAGATGAATGACTCACTTTTATTTATGAGTGAAAGTGGACTTTTCTTATTCCAACATCCAAAGCTTCCACGTCTGATCCTCACAAATCTTTCCACATTATGTTCAACGCTTGCCCAGCAGAATCTTCCCATTCACTCCCATCAAAGGACGTATAGTGAGAATTAGTCATGTCCCAATCATTTTCATTTCTGATTATTTGGATTATGTTGCTCCTCTCTCTTCCTATCCAATCCTACTCATCCTTTAATATCCAATTCAAACTTTACTTTTTCCCTCATAATTAATTTTCCTAATTAAACTACCCAATTTTCTTTTTCCTCGACAACTTATAACTTATACTAACTTGTACAACTCAATTGTTACTTTGTAAATATTTTTATATGGCTGTTGAATTTCTTGTGTATACGTCTTTTCTCTCACACAAATAAGATTCTGAGAGATAAGAAACACAGCTACACTCCTTCCACTTACTCTTGCGGCTCCAGGAGCACTGAGCAGATAAGACTGCTCTGTTCGTCTCAGTGGCCGTGTGATCAGTAAACAGAAGCCTGCTGTGCTGTGTCGTTTCCTGCCGCACTCTGCAGTTTAATGGTCAGCTGAACATCCACAGCAATTTATGTTTCTGAGTCAAGTCACACTGCAGTCAAAGGTCTTCTAAAGTTAGAACTTGCCACTGTGGTCCATTTTTCCAAGCAGAGATGGCTACTTTTCTAGAGCAATTCTGACACATTATCTTTCATCAACAATAACACATAATTAAATAATTATTATCAGCAAGTCGATTAAAATTACACATAATTTTATCTGTGTTCTTTTGAACATTTCATGTTGCCTTCTCCTAGGCTTCGCTTCAGAACACAGTTATGTCATGTAGCATAGGTAGGAGCATAAAGTATTACGTGTTTGCAGGGCATCTTAGCAAAAGTGTCAGATGCTTATAAATGTTTAAAATCTTGATTCATAAGCTCCTTTTCTGTACTTAAAGAAATTGTCAGAAATATGCTCAAAATTGAGTTCAGAATGTGATTTACCATGCCATTATTTTTAAGGATTAAAAGTTGAAAGCTAGTTCTTTCCCAAGGAATAGGAATTAATAAAATTAAATTCTGGTATAGGTATTGTGTGTGTATGTGTTATGTATAAAGGTATGTGGTTATGAAAATAATGGAAAATAACTGTCTACATGGCAATAAGTTGTGGGAAGTGGTTGATGAACTCCATGAATGATGTATCACATTGAAAATATAAAACATTTAACATACAAATAAACAAATGGAGGGAGATTTAAACATTTACACAAGTTGATATTATGTTTATCATTTGGTGAGTGCGGTGACATATGTTTTCTTTTAGTTTTATTCAATTGCTATTATCCTAGATTTATTTAGATTAGCGTGGGTGGCTTTGGAAATAACTTGAAATTTATAACACAAGTATTAAAGTATGTTAATGTTTAAAAACCTTAAAAAAGATTGGCCCTGGCCGGTTGGCTCAGTGGTAGAGCGTCGGCCTGGCGTGCAGGAGTCCCAGGTTCAATTCCTGACTAGGGCACACAGGAGAAGCGCCCATCTGCTTCTCCACCCCTCTCCCTCTCTTTCCTCTCTGTCTCTCTCTTCCCCTCCCGCAGCCAAGGCTCCACTGGAGCAAATTTGCCCCGGCGCTGAGGATGGCTCTGTGGCCTCTGCCTCAGGCACTAGAATGGCTCAGATTGCGGCAGAGCGACGCCCCAAGATGGGCAGAGCATCGCCCCCCTGGTGGGCATGCCGGGTGGATCCCGGTCGGGCGCGTGCGGGAGTCTCTTTCTCTCTCTCTCTCTCTCTCTCTCTCTCTCACACACACACACACACACACACACACAAAGATATATATGTTCATATATATGTTCAATAAATGTAATTACGATTGTGAATGCTCTGAGAACTCTGGTAGTAAGGATGTGTGATGAGCTGATGTAGCTTCCTGGTAAATGGGCTCCAGGTTGTAAGAAAGGAAAAGTGGGAAAAATCTGTCTTTTTCTAGAAGCTGATGGATTCTGTGCACAATAATCTGCTACAGCAATCTGTACAATATTATTTTCCTCCTCCAAATGATATGCATACTAATTTGTCATGAGACTTCCCTTCTCTGCATTAGAGGTCATAGAGTTAATGATAGAGGCATGGTTTACAGACAGTTCTTCCATTTTACAAACACTGCTAAACTGTCATATGCTGCTTATTATAAATGAGTTTGAAAATAACTATGAAAATGTAAATATTTTCACAAAGAGAAGTGAGACATTAAGAGAAAGAGACTGGATATGTGTTTATAGAAAAAGTCTGTGCAGTAAACTTTATAACAACAATAGCGATTATTTTCATGGTACCTTTTTTCCTGGCTTCATGAGAATATTTAGAACAATAATTAATTAAGAACGGTGAGTGAATTTAACAAATAGTTCAGTGCTGTGCTGTTTTTTAGTGCCTGGGCCATTCAATGGTTATGTCCCACAGATTTTTTACAGTTATTTATTGAGTGCCTGCTCTATGTGTTGAGATTTAGCAATGAATAGTCACTGCCTTTAAGAAATTAGGTTTCTAATTTGTAGCCACATGTTTTTTTACTATAAACTTATGCCCTCAGTTCTTGACACATGCATGTGATGTTTTACATGGGTTGCCTTGGAAAGAAATAGAATAGTACAAGATTACTCAGCTCTGGTTTGCACTACATTACAGGAAGGTCTCCAGACAGGGCCTTTATAAATCTGAGATGCCTGAGCCACTTAAATCTACCACCCTGCCCAATATACAAATCCTTTAAGTCATATCCAAATCCTGCCTCTTTAATAATTTTTGTGCATTCCACTTTTTTTTCCCCAACTCAGGGCCCCTTCTTATCAGGTTTCTTGGGGTCTTATCTTAACTGTTCCTTCTTTAAGAAAATTTGTCTGACCTCACTATGGAGTTAGGGCTTCTCATGTTTTGTTGTTGTTGTTTCAATATAATCAGCCATCTCTCTTTGTTTTGCTGCTTTCTGGTTTTTGCTTTATTAGCAATAATCACAGCTTAGAAGCATCTTATTTTCTATTTACTCATGTTCTGTCATTACATTCATTTGGCTCAAACCTTTACGAGGGCAGTGATGTTATTTTCCTTCACTATTGAATTCCCACTTATACAGTCTATACAACATATGAAAGGCACTCTGTAACTATTTTTTTAATAAAAAATCAATTAATTGGCTAACTATCATCACCTTTCTTTGGCAGATAATTTCCTAGAACACCTCTCTGGATTGTTGGAAAACTTAGGTCTGCCCTGATGAGTGATTCTGTCCATGCAAAGAGTGTCACAAGTACTGCCTTCCTTGTGAGTGGGACAGTTCCATTTAAAAGACTTGGGCATGTGACAGAAATGTAATATTCAATTTTAAAGCAAACTCAAAGAGGTTAATTATTTTTTCCAAGGTCAATATTTGAACTTGGATTTGTCTGGCCTTCAAGCCCAGCCAAACAAGCCTTGGCTGATGTAATGAGGTTGAATTTCTTATCTGCCGGCTTCAATCACAAACAACATTGTATTCTGCACCTCTGGAAGAGAAAAAAAATGGGAGGTGAATGGTTGCTGGGAAACCAAGGCACCAGGATGTCCTGGTTGCATCATAATCAGTTGGAATCTGGCAAACTTCCCAAGACTGGAGTAACAGGAATAATTATTTATCTGAACCTTAGTATCCTATCAGGGTTGCCTTGAATTCCAGACTTGCATACTAAAATTGCAAACATTATATCTAATGTCACATCATCTAAAATGGAATTGTATTTATAGGATAATTTAAAACTCTATTGGCTAATGATTTGTCTATTGATGAATTTACTCAACATTATAGTATTAACTTTGAGGGAGTTTTTAGAAGTAGGTTTCTCTGAAATTAAGACAATTTATTTCACATGCATAAGTCATGTATATAGACAATTAAATTATCTAAATATAACCAGTAATTCTGATTTGTTTCCATAGTGAATTTAGGCAACCATGCAGAGCAGGAGTTGCAGAACCATTTGTGTATCACTTAGGCACTCACTGAAAATATAAAACATTTAAAATTGAAGTGACAGGGAAAGTCAATGATCAGTGGCGAGGTTTTGTCTGGAGAGACCTGTCACGTGCCCACTCTCCACTATACCACACAAGCCATGGTGAAGAAATGGGAGCTGTTTGTTCACCTCAAGATGAGTGAGGGGGCCTGACCATGCAGTGGCACAGTAGATAGAGTGCCGGACTGGGACACGGAGGACTCAGGTTCAAAACCCGAGGTTGCTGGCTTGAGTGCGGGCTCATTGGGCTTGAGCACAGGGTTGCTGGCTTGAGCATGGGATCATAGACATGACCCCATGGTCGCTGGCTTAAGCCCGGAGGTCACTGGCTTGAAGCTTGAGGTTTCTGGCTTGAGCCCAAGGTCTCTGGCTCAAACAAGGGGTCATTTGCTTTGCTGTAACTCCCCCCCCCCCAACCGCTGTCAAGGCACATATGAGAAAGCAATCAATGAAAAACTAAGGTGCCACAACAAAGAATTGATGCTTCTCATCTCTCTCCTTTCCTGTTTGTCCCTATCTGTCCCTCTCTCTGTCTCTGTAAAAAGTAATAAAAAAATAGATGAGTGAGGGGCTTCAACTGACCACAGAAGAATTTGTGATGGGCCACGGCCAATGAAAGGCATAGTAATGGCTTATCCCTGACAAATCTCAATTGTCGGAAGTTGCCTGCAGTGACCTTTGATGGCAAAGTTGGGCTTATGTTGTGAAAAGACACTCCCCTGTCACTGATGTTAGTTCTAAGTTATGTGTGTCCTGTGGGCCTGTGGGCCATACTTGAGAAGGATGAAAGGTGGTTGCCTTATAGTTTGCATTAAAGGGTCACATGGAGAGACAGAAAAATCTGTGAGAAAGATGCAAGGAGTGTTCAAAATTGTATGGCTGTGGGCTGAGAATGACATCATAAATGGCGAACTAGGAATTACAGTGCTTAGTCATAAGAGGCAAAGGCAATGTTGTAAGGGCTTCAAGAGGAAAATGCAAGTATCAGGCAAAGTCACGCGAGAAAGCAATAGTGGCCCCGTCCCTCTGCGGGCTTTCTGCTGGAGCTATGGGACAGGAGAGTTTAGCTGGTAATTCAATGTGCTATTGTTAACTCAAGATGAGACTGTTTTACTGGATGAGTCATTTTAATGACTGGATGGAGTCTATTTTAGAGAACAAAGTGACTGAAGGTCTTCTCACTGTGAGAGTGGTCCAAAAATGGTATGAAGCCTGTCTTTGAGTGCATGGAACTTGACCCAGAATGGCATTCCTGAATAATGAGGGGAGATAACATAACGATTTTCTTTATTTCTGGTGATTTCTGTTCCTTAATACCACCAGCTTTCTATATTGTTCTAATGAAAGAGCTCCACGCTTAGCTTTACTAGCATTTTTTATGTAATTTCAAACACTTGATCATTGACTGTCCTAGCTCACAGAAAATGAAAGGTGAATGGTAGGGAGTGGGTAAATAAAAGAGTCATACTTGAATAAAACCCAGTGACAACAGTGATCCCTGGAAGACACCATTCAGGCTCTGCACTATTTGTGAGTTTTCACCGAAGGCAGTATAGTCTCATTAATTTGAGCTAACCAAGTGGAACTAACATGGTGTCATCTGTGTGCCAGTCTCCCTGGCATTCATTGACATTGCAGGTGATTTCACAGGCCAAAGTTCCTCCAAGGGACAGTGGGAATGGCGGACAGGTGTGTCAAGAGACAGAGCCCTGAGGTTGAGGCAGCCTTGCCACTTCACCCCAGTGAGCTGCTCAGATATAATTATTTTCCACCTGGTCCTGACATGTAAAAGGTTGGGAAGGAGGCCTCCAGGCAATGCTGGGAGCTAGATATTAATAGTCCCATTTTATAAAGTGGGAAAAGGAAGCTCAGAGGATAATTAAATTTGTCCCGAAGAACTAATGTGCATCTAACTTAAAACTCTTCCCTAGACATTTTTCTTCCAAATTAGCAGCAAACTAGGAGGCCAAACTTTTTTGTCGTGACTTAAACATGCATTTGCAAAGAAAATTAAAATTTCAAGAGCATTGTATAACTCCTTGAGTAGATTTCCTAAGCAATCTGACATTATCTATTTGTACATAAGTGATGCATATACAAAACATAAATAAGAGCTCATACTCTGTGAGGCACTGTTCTAAGTGCCATATATGTACTCATTACTTACTCAGCACATAAAAATCAACAGGAAATACTGTCACAAAGGAAGCGTAAGTAACTCGTATAACATGTCACAGCAAGTGAGCAGTCAGGATCCAGGCTCAGCTCATCTGACCTCAGGGCCAGTTTATTTAACAATGACTAGACATTACTTTTTTTTTTTATTGTCCACATATCAAATTAATAGTTAAATGACAAAAGCCAAGAAGAAAGGAACATTATTAACATTAAGAGTAATGACATGTGAATCATGTTAGGAATATTTGGTTACAAATTAGAATGCTTTTGAACTAATTTCATAAGAAAGGATTCAGAAGGGAGATGGAGAAGGGTAAGCCCTAAGTGGTGGGTGAAGCTCCAGCAGGAAGCCCACAGTAGAAAGGGGTTATGACTACCTTCTTTATTGACTCAGCCCGAAATTGGCATTTTCTCTCTGGGAGCCCTAACAACATCTCTCCTGTGTTTGCCAATTTCTATTGTGTAAATGTCACTTTTCTATTGTGTAAAAGTCCCCAACCTTGAGTGACTTCCAGCTAGCAAAGTGATGTAATTGAACAGAGTTGGGAGTATATGAGCACAATTCACTCTCTTGAATCAGTGCAGTCTACCTCCAGTACAATACTGGATTAAGGACATGATACTTAGAAGGAAAAATGACTGTCTTCGTCCTGCCCCAAAAGGAACCACTAACAAAATTTGCCTTTCTGTAAGAAATGGTAAAAATAAAAGCCACACTTGTTATCTTACTACATCAAAACTAAAGAACTTCTGAAAACAATAATTTGAAGCTTTATCCCTTCATAATTTTACCCTCTTAGGAAAATTGTAGTTATATAAAGTCTCCCCTTCCTCCTCCAGAAAATGTCTTCTTTGATTTTCTGGCAATAATGAAATTGTTTTTATTGTGTTATTTTTAGTCAATAGGTTTTTTCCTCCTACTTTTTGTTTTTAACAAGAATGCGGTTGTTGCAATTGTTAATACATTTTATTCTTTTCTGGATGCATATAAATATTTTGCTAGATATAACATAATGTTTCTTTGACTTTTTGAGTATGAAGAGAGTCAAGAAATGTAAAGTTTTGGCTGAAGCTATTTTTCTAAATAGAAGACTATTATTCTGGTACAGTACATTTCTTGCATACCCAATGAGTTTTGACATTGTGATGCACATGTTCATAGGATATCTTGGCCATAACTATGAGACACAAATCTCTGAATGGTCATTCTAATTTAGGAAACAAGATCAAAAGGTTAATGACATTCAACACCAAAGGCACAATCCATGTGTTCAGGAATTAAAAGATGAAATTTACTGAAAAAAATTTTATGATCAGTCATTGTGCTATCTCATGGCTACTGAGTATTTCCAAGTCCAAGTTCAGGAAAGATCTCAATATTTTTTGTGAGTCTTGGTATTTTTTTTTTCAATTTCCAGCAACTTTTTTTTAAGTTATATCTGTTGGCAGGAAATATAAGACATTCTCAAAGGATATGTGTAAAAGAAGTCTTTAAAAGCCACTGACGCCACATGTTTGGGCTGGATATAAAGGAAGCATAAGGCAGTACAGATTTTCTGGCACTATCAATAGCAGTATGCTGTCCCCTGCCACCCACCTCATGCTTGAAGCAAACATCAGTTACCAAAACCTGGCAACAAAGACAGTCATATGCAGTGAGCCACTTATGGTTAAGAGCAAAAGAAATCCCATAGCAACCCCAAAAGGAGAAAGCCAAAGAATAATCAGTATAAAGACCTTTTAGAATAAAAAATATCATCCTCTTTATTTACCAAGAGAATACCAAAAGGAAGAAAATCACTGTATATCACTGCATGCTGTATATAAGATAACATGACCTGGTAGAACTGAGACCAAATATATTAACCATATCAATAAGTCTCAATGGGTTTAACTCAGTAGTTGAAGATTAGTCTGATTGGAGTACAGAAATCTAAACCTGATTTTTTGTTGGGTACATGAGACCCATCTAAAGATAAAGTGATACAGAGTGGTTAAAGAGAAATGGATGAGAAAATATACCAGGAACATTCAGTAAACAGAACACAAAGGTAATGCTTCTGATATCAAGCATGACATTCAATCCAAAACACATTAAGTAACAGAATTAGGATTGCCAGATGATAATACCAAACTCTCATTTCCATTTGAATTTCAAATAAACAGTGAATATTTTAATGCATTGATATTTCATGATAAATTTGCAGCACTACTGAAAGTCATTGTTTATATGGAATCCAAATCAAACAGGGATTCATGTCTTTTTCTTAAAATTCTACCCTTTTCTCAGTAAACAATGCTTACTTGAGCAAGCACAGCAGACAGGATCATAGACAACTTCAGGTTTGTTTGTGTTTTTTGTTGTTGTTTTTTTTTGTCTCTCACTATCCCTTTCTATCTGCTGTTTTCTAAACCGGTATTACTCCTTAGAAGACAGTTTGGCAGTTTCTTACTAAACTAAAAATATTTTTAACATTTGACCCAGCAATTGCTATTTACCCAAAGGAGTTGGAAACTGATAGGCACACAAAAACCTTCACCCAGATGTTGTTAGTATAAACATTTACACGTGTTTATAGAATAAACCTTTTTTTGTAATTGCGAAAAGTTGGAAATAGGTAGATAAATAACTAAACTGGTGTGTTCAGATAATGGAATATTATTCAGCACTAAAAATAAATGAGCTATCAAGCCATGAAAAGACATGGAAAAATCAAATGCATGCCGCAAAGTGAAAGAAGACCATGTAAGAGGGCTACATCCTGGATTACTCCAACTATATGACAGTCTAAAAAAAAGCAAAACTATGGAGACAATAAAAAGATCAGTGGTTTCCAGGAGTAGGGAAGGAGAGGGAGAAAAAGGTATACTTTGAGACTACCCTTTATAATATTATAATGGTGGGTACATGTCATCATACATTTGTCTAAACCCATAGAATGTACAACACTGAGAGTCAGGCCTGATTTAACTATGGACTCTTGTGTCAATGTAGGTTCCTCCTTGGTAAAAAAAAAAAAAAAAAAAAAAAAAAAAAGGACCATTCTGGTAAGTTATGTTGATAATGGCATATGCTCTGTATGTGTGGGGTAAGGGGTATATAAGAAAGGTCTTTATATCCCCCTAAATTTTGTGTTAAAGCTAACACTGTTCTAAAAATTTCTTTTAAAAATATATTAATGTTACATATAGAACAGTGTATTCCCTTAATAATATTATCTTTACCTAGTAAGGTTGCCATTGATGAACACAATAGAATCATATATTAGCATCTTCAGAGATTTAACTTATTATAATAATGGCATTTTTTACAATAATGAATTGTTCCCTGGTCCCTGGCAGAGTTGAAGTCTCCTGACTCAATCCAGTGCTGTTCTATGGCACAGTTTCCCACGGTGGACTCAAACATGGATTCTATGAAAGTTGTGTCAACTAAGATATAACAAGGCCTATTCAAGAAATTGCTATCTGGTTCTCAAAATATACTGAGTTAACAGGCTAACGGTTTATCTTTTGCTCTAAGCAAGGAGTGATTTAGAGTGTGATGCCTCAGAAAAGCACAGTGTGATTTCTCTTGTTGGCCTGTGTGTTTCTGAAGAATGCCAATGACTTCATTCTGATGGCTTGGTGGTGACAGGGCTGCAGAGGGACACCAATGCAGGAGGTATGAAAGAGGATTTGAATTTCTTCTAAGAATAACATTTTCTGAGAGGGAGAAGTGTGCTACACCCAGATGGAGAGACAAGACCTGGTTATCCTGAGGTAAAAGAGAATAGCTTTATTTTCCATTCTGATACTTATATAATTTAACACATGTAAAGCAAATTGAATAACTAACAAAGATAAAACAAATAATCCTTCCTTGAAGTATCTGAGATTTAGTTTTGTTTTTCAAATGAGCCACATGCATGGTCTTTATGAAGAACAAAGTAAAAAGCTTTAAATATAGAAACACTGGAAAAGAATAAGAAATAACCTTATAGCCACTGAAATGTAGGCAAGATTCATATATTTCCCCCTTAACCATTGTTTTATAGTCTATAGAAAAGCTAAGAAAAAAAGACTCAGCTTCTCAGTAATCAGTCAATCAATCAATCAACATACATGTATTTATTTTAAATAAGTATTTCAAGAATTAAACCACTTATGAGAATGTCAAATAAAACCTTTAGGGATTGAAAACGTTTTGCTTCAGAGTTATCTCTTTGACAGGTAGAACCCAAGAGGATTAAAGAGCTCACATTCTGCAGTAGAGCAATTAGGTGACAATACCCACATGCATGAAGAAGTAGAGGGGGGAATGCTCTTAGTTAAAATAAAAGAAAGTGACAATAAAATCAGTGCCCCATCTCATAGCCTGAGTCAAAATGGGCTACGCCTGAAGAAATGACAGGATTTTGACATATGAAAGAACTAGAAGTAATTGTCTCTTGATAATAAAATGAAATTTTTCTTTAAGACAGCCTGCCAAAGATTGCCAAGAAAGAATAAGAAGTCACAAATTTGATAATTCTAAGGTCAAAAGCCAGCAGAATCTTAATGAATAAAATCATTAATACCATTTCAACTCTGATTGATGGAAATGAAATAAATCGACAGCATCCACAACATAGCTGTCCTCCCAAAGGTCAGTGCAGAGGAACATGGCAGGCAGGTCCCAGTGACCCACGACTCCACATAGAGAGCTCTCTTTTTGGTAACTCACGTGCTCACAGTGAGAACATTTTGAAAAACATGTTAATAACGCTGTTATGTATTTCACATGTAGTTTCATTATATACAATTCAAAAGAAAGAATACACTTTGAGGAAACAAAAGTATATAAGATTTTAAATGAAAAATACTACAATGTTTTCTTTATAATAATTTTACATGAAACAGAATCATTTGCTTATCTCCTTTCGACCCCATACAAATTTGTCAGACGTTCCTCCTGATTCTTCCTTCTGAGAATATCCAAAATCCAACCACTTCTGACCACCGCACAGTTTCCATGCTTGTTGGAGCCACCTGACAATCTCTTCCGGACAATTACTTCCTAACTGCGCTCCTGCTGTTACTTTTGGTCTTCCTAAGGTAGCTTCTCAATACAACAGGTGGGCTGGTCCTTTTAAAATCTGAAACATGTTTTTTAAAAAGCAGAACGTTGCATACTCCTGGGCTCAACCATTGCATTTCCCCTTCCAGTGACCTACATCTGCTTCTTCACCACAGCCTTCCTTTGTTGACTCTGCTTCAGCCACACATGAGTGCCCTCCAGCCTTTGGTCTTCACTTTGGCTGTTCCTTCTGCATGGAATGCTCTATCCTCCAACAATGTGCATGGCTAAATATTAATTTGCTTTGTGTGTCAAATGTCACTTTCTCAATGAGAACTACCCTTCCTACTCCAAACCTCCCTTACTCTGCTTTATTTATTTATTTTCTTCATAAGACTAATCACCTACTATTATACTATATTACGTATTTATTTATTATAGTTATTGTTAACTGTCTGTCTCCCTATTAGGATACAATGAGGCACCATGAGGAATGGGGTCTTTGAGCTGATGTGTACAAAGGTTTTAGGCACCTAGTTATTACTCTAGAAATATTTGTTGAACAAATGAATTATAGACAGTGACATAAGAGCTCAAATCATTTGGAGAACTGAGATAAAATTTCATTAAAAAACTGCAGTGTTTGGGAGACACAAGACAATGAGGCTAACTCATCATGCTATACTGAATAAATAATCTGCACATTGAAAGTAGTGATTCTGAACAATAGCAACAACATTTTGAGTTGATCATAAATTAGGATGTGATTTTAAAATTTCATGTTAGGGAATAAGATATAGGTTATAAATAGAATTAAAATGATCGATCTGCTTAAAACGGTTTTTGGCTTATTGATTTAAATAAATTGAGGGTAAGAAATAACATCTGAAATACAAGTATACTTTTCAAAAAACTCTTCTATTCATTTCATGGTGCTTCTGCTCCTGGTACTGCCAAGCTCTTTATATAGGTGTTCTCTCATTTCAAACCAACCCAGAGATTAATGTTAGAACACTCATTTGACAGACAAGAAAAACCAAGGCTCAAGGAGTATTAGGAGTCTTTGCCTGTGCTCATGAAGCTCAACATCCTAGAACATCAGTTACCTTAATGTCTCTTTACTAATGTTTGCCTTTCTTATTTCTAGAAATGTTGTCTTTGATTTATACTTGTTTCAGCCTCATCTAAATCAGTTTGGGCACACTAATTTAACACATCTAAAACCATTTTGCAGATATTTTGCTAATAGTTTATGTCATTATCTTGAAGTTTCAGGATCTATTTTTTGCATTTAGTAACTTTACACTGGAAAAGAAAAGTTGAGTCCCAAGATTATGGCAAAACTAGTTAAAGGAGCTAAGTCAACTTCAGAAACATTCAAATATGCCTGACCAGGTGGTGGCGCAGTGAATAGAGCATCGGACTGGGATGCGGAAGACCCAGGTTCGAGACCCCGAGGTCACCAGCTTGAGCACGGGCTCATCTGGTTTGAGCAAAAAGCCCACCAGCGTGAACCCAAGGTCGCTGGCTCCAGCAAGGGGTTACTCAGTCTGCTGAAGGCCCACGATCAAGGCACATATGAGAAAGCAATCAATGAACAACTAAGGTGTTGCAACACGCAATGAAAAACTAATGATTGATGCTTCTCATCTCTCTCCATTCCTGTCTGTCTGTCCCTGTCTATCCCTCTCTCTGACTCACTCTCTGTCTCTGTAAAAAATAAAATAAAGTAAAATAAATTAAAAAAAATAAAAAAAGAAACATTCAAATATGACTTGTTAAAATCTATTCTAATTAATTGCCAATGCAATCTAGGCACACACAGTCTTTTTATGTTTGTGAATATTTTCCCCATGTATGCAAAGCTTGCATCTAATAAAGGTGTCATTAATATACTTTCAAACATTTTGGTTTTACAATGATAAAATTGCAGTAAATTCAGTGTGTAAAATAAATATATTTCCTCCCATTGGTTTTTAACAAAAGTTATCCTTAAAACATTGGACTGCAACTAGAGTAGTTAATTCTCATAGAATCTAAGCAATATTAATGTGACTATTTTGTATATATCATTAGTGTAACATATCACAGGTATATAAATTTTTACAAACTGAACACACCTGTGTAACTGACATTCAGATAAACAAATAGAATTACTGGAATTCCAGAACTGCTCTTTCTCTCTACAACTTCCAGCCACTGCAAAACCACCCCTACCCTACAAAGATCATTATTATGTTTGGTGGAATCCTTGTTTCTTTATTTTTTATTATTATTCTTTTCCAACCTGGTTGATGTATGATTGAACAAAAAATTGCATATATTTATGTTGTACAATGTGATGTATATGAGATTATTTATTATATATAAACATTGTAAAATGATTACCACAGTAAATTAACACAATTAACACCTCCCATAGTTACCTTTTGTGTGTGTGTGTTACAAACACTCACAAACTATTCACTTAATTTCAAGTATACAATACAGTATTATTTACTATAGTCACTATCGTACATTGCCCAGAGCTTACTCATCTTATAATTGAATAATGTTGTACCTATGATCAACATTTTCCCATTTCCCCAACCACCAGCCTCTGGCAGCCACCATTCTATTCTCTGGTTATGTAAGTTTAACTTTTTAAAATTCCACCTGTAAGTGAGATCATAAAGTATTTGTCTTTCTGTGTCTGGTTTATTTCACATAACATAATGTTCTCCAGGTTCATTTATGTTGTCACAAATGGATTCTTCATTTTTTTATGGCATTTCTAAACCTTTAGAGATGAAATTCATCTTGGAGTAGCTATAGAAGCTGCCAGTCTACAAGTGGACAGAAAAGAGTTGTTGAGCCTGACCAGGCAGTAGCACAGTGGATAGAACATTGGCCTGGGATGCTGAGAACCCAGTTTTGAAACCTCAAGTTTGTTGGCTTGAGTGCAGGCTCACCAGCTTGAATGTGGGGTTGCCAACTTGAGCATGGGATCATGGAAGTGAGCCCATGGTCGCTGGCTAGAAGCCCAAGGTCACTGGCTTGAGTACAAGGTCACCAGCTTGAGCAAGGGGTCACTCACTCTGCTGGAGCCTCCTTCAAGGCACATATGAGAAAGCAATCAATGAACAACTAAGGAACCACAACAAAAATTGATGCTTCTCATCTCTATACCTCATTGTCTGTCTGTCCCTGCCTGTCTGTCTGTCTCTCTCTCTCCACTTCTCTCTAGCTAAAAAACAAACAAACAAAAAGAGTTGTTGAGCTGTTATACCATGTGTTGTCTTAAAGCAATACAGAGACACTCTTTTTCCTCCATTGTCTTCTCATCCTAACAAGTAGAACTGCAGTTCTATAGTTTATGTCTGTGTTTATCTGAATTTTCTGGAGTGTATATGTTATTTAAAAAGCAGGCAGAGAGAATCTAAAGAACTCTTCCTTTAAATTCTAATAAATAACCAAAAATAAATCATGGTGTTAATCTAAAGAAAACTTTAGGAGAGGTTTTAGGTCAGCAAAGCATATTATAGTAAAATAGTTATTGAGCTCATTTTTTAATATTAAATGGTTTATCAATAACAAGATGTAATTTAATTTTTATGTCTAATGACTTAGACTTTTATGCTATGATTTGGTAATATTAGTGTTGAATAATTTTTAAAATGTCCAAATAAAGTTAATATTTTGTACAAGGAGGGATAGTACTGTAGACGGTAGTTAAAATTTTCTTAAGGGAAAAGTGCTCTGAGAAAGTAGTTATGTTGAAACCAATCTGCTTAATGTCATGAGGAGGAATTTTTAAGTAGTGACATCTGTTTGACCTATCATGTTGAAAATGCAAACACTCCAATGACGTAAATTATAGCAAATTCTGTTTGCTACCAAAACTTCAGTTGCTCTGTCCTGGTCTAATCAGAAAAAGGTATATTTATTTTTTATTGTTTTATTTTTAGAAAGACAGAACTTTATAAAGTAGATTTAAAGAAAGAAAAGAAAACAAATCATCCACAATTCCACTATTCACACTTAACTCTCATAATGTTATTCAATATTTTTTTTTTGTACATATATGACATGTATTTGTTAACAAGATAGAATAAAATGGTATGTATTGTATTGCACTGTGTTTTTTTGTCATTTATTAATACACTTTAAACATTGTCACATCATTAATTATTTGTAAAATATATTTTATGTTCAAGATATATTTCAATAAACAAATTGGTGAGAGTTTTGTTAAGAATTTCTCCTGTTTATACATGTGTATGTTTATCAATGTACATACATATATGTGTGTGCATTTGGGTGAGTATGCAAATTATTTGTATTATTTACCTATTTTTTCATTGGTATGCTTCTATTATTATTTTCTATGGAGTCAGCATAACAAAGATTTAATTGTCAGGTATTTCTGACTCATAATTCCCAGTTTAAAATTTCTTTCAAGTTTATTTTTAAATATAGATTTAGACATTTTTTAAAATTCTTTCTTTAGGGTGAAACTTCAGTAAGACATGACCCAAAATACAATTATATAAATCTTCACCCATATTTTTCTTTACTCCATACATGATTTAAGTTTTTTACATTTATTCTTTAATCCTTATTTGAATTAAATTAACTTTAGAAAATCAGTTGAAATATAGTTTTATTTCAAAATTATCAGTTTTAAACACATTTGTTGGATAATGCATTTTTCCCTCAGATTTAGAATAAACTTTTTAATCAAAAATTAAGTTCTTATAGGTATTTACATCTGTTTATTAGTTTTCTACTTGTTTCATTTATATAATAATATTTTATCACTGCCATACTCTTTTTAAGTACTTTTTAAAATCTTGGTCATGCATTTTAACTTCTGATAGGACATGTCTTTTTCTTTAATTCATGTAATATTATTCCACTTCATTAACAGCAAAGGGACCTTGTGTCAGCATGCTTCCATTTACTTCCTTTGAGCCTTTGGCATCCGTTGTCATGTGTCATACTTCTACATATAATCCTACAATATATTGCTATTATTTTTGCTTTAAACAATTACTTCTCTAAGACTCACTTTGCCCCATTTCTGAAATAAGATCCTTGTGAGTTTGTACTCAGTTCCCTCTCTGTTAGGAGGTAATTTCACTCTGGGAACATGAGAGATCAGGTTGAACTCCATCCAGGCCATTCCCTTGATCCCTTTATTTCAGGCAAAGTGGATTCTCATAGAGCTTCTTGTGCTATAAAGCAGAAAGGGAAATGGCAAGAAACAGATCACGACCCAACAGACATTCACCAATCTGCTGATGAACTGCCACGGGATTAGTACCCAATTAGAGGATGTCCACCATGAATGAGTTTCGGTGATAACAAGAAGCAAAACTGAGAGCAGCTTATAGAGAAGTTCAAAGGGCCAGAGAGATGCAAAGTAGATAACTCACGGGAGAAGACAAAATGTCCTTCTCCCTTAAACCAGCAACCCCTAAATATGAAATAGTTCACCACCATGTATGAACTAAGGAAAGTGACTTTTAATGGAAGTATCTGTTGCTTGAGGTTAAAGTTGAAATGTGAAAGTGGGGGTTAATTAAGGTGTCCAGTAATCTACCAGCTCAGCCTCCTTTAACATCCATATTTCATTGAGGCATCTCTGCAGACCCCTGGGGTACCACAGGCATGGATTAAAAATAACTGTCCTAAGGGAATAACTCCTTCATGAGGCACATTAGAAGGTTTTCAATGACTGGAGCTTGCACTCTCCAGTTCTATTCATTGAATTCCCCTTTTTCCTCAGTGCCTATGTTCAACCATGAAAACTACCTCCAGGTCCCAAAGAACACTTAATCTTTGTTTCTCTTTTCCTGAATATTGTAAAAATCTTAATCTAAACACCAAAGGAACACAGTAATTTAAATTTACAAGTTTTACATCTACAGTCATAAAAATAGAACTACTGAAGTAGAAGTGGAGTCAAAAGTGTTCTTCTGATTGCTTTAACAAGATTTTATGTACTTTATCTTTTAATTTACATAAAATGAAAATGTGCATAATGCTGTTCTACAATACTGTATAAATTAAATGTAAAATAAATCTTTTCTCAATCTGAGTTCTTTTATAATCTGAAAATTAAATTAAAAATTGACCTTTTAGAACTTTGAGCTGATAGAGATCATTTGGCAAAATGAAATGGAAAAACTTTGTTTTTAAGGTTATATATCTTTAAAGATGGGACAAAGAACAAAATGCTTTAAAAACAGACATATTTTAAGGCCCTGGCCGGTTGGCTCAGTGGTAGAGCATCGGCCTGGAGTTTGGAAGTCCCAGGTTTGATCCCCAGCCAGGGCACACAGGAGAAGCTCCCATCTGCTTCTCCACCCCTCCCGCTCTCCTTCCTCTCTGTCTCTCTCTTCCCCTCCCGCAGCGAGGCTCCATTGGAGCAATGACGGCCCCGGCACTGGGGATGGCTGAATGGCCTCTGCCTCAGGCGTTAGACTAGCTCTGGTCGCAACAGAGAGAACCCGGATGGGCAGAGCATCGCCCCCTGGTGGGCGTGCCGGGTGGATCCCGATCGGGCGCATGCGGGAGTCTGTCTGACTGCCTCCCCGTTTCCAACTTCAGAAAAACAACAACAACAACAAAAAAAAAACCCAAAAAAAACAACAGACATATTTTAAAAAGAGGTATAGAGGAAAAGTAAAGAATATCTTGTAATTTTTAGATTTTTAAATATTTGGGTGAAGTCACGGAAATGGCACCGTGAGAAGCACGTCCGACAGCTCTCCCCTAAATCACAACAAATTTATCAACTAGAAACAGAAAAATTTATCCTCGGAGCATTCCGGAGTTCCACACAAACTGAAAGCAAAAGGACTGTTATCACTTGAATCTGAGAGAGGAGGGTGTGGAGGAAGCTACCGCAGCAGCGACGCTCATTCAAGCCGCGAGGGAGTGCGCCTGCGGTGAGTCAGCCCATATACTTGGGAACCCCGAGCCGCCGCGAGCGGCCGCCGCGAACCGCCAATGCGAGCGGCTGCCAAGAGCCGCCGCGCGCCCGGTCCGGTTGAGCACTGCTGACGTTCCCAGCGGCCCGCACACTGCGAGTGGGGGTCGCCGGCCATCGGTGCCCAGAGCGCCCCATTCGCGCGCGTGCCTTGGGCATTCCACGCGCCTAGGGCGCCCTACTGGCCCGCACACCCAGGGGGCTCCATTATCCTGCGCCTGGTGTGGTCCAGCCGCCAGCAGCGGGGAGAGCGGGAGAGGCTTGGGAGATTCTCTCCGTGGGCGGGGCACCTCACCCAGCCATTCAAGCTAACAATCAAGCGTTGGGGGAGGGGCGCGCGCAGGCAGCCTAAAATATCTTCGGAAGCACAGCTGCGACCCAATCACTGAAATTAGCTTAACCCATGAAATCTGCGCACCCTCGGTTCTAATTGATAAGATCTCTCTCAGTTCAGCGATCCAAGACAAGAGGCGTGATATTTTTTAGTGCCTCTCGCTAAAGGGGCGGGGGCAACTTCTGATTGATAGAGCCTCCATATTCAGGGATAAACGCTAACAAGAAGGACTTGGCAGATAATAAGGTCTATACTACACTAGTCGTAAGCAGAGACTAGTGCCTCTTCTTCCCTGCAAAAACAGGCTACAAAGTGTGGAAAGCCTGGGTTGAGAGGTCCAACTAAACGATAGGCGCTGAACAGTCACCTTGACAACAATTGACTCCCACCCCCGCCTGATTACACTGGAGGCCCTGACTCTCAGAGCCTTTCCCAAAGCCTTGCACTGAGTGGGGATAGAGTGGGGATTTCCCAGCTCTTTGAGCCTCTTACTCCCCAGGTAGAAGCAGTTGCAGCCTTATAGCTGGATCACCAGGCTGCTAATTCAGAAAGGGGGGACTAGGAGAGAGAATCCAGGAAAGCAAACTCTCTCATCATTGGACCCTGCAAACGCCAACAAGCCTTTACTTCCAGCAAGACTAAAGCCAATTATATGACATTGCCATAGAATCCCATCAACTGCAAATCCCTACTTAAGAGTGACACAGGGGCAGAGCCTGGGGTACAGAGTCACCGACTAGGAAGAGGGAGAGAAAAGAAAAAGGAAGAAGTTAACCTCTCAAAATCAAGAAAAACCCACAGACTTTACAACTTGATCCACTAATTTTTTTTTTTTGTTGTTGTTGTTGTTTGTTTCTTCTATCTTTTTGCCTTTATTTCCTCCACCTCGGTCCTTCTATTCTCTGCCCATCTTATGCTTCCCCTTTCTTGAACTACACTACCCATGAGTGTTGCATTTTATTTTTCTTCTTCATCCTCACCCTCCTCTAAGGTTATACTCCAAAACACTTAACTCTCACTCTCTCCTCTTTTGTTTTTTTTTTTGTTGTTTTTTTTTTGTCTTGCTTTATTTTGTTTTTTTCTCCTCCTATTTTATTTCTTCCTTCGTTTTTCTCTTTTTCTTATTTTTTCCTTTCTATTCGTTTTTTCTTTTCTCATTTTACTTTCCTCCCATATAATCCTCAATCACGAACAAATTAGTTAATTTGGGACTCAAGGCTTTTTTTTGGCTTTATTTCTCTTTTTTGCTTTTGTTTTTATTTTTTTTTTCTCTTGTTTGTTTATTTTTGTGGCATTTTGGGTCCTCCCAACCCAAGGTCTCCATTGTATTTAGTCTTCGCTCCACTTAATACAACAGATTTTTACTTATTATTTTTATTTTTTCTTCTTTATTTTTCTTTTTTGGTCCTTTTTTCTGATTCCCTCTTATCCCTTTCATTATATCTCTTAGTTGACCATCACTTACAAGCAAATCATCTTTGCTTGTCTAAGATTTTCTTCCTTTTTTTTTTTTTTTTTACATTTAGTAGGTCCCTACTCCCTTTTTTTTGCCCCTTGAACTCTTCACCCCAAATCAGGCCCTCCATTATAGGCACGATATTTCCCTGAGAAGGGGAGAGGAGGGAAAGAGAAGAGAGAAAAAAAGGGGGAAATAATAAATTATTACTGTTTTTTTTTGTAGGGTGTTTTACCCTTTTTTTTTTTCTTTTTACTCTTTATTAATTCTAATTAGTGCTATCAATAAGACCACCCTCAGATGCCGATAAGAAAGAGGAAATCGAATATTATGGATACAAAAGAAAGAGAGGTAACACAAATAGATGTGGAAAAATCTATGGAGAAAAGACTTAACATATTGGAGGCCTTGGAGCTAATTGACAGAGAATTTGAAATAGAAATCTTAAAAATACTCAGAGATATACAAGAAAACACAGAAAGGCAATTTAGGGAGATCAGAAAACAACTCAATGAACACAAAGAATATATTACCAAGGAAATTGAAACTATCAAAACAAATCAAACAGAAATGAAAAACTCAATTCACGAGCTGAAAAACGAGGTAACAAGCTTAGCTAACAGAACAGCCCAGATTGAAGATAGGATTAGTGAAATAGAAGACAAACAACTTGAGGCACAACAGAGAGAAGAAGAAAGAGACTCAAAAATAATAAAAAATGAGAAAGCCCTATAGGAATTGTCTGACTCCATCAGAAAGAATAACATAAGAATAATAGGTATATCAGAGGGAGAAGAGAAAGAAAATGGAATGGAGAATATACTCAAACAAATAATAGACGAGAACTTCCCAAGCCTGTGGAAGGAACTAAAGCCTCAAATTCAAGAAGCAAACAGAACACCGAGTTTTCTTAACCCCAACAAACCCACTCCAAGGCACATCATAATAAAGATGACACAAACCAATGACAAAGAAAAAATTCTCAAGGCAGCCAGGGAAAAGAAGAGTACAACATATAAAGGAAGGCCTATTAGATTATCATCAGATTTCTCAGCAGAAACTCTACAAGCTAGAAGAGAGTGGACCCCAATATTTTTTTTTTTTTTATAATTTTATTTTTTTTAATGGGGTGACATCAATAAATCAGGATACATATATTCAAAGACAACAAGTCCAGGTTATCTTGTCGTTCAACCATGTTGCATACCCACCACCCAAAGTCAGATTGTCCTCTGTCACCTTCTATCTTGTTTTCTTTGTGCCCCTCCCACCCCCTATCCCTCTCCCATTCCCCCCTCCCCCCCGCAACCACCACACTCCTATCAATGTCTCTTAGTTTCACTATTATGTCCCACCTACGTATGGAATAATACAGTTCCTGCCTTTTTCTGATTTACTTATTTCGCTTCGTATCATGTTATCAAGATCCCACCATTTTGCTGTAAATGTTCCGATGTCATCATTTCTTATGGCTGAGTAGTATTCCATAGTGTATATGTGCCACATCTTCTTTATCCAGTCTTCTATTGATGGGCTTTTTGGTTGTTTCCATGTCCTGGCCACTGTGAACAATGCTGCAATAAACATGGGGCTGCATGTGTCTTTACGTATCAATGTTTCTGAGTTTTGGGGATATATACCCAGTAGAGGGATTGCTGGGTCATAAGGTAGTTCTATTTTCACTTTTTTGAGGAACCACCATACTTTCTTCCATAATGGTTGTACTACTTTACATTCCCACCAACAGTGGATGAGGGTTCCTTTTTCTCCACAGCCTCTCCAACATTTGCTATTACCTGACTTGCTAATAACAGCTAATCGAACAGGTGTGAGGTGGTATCTCATTGCCGTTTTGATTTGCATTTCTCTAATAGCTAAAGAAGATGAGCATCTTTTCATATATCTGTTGGCCATTTGTATTTCTTCCTGGGAGAAGTGTCTATTCATATCCTCTTCCCATTTTTTTATTGGATTTTTTGTTTGTTTGTTGTTGAGTTTTAGGAGTTCTTTGTATATTTTGGATATTAGGCCCTTATCTGAGCTGTTGTTTGAAAATATCATTTCCCATTTAGTTGGCTTTCTGTTTATTTTGTTATCAGTTTCCCTTGCTCAGCAAAAACTTCTTGGTCTGATGTAGTCCCATTCATTAATTGTTGCCTTCACTTCTCTTGCCATTGGAGTCAAATTCATAAAATGCTCTTTAAAACCCAGGTCCATGAGTTGAGTACCTATGTCTTCTTCTATGTACTTAATTGTTTCAGGTCTTATGTTTAGATCTTTGATCCATTTTGAGTTAATTTTTGTACAGGGGGAGAGACTGTAGTCCAGTTTCATTCTTTTGCATGTGGCTTTCCAGTTTTCCCAGCACCATTTATTGAAGAGGCTTTCTTTTCTCCATTGTGTGTTGTTGGCCCCTTTATCAAAAATTGTTTGACTATATATATGTGGTTTTATTTCTGGACTTTCTATTCTGTTCCATTGGTCTGAGTGTCTATTTTTCTGCCAATACCATGCTATTTTGATTGTCGTGGCCCTATAATAGAGTTTGAAGTCAGGTATTGTTATGCCCCCAGCTTCATTCTTTTTCTTTAGGATTGCTTTGGCTATTCGGGGTTTTTTATAGTTCCATATAAATCTGATGATTTTTTGCTCTATTTCTTTAAAAAATGTCATTGGAATTTTGATGGGAATTGCATTAAATTTGTATATTGCTTTGGGTAATATAGCCATCTTGATTATATTTATTCTTCCTAGCCAAGAACAAGGTATATTCTTCCATCTCATTATATCTTTTTCGATTTCCCTTAACAATGGTTTATAGTTTTCATTATATAAGTCCTTTACATTCTTTGTTATGTTTATTCCTAAGTATTTTATTTTTTTTGTTGCAATCGTGAAGGGGATTATTCTTTTGAGTTCCTTCTCAGTTGTTTCATTGTTGGCATATAGAAAGGCTATTGACTTCTGTATGTTAATTTTGTATCCTGCGACCTTACTGTATTGGCTTATTGTTTCTAGTAGTCTTTTTGTGGATTCTTGGAGTTTTCGATGTATAGGATCATATCATCTGCAAAAAGTGATACCTTTACTTCTTCTTTTCCGATATGGATACCTTTTATTTCTTTGTCTTGTCTGATTGCTCTGGCTAGAACCTCTAGTACCACATTAAATAAGAGTGGAGAGAGTGGACAACCCTGTCTTGTTCCTGATTTAAGGGGGAAAGCCTTCAGTTTAGTGCCATTTAATATGATGTTAGCTGATGGTTTATCATATATGGCCTTTATCATGTTGAGATATTTTCCTTCTATACCCATTTTGTTGAGGGTCTTAAACATAAAATTGTGTTGTATTTTATCAAAAGCCTTTTCTGCGTCTATTGATAAGATCATGTGGTTTTTGTTCTTTGTTTTGTTGATATGGTGTATTACATTAACCGTTTTACGTATGTTGAACCATCCTTGAGATTCTGGGATGAATCCCACTTGATCATGATGTATTATTTTTTTAATATGTTGTTGTATTCGATTTGCTAGTATTTTGTTTAGTATTTTAGCATCTGTATTCATTAGAGATATTAGTCTGTAGTTTTCTTTTTTTGTGCCATCCTTGCCTGGTTTTGGTATGAGGGTTATGTTGGCCTCATAAAATGTGTTTGGAAGTATTGCTTCTTCTTCAATTTTTTGGAAGACTTTGAGTAGAATAGGAACCAAGTCTTCTTTGAATGTTTGATAAAATTCGCTGGTATAGCCGTCAGGGCCTGGACTTTTATTTTTGGGGAGGTTTTTAATGGTTTTTTCTATTTCTTCTCTACTGATAGGTCTGTTTAGGCTTTCTGCTTCTTCTTGACTCAGTCTAGGAAGGTTGTATTGTTCTAGGAATTTATCCATTTCTTCTAGGTTGTTGAATTTAGTGGCATAAAGTTTTTCATAGTATTCTACAATAATTCTTTGTATATCTACGGTGTCCGTGGTGATTTCTCCTCTTTCATTTTGGATTTTGTTTATATGAGTTCTTTCTCTTTTTTCCTTGGTAAGTCTTGCCAAGGGTTTGTCAATTTTGTTGATCTTTTCAAAGAACCAGCTCCTTGTTCTATTAATTTTTTCTATAGTTTTTCTGTTCTCTAATTCATTTATTTCTGCTCTGATTTTTATTATCTCCTTTCTTCGGCTGGTTTTGGGTTGTCTTTGTTCTTCTTTTTCTAGTTCCTTAAGGTGGGAAGTTAAGTGGTTCACTTGGGCTCTCTCTTGTTTGTTCATATATGCCTGAAGCGATATGAACTTCCCTCTTATCACTGCTTTTGCTGCATCCCATAGATTCTGATATGTCGTATTGTCATTTTCATTAGTCTGTATATATCTTTTGATCTCTGCACTTATTTCTTCTTTGACCCATTCATTTTTTAAAAGTATGTTGTTTAGTTTCCACATTTTTGTGGGATTTTTTTCCTCTTTTTTGCAGTTGAATTCTAGTTTCAAGGCTTTATGATCAGAAAATATGCTTGGTACAACTTCAATTTTTCTGAATTTGCTGATATTGTTTTTGTGGCCCAACATATGGTCAATTCTTGAGAATGATCCATGTACACTGGAGAAAAATGTATACTCAGTCACTTTGGGATGAAATGTCCTGTAGATGTCTATCATATCCAGGTGCTCTAGTGTTTTGTTTAAGGCCACTATGTCTTTGTTGATTCTCTGTTTGGATGACCGATCTAGAGCCGTCAGCGGTGTATTGAGGTCTCCAAGTATGATTGTATTTTTGTCAGTTTTTGTTTTAAGATCAATAAGTAGCTGTCTTATATATTTTGGTGCTCCTTGGTTTGGTGCATATATATTAAGAATTGTTATGTCTTCTTGATTCAGTGTCCCCTTAGCCATTATGAAATGGCCATTTTTGTCTC
This sequence comes from Saccopteryx bilineata, assembly GCF_036850765.1. Lineage (NCBI taxonomy): Eukaryota > Metazoa > Chordata > Mammalia > Chiroptera > Emballonuridae > Saccopteryx > Saccopteryx bilineata. Next base: position 170,432,091 of record NC_089490.1, on the reverse strand, counting down.
TAAGTACTTTTCCTGTCTTGTAGTCAGCATTATCAGATATGAGTATTGCTACACCTGGTTTTTTTTTGGATGTTATTTGCTTGGAGTATTGTTTTCCAGCCTTTCACTTTGAATTTGTTTTTATCCTTGTTACTTAGATGAGTTTCCTGTAGGCAGCATACAGTTGGATTTTCTTTTTTAATCCATTCTGCTACTCTGTGCCTTTTTATTGGTGAGTTTAATCCATTTACATTTAGTGTAATTATTGATACTTGTGAGTTCCCTATTGCCATTTTATATCTTGCTTTCTGTTAGTTTTGTGTCTTGTTTGATCCTTCTCTTTCGTTTTTCTATCTTTTGTTTTTATTTGGTTGTATTCCATACATCTTTCCTCTGTTGCTATCTTTTTTATCTCATGTGCTTCTGTGGTGGTTTTTTCAATGGTGGTTACCTTTGAGTAATGAAAAGGGTCCCTACCCTGTTCATTGTAGCGAACTATTTTGTGAGTACTTTTGCACTCCATCGTCCTTTGCTACTGTTAATCTCCGTCTTCTCCCCCTCTTTCTTTTTGTTGTTGTCACAGTTTAAATTTGGTTTTATTGTGTTCTTCTTGGAGCTTTTACTTGTGGCTCTGTTTTTTTTTGTTCTTTGTATCTGATTGGAGAACCCCCTTTAGTAATTCCTGGAGTGGGGGTTTTCTGATGATAAATTCCCTCATCTTTTCTGTATCTGTGAATGTTTTTATTTCTCCTTCGTATTTGAAGGATAGCTTTGATGGGTATAGTATTCGTGGCTGAAAGTTCCTCTCTTTCAGGACTTTAAATATTGGGGTCCACTCTCTTCTAGCTTGTAGAGTTTCTGCTGAGAAATCTGATGATAATCTAATGGGCCTTCCTTTATATGTTGTATTCTTCTTTTCCCTGGCTGCCTTGAGAATTTTTTCTTTGCTGTTGGTTTGTGTCAATTTCATTATGATATGCCTTGGAGTAGGTTTGTTGGGGTTAAGAAAACTTGGAGTTCTGTTTGCTTCTTGAACTTGAGGCTTTAGTTCTTTCCACAGGCTTGGGAAGTTCTCATCAATTATTTGTTTAAGTATGTTCTCCATTCCATTTTCTCTCTCTTCTCCCTCTGATATACCTATTATTCTTATGTTATTCTTTTTGATGGAGTCAGATAATTCTTGTAGGGCTATCTCATTTTTTTTAATTTTTGAGTCTCTTTCTTCTTCTCTCTGTTGTGCCTCAAGTTGTTTGTCTTCTATTTCACTAATCCTCTCTTCTATCTGACCTGTTCTATTAGCTAAGCTTGTTACTTCGTTTTTCAGCTCGTGAATTGAGTTTTTCATCTCTGTTTGATTTGTTTTTATATTTTCAATTTCCTTGGACATATATTCTTTGTGTTCATGGAGTTGTTTTCTGAGCTCCCTATATTGCCTTTCTGTGTTTTCTTGTATATCTCGGAGGATTTTTAGGATTTCTATCTTGAATTCTCTGTCATTTAGCTCCAAGTTTTCCAATATATTAAATTTTTTCTCCATAGATTTTTCCTCATCTAGCTGTGTTACCTCTCTTTCTTTTGTATCCATGATATTCGATTTTCTCTTCCTTAATGGCATCTGAGGGTGGTTTTGTTGATAGTATTAATGAGATTTAATAAAGAATAAAAAGTTAAAAAAAATAAAAAAATAACAAATCGAAAAGAGTTGTTTTTTTTTAAAAAAAAATTAATAATGAAATAAAGAAAAATAAAATAAAATAAAAAATTTTTAAAAAAGGAAATTATTCCCCCCCTCTTTTTTTCCTCTCCTCTCCTCTCCCCTCTTTCTTGAGAAAATCTTGTGGAGGACTGTGAGTTATAACAAACAATGCTTGTGATGGAGGGCCTGAATTGGGGAAAAGTAATAAAGGGGCAAAAAAGAGAGAAAGAAAAAAAAAAAAAAAGGAAAAAAAAAAAAAAGAAAAAAGAAAAAAAAAAGAGCGTATGGACCCACAAAAAGCAAATAAAAAAAAAATTTGGGTCAAGAATAAAATGATTTGCTTTTAGGTGTTGGTTTTCTAAGAGTTATGATGAGAGGAATAAGAGGAAAATGGAAAAATGGGGGGACAAATTAAAAACTTACTATTGTATTTACTGGAACAAGAACTAGATAATATGGAGAGCCAGGGATGGGAGCACTGCTAGTGAATTAAAAAGGGTGAAGTAAAAACCCCCCAAAATGCCACAAACATAGGTTTGAGTCCCAGATAAGATAATTTGTTTGTTATTGAGGTTTGAATGAGAGGAGATGTAAAGGACAAAGGAAGAAACTAATATAGAGGGAGAAAAGAAAGAGAGAGAGAGAAAAAAAGAGGGAACCACTAAAAGAAGAAAAAAGAAAGGAGAGAGAGAGAGAGAGAGTTAAGGGTTTTGGAGTGCAACCCTCATAGAGAGAAAGGAAGAGAAGAGAAATGATAATGGGAGATGTAACACTTATGGGTAGTGTAGTTCAAGGAGAGGAGAGAGTAAGACCGGTAGAGAGTTAATCGGCCAAATTGGAGGAGGAAAAAAAAGTATCAAGAATGAAGATAAGAGAAACAAACGAACAAATATAATAAAATGGGATAGGTTATAAAGTCTGCAGATTATTCTTGATTTTGAGAGGTTATCTTCTTGCTTTTTCTTTTCTCTCCCTCTTCCTGGTCGGTGACTCTGTACCCCGGGTTCTGCCCCTTTGGCACGCTCAGGTAGAGGTTTGCAGTTGATAAGTCTCTATGGCAATGTCATGTATTGTGCTTTATTCTCGTTGGGAGTCGAGGCTCATTAGCATTTATAGGCTCCGACAGTGAGAGAGTCCGTGTTCCTGGAGCCTTTCTCCTAGTCTTTCCTTCCTCAATTAGTAGCCTGATAGTCCAGGTATGGGGTTGCTGCTGCCTCTGCCTGGATAGTAAGAGGCTCAAATTGCTGGCAACTCCCCACTCTATTTCCACTCAGCACAGGGCTCTGGGTAAGGCTCAGTCAGTCAGAGCTGCTAGCATAATCAGGCGGGCTTTCCGCCCACTCGAAGACCTCTGGCTCTGCCACTCTATCCGGTAACACCAGCGGGCGCCCACTTCCGGGGCGCTTGGAGGAAACTCTCACTCACTGTCTGCAACCAGGATATCCGGCCAGCAGTCTCACGCTCTGAGTGAAACCCCCAACCGCAGGGAAAAGTTGCAGCGTTAGATTTGAGTCTCGCTCCGTCCCCGTGTGCGGCTTTTGCAAGGCGCTGGGGCAGCCCGAGATTCCGCTTTGGCCCACACAAAGGCCCCTGACTCTGCCCCTCTGTGCGATAACACGGGCGCGCACTGCCGAGGCACTCGGAGGAATCGCTCACTCCTTATCTGCGCGCGCAAACCAGGATATGAGGCCGGCCGCGGTTCCCTCTGAGTGAAACAGCCTCCAGCACGGAAAATCTCCACCGTTGGGATTAGTTCTCACTCCCTCCCGTGCGTGGCTTTCCCAGGGCGCTGGGGCTGCCCAGAGACTCTGCCCTCAGCCCACAGAAAGGCCTCTGACCCTGCCTCTCCGTGGGGCAACACGGGCACCCACTTCCGCGGCTTAGGAAGAAATCTCTCTTCCACTAACTGCGCACCGACCAGGAGACCGGGTAAAATGACCGCTCCGCTTGTCTTTCTTTGTTTGGGTTTGGCGCGAGTGTTAGCTTGAATTGCCCGGGTTGCCACAGGATCAGATTTTCCTCGGCTTGGATCTCTGAGCCACAGCCTGGTTCGGCCGTTTTTGCTGCGGCGGCCTGGATCTATTCACCCCCTTTGCCCGCCTCAGTTTCTATATTCACAGTTACCAGAGAAAGCCGCCCTGTTTAGGTTAGTGAGGAAGGCGGAGCATTTCTTACTCCCTATTTCCTTCGGGGTTTGGTTATATATTTAGCCAATTTTTCACTCATTCATACCTTTGGGTGTATTGCGAAGAATCTGGAAGCTCCAAGTATAGGTTTTTCTGTTTCTGGTTGAAGATCTTGTTGAGTTTTGGGGGAGATTTATCGGTATCGCTTCCTACTCCGCCATTACTCTGACGTCATCAATCGACCCCAATATTTAAAGCCCTGAAAGAGAGGAACTTTCAGCCAAGAATACTATACCCATCAAAGCTATCCTTCAAGTATGAAGGAGATATAAAAACATTCACAAATACAGAAAAGATGAGAGAATTTATCAACAGAAAGCCCCCACTCCAGGAAATACTAAGGGGGGTTTTACAACCAGATTCAAAGAACAAAAGAAAACAACACCACAAGTAACAGCTCCACCAAGAACACAATAAAACCAAACTTAAACTGTGACAACAAAGGAAAAAAAAGGGGGGAGAGCATGGAGATTAACAGTAGCAAAGGATGATGAAGTGCAGAAATACTTATAAGATAGGGTACTACAATGAATATGGTAGGTACCCTTTTCATTACTTAATGGTAACCACCCTTAAAAAAACCACCACAAAAACACTTGACTTAAAAAAGGTAGCAACAGAGGAAAGAAGTATGGAACACAAACAAACAAAAACAAATGATAGAAAAACAGAAGAGAAGAATCAAACTAGATACAAAACTAACAGAAAGCAATTTATAAAATGGCAGTAGGGAACCCACAAGTGGTAATAATTACACTAAATGTAAATGGATTAACTTACCAATAAAAAGACACAGAGTAGCAGAATGGATTAAAAAAGAAAATCCAACTATATGCTGCCTACAAGAAACACATCTAAGCAACAAGGATAAAAACAAATTCAAAGTGAAAGGCTGGAAAACAATACTCCAAGCAAACAACACCCAAAAAAAAGCAGGTGTAGCAATACTCATATCTAATAATGCTGACTACAAGACAGAAAAAGTACTCAGAGACAAAAATGGTCATTTCATAATGATTAAGGGGAAGTTGAATCAAGAAGACATAACAATCCTTAATATATATGCACCAAACCAAGGAGCACCAAAATATATAAGACAGCTACTTATTGACCTTAAAACAAAAACTAACAAAAATACAATCATACTTGGAGACCTCAATACACCGCTGACGGCTCTAGATCGGTCATCCAAACAGAGAATCAATAAAGATATAGTGGCCTTAAACGAAATACTAGAACACCTGGATATGATAGACATCTACAGGACACTTCATCCCAAAGCGACAGAGTACACATTTTTCTCTAGTGTACATGGAACATTCTCAAGAATCGACCATATGTTGGGCCACAAAGGCAATATCAGCAAATTTAGAAAAATTGAAATTGTACCAAGCATATTTTCTGATCATAAAGCCTTGAAACTAGAATTCAACTGCAAAAAAGAGGGGGGAAAACCCACAAAAATGTGGAAACTAAACAACATACTTCTAAAAAATGAATGGGTCAAAGAAGAAATAAGCGCAGAGATCAAAAGATATATACAGACAAATGAAAATGAAAATACGACATATCAGAATCTCTGGGATGCAGCAAAAGCAGTAATAAGAGGAAAGTTCATATCACTTCAGGCCTATATGAACAAACAAGAGAGAGCCGAAGTAAACCACTTAACTTCACACCTTAAGGAACTAGAAAAAGAAGAACAAAGACAACCCAAAACCAGCCGAAGAAAGGAGATAATAAAAATCAGAGCAGAAATAAATGAAATAGAGAACAGAAAAACTATAGAAAAAATCAATAAAACAAGGAGCTGGTTCTTTGAAAAGATCAACAAAGTTGACAAACCCTTGGCAAGACTCACCTAGGAAAAAAGGCACAGGACTCAAATAAATAAAATCCAAAATGAAAGAGGAGAGATCACCACAGACATCATAGAAATACAAAGAATTATTGTAGAATACTATGAAAAATTATATGCCACCAAATACAACAATCTAGAAGAAATGGATAAATTCCTAGAACAATACAACCTTCCTAGACTGAGTCATGAAGAAGCAGAAAGCCTAAACAGACCAATCAGCAGGGAAGAAATAGAAAAAACTATTAAAAATCTCCCCAAAAATAAAAGTCCAGGCCCAGACGGTTATACTAGTGAATTCTATCAAACATTCAAAGAAGACTTGGTTCCTATTCTACTCAAAGTCTTCCAAAAAATTGAAGAAGAAGCAATACTTCCAAACACATTTTATGAGGCCAACATAACCCTCATACCAAAACCTGGCAAGGATGGCACAAAGAAAGAAAACTACAGACCAATATCTCTAATGAATACAGATGCTAAAATACTAAACAAAATACTGGCAAACCGAATACAACAACATATCAAAAAAATAATACATCAGGATCAAGTGGGATTCATCCCAGAATCTCAAGGATGGTTCAACATACGCAAAACGGTTAACGTAATACACCATATCAACAAAACAAAGAACAAAAACCACATGATCTTATCAATAGATGCAGAAAAGGCTTTTGATAAAATACAACACAATTTTATGTTTAAGACTCTCAAAAAAATGGGTATAGAAGGAAAATATCTCAACATGATAAAGGCCATATATGATAAACCATCAGCCAACATCCTATTAAATGGCATAAAACTGAGGACTTTCTACCTTAAATCAGGAACAAGACAGGGTTGTCCACTCTCTCCACTCTTATTCAACGTGGTGCTAGAAGTTCTGGCCAGAGCAATCAGACAAGACAAAGAAATAAAAGGCATCCATATCGGAAAAGAAGAAGTAAAGGTATCACTTTTTGCTGATGATATGATCCTATACGTCGAAAACCCGAAGGACTCCACAAAAAGATTATTAGAAACAATAAACCAATACAGTAAGGTCGCAGGATACAAAATTAACATACAAAAATCCATAGCCTTTCTATATGCCAACAATGAAATAATAGAAAACGAACTCAAAAAAATAATCCCCTTCACGATTGCAACAAAAAAAATAAAATACCTAGGAATAAACATAACAAAGAACGTAAAGGACCTATATAATGAAAATTACAAAGCATTGTTAAGGGAAATCGAAAAAGATACAATGAGATGGAAAAATATTCCTTGTTCTTGGATAGGAAGAATAAATATAATCAAAATGGCCATATTACCCAAAGCAATATACAAATTTAATGCAATTCCCATCAAAATCCCTATGAGATTTTTTAAAGAAATGGAACAAAAAATCATCAGATTTATATGGAACTATAAAAAACCCCGAATAGCCAAAACAATCCTAAGGAAAAAGAATGAAGCTGGGGGCATTACAATACCTGACTTTAAACTATATTATAGGGCCACGATAATCAAAACAGCATGGTATTGGCAAAAAAATAGACACTCAGACCAATGGAGCAGAATAGAAAGCCCAGAAATAAAACCACATATATATGGTCAAATAATCTTTGATAAAGGGGCCAACAACACACAATGGAGAAAAGAAAGCCTCTTCAACAAATGGTGTTGGGAAAACTGGAAAGCCACATGCAAAAGAATGAAACTCGACTACAGCCTGTCCCCGTGTACTAAAATTAATTCAAAATGGATCAAAGACCTAAATATAAGACCTGAAACAATAAAGTACATAGAAGAAGACATAGGTACTAAAATCATGGACCTGGGTTTTAAAGAACATTTTATGAACTTGACTCCAATGGCAAGAGAAGTGAAGGCAAAGATAAATGAATGGGACTACATCAGAATTAAAAGTTTTTGCTCAGCAAGAGAAACTGATATCAAAATAAACAGACAGCCAACTATATGGGAACTGATATTTTCAAACAACAGCTCAGATAAGGGCCTAATATCCAAAATTTACAAAGAACTCATAAAACTCAACAACAAACAAACAAACAATCCAATAAAAAAATGGGAAGAGGACATGAACAGACACTTCTCCCAGGAAGAGATACAAATGGCCAACAGATATATGAAAAAATGCTCAGCTTCATTAGTTATTAGAGAAATGCAAATCAAAACTACAATGAGATACCACCTCACTCCTGTTAGATTAGCTATTATCAACAAGACGGGTAATAGCAAATGTTGGAGAGGCTGTGGAGAAAAAAGAACCCTCATTCACTGTTGGTGGGACTGTAAAGTAGTACAACCATTATGGAGGAAAGTATGGTGGTTCCTCAAAAAACTGAAAATAGAACTACCTTATGACCCAGCAATCCCTCTACTGGGTATATACCCCAAAACCTCAGAAACATTGATACGTGAAGACACATGTAGCCCCATGTTCATTGCAGCACTATTCACAGTGGCCAAGACATGGAAACAACCAAAAAGCCCTTCAATAGAAGACTGGATAAAGAAGATGTGGCACATATTCACTATGGAATACTACTCAGCCATAAGAAATGATGACATCAGATCATTTACAGCAAAATGGTGGGATCTTGATAACATTATAAGGAGTGAAATAAGCAAATCAGAAAAAAACAAGAACTACATGATTCCATACATTGGTGGAACATAAAAATGAGACTAAGAGACATGGACAAGAGTGTGGTGGTTACCAAGGGTGGGGGGGGAGGGAGGACATGGGAGGGAGGGAGGGAGAGAGTTAGGGGGAGGGGGAGGGGCACAGAGAACTAGATAGAGGGTGTCGGAGGACAATCTGACTTTGGGCGAGGGGTTTGCAACATAATTTGATGACAAAGTAACCTAGACATGTTTTCTTTGAATATATGTACCCTGATTTATTAATGTCATCCCATTACCATTAATAAAAATTTATTAAAAAAATAAATAAATAAATAAATAAATAAATAAATAAATATTTGGAGAAATGAATTTCATAAGTAAAAATGTTATTAAGTATCACATTCCAATCAATTTCTGTCCACCTTCTTCCTGAAATGACATACTAGATTTATTTAGTTCCATATTAACTTTTAAAAAGGAAGATTGATGGAGTCAATTACTGAAATATGTGGGAAGAAGGGCTGGAAGAAGCCAGAGACTGACGTAAGGTCAGAATTTTGGCAGTGATGTCAAGAATGACAAGGCGGGACAGGTGTAAGACAATGAATGGAAAATGCTAAAGAAGTGGGTGTAAGCCTCAAGCTAAGGAAAGAGTTGTCAAACCAAATATCAAGTCTCTGTGTGGTAAGGCAAACACAGGTAGTCTCTGGAAAGCTGTTAATATTCAACTAATCATTCTGGGATTCAGAGCACATAATAAGTTCTCTATTTTATATGAAGACAAGTTCTCAAACTTAGCGAACATTCATTGAGAAAGCATAGGGAACACTAAGAACAGGGTCCAGACCCTCAGGTTTTGGGAACTAGCAGATATTGGTCAAGGCCTTTGATGCTCTAATTCTATGACTGCCGTATGAGCTTAGACAGCCCTGGATTTCCAGATCTCTGAGAAAGGTAAGATAAAAACTGGAAAAGGCTTACAAAACATTTACAGGAGTAGAATTTAAGAAAATCATCAATAACTCAAATATAAGGAGCAAGTCAAGGACAATGATTTAGAAAAGCTTATTCATAGGTCCCTGTTCAGGCTGTGTGGGGCCTGAAATTTATACAATTGGTAGAGCTAGTTTTCTTTTTCTTTAAGTTACATATACAATACTATAGATCTAATGTAAATATTAATTGAGAATGTCAAAGAAAAGGACAACCAATTTCTAGAGTCCTAAACTTTTATGTACTTTCTAAAATGTTTTTAGTCAACTAACCAAAAATATTTCCTTAGTTATGCTCCCTAGCTTCCCCTCCCACCTAAAATATGCTAGTGACCCCAGCAACTCCCAGATCTCAAGGGGTCCATGTAAGGAAGGAGACATGAATATGAAGCTTTCTTATATTCATTAAAAGTCCATCTTGGGATTCAATAAAATGTAGATTTTGAATGACCAGACTTGTATTTAAAAATGGCAGTTGATGACATTCTAGGTCCTATTAATATTGTGGAATTCTAGATCTCAACTAGTAGAAATTTATGAATTATCTAGACTAGTGTTTTTCAACTCCCAGTCTGACTGAAATTTTGTGCTGGTCTGAAAGAGTTAACCACCCTGATGTTGTAGAAAGATTGTAGACCCAATGACCTTAGTCGAATTTGCTTATGCTCAGGGTGATTTCTGCCTTAGTAGTCCCCGAAATAATTCTATTCTGACCAGTCCCCAAATGTATAAAAGTTGGAAACCACTGATCTAGACTAAAACTAGCCTTTCTCATACCAGTAATCTGAAGCTCACAGTTAGGGAATTGTTAAGGATGCCAAACCAGCCCCATTGCCTGATGGTCTTTCAAACAGCCTCCTGCTCACTGCTTCTTCCATCAGAACAGGAGTGCTTTTTTCTGTTTTGATTAATTAAACAGTATTTGCTGAGGGATACCTAGATCTACATTGAGGTGATAGGAACACATGAAAAGATTTTGCTCTTCCTTCGTTCTGAAAATGATAGTCCAGCAGAGCAGAACCCCAAGCATGGATGACAAATGATTTTGTCAGGAAGTCTGGTAACACAACAACTGAACAGTATCAGTTAGCCCTTTGTAATCTATATAATATTGGATATATCTTTATAAAGCATTAAGTTCTAAGACATTACTCCTATTAATATTCATTTTATGAATATGCATATATTTGGATTCACTGCATTCTATTTTTTATAAAACTATCATCCAAAAGACCTAATATCACTGTGTTCTGTCTCTCTTTGGATAGCCTGACCCAACTTTCTGCCATTATCATATTATCTCTCTGTTGCTGTTTGATTCTTCAGTTAGCCTGACACTATTGAGTCTCATCTTAAGGATTAATAAACTGGGCTTATTTTCAAAGCTCTTCAAACAAAGTAGTTTTCCCTCAGACTTGGTTCCGGAAGTCCTGTGCCTCATCACTCTCTTCACATCAGCCTCCTACTCACTGTAACAAAGCTATTTGGTGATGCCATTTCTCATTTGGCTCACAAACGCTGACCTCTGGAGCTAGATCCTCACGCTCACTGTCCCAGAATGTAAAACAGTTGGCTTCAAGTGGCTGGTTTGGGGATACTTTGTGCTTTTGAATATGAATAGAAAAACTAGAGATTTCTGGGCAGTGTCTATGGTGAGCGGCAGTGGAGTTGTCTTCTTTCTTTCTTTCTTTCTTTCTTTCTTTCTTTCTTTCTTTCTTTCTTTCTTTCTTTCTTTTTTTGATTTGTTGATTTTGCCTTCTCCAGCTCCTGTGAATGTGAACTGCTGGTGGGCACCTTCTGCAGATCTGAGCCTCTATTCCTGGGTCTACTATTCAAGGTTCCAGGAATGTGTCCATATCCCAGTACTTCCTTCCCTGACACAGGCTCTGCTAACTCTTGGATCCTACTTTGAACTTCATTCTCACATTGATGACATAGTTTGTCTAGTTACCCTGTTTGATAATGTGGGTGGATTTCAACAGGGAGTTTGTGGTGGTCTTATTCTCTCTGTGCTATTCTTATTATAATCCTTAACCACTCACCTACATTTAGTCAGAAAATATCAAGTGCCTTCTAGATATTAGGCACTGTACGAGATACAATGACATGGAAAACATGCATTGCATACATGAGATTAACATCCAGACTTTCTTCTTACTTGCCAACTATGAATTATGCACTAATAAACACTTGAGAAAGCATAATATGTTGATACTTTCTATTTCTATAAACATTATATATTTAGGTTGCCTTTATGTTCTATTGGAACAGGACAGATGAGCTTTTTCATTTAGACCTTTATGTTCAAATATGTATCTGAATCTCTGTAAATTTTTGTGTGTGTGTGTGACAGAGAAAGAGAGAGAGACAGAGAGAGGGACAGATAGGGACAGACGGACAGGAGGGGAGAGAGATGAGAAGCATCAATTCTTCGTTGTGGCACTTTAGTTGTTCATTGATTGCTTTCTCATATGTGCCTTGACCAGGGTTGCTAAACCCTTGCTCAAGCCAGCGACTTTGGGCTCAAGCTCGTGAGCCTTGCTCGAACCAGATGAGCCCACGCTCAAGCGGCGACCTCGGAGTTTCGAACCTGGGTCCACCATATCCCAGTTCGATGCTCTATCCACTGCACCACCGCTTGCCTGGTCAGGCTCTATAAATTATTTAAAAATGTATCGTATATCTGCTCTTATCTCTGTGTGAAGCATATGAATCAACACTGCAAAGTATAAGTTATTACTTTAGATGATTTTGAGGAGATAATAGAGTCTAATCAAGTGAAGTATTTTTCTAGAAGATTAGTTACAAATCTTTATCTTATAGTTATAAGATTGATTTTGCTAAGGCAGCATATTAAAAATGAATAGAGAAAGACTATAGCAGAGCTCAGTTACCTAGGGAGACTGACTTGAATTTTCTCAGGAACCGTAAAGTAACCTGTGAACTTTTGACTTTTACAGAGGCAAGACTAAGAAAACCTAAAGCAGAAGAATCCTGATAGCCAAGCATCATGGGAATCTCTCAATCTATTTTTACAGAGGAAATATCACCCAGGAGCACATCACTGGTAATTACCAAGTAAAATAATACAAATTATCTCACTGACTTATATATATTTACATAATATTTTCCAAGTATTAGAAAGCGTTAAGTCAAAATTGGGAAGTGTTGGGCAGATAAAATGTATTATGCTCACTTTGTTAAAGATGACGCTGCCCACGTGAGGCCATCGCCCAGGTGATATTAATGTGTGTTGGGGATCGTTGTAGCCTGGGGCTTGGTTTTGGGATTAAGCCTTTCCCACCCTTTTTGATGTGGGGCGGTACAATCCAATCATGCCTCAGAGAAGTGACTTTGTATTAGAGACTTCCCTATTTTGTATATTGGATTAAAGGTCTGGATTTCTACACTATAAAATGGGGGCGGAACGGGAGCTTGGGCTCTTGGTTCCTGAGATTATCATTAGAAGAGAGAGCAGAGGAGAGCAGGGAAAGGCCACGTGGAGGAGGCCAGGAGAGGTAGCCAAGATGGTGGAGTGCTGAGTGAGATGCCAGTTTGTGTAGAGTTTGTATTTGGGATAAGGAAGGAGATGGGGAACAGAGGAGAATAAGGCTGGTGAGCTAGAAACCTTTGATTCTAGGAAACTCGGATAATTCAGTAGCTTAGTGAGCACTGAATGTGATTGGGTTTTGGAGCCCAGTGTGTGTTTTTACTTGCCCGTCGGGTGCAAGCTAGGATGAAAGACTATGGCCCACCAGTTTGTGGCTCCGTTGTTTCTTTACCTACTGTCCGAATCCAATGCGAACCTGCATAGGCCAGAAGGCTGCTGTGAGAGTAGCCCTGGCCCTGGCTTCTGGCTTTACAGGAAGCAATTACTGAATAAACCAAATGGATGACTAGGTTAATGTGCAACTCATTGTTACAACACTGCATCCAGAAAGGATTGTTCCTGCTACATATCTTTGGAGCACTCTCTGAAGTCCATTTCAGGTGTCCACTCTGCTCTTCACCTGCTTCTTCTCCAGCAGCCAATGAAAGCCTGGGGCTTTGGCTGCCTTGCTCACCTATTTGGACAGCACGGACATCTAGCCCATGAGCAGAGTTATTCAGATTGGCTTGCTCACAAACTGAACTAAGAAGCTTAACATTAGTTAGTGGCGTCCTTGGAAATAGAAGTATAGAATTGGGAATAAGGGCGACTGCTTGATGTTATCCTGGTGAAAGATCACAGAGGGATGGTCTGCAGAGAAAAGCAGGATGAAGAGAGATGAAAAGGAGATAGGGGACTTGCTTTGGATTTTCAGGAATTATCTCCACACCCGCCCTTCAACCAGTCCTACCCCACAACCTATTGACTCCTTATGTAAATCCCCCTTTATATAATGAGCACAAGTGAGTTACTCTTTCTTGCAAATTTCCCAGTGTTAGTTTTTTATAACTGAAACAATAATATCACCTCAAATGCAATCATATATATACAAGAAACTCAAAATTAATGGTGACTGAAATATAAAATTCCTATTGGCTTTCTTTTAGTACCAGCATTTTGGGGAGTGATTATTGAGTACTGGGAAGTGAACAGTAGTTATGCACGTTTATAGTAGACGAGAGGACTAAAAAGAACACAAATGTTCCCCTCCGATGTATGGAGCTGGGAATGAACTGAAAGCAGCACGTCGCTCATCATGCTCGCAGCTGCCTGCCTCCTGCACCCCTGTAAATGTATTACTCACAAAAATTAGGGGATCAGGGAACATGCAGATACTGCAATATTTTCAGCCTTTTGTATGGTGCATTTTCACCAATGAAGTAAAAGTTAATTTTGCATCTCATTTGCATAATTGAACGATTTTCTTTGACTTGGTTTTTTTTTCTGATGTTCTTGTTTAATAAAAAAAAATCAAATGCTTCTTTTTTTATTGCTTCATATTCATTTTGAAATATGCCCTAATTTTTGTGAGCAGTATATTTCCCAGAGCAGCTGGAGCAACTACTAGGACACGAGCAGATGAGTAAATACTCATCCATTTTCATTGCTGCCAAGGTGAATCTTCCCCAATCCTGATTATGTTTAGTTAAGTGAAACATCTGCCAATAAAAAGAAGACATATTTCTGGTAATAGCAGCACCACAGCTTCTGTTCTCTGAATCACAGCAACACTGATGCTGGCTGGATGGCCGTGTCTTTGGGGATTTGATTCTTTTTATTATCATGACTAAGTCATAAACCTTTTAAAGTGAACTAACTCATTGTGCTGCTGACAATGCTAGCAGCTAGAGTGAGGAAAGAACTGCTTGCTGCCTTTCCTGTTGGAGGACAGGGATGGGGACACGGGGAGCAGGCAGGAAGCCACTGGGTTCGCTAACATAAACTAAACTTGGACGTTTCTTTCCCGAGTTTAGACACTAACCAGCTATGAAGCAGCTGAGAACTGTGAGAACGCTGTATAGTCTCACAAATATGAGCAGCCCAAGTGTGAACCAGTTTATTTTCTTCTCATATGCTGGGAATGGTAATAAACAAGACATTGTCCACTATCTGGAGATAGAATGGTGGAGGATATGTAAATAGATGTAAACAGTATTTCCTGGGTCCAAACAGAATCTCTTCAACCTCCTCCTCATAATTTTATTTGGAAAAAAAAAATGGGCTATTATAAAGACATAAAACTTGAGGCCCTCGTGTGTCTATTCAACAAGTACTTTAGGTCCCATTTTGTGGAGGGCACTTTCTCTAGGGGAGATCAAGATGAATCAGATATAGCATTTGGCCTTGAGTCTCGTAGAAGAGAAAGAAAGGCAAGTACGTACCTACTTGTTTGTACCAAGTAATCACAGTGGAAATCACCAGCCCGGCAAGAGTGTTAGAACAGCAGATGGAACCATGTACTCCCTGCTCTTAGGGACTGTGTTTCCTACGGCTGTTATAACCAAGTACCACAAAGTGCATGACTTAAAAAAACAGATGTTCATTCTCTCACACTCTGGAGGCTCGAAGCTGGAAATCAAGGTGTTGGCAGGGCCACACTCCCTCAGAAGCATCTAGTAGTGGATCTTTCCTTGACTAACAGGTTCTGGTGGCCCCAAGGATTCTGTGACTGTGGCAGCATAACTGCAATTTCAACCTCCCTTTTCAATGGCCCATTGTTGGGCAGATAAAATATATTATGCTCACTTGTTAAAGATGGCACTGCCCACATGGAAGCCGGTCGTCCAGGTGATATTAACATGTGTTAGGGGAGGGCTGTGGGCAGGCAGGACTCTTGTAGCCTGGGGCTTGGTTTTAGGACTAAGCCTTTCCCACTTTTTTTTTTATGTGGGGTGGTGCAATCCCATCATGCCTCACATAAGTGACTTCGTATTAGAGATTTCCCTGTTTTGTATATTGGATTAAAGGGGTTTTTTTGTGTGTGTTTTTTTAATTTTTTTAATTAATTAATTTTTTACAGAGACAGAGAGTGAGTCAGAGAGAGGGATAGACAGGGACAGACAGACAGGAAGGGAGAGAGATGAGAAGCATCAAGCATCAGTTCTTCATTGTGCGTTGCATCACCTTAGCTGTTCATTGATTGCTTTCTCATATGTGCCTTGACCGTGAGCCTTCAGCAGACCGAGTAACCCCTTGCTGGAGCCAGCGACCTTGGGTTCAAGCTGGTGGGCTTTTGCTCAAACCAGATGAGCCCGTGTTCAACCTGGCGACCTCAGGGTCTCGAACCTGGGTCCTCTGCATCCAGTCCGATGCTCTATCCACTGTGCCACTGCCTGGTCAGGCGGATTAAAGGTTTTGATTTCTGCACTATAGAATGGGGAAGACCAGGAGCTTGCTCTCTCAGTTCCTGAGATTAGCATTCGAGCAGAGAGCAGGTTGGAGAGCAGAGTAAGGCCACATGGAGGAGAGGAGAGGCAGCCAAGATGGTGGAGTGCTGAAAGAGAAGCCTGTTAGTGCAGAGTTTGTGCAGAGAGAAGGAGATGGGGAACAGAGGTGAATAAGGCTAGTGAGCTAGAAACCTTTGATTCTAGGAAACTCGGATAAGTCAGTAGCTTTGTGAGCACTGAATGAATGGGTTTTGGAGCCCAATGTGTGTGTTTACTTGCCCGCTGGGTGCAAGCTAGGATTAAAGGTGATGGCCCACCAGTTCTTGGCTCCATTGTTTCTTTACTGACTGTTCGAATTCAATGCGAACCTGCATGGACCAGGCGGCTGTGATGGTGGCCGTGGATACTGGCTTTACAGCCTTCTTCCCTCTTAGTCTGTCTTCACTTCATTGTATAAGGACACCAGTCATGCTGGATTAGGGCATGGCCATTCTGTAGTATTACCTCGTCTTAACTAACTACATTAGCAATGATGCTATTTCCAAGTAAGGTCATATTCTGAAGTATTGGGTGGGGGTTAAGATTTCAATATTTTGGCGGGGCGGGGGGAGACAATTCAACACATAACATGGAACACTTAAGGAAATGTTATTTATAAAAGTGGAACAATCACATATCTGTAGAAAATAATGAGTTATGAAGACAAGGGAGGATTTGATAATGAATTGTTGAGCAGTTTGAGCTTCAGGTGGGCAAAGATGATGAACAGTTTTAATATCCTCATTGTGTGGTTCATCACTGTTCTTCAGTCTTGCTCTGAACTGAAAATACTGCTCTCCCCTCCTTCACCAAACACTTCTACAAACTAAGCACAATGATTGTGATTTTCTCACCTTTGAATCTGCTGTAGCAGGAGCTCAGAGCTCTGAGCTCTAGTATCAGACCTCCCCATTTGGAAAGTTTATGTGCTTGAGTCCCTGACAAGCCTTTATCACCAGGATTTTCTAGCTGGCTACTTCAATAAGGACAAGACTGAAGTCCAAGTCAGAATTCTGCTCTTGGCTTCAAATTTCAAAGCGATTATTAGTCCCACATTTGTTTCTTGGTCCCATATTCTGATATGAAAGCCTTATGAAAACCCTCCTCTGACAGCGCCCCCATGCTCCCTGAGCATCCCCATCTGGGTGGGTCAATCAGTGGTTGGCCCTGCCTTTTACCACCGAGTCCCAGTTAGAACATATTGATAAGTGAGTGGAAGCAGGCAGAGTAGGCAGGAGTCTGAGGGAGACAAATGTTACTGCTGAGTGGAAAACAAGGAGCAGTCTCTAGAATACACATGAAATAATAATACACAGAGCACAGATTGTTGAAGAAAGAATAACTGAGGTTTGGATATCCTGCAAGAGATTTGTATTATCAAAATGAATCAATCTAAGAGTTGGGGTTACTTAGAATGTTATAGTTTCTAGGAATAGGAACCACGTATGTAATCAACACTACAAAAAAAATGTCTGTTAGATATTCAAGGGCAGTTTTTCTCTTTCCCATTTTTAAAGGGAACACATATCACCTGTTTAAATTTCTTAACACAAACGATATATTTGTATTTTTTTCAAAACAACAAGCTAGTTTATTTTGAAAATGTAGCACATGACTAATTTCCCAGCAGACATTTTATCCAGACAACATTTCAAGGAAATGAGTATACAAAAAAAACTCACAATGGCTCATTCAATACACATCCTATCTCAGAACAGGTATTTCCAGTAGTGTTCTCCTGTGAATGGATAAAGTACAAAGCTAGCAGAAATGACACATTGCAAACATTTTGATTGCACCAAAGGAGTTCATGGTCACTGTGACATTATCAGCAGAGAGTGGTCTGGGTTGGCCACCTCAGTGTGGTTTGGGTAAGCAGTTTGTGAGTATCCCTTCGCATATTTATTCATCTTTTGATTCCTAATTTCAAAAATTAAAACAGACAAAAAGAAAAAAAAACAAGAAAAAATAAATAAAAAGAAAAGAGAAAGAAAAAGAAAGAGATAAAAATTTAAATAGCCCTAGCCAGATAGCTCAGTTGATTAAAGCAGTGGTCCCCAACCTTTTTTGGGCCGCAAACCGGTTTAATGTCAGAAAATATTTTCATGGACCGGCCTTTAGGGTGGGATGAATAAATGTATCACGTGACCAAGACAAGCATCAAGAGTGAGTCTTAGACGGATGTAACAGAGGGAATCTGGTCATTTTTTAAAAATAAAACATCGTTCAGACTTAAATATAAATAAAACGGAAATAATGTAAGTTATTTATTCTTTCTCTGTGGACTGGTACCAGCGGCCCAGGGGTTGGGGACCACTGGGTTAGAGCATCATCCTAAAGTTCAGAAGTGGCCAGTCTGATCCCCAGTCAGACCTTCCTCTCTCCCTTTCTCCCTTCCTCTTACTCTAAATATCAATAAAATAAACATTAAAAATATAATAAAAGTAAAATATACCAAAAAATTAAAACAAACACACACACACATTCCTTACCCTATTATATTCTTCTAAAAATGTTTAACTTTTTGTTTCTGAAAATAATGTGATCCTCCACCCCTGAACATCTATCAAGTTGACTTCCATAAATAAAAGACAGCACTTAGTAGAATTAGTTCTCTTTGATTCAGCTTGTTATATAAGCTTCATTTTTTTCCTACTTTAAGTTTGAAATGTTAAGTGACTGTACAAAATGACAAAATTTAGTTTGTTGTTTTACGTGGCTACTTTCCAGATTAAAGAATATTTATGGAAGTTTTTGTAATAAAACATATTTTCTGGAATTATAGTGCTTCCTAGTAAAAATTGCCTATACTCAACCACTTCCATATTATTTTACTACTAGTAAAAATATACTATGATCAGAAAACAATTTTTTCTAAAAAATGACCAAATATTACCAAATTTTCTTTTATTTTGGTTTTCAAAGAGTCTGCCTAGAAAAAATAAACTTCAAGAACTCTGAAATATTCTTGAAAAAATGAAAGAAAGAGAATGGAAAACAAATATCTTTGTGCAGTATTAAGAAAGACTGGTCCAGGTGTAAGGAAAAACTTGGAAGTCTGCATGATTCACAAAAGCAACAATAAATAAATAAATCTAAAAGGCAAGGAGAATACTAAAAAAGAGTCCAAGAAATAAAGACATTCTTAACAGAATCTAAACATAGTAACTGATATTTTTTGTGAAAGTTACTATATACCAAGTCCTATGCATGAACTATTTTATTTCATTTCCCAACAATTTTATAAAGTGGATGCTATCATTGTGCTTATTTAATAGCTATGAAAATGAAAAAGAGGGCAATTTGCCTAGTTTACCACAGCCCAGGAAATCAAAACTCTCCTGCCCACTCACATGATCATAGCACCACTACGCCAGCTGACCAAAGGCAGTCCAGGGCCAAATCCGAAGAGCCATAACATTGTCCACAATTTTTGCAGCTTCAGGTGTGTAGGGAAAATGACCAGTTCACACAGTTAGTATTAACCCTCCCCCTTGGAGGAACACAGAGGTAATATAATGAAATATAATTGCATTGTTTTGATTTATCTCTAAACATAAATTGTCTCTGTAAGATATGTTGATTAAGAAAACCTATAAATGAGATTTCTTTTTCTTTTTTATGTTTCCATTTCTCACCAGCACCTGGGGTGCAGAAAGATGAGCTCATTGTTCTACTCAATACATGGTGCCCTGGTGTCCTAGGTCTTTGTAAGGCCTCTCTGTTCTATTGCAAATATATTTAACAAATATCCTAAGACATAGAAAATCCTGAAGAGATGGGTGGAATTGTTTTCTGAATGAATCTGCCACCCGGTAGACACCATTCTTTTCACTACAGAAGGCTGGATTATGTTCAGACTGTTTGAACCCAGTTTGCATTCTCTCTGTCCCTGCCAAATTATACTTTCCACCTTTGTTTCCTTTGATGAGTCTAAAAGAATTATTTCACTGCTTCAATTTCTAGCATTAGCATTCATCATTTCACACATTTGCTAGCCATTTGAGTTTCTGGAGAAATATCTATGCAGTGGATTTACTCATTTTTCTACAGGGTGTTCTCTATTCTCAATAAGTTATTTCCAGCTCTAACATCAAAAGTATATTCTCCTTTATTTTCTTCTAGTATTCTTTTACAGTATTGGCCTTTTTTTATGTTGGTCTTTTATACGTTCCTGTGAAAATAATTTCAGGAGGGCACTTAATGTATACCTGATTGGAGAAAAATGTCATCTCTATAATGTTAAATGACACCAATCATGAACAGTGTTTAACACTATGTTACTTAGGCTTTCTTTTTGTCTTTTGATAGTATTTTAACATAGAATTTACTTATTTGCCTATTACATGTTATAACATACAGCTGAGAAGTGTACACATCTTATGTGAATAGTCAATGCATTATCACAAAGTGACCACATCCATGTTATCACCATCTAGATAGAAAATAGGATTATTACTAGCACCCTGAAAATTTCCTTCATGACCCACCTCCAAGAAAAGTTTATTCTCATCCTGGTCCGAGAGCTCAGTTAGTTAGAGCATCATCCCAAAGTGCAAGGGTTGCCAGTTCAATCCCTGGTCGGGCACATACAGGAGCAGATTGATGTTCCCCGATTCTCTCTCTAAAATCAATCAATAAATTTTTTTTTTAAAAAAAGAAAAGTTCCTTTCCCCAAATCAGGTGCTATTTTGATTTCTAATATTCTAGGTTAGTATTGCTGATTTTTAGATTGTATATAAATGGAATCATATAGAATACAGCTTTGTGTCTTTTATTCCTTACTATTCATTATGTTGGTGAAATTCATTCATGCTGTTTTATGTAACAGCAGTTAACTTCTTCATGGTATAACAGTTTAATTTTTTCTCAATTTATTCATCATGAAAAAAAATCTACTTTGTACAAATCTTTTAGTGATTATGTACTGAGAAGTGAAATTGTTGTGATGTAAGTACTTACTTACATGTTCAGCTTTAGCCAAGAATGCCGTGCAATATTTCCAAAGTAATTGTAACAATTTACTTTTATACCAATAGTAAAAAAAAAAAAATTAAAAAAAAAAAAAAAAAAATTTATTTGTTGCACATTCTCACCAGCTCATGGTATGGCTAGTCTTTCCTGTTGCTGTGTCTTTCTTTGTGTATCATAACAAGAGGAACGTGGTGGGGTTTTTGCCCCTTTTAATGACCATATTAACTTGGGTGACTTGGTTAATGTGGTATTTGCCAAGATCCAGTTTAATTTTAATAATTCCCTTTGGGATCAATAAACACTTTAAGGCAGATAATTTGAAGCTATGTAAATATACTGTTCCACATCCACCTTTCATCCACTAGTTTTCACATGATTTTTAACTATATGTTTTCTCTATATCTATTAATATAAATATATTGGAGACTTTGTGTGGTAAAGTAGGCATCTTTCCTTTTAGAACATACTTTTAAGAGTTCAGTTATTAGAAATACACTATAACTTGTTTTATGGCCCAGCCTAATACCTATTTTATGAACGTTTTCTATGTGTTCTTAAACTTTAATACAATGAAAATTATGCTTCAACAGAATATTTATTTTAAAGATTTTATTTGTATTCTAAATATGAATAAAAGGTATAAATTAAGATTTGAAAGGTAATTTAGACTCCTTACATGATATAGTGATCAGAAAAGTAATCTGCTATTTTTAATAATTTTTAAAAAGCACTCCTGAAGTCTAAGTGAGTAAAATATTTTTCTTTTATTTTCTAGCACTTTCATAATCCACACTGATGACAGACAGAATCACTACACCTGTTGACCTCATTTTTAATCTTTCCTTAATCAGAAATATCTGTATCTCAGTGAAGGTCAAGAAAGCATTTTTAGCCTGACCAGGCAGTGGTGCAGTGGATAGAGCGTCGCACTGGGATGCAGAGGACCCAGGTTTGAGACCCCAAGGTCGCCAGCTTGAGCATAGGCTCATATGGTTTGAGCAAAGCTCACCAGCTTGAACCCAGGGTCACTGGCTTGAGCAAGGGGTTACTCGGTCTGCTAAAGGCCCATGGTCAAGGCACATATGAACATATGAGAAAGCAATCAATGAACAACTAAGGTGTCACAATGCAAAACTGATGATTGATCAGTTTTAAGGGAAAAAAAAGAAAACATGTCTACATATATAGACTTTCTCATATTTACTCCTCTGCCTTTTTATCCTCACGTAGTATTCCTCATGTTTTTAAAAATAAGATTCCCATGGTGTGTTTGTTTAAATTACATATTTTTGGTACCTGTTTTTATATATTCTGATTCTTTGGATTTTGGATAGTGTCCAAAAATTAACATTAATAACAATCAAAGACTGAGGAGATTTTAATGCAGATGGTTGGGAAACACAGCCTACACAATGTCTTCACTCATTCTGATGTGTGAACTGATGTTGATGTACTTGTCTTTCTTAAACCCTTGGTCTTTTTCACACCAAGAAGTTTAAGTTGTGGGATGCTGAAACAGGATAATGTTTTTGTTTTTGTTTTCATTTTTGTGACAGAGACAGAGAGAGACACAGATAGGGACAGACAGACAGGAAGGGAGAGAGATGAGGAGCATCAATTCTTCATTGCAGCACCTTAGTTGTTCATTGATTGCTTTCTCATATGTGCCTTGACTGGGGGGCAACAGCAGGCTGAGTGACCCCTTGCTCGAGCCAGCGACCTTGGGCTCAAGCTGGTGAGCCTCACTCAAACCAGATGAGCCTGCGTTCAAGCTGGCAACCTCAGAGTTTTGTACCTGGGTCCTCCACGTCCCAATCCGATGCTCTATCCATTGCATCACTGCCTAGTCAAGCTGAAACAGTATAATGTTAACTCATGATGACATCAACAGCTATTTTACTGCAATCCAAATCCTAAAGTTTGAATATCAATTTCCAAAGGCATTTTTCTTGATTTGGGTTTAAATATAATAAATAAGTAGGTCACTTAACAATCAGAAATTTTAGAACATATTGATTACAAAGCAATCAATTATTCAAATGAAAGGAAGACCTACCAGATTAGGAAAAAACAGTTTTCTAAATTCTAGATACCCTCTCATATGGAGCTAATCTTTCCCATTGCTGAACTGTCTGATACAAATAACCAAAAGACAGGACTAAAGTTGGGCTTTCCCTGCTGAGCCATCTTCCATGTGGTGGAAAGTTGGTAGAGTCAATGTGAAAGCAGCTATTCTTTCAGTGATGTTAATATTTTCATAAGTGCCAATTCACAAAAGTCAAATCATCTGCTTTTCTAATTCTTCATAAAACTTTCGATTTTTCAACCAACTCTTTCAGTTGCGGTGAAATTTTGTGTTTTTATGATAAATGGCACAGGCTTTTGAAAAGCAGACTTTTCCTTTCCAGAAAAATATAGTATTAAGAGCTCTATTTTAATCGGGTACAACTTTCATTCTTTCCCTTTGAGAAAACCAATCTGTGTTAGTTATGGAAACAATTATCCAACATGCAGCTTAAAAAACCTATTATAACAATCTCCTGGGAAAGTCAAAAGCCAAGCAGGATTAGCTTTCCAAGAGGGAGGACAGTTGTTTCAACTCAAATGTCGCATAATCCAGAAATCTGTAAGGTCTATCTTTAGTATAAATTCAGCTATTTTCCCCTACAACTTAGTGAGAACATTAAAATGATTAACATTGTCCTAAATCACTGCACGACATCACGCTAGAAAGACAGGAATTAGACTATGACATAAAGGAACAGAGAAAAGCTGTGATATTCTAATTATCACCTCATTTTTTCTGAAGTATTTTTCAAATACTTTTCTTCTTTAATACTTTATGTGATCCAGTAGTAAAAAATAGAACAGAAAATGTCAAAGAAAAGTTAAATCAGCACTGCCTTTGGAGAAATAATCTAAAGTGTTTCTTGCCTTTTTACATTTTTTATTATAAAGTAATTGTAGATGTAACAATAATTATTATTACTTTCATTATTATTATAATTACTATTATTATTATTGTAGACACTTGCTTCAGTTCTGAGGTCATTGAAACAAAGGGCAAGACAATAAAAGCGACTTCATTTGAAAATATTCTGGATATTTTTTTCTATTTAACTACTTTTAGAAGATGAGTTAATCTCTGGGGATTTGGTTATTTTAACTATAAAATTGACTGAATTTAATGTAATTGTAAATGTATTCATTGGTAAAAAAAGCAAAGATAATATGCAAACATATTTAAAAATAACAAAGCACAGACTAGTAAAGAAAGTAATAAAGGAAGTAAAGAAGTATCTATTCTGTTAATAGATAACATGATTTATAGGCCTAAATATTAAATTTTAAATAAATCATTTTCTATGTACTTCAGTGTCCTTCTCATCAAAAATGAAAAGAGTTGGGCTAAATCAAATGTTCTTTACCGGGTTATGATTTGTGGCTTCAGGGAAACCAAGAGACCCTGACACAGAATGAGGACTTATGAATGCCTGCACATTTGTGGGGAAGAGTATGCATAACTTTCTTTTTCAATTCTCATAGGGCTCAAGGCTAAGAACACTAGTAGATAATGCCAATGTTCCCGATTGTTTTGACACCTTAAGGGTTGTATGACTTCCAACCCCACTTGAGTTCTGATTAAGAAACAGACTTCCTTTTTTGTTGTTGAATTTACAGTACAAGTGATTATATACTATAAGGTCTAAATTTCCCTTTGTCCATCAGAAATATTTCCTTATTAAACAAATAGAATAATGAGCCTTTCATAACCAGGATATTCTGTAAGGTAGTCATCATGAATTTCCTGAAACACTTTTGTTTTCTAAAATAGACAACCGTCGCTGATTACAAATTTTATTTGTGTGAAGACATAATTACATAAAAAGAAGAACATTGTTTTTATATGCAATAGGATTTGTCTTGAAGAACAGATGGAAAGTAACCCAGAAGCAGGTGGGTTGTGTATACATTTGTTATGTAAAAAGAGGCAAAAACTTTGGCTTAATGAGAAAGTCATCTTCAGTTAAGAGTGTGGGAGGACATTTTTCCATGGAAACAAAGGCATAATGATGAAATACTAAAGCTGTCAAGATAAAAGCGGCCTTAACAGCTATGTTGAGTTTTTGTCTTGGGTGTCTGAAGAAGGGAAGAATGCAGAGATAAAGCAGATACAAAATAAGGAGGCGCTAAGCAGGGTATTGACAGAATGGGGTAGAATGTTGACATCTGGTGAAACACGTTTCTGACTTAGACAATTTTATTCCTTTACATTCCTTTTCTTATGATTTGTCTCATGTGACAAGATGCAGACCTTAGGCATACAAGAAACTCAGCCTCTGATTTTTAATTCCCAGAATATCAGGAATTTTGTTCGGACATCCTGGGGCTCAGCAGTTGTTAGTTTCCTAGGAAATTGCTCCAGTTCTTTAGGCTCTTGAAGAGATTCACTATGTATGCTGTTTTGTTTCCTAGTCTGTTTCAGTGCTTTTCTGATTTTGGAACTGTGTGCACGTAAAGTTGAGATACTATAGGAGAAAGAGAAGGAAAAAGGATGTTTCTTCTGGCTGGATCCAAATGATTTGAATTACAAATGAAGTAGAGCTGTATTGGTGTAAGTGGATCATGTCAAACCAGAGGAAACATAGTCTATTGATTATTGATATGCATGCATATACCTTGATATGAATGTAAGCGCTTTCCAGAAAAGGGAGGCTGAAAGCTCTCTAAGGTGAAGTGGAAAGATGCTAGAGCTGGAAAGGACAGATGCTGCCATTTAAGTAATTGAGAGCTTTTAGAAGTGTTCTCATTCCATTTCTTGCAAAAATCACTGCCCCCCAGAGAACTAACCAGCTTTGTATAAATATTTAGAAAAGTTGAAAGAATAGACATACAATATGACATGGATTACTGTTCAGAATGTGATGACTGAGATTAGACATGCATAGGTACAAAAGAAGACTGGTGAGAATGCTATATTCTTAAAATAGAGAGAAAACTATGTAATAGTATATTGCCATTAGAGAGGTCACAGGAACTCTTTCTACAGAGACTATTTAAGTAACTGTGGAAAGTAGTTTTATTTGAAGTCAAGGGACAGCTCTAGGTTTCAAGGCTTTTGATAGAACTTTGTTCTTTCAGGAATTTAAAGAAAACAGAAAGAAGCCTGAGTCTTATGCTACAGGATGGCAAGTACGAATGAACTAGCAAGAAAATGAAATAGAGGAGCCCATGACTGGGGAGAAGGAGAGCAAGCCTAGAAGAGATTCTTTAACATAAATAAAGCTTTTAAATATTTTTAAAATTTTTTTTATTTATTCATTTTAGAGAGAAAGGGGGGAGGGGGAACAGGAAGCATCAACTAGCATACGTGTCTTGACCAGGCAAGCCCAGGGTTTTATACTGGCGACCTCAGCATTCCAGGTCAACACTTTATCCACTGCGCCACCACAGGTCAGGCAATAAAGAAAGCTTTTAAGCAAAGGGAGGAACCAGAGGCTGTGTGCCTATCATTTATTGCTTGTGTATAAACTGTATCTGGAACATCGCTCCCTCTGAGATTAAAAGTGGCACGCACATAACTGGCCCTGTGTCATTTCTCAGTGACCCCATGAGAGAAGGACAGAGAAGGAAAAGGAGAAAGCCGACCCACATCCGGGCCCTCATACCACAAGTTGTGAGAACCCAGCCAAGAGAAAATTCGGTTGAGAACTTGTTTGAGAACATTGATCAGAGACGATTCAGGTTGACATGTGTAAGGCTCCAACCTCGAGGAAACAGAAAAAATTAAGTGGTAATTGGTTTTCTGTACAGGAGGAAGGGTTTTGAGAATATCACAAATTACCTTTAGGGAGATTTAAAGTTTTACGTTTCTCCCCTCACCTTTCAACAATTCTTGAAAAATTCTTGCCTCTCAGAGGCAGCAGTCTTATTTATTCATGAATTGTCAGCAGAAAATAAACAGTAACAGTAGACAGGGTAGAGAAAGACACGTGGTTCTGCATCGCTACGCTATAACAATAGTGATCTTGCAATAGTTAAGTGGTCATGGTTATCTGTATTTATCCCTCACCTCTTCAGACCCCTTCCTTCATCCTCTTATGACTTAATCCTCATTATAAACTTTATCCTCTTCCTGCTTAACCAGATAGCCAGATGGTCAGCATGTGGACAAAATTTTATCCTACGTGATCTAAAATGCAGAATTAGAAAGTTAACATATCCACACAACCATTATAAACAAAGTAGTTCAGAATTCAAGAAAAGTGTCCAATTTTAGGATCCAGACAGTTATGCTCAGGAGTTCAATTTACAAAACTAAGAAAGATTTTTTTTAAAAAAATCAAGACAAGTCCAAATACAGGAAGAAAAAAAGCTGGGATTGTCATTGTCAGAATCCTAAGAAAGAAATAGGCAACAGAAACTTTTTAAAAAGTATTAAAAACAAGTATCAGGCTCTCCTCTGATTTATATAAGAAAGAAAGAATAGGGAAGAGGAGGCAGGGTTGGTGATCACTTCGCCTGTGGTGCTTAGGGATGAGGAGTGTTGGTATCTGCATGTCAAGAAGAGCCAGCTATGTGAAAATCAAAACACCAAGCATTTCCAAAACAAAGACGCTATGAGTGTAGAGACTGTAGAATCTTAAAATTGAGAACAAGCTTGGTGTGCTCCAGCAACAGACAAAGAAATTAGTGTGGCTGGAGGGTAGTGAACAAGAGGAGAATGGAGGAGGCAGGTTGAAGAGACAGGCAGGGATCACTATATATAAGTTAAGTAGAGTTTATTAAAAAATTTGGATAACATTTTATTATTAAATATTGCCACAGACTTTTTGGCTTGTGTAACAGTGAGGGGAGGTTAACATAGATGGTATGAGATACACACTTTTTATCTGAAATCACTATGGAACAGGGACAGGGAAAGTGGAAATAAGGGCCTCAATCATATTTCTTGGAATGAATAGCATTAGGGTATTAAATTATGTGACCCTCATTCATCTTCAAATGGGAACAGACTCTGGGCTTTAGGCAGTCACTGCCACAAATATAATGGGCCAATGGAACTTTTATTCGCAGGGAAGTATTTTAGATCCAGAATGGGGCAAGGAAAGTGGGACTGAAGATAGTATATGATTCCATGAATAAGTCAACATTTGTGAGGACGAAAAGAACCACAAATGGAAACAATATGGTCCCTTGGTAGTGAACTCCGAAGTCCAGAATCCTGGGTTCAATTGATTCTGAAATAGAAAAGCGAGGAGAGAAGAGCTGACTAAACAATGACATTTTGAACTTTTCACAGTTTTGCTTACTGATGGTCTTCATCCTACTGTCTGCATTGGCCAGTAACCGGGACACGATAAAGACGACAGGTAAGAAAGTCTTTGAGGCTTGAGGGGCTAGGAACAGAGACATTGAAACAGGGCAGACCAAAAAGATGCACTATAAAACAGTATTTTAAGAAAATGAAACATACTTAAACCACCTTCCTTGTAAATTATACACCATGATGAACATTTTTTTCAGAAGAATCATTTTGGGAAACAGACACTAATTCCAAAAATTCTTTCATTTCTCATGGCAAGTTCAGAGTTCTTTTTTAAAGACATCTTTGTGCATAGCTATGTGAACAGACATGTCTGAGTTCTTCAGTAACATTTCTCTTCCTTTGATCTGTGACTGAAGGCTGGTTCTCAAGCCAAACCTACTCAAAAGAATGAGTATATGACACCACTTAGGATTTAAGTTTGCAGGCATTATCAAAATTGTTTTAAGCATGGCACTATCACAAGCATGGGATTCTGAAGTAACTACAGAATTCTTTTTCTTTCATCCATACTGAAGTTGGATTTTAAAATGATATTCAAAAATATGTTTAAACACTTTACATAGTTATATTTACATATGGAAACATATCTCTTTTCTTCCATAATTGAGCAGAGAGTTGAATGACAATCTAATGGGTAGATAATTAAAGCTAAGGAGTTATTTCTAGAATTGTCTCAGTTGTGTTATGTCTTACTACTTGTGTCACATTTTCATTTATCCATGCTTTAGTATTTTTTAAGTAAGGAAGGAAGAAAGCAATAAAAGTTCAAACAATTGCATAAACACTCTCTTATAGGTAAAGATGGCTGAATAAGATAACACAGTCAGCTGGGGGTAGTGCATTAGTGCCCATAATTATCCCCTGCCATTCTATCACACACCGCTCACCCTAGCAATCCCATCATGGTCCAGGGTGCCTGCTAGAGCTTTAGCTACCTTATCTGAGTTGCAGATTAGATGGAAGAGGAAAGCTAGGAGAACTAAAGAAGCATCCCTTCTAGGAGTAGATTAGCTACAAGCAGGTTTTCCAGAACTCTCATATATCTCCCTAGGAAGAACTTAATCATATGATCACAAGCTGGCAAGGAGCCCAAAAGAATGCAGGTCTTAAATGAAGGAGGAAGGTGGGGACGGGCAAGGATATTGGGGAGGCATTCAGAAGTCGTCTCTGCCGAGAGTGACTCATTTGCTTAGGGTACTACATGCACTTCAGTCTCCATCTTTGGTTTTCTTTTCCTATCTAGACAAAACTAATAATTGTCTTCATTGCATGGTTAGTTTTCTCATTTCTAAGCAAAATTTGAGTACAATTTAGGATACCAACTTTTAATTTGCAAAATTATAATACTGGAAGACTGACCTTTTGGTAAATTGCAGTTATTTCAATATTTTTTTAGTTTTTTCTTACAAAAAGATCTCTTTGTATAATATAAGCAAACTTTTAGCTTAATAAACAGAACATTACAACAGAATTAAATTGAAAATGATGCTTTGAAATGAAAGTTGGTTAAATCCCAAACTATTTTGCTATTATACTTTTGTTTAATACATATTTATACTAGAGAAATTCCAAAATGTTTGTACTAGAAAACATTGGTTGAAATTACCTGAGGAGCACAAAGTCTCTTTCTTTGCATCTTTATCAAGCAAACATGCTTTTGGAAAACTTGCCTGACATTCTAATAACTTTCTAAATGCACATATTGGCTATTGAGAATAATACTGCAAGAAATGTAGGAGCAAATGTATTTCTTCAAGATCCTGAATTTAATTCTTTTGGATAAATATCCAGAATTGAAATTGCTTATGGCAGTATTATTTTTAATTGATTTTTATTGATTTTAGAGGTAGAGGAAACGAATGAGAAAGAGAGACAAAAACATCGATCTGTTCCTGTGTGTCCCTAACCAAAGATTGAACCAGCAACCTCTGTACTTTGGGACACTGCTCTAACTAACTGAGGTACCTGGCCAGGGCCAATGGTAGTCTTATTTTAGATCTTTGGAGAAACCTCCATACTGTTTTCAATTGTGGCTGCACCATTTTTACAATCCCACCAACAGTGTACAAGGCCTCTAATTTTTTCACAACTTCACCAACACTTGTTCATTTTTGGTAGTGTTCTGTAAATTAGTTATTACTACCATCTGTGCTATAGTTTTTTTGTTTGTTTTTATTGTTGTTGTTGTTGTTTTTTCACTACCTAGTGTGATTTACAAAAATAACACTCTAATTCTGGAGGATTGCATATCATTCTCAAGCCAAAGCATTATTGTTATTGTTTTTGAGCACTTAAATCCATTCTTTACATGAGTGACAGTTAATGTCATTACTCAGTAGTTCCTGTCAGTAAAGAAATAACTTTTTGGTTTTGGAATGGTGATGAAAGAGAAATGAGCAGACCTCTGTTTTCCTTCCAGCAATCCATGCTCCATTCAGAATCAGAGTAAGAGAGAGAATGAAAGACTGGCCGAACACATATTGCAGAAAACAAGCTTTAATAATAGGTTGGACTAGATAGGAGAATGAGTACATCTGATGCCATTATAATTTTATCCCCACAGACAAACCCTGCTCAATGTGGCTGTTAAGCTGCAATGATTGTCCTCCTCAAGTGGCACCAGGCAATTTCATTCTTTGAAGGCTGCCTAGCCTACGCCTCTGAGTTTCATATTTATACATGTATAAATTTATATTTAACTCTCAACAAATGACTTTCTTGTAGGTTTCCAACGAACTCTTTACACTTAATGTGTCTCAAATGAACTCATCATTTCTCTAAAAATATCTCATCTCTTGCATTTTCTCAATTACTCAGGCTAAAACTCTTGAAAGCCCTCTTTTCTTTCCACCCTACATAGAACCTTAAACTTCGTCTCAGCTATTCTAGAATAGTCAAGATTTCAAATATTCCATCCAACTCTCCAGAATTGGTAAGTTGTCCTAAGTGCTCTGCTTAGTTTGACTATAAATTCACAACAAGCTAATATGTATAGAGCTATGAACTTTTCTCTAATGTTCAGAGAATGCAAATTCTGTATTTGACCATGGGTTCTATGTATGTTATGATATGATGCACAAATCAATTAATTCATGAACAGGAAAACAGTGTGAAACCTAGATGCTAAAGAACCTAGGACCCAGAACCAATGGTTTGCAGTTAAAATTAAATCAAATTTATATGTCAATAACATCTGAT
Source organism: Saccopteryx bilineata (assembly GCF_036850765.1). NCBI lineage: Eukaryota > Metazoa > Chordata > Mammalia > Chiroptera > Emballonuridae > Saccopteryx > Saccopteryx bilineata. Next base: position 170,400,386 of record NC_089490.1, on the reverse strand, counting down.
ATGTTTTAATTGGTTTATCTGTTTAATAAGAAAGGTCAGACTGACCAGGCGGTGGCGCAGAGGATAGAGCATTGGGCTGGGATATGGAGGACCCAGGCTCGAGACCCCAAGGTCGCCAGCTTGAGCACGAGCTCATCTGGTTTGAGCAAAGCTCACCAACTTGGACCCAAGGTCACTGGCTCAAGCAAGGGGTTACTCAGTCTGCTGAATGAAGGTTCATGGTCAAAGCACATATGAGAAAGCAATCAATGAACAACTAAAGTGCTGCAAAGAAAAACTGATGATTGATGCTTCTCACCTCTCTCCGTTCCTGTCTGTCTGTCCCTATCTGTCCCTCTCTCTGACTCTCTCTCTGTCTCTGTTAAAAATAAAAAAGGAAAGGTCATATGAAAATGATATTAGCCATCAGACTGAGTTTAAATAGATCAAGTAAGGACCTCACATATTCTCACATTTCCTTTATTCTTCTCATTCTTAATGGTGTAAAATACCATGATGGCAGGGACTTAAAATATTCTTTAACTTTAATCAATATTTTATTTTGATTCAAAATAAAAACTTACCATATAAAGACCAAAAGCCTGACATTTTTTAGAAATGTATAGGCATTTAGCTCAAAAACAACCATAGCAAAAAAATAGTAAAGCCCTGCCCAATCCATAGTGCAGATGAGAAATGTGGACAAAGAGCAACTTTTCATTTCCCAGGAACAAGACAAAACAAAGGGCAATAGTTCATTTTATGAACTAACTTAACTAGGCTAAAGAATAACCTGATAGTTGGTAAAACATTGATTGTTTCTGGGTATGTCTATGAGGCTGTTTCCAGAAGAGTACTCAGTAGACTGAGTAAAGATTATACTAGCAATCTGAGTGGACATCACTCATTCCACTGAGGGCTTAAATAGAAGAAAAAAGGCAGAAGAAGGGCAAACTGGCTCTCTCCTTGAGCTAAGATAGCTATCTTCCCTGCCTTTGAGCATGGGTTCCCTGGTTCTCAGAGTTTTTTTGTTTTTGTTTTTGTTTTTTTCATTTTAGAGAGGAGAGTGAGAGAGAGAGAGAGAGAGGAGAGACAGAGAGAGAGAAAGGGAGGAGGAGCTAGAAGCATCAACTCCCATATGTGCCTTGACCAGGCAAGCCCAGGGTTTCGAACCAGCGACCTCAGCATTTCCAGGTCGACGCTTTATCCACTGTGCCACCACAGGTCAGGCAAGGGTTTTGGACTTGCACTGAAATTTCATCAACAACTTTCCTGGTTCCTCACCTTGCAGAAAACAATCTTGGAACATGATGGCCTCCTTAATCATCAGCCAATTCCTATTGGTTCTGTTTCTCTAGAATTCACACTAATACACATAGTAAACCAGACTTATCATTGTTCTTGCTTTCATGTTAACCATCTATAACAAGAGACAAAGCATTATTTTAACACACTCACTGACTGTCTATGCCATTTTAATGCTTGTAAATGAACTTTATTTTACATTTAAGAAGTTCATAACAGTGCTAAACAAGGTAGGCCCCTTTTCTGAAGTGTCAGCCATGGTGGTGGGAACAGTGTTGACAGACATATGCTCCCAGTGGTCTCGTCTTATATTGAGGGACACAAGGAAACTCAAGTTCTCCATGCTTTTTCTCACATTCTCATGGTCAAAAAAAAAAAAAAAAGTAAAATAAAATAAATGTGCCTGACCAGGCGGTGGTGCAGTGGATAGAGCGTCGGACTGGGATGCGGAAGGACCCAGGTTTGAGACCCCGAGGTCGCCAGCTTGAGTGCGGGCTCATCTGGCTTAAGCAAAAAGCTCACATGCTTGGCCTCATGGTCACTGGCTTGAGCAAGGGGTTACTTGGTCTGCTGAAGGTCCATGGTCAAGGCACTATGAGAAAACAATCAATGAACAACTAAAGTGTAGCAACGAAAAACTGATGATTGATGCTTCTCATCTCTCTTTGTTCCTGTCTGTCTGTCCCTATCTATCCCTCTCTCTGTCTTTGTAATAAATAAATAAATAAATAAATAAATAAATTTAATTTTGCAATGAATGTAGGTGTGTTTGATGTTAAGCAGGGTTTTGTCTATGTGTGCATGCATGTGTGTGTTTGTGTGTTTAATACCTCTCCTTAATGTGAGAGCTGGACAGTTCAATCCAGCTGTCTTGTGCCATATGTTTCTGCAGATCAAAAGGAAAACCCAAGTTAAGAGAAATTAACATTATTGTTTAGAGTGAAACAAAACTTTCAAAAAATTCTCAACAGCATTGTTTTTTTCAATGACTCCTCGTATGAAGCAATCAAATCATCACCAACAAAACGTCTCCAATGAGGAAACCAGATCAAAGAGGTCAAATAATTCCTCTTAAATCACATAACTTAGACAGAGTATTGGACCAAAGATCAGAAAACCTGGCGCTAAGTATTTCCGTACCTTCCGCCCAAGAGGCTTGTGTTTTGCAAGCAACAACATTTGACCTCGTATGAATCACACCACCAAACTGCCTAAACCTGGAAGAAGATAAGGACTGGCAAAATTTAAATAAATCATAGCCCAGAAAAAGAGCCACAATTTTGTCAAACTATCAAATTGTTGGCAGCTCTTTCTTTCCTTTTCAGTTTTTTTTCTTGCTGGAGTTCATGGTCAGGTTAAGAGTAAAGATTATGAAGCAGTTATGTTCCTAAAACTAGGTTCCTACTCAGAACTACTGCCAATAGAATCATTCCAAAAATGCCAGTTAAGTACTATTCTAGTTGGGAATAGAGGATATCCAAATGCATGAAGTGTGCCAATTGACTTCAGTAAACTAGGGCTACCAGCCTGAAGTAAATTCAAGTTTAGGTCCACCAAATATGGCCTTCTTTAGAACTATGCTTCCTACTATACTCTCAAGACCTAGTGAAATTCATAGACTAATTCTGAATGAATGTTCTTCTGGAGCTTATAAAGCCTAGAACTACATTTCTAGGGGAGATACTTCTTTTTTTCCATATAACATCATTCTCACATCAAGGTTTCTGTGAAAGATGAGTCCATTTTAAGATACTCTTGGGATTTAGATCCATATCCAACTAGCCAGGATATATGAGTGATCTAATTCTATAATAATTCTTCACAACAACAAAAACAAGAAACCTCAAAGGCTTAACACAGTAAACATTTATTTTTGCTCCTGTGTCTATATGTTGTCTGGTAGATCAAGGAATCTAAGCTAGACTCAACAAAGTTCATCCATTTAACCATTGTCAGTTGCAGGTCATCTAGGTAGCTTTTCTGATCTCAGATGGACAGTTATATAATATATTGAGGGTCTGAGATACCTAACCAGGTCTCATCCTCTAGCAGGTTAGTTTGAGAGTTCTGGTTTGTTATTTGTTTGTTTGTTTGTTTGTTTTGGTCAGGGACAAAAAAGAGAGCGAACAAGAGTGAGAAAAAGAGAAGGTGGAAATGGAAGGACATCTTGAGGCACAACCTCAATACTGGCACATAATCACTTCTGCCATATTTAATTGGCCAAAGCAAGTTATACATTTAGGACAAATTAAGGACCATAGAAATAGGTTCCACATCATGACTGAAAAGGCTGTGAAAGCACATTGTGAAAAGTGTGAATACAGAAGGGAATGGGGTAGAGTGGTAATTGGGGCCATTTTGCAATCAACACAGCACACCTGGGGACCAGGAGCCCAACACTTGATACGTGTTCTTTCTGAGAGTGAGTCACAGCCATAGAGTTAGCTCTCAGTGCAATGTTTCCATCTTCTGCAACTAGCCATGTGCTCCCTAATTTCCTCCTCATCTTTCACAGTGCCTATCATGTACTCTCATCCTTGGCTTTTCTCCCCAGCCACGTTCCTAGGAAGAGGTCTCTTCTATACAAGAACAGAATTGACACACTTCACAATAGAAAGGCACAGGCACTGTTCTATCAGAACAAATGCCCAAGAGTCAAAATAGGTGCTGATGAAGAACAGTCAGCACTGCTTTATGGGTGGACATCCGCCCACCATTTTCTATGAGTGAAAATTCTCGATACCATATTTTCTAGACAAGCTCCCCATACCTCTGAAAGACCTGTGGCCTAGTTTGTTTTGTGTCTCATAAATATACTCTAGGTAGTTCATGATATTGTGAAATTCAGTACAATATTTTCAATGTTCCTGGTATGTATTTTTCTAAAGAAAATAGCTATAATTTTTACCAGATCTTTAAAAAGGGTCCATGACTCAGAAAAGCTAAGAACCACTACTTATTTAGGTTAAACTGGTAAATAAATTAGTACATAAAAATGGTGGAGAACAAAATAGACATCACTCTCCAATAGAGATTCAAATTCTCTAACAGGTTATGCAATTAAGTGCATGTTAAGGGCATTCTAAAGACCAAAGGGAGCAGTCTCTAGCCATGTATTTTGTAGGACTGACTCTAATACTTCTGGAGACCTATTTTTCCAGGAGTGTCACTGGTAAGAGGGAGATACATTGGCCTTAAAAACATCCCCAGCCTGATACACAATGGCTTATGGTTAATGAGAATTTGATAATACAACCCCATTCTCTACCCCTGAGCTTTATTTGTCATTGAGAATTACTTTATCAAATCAGCTCCTGAACAGTTTGTGTTGGGAAAGGCTAGCCTGAGCAGGCAGGCACTGAGGACCATCACAAAGAGAATACCCAGAACGTACTCACAGCTACTAATCAGGTAACCACTGTCATTTCTGTTTCCTATGGAGAACCTCAACAGTGATTAAGGTCATAATCACCCAAATCATATACAACCAGCCATTCTTGTCTTTTATTATCATCTCATAACAGAGGAAACACTAGGGATTCTATAAAGAATTTTATTTACTCATAATCAGGGACAGAAACTTTATTCTGGAAATCTAGAATGGACAAGCCTATATAGGTAGAGATCAAGTCATACACATTGCTGCCTAGTCCTGCTTTTGAAATGTGAACAAAATATCTTGTTGGGGACCGAATAAATAAAGAGAGTATTTTTGCAATCTGGACAGAGGTGCTGGGCCCAAACCCCACCTCATTTGCCTAGTTAACAAAGAGTTACACCTGATTCTCATTTGTCTCACCCATGTTCTCTGGAGGAGGCTGGAAGCTAGTTTCTTATTAGTGTAAAGTAGATTTGGATGGTATGGTGGGGGTTGTCTTTGAGTTGCCTTGGAAACTTAATTGAATTGCTGATGGACCACATTTTTTCTATGAACAAAAGTGGATGTGTTTCTTGGAGCAGGCAGGTTACGACTAAGGAATAGTAGAGACTGTTTGTCGTGGTGTCCTTCTGAACCCATCTGTGTGTGTGTGTGTGTGTGTGTGTGTGTGTGTGTGTATCTTTAAGTCTCTATCATTTATTTAGATTCCATACCTTATCCCATTTGAGACCCCATAATAGACCTGTCATGGCTGGACCCCGACAATCGGCGTTCATACGTGTGGTCATCGAGAAAGGGAAAGAGGAGAGGTAATGGAACTCCCCAGAAGTGTGCATGTGAGGTAAGTATAAAGCTTCTAGAGAGTGAAGCTTTTAAGTAGAGTTTGGGGGAGAGTATAATAATAAAGTCACATGAAGTAAGTATAAAGGTTTTAGAGAGTAAAGCTTTTAAGTAGAGTTTGGTGAGAAAGTATAAGAAATAATTCAGGAGAAAAATAAATATGGGAGGTGTAGGATCAAAAGTGAGGGACCTTTTTCTTTTTGTACAAATGTTTTTATTTGAAAAGAAGCAGTTTAAACAGAATGAGGTAGAAACAGAGGGATGTAAATATGCGAAAAACTTGGAGTCTGAGAATAACTAGGGAGATGAGAATATCACAGCTTTGGCCATTTTAACTTTTGTGCCTCCGCAGCTCTCTGCTCCCAAAGTCTTTGTCTCACACCCTTGGAAATCCCCACTCCAACAAGCTTTGGATCAGGCTCGTGATGCAAGGGAAAAAATGGAGGAATTCAGTAATATGTATATTAGGCAAAGTCCTGATGAGCAATACCAAAAATTTGTTTCATGGCTGATTCAAGCAGTTGAAAGAATAGTGATAGAAAAAGAAGTTTATATCAGAATATGCGCTGATGTTGGGACTTCATACATGTAAGGTCTTGCTTTTGCCACAGCCCTTATGGTGAGGATTCCAAGAATTTTTGATAAAAGGCAGGACAAACGAAAGAAAGAAGGTCAGGGAAATACTTCTGCCTGTGACTCTTGTTTCCAATGCGGTGGCTGGGTTGGGCCCAGACTGGCAGAGGCTGCAGCCAAGGGGAAGGTAAAGCAGGGAGGTGAACGGGGAAGCCTTCCCCACCCTGGTAAACTAGGTCTGCCACTCGGCTGAGATTGAGATGGAGGCTTTCAGCAGCCCAATGACTTGGCATGATTAGTCTAGGCTGCCAGTTGCAGCAGCTACTAGAATTTGAGCTTTAGTAAATAAAAAGATGTAAGAGCTTGGGAAAATTACAGCTTTTCCCCATTATTCTCTAACTTTCTCTAAACTATCAATTTATTTCTTTCCTATTCTATGCCTGGAAAGAGGGAGAAGGGGGAGCCTGATTGGATGTGCCTAAACAAAAATCTCATATGGCTGACTTGAGATTTTTTAATAGAGATTTCTGTTTAGTATTTATCCTTATCCTGTTCCTATTAAAATAGCTCTACGTAAGATCAAGCAGGCCACATTGTAATCTCTAAAATCACTCTTGATTTGTGTAATTGTATGTGAAGTCTCTGTTTAATGTCTAAATGTGTCTGTTTTCAAGGTCTGAATTATGTTCTTGCATGCAAAAAATTGGAAATGCCAGCTCTAATATTGTAAGAATAGAATATCATCCCTACAAATTTAAAAATTTAATTAGAGTAAGTAAAGTACGCTCATAAAATTTAAATAAAATAAAATGTAGATCCTAAAGACTTCCTAATTTGGCCAAACTGCTCCAAGCTAAAGTTGCTGCAGCTGCAAAGATTGAAGCAGGGTGGGTTTGCTTAACAAAGGTGTAAAATTTTTTATACTCTTTGAACTGCCTGTTGATTGATTGGGTAGAAATGTTCTGATGGGTGTGAGAATGTTGCTTGAAAGTGCATTTGCTGTATTTTGTTGGAGGTTGGCATTGAGATGGGTGTTTCTTGCAGTTTTTGAGGTCAAGGTGTTGTGCAGTATACTCAACAAATGCTTAAGGGTCCATTGTAAATAATAGGTCTACCGGAAAGTTCTGTCCATTTTTGGAATAAAACAAAATACAAATTTTTCTTACCGTCAATAAACTTTATTAAATAATATAATTGCCATTATTATTAATGATTTCTTGCCAGCGTGAGGGCAATTTGTATATCCCATTTTTGAAAAAGTGTTTTATCTTTTGATGCAAAAAATTGAACCAGTGCTTGTTTGATATCTTCTTCATTTTTGAATTTTTTGCCCTTCAAAAAATTTTGTAAGGACAAAAACAAGTGATAGTCAGTATTATTCCTTCACCAAACACTTTCAATAAATTTTTACATGCTTCTATAGCATTTCTTCCTTGTTGAAATTCGTAAAAATTACAGTGGCATAAATGAACTTTATTAGTAGCCATGGGTACACTATCACTTCACACATAAGACTAACGTGAATCAACTTTGTTTTAGTTAATTTGCTATGTCAGTATGTATACATTAAGTGATAAAAATAGAGAGGCACACATGTGCCAAATAAACATGTGTTTACATGTCGAAACTTGTTGTGATAGAAATGAACAGAACTTTCCGGTAGACCTTTATATATAATATTTATATATATATTTAAAAAAAAGAGGGGGAGTCATGTCCTGCAAATCTATTTACTTTAAAAAATTTCTTTTGAATGAGACACCAAACCTTTTTCTTTTGCAAACTTTTACCCTCTTTTATTTGATCCAGCTAGTAATGCTGTTTTGTCTTTTTCTAAATAGTTCCAGATATACAGAAAAAGTTTATATAGGCAGATGTGGACCCTCAAAACCCTCAGGGCGATCTTCTGAGCATGGCTTTTAAGGTCTGTAATGACCAAGAGGAAAAGAAAAGGCAGACAAAGCCCAAAAGAGATCAGGAAAAATACCAGCTCTTGGTATACACCCTTAAAGGCTCCAGTGCCCCAAAGGGGCCTCATAGGACTCATTAGGGCCCTGCTTCAAGAGTGGAAAGGAAGGTCATTGAGCTAAAGCCTGCCAAGCTTCTCTGCCTTTACCAGGGACATACCTTTGCTGTGGAAAAAAAGGGACACTGGAAGGTAAGCTGCCCCCTCACTCATCTAAGGGAGGGTTCAGTCTCTTCCAGCCCTGCTCCAGCCACATGTGACCTAACATTGCCCAGCCTGCCACTGAAGGCTAAAGGTGCCCACAGATATCGGCCCCATCTCACGTCACCGTGGATGGGCCTAGGGTATTTCTTCCAAGTAGCAGGTAAACTGATCTCATTTCTTGTGGACACGAGGGCCACTTACTATGCCTTGCCTCAATATTTGGAATTTTATTCATCCCTCGAAGATCTCTGTGGGTGTTGATAGTCTTTATTTTCTGATATAGTGTTTCCTTTATTCCTCCTGCCTTAATGCCTCATGCCTATTTTAGGATGGAAACTGCTCCTAATTTAGATGAATTTACCTCTGCCACCCAGCATAGTTTATTTGAAGGTTCTCTTCACCACGCCACGGCTGCAGAGCTCCAGGGAAAGGCAACCTGAGTTCATCTCTCCAGTTTAAAGAAAACGGAAGTTCAATCTCCATACATGTTGCAGATGGCTTTACCAGTCTACCTCAATCATTATCAGTTAGAAACAGTGGTCATTGGAACGTGGACTCTAACTGCAAAGTGTGGAAATGTGACCACAACTCCAGTGCCTTGTGGACTTTTCCTGAATGTGTGAGACTCCTGCTCCTTGTGACAGTTCTCAGACTGAAGTGGGGTTGGGTTACATTTACAAATAATATGAAGTGATGATGGCATCAACATGGACTTGGTGAAATTACATTAACATGTTAAGGACATTTAAGACTGTAAGGATTTTATTATAGATCCTATTGTATTAGTTAAGATTTTACTTGATAATCTAATCACTTAATTGTATTAGGACACTTGTTATAATATCTGTTAGCATTGGCTATTTCAATTTTGTTGTTTATTTTATAGTTTTCGAGTCTGCCTCCAAATCAGAACATGGGAATTCAGATGAATATGAATCACAGCACATAAATTGAAGTTTTAAAAAAATAATAAAAATAAAAAGGGGGATATATTGGGGGCCAAATAAATAAACAGGGTATTTTTGCAATCTGGACAGAGGTGCTAGGCCCAAACCCCACCTCATTTGCCTAGTTAACAAAGAGCTACACCTGATTCTCATTTGTCCCACCCATGTTCTCCAGAGGAGGCTGGAAGCTAGTTTCTTATTACTGTAAAGTAGATTTGGATGGTATGGTGAGGGTTGTCTTTGAGTTGCCTTGGAAACTTAATTGAATTGCTGATGGACCACATTTTTTCTATGAATAAAAGTGGGTGTGTTTCTGAGAGCAGGCAGGTTACGGCTAAGGAACAGTAGAGACTGTTTGCCGTGGCGTCCTCCTGAACCCATCTGTATATATCTATCTTTAAGTCCCTGTCTATCACTTATTTCAATTCCATACCTTTTCCTGTTCGAGACCCCATAATAGACTCATTGTGGCTGGACCACGAAATATATAATGAGGGGTAAAAGCATTTTGGAATATAAAAAACATTAGAAGAAGGAAGGATACAGGTACCTTGAAAATCAGTCTTAGAACTTATACAATTATAACAAAGTAGGTTTTACAAACTCACTTGTCACCAATTTGTGTCTAATTTATTTTTAAATTTTCTTTCAAGACTCAGAAAGAAGTAAGTTTTAGCTTATTCTTAACCTTTTCTTAGAGGCCTCATTCCGAAGGCAATCACTGGCTCTACCATTTCTAGACTTCAGCTCAATAGTATACAAACTCTGGCTGAAGCTCTTCCCTCTTCTATATTTTACTAAAAGGTGTCAGAAAGCCATGGTCCTGTTTAGTTCCTAAAGAGAGTCACATTAATGTTTGACTCATATTCACCATCAACATGCACAGCTACTGCTCTTGTTATTAGTCCCTCTGATTCATCTTATTGTCTTCTTCCCTTTAAGGCAAAGGTCTTTTTCTTCTATCAAATATTTTCTAATTGTATCTAATTCATTTCACTAGTAGTAGACCTCCCGGTCAGATAAAATATTTTTTTAATTTTTAGAACCAATAGATTAACTTTTTTTGATATCATAGAGACACAAAAGTCAAACAAATAAATAACAATAACAAAGCCAACAAAAGCATTCAACAAAAACAGACCAGAGAGCAATTTCAACTTTAAACTGAGTCTTCACTAATATTGTATTAAGGTAGCTAATATTTTTTCAACAAACCCTTTTAAACAAATTTCTTGCATTCATCTGTTAGAGGGCAAAATAACAGGAGAGAGTGTTGTGCAAATGCTTGGACTCAGAAAAGGACAACAATATAAACAGAAACGCCTGAATACAGATATAGTGGGAAAAATTTCTGCCTTCACACAACAGCTTTTCAGTTCTCAGACAAAAGCAGAGAAAACTACATCAAAACTATAGGTAAGATGCTTCATTAGCATGACTAAAATCAAGACCATAAAACATTTTTAAAATGCTGAAAGTTAAATGTATTTTTTTAAAAACAAAAAATACATAGAAATCAACCACACTAAAAAAAAACTGCCACCTTTCCCTGGGGCCTGCCTGAATCCCAGCGAGTTCTTTTTCTGTACTTTTTTCCTGTGTAGGACAGATTGCCTGGAGAGCCTAATTTACATTTCGCTTTGGATCTTTGGGCAGCAGCTTGTCGTTTCTACACTTCCGTCCTTGACAGTGTTCTTCAAGCCCTAGCCTCCTTTTCAAAGTCAGTGTCTTAATTTGTAGTTCAGATGCAGAAGCAGAACTTACCCTTGAGAAAACATTCGGAGCCATCTCTTAATTTAGGGCATGAGTCAGAAGCCAGCAGAGCCATCCACAATTTGACAGTGTACAATTCAGTTTGGGGCATCAGACCAGCAAGACAAATTCATAAGAATAATGAGAAATAAAAATCCTTCTATAATCTAAAATAATAAATTTCTAAAAAGTAAAAAAAAAAAAGACTTGAAGAACTAAAAGAAAAATCCTTATGTTTATAGACATCAATGGATTCAATTACAACATTCTTCAAGTATTTATCCAAATATTTTTAATAATTAAATCAGATTTTTTTTTATGTTGCCCAACATTTGCTGGCACCAGCAGTGCGCTAATCTCCATTGAGGGCCAAAGAAATGAAAGATAATGATCTCCTACTGCTAATCCACAGGAAAGTTTGCAATTTTTACTGTAATACAGTGTTGGAAGTAAACTGCAGATTCACCATCCCTGAAAAAACAACTTGAAATAGTGGCTGAAAGGGGAAGATGAAATTAAGGAGACTGCGTGGATGAATATACAACATTCAATTTAGGCCACAGAAACTTCTGCATACATACAGAGGGAGGCTTGTACAAAGAACTAGAGTATGTTATTTTACGTTTAAAATAAATTACTCTAATGAAGAAGCTCTCAAAAAGCAAATGCTATTTCAAGCTTTATTCATAAATGTTTAGGCTTAAATGAAGTGATAGTTCCGTCTGTTGTTTAGACCCCCATCTGCTAAGGGCTGTTTCCTAAAGGGGGACAGTGGCAATATGGAAATTCCCAAATGGGAAAGGGTGAAAGGAAGCAGGGATGCTTAATCTAATGTATGTGAGTGGACTGACCCGTGGTCACACAGGGAATAAGGCATCGACCTGGAATGCTGAGGTTGTCTGTTTGAAACCCAGGGATGCGCCCCCCCCCCTCTAATCTATGTGAGTGGATTGCACCTAAAAGTGAAGAACCACTGTCCTCAAAAGTTTGAAGGGCAGTCAGCTAGAAGAGAGAATAAAATTATTTTCCTTAGCTTTAGCAAGCAAAACAAGGACCCCAGGTGGAAATTATAACCAGGCTTATTTTGCTTTAAAATATTGGAAAATTTTCTAACATTAGTCTTGTTTCAAGTGACCAAATTGACCCCAAAGTATTGTCGTAGGTTTCTGGTGTTGATGGAGGAGATAAAATAAGAAAGGATGCTTATGTCTGGTAGGAAAATGTTTCTAAATAATAAACTAAAGGGAAAAGATGATAACCATTCGCAAATATGCTTTGAAAATAAAAATCTGAATAAGGATAAATCTTCAATGATGACACTAGTACCTATGACAGATGTCTTAAGTATGTATTGGAAGTTCTCTTTGGTTCCATGTTTGTTTTAAATGTATTTTGATATTCTCGTTAAATATAATTCCAAAACAATAAAATAAAGCTTCTGATCATTCTTTTTTTAATTTATTATTATTTTGGTTTTTTGCTTTGCTTAAGTTTCTCCATTATAACGATTAGGGTTAATTTAACAGCCATGATCTTTCATTTCCATGTCCTTTTGGAGGGAAGTTAACTGTAGTTCTAATTTATGCATTCTGCATTACCTAAAAGTTGACTGTGGGTATTCACTTTGTGAATTTAAAAAAATAATACATTCTTTTCTTTCCTTTTTTTTTTTAAGTGAGAGGAGGAGAGAGAGAGAGAGAGAGAGAGAGAGAGACTCCTGCATGTGTCCCTACCAGGATCCAGCAGGCAACCCCCATCTGGGGCCAATGCTCTGCCCATATTGGGCCATGATCTCAACCAAGCTATTTTTAGTGCCTGAGGCAGAGGTTCCACGGAGCCATTCTCAGTGTCTGGGCCAGCTCACTCAATTGTGAGCCATGGCTGGAGAAAGAGAGAGAGAGAGAGAGAGAGAGAGAGAGAAGAAGAGAGGCAGAAAAGCAGATGATTGCTTCTCCTGTAAGCCCTGACCAGAAATCAAACTTAAGACATCAACACGCTGGACCAATGCTCTACCCCTGAGCCAGCTGGCCAGGGCCCAGATCTTTATTTTGAGCAGTGTCAAAATTGTCAACATGGGTCTCTAGGTACATCTGTAAAAGAGGCACAATTATAAACCTCATCATTTGAACATATACATAAAAATACTGTAAGACATTTATCCATAAGTATATAAGAACTTCCCAGAATGGTCATTTTCAGGAATTATTCTATTCGGTCCCCTAAAATTGAGGACTATAAATATGTTCTTCTACCCATTATTGAGACTGCCAGAATGCATTTCTTTCCCTAGGATTATGTCTTCCTTGCTTCATTCTTACCATATATTCTTAAACTGGTTAACTATCTCCTTTTTTCCTCACTTTATTTCTTTTCTCTCTTTTTCTCCTTACCTATATTTCTTTCATCCATCATTTCCCCCAGGGGCAATCAAGAACAATTTATTTAGATGATCTGTGTAGAAAAATTAGAGAATTAGACCCACTTATCTCAAGAAAACAAGTGACATTCAGAGGTTCAAAACAAGATGTTGATATATATATATATATATATATATATATATATATATATATATATAATCCTTTGTATAATCTGAAGTGATTATATTTTTAAACAGTAAGTGAGCTGTTTCAGTAATTCACACACACATTTCATAACTAGAACTGAAATGAAAATTAGTCAGAGAATACCGTTTCTGGAAAAACAATTCTTGCTTTCACCAGGCTGGAACATGTTTATTTTTTTCATCAGTGAACAGAAAAGCTTGAAGGCTGTTTTCAGCTCTGGGCACGCTCCCCTGCGAGGTCTACTGCTCTGCTTATCACACTGCTGGGAACATTAGATTACCAGCTTCACGAGCATGCCCTGTGGGTCATCTCCTCCCTGTCAATTTGCGTATTGAAACAACTTCCGTGAACAGTGACTTCTAAAATACGATCAAGGAGAGGAACTGCTCTCAGAGAAGTTGCCATCAGAAATACTAAATTCTCCCATCAGCAAGTGAGAGAAAACTTCCTTTTGTTAAAATAAAGATAGAACTAACAAATTAGCTTTTTAAGTCAACTGATGCTTATTCAAATGCTAGGAGGAGAATAAAAGCTTATAATTTTGGTACCAGCTCTCAAAGGAGAGACTAAACACAGACAATTACACATGGTAAATATACATGCAGAATCCATTTCTTTGTTTAAAAGATTTGCATATTCAAAGCAATAGGAAAGCTAGAAAAAGAGAAATAGTCTGTCCAGAAAGGCTTCCAGAAAAATGTCTGTGTAGTCAAAAGAGGGCTACTTACAAATCAAAATTAGAACTTGAAGGTATCTTCAAACTATGTAATTCATATTCATATTTTTTGATATGGAACAAGAAATATGTTGCATAGGAAAAAAAGGGCATAAAATTCACACAGAAAAATCACACTGAAATTTGGATCTCGTCTGACCAGGCGGTGGTGCAGTGGATAGAGCGTCGGACTGGGATGTAGAGGACCCAGGTTCAAGACCTTGAGGTTGCCAGCTTGAGCGTGGGCTCATCTGGCTTAAGCAAAAAGCTCACCAGCTTGGACCCAAGGTTGCTGGCTTGAGCAAGGGGTTACTCAGTTTGCTGAAGGCCTGCAGTCAAGGCACATATGAGAAAGCAATCAATGAACAACTAAGTTGTCACAACGAAAAACTGATGATTGATGCTTCGCATTTCTCTTCATTCGGTCTGTCTATCCCTCTCTCTGACTCTCTGTCTCTGAAAAAAAAAAAAAGAAATTTTGATCTCCTGAGGGCTTATTCAAAGTCCTTGCCATCCAACGAATATTCTATTCTGTAAGCATTTACACAGAGAGGGCTTACGCATGGATGGCGGTTCAGCCTTCTGTGCGACACGTTTAGATGAATCTACACTCAAACACTTCATCTCACAGGAAAACAGACACAAGATGAAGGACTTTCAAACACATAATAGGAAGTCATGTGGGCCATAAAGGAAGAACAATATACGTGCTACTACATTAAACAACGCATTAGTCAACTGGCAACTACTGAACTATATACATTTTTAAACATGACCCATGATCTAATAATTTTGTTATTGCTGATGTTGTTAAAATATAAAAGCTCAGTGTTCTATAGTTCTATGAAGACTGCTTTTGGTGACAAAGTATTGGAACATACTTTGTCTTTTACTTTTCAAAAATTACTTGTTTCTCAATTACCTTGTTTATTAACCAACCTTACAATACATTAATTTGTACAATTTTTCAATTTTTTTGATATTGCTTTGCTATATTTCCATGGAAAAGTGACTCTGGTAAAACAATTATGAGAGACTCTTAAAATGAGGTACTGTGATATTGTGATTTGTAATAAATAAGACAGATATGTTTAGTGTAAATTAACTGTTTCAGGCACAGAGCTCCTAAAGCCCTTGGAATTTTCTAAGTGAGGAGAGTGACCAAAGTGTCTTTTGTTATGTAAATGAATGACTTTTGGCTTATAGAAGCATCTCTGATCTCTTCCTTCCTTTTCACTTGCTGTTCTTTCTGTGTGCATGTCTGTGTGCAAATTATCTTTATTTTATAAGGCCCATTCTACTCAGATGTGACCTCATTCTAACTTTACTAATTACATATTCAAAGATCCTACCTGTTTCAAAATAAGGTCACATTCAGAGGTACTGACAGTTAAGATTCAACAAATGAGCCTGACCTGTGGTGGTACAGTGGGATAAAGCATCAGCTTGGAATACTGAGGTCGCTGGTTTGAAACCCTGGACTTGCCTGGTCAAGGCATATATGAGAGTTGATGCTTCCTGCTCCTCCCTCTTCTCTCTCTCTCTCTCTCTCTCACTCTCTCTCTCTTTAATCTCTGAAAATTGAATAAAGTCTTAAAAAAAGATTCAACAAATGAATTTGGGATTTGGCGAGGGTAGATACCACTCAACCCTTAACATTCTCAATGGAGAAGGAAAAAAGTGTGAAAACTGATATCTTAAAAATAATAGCTCTGCAAGATAATTTTAGCTAAGATTTCAGTCAGTGATCATGTCTGCAAAGTAGAAGCCCAAGTAATGAAGTATATTCATTTATCTAAAGAAACTTAAGTTTCAATACTAATCATATGCCATTGATTAGAAGGTTAAACGGTTAATAAAAATATATTTGTTTATTTATGGATAAAAAAATATTATTTTCCAAAACATTTTGTCTCTGTTTAACCTCATTATTATTCTTTTTCTGTTTGTAAAATTACATATTATTAGGCTCATTATAAAGTTTTTGATGCCAGGGATATTCAGAATGTATTCAGTGTACAATGTCAAGCCTTGATTTGTCATTGTTTTATTAAATAATGGCAGAAATTTTGTTATATGCAACATGTATTTTTTGCCAAATTTTATTATCAAATTAAAAAGAAGTGGTTTAAATAGTTTAATATTTTCTTGAATTTTCTACATATATATCATATTTACCTCTAACAGAAAGAGTGTTTTCTTCTTTTCAAAATATTTCATTTCTGTAACAACATTTAAAAATGCATGCCCTGAACCAAACTGCCTGGGCTTGTGATGTGGGATATAGGAGTTTTTACAGGTAAAGCTCTGAGAAACAGGTCTGGTATATGGCAAGCACCAAAATAAAATTTACTAGTACTGAATTTGCTTGGCTCTTTAAGACAATGTTGAACAGAGGTTGTAGTAGCAGAATCCTTGTCTTGATTGTCATAGAATTTAATGGCTTATAAAATTGCACTATTGAGTGAGGTTGTATTGTCATCTTTTTTACAGTTATCTGGCAAATTGCAAAAAATGTCACATGATTCCCCACCTCAGAGGGATTTTGAAGCTCCTTCCATCAGGATGTGGAGTGCATATCCTCACTTGTTCAATCTGAACCAGCCTTGTGACTTGCTTTGAACAACAGAATGGCAGGTTTCACTATCTCTTTCAACCTGCCAGCTGTCATGTGAACGACCTTGAATTACTTACTGGATGGGAAAATACGTGATCATATGGACTGGAGACAAGGCGTTCAGGCTGGGGACATCATAGGCCGAGTAACCTGACAGCTGACCACAGATACACGAGCAGGATCAGCAGACCTAAAAACGTAACAGCTGTGTTCTGCCTGACTGTAATGAAGGATTGTGAAGCAGTGTTGGTCCAGGACTCTTGTACCCACCACATGCCCCTCCCAGCAAACCTTATGGTGGTGGCCCACACCAAGCCCATGGCTCCCCCCACTGGTTCACTGGAGCCTGTCTGAGCCAATGACCCCCTTGCTCAAGCCAGCAACCTTGGGCTCAAGCCAGCAACCTTGGAATCATCTCTATGATCTCACGCACCAGCTGGAGACCCCTCGCTCAAGTTGGTGAACTCCGGGTTTCGAACCTATGTCCTCAGCATCCCAGGCTGATGCTCTATCCACTACACCAGTGGTCCCCAACCTTTTTTGGGTCACGGACCAGTTTAATGTCAGAAAATATTTTCACGGACCCGTCTTTAGGGTGGGACAGATAAATGTATCATGTGACCAAGACAAGCGTCAAGAGTGAGTCTTAGACAGATGTAACAGAGGGAATCTGGTCATTTTTTAAAAATAAAACATCATTCAGACTTAGATATAAATAAAACGAAAATAATGTAAGTTATTTATTCTTTCTCTGCAGATCGGTATTGGTCTGCGGCCCGGGGGTTGGGACCACTGCACTACACCACCACCTGGTAGGGCAAGAGACAGTTTCTTGAAGTAGGCCTCAAGGAAGGTTTGTACAGAGCTTTTCTTTTTCTCATAATAAATGGCCCTGTAGCAGTTCAGCCTTTGGTAACTATACGATAAACTTTGGTGAACTTCTCTGTATTAGGATCTTGTTCTTTTAATTTTGCCATTACTGCTTCATGAGACAAAAAGCATCAGGTAACTCTTTTTCAGAAAACTTTTTCTGTTCTGTAGTTTCTAAGTCCCTGTTTTATTCCCTAAATGCTATCATCTGCTGCTAGAGCAGCATAAGGTCCTCACTGGTTAGTTCTCTGCCACAGGAGACAAATATCTCTATAACCCTTATGTTATTGCACTCCGTTTGGAAGTATGAGTTGTATTTTAAAAGAACACTTGTAACTCGGGGACTTACTGCATAAGGTAACATTCACAGGTTCTGGGGATTAGGTATTACAACTAAGTTTAAAAGAATAGAAAGTTATATTGTATTTTTGGAATAATTGGTCAATTCTATTGAAAAATATTTAAAGAAGACAAAGAGACTAAAAATAAACTAAAATTATTATATTATTTAATGTCTCATTGTTTCTCAAGTCTGTACACAAATGCTTTCTTATTTTGCCTCTATATTCATATCCTTTTCAATCTACCATTCAATAAGAGGTGCCACTAACGTACCATCTAAAAGATTGAAATCCAATTTTCCTAGGAAACTATACTTTAGGGACACACTTTTATTTAATATAGCAGCCAGGATTAACAACTAGTTTTGGAGAAAATTCTGATTCTTATAATGAAGTTTAATTTTTTTATATTTTAAAGTGAGTTCTAGATTTGAGAATAAGCCAATTATTTTCCTGTGATAAGTATTTCAAAACTAGTTTCTAGCTTCCGACTATGTGTTTTTTATTTATTTTATTTTTTTTAAGTAAGAGGATGGGAAATATAGAGATAAGCTCCCACCTGCACCTCAACCAGGATCCACCCAGCAACCCTGGTCTGGGTCTGATGCTTGCATCAACGATGTTATTCTCAGCACCTGAGGCTGATGCTCGGACCAAATGAGCCACTGGCTGCAAGAGACAAAGAGAGAGAGAGAGAAAGGGGCAAGGGAAGGGAAGAGAAGCTTACAGTCACTTCTCATGTGTGTCCTTACCTGGAATCTAACCTGGGATCAAACCCAGGACGTCCAGATGCCAGGCCAACATTCTATCCACTAAGAAAAGAGAGAGAGAGTGAGAGAGAGAGAGAGAGAGAGAGAAAGAGAAGAGGGAGGAGCAGGAAGCATCAACTCTCATATATGCCTTGACCAGGCAAGTCCAGGGTTTCAAACCAGCGACCTCAGTATTCCAAGCTGATGCTTTATCCCACTGATGGCCAGGGCCATCCAGCTCTATGTTTTTAATTATAAATGTTAAAAGGCCTGTTTGCCAAAACATTTCATACAATATTTGATTTCATGTCAAGGTAATGAGAAGTGAGATCTGAAGCCACATTCTGAAACCTTCTAGCCTCCCCACTCATTCCCAGTGATGCCAAACTCAAATGTTTTGAAAAAAGTAAGTGCTCCTAATGCCAACACTAAGAAAATGTTTGCACAGTTCTCCATGGTGCATGTCATTCTTAATGCTGCTCTTTATATAATCTTCATAAAGCATTAGATTAAATAATTAGTTTTAGAGAGAATGGTATTTCTAAATCTTCACTAAAACTATAAGTCACCTAGTTTCCAGTCATAATACCTAACTTTGTTTACTTTCCTTAGCTCTAAATCTGGAACTGATGATTTCATGGAAATAAATTCCTAAAAAGGTGTATTCATATAAACAAGGAATGAAATGCTAGATGTAAGGGTATCTAAATTGAATACCCCCTTGTCCTTATATTTGCCAAATAAAAGATCAGCAAGTAAAATAAATACATTGTCTTTATTATTTCTATAATAAAATATTAAATGCTACTGGTTTGGCTAATTTAGTGTTTAATAAACTATAGTTCTGTTTGTGGGTGGCCAGTTTATGATGGAAAAAGAAAGTAATTATAGTAACATATTTGAATAGTACCATCTACCTTTAAAATTTTACTTTTGCCTAAACAAGAAATATACAAAAGCTGATTGGAACTTTTATTAAAGAATATCAGTAAGAATAGAGAGAGACAGCAGAGGGCAGTGATAAGTGATTGTTTCTAAGCTAATTAATCAGTTATATGAGGGCAAGGGTAAACTGAAATACACTGTCAATGAAAAGGGGGGAAATTCAAGACAATGACATCATTTCTTGCTTGGGTGACTAGTTGTATGGAAACTCCATCTAAGTAGATAATTAATAAAAACATAAAAGTTTTGGGGAAACAATCAATTCACCTTGGATATGTGTCATTATTAGTGCCAAAAAAAAAATACAGATTGACACTGATATCTTCTAACAGAAATAAAAATTTAAATTCTGGAATCCTAAGAATATAGTCAATAAGTAAAGGCCTGCTGTAATACCTGATTCAGCCTGTCCTACCTGTTGATGTGAGTATTCTCTTAGCAGTTCGATGTATAGGAAAGACTCAGCTAGTGTCTGCATCTCTCAGAGGGAGGCATTGCTTCTTTTGGAGCTATATTTGGTGTATCCTTCAGAAGAGGGAAATTCGGAGCCTCTTATGTTGCCATCTTGGCCCCCAATCTGCTAAGCTTAGGTCTTAAACCATTTTTACTTCTATATGTACTCGTTCCCCCTGCTCACATAGTCTTACAGTTTTAAATACCATCCATATGGTAATTACTGTCAAATGTGTATTTCCTACCTGGATTTCTTCCCTGAAATCCAGACATATTTATATAAACTTCTACTTTACCTTCCTACTGGGATGTTTAATAGACACCTGAAAATTCACTAGAAGAATATTAGATAGAGAATGCAAAGAGAGTTGAGAAAGCAGACTTTAGCTTTAATACTGGAATTTTCTATCAAACAAAACCCAAACATGCCAAAAATATCTCTGATTTTTCACCCACCTCCTCAGGAAAACATTTCACATTTAATCCTCAAGCAATTTCTCTCTTTTTTTTTTTTACAGAGACACAGAGAGGGATAGATAGGGACAGACAGACAGGAATGGAGAGAGATGAGAAGCATTAATCATCAGCTTTTCGTTGCGACACCTTAGTTGTTCATTGATTGCTTTCTCATATGTGCCTTGACCATGGGCCTTCAGCAGACCAAGTAACCCCTTACTCAAGCCAGCGACCTTGGGTCCAAGCTAGTGAGCTTTGCTCAAACCAGATGAGCCCGCACTCAAGCTGATGACCTCAGGGTCTCAAATCTGGGCCTCTGCATCTCAGTCCGATGCTCTATCCACTGTGCCACTGCTTGGTCAGGCAAGCAATTTCTTAAATTGAGTTAAATTGATCCTTTGTTACTCCTGAGAACCAAGGTTCAGAATGGTTCAACAACTTGAAGTCACAAAGTCAACGAAGGTAAAGCTGAGATTGAACTGAAGTGATCAGAACCTGCTTCACCAAATTGTTCCAGTGAGTCCATTTCTAAATAAATTCACATAATAAACCCTAATCAAGATCTTAATGATGAAGAGAAGCAAAGGTTTCCAGCTATAAGAAATGTCTTTTTAAAGCATCTTAAAAGCAAGTTGAATTTTTTTTGTTATTCATATCACAAAAGAAATATTTGATTCATTAGTTTTGAAACATTTTTGGCACACTGTGTTTTTAGTATTCTTCAATATGTATTACCTATAGATCCCCAAATTAAAAATCACTTTTCTTGGATATTTACTGATGGCGTTAATTCATCCTTCAACTTTAAGTCTTGTTCAATCACAAAGAAGTAACAAAAGTCTTTAATGAAATCTTTCATGATACATTCTCATCTACCTAATCAAAAACAGAAGGAAGTGTTTGAGGCAACTTTTTTCTAATTTCTGCAAATACAATTAACATATTTCTGATTCATACTTGAGGAATAAGTACCACTTTCAAAAAGTAACATGATAGAATATGGCAGGCTTTTTTGACCTAAGAAATGTTCTTAGTTTCTATTTTATTTTATTGATTTTGATTTTATTATTTTACTCAAATGTGAGCGAATGTGTCCACCTCCACTACTCGAATTCAAGCTGCCATTAATTCTCACCTGTCAATGTCCAGCAAGCTGGGAAAACAAATACTGCCTAAAACCTTTAACGTGTTTTCTGTGGTAACCTGTGTAATGGAAGACTTGAGATGCTGAATAAGGGACAATGAGGCAACCCCAAGACTAGCAGCTTCGGGAAGCATCTATCACCCTTGAAGGGCAAATGACAGGAAGTGGTGTTATCTTATCAAAGCCCAGCAGAAACTGACCTGGTGATGGACTCTACATATCAGGAACTCAATCTTGACCAAGAGGACATCACTGACAGGAGCTGGTGCTGTGAATGGATGAGTGAGAGGTGGTGCATCATAGGCAGAGTAATGGCCACTTCCTAGTCCCCAGAACCTGTGCATATGTTACCTGACATAGCAAAAGGGACTCTGCGGATGTGACTTAATAAAGGATCTTGAGATGGGGAGATTATCTTTGATTATCTGGATGAGTCCACTCTCATCACATAGGTCCTTATAAGAGAGGCAAGAAAAGAGAAGGAGATTTGAAGACAGAAGCGAGGGTCAAGGTCAGAAACAGAAATTTGAAGATAATGCACTTCTGGTTTTAATGATGAGGGAAGGGGAGAGGCACAACCCAAGGCAAGCTGGTGGTCTCTAGAAGATGGAAAAAGCAAGGCAATAAATTCTCTCCTTTACTCTCCAGAAGGAACACAGCACCACTGACACCTCGATTTCAGCCCAGAGAGGCTTTTTCAGACTTTGACCTTCAAAAGTTTAAGATAACCAAGTTATCTTATTTTAAGCAACCATATTTATGCTGATTTGTTACAGCAACAATAGGAAACTATTACAGGATGAAATGCCCAGATTTCTCTCCATCACCTACCTTCTAATCTTCCACCAGTATCTCAAAATGGACAGCTCTATCAAAAAGCCACAAGAGTTTGACCAGGAGGTGGTGCAGTGGATAGAGCATCAGACTGGGAGACAGAGGACCCAGGTTTGATACCTCAAGGTTGCTAGCTTGAGCATGGGATCATAGACATTATCCCATGTTTGCTGGCTTGAGCCCAAAGGTCACTGGCTTGAGCAACAGATCACAATGTCTGCTGTAACCCCACCCCACCCCGCATCAAGGCACATAGGAGAAAGCAATCAATGAACAACTGAAATGCCACAACAAAGAACTGATGCTTTTCATCTCTCTCCCTTCCTGTCTATCCCTATCTGTTCCTCTCTCTGACTCTCTCTCTGTCAAAAACAAAACAAAACAATACCCACAGCAGCAATAGTTCTCTGCTAAACAGAGATGAGGAGAGAAGCATGCAGTGATCTTCCTTTGTCCATTCCTGACTTCTGCAAACAATTATTTCTTGTTGGGCAATTACGTTTTAGATTATGGAATTGTTGGGAGACAAAATTGTCATATATGAAAATATAGTAATAATCAGACTGTAATTCCTATAACTCTGTAGCTCTTCTGAGTTAAACTCAATACCCTTTTGGCTCTAGGAAAAAAAAAATCCTAAAATGCCTATCACGATATCAAAGGGATGATTACCAGAGGATTAGAATGAAGGAGATCAAAGCTATTTAATGTCATTCTGATCTACACTTGAATGCTGGATTAGAAGGTTGAGTGGATATTGTAAAACAATCCTACTCTGCTTTTAAGGCACAATTACTTTTTTAAGAAGAAAAATAACTAAGTCAATAAACTGAGATATAAAATGTGTGACTATTATTTCAGCAAAGAACAAAAAAATGTAGCCAGATACAATTAAGTTTTTTAAATGAAAGTGTAGAGGCCTTTATTTTGAATAATACCTCAAAAAGCTAGTTTTGTGGCCACTAAAATTTTAATTATAAGTCATGTGCATTTCAGATTAATAATATTCAATGTAAATCGATCGAGGATCTGGTGGTGATCCAGAAATATACAAATCAGATATAACCTCTATAATAGAAGCAACTTTTGGTCCATCTGTGCTCTGAATATCTGACCCTCCAGGGAGTGTCTCTGTCTCTCTGTTTTCTTTTTGCATATTTAACATTCTCACATTTGTTTGTAATTATTCCTTCATTTGTCTGTTTCCTAAATACTATGAAATTTTTGTATATAAGAACCTGCTCTTGGAAAGACAAGATGGCGATGGAGTAGGCGGATGTACCAACTCCCACCTCCTGGAACCAAAGTGGATTACAAACTAATTTTAAGAACTATCATCTGGAAAAACCAACTTTAGACTAAACTAAGAGGACTCTTCAACCAAGGAACACTAAAGAAGCCACACTGAGACTGGTAGGAAAAGCAGAAATGCAGAGAGGGCTGCCCAGCTCCCCAGAGGGAACAGCAGCTGGGAGAGACTTCCGTGGCAGGAAGTGAGTTTAGCAGAGAGTGGAGGGTCCTGAGCCCCAGGAACAAAGCCCCAGCCTGCAGCCCCAGAGCCTAGAAGAGGTATAGGGACAGTATTTAGCTGGAAACAAGTCAGGATACTGTTTTTGAGAAAGAGACTGATTTCTCAGACCCAGGATTCCTCTTAAAGGGACCGCGCAGAACAACTCTCTCACAACCACTCACCCGGGGCTCCAGGGGATGGGGAGAGAGGAGAGGAACAGAGTAGCAGGAAGATAGTGTAATCTAGGAGGCACAGGGAGAAACATTTTGGGAGACAGCCACCCTAACCCCTGGGACGAGTCACTCCCTAAACCTGAAGTGAATATTTCCCCTGGAAACAGCAATACCAGCAAAGGGAAGCAGGACACCAGCCAAACGAGCTCTCCCGCGGCACTCAGAGCAGAGTCGCTTAGAAGGAGGGAGCTTTTGGGGCTACAGTAGTGAGTCTTAGGGTCTGAGCTGCCATGCCCCCTTCCACAAGGCTGAGGGCTCGTCCGAGGGTGGGCAGCGGCAGGATGCGAAGGCGCAGTTCTGTCGGCAAGGGCAGAAGCAGGGTGGCCACCACTGGGCCCAGGTGAGAGCTCAGTCTTGCCTGGCTGGGGAGGAGGGGGCGTGCAAAAGTGGTCAAGCCCAGCTGCGGGCCACCTGCAATCCAGCCTGCAGTGGAAGGGCAGGAGCCCCAGAAGGGGTGGAGACTGGCCCTTGAGCAAGGGCACAGGAGCACAGCCTTGCCCCGCCCGCAGAACCGAGGCTTGTGGCCTGACTTGGGAGCCGGCTCCTCGTGCGGGGGTGGAGCCAAAACACCAGAACAGGCAGAGTCCCGCTACTGGGCGTGGGCACACAGTCCTGCCTGGTCTGTGGAGCCAAGGCTTGCAGCCATCCCACGAGCTGGCTTCTCCTGCAAGGGCGAGGCGGAAGCCGGAAACAGGCAGAGACCGGCAGCTGAACAAAGGTGCTCGCCACTGCCCTCAGGGCCGAGCATAATGCAACCCATGGGGGCGGGGCCAAACGAAGGCCACCAAGGCTTGGACACCCAAGCACATGATCACAGCCACTCCCATGAAGGAGAGGTGGAAACCACAGCAACAGCCCCAGTGGGAAGGCAACAGCAACACCCATACCCAAACGCCCTAGACAGCAACAGCAGAGGGGGTGGTGGGCCTGCAGACAGACCATACCTAGGGAACAGAGGCCACACCCATTGGACTCCAGTGGCCCAGACCTTCTTTTACACAGAGAAGATGAGAAGGCAGAGAAATGCAACACAAATGAATCAAGAGAAATCCCTAGAAAAGGAACTGAATGAATCAAATATAACCAAATTACCAGATGCAGAGTTCAAAATAATGATTGTTAAGATGCTCAAAGATATTAGAACAATAATAGATGGTCATTATGAACACCTAAATAAAGAGATAGCAAATATAAAAAAGAACATTGAAATAATAAAAAAGAATCAGTCAGAAATGACAAATATCAGAAATGAAGAACACAATGGAAGTAATTAAAAGCAGGATGGATGAAGCTGAAAACTGAATCAGTGAGTTAGAGGACACGATAAATAAAGGCACGGAAGCAGAGCAGAAAAAAGAAAAGGGACTCAAAATGTCTGAGGAAACTCTAACAGAGCTCTGTGACAACATGAAGAGAAATAACATCCACATCATAGGGGTTTCTGAAGAAGAAGAGAAAGAACAAGGGATAGAGACTTTGTTCAAGCATATCATAGCTGAAAACTTCCCTCAATTAAGGCAGGAAAACATCTCACATGTTGAGGAACTCCATTAAAGAGAAACCCAAAGAAATCAACACCAAGACACATCATAATTAAAATACCAAAGCTAAGTGATAAACAGAAAATATTAAACGCTGCTAGAGAAAAAAAGACTATCACCTACAAAGGAGCCCCCATAAGGATGACTTCAGACTTCTCAACAGAAGCACTTGAGGCAAGAAGGGAATGGCAAGAAATATTCAAAGTAATGCAGAACAAGAGCCTACAATCAAGACTACTTTATCCAGCAAGGCTATCATTTAAAATTGAAGGAGAAATAAAAAGCTTTCCAGACAAAAAAAAACTCAAGGAATTCACTACAACCAAACCAAGGCTGCAAGAAATGCTAAGGGGCCTGTTATCAACAGATCAAAGGAGAAAAATAATATAGCAAAAGAGGAATACAGCTTTAAAGAATAAAATGGCAATAAACAATTACATATCAATAATAACCTTAAATGTAAATGGATTAAATGATCCGATCAAAAGACATAGGGTAGCTGCGTGGATAAGAAAACAGGACCCATACATGTGCTGTCTACAAGAGACACACCTTAAAACAAAAGATGCACATAGACTAAAGATAAAAGGATGGAAAAAAAATATTTCACGCAAATGGAAATGAAAAAAAAAGCTGGGGTAGCAATACTCATATCAGACAAAATGGACTTTAAAACAAAGACTATAGTAAGAGATAAAGTAGGTCACTATATAATGATAAAGGAAGCAATCCAACAGGAAGATATAACCATTATAAATATCTATGCACCTAATATAGGAGCACCTAAATATATAAAGCAGACTTTGATGGATTTAAAGGGCGAGATCAACAGCAATACTATAATAGTAGGGAATTTCAATACCCCACTAACATCACTAGATAAATCCTCAAGAAAGAAAATTAACAAAGAAACAACAGACTTAAAAGACATACTAGATCAACTCGATTTAATAGATATCTTCAGAACCTTTCACCCTAAAGCAGCAGAATATACATTCTTTTCAAGTGCTCATGGTACATTCTCTAGAATAGACCACATGTTAGGGCACAAAAGTGGTCTCAACAAATTTAAGAAGATTGAAATCATATTGAGCACTTTCTCTGATCACAATGGCATGAAACTTGAAATCAACCACAACAGAAAAACTGAAAAATACTCAAACACTTGGAAACTAAATAGCACGTTATTAAATAACAAATGAGTAAACAATGAGATCAAAGAAAAAATAAAAAATTCCTAGAAATGAACAATATTGAGCATATAACCAACTCAAAATTTATGGGACACAGCAAAAGCAGTCTTGAGAGGGAAGTTCATAGCATTACAGGCATACCTCAAGAAGCTAGAAAAATCTCAAATAAACAACTTGACCCTACATCTAAAAGAACTAGAAAAAGAACAGCAAGTAAAGCCCAGAGCAAGTAGAAGGAAGGAAATAATAAAGATCAGAGTGGAAATAAATGACATAGAGGCTAAAGAAACAATACAGAGGATTAATGAAACCAGGAGCTGGTTCTTTGAAAAGGTCAACAAGATCAATAAACCTTTACCCAGACTCACCAAGAAAAAAAGAGAGAGGACTCAAATAAATAAAATTAGAAATGAGAGTGGAGAAATAACAACTGACACAACAGAAATACAAAATATTGTAAGAAAATACTATGAAGAACTGTATGCCAAAAAACTAGACAACCTAGATAAAATGGAAAAATTCCTTGAAACATGTAATCTTTCAAAAATTAATCTGGAAGAATCAGAAAATCCAAACATACCAATTACAACAAATGAGATAGAAAGAGTTATCAAAAAACTCGCAAAAAGAAAAGTCTGGGGCCTGATGGCTTCACAAGTGAATTCTACCAAATATTCAAAGAAGAACTAACTCCTATCCTTCTCATGCTATTTCAAAAAATTCAAGAGGAAGGAAGACTTCCAAGCTCCTTTTATGAGGTGAGCATAATTTTGATTCCAAAACCAGGCAAAGACAACACAAAGAAAGAAAATTATAGGCCAATATCCCTGATGAATACAGATGCTAAAATCCTCAACAAAATATTAGCAAACCGGATCCAGCAATTTATGAAAAAAATCATAGACCAGGATCAAGTGGGATTTATTCTTGGGATGCAAGGCTGGTACAATATTTGAAATCAATCAATGTGATTCATCACATAAACCAAAAAGAAGGAGAAAAACCACATGATAATTTCAATAGATACAGAAAAAGCATTTGATAAAATCCAGCACCCATTCATGATCAAAACTCTCAGCAAAGTGGGAATACAGGGAACATACCTCAACATAATAAAGGCCATCTATGACAAACCCACAGCCAACATCATACTCAATGGGCAAAAATTAAAAGCAATCCTCTTAAGATCAGGACAAGGCAGGGGTGCCCCCTTTCAGCACTCTTATTCAACATAGTTCTGGAAGTCCTAATTATAGCAATCAGACAAGAAAAAGAAATAAAAGGCATCCAAATTGGAAAAGAAGAAGTAAAACTATCATTATTTGCAGATAATATGATATTGTATATAGAAAACCCTAAAGTCGCAGTCAAAAAACTACTAGACCTGATAAATAAATTCAGCAAGGTGGCAGGAGATAAAATTAATACTCAGAAATCAGAGGCATTTTTATACACCAACAATGAACAGTCAGAAAGAGAAATTAAGGAATCAATCTCCTTTACCATTGTAACCAAAAAATAAAGTACCTAGAAATAAATTTAACCAGGGAGATTAAAGACTTGTACTCAGAAAATTATAAAACATTGATAAAAGAAATCAGGGAAGATACAAACAAGTGGAAGCATATACCTTGCTCATGTTTGGAAGAATAAACATCATTAAAATATCTATATTACCCAAAGCAATTTATAAATTCAATGCAATACCGATTAAAATACCAATGACTCACTTCAAAGATATAGAACACATATTCCAAAAATTTATATGGAACCACAAGAGAACACGAATAGCCTCTGCAATCTTGAAAAGAAAGAATAAAGTGGAAGGTATCACACTTCCAGATATCAGTTATACTATGAGGCCATTGTACTCAAAACAGCCTGGTACTGGCATAAAAACAGGCATATAGATCTATGAAACAGAACTGAGAACACAGAAATAAACCCACACCTTTATGGACAACTGATATTTGACAAAGGAGGTAAGAGCATACAATGGAGTAAAGACAGCCTCTTCAACAAATGGTGTTGGGAAAATTGGACAGCTACCTGCAAAAAAATGAAACTAGACCACCAACTTATACCATTCACAAAAATAAACTCAAAATGGATAAAAGACTTAAATGTAAGCTGTGAAACCATAAGCATCTTAGAAGAAAACATAGGCAGTAAGCTGTGACATTTCTCGCAGCAATATATTTGCCGATTTGTCTCCACAGGCAAGTGAAATAAAAGACAGGATAAACAAATAGGACTATATCAAACTAAAAAGCTTCTGCACAGCTAAAGACAATAAGAACAGAATAAAATGACAAACTTCACAATGGGAGAATATATTTGTCAATGCATCTGATAAGGGGTTAATAACCAAAATTTATAAAGAACTTGTAAAACTTAATACCAGGAAGACAAACAATCCAATCCAAAAGTGGGCAAAAGAAATGAATAGACACTTCTCCAAAGAGGACATACAGATGGCCAATAGGCATATGAAAAAATGCTCAACATCACTAATCATTAGAGAAATGCAAATTAAAACCACAATGAAATATCACCTCACAGCAGTCAGAATGGCACTCATCAACAAAACAACACAGAATAAGTGCTGGCGAGGATGTGGAGAAAAGGGAACCCTCCTGCACTGCTGGTGGGAATGCAGACTGGTGTAGCCACTGTGGAAAACAGTATGGAGATTTCTCAAAAAATTAAAAATCAAACTGCCTTTTGACCCAGCTCTCCCACTGTTAAGAATATACCCCAAGAAAACCATAGCACTGTTTGAAAAGAAGAAATGCCACCCCCATGTTTATGGCAGCATTGTTCACAATAGTGAAGATCTGGAAACAGCCCAAGTGTCCGTCAGAGGACGAGTGGATTAAAAAGCTTTGGTACATATATACTATGGAATACTACTCAGCCATAAGAAATGATGACATCGGATCATTTACAACAACATGGATGAACCTTGATAACATTATACTGAGTAAATAAGTAAATCAGAAAAAACTAAGAACTATATGATTCTATACATATGTGGGACATAAAAATGAGACTCAGAGACATAGACAAGAGTGTGGGGGTTACAGGGTGGAGGGGAGGAGAGGGAGGGGATTGGGGGAGGGGAGGAGCACAAAGAAAACCAGTTAGAAAGTGACGGAAGACAATTGGACTTTGGGTGATGGGAATGCAGCATAAGCAAATGTCAAAATAACCTAGAGCTATTTTCTCTGAACATATGTACCCTGATTTATCAATGTCACCCCATTAAAATTAATAAAAAAAAAAAGAACCTGCTCTTATTTGAGTAACCCCAAGGCCCAGCACTGGAATATAATAGAGGCACAGATTAGAATACACTGAAAAATAAGAAATCTTTATATGTAATAAATATCATTACCATACACCATATTTATAATTGTAAAACTTATTAAATTTAATTTAACAAGAGTTGATAACCGTGTGCTAGTTTCTAAATTTGTTGCTACAGAAGTTAAAAAAAAAAAGAACACAGAAAAAGTCGTACATATCTTTTGACTTTCAACTGAGCCATAAATTGCACATTTAGTGGCACACTTCCTATGTGCCAAACACTGTTCTAGACACATTATAAATATTTGCCTTGGTCTGTTTCAGCTACTGTAACAAGTACCATGACTGTGTGGCTTATTTACAACAGATTACTTTTCCTTCACAGTTGTGGAGTCAGCATGTTTGAGTTCTGGTGAGAGCCCTCTGTTGGGTTGCAGATTGTCCACTTCTTTTTATATCCTCACATGGCAGAAAGAGGTAATAGGCTTTCTCTTGACTCTTATAAGGGCACTAATCCCATTCATGAGGGCTCCAGCTTCATGACCTCACCTATTGCTGATCATCTTCCAATATAGTCATAAATATAGTTTAACATGGAATATTCCTCTATTGATAAACCTTTATTATTAGTTTTCTTTTCAGAAACTAATTTTCTCTTGAAGATCTTAGAGCTTCACACTATACTCATAAATATAACAGTAAGGGTTGACTAGATAATATTCACCTATTTTTAACTTCTGATTTTCATGTACAATTTCCTAATCTTTTAGCCTGTTTCTTATAAACAAAAGGCAAATATAGGTGATACTTATAACTAAATATTACTTAACCTATCTTTAAAAATGAGAAAGAACACAGCTTTAAATTATGCTTACATTTATAGCTATTTTTCCCAGGGAAAGGTTAATGGTATAATTTTGTGCAGACAAGTGTTAACAAATCTTTGCTGACTGATACCACAGATTATGAAATTAAAAAATATACAGCTTGAAATGTGAAATACATTTTCTTTGCTTAATTAACTGCAATCAATCTTACAAGCTTTTCTGAGGACAATTTTAAAATGATAGTTGAGTATATGTCCAGAACCTGTACTTTAAAGTCATCTCTGGCCCTTATATAGTACATAATATTATATAGCTTAGAAAAGTTACATTTCCTCTGAGTCTTAACTTCCAAATCAATAAAGCTGAAATGTTGGGCTTATTTTGAAGACTAAATTCTAATGTAGGTAGCTTACTTAGCACTGCAACTGTCACAGAAATGCTCAATAATTGTTCAGATATTTGTATTAATTGTAGTCATTTTTTTATTATAAGCCCTTTAGTCCCAAAGCATGCATACTTATCTACATATATACCTATGTATATCTACAAATACACTTAAAAAAAAAACTAAGCAACTACACCAAAAATATGAATATACTCTCACATAAATCAGAACTTGTGTGATATTTAGTTTGACACATAACTAAAACTATGATAAACATCACCATCCCACCCCCTACTCACAAAGTGGTGGTCAAGAGAATTTATGTCAACATAATTAACAATATATGTCACCATCCATTAGGATCAACACACAACCTTGTAGCTATTGGCAACAGAAGCAACACAGAAAAGTCAGCTAGTGGCAAAGACGTGTCACTCTCTATTACTACTAAGAAAACAAAATAGAATCTTTCTTCAAATGTAAAGTACATTCCCAGTATAAATTTAGCACCGTGCTCCTTTTGATTATAAAGTTGTGCACTCTGGTGATTTAAAATAAGATAGAATGATTTTGTACTGTGCACAGTAGGTTAACTAAGACAGCCAAGAGAAAAATGTTCAAATAGATATGTATTCCCTCTGGTACTTTGCCTCTCTTGAGAGCAAAATGGAGTTAAATAAAACCCATGACATGTGAAGAAAAAAAATACATTACCACTATTTCAAGTTCAAGAACTTAGGCTGTTTTTATAGAACGGCAAACCAACACTACAAGATGAAATCAGCTGTCATCTTTTGGAAGAGCTGTTAGGGAGATAAATGTTAATTTAAGGAAGTATTGTATTCTCTCTTAAAGCATGCAGTAAAACACATTGGCAAGTCCTTTATATTTTAAATAAAGTTTCATGGACTCAGAGTCAATCATTAAAGCAGGCTTTTATTTTTGTCCCTTGTGTACTGAATTTCCACACTGTGTTCCAACACATTATTTCCACACTATGTGCCACACAATCTAAAGCAATTTATTGACCAAAATATGAACCACCTCCATACAGGACATTTTAGCAGATATTTCACTCATTATTATTTGCCTCTTTTTCTACCTTTTTCATTCACCTAAAAAGCCCTGCAAGCCTCAACCCCGGTTGAATCTATTTTCAGAGGGTTCTACTCATGTACCCCAACTATCCTGCAAAGCTGGAGAAAATCACATAAGAATGGAGACCGGGGCCCCTGCAAAGTCATGGTATCCAGCCACATATGAGTCCTTGATGCATCCCAGCAAACCCCTTCATATCTTAGTGTGCATTCTCATTGCCCTCTGCAGGTTTCTCTGAATGTTGGCCTTAAAAACAAATCTCCTACCCCATCACCTTCATTCTTACTTAAGGTTTCATTTTTTGTATCATTTCACTTTCACTTTATTCATTTCAGTTGCATTATCACAGAAAGAGAAACATTCAAGGGAAGTCTCCCTTAACTGTCTTGCTACATACTCTGCATAAACTTCTTGTCTTCATACCTTTTTCCCCTATTGTTAGAGGAAGAGATACTGCTTTCTGCCCAATTTAAATCTCCTTACCTTTCTCTTCCATGTCTTCAGAAACTTCACTTTATCATGTGTCATCTCTCCCTCCATATCTTTAGAAGTGTTCTTATATTTATTTCATAGTGTAAATATGATAAAAGGATCTCAATTCAAAACAAAAATTTAATCTTTTTCTTGATTCAGCATCTGTAGGGCCATGGGTCACCACAATCATGGCCATGCACATGCAGGTTCTCGTTGAGTTCAGGTAGATGGTAAAGAAATAGTGGAGCCAAAAATTGGTGGGCCATTCCTTTATTAAAGTCTCACACTGGCCAAGAAGCAAACACACAGGGCTCCCAAAGCCCCTCAGCTCTGGTTCCCCATCTGCCGACCTTCTCTCTCTCTGCCAAACACGGCTTCTTCAGCACTCTGCATTCTCTCTGCTCTCACTCTGCAAACACGGCTTTCCTACCTCTTCTCCTCCTCTCACTCTGCAAAAGCTACCTGGGCCCACCAAGACCCCTCCTCCAGCAAACATTAGCAAAACAATGGCCTTTCCTAAGCAGGAAGGTAATTTGCAATTTCACAGACCACATGGACCTGGCACTGCCCAGCCCCCAATGCAAACTATAAGTGAGCAAACATAAAAATCATATTTTACAAACTTGTTTGACCAACAACATTCCTCTCTAGTTCTTGCCCAATCATTAGCCATGTGAAATAGTTATCTGTGACTGTGGAATCCTTTTCCACCCAGTCATTGCTCAATTCATATGATAAAGCTTCTGTCACCACCATTTCTTTCCAACTGCTCTTTGTAAAGTCAACAGTGACTTCCTTGTGTATTATCTAGTGGATTATTTTCAGCCCTTAACTTCATTTTTTTGTGTGTGTAGACTTTGAAATCTCTTTTTCTTCAGCTTTGGTGATTCCTCTCATGTTATTTGGCATTTTCTCCCATCTTTCTGGCCACTCCTTCTCACTATCTGATGTTATCTCTGTCTCTTCTGTCCATCTTTTTATCAGTATTTCTCATCACTAGTGTGAGGGCCTGTGATATCCCCTCATCCAGTGTTTATTGCTTCACACAAAAATGATAGTGCAAAGTTGTCAACATCCTAGACCTATTCTTGAACTTCAAATCAACTTATCTTTTAGACATGTCTTCCTCAGTTCCTCAGTGATTTATAGCTAAATCAAAGTCAATGTGCTTAATATCGAACTTATTTACTGTTCCTCTAAACCAGTGGTAGTCAACTTGGTCCCTACCGCCCACTAGCGGGCATTCCAGCTTCCATGGTGGGCAGTAGCACAGCAACCAAAGTATAAATAAAAAGATAGATTTAACTATAGTAAGTTGTTTTATAAAGATTTATTCTGCCAAACTTAGCAAAAATCTGACATAAAGTAGTTGGTAAGTAATTATTATTATATGCTTTAACTTGCTGTAACTCTGCTTTATAAATTTTATAAAGTAAAGTTACTTCCCTACTTTATAAATCACCATTGCTATCAAAACTACAATGAGATACCACCTCACCCCTGTTATATTAGCTATTATCAACAAGATGGGTAATAGCGAATGTTGCAGAGGCTGCGGAGAAAAGAGAACTCTCATCCACTGTTGGTGGAACTGTAAAGTAGTACAACCATTATGGAGGAAAGTATGGTGGTTCCTCAAAAAACTGAAAATAGAACTACCTTATGACCCAGCAATCCCTCTACTGGGTATATACCCCAAAACCTCAGAAACATTGATACGTAAAGACACATGTAGCCCCATGTTCATTGCAGCACTGTTCACAGTGGCCAAGACATGGAAACAACCAAAAAGCCCTTCAATAGAAGACTGGATAAAGAAGATGTGGCACATATACACTATGGAATACTACTCAGCCATAACAAATGATGACATCAGATCATTTACAGCAAAATGGTGGGATCTTGATAACATTATAAGGAGTGAAATAAGTAAATCAGAAAAAAACAAGAACTACATGATTCCATACATTGGTGGAACATAAAAACGAGACTAAGAGACATGGACAAGAGTGTGTGGTTACCAGGGGTGGAGGGAGGGAGGGAGAGAGTTAGGGGGAGGGGGAGGGGCACAGAGAAAACTAGATAGAGGGTGACGGAGGACAATCTGTCTCTGGGTGAGGGGATTGCAACATAATTTAATGACAAGATAACCTGGACATGTTTTCTTTGAATATATGTACCCTGATTTATTAATGTCATACCATTAACATTAATAAAAATTTATTTAAAAAAATAGAAAAATAAAAAATAAATAAATCACCATTGCTGTGGAACCGGTAGGCGGTTAGAAAAATTTACTACTAACAGAGATACAAAAGTGGGCGGTAGGTATAAAAAGGTTGACTACCCCTGCTCTAAACCGTCCTTCTCTACATTTCTATACAATATCTAACCACTCATCTCAGCCATACCCTTACTTGTCTTTCTACATTTCTTTGTGTCTTTCATTCATCTCATCCAATCAATCACCACTTGTTACAGATTTACTCAGTAAAGATCTTGGGTTTGTGAATTTCCCATTTATTCTAACTGCCATTGCATTATTTTGGGCAACTACATCACTATATCTCCAAAATTTAAAAAGAAGGGAAGAAAGGGAGGGAGGGAGGAAGGGAAGGAGGAAGGAAGAGAGGAAGAAAGAGATAATGGAAGGAAGAAAATAAAGAGAGAGAGAGAACTTTCCTTTCACCAGATGTAACCCTCTGTCTTTCTTAGTCCAGGTCCTCATCAAACCTGATTATTACAGAAAATGATTCCCTCCCACCCTTATCATTGCTGACAAAGATATGGTTCCAAAATATAAATCTGATTACCATGCAACCCAGGTTAAAATATTTCAATGTATTTTCTATTTAGTTAGGTGTTGAGCAAGTGAGTTTGTAAAGTTTGTATTTTTTTAGTTTGCTCACTTTTAGTGTTAAAAACTGGCACTGGGCAGAGCCATTACCTTCCTTCTTGGGAAGGGCCATTATCTTGCTAATGTTTGCTGGAGGACAGGTTTTTGCACCAGAAAGTATTGAAAAGAAAAGGGAGGAAGCCATGTTTTTGCAGAGTTTTGCAGAGAGAAGGGAGAAAATAATGCAGGCAGGGAACCAGAGGTGAGGGGCTTTTGTGAGCTCTTCCAATACTGGTGGGGCCTTGATTCCAGGAGAAACCAGAAAAAATTCTCCTGGATGTGGAACCGGAGAATGTGTCAGTGGCTTTGGGAGCCCTGAGTGAAAGGGAAGTGTGTTTTCCTTGTGTGTTTGCTTGCCAGCCAGTGTGAGACTTGAATAAAGGAATGGCCCATCATTTTTTGGCTCCACTGTTTCTTTACCATCTGCCCGAATCCAATATGAACCTGCATGTGCATGGCCAGGACGGCAGTGACCACTGGCCATACAGTAGGGTTGTTCTAACCACTTTAACAACTAAGCCCAGTTGTAATGACCCCAGCATTGAAAATGTAATGGTTTAGGCCAATTGTTAAACTGTCAGAAACTAGGCTGCTTGAGGCTCTGGCACTTTAACACATGATGCCCATGGTTGTTCAGAATATCACCACCTCCATGGGCCAAAAGGAGAGAAGACAATGAAGACATCCATAGGAGAGGTACACTGTTCTTCACTTTTCACTGGAATTCAATTACATGAGTACACACTGCTCTGAAAGATGCTGAAATATAGTCAAGCTCTGACCCTTAAGATTTTGCTTAAGGATTTATTTCCTCAGAAATTCAAAATAAATTCACGTTCCTTTTCTTAACACACTAAATCTCTTACTTTCTATTTCACCCTGACATTGCTCCATCAACCTATGTATGGTTTGGCCCTATCCAACTTGCCTTCCCAGATTTATCACTCTGTTAACCCTCACAATATCCACGATGCTTCCCTCTGTCTTAAACACCAGTTTCTCTACTTCCTTTTTCTTTCTTTTTTTTTTTTTTTTGTATTTTTCTGAAGTTGGAAATGGGGAGGCAATCAGACTCCCACATGTGCCCAACCGGGATCCACTTGGCTTGCCCTCCAGGGGGCGATGCTCTGCCCATCTGGAGCATCATTCTGCTGCAACCAGAGCCATTCTAGCGCCTGAGGCAGAGGCCACAGAGC
This sequence comes from Saccopteryx bilineata, assembly GCF_036850765.1. Lineage (NCBI taxonomy): Eukaryota > Metazoa > Chordata > Mammalia > Chiroptera > Emballonuridae > Saccopteryx > Saccopteryx bilineata. Next base: position 170,363,091 of record NC_089490.1, on the reverse strand, counting down.
CATTCTCAGCGCCTGGGGCCAACTTTGCTCCAAAGGAGCCTTGGCTGCGGAAGGGGAAGAGAAAGACAGAGAGGAAGGAGAGGGGGAGAGGTGGAGAAGCAGATGGGCACTTCTCCTGTGTGCCCTGGCCGGGAATCGAACCTGGGACTCCTACACGCCAGGCTGACACTCTACCACTGAGCCAAATGGCCAGGGCCCCCTTTTTCTTCCTTTAGCTAAATTCTCACCTTTATAACCCAGTACAGGTCATCTTTTGTGATATCTGATTGGATTTTGGATTTTGGTGGCCTCTCCCTGTGTTCCCACAACACCTTATACACAGCACTGAACAAAATAATATACAGACTTAGGTTTAATTGTCCATTTTCCCCATTGACTGAGTACACTAATGGAATCTGTTCATTGCAATGACTATTGTAAGATAGTGTTTATTTTCATACATTCAAAAGTATCACTATGCTTATTCTAAAACTAATTAAGTTAGGTCTATTTTTAGCCAAAAAAGAATTCCATTTTAAAGATAAATTTGCTTTCATTTACTGCACATTATAGATATTTGTATTTGTCAATGAGGTGTTTCAGAAATTTTCCTGTGATAGTGAGTGTGAAAATGAATCTTTTGCATTCACCTCATCACAAGTTTTAGAAAAATTAACAATCCAGAGCCCATGTGCTATTGACTGAATTAAGTATGTCATAGGGAGCAGAAACATACACAACCAAATATATAACCACACATGGAAGTGTGTATATATTTGTGATTATAAGTCTTTTATATTTATATCTGTGAAAACAAATAAGAAAAATCACAAATTATTTTTGGGCATCTGCAATTTGATAGACCTCATCTGTTATTGTACAAAAAAACCCAACTTTGATTAAAATTTAAATAAAAATAACTTAAAGTTAGTTTTTCCCTTCATTCCAGTACAAAAAAAGTTAAGGAAAATTAGGTGTTTTTTACACAACTATCTATAGTAACTTAAGAAATAGTAATATTTTCATTAAAAAGCACTTATGGCATTTATGGAAATAAGATATTTTATTCTAAAATAATTTATTATAATTAAAGTATTAGATTCAGAAGACTTAAATTAAATTTCCTATTTTATGGTTTACTAACTGTATGACATTGGGGAAATTAGTTAGCAACCATATCTTCCTTGATATTCTCATCTATTAATTGGAGATTTACTTCACAGATTTAAGAGATCAACTTTATAGAGAGACTCAATGCAAAACAAGTAATATTTTTATTCTTTCAGTGACATATAGGGTTTTGTGGAGGACTTGTGTTGCCCGTTAGACCTGATCATATTTGAGAAGGCTATTTTTCCAATTTACACATGAATTAACTCCTCAATAAAGCAAGATTTCCATGAATGTGGAGCCCTTGTACATAAGTGTGTGTGCAGATTTTTGTGTATATGCACACACTGTCACATACTCTGGTGTGAGGAAGTCAGTGGAGGGGGAGGATTTCTGGCAAGGAAAAGTATTTCACTACTGATAATATTTATAATAACCAGAACATAATGATAATAAATGTCAGTCTGACTTTTATTGGTTTATTGTTTTGAATGCTATAATGAGCACATGTCCCTAAATAGCTTGGACTCAGGGTAAACAGATCTCATTGCCCCTACCATTGGTTATACCACTGTGTATATGCATCTTTATTCAATAACAACTAGTGTTATCAAAACGTTTTCCTTTCTTTCTTCTTTCTCACATCAAAACACCACTATAAAAGAGTTATCTATCCTATTTGCCTTTATTTGGGCAAGGCAGCTGTTATACCAAGTTGTCAAAACTCTGAAATGTACATAATATGCCTTCTAATACTTATCAAAGAAAGTTGTCTGCTGGTTAAGGGTTCTGTTGATTTTTTTAAAAATAAAAGACAAACTAGTACATACCTGTTATCTTCTTCCCTAGAGTAGACCCCTGCTTCTATATATCCCTCTTTTTTACATTGATCTGAAAGAGAGAGAGGCAAAGAGAGAGAGAAACATCTGATTTGTTGTTCCACTTAGTATGCATTCATTGGTTTATTCTTGTATGTACCCTGATGGGGCATTGAACCTGCAACCTTGGCCTATCAGGACAATGCTCTACCAACTGAGCTACCTGGCCAGGGCAGACCCCTGTTTCTCTTAACATTATTTTCTCTCCCCATAATAATTGTGGAAAGTCAATGTGGGAAATGCCTATTTCTCATTTCTTTAGAGAACCATGTTTACTATTGTGGTGACAACAAATGTTTGTCATTCTTCCATAAGTTAGTTCTTTGATCCTTGCCCATCATCATAGATGGTATTTTCTGAGGACCTGCTAGGTCTACTTTTTCTGTTAGAGATCCAATGTCAAGGCTCAGCCACTCTGTGTGCTTGCACATATGCTCCCTTCTCTCCCCTGCGGAGAAGCAAGCCCCTTCATCTTCATTCCTCCTCAGCAGGATCACTTTTTATCTGCACTGCTCCCCACATGAGGACGGGGACTAGAGTGGCTGCCTTCTCTGTGACTGATAAATTAATAAATAGCCCTGAAGACTTAAATGGTTTGAAAGGATTAAAAAATCCTCTCACTTGATGACTTTCACTAAATAGAATATGTTTATCCATTTCACAGGACCTATATTTTTAGATCAATGACCTTTGGGTGTATGATTCATTCTGATTTCATTTTTCCCAGTGGGTGCCGTTTCACATAAGCCTATTTAAAAACAGTAAAGCAAGCAATGTTTTAAATGGAATATAATCTATCCTACACCTGTTTCCTCAGACTATTCTGATAAAAATGAATGGTTTCTATGACAAAGTATACTTATAATGCAATATTCAACTAAACTATTTATATATTTCCTTTAATATATCATATGAAAATTCTAATTGGAAAACTAATTAATTGAATGTAATTTTTAACAAACAGTCATACATACAAAGAAAGATATTTTAGTCGAAACAACAGAATTATTTTCTAAGCATAACTTATTTGAGCAAGAATTTATTTTGTAAGGTTTCCCCTAGTTTCTTTTGCCTCTTATTTAATGAGAAATGAACCCAGATAGACACCACTCTTTTAGATAAAAATTGTGCAACACAAACTGCTTACATGATTTTGTCCATTTTCATCACCAGAATCTTGATTGTAATAGTCAAGTTGTTTCCATTTAGATCTCTATATCTTTATGTAACAATAAAAAAGGTAACATTTACTTGGACACAAGATCAAAACTATAAAAGGGATCTTTTTTGCATGACTGAATTTATAGTCTAGGAAGATATCTATAAAATGTACTATTAATATTTTCATACAATATGTAATGAATGTATTTCCTATTTGTTCTCACTTAGTGTTCTGTAATATTTATTTTTCTTGTAAGAAAGAACACATGCCAAACTCTCTAAGGAATGTTCTGGAAGCTTTTCTTTGTCACTCAGCACAAGTGAGAATGAAGGACTCCGTCAGCCTCCTTTATAAAAAGTAGGGTTAGTGAGGCAATGTAAGTCCACAGCACATCAGCAACTCTGTGAAGAATAATCCTCACTGACCTCACTGGCCTTTTTGGCTCTCTTACATGAGCTATAGGCAAGTGATGGCTAATGCTGGCAGGTTTGGTTTCATTATTGAGTAGTCTGCCTTGTATAAGTGATCCAGCATTTTGCTTTGGGTTGTGGAAATTCTTGCCATTGACTATTGTTCTTGGCCTTTGGGGCCACCCAGTCTATGGTATTTGTTATGGAAACCTGAGCACACTAATATAGTGTTACTGTATCCTAAGGCTTGTGCCCAGGGACACTTCAGAGACCCATAGCCAACACTCTCAACACAAGAAGAAACTTACTGAATATGTTATTATACATGAAAATGGCATGCATAAATTAACATACATGTGGAATCTAGTTGAAGAATGATCATATAGTAGGTGCCTCGTAAATAGTAACTTAAAATCCCAATGTGTAATGTGACTAGGGGACTTGATTTGATTATCTTTTATCTACCTTTCTAGGTACCAAATGGCTCTAGTCTCATGCCCATTAACTGTAGGTAACTGCTTCCTGTTTGGGAGCTCTTCTTATGGAGTTTAAGGAGTTGTTTTGTAGTGTTCAAAACAGTTTCTAGGCAGTTTCTCTTTATCCAATATTTCTATGGAAATTATATTCTGAAGTATGTAATTGGGAGATACTGTACAATCCTTTGTTTTATATCTGTATTTTCTGATAAACTGTTTTACAGTAATTGTGGTTTCAAAGATGTTGGAGTCAGAGGGTCTCATGAGAAGTTAATGAAAGCTATAAACTTTTTTAGTGGAAAATGCACATTCATACACACAATATTTTGGCTCTCATTTCAAATGATCCCATATTCCTTGAAGCCTAGTTGGGGATTCATATTATAAACTCCCTAGGTCCCCAAGAACAGGGTTTTTCATTGTGATGGAATAAGAGGATGGGGCTGTTTAGGACTATTCCACAATTTTATGGAGAGATGAGAAATGTTTTGCTCGGAACCCAACCTGAAGACTGATTTCCCCCCACTAGAATAAACATGTGTTTTTCTTGAAAATTTTTCTTCTTTTTCAATCACTGGCAGATGCTTTCTTTTTCCCTTCTTCTTGGCCACCACCACCACTATCATTTTACGAAGAACCAGAAGCTTAATACAAGTCTTGGTGTTTATGTGCTTTTTGTCTAACATTGACACTGAACTAAGATTTTAGCATCTGTACAATGCAGGATTTTCCCTCAGAAGCCTGATGTTCATTTCAGATCATCTATGTATACCCAAGCAAAATCCTTTGCCCCTTTCTAACTAGAAAGAGCTGTGAACAATAATATATAGAGCTTCAAAACAACCCATTTTACCGGAACAATTTCATTAAGGAGGACAGATAGCCACAAGGAAGAGGTGATAGGATCAGGAAATGGGGAAGGAAACAAGTACACTATGGTTCTAGATGCAACAATACATCACAGGGCTTGGAGCAAGGCAATGTTCCACAAGTCGTATTCACATATCTGTCTGCTTTAGTAATTGCAGTACTTAAGTCCTTGTTTCCTTACTTTTGGGGCCTGTTTGGGACTGATAGAATAACTTCAAAACAGTAGTCAAAAATATTAGAAGTCATCCAATTTTCCTCTGAGGGCATAAATTTTTTTTTCATGTCCAAGATCTTTAATGGGTGTATATGATCTTGCTTTCCTAAAGGCAATACTTTTAGTAATGAAATTATATCTTCTCACAATTGTGGTCCAGCAATATATTCTCTAGTAATTGTGCTAGAAATTTTTTTAAAAAGTAAATTAAACAATATATATATATTTCTATTCTCTGACTTTTGGTTTCTTCTGCCCAACTTTGGGCCAAAGATGATAGAAAGAATATTGCTAGGGCTAGATCTTATAAAATTGTGAAATAAATCTACTGCATCCAGTCCTCTTTTCTCTTTCTTCAAGCTACTTATTAAAACTAAATCTTGATACAGTCAAAGTACGATTCCCAATAACGTAAGCCTAGAAACTAGCAAAGCAGTCTGGCAAGTTAATTCCCAAACCACAGTGGTCTCTGCATTTTATTGAACTCTAACCTCTTTGAGGACAAAACCAATGTATTTTTCTTTTTAATCTACATTTGATCTCAAGTGTCTAAAAGATAAATTGTCCCAAAATCAGTGAATGGTAAATAATTATATGAGTGAATGAAAAAGGATAAAAACTGTATAATTCATGTTAATGTTGCTGTTACTGAATTTATTAAAGTGTTTGAGAGTTTTGAAGGCCCAAGACAATACTAGTAGTGATTTAAAAATCATCACGTTGGATCAGCAGCCCAGTAGAGCAGCTACATCATCTTCCACTTCTTGCATAAATCATGTACCTTCATTAATATTAAAGACAGACAAACATATAAGGTCTACCGGAAAGTTCTGTCCGTTTCTATCACAAGTTTTGACACGTAAGCACATGTTTATTTGGTGCATGTGTGCCTCTCTATTTTTATCACTTAATGTATACATACTGACATAGCAAATTAACTAAAACAAAGTTGATTCATGTTAGTCTTATGTGTGAAGCGATAGTGTACCCATGGCTACTGAAAAAGTTCATTTACCCCATTGTAATTTTAACGAATTTCAACAAGGAAAAAATGCTACAGAAGCATGTCTGTCACATCCACCATATTCCCCGGACTTAGCACCCTCTAACTATCACTTGTTTTTGTCCTTACAAAATGTTTTGAAGGACAAAAAATTCAAAAATAAAGAAGATATCAAACAAGCACTGGTTCAATTTTTCGCATCAAAAATAAAACGTTTTTCAAAAATGGGATATACAAATTGTCCTCAAGCTGGCAAGAAATCATTAATAATAATGGCAATTATATTATTTAATAAAGTTTATTGACGGTAAGAAAAATTTGTATTTTGTTTTATTCCAAAAACAGACAGACCTTTCCGGTAGACCTTATATAAACTCAAATAACCAAAAAGAAGATAATTACTCCTGCTGAAGATTCCTTTCTATATCAATCATTTTCGTTTTTGCTGTCTAGGGTCAAATATTAGACCACTAATTTAGAACAGAAGAGTGAAATGGATGGATCAAAGTAAATAAAACAAGAAAGGGTGAACTTTGAATATAAAAATTTCCAGCATCTGTTGTGTGTGTGTGTGTGTGTGTGTGGTGGTGGTGGTGGTGGTGGTGTTGGTGTATGTGGTGTGTATGCTGGAAAGTTACCAGCATTTCACCATAAGTTCTCAAAACTCAGTTATTTGAAAAGTTAAAAAAAATCCTGGAACCTTCAGGTCATCAAATGATCTTCTTATACTGCATCTGATAAATCACTTGGTGCTATTGCGGGCCTAGCTACACAAAAATAACTAGTACTCCTCCTACCTTCCCTTGCCAACTCTCAAATACCCATAGAAACTCAATATTATCCTAGGAGAAAAACCAACACATTTTCTCTCTAAGATATTTGCATTACTTATGTGGCCAAAACTTATTTATTTTTGATAAATTTCCTTGGTTATTTTTAGTGCTCCACAGGCTCATTCTGTTCTCTACAAGAATTCTCCCTTCAGAGCACTGCTATCTCTGTGTGATGGATTTCTCCTACATTGGAACGAAGCATAACACATTTTCTCCAAAATGTAGTTCAATATAAAGTTACTGTATCTGGACCCGATTTTATAAGGATGAATTATGCAAATGACAAATAACCTTTTATAAGACAATCTCCCCCACTAATTGCTAAAAGACAGAATTATAGAGAGGTGTTTAATACAAATTACTAATGTGTCTCATTCTGTGTTGTAAAATCAAAATTTTAAAGCCATGAAGATCTTAGTGAACATATTTGATTTATTTGGGGATAAAGATAATATATAGAAAAACACACTTTGAGTATAGATTCCTTGCATGTTTAGTTACCTAAATACCTCAACAGCATTGCTTATAATTATTTTATATTTATTTAAAAACACTTCACACAACAGGTCAGTACATCTCAAACTAGAACCCAGTTTCCCCGACCCTTTGTTTCTTCCTATTGTATCCTATGTCTCAAAACTAACTTTGTTTTTACATTGTATTTTTGCTTTTTCACATTATGATGCTGTTGACCTTAATCTCATCTCCATTTAGTGACTTCATCTTGCATGTGATTTCTTGTGGGTAGAATTATACACAATTACTGGTAGTTCAGCCCAAATTTCCAAGCTATTGTTAATACAAATGATGAGTAAGTGCAGGGTGACCTTTCCTGATCAAATCCAGAAACAAGAGGCCCCCAGGTTGAGGACAGTGAAGAGTTGCCCAACGTATTTGTGCATATCTGTGTGCTCGGGTCTGCTGCCGCCTGGGACTTTCACAGGCTGTGAGGCTCACTGTGAGCTAACATCAGTGGTTAACTCATGCAGGTTTAGCTTGACTCTTAACTCTTCCATAGTTTTCTTCCATGACATGGCTGAGACCAGAACTTGTATTCTCTGCAGAAGCCATGTCATATAAAACAAGCAAATTATTCTTTCAAAGTCATGCATTGTTTTTTTTATCATTGAGTCTATTTAATGTGTTGAAATATATACATTTTTGGACATTTACCATATACTGTTTAGGTTAGAAGGAGATCAAAAAGAAGATTTTAGAAGAGTTCTTAACATCAGTAAGAGTTCCTTGTATTTCTGTAGTGATTTATAATCAGCACAGGTCACCTTTATTATATTTGAATCTTGAAAAGGTTAATGTCTTAAGCACTACAATTCTCATTTTAGGAACTTCAGCTTTCACTTTGAAAATCTCTTTCTTTGCTTGAAGAGGATTTTCTGTGTTCTAAGTTTTCATGCCATTGGAGATGACTTCATCATATGCACAATCAAGCTTTATGATATTTGCACATTCACTTTAGTAAACATATTAAAGGTACGACACAATTACTTTCCATTTCAGAGAATGTTTTCCACAGTTCATAGTGCGTGGATTAAGTAATCACAGTGCTGCTACTGTTCTGGGTATTCACCTGACCTCAATTAGTGAAAGAGGGTAGGAAGCCTCTTTTCTTCCTTCCTGCATTCTGCTGCCACATTGCAAACAATTTCTTAACCTATTAAAGTCTAGAATGCACAAGTCCTTAATAGGAATCCTAAATAGGAAATTCAATTGCCAGTCCACATAAGATTGTAAGTAAGTATAAGTTTATGTGTGTTCTTTATACAATTGCTAGGTAAATATAGTGCCAGAATAAAAAATTAAATCTTATTTCATATATTTTAGTGGGTTTTTTTCATGCTTTAACAAAACATAAAAATGGCACATCTCTACAAATGGTGCACCTAGACCATAAAAATACATTAAATGAATATGCTTGTTGCAGAGACTCTTCCAAAATCCATCTTCTCCTCTCCTTCTTGAGCACCCATCTGGATAACATTTCCCTGCCTCATTTAAATTTAGGTATGTCCTACAACTGACCTAGCGGAATATCAAAAGTGAAAGGCATCACTTCCCAGGCTGGCTCTCAAAATCCTCCCTTGTGGGTGTTTCTTTCCCTTTGACTGCCAAAAATGTAGATGACCCCACCGTTACCTTAAAAGCCATATTGGGGATGGCAGAACATCCTGGATCCCTGCATGACTATATGGAGAAGGACTGCTCCGCCAAGCTGTTCACCTATCCTGCAGTAGCATAGAAGCAAGAGAACATCTGCATGGTGTTTGAGCTTTTACATGTTTTTTCATCTACTTTTAGAGTCAGGGATAGGTCCAGATTTTTGTCAACCTTAAGCTTATTCAATTTGAGAGGCCTTCTTTATGAAAAAGAATATAAGTGATGTGTACAACATTTGCAGATGTGAATTTATTTAGAATGAGACTTAAAATTCCAATAAATTATAGAAGACTTAGACATTTAGGTCCCTTTCTTCTCAGATCTCTTATGATAATTATTAAAATTTCTTACATACACAAAAAATAATGCTTCCTAGTTGAAGCCTGGATTATCCTTCTCACCTAGAAGACCTTAAAATTCCCAGTAACTCCCTGCTCTTCCAGGTGCTTGGGCAAAGGAGGGGCCCTGGCGCTTAAGCTTCATTAGCTCACAGTAAACCTGTATTTCGCTGTACCAATTAGCATATCATCATAGGAAGCTACAAGTATTCTTCAGATCTTAAAGTAAGGCAGGATGAGATTCACAATGACTAGAGCGTGCAATGCTGAGTGGTAACACAAATTAATAATACACTCTTGAGGTAAAAAAAGAAAATTGTTTCATTGATTTGAGTTTTAGCTCCTAAAGTAATTTTGCAGAAAACCTTCTCGAGCTTTTAGTAATTGATGTTTCTGTATAACATGATTTACTTAAGGACATCGTTTCTTCTCTTATTATCTATAAGACCATTAGCCCTCCCACTACAGGGTGTCCTCAGGTTACAACACAGTCCCGTTCCTATGACAGTGAGGTCACCCAAATTTTGGTGTAAGTTGAAACACAACCTAAGTCACTTACGGTTCCTACCCTAACACAGTTTAGAAGCCATGATAAGGGCCAAAAAGTCACCAAACAAAGCAACACAAAGGGAACACTTGTGCTTGTAACAGTTCAAAATAGCCCCTGTAAGCGTACTGGTGGACGCCAATTCCCTCACTCATACTTCACATTACTACATATTCTTCCAACGCATGCAACCAAACTAGTTCACCTATGTAGTCCATAAGTACGACACTAAGGTGTAAGTCAAAGCACTCACATCTAAATTTTTTAAAGTTTTTATGGGAGTAAGTATTGTAACCTTGAAATGCTGTATGTTGAGACTGTCATAAACCCAAGGACCCTTGAACTTTTAACTCCAAAGTCATGTTATCCTTAAATTGCCCATACTTTATTGTAATTCATTTTTAAAGCCTATTTTAGGATTTTTTAAAAATAATACACACCAGCCAAAATCTAGTGATCTACAATATCTTTATTATAATAGTATGACAATGCGTCATAGGGTTTGAATTTCCAAGGAGAGAATCAGTGGGGTCAGATCTCTGTGTGCTGGGTCTTGACAGTGAACCTAGTCTGGTTCAGCTCAGGATCCTCCTCCCCTCTAACTGGTCCCTTCTCCTCAGGGTCTGCTCACGAAGCCTCACAGCAAATGCACACCTAAGCACCTTCCCGAACTGTGTAATGCTCTAAACACACTCTAAAATCCAGGAGAAGAAAGCCAACCATCTTCTCAACTAGCTAATAGGGATCCTTATCCTCTCTCCTCTTGCTTCCTCAATGAGATTTAAACTGGAAACAAGTCCCTCAGTGAAGGAATTTTCTCTGTTTCCAATGCTCTCTGCAGTCATTCTAAATGGTATTCCTCAAATAAAGTAGGGCTCTGTGTCCTGAGGGTTCCTTCCATTTATCACATGCCAAAGAAAAAGAGAACAAAGAGGGAATCATAAAATGACACAACTTGCTTTCTCCTTTACTTTTTCCCTAGAAATGGTTTATTAACCAGATAGAGATAAACCAATGTACAAAATTCATCCCGAGGTTTTGAATATTTAACATCCTTGAGATTTGCAGCATTGGGCCATACTGCCCCCTAGAGAATTTTTATGGCAATGTATATAATCGCTGGGTCAGGAAAAGGAAAAAGATTATGTGTTTCAAACTCATCGAAACATTTGTTGAGACACATCTTTTGATCTCAAAGATTTATTTTCTTGTTTTCACATCCTGTTGGGATTTCAAAAGGATAAAGCATGGGAATTCCTATATTTGTTGAGAGAATGAAAGGCTTCCTCTGTCTAAAATTTAGAGTAACTTTAAAGTCTTGGATGACACACAACTCTTATGGGGAAAAACATGAATACTGTGATAACTGGGGTGGGGATACATTTAGATCAGAGATCACTAGTGGTAATAGGAATATGAAATGTTTCACATAATGCCTGGCACATAGAAGCTTAGAAGATATTGAAGGGAAGAAAGAAAGAAGGAGGGAGGGCTAGAGGGGGAAATTACATTATGAAGTTGTCTTTCTGAGAGGCAAGGCATGGATATTGTGTGGGGGTGGGGGGAGGGGACTTATTTCAGGTACAGTTAGACCACACCTCCTCAGCCTGGCCAACACCTTCTCCGGCATGTTCCCGCAGTGGCCCTGTCTCAACCTCAGCACCTCTCACCCACCCCCTCCCTCTCAGGTCTGTTATAAAGGAAAACACTGTCCAACAGCTCTGCTCTGGGTAATGTATCTGAGAGTTGGTGTTAGAAGGTGAAGGGACTATCCCAAAACATACATATACATTACACATAGACATGAACCACAGGGTGGCAATAGCCAGAGGGAAGGAGGGGTAGGGGTGGGGGGCTGGCAGAGTGTAGGGAATGGGACTGAAAGGGACTTGCTTGGGTGAAGGGCGCACGATGCAGTGTGCAGATGGTGTTATGTTGACTTGTATACTTGAAACCTGTATGGTTTTGCAAACCAATGTCATCCCAATAAATTAAAAAAGAAAAAAATAGAGTTGGAAGAAAAGCAGGAGCTAATCCACAAGACAGAGAGAAAAACCCTGGAGGGCAAGCAGCCAGTGGGAGGTGGGCATCAGCCCAGGAAGGGTGGCAAAGCTGTGGATGCCCCAGCAGAAGTAAAAAGTGTTAGACAGACCCTCATATCTGAATTATATCTATATAAGGTGTGTAAGCCAGCTCCTTTCCTGGGAACTACAGACAGAGTGAGCACTGAGGATGGAGGTGATTTCAGAAAAAGAAAGACTGAACTTTCTGCATACCAAGTGCACAGTAGCTCAGAACACCTCTAGATTTCAAAATTCTGAACAGTTGAGGTATTTTATCTTAGAGGAGGTGATAATAAAGAGAGGTGAGCCAATGACCAACTCCCATTGATAAGACATGGTAACACTTCCTCAAAGTGAGGCAGAAACCTGACCTTTTGATCCTTCTTTTATAACTTACAGAGGGTGACATTTAACTTTAATTTGTCCTATTGTCTTGAGGTTACAATCATCTATTTTAAATATTAATACATGATTATATTCATATTATGTTACAGAGAGGAAAAAAGTAAGAAGTTTTCAGATTATTTCAAACTTCTATTAACTTACCTTATAAATTGGACAGTTTCTTAATAGAATATGACCTCAAGTCCTTGTACACCATGCCAAGAAAAAATAGTAAGAGTTTGCCAAATCCATCCTTCTCAAATGAAACAAATACTGTCACATGGTAAACATGCTGTACAAGACAGATTTATTCAAAGAGCTCCTCGATAGTGCGCCAAATTTCTCCCCAACCCACCCACGCTCATACCTTTAGTATTTCACAATTTCTACCAAATGGTCATTCTCTCCTCTGATCAAACTTAAGCTTATTTGGGAAATCTCACAGAATGGTTTTACTTCCCACACTCAAGCATTCTTATGTCTAGGAATGCTTGAGTCTAAAATATGTTTTATCCTCAAGTAATTTTCATGTGCAGCAAACAAAAAATGAAAGTCAATGGAGCTTTAATTCACATTAAATAGACTCTTGCTTGATTATGTGATAAAGACTTTATTAAATAGAGTCTTGCTGATTATGTGATAAAGCTTTTAAGAATCCTCATTTTTAGGTTCTTTTTCACCCAGGGAAATGCTGGATTTGCAAACTTTATCTGATCACCAGGATCAATTTTATATCTGAGTGAAATAAATAAGTTTGGTCACAGCCCACACACAGAATCATATTAGCTGGTAGAGAAGGGAACTCGGTCAAAAGAGACGTGATAAAACTGAGTGTGACCAGGACATTCTGTGTCAGTTACCCGATTTATACAAATTTAAAAACTTTAACAAATAATTTAATTTTAATATAGAACTGCAATGTGATCTCTCAACCATAATGAGATAAGAAAGAAACCAGTTTATATGTCCAAAACCTAAAATCAATTCTTTTTTTTTTTTTTTTTTTTTTTTTGTATTTTTCTGAAGCTGGAAACGGGGAGAGACAGACTCCCGCATGCGCCCGACCAGGATCCACCCAGCACGCCCACCAGGAGGTGACGCTCTGCCCACCAGGGGGCGATGCTCTGCCCCTATGGGGCGTCGCTCTGTTGAGACCAGAGCCACTCTAGCGCCTGGGGCAGAGGCCAAGGAGCCATCCCCAGCGCCCGGGCCATCTTTGCTCCAATGGAGCCTCGCTGCGGGAGGGGAAGAAAGAGACAGAGAGGAAGGGGAGGAGGAGGAGTGGAGAAGCAGATGGGCGCTTCTCCTGTGTGCCCTGGCCAGGAATCGAACCCGGGACTTCTGCACGCCAGGCTGATGCTCTACCACTGAGCCAACCGGCCAGGGCAAAATTAATTCTTTATATATCTTTTTAATACAAAAGATGCCTATTTGTCTTTTATTCATTCTGTTCACTTACTCAGAGATTATTATGTCTCTGATAGTTTTCTAGGCCATTTGAATACATTTGAGGGAAAGAAAAAAGGAAAGGATTTCTTTCTTTGTTGAGGAAGAGAGAGACAATAACAATACATTTAAAAATTATATGAATTATGTAGTAGGCCCAATGATAAAACTTTATGGAAAAAACACCTTAAAAGGGATGACCTGTGGGTGTTGGGAAGTGTCTGATTCGTAGTTGGAGATATAAGCTAGTCAGAGCAAACTCTGTTGAGTGGATGATAATTAATTAGAGATATGAAGTGAGGAGGCAAGCGTGAGGACATCTGGAGGAAAGGTACTTCAGAAAGAGATACTGCCTGGTGCAGACTCTCAGGAAGCAAGATCCCGGCACAGTCAGGGAATGCGAGGAGGCCAGCGTGCTCGCGCAGAGTGAACCCGAGAGGCCACTCAGGAGGCCGCGGCAGTGAGAGGAGACGGTGGCTTGGGCGATGGTGGAAAAGGTGAAACATGGCCAGGTTCTGAAAGTAGAGGCAATAGGATTTCTTAACAAAACCAATTCAATATCCATACTCAATTGGTCGTCATTAACAAAGGAAAGGAAAAAGAGAGCGAATGCCCTACTTACTGAATACCTGCCAGTAAGCCAGCGCTGTCCTAACCTGTGTCCTCAGCATGGCAGCAGCGAGCAGATACAAAAATGACTGCAACCAACACGGTCTCTGAATTCACAATGAGTTTCCAAGTCTCCTTCTGAATAGTCTGCTACCTTAAATTCCCATTTTCAATAACTGAAATATACAGGATTCTGAAGGTGCGAACACAAAAGAGCAAAAAGTAGAATGATGCAGTTGCCGGCTTTTAAAACAGGCTTCTAAAAGCTTAGTTGCTAGAGGATCGTAAAATGAGTGAGAAACTCTAGAAAGTAAGCAGCCCCTGTCTGAGAAAACATTAAGCAAAAGGCAATCAGAAGTGGACATGAGGCCGGGGGGAAGAAAAACTTCAAAATAGGAAATTCCTGGGAAAAGCAAACTTGCCAAACACAATCCTTATTTGTATCAGAGAGGGGGGAGCAGTGAAGTGTTATTTATAATTACAAGTCAGAATTATACAGAAAGTCCTCCAATCTCTTATTCACATAACCTCAGTTACCCCAGACCCTGAATCATGATCTGTATCCTCTACCGAACCAATAAAACTGGATGTACTAGGATATTTAGTACTCAGTTTTCTCAAGAGTAACCAAGTTTACTTACAACAAATATTACACTGATAATAGGTCATGCTCGTGTGCTTAGGTGATGGGTCCCGTGTCGCAGGCCAGTTAGTGGCTAAACCCGGGCTCCAGGACAGAAGAGTGAAGGTGGTTTTTGAACACTTTCAGAAAATTAATGTTTTCTATGTAAGAACAAGGCCACTATCTGTGAGGTTGTAAATAAGATTCTGTTTTGAGCAGAATATCTAACAGTGTTTCCTTGATATTATTTCTCAATTGTGATAAGGTCTGAAATTTAGTTCCAAACAAACAACTTTTCTCATTATTCCTAAAGTGTTTTTCTTCGGCCAGAATGGACTCCATCTTGCCTATAAGCCTTGATTTCCTCCTGTCGCTGTCTATTTAAAATTCACTAGCCGTGAACTTGCGATTTCCTTTACACCTCCCTTTATCATTCTGGTCCGTGTGGCCCTTTCCTCAAATGGCGTATTGCTACATCGCTGATTCTGTGGCTGAATCATATGGCTGGTGTGACTGTTGCAGTGTCCCTAAGTGTAGCGGGGTTGATAGTTACCTGCCAAAATTGTATGTCAAAAGATGCGTTAATAATTTTCTGAAACTGAATGCTGCACTGTTTCTGGTAGCAAAGCAGAACAAAAATTATTTAATCTTGCAAATTTAGAACACTGTCAAATCAGTGTTCTAAAAATCAGTCTTTTCTTAAATGTTTCCATAGTCAATGCAGGATTCCTTTTTTTCACACCTTCTACTTCTTGTCTTTCTGGGTGACATCAAGTCTTGTGTGGGGATCAGGTAGCACCACAGATATGTCACGGCAGCCCAGGGGTGTAGGGGAGGTGACTCCGTCTCTCTGCAGCCTTCATCTGTTCCCAAAGGTTTCCGCAGTGACCGATGGGTCAGCCATTGGCCTTTTTTGTAACTACATGGGTAGCCAGCATTCACAGTTCTTTATTTTCAACTGACATATTCGGGTCCTCTTCATTCAAATGGCAAAGACTTGTTCAGTACTCTGGCTTTCTCTCTCTCTCTCTCTCTCTCTCTCTCTCTCTCTGGGTCTGGGCCCATCTTGGGAACACAAAAATCTTTTGAAAACTCTCTCAAAGCCCAAAGAAGATCAGCTCAGACTGTGTTTTTCCCTAGCCCGACCTTACCTCACGTGCTAATCCATACTCCAGCTCCGCACTGAGCTTCTTAAGGAGATGCAGGGTGCTTAGACCCTGCCCTGAGAGAAAATGCACAAATCACCTTTTCTCTGGAACCCCTAAACATGTCTACTGTTTGCTCATTGCCTTTCAAGACATAGGATGGGGTCTAAGTAGAGGACAGTAGGAGATATTCCTCATTAATCTCTAAATACTTTTTCTCCTTTTTTCTTTTTTTCACCAAGCTCCGGGCCTACCCCCACATCATTTTTTAAATTGATTTTTCTGTTAATGTGGGAAGAATAAAAATGTCTTGCTTTGTTCCATGTTCTTTTCCACACTGTGGTTTACTGATTAAAACCTGCCCTCTGAACCCGTCAGTCTTCTATCTTGCTGATCAATGCTAAGACTTTCAAGTTCAAAGTTGAGCATTGGCTCTCATATTTTATTCCGTATGAATGAGGGGACATCTACACTGAAGGCAGTACATGTAAAAAGGCATTATCAAAGCCAGAATGATAGGGGTTGGGGTAGTAGTGAAAGGCAACAAAAACCATATGATTTAAAATCAAAATTATACTCCACTAGTATGTCTTTTTTTTTTCTTAACTAACTAAATATAAGCTCTCCTTAAACACTAGCCTATACATTCTTACATTTTCCCAGAGCTAGGCATTTAGTAGTACTCTTGACTTTTTTAGTGAATAAATAAAGCTAAATCAAGAAAAGCAGATATTCAGGAATGTATAAAAATACCTTACATGCATTGGAAGAAGGAAGATTAATGATAATAGTTATAATAGCAGTGACTCTTCAGGCTGTGAAACAGGTGCTGTTCTAGTGCTTTACATATATATTTACTCATTTAATCTTCGAAGTTCTCTGTACGTTAGGTACGGTGCTGAAGCACATAGAGGTAAACAATTTGCCCAGGGTCAAATAGGTGAGATCTGGACAGCTGAACTCCCACCCAGGCCTTCAGGTTCTGTTGTCTGAACATTCAGCAACTCGGCCAGTGCTACCTGTCAGTAGACTCCTTTTTAAGGATATGCCAATGGAAACACGCAAATTTATGCCAAACCATTCAATGCATGTTGCATAATCTCAGCTCTGCCTTCAACTACTTTGAACTTGAAAATACTTTCTGATGTTTCCCTTGAATGGCTTCCTCTGAAAATATTAGATGTTCAGATACGGTTCTTCTTACTTTTGCATATGGTTTCCTCCTTTCTCTAATTACAAAAGACTTTCAGTGGGTGTGTGTTTTTAATGAATGTGTCTTTTATTCTCATTTTTTTAGATTCCGGTTTAGAAAATTCATCTCTCTACCTCCATGCCAAATATTCCTATCGGTGCTTTTCATTCTGTTTTATTTCCTTCTCTCAGGGCATTTTGTAGGGTAATTTTCCAGGATATCTTACCAACCGTGGCAAAGCCTCCTTTTATTCTACTAAAGATCTGTAAACATGTGTCATCTGAGTTAAGTGATGTTTTCCCTATCTGCTGCATGGATTTTTCTCTTTTGTGGCTCCACAATTTCACCCAAGCTATGCTTCCTGCATCTGCAATAGCTTAAAAAAATTCTTTTACATCTGTTAAAGTCCTGAATTCCCCTAAATCAAACCCATCATATGAACAATTTTGCGAGAGACAAGGGTATGGCCACGCCTAACAAATTCAGCATCCCTGTCTCCCATAATATGCTCAGTACTTATTTTGATCCTATGATCCTATGAACTACATTTCCTTAAAGTAGTCCAAAAGTTCTCTAGTGACAGTAACCAGGACTGCAGAAACTTAAGCCAATATTATATATTACATAGATGTTCGGTAAACAATAACAAAGACGATGATGATAGCACATTGGTTCCAATTGGGCTTAAGTTAACATTATAACTGGGAGATGATTTCTTCCTATGATTAGACAAAATCAAGGAGATCATAGTTGTAAACAAACACAGGAATATATGTTATGTTTTTTATAATGCAAGATTTTGAATAGCAACCTAATTTTTACTGTGCTCCCTAGTTTTCAATTATTTACACTTTTGTGATTATTTAAGAGAAAATTCTCAATTGGCAATGTACAATCATAAACACCACTCACTAATTTCAGTTAATCAAACAAAACATGCTTGTTAGTTTTACTGTTAAAATTTTGACAAGTGTCCATACATGAGAAAAAGAATTTTATTACCATATCAGTCTTGAGATCAAATTCTTCAACAGATAGTGAAAAAATAATCTCACCTTGTTTTGCCCCTTTTAGCTAAAAAATAAAAAATCGATGAATCGAATTTGTTTAAGATACCTGTAAATTAAAAATTAAACATCTAATTCTTTGGCATTTTTCAGTGAACTTTAGTTGCAAAAATTATATAGTTATATTAATTATTCCTCCTAGGAAAGTAATTAATAATCAAAACCACCCACATCTAAGGTGAAGAGAAAGAGGGAAAGAGCTGTGATTGCTGATTAAGATTATGGACAGAGGAGTCATTTTAACCTTTCTATGGAACACTAGATTTCACAGGGTATGGTCTTGTTTCATGTAACACTTAATCCCCTGTTAATTACTCCATGCAGAAAGCTCCCTGATGTCTCAGGGGCTGGGAGTTGGCCTGGATGGAGAGTAGAACCGGGAAAGGCTGCAGTTAGGAAGCTTAAAGGGCTGTAGGAGAAGCTTGCTCATGTTGAGGTCTGGGGCTGACTTCATTCTGGGCTTGGCTTTTCGTGCAAATTCAGTTTGGCTCTGGGCCTGGGTCTCTGGGGGAGATGAGCTTGCATTGTTGGAAGGCATGAGGCTCTGCCTTGGCCTAAGTGATGCTTGCAATGTTAACACTCTTCTACTTCTTTGCTGTGCTGAAGTGAGGGGAACTGGGCTGTGTTACAAATAAATCATTTGTTGTTAAAAATAATTAATAATTGATACACATTCATTTGAATTAAATAACTAAATAGGCTGGTGTTTTAAATATATCCATGATAAATACTTACTGCACACACATGCACACGCACACACTCATACACACATATACACAAAATACAAAAAAAATATTAGCAGCTATCCTCCCAGTGAATGATTGGAGCATTTTACTGTCAGTTGTGGGTTTCCCAAATGAAATTTCTGGCACACTATCTAAGACACGGTAGATAAACTCTGCCAGTCAGCAAGCCCCACAAATGCCCAGATTGCTTCCAGTCAGCTTGAAGTGCTTCACTCCTGAAAGAAGCAGATCACTAATTCTAAACACTTGAAGAATCCTTCAATCTGAAAGGAATACAAAAGTACAAAAAAAATAGGAGTGACGTCACGGAAATGGCACCGTGAGCAGCGCGTCCGACAGATCTCACCAAAATCAAAACAAATTTATCAACTAGAAACAGAAAAATTTATCCTCGGAGCATTCCAGAGTTCCACACAAACTGAAAGCGAAAGGACTGTTATCACTTGAATCTGAGAAACGAGGGTGTAGAGGAAGCTACCGCAGGGACGTTCATTCAAGCCTCGGAGGGAGTGCACCTGAGGTAAGTCAGCCCACACTCCGGAGCGGCGAGCAGCCGCTGGCGCACGCCCGGTCCGGTTGCAGAGCGAGCACTGCTAACGTTCCCAGCGGCCCGCGCACTGCGAGTGAGAGACCCCAGCCACCGGTGCCCAGAGCAGCCATTCGAACGCGTGCCCTGGGCAATCCACTCACCCAGAGCGCCCTACTGGGCCGCACACCCAGGGTGCCCCATTATCCTGAGCCCGGTGCGCCCCAGCCGCCAGCGGCGGAGCGAGCGGGAGAGGCGCCAGGGCAGTCTTCCCTACTTGGGAGATTCTCTCCGTGGGCGGGGCCCCTCACCCAGCCATTCAAGCTAACAAGCAAGCGTTGGGGGAGGGGCGTGCAGGCAGCCTGAAATACCTTCGGGAGCACAGCTGCGACCCAATCACTGAAATTAGCTTAACTCATGATATCTGTGCACCCACGGGATCTAATTGATAAGATCTCTCTCAGTTCAGCGATCCAAGACAAGAGGCGTGATATTTTTTAGTGCCTCTCGCTAAAGGGGCAGGAGCAACTTCTGATTGATAGAGCCTCTATATTCAGGGATAAACGCTAACAAGAGGGACTTGGCAGATAATAAGATCTATACTACACTAGTCGCAAGCAGAGACTAGTGCCTCTTCTTCCCTGCAAAAACAGGCTACAAAGTGTGGAAAGCCTGGGTTGAGTGGTCCAACTGAATGCTAGGCGCTAAACAGTTACCTTGACAACAATTGACTCCCACCCCTGCCTGATTACACTGGAGGTTCTGACTGCCAGAGCCTTTCCCAAAGCCTTGCTCTGAGTGGGGATAGAGTGGGGATTTCCCAGCTCTTTGAGCCTCTTACTCCCCAGGCAGAAGCAGTTGCAGCCTTATAGCTGGATCACCAGGCTGCTAATTCAGGAAGGGGGGACTAGGAGAGAGACTCCAGGAAAGCAAACTCTCTCATCGTTGGACCCTGCAAACGCCAACACGCCTTGACTACCAGCAAGACTAAAGCCAATTATATGACATTGCCATAGAATCCCATCAACTGAAAATCCTTACCTAAGTGTGACACAGGGGCAGAGCCTGGGGTACAGAGTCACCGACCAGGAAGAGGGAGAGAAAAGAAAAAGAAAGAAGTTAACCTCTCAAAATCAAGAAAAATCCACAGACTTTACAACTTGTTCCACTAATTTTTTTGTTGTTGTTGTTTGTTTCTTCTATCTTATTGCCTTTATTATTATTATTTCTATTTCCTCCACCTCGGTCCTTCTATTCTCTGCCCATCTTATGCTTCCCTTTTCTTGAACTACACTACCCATGAGTGTTACATTTTATTTCTCTTCTTCATCCTCACCCTCCTTTAAGGTTATACTCCAAAACACTTAACTCTCACTCTCTCCTCTTTTGTTTTTTTTTTGTTTTGCTTTATTTTGTTTTTTTCTCTTCCTTTTTTTTTCTTCCTTAGTTTTTCTCTTTTTCTTATTTTTTCCTTTCTATTCGTTTTTTCTTTTCTTGTTTTACTTTCCTCCCATTTAATCCTCAATCACGAACAAATTAGTTAATTTGGAACTCAAGGGTTTTTTTTGGCTTTATTTTTCTTTTTTGCTTTTGTTTTTGTTTTTTTCTTGTTTGTTTGTTTATTTTTGTGGCATTTTGGGTAATTTTTACGTTGCTTTTTAACTCACTAGCATTCCTCCCAACCCAAGGTCTCCATTGTATTTAGTTTTTGCTCCACTTAATACAACAGATTTTTACTTATTATTTTTATTTTTTTCTTCTTTATTATTCTTTTTTTTCCTCCTTTTTTCTGGTTCCCTCTTATCCCTCTCATTATATCTCTTAGTCGACCATCACTTACAAGCAAATCATCTTATGCTTGTCTAAGATTTTCTTACTTTTTTTTTTTGCATTTAGTAGGTCCCTATTCCCTTTTTTTGCCCCTTGAACTCTTCACCCCAAATCAGGCCCTCCATTATAGGCAGTTTTTGTTCCATTTAGCATAATATAATTCACAGGTCATCATGATATTTCCCTGAGGAGGGGAGAGGAGGAAAAGAGAAGAAAGAAAAAAGGGGGAAATAATAAATTATTACTTTTTTGTGTGTGTGTGAGGTGTTTTACCTTTTTTTTTTTTTACTTTTTACTCTTTATTAATTCTAATTAGTGCTATCAACAAGACCACCCTCAGATGCCAATAAGAAAGAGGAAATCGAATATTATGGATACAAAAGAAAGAGAGGTAACACAAATAGATGTGGAAAAATCTATGGAGAAAAGACTTAACATATTGGAAGCCTTGGAGCTAAATGACAGAGAATTTAAAATAGAAATCTTAAAAATACTCAGAGATATACAAGAAAACACAGAAAGGCAATTTAGGGAGATCAGAAAACAACTCAATGAACACAAAGAATATATTACCAAGGAAATTGAAACTATAAAAACAAATCAAACAGAAATGAAAAACTCAACTCACGAGCTGAAAAACGAGGTAACAAGCTTAGCTAACAGAGCAGCCCAGATTGAAGATAGGATTAGTGAAATAGAAGACAAACAACTTGAGGTACAACAGAGAGAAGAAGAAAGAGACTTAAAAATAATAAAAAATGAGAAAGCCCTACAGGAATTGTCTGACTCCATCAGAAAGAATAACATAAGAATAATAGGTATATCAGAGGCAGAAGAGAAAGAAAATGGAATGGAGAATATACTCAAACAAATAATAGACGAGAACTTCCCAAGCCTGTGGAAAGAACTAAAGCCTCAAATTCAAGAAGCAAACAGAACACCGAGTTTTCTTAACCCCAACAAACCCACTCCAAGGCACATCATAATAAAGATGACACAAACCAATGACAAAGAAAAAATTCTCAAGGCAGCCAGGGAAAAGAAGAGTACAACATATAAATGAAGGCCTATTAGATTATCATCAGATTTCTCAGCAGAAACTCTACAAGCTAGAAGAGAGTGGACCCCAATATTTAAAGCCCTGAAAGAGAGGAACTTTCAGCCAAGAATACTATACCCATCAAACCTATCCTTTAAGTACGAAGGAGATATAAAAACATTCACAAATACAGAAAAGATGAGAGAATTTATCAGCAGAAAGTCCTCAATCCAGGAAATACTAAAGGGGGTTTTCCAACCAGATTCAAAGAACAAAAGAAAACAACACCACAAGTATCAGCTCCACCAAGAACACAATAAAACCAAACTTAAACTGTGACAACAAAGGAAAAAAAGGGGGGAGAGGATGGAGATTAACAGTAGCAAAGGACGATGAAGTGCAGAAATACTTATAAGATAGGGTACTACAATGAATATGGTAGGTACCCTTTTCATTACTTAATGGTAACCACCCTTGAAAAAACCACCACAAAAACACTTGACTTAAAAAAGGTAGCAACAAAGGAAAGAAGTATGGAACACAAACAAACAAAAACAAATGATAGAAAAACAAGAGAGAAGAATCAAACAAGATACAAACTAACAGAAAGCAATTTATAAAATGGCAGTAGGGAACCTACAAGTGTCAATAACTACACTAAGTGTAAATGGATTAAACTTACCAATAAAAAGACACAGAGTAGCAGAATGGATTAAAAAAGAAAATCCAACTATATGCTGCCTACAAGAAACACATCTAAGCAAAAAGGATAAAAACAAATTCAAAGTGAAAGGCTGGAAAACAATACTCCAAGCAAACAACAACCAAAAGAAAGCACGTGTAGCAGTACTCATATCTAATAATGCTGACTACAAGACAGAAAAAGTACTCAGAGACAAAAATGGTCATTTCATAATGATTAAGGGGAAGTTGAATCAAGAAGACATAACAATCCTTAATATATATGCACCAAACCAAGGAGCACCAAAATATATAAGACAGCTACTTATTGACCTTAAAACAAAAACTAACAAAAATACAATCATACTTGGAGCCCTCAATACACCGCTGACGGCTCTAGATCGGTCATCCAAACAGAGAATCAATAAAGATATAGTGGCCTTAAACGAAATACTAGAACACCTGGATATGAAAGACATCTACAGGACACTTCATCCCAAAGCGACAGAGTATACATTTTTCTCTAGTGTACATGGAACATTCTCAAGAATTGACCATATGTTGGGCCACAAAGACAATATCAGCAAATTTAGAAAAATTGAAATTGTACCAAGCATATTTTCTGATCATAAAGCCTTGAAACTAGAATTCAACTGCGAAAAAGAGGGGGAAAAACCCACAAAAATGTGGAAACTAAACAACATACTTCTAAAAAATGAATGGGTCAAAGAAGAAATAAGCGCAGAGATCAAAAGATATATACAGACAAATGAAAATGAAAATACAACATATCAGAATCTCTGGGATGCTGCAAAAGCAGTAATAAGAGGAAAGTTCATATCACTTCAGGCCTATACGAACAAACCAGAGAGAGCCGAAGTAAACCACTTAACTTCACACCTTAAGGAACTAGAAAAAGAAGAACAAAAACAACCCAAAACCAGCTGAAGAAAGGAGATAATAAAAATCAGAGCAGAAATAAATGAAATAGAGAACAGAAAAACTATAGAAAAAATCAATAAAACAAGGAGCTGGTTCTTTGAAAAGATCAACAAAATTGACAAACCCTTGGCAAGACTCACCAAGGAAAAAAGGCACAGGACTCAAATAAATAAAATCCAAAATGAAAGAGGAGAGATCACCCCAGACATCATAGATATACAAAGAATTATTGTAGAATACTATGAAAAATTATATGCCACCAAATACAACAATCTAGAAGAAATGGATAAATTCCTAGAACAATACAACCTTCCTAGACTGAGTCATGAAGAAGCAGAAAGCCTAAACAGACCAATCAGCAGGGAGGAAATAGAAAAAACTATTAAAAACCTCCCCCAAAATAAAAGTCCAGGCCCAGACGGTTATACTAGTGAATTCTATCAAACATTCAAAGAAGACTTGGTTCCTATTCTACTCAAAGTCTTCCAAAAAATTGAAGAAGAAGCAATACTTCCAAACACATTTTAGGAGGCCAACATAACCCTCATACCAAAACCTGGCAAGGATGGCACAAAGAAAGAAAACTACAGACCAATATCTCTAATGAATACAGATGCTAAAATACTAAACAAAATAGTGGCAAACCGAATACAACAACATATTAAAAAAATAATACATCATGATCAAGTGGGATTCATCCCAGAATCTCAAGGATGGTTCAACATACGCAAAACGGTTAACGTAATACACCATATCAACAAAACAAAAACCAAAAACCACATGATCTTATCAGTAGATGCAGAAAAGCCTTTTGATAAAATACAACACAATTTTATGTTTAAGACTCTCAACAAAATGGGTATAGAAGGAAAATATCTCAACATGATAAAGGCCATATATGATAAACCATCAGCCAACATCATATTAAACGGCATAAAACTGAGGACTTTCTACCTTAAATCAGGAACAAGACAGGGTTGTCCACTCCCTCCACTCTTATTTAACGTGGTGCTAGAAGTTCTGGCCAGAGCAATCAGACAAGACAAAGAAATAAAAGGCATCCATATCGGAAAAGAAGTAGTAAAGGTATCACTTTTTGCTGATGATATGATCCTATACATCGAAAACCCGAAGGACTCCACAAAAAGATTATTAGAAACAATAAACCAATACAGTAAGGTCGCAGGATACAAAATTAACATACAAAAGTCCATAGCCTTTCTATATGCCAACAATGAAATATTAGAAAACGAACTCAAAAAAATAATCCCCTTCACGATTGCAACAAAAAAAATAAAATACCTAGGAATAAACATAACAAAGAATGTAAAGGACCTATATAATGAAAATTACAAAGCATTGTTAAGGGAAATCGAAAAAGATACAATGAGATGGAAAAATATTCCTTGTTCTTGGATAGGAAGAATAAATATAATCAAAATGGCCATATAACCCAAAGCAATATACAAATTTAATGCAATTCCCATCAAAATCCCTATGAGATTTTTTAAAGAAATGGAACAAAAAATCATCAGATTTATATGGAACTATAAAAAACCCCGAATACCAAAACAATCCTAAGGAAAAAGAATGAAGCTGGGGGCATTACAATACCTGACTTTAAACTATATTATAGGGCCACGATAATCAAAACAGCATGGTATTGGCAGAAAAATAGACACTCAGACCAATGGAACAGAATAGAAAGCCCAGAAATAAAACCACATATATATGGTCAAATAATCTTTGATAAAGGGGCCAACAACATACAATGGAGAAAAGAAAGCCTCTTCAACAAATGGTGTTGGGAAAACTGGAAAGCCACATGCAAAAGAATGAAACTTGACTATAGCCTGTCCCCGTGTACTAAAATTAATTCAAAATGGATCAAAGACCTAAATATAAGACCTGAAACAATAAAGTACATAGAAGAAGACATAGGTACTAAAATCATGGACCTGGGTTTTAAAGAACATTTTATGAAATTGACTCCAATGGCAAGAGAAGTGAAGGCAAAGATGAATGAATGGGACTACATCAGAATAAAAAGTTTTTGCTCAGCAAGAGAAACTGATATAAAAATAGACAGCCAACTAAATGGGAAATGATATTTACAAACAACAGCTCAGATAAGGGCCTAATTTCCAAAATTTACAAAGAACTCATAAAACTCAACAACAAACAAACAAACAATCCCATAAAAAAATGGGAAGAGGACATGAACAGACACTTCTCCCAGGAAGAGATACAAATGGCCAACAGATATATGAAAAGATGCTCAGCTTCATTAGTTATTAGAGAAATGCAAATCAAAACTACAATGAGATACCACCTCACTCCTGTTAGATTAGCTATTATCAACAAGACGGGTAATAGCAAATGTTGGAGAGGCTGTGGAGAAAAAGGAACCCTCATTCACTGTTGGTGGGACTGTAAAGTAGTACAACCATTATGGAGGAAAGTATGGTGGTTCCTCAAAAAACTGCAAATAGAACTACCTTATGACCCAGCAATCCCTCTACTGGGTATATACCCCAAAACCTCAGAAACATTGATACATGAAGACACATGTAGCCCCATGTTCATTGCAGCACTGTTCACAGTGGCCAAGACATGGAAACAACCAAAAAGCCCTTCAATAGAAGACTGGATAAAGAAGATGTGGCACATATTCACTATGGAATACTACTCAGCCATAAGAAATGATGACATCAGATCATTTACAGCAAAATGGTGGGAAGTTGATAACATTATACGGAGTGAAATAAGTACATCAGAAACAAACAAGAACTATATGATTCCATACATTGGTGGAACATAAAAACGAGACTAAGAGACATGGACAAGAGTGTGGTGGTTATCAGGGGTGGGGGGAGGGAGGACGCAGGAGGGAGGGAGGGAGAGAGTTAGGGGGAGGGGGAGGGGCACAGAGAACTAGATAGAGGGTGGCGGAGGACAATCTGACTTTGGGTGAGGGGTATGCAACATAATTTAATGACAAAATAACCTAGACATGTTTTCTTTGAATATATGTACCCTGATTTATTAATGTCATCCCATTACCATTAATAAAAATTTATTTAAAAAAAAATAGATAAAACTGCAATAAACCCAGAAACAAATTAAAACAAATACATAAAATACTAATTAAAGGTTTCACAGAGAAATGAAAAAATGTCACTAAAATATAACAACAACAAGAAAGGTAGTGGAAATAAGCAGAAATAATCATAATGTTTGGCTGGCAGAAAGAGAGATTTTAGAAAATCTTTTAAAAATGAAACAGAAAAACAAGCAACAGGAAACTGTTAGCAGGGGAAAGAGGGAGGAAGAGCAGCAAAATCAATCCATGATGTACAATTTCTAAATAAGGAAGATTCTAGAAAGAAAGAATTGAAGATAAAAGAAAGAAATTATCAAAAACATAATTAGAGATAGTCTCCCCAAACTGAAAAACATAAATCTTGATTGAAAGCCAACAAAATTTCCAGACAAAAATGAAATTATAAACACTCCACTGCATATTATTATTTTTCAGAGGCTCAAGAATAAAGCCATCATTCTTAAACTCTTTCAGAAACAAACAAACAAACAGTTACATTTCTCAGTAGCAAAATTAGATAACAGAAGACATATGTAAAACTTTTTCAAATACATTATGATTTGATGAGTGGATTTCAATCATGAATGGATTGGCCTTCCAGGAAGAGTTTTCACAAGAAAATGAACTCTGACTGCTTATCAGTACCAGTAAGCACAAATTGAACAAAGTGATCTGCATAAATGAGGGCTGTGGATACTGGAATCTAGTACTGAATACATTTCACAAAGATATCTTTGTGTATGTTTTAAAAACATGTGCCTGGGATTACTCAGACT
This sequence comes from Saccopteryx bilineata, assembly GCF_036850765.1. NCBI lineage: Eukaryota > Metazoa > Chordata > Mammalia > Chiroptera > Emballonuridae > Saccopteryx > Saccopteryx bilineata. The sequence goes on along the minus strand of NC_089490.1, from coordinate 170,334,925 downwards.
GGGATGTGCTAAACCAGTGGTAGTCAACCTGGTTCCAGCTTTCATGGTGGGCAGTAGCGGAGCAACCAAAGTATAAATAAAAAGATAAATTTAACTATACTAAGTTGTTTTATAAAGATTTATTCTGCCAAACTTAGCAAAAATCTGACATAAAGTACTTGGTAAGTAATTATTATTATATGCTTTAACTTGCTGTAACTCTGCTTTATAAATTTTATAAAGTAAAGTTACTTCCCTACTTTATAAATCACCGTTACTGTGGAACCGGTAGGCGGTTAGAAAATTTTACTATTAACAGAGATAACAAAAGTGGCCAGTAGGTATAAGAAGGTTGACTACCTCTGTGCTAAATCATCAGACAACCTTTTTCTCACACTTGGGTCTGCTGTGAAAAGATAAGAAGAAACATCGTAAATGTTTCTTATTTAAAACTCTCACTGTGGCTTATTTTATTGAATTGTGAAGCTTTTTCATATACAAAACTAATAATATTTGCACCATATACTTCCTTTTAAGAAGTTCTTGGGGGTAACATTTGCAAGAGGGCAGAATAGAAGTCCTGTACTTCCTCCCATGGACATACCAATTCAACAGCAATGCACAGATCAATTTCTTTTGTGATCAATCCACAGACTAGTTGAGAGGTTCTTGCACCCAGGCAGATGCAAACATCAACCACATTAGAATGGGTAGAGACATCTCATAATCCCTACTTTGACACAGAGCCACATGATCAGGAGGAAAGTCCAGCTCTTAGCTTATTCCGGAAGGGGCATGGAGTTGGGTTGCATATCCAACTCTCAGCTTTTTCAGGTGCTACCTGAAGGACAGGTTTGTCTCACCTTTCTGGGAGCACTGACAAGACCCGGTATGCATTTGGCCCCTGGGGACTACAGAGAAGAAAGGTTGTGGTTTGAACTAGTTCAAGGCCACACACTATCTTTTGTCTCCCTGGCTCAATGCAGAATGAATGTGCAGTTTTTAAGAAAATGTTTCAGCTCCTCGCCGAGGAGGGAAAGACTTGAACCACATGGCAAATATTCTCACTTTTCTGGGAATTGTTCAAGGGACAGGATTCTGTCCCACGTGCCTTGGAGTAGTGATGGGCCTGGCATAATCTGGATATCTGGGGGCTTCGAAGAGCAAAGGTAGCAGCTTAGACTCCCAGGAGGGTTTGACAGGCCCACAGGAGCTCTGGCCAGGTTGATTGGTGAGGGTTTTACCCTGTATGAGGCCAATCCACTTTGATAGCAGTTTTATTCATAATTGCCAAAGGGGAGAGCAACCATGATGTCTCTCACTGGATGAATGGATAAACCATGGCACATGCAGACAATGGAATATTATTTTGTGCTGAAAAGAAATGAGCAATCAAGCCAGGAGAAGACATGCCTAAGTGAAATAAACCAATCTAAAAAGGCTGCATACCATATGATTGCAATTACAGGACACTCTAGAAAAGGCTTTAGAACAGACTTAAAATACACGTGCAGGACATTTTACAAAACGGAAGCAGAATATACTTCCACCTCAAGAGCACATGGGATACTCTCCAGGAAAGATTACATGTTAGATCAAAATCAAGTCTTAGTAAATTTAAGTTTGAAATCACACCAAGTATCTTTTCCAGGCACAAAAGAAAGAAAGTACAAATCAATAGCCAAAGAAAAACTGAATAACTCAGTGCCAGCAGAAGTTTCTTGAAGCAGAGAGAGACAATTGTTCTCTGCTGGGCGCCGTCCAAATTTTTGACTGAGAATCCACGAGCATAATCAATGGTTGCTTTTCATCACTAAGTGTTGGGATGATTAAAACCCCAATAATAGTAACTAGAACAGACAAATTGCAGAACCTTTCTGTTTTGATTCCTTATCTGTGAAATGGGCATAATAATACCCCACAGGCATATGGTAAGAATTGCAGAGTACATAGAAGGAATTTAGAAAAGGTCTGTGGAACACTATTATAATGGTAGCTGTGGTTGATATTATTCATATCATTTGTTTTGGAAAAAATCTTGAGATAGGAAGTAAAACAAGTATCTGGAGTGCTGCCTATAACAATATGCTGCTGAGGGTCACAATGTTATAAATCTTTGTAGAAATGACCTAAATCTTACTGGTGACCTTGCTGTCCTCCTTGAGTAAACAAGCTAATTTTATGTCTTCTCTTCTGGCTTTAGATTATATAATGTTTCTACAAAAAGAGAGATTGACAGAGGGAGAGAAAGAAAGAAAGAGAAAGAAAGACAGATGAAGAGAAAGAGAGAGAGAGAAAGAGATGTATTGATTTAGCTTTTGTTGTTTCTTTTCTTTTTTTAATTAAAGAAAACCAGCTGAATAATCCAAAATTAATACAACCACATATTGGTGGTGGAGCATAAATGAGCTAAATTGTGTCTGTTATCTGGGGAAATAGATAAAAAATGTTTAAAACTGTAAATCAAGGGATAGGAGTGAGTTCTAGTTCCCGAGATGATTTGTATGGGAAATCATTGTAAAGAAACCCTCAGTTAACCATCATTGACCTTGGACGGAGTGAGGGTGAGGCCTGGTGGTTTGGGAGAATGATAGAAACATTTTATTTTATTCGAAGCTCTTCAGTGCATTTCATTTTTATATTATACATTAGTTACTTTGATTAAAAAGTTAAAGTTTTTATTTATTTTCTTATTGTGACAGAGACACAGAAAGGACAGATAGGGACAGACAGACAGGAGAGGAGAGAGATGAGAAGTATCAATTCTTCATTGCAGCTCCTTAGTTGTTCTGTGATGGCTTCATCATATGTGCCTTGACTGGGGGGCAAAGCAGAGCGAGTGACCCCTTGCTCAAGCCAGCAACCTTGGGCTCAAGCTAGTGAGCCTTGCTCAAACCAGATGAGCCCATGTGCAAGCTGGCGACCTTGGGGTTTTGAACCTGGGTCCTCCACATCCCAGTCCGATACTCTATCCACTGTGCCACCACCTGGTGAGGCAAAAAAAAAAGTTAAAGTTTTAAAAAAATAAAATACTTCCAGGAACAGAATCCTATTGTTTCAGCCTGAAGGAAATTACCAGGATTTGTATAGAGAAGAGTAAATGTCTAAGTAGTTACTATGTAAAATAAAGTGGCTTTCCCTGCCACAATAGAAGGGCTGCTCACAGAAGTACATGAAGTGTCATCCAGGAATCATCTCACTCTCCAAATAAAAAGATAAAAATATAAAATTCTCTTAAAAATGCCTCCAATACCCATGTTAAAGTCCCAAGTGTAATTCTATATTAAAAGAACGGGAACTGTAATAGTTGCTTTTATCAGCAGGCAACTGTGGAATACCTACAAATTCCTTAGAGATGCTTATATCTTCAGACTCTCACCCTGCTCCATAAAGAAAAAAAAATGTTTAAAATAAAAGACAACATCTTCTGAATTAGTCAAACTTTCTGGCATGTATAGCTAGGAGACATCCAAAAATATGTCTGTCGTTCTTAGTCGTTTGAAGGGAGCCAGAGAAAGCAATGGAAAGAAAATTAAATTGAATGCGTGGGAATCAAATTATGGGAATGCAAATGGGACATACTTGAATGACTCTGAGTAGAACAGGCTAATTTGGTGTTCCTTATATAAATGAGTTCAAACAAATTGCAGAACTTGCAAAGAAATCAAGCTTCGTAGCTGCAAAATAGCACATCAAAACCACAAATGTTTTCAGTAGATTTGTCTAATAGCATGCAAGTAGATAAAATCTTTAATGCTTATGTATCCATAAATTTACACTATATAAGGAACTGCTTGCCTAAATTGAAGTTTAAAAATATGCATTAATGAATAAAATGTAATTATTAGAAAATGTGTCCATTTCTAATTTTTCTTATATTTTCTCTTAATGAATAAGAAGAGTGTTTTCAAAACTTTTATTTTATGCCTCTTATGCCACCACTTTTTGTTTTACCTTTTAGTTTATATCTGTTGTGATTACCTTTACATAATAATTTGCTCTTGGGTAACACTGTATAAGACTCCTGAATTCCTTGATATTCAACATTTAATAAAATAGTAGAGGTTTATTTTTGCGGTTGTTTTGTTGTTAGTACATTGAAACTATTTTATGACAACAAGCATCTACTAAACACGCTACAAGTCTTTGGTATGCTACAAGTCTATTTGGATCATGCTGACTGACTTGACCATTCAGGTCACAGTTGTCTCCATAAAAGTAACAAATTGAGCCTTGGAGGTCCATGTCATTAGTAGCAAGAATAGAAGCCAAAAGGTCAGAAAAATTAGTTGAGTCATAATAACATAGGGCACTAGAGTATGGATTGGCCAACTCCAGTTAAAAGAGTGTCTTCGATCAGTTTTCCGAGAAGCAGACTATGACACAATTTTGTGAACAAGATATTTATCTCTGACATGTTGTGAGTTTGGTTCCAGACCACCACAATAAAGCAAATACAATGATAAAATGAGTCACCATTTATTTTTCTTTGCAGTGCATATAGAAGTTATGTTCACACTGTTCTGTAGTCTCTTCAGTGTGCAATAGTACTATGTTTAAAAAATCAATGTGCAAGTAAGTAAATCAGAAAAAAAAACTGAGATGAATCCATACATAGAAGGGACATAAAAATGAGACTCAGAGACATGAACAAGAATGTGATGGCAACAGGGGCGGGGGGATTGGGGGAGGGGGGAGGGGGTGAAGAAGGAGAGAGGGGTTAGGGGAGGGGAGGGGCACAAAGAAAACCAGATAGAAGGTGACAGAAGACAATTTAACTTTGCGGGAGGGGTATACAGCACAATCAAATGTCAAAATAATCTAGAGATATTTTCTCTCAACATATGCACCCTGATTTATCAATGTCACTGCATTAAATTTAATAAAAAAATATTAATATTAAAAAAAATTATTGTTAAAAGAAATCAATGTGCATACCTTAATTTTAAAATATTTTATTACTAAGAATTATTAATCATCGTCTGAGTTTTCAGTGAAGCATAACCTTTTTGCCAATAGAGTCCTGCCTCATTGTTGATCGTTGCTCACTGCTAAGGGTGGTGGTTGCTAAAGGTTGGGTGATTGAGACACTTTCTTAAAATAAGGCAGCAATGAAGTTTGCTGCAATTGATTCTTCCTTTCTCAAATGACTCCTCTGTAGCATGTGATGTTGTTTGATAGCTCTTAACCGCAGTAGAACTTCTTTCAAAGTTGAAGTCAGTTCTCTCAAATACTGTCACTGCTTTATCAACTAATGTAATATTCTAATGTAATATAATGTAATATTCTGAATCTTTTGTTGTCATTTGAATAATCCTAATAGCAACTGCACCAGGAACAGATTGCCTCAAGAAACTACTTTCTTTGCTCATCCCTAAGAAACAACTTCTCATCCCTTAAAGTTTGATCATAAAATTGCAGTGATTCAATCATGCTTTAGACCAGGGGTCCCCAAACTACGGCCCGCGGGCCGCATGCGGCCCCCCGAGGCCAGTTATCCGGCCCCCGCTGCACTTCTGGAAGGGGCACCTCTTTCATTGGTGGTCAGTGAAAGGAGCATAGTTCCCACTGAAGTACTGGTCAGTTTGTTGATTTAAATTTACTTGTTCTTTATTTTAAATATTGTATTTGTTCCCATTTTGTTTTTTTACTTTAAAATAAGGTATGTGCAATGTACGTAGGGATTTGTTCATAGTTTTTTTTATAGTCCGGCCCTCCAACGGTCTGAGGGACAGTGAACTGGCCCCCTGTGTAAAAAGTTTGGGGACCCCTGCTTTAGACTGCACTTCCAATTCTAGTGCTGTTGCTATTTCTACTACATCTGCAGTTACTTCCTCCAGTAAAGTCTGGAACCCCACAAAGTCATCCACGAGAGCAGCATTCAACTCCTTTAATGTTAGCCAGGACTGTGGTGATGCAGTGGGTAGAGCATCAATCTGGGACACTGAGGTCGCTGCTTCGAAAACCTGGGACACTGAGGTCGCTGCTTCGAAACCCTGGGTTTGCCCAGTCAAGGCACATACAACAAGCAACCAATGAACAACTAAAGTGAAGCAACTATGAGCTGATACTTCTCACTCTCTCACCCTCCTCGCTCTGTAAAATTAATAAATAGAATCTTAAAAATGTTTTTTGTTTAAAATAAATAAACTCCTTTAATGTTGATATTTGGACCTTGTCTTTCATATGAATTATGAATGTTCTCGGGGGCATCTGGAATGGTGAATCCCTTCCAGGACGTTTTCAATTTCCTTTGCCCAGATCCACTAGAGGAGTAAACTATCTGTGGCAGCTATAACCTTACAAAATATATATTTTAAATAATAAGACTTGAAAGTGGATGCTGTATTAGTAGGCATGGAAGTAGCATTAATCTTGCTGTACATCTCCAGCAGAGCTCTTGGATAACCAGGTGTATTGTTAATTTTGAGCAGTCATATTTTAAAAGAAATCTTTTTTTTTAAAAAAGTGGGCTTAAAATATTCAGTAAAAAATGTTGTAAACAGATATGCTATCATCTGTCCTGCCCCCCCCCCCCGCCACCCCCGTCATCTTTATAAAGCTCAGGCACAGTAGATTTAGCATTGTTTTGAAGGACCCTAGGATTTTCAGAATGGTAAATAAGCATTGTTTTCAATGCTTAAGGTCATCAGCTGCATTTAGCTGCGTTGGCTGCGACCAAGGGAATCAGCCCATCATCTGAAACACTGACTTCTCTCTGGCTATGAAAGTCTTAAATGGCATCTTCTTCCAATATAAAGCTGTTTTGTACATATTAAAAATTTGTTGTTGCCTGACCTGTGGTGGCGCAGTGGATAAAGCTTCAACCTGGAAATGCTGAGGTCGCCGGTTCGAAACCCTGGGCTTGCCTGGTCAAGGCACATATGGGAGTTGATGCTTCCAGCTCCTGCCCCCCTTCTCTCTGTCTGTCTCTCCTCTCTCTCTCTCTCCTCTCTCTCTCTCTCTCTCTCTCTCTCTGTCTCTCCCTCTCCTCTCTAAAATGAATAAATAAAAAAAAGAAATTATTAAAAAAATAAATAAATAAAAATCTGTTGTTTAGTGTAGCCACCATCATTAATAATCTCAGCTAGTCCTGTGGATAACTTGCTAAAGCTTCTACATTGGTACTCGCTGCTTCACATTGAACCTTTATGTAAGGGAGAAGGCTTCTTTCCTTAAACCTCATGAACCAACTCTGCTAGCTTCAAGCTTTCCTCCTGCAGCTCCCTAACCTGTCTCAGCCTTCACAGACTGAAGAGAGTTAGGGCCCGGCTCCGAGTTAGGGTTTGCTTTAAGGCAGGGGTAGTCAACCTTTTTATACCTACCGCCCACTTTTGTATCTCTGTTAGTAGTAAAATTTTCTAACCGCCCACTGGTTCCACAGTAATGGTGATTTATAAAGTAGGGAAGTAAGTTTACTTTATTAAATTTATAAAGTAGAGTTATAGCAAGTTAAAGCATATAATAATATTTACCAAGTACTCTATGTTGGATTTTCGCTAAGTTTGGCAGAATAAATCTTTTTTTTTTTTTTTTTTTCCATTTTTTCTGAAGCTGGAAACAGGGAGAGACAGTCAGACAGACTCCCGCATGCGCCCGACCGGGATCCACCCGGCACGCCCACCAGGGGCGACGCTCTGCCCACCAGGGGGCGATGCTCTGCCCATCCTGGGCATTGCCATGTTGCGACCAGAGCCACTCTAGCGCCTGGGGCAGAGGCCACAGAGCCATCCCCAGTGCCCGGGCCATCTTTGCTCCAATGGAGCCTTGGCTGCGGGAGGGGAAGAGAGAGACAGAGAGGAAAGCGTGGCGGAGGGGTGGAGAAGCAAATGGGCGCTTCTCCTGTGTGCCCTGGCCGGGAATCGAACCCGGGTCCTCCGCACACTAGGCCGACGCTCTACCGCTGAGCCAACCGGCCAGGGCCAGAATAAATCTTTATGAAACAACTTACTCTAGTTAAATCTAGCTTTTTATTTATACTTTAGTTACTCTGCTACCGCCCACCATGAAAGCTGAAACTCCCACTAGTCAGCGGTAGGGACCAGGTTGACTACCACTGCTTTAAGGGAATGTTGTTGCTTGTTTGGTCTTTAGCTATATCACTAATACTTTCTTTACATCGGCAGTACAGCTGTTTCTCTTTCTTCTCATTCATGTGTCCACTTGTCCACTGAAGTAGAACTCATAATTTCCTTCAAGAATTTTTTCTTTATATTTACACCTTGTATATCTGGTGCAAGAGGCCTAGCTTTCAGCTTATCTTGGCTTTTTATATGCCTTCCTCTCTAAACTTCATTCCTCCAATAAGTAAGACAGTGACTATGACATTAAACATTTATAATAGTCTATGGTTGGAATTAAGAGACTAAAAGTGAAAATAGACCACAAAGAATATGTTTATATTGTGTATAGTTTTGCATTCTTGATTTTTTTTCTTGTTTATTTAATCAATCAAGATAAAATGATAGAATCTCTCTAGCTTAAAATCAGGTCAAAGAGGAATAAAAGTGGATACACAGGAAAATTTTATCACATTGTATTTAGTTAGTTGAGAAAGGTTTTGTGAAGGATGTAATTGTGGGGAAGGGTTTTGAATGATGGTATGTGGGAAGATGGGAAGTGACATTTCTATTATTTTTTGTTGTTTTTGGTTTTTAAAAGATGTTTGCAAAATGAAGTGTGTGTGTAATAATAAAACAAGTTTGCTTGAATGGAGTGTGAAGGCAGGCTCAGAAGCGTTCATTAGTCATGGAGTTCTGTATTTCTTTAATTTTTATTTATATTTTATTGCTATTAGTTATATAGGCACCTGCAAATTAGTTATTTCAAGTGTTCAGTCCATTTCCAGTGTAAAGCTATCATAGAGAGTGAACTTGCATTCCAGTAATGGTGGACACATTAAGTAGTATGGTTTTAGAAAAACTAGTTTCCAGGTTTCATAAAAACCTAGGAGATTCTCATGTTTTTTCCTCAGTCTCTCATTCTTAAAAAAGCAGTCTAGCATCAGCCTGACATGTGGATGTACCAGGTTCAATCCCCAGTCAGGACACACATGAGAAGCAACCATCTGCTTCCCTCCCCTCCCTCTCCCCCTTCTCTCTGTCTCACAGACAAGTGGCTTGGTTGGTCTGAGCACATCATCAACCTCAGCTGCTATAAATAGCTCAGTTGATTGGAACATCAACCACAGATCAAGGTTGCCTGGTGGATCCCAGTGGGGCTTATGTGGGGAGTCGGCCTCACTATCTCCCCTCCTCTCACTAAAAAAAAAAAAAAAAAAAGAAAGAAAAAAAAAAAAGAAGAGCGGCCTATATTCACCCCTTCAGGGAAATAGCAAAACCACTTTTCATTGAACCTGCTTAGAAAGGCAACCATGAATATGCTTAAATTAAATATTGTTGGGAAAACAAGTGTGTTTAGGCTTGCTCACTTGCATTTGCCTGATTGGTGCATGAGCACCAGGTGTGTATAGTCTCTGTAAGTCTGTGGGTGCTTGCCCTCAGGGCGGCAGATTGCAAGTTACGTGTTGTCTGCCTCCATTGGGGGGCATTTTTTGCTGTTGTTTGCCAGGGAAGGGGTCCCCTACCCCGCTTGTTTTTGACTGACGAATCTGGAGAGAGAGAGAGAAGCAGTCTTCCTGCCTGTTTGCTCGTCTGCTGTCACAAGACTTTTTTTTTTTGTATTTTTCTGAAGCTGGAAATGGGGAGAGACAGTCAGACAGACTCCCGCATGCACCCGACCGGGATCCACCCGGCTCGCCCACCAGGGGGCCACACTCTGCCCACCAGGGGGCGATGCTCTGCCCCTCCGGGGCATCGCTCTGTTGCAACCAGAGCCACTCTAGCACCTGGGGCAGAGACCAAGGAGCCATCCCCAGCGCCTGGGCCATCTTTGCTCCAATGGAGCCTTGGCTGCAGGAGGGGAAGAGAGAGACAGAGAGGAAGGAGAGGGGGAGGGGTGGAGAAGCAGATGGGTGCTTCTCCTGTGTGCCCTGGCTGGGAATCGAACCCGGGACTTCTGCACACCAGGCCGATGCTCTACCACTGAGCCAACCGGCCAGGGCCTGCTGTCACAAGACTTTAATAAACAAAGTGGCCCACCATTTTCTGGCTCCACAGTTCCTTAAGCGTCCGCCCGAATCCATTGTGAACCTGCATGGCCATGGCCACTGGCCTTACAAATATCCTAATGACACTTTTAGTAACAATTTGTATGAACACAAGCCACATATATATACTTGTTAATTTTAAGGACAATATAAAAGTTGCAGGCTGGATGGCCAACTAGAACTCAAGTAGTTTTCTCTAGATTGAAAGACTGAAAAAAGATGTCCAAAACCAGATGATGATATTTAACACATTATATATCAAATTTTAGCCTGATCAGGCAGTGGCGCAGTAGATAGAGCATCAGACTGGGATGCAGAGGACCCAGGTTCAAAAACCCAAGGTCACCGGCTTGAGCGCAAGCTCACCAGTTTGAGCGTGGGTCGCTGGCTTTAGCATGTGATTATAGACATGACTCCAAGGTCTCTAGCTTGAGTCCAAAGGTCGCTCGCTTGAAGCCCAAGGTCACTGACTTAAGCCCAAGGTCGCTGGGGTCCAAGGTGAGCAAGGGGTCACTCAGTCTGCTGTAGCCCTCCGGTCAAGGCACATATGAGAAAGCAATCAATGAACAACGAAGGTGTTGCAACCAAGGATTGATGCTTCTCACCTCTCTCCCTTCCTGTCTGTCTGTCCTTATCTGTCCCTCTCTCTGACTCTCTCTCTCTCTGTCTCTGTCTATATATAATTCTACATCTAGGTTTAAAGAATCTTTAGAGTGATATGGCACCTAGGAAAATCACAGCATTTGGTTGATTATAGCTTCACAACTTGAATCAGGAGCAGAACCCCTCTCCTCAGAAGATGCTAACCTAAGCTTAGACTGTGTTAGCAGCTTTGAGATCTTTAAAAGGGGTTATTCCTTTGCACAGAGTAAACCACATTTAGGTTAGTCTGTCAGCCTTTGTACACAACTCTTGAAGGACAAAATTAAACAATATTGTCCAGAAAAGAACAACCAGGAGGGTGACGGGTTTTTTAAACTATGAGAAATAGCAGTAAAGGAGAATGACTAACTTGGGGAAGTGTGCTAAATCTTTCTAAAATGGAAGTTTTGTCATGTAAATGAGATTTAGATTTATTCTCCGAAGTTCTAAATAATAGCACTAGGTCAATATATAGGAAATGGCGAAGCATATTTGTTTAAGTACAAAGAATAAAATTGTGATAATGAAACGTGTCCAGCAATGGAACATGGGCTTATGTGCCGATGTAGTCTTCTACATATATTGGTAGTTTTTAAACAGGTATTTCCCCATAATATTGTCAAAGAGATTCATGTGCCAAGAATTACATGATGACTTCAATAGCATTCTAAGATTGAAACTGCATTCTCACAAGGGTAGCACAGTTTCAACTAGAGAGTAGAGTTCTTGAAGTGAGACATTATGTTCTTGAATTGCTTTGTCTTAAAGGAAATAGTCTATAACACATTTAAATACAAACTCTAAAATTGATGGTCATTGGCCAGATGCAAAATCGTGGCTCATTACTTCATTGTATCACTTCATTCAAAACAGTGAAATTTCATTTTTGAAAATGTGAGTTCAAACTTGCAATATAAACCTTTAAAAAAAATAGAAAGTCAATATATGAAAAGATGCTCATCTTCTTTAGTTATTAGAGAAATGCAAATCAAAACTGCAATGAGATACCACCTCACACCTGTTAGATTAGCTATTATTAACAAGACAGGTAATAGCAAATGTTGGAGAGGCTGTGGAGAAAAAGGAACCCTCATACACTGTTGGTGGGAATGTAAAGTAGTACAACCATTATGGAAGAAAGTATGGTGGTTCCTCAAAAAACTGCAAATAGAACTACCTTATGACCCAGCAATCCCTCTACTGGGTATATACCCCCAAAACTCAGAAACATTGATACATAAAGACACATGCAGCCCCATGTTCATTGCAGCATTGTTCACAGTGGCCAGGACATGGAAACAACCAAAAAGCCCATTAATAGATGACTGGATAAAGAAGATGTGGCACATATACACAATGGAATACTACTCAGCCATAAGAAATGATGGCATTGGATCATTTACAGCAAAATGGTGGGATCTTGATAACATTATACGAAGTGAAATAAGTAAATCAGAAAAAACCAGGAACTGCATTATTCCATACATAATGGGACATAAAAGTGAGACTAAGAGACATTGATAAGAGTGTGGTGATTATGGGGGGAGGGGGGAGAGGAAGAGGAAAAGGGGGAGGGGGAGGGGCACAAAGAAAACTAAATAGAAGGTGACAGAGGACAATCTGACTTTGGGTGATGGGTATGCAACATAATTGAACGACAAGATAACCTGGACATGTTATCTTTGAATATATGTATCCTGATTTATTGATGTTGCCCCATTAAAAAAATAAAATTATAAAAAAATAAAAAATAAAAAAAAAACAAAAAAATAAAAAAAATAGAAAGTCTATGCTATCTATAGCTTAACATACTATACATCACTGATTTTTACCTGAGTCCAGCCAACCCCAGACACACATCACTCAAATATTTAAAACAAAACAAATATAACAAAAACAGAAACAAACCAGATTCACTTATAGTTACTAGGGAAAATGTTTTTATCTAACAGATATAATATGGGCTTAAGAAAAATTTTGTTTAAAAATATAAATAAATCGCAGCAAATAAATAAAAGGAAAATTTTGTGGGTTTTAATTATAAAGGTAAAAGGGACATTGTAATGATAATGCAAGGGAAAAAAGTTTGTATCAGATTGTACAGGCCACGTTCTTTATTCATTCTCTATAATAGAAAAACGTCAGTCAGCTACAGGTTGCATGAACACGCTGTTAGAAAACAAAAGTTGACATGTGAATCCAGGCCAAGAAATAAAAGCATCACCTTATAATGTTTACTCAGGAACTATAAAAGTTTATATTAAGGTTAAGAAACTTGGATAACAAAGTTTTTATCAAAGTTTACTCTAACTTTGACTATAAAACATATATGTAAAATGCCAAACACTGAACTCTTGATTGGGCAGATGGAGTGCCTTTGAGGTTATATAAAATATTTAATAATGTCTTAGCATTAATCACAACCTGTTTTAAACACGAAGAACTCTACCTTATGTTATTTTTAGTTCCTGTGACCTAATGGATTTCCTTAAGAAAACTTCATTGAACAGTTTCTTCCTAATGATAGAAATAATAGTTATATAATTAAGGAAATTTGAAAAGTTTTATTTCTACCCGCAGAACATTTTCCAGTTATATTTAAATAATTTCCTCATCCTTGATCCCTTAATGTTTCCTGTTAAAAACTAAAGAAAATATTTTATGTTTCTGGTTTTATTTGATATTTTGTTTATTAATTTTACTAATAAATGTTATTATAATTGAAGGAGACAATAAATAATACTTACCCAGGCTAGAATAAAAAAAAAAAGTTAGCAAACAAAATTACATCTTCTAAGGGTGCAATAAAGGTGGCTAAATAACAAATTGGTTTAGGTGACAAATTTTCTTTGGATGTATATTGGAGTGTTGTGTTGTACAAACTTTTCTGGAGACATTTTGACAATAAGTACAAAGACAATTAATATATATGCTCAATGATTACATCACTAGGTTTTTATCCAAAATGAATAGGTATGCTACAATGCTTCTTTGAGGCTTCTCATAAAAACTGGAAACAAACTAAAGTGACATGAATAATGGTTTTTAAATATACATAATTGTCTAATTATAGAGTTATGTACAATTCGGCTGCTGATTAACGTGAAAGAATATTCAAGTAAAAAAAAACAAGTTATAGAGAAACACATGTAACGTGAACATTTTTCTGTGCACAGAAATGTAGTGTGGGAAGGAAACCTACCAATTAGCAATGATCATGGCTAAGTTTAGAATCAGGGACTGGGGCTGGCAGGTGAGCAGTTTATGTGGTCTTTTTAACATGTTTGTTTACAAAGTATTTATTATCACATTAAACTACTAAATCTCTAACTTTCTAATATAAATAAATTTTTGATCATTCAAAAATTTTTATAAGATGATTTTAATAGTAGTTTACTTTTCAATGTATTTTTAAATCACTCTAAGCAAAGTAAATAATACCTCAAAAATATGTTCCCCCTGATCTGTGGTGGCACAGTGAATAAAGTGTTGACCTGGAATGCTGAGGTTGCCAGTTTGAAATTCTGGGCTTTTCTGGTCAAGGCACATACAAGAAGCAACTACTACGAGTTGATGCTTCCAGCTTCTCCCTCTCTCTCTCCCCTCTATCTAAAAATCAATGAATAAATAATTTTTTTTTAAATGTTCTTGCTTTTGTCCCAAGTGCTAAATCCTTTGCTGCCATCTGGTGGAATGTGGTTATTAATGCATGTCATGGGAGTCTTATCCTCCTGGACAAAGACTCCCTCTCAACCACCCAAAAAGAATTATGGCATTCTACAATGAGTTCAATGCAAAACCAAAATTTGGTGCATAGTGCTGAAAAATTTGTTTTATTCTTATCAGCTACCATTGGGTTCTGGCCTCTCTTCCTCTGCAAATCCTAAAAGAAATGATCTTTCACAAGGTAATTTCTCACCAAGCGATTCCTGGGCTTAATTCAACACTAGATTTTAATTCTACAAAAACTCATAGAGTATAGAGATTTTTATCTGAAAACATGTAAATTGGTGATTTTTCTTTTCTGTCGTGAAACTAGATTTGTCTTGAAGGGAAGATGCACAAATCAGGAAGGTGCCAAGAGATTTCAAACAAGGGAACAGAAGGGGGAGGTCCATGTGGGAGAAACGGTGCATAAAATGCTCTCTGCAGTGTGTGCTGCTAGATCAGGAAGGGCAGGAAACACTAGGCCCACTCCTCAGATAAGATCAGTGTGGTTCTGTCTATGTGAAACATTATTAAATGTGAAGATTTCTTAAAACTACAATAACATAATAAAGTCTACGTAAAAAAAACAGTCTTGTCTAGGACACTTCACAGGCAAAAATAATTTATTTTCAAACCTACTTGCATCTCAAGATGTCACCATACTTATTTTTTCTCTTGTAAAATGCAGATAGAAAAAGCAGAAATTCTAGAGTTTTGGAAAGATTGAATAGAATGAAATGAGTAAAGTATAAAGAATTATACTAGACAGAGGACAGTTACAATATACAGGGAATAGAAATAGTATCCACCCAGATCATGTATTTTTGTCTAGAATGATATCTGTAGGGGGTATTTAACTAAGGACATTACCCTTATAACAAAAATAATTTGTTCAGAAAGACAAGTTCTGAGTTTGAATGAGAAATCATATTTATCTTACTACATCACAATTCATATATTTCTCTATGGGACAATCAAACAGAATATGTACTGGTATATTTCACTAACAATAGTAGGTATGCCTCACTCATAAAATGCTGATGAATATTTTTAACTAATGCAGCTGGTCATGGTTGTCTTTCCTCAGGACACTGATAATTCCTTTCTATAATTCTCTTGCTGTCCTAATCCCACAAGTCAACACTGGTATTGGTACATGCACTTGTATCTGGGTGCTTACTCTCATTCTCCTCTGACATGGCATTCAGAGTTTAATGTAAGCATAGTGGTTATCCAGGGAAACACATGAGGATTTTCTCTGTGTGGTACATTTCTTAAAATGTTAGACAGGTGCTTTGTTATTTAACCAGGGCTGTGAGTACAGGATTTTTTGTTCATAACTTGTGTTGCCAGTCACCAAGCATAAACAATTTTCCTGCTGGGTTGTGGGGGCAGGGACTTTTTATTTATTCATTTTTAATTAAATTTATTGAAGTGACACTGGTTAAAAAAAATTATACAGGTTTCAGGTGCACAATCCTACCACGCTTCCTCTGTACGCTGTATTGTGTGTTCACTACCCTAAGTCAAATCTCTATGAATCACCATTTATCTCCTTTATATATTCTTCCAGCAGCACCCCCCTCCCTGGGAATCCCCACACTGTAGTCCATGTCCATGAGTATTTTCTTTTTCTTGCTTTTTTTTGGTCTTTTTTTAAAGAAGAGTCACTTCTCAGTTGCTCTTTTATCTGGAAAAAAACCTTCTCACTTCCCTCTCTGTCTGATAGACAGCACAGTCCAAGCACTGAGCACCTTCCCCATCTCTCTGCTCAACCACTCCCATCCACAAACTCATAGAGCATTTCCTCTGCTTAAAAAGTACTTCAGATCCTTCCTTATACCCTAAACTCATCAATCAACTCAAACTTACTTTGTGAAAACTTTCTAGAGGCCCCAGGAAGATTTCTCCACTCTCTCTTGAACTCTCTTTTCTTACCTTGTACTCTTACAGAGAGGTGATCATGATGTGAAGTCATTATGTGTTTGCCCAGCCTTCCAGGTAGCTCAATGTGGGTGAAGCACAGAGCACATTTCTAGCAGCTGCGGCTGATGCAATGCTGTGAGAATACTCCCAGAACCCTCCTGGGCATACCCAGGAAGGAAGCTTGCCCGCTGTAAGGAAGTGACTTAGCACCAACCACGCAGCTCCCTGATCTTTTCAGCCATTGGCTATGAAGGACATGCTGTAACACCTTATTGGCTGAACCCATGTATATAAGCTAGCTTACTTCCTGAATGAAGTGGATCTGCGTCACTGAACCTCGTCCCCGGAGTCGGGTCTTTGCATCTCCATCGTCCTCACCCCCGGCAGGACTTGTCCACAGCTCTAGTCTATGAGGACCCTAGGCAGGGACTCATTCTGGTTTACTTTTGAACTCCTGAAATCTGACCCAGAAAATTGACATGAGTATACTTACTCAGTGATGAATAAATGAATGAATGAATGAATGAATGAATCAACAAACGAATGAATGAGTGACTAAAGACAAGGTTCAGAATTGAAAATAGTATTAAATTAAAAAAATGCTTATTAAGCAAATACTGTCGAGGGTTAATGTATATTAGCAAAATGAAAGATAAGCTATAGAGAAAATATTACATAAGCTACTGAAATTTTGTGTTGTGTTTTCATTTCTTTAAAAGTGAATATCTGTAAGCTTCTTTTGGAATGTTTTAAAATTTATTTTTCATTATTTTCCAGTTTAAAATGCTATTTGTTTTTTCATGAGTTCATTCACCAATTGTATATTTATTGAAAATTATGCATTAAATAAAATACTATCAAGTAGGCATTATATAATGTTATTAAATAATTTTCTGCTGCTTAAGTTAAGAAAATAGTGGAAAGACATTGTGCTTTAGGTCTCGTGGAGAAATTAACCAGTTTTGGTTAATCATTTTTGTTTATTAAAGGTTGGCGTGGCATAGCTTGATAGTATTTATTAATTCTCTTGAAGCTGAAAATAAAAATCTAGTAGGTTCTGAAGAAAAGATAGAATCATTTCTTAAAGCTCTTTTCATTGTTTTGAATTTTATTTTCTGAAATCATATCTAAATGAAAACTATATCAGGTAAATGGATTTTAAAAAATGAACAAAGCAGAGGTTTTTGAATTAATCTAAGTATTACAACATGAGCAAATTTATACCTCACTTATAAGAAAAACGCAGACAGTTTTCTCACTGTGGGGACAGGTGCTCTGATGGAATCATATTTATTGATTAATAAATATGTTCATCATGTTTTTGATTAGCAGTAACTGATGAATGAAAAATCTTTCTCATATGCAGAGAGAGACTCACAAAATGTTTAAAATTAAGCAAATATTAATCAAACTAAGTTTTTCAAACAAGTTTGCATAAGTTGAATACAAGCTTAAAAAGTCTGCTTGTGTAATATTGTTTGAAAACAAAATTTTACTCATATTTTTGTTGTGTACATTGAGTTTTTCAACATGTTGATTTATTAAATCTATCTCAATGAGATTTGTTTATAAATAATTGTTTAATAAGTGAAAATTAATACATTTTAGAGATATGGGAAATAATACTGGAACTATTACTACATAGTACATTTATTTATTCAGACAATTTCAGTAAGATTAAGCTTCTTTTAAATTTGTATTGGTAGAAATCCATGTTATTTGAAAGTATTATTTAAATAATTGCATTTGGTTTTTTGTTTAAGGATTACTTATTCTAATTAATGATGATGATTTTGGTTACTAAGCAGCACATGGTCCTGCAGCCTATTAGATCATTTTGTTGACTGATTTGATTTCTTTAAGCTAAATAAACATGTATTTATTTATTTTTCTTTTTTTAGTGAACTTATTGAGGCAATATTGG
Organism: Saccopteryx bilineata; assembly: GCF_036850765.1. Lineage (NCBI taxonomy): Eukaryota > Metazoa > Chordata > Mammalia > Chiroptera > Emballonuridae > Saccopteryx > Saccopteryx bilineata. Next base: position 170,316,638 of record NC_089490.1, on the reverse strand, counting down.
TTAATAAAATTACACAGGTTTCACTTGTACAATTCTACAATACATCAACTGTGTATTGTATTGTGTTCACCACCCAAGTCAATTCTTCTTCTACCGTTTATCCCCCCTAAACCTTATTATATCTCCACCCACCCAGCCCCTTTTCCTTCTGGTAATCATCATACTGTTGTCTGCCTCTATTGATTGATTTTAACCAGAGTATCCATTGTGTATACAAAGAGGGTAATTTTATATTAAAGAAACACTAGGAATTGGTTTTCTTTTTTGTGTGTGTGTGGTTTTTTTTTTATTTTATTTATTCATTTTTAGAGAGGAGAGAGAGAAAGAGAGAGAGAGGAGAGAAGGGGGGAGGAGCTGGAAGCATCAACTCCCATATGTGCCTTGACCAGGCAAGCCCAGGGTTTTGAACCGGCGACCTCAGCATTTCCAGGTCGATGCTTTATCCACTGCGCCACCACAGGTCAGGAATTGGTTTTCAATGAGGACGACAAAGGATGACTTCTATCCTGGTCCTCTGTGACTAAATTGCATAAAAAATGTAACTGATATTGACTGAGTGCAATCTCAGGAACTCTTGCAAATGTTCCACCTGCATTATTTCATTTAATACATCCAACAACCAGTTACGGTGGCTACCATTATCTTTTCTTCTTCTTCTTCAGAATAAGAAACTGAGACATAGAAATGTTAACTTTCACGACATTACACGGTTATACGGAAGGGGCGCTAAGATTCCAACGTGCAGTCAGACTCCTGAGTCTGCGAACGTCATTACAGTGCTATACTGTCCCATTTGTCCGTACACTATTTTGTCAGACCGAGCCATGTGTTAACTGTGGGAAAACGATGAATGTGCTTTGGTCGACGCAGCAGGTGCGGATAAAGCCCTTCACCGGCAAGCTCAAGGCTTTCGGTGCGCCAGTGGGAGCTGGACCAGTCCTGTCTCCTAGGCAACAGCTGAAGCACAGGCGGCGGAGGTGCAACCCTCTTCCAAAGCCGAGAGGGTTGATGTCATTTCCTTTCTCTTCACGGTTGCCCCAGCGACACGTGGGGCCGTAAGGTAGTGTTGGGTACCCAAGAGACCTGACGGTAGGGAAGTCACTTCCTCCCGCAGACGCTGTTTCCTAGCAACGGCTTACCCCCCACCGTTCTTTAGCTCCGCCCCCAGCTCGTCCAGTTCCATGTCTCTGAGAGCCGCCAGGCCCAGACCTTGGAAAGTGGCTCCAGCCTCTCGGTCCTCGGGGTGGCAGGGAGTCCCCGCAGGAGTGGCAGGGGTGGGTACAGAACCCGGGATTGGTGGGGCTGGGGGGTCGCGGAGGAACGGGACGGGGACGGCGCTGGAGTGTGCACGGGCCGGCGAGTGCGCGGCGCTCGGCTGGCTGCGCGGGGCGGCGGGCGGGGACTTGCGCGCCACCTGGCCGGGCCCGGAGCGGTCCCCGCGCGCTGCGGCGGGCGGCCGGGTGCCCGAGGCCCGTCCTCTGCTCCAAGTACGAGAAACGCTCACGGGCCGCTTTGTACGGTGACTCGAATGCAGCCCATCGCGGAGCTTCATTTTATCTAACGCTTATATACACTTTGTAAACAGAAAAAGTGTCTTGAAAAAAATATCGCTATTTGCAGGTTAGTATTTTATCCTTTTCTTTCCCTAGTATTATTTTTTCCTTTTCCTTTTGGTGGTGGTATTCTTAGTTATATATTTTATGTTGATAATTGTCTTGGTAGCCTTTGAAATAAGTATGACTGTGTTGTTGACAATGTTATAATTTTTTTTTAAATACAAGACAGGTGAGAAATGAAATTTGTAGTAGTTTAATTGGCAACATTTAATCCTATTAATCTATTGCAGTCCTTTATTTGCTCGTTCTTAAAATATTGTTACAAAACTCTTTTGGGATAACTTCAATTTGGATATATATATATTTTAAAACAGGCCTGTTATGGGAATTTGAGGTATCTTTACAAGAACTCTACATTGTTAAATGTAGATGTAGCCCCAGTGGTCACGTGGTGCTTCCCTTGTTTCTGCCTGACCTTGGGGGTCCGTCCACTAAGTGTAGTATTAGAAATTCTCAGCATGCAAAAAGTCTGATTTGTTTTTTTTTATATTTCAGCCACCATCAGAGGTTGAATTATGTCTATCATCTAGTAGCCATTTTATACAGGTAATGAGTAAAGAAAAAAAACCCAAACACTATGTCTGGTGAAGTTTTTAGCACAACTTTGGCATATACAAAGAGCCCAAAAGTCACCAAAAGAACTACTTTCCAGGTAACGTATTTCAAGTGATTTTACAAGTAAGCACTGTATTAGGAACATGGGATTTGAACTGATGTTAGGAAGAATCTTATGTAAGGCTAGTGTAAGGCTTAAATTCCTTTTAAAATTTTGCAGATGGTTATTTGGGCTCCAGTATTGCAAACTGTTTAAGACAACCAAACTAGTCCCAATGACAGATTCTTACTACCTTAAAAATTAAACCAGCCTTTAAAAGTTGAATAGCGACTTTAAATTGATATTAAATGTTTTATAGGTTTTTTCCTATTAACATAACAATATTCAAGTTTTCTCTGCTTGGTCCCTACAGTTTTGTTGTACTCAGCACCTAAATTTGCAGTATTGATTACATCCATTTCTGCAATCTCCACAAACAAAAGATCTTTAAAAGTACCCGTTTCTTCCAGAATGCCAGTTTATAATAAATCCTTTCTGAGTCTCCTCAGTTATCTTACTTGATGGTGTCTGTCCTTGCAATTTAACCGTAAGCTCCATGAGGAGAAGGATCTTACCAGTGATGTTCTGCAGTGAGTCTGAGTACCTGGGTGCCTAGAATAAGATTGACTTTCAGTGAATATGGTTAGAGTAATAAAACCTGAGTATTAAAGCACTTATTAACCAAGCACTATTTATTTAAATTGTCTAAATATGAGACCTCCATTTTGGGGTAGAAATTGATTTTAATTATTTTATTTCAGGATGAACTCATAAAAGCAATTACAGCTCGTTCTGCCAGACAAAGGAGTTCTGAATACTCAGATGACTTTGACAGTGATGAGATTGGTATGTGACAATATGGAAAAGTAAACCACTATTTTTTTTTATTTTCTTAGTTAGGTATATTTAGCCTAACTAAGTAAAAATTTTTTTTTTTTTTTTAAATTTTCTTTTGTAAAAATTCTGTATGTTAAAATAAGATCGATGAATTCATTAGTTTTAGATTTCCAACTTTTTATTAAGTGTAAATATTCTCTTAAGTTTAGGAAGTTGTATGATTGCCCCTGGCTGTTTTCTGAATGCAAATATGAAAATATAAGTTAACTGATAATAGTTTTGCAGTAAAAGTATGCCTGTCAGTGGTAAACCATGTTCATATTTAAGATAACTCTATGAGACTTTATAGTGAGTTAATAACTAGGGCTCATACAACCAAACTTTGTTGCACATTAGAATCACTTTTATAATGCTATATATAAATCAGATATTTTGGGCTGTAATAAGAAATTAGTTTTAACCCTTGCTCTCTGACCCCCAGGAGAGGTTTTTTTTCAAAAAACAAAATTAGTTCCAGTTACAGTTTTATTAACTTAAAATTATGTTTGTTTGATAACCAATTTATGGAAACAAGAATAACATACATTTGCCTTTTTTAAATGTTGCCTTACACAGTTAAAAAAATGTTTTGTTACGATCGTACTCTAGATGGTCAGGAGGCATGAGGATGTACATGAACATTCGTACTACTCAAAGGGTTAAAGACCCATGTACCAGTACTGGTATGATTTAATTTGGTTTCTTTTAATTACATGAAAATAATACCATTCAAGTATAAACAAACAATTCTAAACTTGAAATTCAGTGTTTTATACTTGAAGATTCAGTGAATAATTTTAATGTTCTCTGCAAAAATAATCAGAACAATCCCATAATCGTTGCTATATAGTTAACCTTCTGAATTATTCTTCTCAGGGTAAAATCTAATGAAGTCGTTTACATATAAAAATTTTACAGTCCAGAGTCTAAATATCTCGAGACAGTTGTTACTATGAGGAAACTTTGGATCTTTGGATGACTTTTCTCAGAGTAAGCACAATGGTTGGCACAGTATTCACACTTGATAATTATGTTCTGAATAAAATTAATGAAATTAAAACTTCTGTTTCATAAATGCCAATACAAACTGCCTAAGTTGCTTTGCTCATTTGTAATCTTTAAGGTAACCTTTTGATTAATGTCACCTTCCAAACTTTAAGATCTCCTACTGAGTACATTTTTTTCTTCTATTTTTCAGTTTCCTTAGGTGACTTTTCTGACACCTCCATAGATGAAAATTCACTTAAGAAAACAATAAATGATTTCCATATATCAGATGATGAAGAAAAGAATTCTCCAAAACTGTCTTTTTTGAAAACCAATAAATCAAATAGTGACGTGATGGAAGATGAGTCAGCATCCTCCATCAGAAACGATCAGGAGATGACACCCAACGTTGGCGAAGGCAGGGTTGGAAATCCTTTAGCTGAATCTCAAAATGAAGACCAGGAAATTGAAAAAGAGAAAACTAAAGTGAAACCTAAACCCAGAATTTTTTCAGTGAGACACACATCTTCAGGTAATTTGTTTTAGATCATTTTGACTGCATTTCTTAAAACTTTTGTTTAAGATAACCAGGCACAAAATACCTTCATCTGTTAGCTAGCTAGTACATATTTAAGAAAAAAGATCAGACTTAACTTTTCAGTTTTACAGACATAAATCAAAATAATAGAGCCATGGGGGAACCCATAATTTTGGTGTCCAGTGGTGTATTTAGCATAGCGTCCATGCTGGTGCCTGATGGAGGCCTGGGGACCTTCAGTCGTCCCCAACTGTGCCTCCAAAGCCCTGGGCCCAGCCTGGCCTCAGTCTGTGGGCTTCAGTTTTGTTTTTTGGGATGGAACTGCAATGGGTCCTTTCTAATCCATTTCATATGACAGAGATTGAAGTTACAGCCACACTGTAACTAGTCCTTGAAACAATCATTTCCGTACCGCCATTTGTCCAAATATTGCTTGACATTTATGCACTGTAATTGGAAGGAGAGGGTTGTGTTGTTTCTGTTGTTGTTTAAAACCTTCAGACTTCCCCTTAGAAAGAAGAGTCTCCATTCAGTTTCTCTATTCCCTAGGGAAAATCCACTAAAACTCAATTTTCTGGGAGTAAATTGCTGGTGTGATGTGGGATTACAGTAGTTTCTCCACAGTTCTTCTGAGCTCTAGGCACAGTGGGGTCAAGGTGGAGTGAAGCAGGCACCAACCCCTCTGAGGTGCCCTGGGCCACCACACAGCAACATGAGCATGGAAGGTTAAGGGTGTTGTCTCTCAGTCTTCTTTTCTGTATTATAGGAAATATAGTACTTGATGTGAGCTTCATAGAAATCTCTTCTCTTTATATCAACATTAAATATTGTACCGGTAAATATTCATACTCTACATCAGGGGTCAGGAATCTATGGCTTGCGAGGCAGATGTGGCTCTTTTGATGGCTGCATCTGGCTTGCAGACAAATCTTTAATAAAAAAAGTAATAACGTTAAAAATATAAAACATTATATATTACAATCTGTTCATTTTCTACCGCTCATGTTCATGGTTGCGGGTGGCTGGAGCCAATCACAGCTGTCCTCCAGGACAACACCAAATTTTTATTGGATAATGTATAATACACGGGTTGTTTTATGGCTCTCATGGAATTATATTTTAAAATATGTGGTGTTCATGGCTCTCTCAGCCATAAAGGTTCCTGACCCCTGCTCTACATAGTAGATGTCACTGGCAGCATCAGACAGAACTTTCCTTTGCACATGGATTAGGGAGCCATTCCTTATCTTTCCCCTATAGTCCCGTTAGCTTTCATAGAGGAGAGGCTATGAGCAGAGCAGGGAAGACCCAGTGTCCAGAACACAGAAAAACAACACTATACTAGGTGAGTGTGACCTCAGTACAGTGTTCTCACGGGGAGGAGGGTAAAACCCGCTCTTCCTATCGCAAGAAACTGTTCTGAGAATCGATGTGTGTGTCATAAACTGTAAAAGGCAACAAAACTGTGGGCCTAAGTCGTCATATGACACACAGTTCACTTGCTAAAAATGTAACTTATGTAACTTCCTAGTGTACTGAATGCAATGAAAAAAAGGGGATAGAAGAGAACATAATTGAACTTGGTGAATAATCCAGTAACACCATTGCCAAAGTCCATCCCATAGGTTGTCCATTGGTATTATGGGGAAAACACAGAGTTATAGAAAATTTAAACTGATTTCTTTATCAGAGAACTTCTAGGAGCTGTTAATAAGGAAAGGTGCATAGTGACTCTTCCAGAAGGACAGCGTAGGCCATGTTTTGTAGTCTTACTTGAGTTTAGAATGATTTTTGTGGATTATATTTATCCTAATTGTCTTGATTCTTAAAAGTTTTTTATTAGGCTGAGTAGAAAATATGAACATACAGGAGTCAAAATTGATTTTGTACAGATAGAAGTATATAATTATAACTGTATGGTAGATAATCAGCAATAATCCACCTACATAATTAATACTCTTGCTTTTTTTAACCTGTGATGAGTTAAAATGATTATAGAAATACTATGGTCAAGGCACATACAAGAAGCAACTACTACAAGTTGATTCTTCCTGCTCCCATTCCCTTTTCTTTCTCTCCTCTCTCTCTCCTCTCTTAAAATCAGTAATAAATAAAATCTTAAAAAAAATAAAATACTAGCTTGACCTGTGATGGCACAGTGGATAAAGCATCAACCTGGAATGCTGAGGTCACCGGTTTGAAACTCTGGGCTTGCCCAGTCAAGGCACATATGAAAAGCAATCAGTGAACAACTGAAGTGAAGCAGCTAAGAGTTCATACTTCTCGCTTCCCCCACCTCTGTCTCCCCTCTCTAAAAATCAATAAATAAAACCTTAAAAAAAAGAAATACTGTATTTTAACCACAAGATGACACCACGATTCTAAGTGCTATACACAAATGTGCAGCACTATATATTTTTAAATAATCATTAGCCATTTGCTCTTCAGGATATATGTTATAAAAATAATTACCAACATAAGTAATCTTCTGTTTGATTATAAAACATTGCATTTTGAAAATATATAGGCTTCTTTTTTTTTTTTTTTTTTTTAAGTAATGGAAGGGAGAGAGAGAGACAAAGAAAGAGAAACAGACAGACAGCAACAGACAGTCAGGAAGGGAGAGAGATGAGAAGCATCAGTTCTTTGTTGTGGCATCTTAGTTGTTCATCGATTGCTTCTCATATGTACCTTGATCAGTGGACTCCAGCCATTGACCTTGGGCTCAAGCCAGTGAACTTGGGGTCATGCCTATGATCCCTTGATCAAGCCGGCGATCCTGTGCTCAAGCTAATGAGCCTGTGCTCAAGCAGGATGAGCCCGCACTCAAGCTGGTAACCTCAGGTTTTCAAACCTGGGTACTCAGCATCCCAGGCCAACACTCTATCCACTGTGCCACCGCCTAGACAGACCAGACTTCTGTCTTTCTAAAACTTGACAATACTGTAAGTGGCATTTTGGTATAAAATATATTAAAGTCATATCCCCAGGTTCTTCACACTGAAGCAGAATTGAGGCTAATGGTCCTAACATAGTACCTGGCATTTACAATTCATGAAGTATTTAAATATGTAAATGAAAAAATGAATGATTCATTTATGAAAGAAGAATGTGGTTTATGAGCTTGGCTTTATCCTTCTCTTAATTCTTAGGCTTACAGGGTTTGGAACTTGATAACTTTAATGTGGTGAGATGTTGCTGTGTAGCAATTAATGCTTTATAAAAATGCTAGAACCTGAAAGTTTTCTTTGTTCTTATGAGCAAATATCACAAGGGTGGTGATTGTAGAAAATAAGTTTTACAAGGTGTTTTCTATGTTGACAAGACTAAAGTCATGATCTTTAGAGTCAGGGTGCTCCTGCTTTAAGTGCACAAGCTGGAGTTTATGACCATGGCACAGGACATCTTTGTTGCTCATTTTATTTATCTATAAAATGGGGATAGTAGTTGAACCTCCATTAGAGATCTGAGGCAATTAAATGAATTCCTATGTTTGAAGTGCTTAGAACAATCTTGGCATAAATTAAGCACCTTATAAATGCTATTGTGATTCAGTTTATTATTTAACATTTGCTTATAAGCAGATCATTTTATTTACTCACACATAATTATTGTGACTACACTATGTTGTAAGCACTGTGATGGTAACTAAGAATACAGCATTTCATGGTGATAGAAGCAGATTGGACTTTGGGTGGTAAATACACAGTGCAGTATACAGATGATATATCAAAGAATTATAATTGCACTTGAAACCTATATTAATTTTATCAACCAAAGCCACCCCAATAGGCATGATTTAATATTCTGCTTAAACTGAGGCTCAAAAGACATGCAAGCATTTTGTCAGGAGGAGAAGCAGGCAGCGGACATTCTAGGCAAGGGATCAGCTTTGTTAAAGGTATGGTAGGAGGAAGGTTTATGACATTGAGTCAAAACAGCCGTCAGCCCACTGAGTCAGGAACACAGACTGCAGAATGGATGTCAAGTAGACAAGGCGGCATGGTAGCCAGGGACAAGACCATGAAAGCTTCTGTATTGTACAAAAATAATGAAGCTTGTATTTTGTAGGATTGGATCATGGGGAGCCATTGAATGTTGTGGAGAAGAGTGATGTAATCTGATTTTCATTTTACGAATATCACTAAGGCAGTAATCTAGTAAAGAGTGAATGAGGAGCTAACGGCAGGGATATAGAAAGTGAGATAAATGAGATTTAGGAAGTAGAATCAATAGGGTATAGTGATGCTTGGTTATGGGAGAACAGAGGGAGGGATCTAGGATGACTCTTGGAATTTGAACATCTAGGACATAGCTAAAATTGTCAGAGAAACATTTACATTTGTATCAGCTGGTATGGTTGTGGCATCTTCTAGCAGTATCCATAAACCCTTTATAGGCAGAAAGGCGGAAGGTGTTAATTAGTACAGGTTTGAAATTTTGTCAGAAGATTGTATAGGTAGAACAATGGAGAAATGAATATTTGTAACAGGTAAAATGTCAGTATTAAGTTTATCATGTTTCGAAGTCTGAGAGTATGCCAGCATTAGATTGCTATGTTAAATCTAGCAATAATTGAAATAGTAACTAAGCAATTTTAATAATGGCTAGAGAAGTTTCATGAACTCAATATCTCAGATCATCTAGTTCTTCAATCCTCCCTCCAGTGAGAGTCAGCTCTTCTATCCCACGTGCCGACATCATCTCCATACTTGTGACAGCACTTATCTTTGTCTTATTAGTTATGTCATTGAAATCACCTCCCTTCCACCCTGTAAAACCCTTGTCATAGTCTTGATTATGAAGTCCAGGAATGTGAGTACTGTGTACAGGGCCCAGCAGGGGGCACTCAGTAAAGTTTTGATAGGTGAGCCCCTCATCCTATATAGAGCACGGTTTTGTTTTCTTTGCTTTAAAATTCTTTTTCAAATGCTATGAGATATTATAAGGTTAAGGAGTTAGGTAATTTGTCACAAAACTAAAGTAAGCTAGTTACTTCCGAGATGACAGCTACTCTTTAAAGTTTTGAGTAGGAGCTGTTGCTTCTCCGCGCTTACTAGAGCACTGTGCAGAGAGGGGGGCGGCCCCCTCTGGCTCTCCAGGACAACGGCCAAGGTGCATGGGCAAGGAGGGACGTGTGGTGGCTCCTTGGCATGCTCTGGGAGCCACGGTCTTTTTCTGTACACCCACCTTAAAACATCTCATTGTCAGCAGAAAAGAGCAGCAGCTTTGAAGCAGGAAATCACGTCACACCGACCCCTCGGCCAAGGAGCCTGTTGAAAAGGCACAGCATTGGGGAGGAAAAGGAGGGGCGAGGAGAAGAGAAAGAAACTGCCCTCTGTGAAGGGTTGGAGGCACCTTCTGCACCTCCGCCCCTCCCAGGGCCAGACGATGGACAGCTGGAAGCTGAGAAGCAAGCACTCTCTGCAAACCTTGATCCTGAGGTTAGCACTACTGCTCAACTACTGAACTGTGTTCTTGAACTCAGGCCTTTGCATCTAATCATGAGAAAGAGAGAATATTCCTGTGCATGCATGTGTGTGTGTTCCATGTTTTCTTCAGCAGTTGGAAAGGAAAGAATATTAAGTTTTTTAACTACACTGTATTCCATTGAGTCTGAAACTCCATCAGTTGTAAGATATAGCAAAAATATAGCATTATATTGTGCACTGCCAAGAGAGAATAAAACTGCCAATTAGGCCATAACATACCAGTAGTTATAATATTTGTCCAATTTCGTAGAAAGTTAAATGTGAAAAAAAATATTGCCCCTTTGACTCTATGCACTATTGTATGTGTATCTTAATTGCAAGAATTTACATATTTATTTATTTATATTTTTGAATTGTATAACTTATTGTGTTGATGTATGAACCAGCCAAACTTGTAGAGAATTTTTGAGTTTACTTGAGCCAAACTGACAATTGCCTGTCAGCAAAATCTCAACAAACTGAGAAAATAAATGTTCCATAGAATGGCAGTTTCGCACCTTATTTTATAGATTAGAATGAAAAAGGGAGACATAGGAGGTTACACGAAATCAGATGGTGATAGATTAGGGAGTGGGAGAAGGATGTCTCTAGATTTGGATAAAAAGTAAAACAGAGATACTTGTTTACATTGATGGTTAAAGGATAGTTAACAATTAACATTAAAGCAGATAGAGATGCTATTTGGGGAAACAGGGTCAGAATGAGGGGTTCTGGGGTCTCCTGCTCTGTGAGGTGGGTGTGCCCTCAGGATCTGGAAAAGGAGATTACCCTGACATTTCAGAGGAATGTTAGCTTAGATGCAAAAAGACAACAGACAGATTCACTTAGATACAGATTGACCTTTGTCAAGGAAACTACAGGCCTAGGATGGGACTACCCTCCATAACTTGCTTTTAGTTAGGTAGGTATGTTTATGTTCAAACCATCCCCAGGTGGTTACTTTTGGTCTCTGAGTTTATAGGGCCAGCCGTGCAGGCCTCCCTGACCCTGTTGGATTTGGTATGTGGCCCCTTTTTCATCCACGCCTAGCTAAGGACATTATAACCACGGTTATTTTATTCCTTTTGTTTTATTTATTGAATGTTGATGGCACTGTCCTATATTTGGTGGGATATTACCAAGTGGAAGTAAATGTAATCTTTGAGGATTCCATCAGGGAGTTTACTCTTTATCATTATTAGGGGGAACACTTGACCTCTGTCTTTACACTTCACTGGTGTTGGCGATTTCCACTTCACATTTCAGAGGGAATAAGTATGGGAAGAATGCTCCTTCCTCCGTAATGTCCTTCAGCAGATTGGGGAAATGGAACTATAGGATGCCTAGCTAAGCTTCCATTAAGAAATCTGTAGTTTATTGTGCATTCTTTCTTTTATTTCTAATATGGAATTTGTGATTTCTGTCTTATTAAATCTTGAGAGGCATTGCTCAGTTTTATCATACTTTTTAAAGGAACCAATTTTGGCTTTGTTAATTTTTTCTGTAGTTTGTTCCCAGTCTCACTCTTTGTTATTTCTTTCTTTGGGTTTAATTTGCTTATCTTTGTAAGTTGAAAAATGTGTCCACTGGTTTTAAGCCTTTCGTCCTTTCTAATAAAACCATTGAAAGTTATAAATCTCCCTTTATTCACTGCTTTAGAAGCACTCAGTTTTTTTGATGCCTTTTATTTTCATTATCATTTTTTAAAATATATTTTCTAATTTCCCTTATAATCTCTTTTCTGGCCAGTTGGTTATTATGTGCTGAATTATTTTATTTTCAAACATTTGATCTTCTCTAGATCCAATAAAATCTTTTGTATTGATTTATATAATTTAATATTGTGTTCAGAGAATATGGTTTCACATTTTTAAAAATTGTTGATATTTTTATGGCTCAGCCTAAGTGTATCTTGTGAAAGTTCCACTTGCTTTTTCAAAAAATATGTGTTCTATAGTGTTAGATATAATGTTTTATAATTTTATTTTGGTCAGAGTGGCTGATAGAACATTCATGTCTTTCCCATCCACACTGACTTATTGTTTAGTTGATTTACCAAGTACCATATAAGGGAGTTCAAATGTGTAGTTATGCTTACAAATTTGTCTACACTTCCCTTAAGTTCTGCCAGTATTTTATGATGCCATTATTAGACAGATAATACATTTATGTCTTCACTCTATTTAGCATTATGAAATATTTTACCTTATCTTGTAGTTTGTTTTGTCTGATATGTCAGCCTTTTTTTTTTTTTTTTTTTTTTTCATCTTTTCTGAAGCTGGAAACAGGGAGAGACAGTCAGACAGACTCCCGCATGCGCCCGACCGGGATCCACCCGGCACGCCCACCAGGGGGCGACGCTCTGCCCACCAGGGGGCGATGCTCTGCCCATCCTGGGCGTCGCCATGTTGCGACCCTCCTGGGTGTCGCCATATTGCGACCAGAGCCACTCTAGCGCCTGGGGCAGAGGCCACAGAGCCATCCCCAGCGCCCGGGCCATCTTTTGCTCCAATGGAGCCTTGGCTGCGGGAGGGGAAGAGAGAGACAGAGAGGAAGGCGCGGCGGAGGGGTGGAGAAGCAAATGGGCGCTTCTCCTATGTGCCCTGGCCGGGAATCGAACCGGGGTCCTCCGCACGCTAGGCCGACGCTCTACCGCTGAGCCAACCGGCCAGGGCTGTCAGCTTTTTTATGACTAGTGTTTATATAGTAAATCTTTTTTTTGATATTTTTTTCAAACTATTTTTGTCTTATTCTTTAAATGACTATTGCAATGATAGTTTGATGTCAACTTTTTATGAAGTCTGACAGTTTGCTTTTTAATGTATCTTTAGGGCCAGTTTCTTGCTGTTTGTTTTCTATTTATTTATGTTTTTTTAAATACTGTTATCATTCCTCTATAATTCCTTTATTGCTTTAGGAGTTAATCATATATGTTTTAGTTTTCTACTTTAATTTTTATTGCCTTTTCAGCTATACCTATTTGCATTATATTTTTATTAGTTGCTCTGGATTACAAAATGCATCTATAAATTACCACAATCTCCTTAGAGTTGATACTGAATTATTTCACATTTACTATAGAAGCCTTGTGGTTGTATAGTTTCATGTACTCCCTCAGCCATCATGCTACTGTCATGAATATGGGCAGAATTCTCTGCTTAATTCTTTCATTTTCTAGCTGCTGTGATTTCACAGGACCTGCTAGTCTTCCCGGAACATGCCACAAATAGATGAGTCAAGGGTTTCAGTAAATTTTATATGCAGATTTGGGGTTCATGCCTTTGGTATATGAACCAAACATACTGGCTGATCTTCCAACCCTCAACTCTATCCTTTGAGCCCAGCTCCCGTAAGCCCAGTAAGGCTGCAGCCTTCTCCAGCCTCCTCCAGCCTGCCCAGGAAAGCTGCAGCCTTCTCCAGCCTCCTCCAGCCTGCCCAGGAAAGCTGCAGCCTTCTCCAGCCTCCTCCAGCCTCCTCCAGCCTCCTCCAGCCAGCCCAGGAAAGCTGTAGCCTTCTCCAGCCTCCTCCAGCCAGCCCAGGAAGGCTGTAGCTTTCCACTGAACTGCACAGGTGGAAGAATGCCCTTGGGCAAAAAGCTACTAAATTGCAAACTCCTCAGGCAAAACTTTGCCTCTCAAGATAGACTCCAGAGCAGGGGTCGGGAAACTTTTTGGCTGAGAGAGCCATGAACGCCACATATTTTAAAATGTAATTCTGTGAGAGCCATACAACGACCCGTGTACCTTAAGCATTATCCAATAAAAAGTTGGTGTTGTCCTGGAGGACAGCTGTGATTGGCTTCAGCCACCTGCAACCATGAACATGAGTGGTAGGAAATGAATGGATTGTAATACATGAGAATGTTTTATATTTTTAACATTATTATTTTTTTATTAAAGATTTGTCTGTGACCCAGATGCAGCCATCAAAAGAGCCACATTTGGCTTGCAAGCCATAGGTTCCCGACCCCTGCTCCAGAGTTTCAGCCATTCTCCCACCTTCCCAGAAGGTTTCTTCCTATTGCTTTTGACATTTCATTTTCTTGGTACCTATAAAAATGCCTTAGGAAAGAAAACTAAAATTTATTTTGCCACATCAAACTTCTTATATTATTATATCATCACCTTTGGGTTGGATTACTATTCTATAAAGAGATGTTTAGCTTAAGTACAATTATAATTATTTCATTTGAGTTGTAATTTTTAGAATTTTGAGGAAAACTGAAGTTCATGGAATTTGTACTTTTCCAATTTTAAATATTTTTATCTGTATAATTGGTTTTATAATTGCTTTTATTTGGATGTCTTTTAGTATTTGTTTAAAACTAAAGATTTTTAGCTACTGTCTTTATACTGTCTTAGAAGAGAGAATTAGAGAAAGAGATATCAATTCTTTATCTTAAATATTTAGGAGATTTGACTTTAGAGCAGAAGTTTTAAAAATTGCTGAAAACAAATATGGAGCATGTCATCTAAAGAACTAGACTAGCTCTGTTGTGACCCTTTTCAATGATCAAGACATCAGGGCTTGAAAGTAAAGCATATTAGCCTCCGATAGTTTAGAGGCTTTTGGTGTTTCATCAGCAGACTCTTAATAATGCAGATTTCAGAGTTACAAAAGTCTTTTATAGTATATATTTATAAAATATATATATATACTATAAAAGACTTTACAAATACAAATACAAATATATATATATATATTTATATTTTTCCGAAGTTAGAAGCAGGGAGGCAGACAGACTCCCTCCCACATGCACCCGACCAGGATCCACCTGGCATGCCCATCTGGAGCACCGCTCCGTTGCAGTTGGAGCCATTCTAGCACCTGAGGTGGAGGCCATGGAGCCGTCCTCAGCGCCCGGGCCTACTTTGCTCCAGTGGAGCTTTGGCTGTGGGAGGGGGAGAGAAAGATAGAGAGGAAGAAGAAGGGGAAAGCTGGAGAAGCAGATGGGCACCCCTCCTGTGTGCCCTGGCTGGGAATGAAACCCAGGAATGCACACGCCCAGCCGACGCTCCACCGCTGAGCCAACCGGCCAGGGCCCGAAATAATCTTAATAATGCTTTTGTCCTCCACAAATCTTGAGAACTAAACTTACTAATAGATACTTTTTTCTTTTTTTTTTTAAAGCAGGATCCCTGGGTAACAAGTTTATCATCATCATACCTTAAAGAAAGTCTTGGAGATTCCTTTTCACCAGGATCTGGGGAAAAAACAACTATAAAAGGTGGTTATATCAATTATTTGTGAACACTATTGCTGAGAATTGTACATAATTCTATTTGTAAAAGATATAATTCAGGGGTAGGCAAAAGTAGGTTTACAGTTATAATACAAATAAATAGTACAATAATTAATAAATAATGTAAGAATGAACTGTTTCACATACAACTGTAAACCTACTTTTGCCCATCCCTGTACCTTACGTAGAGACAGGAACAATACAAGTTTGTGTTTGCCTGAATTGTAATACAAACTATATGACTTACTGACTATGTGGCTGGAGATGCAGAACTCAATCTCTCAGTGCCTCAACTTTCCCAATTTGTAGTGAGACTGGTCTCAAAGCTGTTGTGAAAATTAAGTGGTACTATGCATTTCAGGCACTAGCTCAGCTCTTGGCACAGCAGAATGCTCACTAAATGTGAACTGTTATTGAATAGTGTCCCTGCTGTAACCCGCAGCACAACATACTGGGTAGGTGGACTTTGAGATTGAGACTAAGCTGGATTGGAATCCAGGCACAACTACTTGAACAGAGTAACTAACCTCTCTCACTTGTCTGTTGATCTTTGAAATGAGGATGATAAGAGTAACCCACTTCATAGAGTGGCTGTAAGAATTCATTGGGTTTATATATGTAAAACACATAGACTAATTCTTAGTAAATGTGGTAAGTGTGACTGTGACTTGTTAAGGTTATTTCTTTCCTTAGTTCTGACATGTAGCTTAATGAGAGCTAAAGGCATTGATGTTTCCAGGACTGGGATGTGTAATTACCATGGTAAATTCTTACTGTATAGTATAATTGTTTGTCATTTTCCTGATGAGGAAAACTGAAGTACAGCGATATTGGGCAACATCCCCATGGTCAGTGATGGAGTCTTAATTTGACCCTTGACCCCAGAGTCTTTGTTCTTTTCATTGAGTACCTTGACTAGCAGTTGTAAAGAATCCTAATGATACTTTGAGTCATAGATGCTCTCCAAATGTGAATGTGCAGCTATAATTATAAAGTGATTTTAAATATAGCATACCTCAAAATGAGTCCTCCCCACCCCCAAAATGGCCATAATGAAAGCAACAGAATTAAGGCTTTGACAGTAAGATACTGGATTGGCCAGTAAGTGGATCCCAGTAGAAGTGAAAGTTGGTGATCAACACAGAAAGCACTGATTTCTTTCTGTTGAGAATTCCAAAGTGGTGGTAGAAGTAATTCTGTAAAAGTGAAACTAACCCTAGTAGGCCAGAGCACTGAGGATAAGTAGTAGTAGGCCTGCCTTTAGTGCCTCTTTGGTATCAGGGGCAATACTGCATCTTAGTGGGAATAAGACTCTTGAGTGGGTAGCTTTGTTCTGTGTGGTGGACCCTACTAGAGTTACATGAATTCTCGGTTCTCCCTGCATCTAGACAGGTTGACCTCTGTACTGCTAGTAACTAGTACGGCTCAGAGATGTGTGCCTGCTACTCACACAGCCTCTTGTTCCAGCTAACAAATAGGCTTTTAGGGAGAATAGACATTGCTACCTGACTTGACTTAGTTTATATATCAACACGCATGTTTAGTGTGTCTTCAGTTTACGGTAGTTATTCTATTCTATTTACTAATGTGATATATATTTTTTCTAAGAGTTAGGTATGTCAGATGTTTTAGTAGATTGAGTAACCATTTTCTCTTTTATAGATCACTTTGGAAAAAAAGAGTTTAATCAAGTTGAATATGATAGTTTTCTTCATACTTTATTTTGCAAGAAAAAAAGGGATTAATGACATCTAGTGGAAAGCAAATGAATCTCTATCCATCTTCTTAATTTACACTGGAGTTTTAGTGCTGTTACTCTGTCTCAAAATAGATCAGAACGAAGAATGCACTGAACACCATCGTTCCTTGAAATCAGCTGAAAATGCGGAGAATTTGTTTTTGATAGACTTGGCTACTACTGCACTTGAGAAATCTAATGAAGGGCAAGTGACTCTTCAGGACCTTGAAGAACAAAAGGAGAAAGCTGAGCTGATTATGAATGATGACTTGGAGGTTGAGCCACCACTATCACCACATCACTTAGGACCTACCGATGCAACTGACTCTGCAAAGGTATTTATATAAAATTATACCTTTTATTCTACAGCTTAAACCCCAAAATACAATTTTGAAATATTTTGTTTCCATGTTTGTTACTTCTGAACTATCAGTGGAAAACTCATCTTTTGATAGTGGTATTATATTGTCAAGTGCTTCTTATTTAATTTAATTCTTCAGGGAAGGTTGCATTAGAAGTTATCAGAAGTATTATATATGATCATAATAAACTTTTAAAGATCTTAGAAATATATGTTCATAGGTGGGTAGGTTTCTATAGGTCTTTGTTTAAAATGGCAGCCATTTGGAACACATTCCAAGATTTTAAATCTAAAAGTAATTTTTTCAGTTACCATTTTTTTTAACATTTTACCACTTCTTAAAGATTTCAAAGGATTCCTCTGAGCATGTGTCCCCCCACTGTGCCTGCTGTTCTCTGACCAGCAGCATTCAGAAGCATTCACCTTTTTCTGTTTCCCCTGATTATCACGCTCTTTCCCTTCGCAGGTTCCTTGTGTGTACTTTCTGCTTCTTTCTCTCCACACACCTTCACGTGGCTTCTTTTCACTCATTGGTCTTCGCTCTGATGTCAAGTCCTCAGGGAGACCCTGCCTCACCTCCACTCCAGTCACTGTCACCGACACCCACCCTCTCACGGGTCACATTTGTTTATCTTTTTATTGTCGGTCAGCCCCCTAAAATGTAATATCCTTTGTTCCAGTGAGCACTGTGCTTGACACTTGTAGAAGTTTAAAAAACTTTGATTTACTACTGACAGTTTGCCCTCTAAGCCTTACTGTTACAGTCGGGGTAAGTGATCCACCTCTGGCTTTTTCTTTTTAATAGAAAACAATTGAAGATAGAAATGCAAAGAACAAAAAGTCAACGAATAATAGAGCATCCAGTGCCTCGGGCAGGTAATCAAGTTACCACCATCCCTTACTTACCGTTTACATTCCACAGAGCTAGTTTTAATTGAACTTCTGTGAAGTAAATTGCACTTGGTGTTAGTTCTTGATTTTCTCTTAATTTCCATCTCATGAGACAAATAAAGTAGTTTCTAAATGATTAAATCCCTCAGCTGCTTATATTGTTTTATGGAAAGGAATTGATTAGGATTTTCCATACTCTACATTGCTTCTGGGATAGTTTCTTTTCTCCAGGTTTTTTATTTTGTGAGGCAGTAGCTATAACCCGGTAATGAAGCTGGGGTCCAGCGTTACACTTCTCTATGCAGTGTCATTTCTAACACTTGAACCAGAATACTCAAAGCATTCAGGTTCTGTGAACTAAGTTGTTTTATTAAATCTATCTAGCTTCATTAAGACTGATGATGATGATGATAATGAACACTAACTCATAAATACTAATCAGAACCTTTGGATACTTTTAAGATACCGGTAATCAAATGATCATTCATTAACTAGAACAGGCGTCAGCAAGCTGTCTCTGTAACCTGCTCAGTTCTACTGTCATAGCAGGGAAGTGGCCATAGGCAGTATATACATGAATGAATATAGCTGTGATACAGTAAACTTGATTTACCAAAACGGGTGCTGGGCCAAGTTTTCTTGCCAATCCCTGAAAAGATAGTATTCTAAATTTATATTAGAATGGTTTATGCAAGAAAGGGATACAAGAAAATATTAGAACCTAATTTATTGATACTGTTTTTCCATGTTACCTGAGTAAGATACAGTTCATTTATTTAAAAACTAGAAAGCCCGGCGGTCATACGAAATGACTGCTGTTCTAGATATTATAAATTGTAATTAAAATGATTTGTGCAAAGGTGTCTGCTAATTCAAACTGAATTACCCAGGGCAGGCGGCGAGGACGCCCCTTTGCTTACTGCCCCACGGGGTTTCCCCCTTCTACTTGCTTAATTGCTTAAAGTAGAGTGCAATGAAGGAAACCACTGGTGGTACATTTCTTAAGAGCCACCGCTAGCTCAATAAATAAAGGTGATTTAAATAATAAAATGTTAATTCACATGTCAAAGATCTCTTTGTACACAACATTTCTTGTGTAGATCTTTCCATCATTTTTAAGCTCTCCTTGCAGAGGACCATCAATTATTTTTAATTTTACATCCGTTCTTTCACGAACTCTTGAACAGGCAACATAAAGTTGGCCGTGTCCAAATGCAGGCTCAGGTAAAAAAATGCCAACACGCTTAAGCGGTTGGCCCTGAGACTTATTGATGGTCATAGCAAAGGCAAGTTTTACAGGAAGTTGTCTACGTCTCAATTGAAACGGCAACCCTGTTTGAGATGGAGCCAAATCAATTCTTGGAATGACATGTATTTCACCTTTAGATGAGCTAGTCAAAGACTTAGCTATTATGACATTATTTTTCAATTGGAGAACCTCTAGTCTTGTACCATTGCAAAGACCCCTTCTGGTGTTAAGATTTCTTAACAGCATAATAATTGCTCCAATCTTTATCCTCAATTTGTGAGGTGGCATGCCAGAAGGCAGGACTATTTGAATGCCGTGGCAACTTCACCCCATTGGCTAGTACAGTTACGCAAGCAACCAATAAGCTATCGGCGACAAACAGACACTTAAGCTGCATATAATAAAGATGTACTAATTACAAATACCTTAAAAGAGCAATCCTTTGAAGCTCTATAACTGGAAGTTATAAAATTTAAATCATGGTGAGTGGATCTCTTTGTATACTAAAGAAAGATTAGATATTATAGTCAAGGTAATTATAATTTGTTAAGTTAGAATGTAGTTTTCAAATATACTGGTTGCAAAATTCTAATGAATCTTTTTTTTTTAGGAAGTGTAACTGTAATGTTTGATCTTGATTTGTTTGTATCTTTTCAGATTAATGACCTCTGAGTTTTTAAAGAATTCTAGTTCTATAAGGAGAACTCCATCGAAAACTACCTCTTCTCACTATTTAGGGACTTTGAAAGTCTTGGACCAAAAGCCCTCACAGAAACAGAACATAGAACCTGACAGAGCAGATGATATAAGGGCAACTGTTTATCAGGTAAAAAAAAAAAAATTAATTGTAAGACTTAATCACTTATGTAAGGGTACCAGTTTATCAAGGAATGAAATGGCCCTGTCAGAAATGATGCTTTAATACTTTATTTATTGGAAAAGATTTTTCTTTGTAATACCTGAGCAAGCCAAAATATTATTTACTAAATTATTCCCTTTCAGCCTTTGCTTAACTGATCATCCTAGTTTTTTTTTTTGTTTTTTGTTTTTTGTTTTTTTTTATAATTTTATTTTTTTAATGGGGTGACATCAATAAATCAGGATACATATATTCAAAGATAACAAGTCCAGGTTATCTTGTCGTTCAATTATGTTGCATACCCACCACCCAAAGTCAGATTGTCCTCTGTCACCTTCTATCTTGTTTTCTTTGTGCCCCTCCCCACCCCCTATCCCTCTCCCATTCCCCCCTCCCCCCCGTAACCACCACACTCTTGTCAATGTCTCTTAGTTTCAGTATTATGTCCCACCTACGTATGGAATAATACAGTTCCTGGTTTTTTCTGATTTACTTATTTCGCTTCGTATCATGTTATCAAGATCCCACCATTTTGCTGTAAATGTTCCGATGTCATCATTTCTTATGGCTGAGTAGTATTCCATAGTGTATATGTACCACATCTTCTTTATCCAGTCATCTATTGATGGGCTTTTTGGTTGTTTCCATGTCCTGGCCACTGTGAACAATGCTGCAATAAACATGGGGCTGCATGTGTCTTTACGTATCAATGTTTCTGAGTTTTGGGGATATATACCCAGTAGAGGGATTGCTGGGTCATAAGGTAGTTCTATTTTCAGTTTTTTGAGGAACCACCATACTTTCTTCCATAATGGTTGTACTACTTTACATTCCCACCAACAGTGTATGAGGGTTCCTTTTTCTCCACAGCCTCTCCAACATTTGCTATTACCTGACTTGCTAATAACAGCTAATCGAACAGGTGTGAGGTGGTATCTCATTGCCGTTTTGATTTGCATTTCTCTAATAGCTAAAGAAGATGAGCATCTTTTCATATATCTGTTGGCCATTTGTATTTCTTCCTGGGAGATGTGTCTATTCATATCCTCTTCCCATTTTTTTATGAGATTGTTTGTTTGTTTGTTGTTGAGTTTTATGAGTTCTTTGTATATTTTGGATATTAGGCCCTTATCTGAGCTGTTGTTTGAAAATATCATTTCCCATTTAGTTGGCTTTCTGTTTATTTTGTTATCAGTTTCTCTTGCTGAGCAAAAACTTCTTAGTCTGATGTAGTCCCATTCATTAATTTTTGCCTTCACTTCTCTTGCCATTGGAGTCAAATTCATAAAATGCTCTTTAAAACCCAGGTCCATGAGTTGAGTACCTATGTCTTCTTCTATGTACTTAATTGTTTCAGGTCTTATGTTTAGATCTTTGATCCATTTTGAGTTAATTTTTGTACAGGGAGAGAGACTGTAGTCCAGTTTCATTCTTTTGCATGTGGCTTTCCAGTTTTCCCAACACCATTTATTGAAGAGGCTTTCTTTTCTCCATTGTGTGTTGTTGGCCCCTTTATCAAAAATTATTTGACTATATATATGTGGTTTTATTTCTGGACTTTCTATTCTGTTCCATTGGTCTGAGTGTCTATTTTTCTGCCAATACCATGCTGTTTTGATTGTCGTGGCCCTATAATAGAGTTTGAAGTCAGGTATTGTTATGCCCCCAGCTTCATTCTTTTTCTTTAGGATTGCTTTGGCTATTCGGGGTTTTTTATAGTTCCATATAAATCTGATGATTTTTTGCTCTATTTCTTTAAAAAACGTCATTGGAAGTTTGATGGGAATTGCATTAAATTTGTATATTGCTTTGGGTAATATAGCCATCTTGATTATATTTATTCTTCCTAGCCAAGAACAAGGTATATTCTTCCATCTCATTATATCTTTTTCGATTTCCCTTAACAATGGTTTATAGTTTTCATTATATAAGTCCTTTACATTCTTTGTTATGTTTATTCCTAAGTATTTTATTTTTTTTGTTGCAATCGTGAAGGGGATTATTTTTTTGAGTTCGTTTTGTAATATTTCATTTTTGGCATATAGAAAGGCTATGGACTTTTGTATGTTAATTTTGTATCCTGCGACCTTACTGTATTGGCTTATTGTTTCTAGTAGTCTTTTTGTGGATTCTTTGGGGTTTTCGATGTATAGGATCATATCATCTGCAAAAAGTGATACCTTTACTTCTTCTTTTCCGATATGGATGCCTTTTATTTCTTTGTCTTGTCTGATTGCTCTGGCTAGAACCTCTAGTACCACATTAAATAAGAGTGGAGAGAGTGGACAACCCTGTCTTGTTCCTGATTTAAGGGGGAAAGCCTTCAGTTTCGTGCCATTTAATATGATGTTAGCTGATGGTTTATCATATATGGCCTTTATCATGTTGAGATATTTTCCTTCTATACCCATTTTGTTGAGAGTCTTAAACATAAAATTGTGTTGTATTTTATCGAAAGCCTTTTCTGCGTCTATTGATAAGATCATGTGGTTTTTGTTCTTTGTTTTTTTGATATGGTGTATTACGTTAACCGTTTTGCGTATGTTGAACCATCTTTGAGATTCTGGGATGAAT
Source organism: Saccopteryx bilineata (assembly GCF_036850765.1). Lineage (NCBI taxonomy): Eukaryota > Metazoa > Chordata > Mammalia > Chiroptera > Emballonuridae > Saccopteryx > Saccopteryx bilineata. The sequence goes on along the minus strand of NC_089490.1, from coordinate 170,293,641 downwards.
CCCACTTGATCATGATGTATTATTTTTTTAATATGTTGTTGTATTCGATTTGCTAGTATTTTGTTTAGTATTTTAGCATCTGTATTCATTAGAGATATTGGTCTGTAGTTTTCTTTTTTTGTGCCATCCTTGCCTGGTTTTGGGATGAGGGTTATGTTGGCCTCATAAAATGTGTTTGGAAGTATTGCTTCTTCTTCAATTTTTTGGAAGACTTTCAGTAGAATAGGAACCAAGTCTTCTTTGAATGTTTGATAAAATTCACTGGTATAACCGTCAGGGCCTGGACTTTTATTTTGGGGGAGGTTTTTAATGGTTTTTTCTATTTCTTCTCTACTGATAAGTCTGTTTAGGCTTTCTGCTTCTTCTTGACTCAGTCTAGGAAGGTTGTATTTTTCTAGGAATTTATCCATTTCTTCTAGGTTGTTGAATTTAGTGGCATAAAGTTTTTCATAGTATTCTACAATAATTCTTTGTATATCTACAGTGTCCGTGGTGATTTCTCCTCTTTCATTTTGGATTTTGTTTATATGAGTTCTTTCTCTTTTTTCCTTGGTAAGTCTTGCCAAGGGTTTGTCAATTTTGTTGATCTTTTCAAAGAACCAGCTCCTTGTTCTATTAATTTTTTCTTTAGTTTTTCTGTTCTCTAATTCATTTATTTCTGCTCTGATTTTTATTATCTCCTTTCTTCGGCTGGTTTTGGGTTGTCTTTGTTCTTCTTTTTCTAGTTCCTTAAGGTGGGAAGTTAAGTGGTTCACTTGGGCTCTCTCTTGTTTGTTCATATATGCCTGAAGCGATATGAACTTCCCTCTTATCACTGCTTTTGCTGCATCCCATAGATTCTGATATGTCGTATTGTCATTTTCATTAGTCTGTATATATCTTTTGATCTCTGCGCTTATTTCTTCTTTGACCCATTCATTTTTTAAAAGTATGTTGTTTAGTTTCCACATTTTTGTGGGATTTTTTCCCTCTTTTTTGCAGTTGAATTCTAGTTTCAAGGCTTTATGATCAGAAAATATGCTTGGTACAACTTCAATTTTTCTGAATTTGCTGATGTTGTTTTTGTGGCCCAACATATGGTCAATTCTTGAGAATGATCCATGTACACTGGAGAAAAATGTATACTCAGTCACTTTGGGATGAAATGTCCTGTAGATGTCTATCATATCCAGGTGCTCTAGTGTTTTGTTTAAGGCCACTATGTCTTTGTTGATTCTCTGTTTGGATGACCGATCTAGAGCCGTCAGCGGTGTATTGAGGTCTCCAAGTATGATTGTATTTTTGTCAGTTTTTGTTTTAAGATCAATAAGTAGCTGTCTTATATATTTTGGTGCTCCTTGGTTTGGTGCATATATATTAAGAATTGTTATGTGTTCTTGATTCAGTATCCCCTTAGCCATTATGAAATGGCCATTTTTGTCTCTGAGTACTTTTCCTGTCTTGTAGTCAGCATTATCCGATATGAGTATTGCTACACCTGCTTTTTTTTGGATGTTATTTGCTTGGAGTATTGTTTTCCAGCCTTTCACTTTGAATTTCTTTTTATCCTTGTTGCTTAGATGAGTTTCCTGTAGGCAGCATACAGTTGGTTTTTCTTTTTTAATCCATTCTGCTACTCTGTGCCTTTTTATTGGTGAGTTTAATCCGTTTACATTTAGTGTAATTATTGATACTTGTGAGTTCCCTATTGCCATTTTATATCTTGCTTTCTGTTAGTTTTGTGTCTTGTTTGATCCTTCTCTTTCGTTTTTCTATCTTTTGTTTTTATTTGGTTGTATTCCATACATCTTTCCTCTGTTGCTATCTTTTTTATCTCATGTGCTTCTGTGGTGGTTTTTTCAATGGTGGTTACCTTTGAGTAATGAAAAGGGTCCCTACCCTGTTCATTGTAGCGAACTATTTTGTGAGTACTTTTGCACTCCATCGTCCTTTGCTACTGTTAATCTCCATCTTCTCCCCCTCTTTCTTTTTGTTGTTGTCACAGTTTAAATTTGGTTTTATTGTGTTCTTCTTGGAGCTTTTACTTGTGGCTCTGTTTTTTTTTGTTCTTTGTATCTTATTGGAGAACCCCCTTTAGTAATTCCTGGAGTGGGGGTTTTCTGATGATAAATTCCCTCATCTTTTCTGTATCTGTGAATGTTTTTATTTCTCCTTCGTATTTGAAGGATAGCTTTGATGGGTATAGTATTCGTGGCTGAAAGTTCCTCTCTTTCAGGACTTTAAATATTGGGGTCCACTCTCTTCTAGCTTGTAGAGTTTCTGCTGAGAAATCTGATGATAATCTAATGGGCCTTCCTTTATATGTTGTATTCTTCTTTTCCCTGTCTGCCTTGAGAATTTTTTCTTTGCTGTTGGTTTGTGTCAATTTCATTATGATATGCCTTGGAGTAGGTTTGTTGGGGCTAAGAAAACTTGGAGTTCTGTTTGCTTCTTGAACTTGAGGCTTTAGTTCTTTCCACAGGCTTGGGAAGTTCTCATCTATTATTTGTTTGAGTATGTTCTCCATTCCATTTTCTCTCTCTTCTCCCTCTGATATACCTATTATTCTTATGTTATTCTTTTTGATGGAGTCAGATAATTCTTGTAGGGCTATCTCATTTTTTTTAATTTTTGAGTCTCTTTCTTCTTCTCTCTGTTGTGCCTCAAGTTGCTTGTCTTCTATTTCACTAATCCTCTCTTCTATCTGACCTGTTCTATTAGCTAAGCTTGTTACTTCGTTTTTCAGCTCGTGAATTGAGTTTTTCATCTCTGTTTGATTTGTTTTTATAGTTTCAATTTCCTTGGACATATATTCTTTGTGTTCATTGAGTTGTTTTCTGAGCTCCCTATATTGCCTTTCTGTGTTTTCTTGTATATCTCGGAGGATTTTTAGGATTTCTATCTTGAATTCTCTGTCATTTAGCTCCAAGGTTTCCAATATATTAAATTTTTTCTCCATAGATTTTTTCTCATCTAGCTGTGTTACCTCTCTTTCTTTTGTATCCATGATATTCGATTTTCTCTTCCTTAATGGCATCTGAGGGTGGTTTTGTTGATAGTATTAATGAGATTTAATAAAGAATAAAAAGTTAAAAAAAATAAAATAAAATAATAAATCGAAAAGAGTTGTTTTTTTTAAAATAATTAATAATGAAATAAAGAAAAATAAAATAAAATAAAAATTTTTAAAAAAAGGAAATTATTCCCCCCCTCCTTTTTTCCTCTCCTCTCCTCTCCCCTCTTTCTTGAGAAAATCTTGTGGTGGACTGTGAATTATAACAAACAATGCCTGTGATGGAGGGCCTGAATTGGGGAAAAGTAATAAAGGGGCAAAAAAGAAAAAAAGAAAAAAAAAAAAAAAAAAAAAAAGAAAAAAGAAAAAAAAAATAGCGTATGGACCCACAAAAAGCAAATAAGGAAAAAATTTGGGTCCAGAATAAAATGATTTGCTTTTAGGTGTTGGTTGTCTAAGAGTTGTGATGAGAGGAATAAGAGGAAAACGGAAAAATGGGGGGACAAATTAAAAACTTACTATTGTATTTAGTGGAACAAGAACTAGATAATATGGAGAGCCAGGGATGGGAGCACTGCTAGTGAGTTAAAAAGGTGAAGTAAAAACCCCCCAAAATGCCACAAACATAGGTTTGAGTCCCAGATAAGATAATTTGTTTGTTATTGAGGTTTGAATGAGAGGAGATGTAAAGGAGAAAGGAAGAAACTAATATAGAGGGAGAAAAGAAAGAGAGAGAGAAAAAAAAAAAGAGGGAACCACTAAAAGAAGAAAAAAGAAAGGAGAGAGAGAGAGAGTTAAGGGTTTTGGAGTGCAACCCTCATAGAGAGAAAGGAAGAGAAGAGAAAAGATAATGGGAGATGTAACACTTATGGGTAGTGTAGTTCAAGGAGAGGAGAGAGTAAGACCAGTAGAGAGTTAATCGGCCAAATTGGAGGAAGAAAAAAAAGTCTCAAGAATGAAGATAAGAGAAACAAATGAACAAATATAATAAAATGTGATAGGTTATAAAGTCTGCAGATTATTCTTGATTTTGAGAGGTTATCTTCTTGCTTTTTCTTTTCTCTCCCTCTTCCTGGTCGGTGACTCTGTACCCCGGGTTCTGCCCCTTTGGCACGCTCAGGTAGAGGCTTGCAGTTGATAAGTCTCTATGGCAATGTCATGTATTGTGCTTTAGTCTCGTGGGAGTCGAGGCTCATTAGCATTTATAGGCTCCGACAGTGAGAGAGTCCGTGTTCCTGGAGCCTTTCTCCTAGTCTTTCCTTCCTCAATTAGTAGCCTGATAATCCAGCTATGGGGTTGCTGCTGCCTCTGCCTGGATAGTAAGAGGTTCAAAGAGCTGGCAACTCCCCACTCTATTTCCACTCAGCACAGGGCTCTGGGTAAGGCTCAGTCAGTCAGAGCTGCTAGCATAATCAGGCGGGCTTTCCGCCCACTCAAAGACCACTGGCTCTGCCACTCTGTCCGGTAACACAAGCGGGCGCCCACTTCTGGGGGGCACTTGGAGGAAACTCTCACTCACTGTCTGCGACCAGGATATCCAGCCAGCAGTCTCACGCTCTGAGTGAAACCCCCAACCGCAGGGAAAAGTTGCAGCGTTGGAATTGAGTCTCGCTCTGTCCCCGTGCGCGGCTTTTGCAAGGCGCTGGGGCGGCTCGAGATTCCGCTTTGGCCCACACAAAGGCCCCTGACTCTGCCCCTCTCTGCGATAACACGGGCGCGCACTGCGGAGGCACTCGGAGGAATCGCTCACTCCTTATCTGCGCTCGCACACCAGGATATGAGGCCGGCCGCGGTTCCCTCTGAGTGAAACCCTCACCAGCACGGAAAATCTCCACCGTTGGAAGTAGTTCTCACTCCCTCCCGTGCGTGGCTTTCCCAGGGCGCTGGGGCTGCCCAGAGACTCTGTCCTCAGCCCACAGAAAGGCCTCTGACCCTGCCTCTCCGTGGGGCAACACGGGCACCCACTCTCGGGGCCTAGGAAGAAATTCTCGCCCACTAACTGCGCACTGACCAGGAGACCGGGTAAAATGGCCGCTCCGCTTGTCTTTCTTTGTTTGGGTTTGGCGCGAATGTTAGCTTGTATTGCCCGGGTTGCCACAGGATCAGATTTTCCTCGGCTTGGATCTGTGTGCCACAGCCTGGTTCGGCCGTTTGTGCCGCGGCGGCCTGGATCTATTCACCCCCTTTGCCCGCCTCAGTTTCTATATTCACAGTTACCAGAGAAAGCCGCCCTGTTTAGGTTAGTGAGGAAGGCGGAGCATTTCTTACTCCCTTTTTCCTTCGGGGTTTGGTTATATATTTAGCCAATTTTTCACTCAATCATACCTTTCGGTGTATTGCGAAGCATCTGGAAGCTCCAAGTATAGGTTTTTCTGTTTCTGGTTGAAGATCTTGTTGAGTTTTGGGGGAGATTTATCGGTATCGCTTCCTACTCCGCCATTACTCTGACGTCATCTCTCATCCTAGTTTTTAAAGAAAGAAATATGCCATGGCAATTTATAAAAATATATTTTATAAAATATTTTTAAGAATAATATTGTTAAGGTCTGTATGTGTTTTTATACTTTTTCTCTTAAAGTTTATATTGTCATGAACAAAAAGAATTTTAGTTTGTTTTTTTCTGAGAGTTTGTATTTGGGAGTTTGTACCTGCTTACACAGAAAAAGACTTTCCTAATTTTTTCACAATTATATTTTTCTGTTATACAGGATAATATACTTTAAAAAAACAGTACATGTGAATTTCAGAAAAATCTTAATATATGTAGCCATTTATTTCATTTTCAAAGTCTGTTTTAAATCCTAAGAAAAATAACAATTTTCTTAATTCATGCTCATCTTTATATATTAGAACATATATACAAAAAAGAAAAAAAATACCAGTTTATATAAAATTAATAAATTGTATTTTGCTTTGCTTTTTAAATTTCTAAATAAAATACTACAGAAATAAACAAGAATTCCAATTCATTCCAGAAACTTTGAATATCACAGCTTTATTCTTGTTCTCACAGGAGTGGTTAGAAAGGAAAAATGTATATCTGCATGAAAAGCACAGAATTAAAAGGATTGAAAGTGAAAACTTAAGGATCCAAAATGAACAGGTACTCTGAAATTTTTTAATATCTCTTCAGTAAATATTCAGTAAATACTTCAGTAAAATATCTGTGAATATTTCATATTTAGAAATGAACTGTTTTTTAAATGGCAAAATAACTTGTATATAAAAGAATTTATTTCTCTAGAACTTGATATATTTTTAGTTTGATATAAAAATGTATAACTGTTTTATGAAAACAAATACACAGAGATTTTTATTTTTTATGTGGGTGGAATAGTTTTCACACTACTGGTTATGTATTTAGTATTGCTTGTGACCACCTGATTATTTCACTCTTAAAAATTTCTTTCAGTCCTACAATTTAGCCAAGAAAAGAAAGGGTCGTCAGCCTTACCCTTCAGTTTTCCTCTTTCTTACTTATAGTTCTTTTGTATCTTTAACACTAACTCCTACCTGAGTCTATGACCCATATCCTTCCCATTGACTTGAGCTGAGCTCTTGTTTCATTCTCTCCTATTCTATCTCTACCTCCAACTCCTACGTAATAGCCTACAACATGCTCAGTTCTTTCTCATCTTCTAAAATGAAAGCCCTGGGGCGGGGCGGGGAAACACTTCCTTATGCTGTCTAGTGCTGAAATGGATTTAGAAAAAAGTCCTGTTTCCCAAATGCACAGTCCTGTATGGAACAGCCCTGCAGGGGGCGTGCTTGTACACCTGTCACCACCTTTGCAGCCTCTTACTGCTGCAGTTAGTGCCAGAGACTTCTCGTTTGATCTTTACATCTCAGTGAGGTAGGTAGTCCTTCTATTTCTAAATTATGTTTTATCCAAAATAAGGCTTTATATCATTTAATGTTAACCAATATTAATGTAAGCACAGGTTATCATGGGATTAGATTCAAGTAAGTAAAGTAATAACATACTTGCTATACACTCACCTACATATTTTCCAGTCTGCCACACAAGTTCACCATTTGGAATATGTTTATGTGGTAAGAGTTTTATGCTTTGATGTTGATCAGAACTCTGTTTGAAGCAAACATCTGCAGTTTACTGTGTGACGTGGCCAAATACCCTTACTCAGACTCACTTTCGAAGCTTCATACTTTTCTGATGTTTTTATATATTTTACTTAAATATTTGATTATGAACATCTTACAGTACCACTGGGCCTGTTACAGTTGATTTTGATAATGTTTGTGTAGTGCACTGCCAAGAAAATATATAGTTGACTTTTTTCCCATGACTAATAGTACATCAATAACTGATGAAATGCCTTTTAGTAAAGGACATTTTTCTTTTATTCAGTGAAAGGAGGGGAGGCAGAGAGACAGACTCCCTCATGCGCCCAACCAGGATGCACCCGGCAAACCACTAAGGGACGATGCTCTGCTCATCTGGAGTGTTGCTCCATTGCTCAGCAACCGAGCTCTTCTTAGCACCTGAGGTGGAGGCCATAGAGTGATCCTCAATGCCTGGGGCCAACTTGCTCCAATTGAGCCATGGCTTCAGGAGGGGAAGAGAGAGAGAGAGAAGCACGAGGGAGAGGGGTGGAGTGAAGAAGCAGATATGTAATTTTCTGTGTGCCCTGACCAGAAATCAAACCCTGGACATCCACACACCGGGCTGATGCTCTACCACTGAGCCAACTGGCCAGGGCTAAAGGACATTTTAAGATGTAGTGAATGATTCAGAATACAATTTTTAATAAATCAATTTGTATAAACCATTCTAAATAAAGTATCTGCTTTGAAACATAATGTATAGGTATGATGCGTATCGAGGGAAAAAAGGAAAAATATGTATGTCTACATATCTGTATTTCTCTAGCTATTTGTATATACATATATAACTGTCTACTCTTTTCTCAAAATAGAAAAAGGCTGCTAAGAGAGAAGAAGCCTTAGCATCATTTGAGGCCTGGAAGGCCATGAAGGAAAAGGAAGCTAAGAAAATAGCTGCCAAAAAAAGGCTTGAGGACAAAAACAAGAAGAAAACTGAAGAAGAAAATGCTGCCAGGAAAGAAGAAGCTCAACAAGTATTTGACAGTTTGAATATCTCTTTATTATGTTTAAATATTTGAAATCGAAATTAGTGATTAACTGTGTTTTTACTGATTTTACAGTATTCACAATAAATCAGAAACTCATTCTGAAATTTTTCAGGCTTTTGAAAGATGGAAAGAAAAAAAGATGGAGTATCTTAAAGAGAAAAATAAAAAGGAGAAAGAATATGAAAGAGCAAAGAAACAAAAGGAGGAAGAAACTATTGCTGAAAAAAGGAAGGACAACGTCACGGCTGTGGAAAAATGGTAATCCAAAATAAGTGCTGTGACGGATTTTAAATTAATAGCTGTCTAGGACTTCCAAAGTGTATTCACTTGAAATTTACTAATGTGCCTGGCCCGTGGTGGCGCAGTGGATAAAGTGTCGACCCGGATGGAACTCTGAGGTCGCTGGTTTGAGACCCTGGGCTTGCCCTGTCAAGGCACATGTTGGAGTTGATGCTTCCTGCTCCTCCCCCCCTTCTTTCTTTCTCTCTCTCTTTTTCTCTCTAAAAAAATGAATAAATAAAATCCTTAAATTTTTTTTTAATTTACTAAAGCATCTCAATCTCATTATAAAGATTTATTAGGAAATCTTTATTATATGTTCTCCTTTAACTTTCCAGTGTTTTATGCTATCCTACATAGGAATGAAAAAAAAGAAGCTTTTTTCAAAGAAAAGGGAAAAGAGAAAATAAATGAGAAAAAAAGAGAAGAACTGAAAAGAGCTGAGAAAAATGATAAAGATAAACAAGCTATTGATGAATATGAAAAATGGCTGGTAGGTTTGGTTTGCTAATACACTTGGATTTTTTAAATGTACTTTTGGGGCTTTTCTGGACCCAATGTCAGTTCCGTTTGTCCCTGCTTTCTGAGCATTTCTTTCTGGAAGCTGCTCTGCTGAACTCATTCTCCACCTCCTACATATATTATATTTCTTTTGATTTCCTCATTTCTATTGATGCTTCCACCATTTCCTAAAGCACTTAAACTTTCAGCATCATGCTCTTCCTCCCCTGCCTCCCCACAAATGGTCTCCTTACCAGTCATGCCCATTCTTCCTTTGCAATGACTTTCATAGTTAAAGTCACAGGAAGCTTTGACACACTGACAAGTCTACTGCTGCCGGTTTGCCAGATTATTTTAGGTGGAACCTGGCCGTGATATACACTAACACTGAACTTACAGTAAGAACATTATTCCATTTTTTTTTTATTCTCTTTTGTTCTTTCAGATGACCTCAAAGAGAAGGTCTTATTTAGGTGTTCTTTAATGAAGAAAGTAAGTGAATTTTGGGAGGGAAATATCTAGCTGGACTTCATATATATTTTTTGTTTGTTTTAGTGTACTTTTGTTTATAGTTACATTTCATTGATGTCAAACAAATACTGATCTCTAAAAATGTCAGTATAAATATGCAGTTTCAGTTTTGAATAAGTAATGCATTCATATGAATACTTTATATGAGTAGCTGACACACTTGTGTAAGTAATTAACACATCATATTTCAAAAACTGTAAAATTTCTCTTCGGGGGTTAGGATTCATTAGGGCAGGGGTCCCCAAACTTTTTTACACAGGGGGCCAGTTCACTGTCCTTCAGACCATTGGAGGGCCGGACTATAAAAAAAACTATGCACACTGCACATATCTTATTTTAAAGTAAAAAAACAAAACAGGAACAAATACAATATTTAAAATAAAGAACAAGAAAATTTAAATCAACAAACTGACCAGTATTTCAATGGGAACTATGGGCCTACTTTTGGCTAACGAGATGGTCAATGTCCGGTTCCAAATTGTCCATATTGCTAGCCGGAAAAATGATGCAAGTGTGCGGCACTGCCACATACAGTACTCCAGGAGCACAGGATGCATCCGCTGACCACCAATGAAAGAGGTGCCCCTTCCGGAAGTGCGGTGGGGGCCGCAGTTTGGGGACCCCTGCATTAGGGTTTCCTATCAAATGTTTTTTGCAGTCCTGCTAACCTGCTAGTTAACATACCCGGAATGCTGTTGCATTTCTCTGGTCGGGACTGAGATTCAGCACCTCTTCGTTTTTAAAAAGTTTATCTTTTTCTCTTTTTTTTTTCTGTAAACTGTCAGGTCATACACTTCTTCTACATTTTTCTGTTGGTCTTTTTCCTATGGATTTCTAACAGCTTTTTTATGTACTAGGGAAATTAGTCTATCAGTTTTTATATGAGTTACAAATATTTTTTCTCGTTTCATTGGTCTTTCAACTGTGCATGTAGTATATTACGTCATGGAGAATTTTACTTCATGTTTTGGCGTCAAATGCATCAGTCTTGTCTTTTGAGTTCTGGTTTTCAGGAGTGGTTGAAAACACCTTCTCCATAACTTGAAATTAAACAAAGTGCTCCTATTTTAATTCTGATATTATAACTTTATGATTGTAGTATCCTAACATTTCGGTATTTGATCTACTTAGAATTTACCCTGATATATGGTGGGAAATATGATTCCAACTTTATTTTTTCTAAATCCATCTTTTATAAAATAGCCCATTTTTAGTGATTTGAGGTACTACCTTAATTATGTGATACTTTCCCTGATTTTTGGGGTCTGTTCTTGACTTTTTGTTTAATTGGTCAGTCTTACTCTACATATTCCAGTACCATAGTTTCATTATCAGGGCTTTGTATGTTTATATCTGTTTGGGTCAATCTTCCTTCATAGCTCTTCTTTCAAAGTATTTGTAACTAGTATTGTTTATTGTTTCACATAAATTTTAGAATCAGCAGTAGCTAGTGAGGCATGGAGGACCAAAGGCAGCTATCCGAAGGTAGGGTAGAAAGATAAAATGGGAATGAACTTAAGCACTCAATACTAACATGAAGAGAACTTTAGAATACTCCTCAAGACACAAATGAAGACTTGAGAAAATGGATCAAAACAGCCTTGAAATAGAAACATTCAATTTTATAATGCTATAAAGATGTCAATTCTTCCTGAAGTAATTTACAAATTTAATGCAATCCTAATACAAATACCAACAGAGTTTATTGTTGTTTATGTGTTGACTTTAGTGTAACTATGTACTAGTTCCAGGCAGAAAAATAATAAAATAAGATGATCAAAATTGTTTCAGTTCAGTGTTGTGAGTGAGGAAGTTAGTCTTTTATGGTTTCCTTTGATTACATTCTTGTTCTAAGAAAATTTGAAAGTCTTCATATTAAGGAGACTTATACTGACTGAGTCTGCTAGTATCACTTGGAGTAATTAAATGTAAATGTTTGTTTTGAACTTTATTTTTACATACTCTTAAAAATGAAATAGAATTCTCTTAATGACTATGTCAGAGTTAGGTACATTATGTTTTATTATAGTATTTAGCCAATTTCCCATTCTGATCAGTCCTCAGAAGAAAGATAACTCATCAAAGACCTACTATAAAATAACTTGTTTCAATATGTAATATAACCTCTACAAATATAACCGCTACAAATATAGCGCTACCTATAAAATCATCCATATACAACACATTACAGGCCTACTCCTCATCTTACGAATTTCTTATTGAAATTTGTTTTAAGATAGAATAGAAAAATTTCCCCATATAGAACTCTAAAAACTTCAATTTTCTGTAAAGTAGCATCTCAAAATTTTGGTTTACAGCCTAGCTTGGGTAGTGAGCACTTGAAGGGTAATTTTTTTTGTTATTTTTTTAGGGAAACATTGTAGCCAAAGATCAGGTAAGACTCTTCTTCATGCTGGTTACAAGATTAATTCCTAGTTACCTTTGGTAAGAAAATAAGTCACACAACAGACTCAAACAGACGACAGAACTTTCCAACAAGATTTTTAAAATTATTATTTGAAGTAACATTATTGACTCATGTTAATTGATATGAAAGTTGATAACTGCTTATTTTCTATCTTAACTTTTTAGCACCTGCTGCTAAAAATCAGACTTGTTTCACTTTCTCTCTCCATGTCAAATGGAATGGATAAAAAGGTTTGCTCACTCACTTTCTGTGGACACAGCCTGGTCACTGCCCTCTCTATAAAGTATGAAATATATAAAATATGAAAATGATTGACAGTGATCCAATTACAGCTTTTTTTTTCTGAATTATAATTCTGTAAGGAGGTTCTCTCTTTGTTTTACCAGGAGTAGTAGCATGCAAACATTCTCACGACAAGGAACAAAATATTAAGATAGATTTTAAAAATCTCACTTCTCTTGACTGCTTTTATAGTACTGTATGTGAATAATTGTATGGTAATGGAGACCTTGCATTATATTCTTGTATCATTTATGCATCCCATATATGTATATTGATAAAAGAAGCATAGACTTTAATAATTTATCCCTTCCAAGCCATTCAGCCGGCAGAGGCAAGGTCCAGAGGCTCCCTGACACTGCTGCTCTGAGGAAATTACTACATAAGAAACCATCAAACTTTGTACGGGGTGATTACAGACTTGCAGAAAGTCTCTATCTGAGATGCAGGATACAAATACTCTTAACATTTAAGGTTTTCCTCGATTATTGTTTAGATTTTGTATTAGTGCATAAAAACTCAGTCATTTCTTTGAAATGATTATGTGCAGAAAAACAAAATGGCTCTAAAATTCATCTGGTAAAATAAAAATATGAGAATATGAAAGATAACATTTTTTTTATAATTTTATTTTTTTAATGGGGTGATATCAATAAATCAGGATATATATATTCAAAGATAATAAATCCAGGTTATCTTGTCATTCAATTATGTTGCATACCCACCACCCAAAGTCAGATTGTCCTCTGTCACCTTCTATCTTGTTTTCTTTGTGCCCCTCCCCACCCCCTATTCCTCTCCCATTCCCCCCTCCCCCCCGTAACCACCACACTCTTATCAATGTCTCTTAGTTTCACTATTATGTCCCACCTACGTATGGAATAATACAGTTCCTGTTTTTTTCTGATTTACTTATTTCGCTTCGTATCATGTTATCAAGATCCCACCATTTTGCTGTAAATGTTCCGATGTCATCATTTCTTATGGCTGAGTAGTATTCCATAGTGTATATGTGCCACATCTTCTTTATCCAGTCATCTATTGATGGGCTTTTTGGTTGTTTCCATGTCCTGGCCACTGTGAACAATGCTGCAATAAACATGGGGCTGCATGTGTCTTTACGTATCAATGTTTCTGAGTTTGGGGGATATATACCCAGTAGAGGGATTGCTGGGTCATAAGGTAGTTCTATTTGCAGTTTTTTGAGGAACCACCATACTTTCTTCCATAATGGTTGTACTACTTTACATTCCCACCAACAGTGTATGAGGGTTCCTTTTTCTCCACAGCCTCTCCAACATTTGCTATTACCTGACTTGCTAATAACAGCTAATCGAACAGGTGTGAGGTGGTATCTCATTGCCGTTTTGATTTGCATTTCTCTAATAGCTAAAGAAGATGAGCATCTTTTCATATATCTGTTGGCCATTTGTATTTCTTCCTGGGAGAAGTGTCTATTCATATCCTCTTCCCATTTTTTTATTGGATTGTTTGTTTCTTTGTTGTTGAGTTTTATGAGTTCTTTGTATATTTTGGATATTAGGTCCTTATCTGAGCTGTTGTTTGAAAATATCATTTCCCATTTAGTTGGCTTTCTGTTTATTTTGTTATCAGTTTCTCTTGCTGAGCAAAAACTTCTTAGTCTGATGTAGTCCCATTCATTAATTTTTGCCTTCACTTCTCTTGCCATTGGAGTCAAATTCATAAAATGCTCTTTAAAACCCAGGTCCATGAGTTGAGTACCTATGTCTTCTTCTATGTACTTAATTGTTTCAGGTCTTATGTTTAGATCTTTGATCCATTTTGAGTTAATTTTTGTACAGGGGGAGAGACTGTAGTCCAGTTTCATTCTTTTGCATGTGGCTTTCCAGTTTTCCCAGCACCATTTATTGAAGAGGCTTTCTTTTCTCCATTGTGTGTTGTTGGCCCCTTTATCAAAAATTATTTGACTATATATATGTGGTTTTATTTCTGGACTTTCTATTCTGTTCCATTGGTCTGAGTGTCTATTTTTCTGCCAATACCATGCTGTTTTGATTGTCGTGGCCCTATAATAGAGTTTGAAGTCAGGTATTGTTATGCCCCCAGCTTCATTCTTTTTCTTTAGGATTGCTTTGGCTATTCGGGGTTTTTTATAGTTCCATATAAATCTGATGATTTTTTGCTCTATTTCTTTAAAAAACGTCATTGGAAGTTTGATGGGAATTGCATTAAATTTGTATATTGCTTTGGGTAATATAGCCATCTTGATTATATTTATTCTTCCTAGCCAAGAACAAGGTATATTCTTCCATCTCATTATATCTTTTTCGATTTCCCTTAACAATGGTTTATAGTTTTCATTATATAAGTCCTTTACATTCTTTGTTATGTTTATTCCTAAGTATTTTATTTTTTTTGTTGCAATCGTGAAGGGGATTATTCTTTTGAGTTCCTTCTCAGTTGTTTCATTGTTGGCATATAGAAAGGCTATTGACTTCTGTATGTTAATTTTGTATCCTGCGACCTTACTGTATTGGCTTATTGATTCTAGTAGTCTTTTTGTGGATTCTTTGGGGTTTTCGATGTATAGGATCATATCATCTGCAAAAAGTGATACCTTTACTTCTTCTTTTCCGATATGGATGCCTTTTATTTCTTTGTCTTGTCTGATTGCTGTGGCGAGAACCTCTAGTACCACATTAAATAAGAGTGGAGAGAGTGGACAACCCTGTCTTGTTCCTGATTTAAGGGGGAAAGCCTTCAGTTTAGTGCCATTTAATATGATGTTAGCTGATGGTTTATCATATATGGCCTTTATCATGTTGAGATATTTTCCTTCTATACCCATTTTGTTGAGAGTCTTAAACATAAAATTGTGTTGTATTTTATCGAAAGCCTTTTCTGCGTCTATTGATAAGATCATGTGGTTTTTGTTCTTTGTTTTGTTGATATGGTGTATTACATTAACCGTTTTACGTATGTTGAACCATCCTTGAGTTTCTGGGATGAATCCCACTTGATCATAATGTATTATTTTTTTAATGTGTTGTTGTATTCGATTTGCTAGTATTTTGTTTAGTATTTTAGCATCTGTATTCATTAGAGATATTGGTCTGTAGTTTTCTTTTTTTGTGCCATCCTTGCCTGGTTTTGGTATGAGGGTTATGTTGGCCTCATAAAATGTGTTTGGAAGTATTGCTTCTTCTTCAATTTTTTGGAAGACTTTCAGTAGAATAGGAACCAAGTCTTCTTTGAATGTTTGATAAAATTCACTGGTATAACCGTCAGGGCCTGGACTTTTATTTTGGGGGAGGTTTTTAATGGTTTTTTCTATTTCTTCTCTACTGATAAGTCTGTTTAGGCTTTCTGCTTCTTCTTGACTCAGTCTAGGAAGGTTGTATTTTTCTAGGAATTTATCCATTTCTTCTAGGTTGTTGAATTTAGTGGCATAAAGTTTTTCATAGTATTCTACAATAATTCTTTGTATATCTACAGTGTCCGTGGTGATTTCTCCTCTTTCATTTTGGATTTTGTTTATATGAGTTCTTTCTCTTTTTTCCTTGGTAAGTCTTGCCAAGGGTTTGTCAATTTTGTTGATCTTTTCAAAGAACCAGCTCCTTGTTCTATTAATTTTTTCTTTAGTTTTTCTGTTCTCTAATTCATTTATTTCTGCTCTGATTTTTATTATCTCCTTTCTTCGGCTGGTTTTGGGTTGTCTTTGTTCTTCTTTTTCTAGTTCCTTAAGGTGGGAAGTTAAGTGGTTCACTTGGGCTCTCTCTTGTTTGTTCATATATGCCTGAAGCGATATGAACTTCCCTCTTATCACTGCTTTTGCTGCATCCCATAGATTCTGATATGTCGTATTGTCATTTTCATTAGTCTGTATATATCTTTTGATCTCTGCACTTATTTCTTCTTTGACCCATTCATTTTTTAAAAGTATGTTGTTTAGTTTCCACATTTTTGTGGGATTTTTTCCCTCTTTTTTGCAGTTGAATTCTAGTTTCAAGGCTTTATGATCAGAAAATATGCTTGGTACAACTTCAATTTTTCTGAATTTGCTGATGTTGTTTTTGTGGCCCAACATATGGTCAATTCTTGAGAATGATCCATGTACACTGGAGAAAAATGTATACTCAGTCACTTTGGGATGAAATGTCCTGTAGATGTCTATCATATCCAGGTGCTCTAGTGTTTTGTTTAAGGCCACTATGTCTTTGTTGATTCTCTGTTTGGATGACCGATCTAGAGCCGTCAGCGGTGTATTGAGGTCTCCAAGTATGATTGTATTTTTGTCAGTTTTTGTTTTAAGATCAATAAGTAGCTGTCTTATATATTTTGGTGCTCCTTGGTTTGGTGCATATATATTAAGAATTGTTATGTGTTCTTGATTCAGTGTCCCCTTAGCCATTATGAAATGGCCATTTTTGTCTCTGAGTACTTTTCCTGTCTTGTAGTCAGCATTATCCGATATGAGTATTGCTACACCTGCTTTTTTTTGGATGTTATTTGCTTGGAGTATTGTTTTCCAGCCTTTCACTTTGAATTTCTTTTTATCCTTGTTACTTAGATGAGTTTCCTGTAGGCAGCATACAGTTGGTTTTTCTTTTTTAATCCATTCTGCTACTCTGTGCCTTTTTATTGGTGAGTTTAATCCGTTTACATTTAGTGTAATTATTGATACTTGTGAGTTCCCTATTGCCATTTTATATCTTGCTTTCTGTTAGTTTTGTGTCTTGTTTGATCCTTCTCTTTCGTTTTTCTATCTTTTGTTTTTATTTGGTTGTATTCCATACATCTTTCCTCTGTTGCTATCTTTTTTATCTCATGTGCTTCTGTGGTGGTTTTTTCAATGGTGGTTACCTTTGAGTAATGAAAAGGGTCCCTACCCTGTTCATTGTAGCGAACTATTTTGTGAGTACTTTTGCACTCCATCGTCCTTTGCTACTGTTAATCTCCATCTTCTCCCCCTCTTTCTTTTTGTTGTTGTCACAGTTTAAATTTGGTTTTATTGTGTTCTTCTTGGAGCTTTTACTTGTGGCTCTGTTTTTTTTTGTTCTTTGTATCTTATTGGAGAACCCCCTTTAGTAATTCCTGGAGTGGGGGTTTTCTGATGATAAATTCCCTCATCTTTTCTGTATCTGTGAATGTTTTTATTTCTCCTTCGTATTTGAAGGATAGCTTTGATGGGTATAGTATTCGTGGCTGAAAGTTCCTCTCTTTCAGGACTTTAAATATTGGGGTCCACTCTCTTCTAGCTTGTAGAGTTTCTGCTGAGAAACCTGATAATAATCTAATGGGCCTTCCTTTATATGTTGTATTCTTCTTTTCCCTGGCTGCCTTGAGAATTTTTTCTTTGCTGTTGATTTGTGTCAATTTCATTATGATATGCCTTGGAGTAGGTTTGTTGGGGTTAAGAAAACTTGGAGTTCTGTTTGCTTCTTGAACTTGAGGCTTAAGTTTTTTCCACAGGCTTGGGAAGTTCTCATCTATTATTTGTTTGAGTATGTTCTCCATTCCATTTTCTCTCTCTTCTCCCTCTGATATACCTATTATTCTTATGTTATTCTTTTTGATGGAGTCAGATAATTCTTGTAGGGCTATCTCATTTTTTTTAATTTTTGAGTCTCTTTCTTCTTCTCTCTGTTGTGCCTCAAGTTGCTTGTCTTCTATTTCACTAATCCTCTCTTCTATCTGACCTGTTCTATTAGCTAAGCTTGTTATTTCGTTTTTCAGCTCGTGAATTGAGTTTTTCATCTCTGTTTGATTTGTTTTTATAGTTTCAATTTCCTTGGACATATATTCTTTGTGTTCATTGAGTTGTTTTCTGAGCTCCCTAAATTGCCTTTCTGTGTTTTCTTGTATATCTCGGAGGATTTTTAGGATTTCTATCTTGAATTCTCTGTCATTTAGCTCCAAGGTTTCCAATATATTAAATTTTTTCTCCATAGATTTTTCCTCATCTAGCTGTGTTACCTCTCTTTCTTTTGTATCCATGATATTCGATTTTCTCTTCCTTAATGGCATCTGAGGGTGGTTTTGTTGATAGTATTAATGAGATTTAATAAAGAATAAAAAGTTAAAAAAATAAAAAAAAAAATCGAAAAGAGTTGTTTTTTTTAAAAAAAAATTAATAATGAAATAAAGAAATTAAAATAAAATAAAAATTTTTAAAAAAAGGAAATTATTCCCCCCCTCCTTTTTTTCTCTTCTCTCCTCTCCCCTCTTTTTTGAGAAAATCTTGTGGTGGACTGTGAATTATAACAAACAATGCCTGTGATGGAGGGCCTGAATTGGGGAAAAGTAATAAAGGGGCAAAAAAAAAAAGAAAGAAAAAAAAAGAGCATGTGAACCCACAAAAAGCAAATAAGAAAAAAATTTGGGTCAAGAATAAAATGATTTACTTTTAGGTGTTGGTTGTCTAATAGTTATGATGAGAGGAATAAGAGGAAAACGGAAAAATGGGGGGACAAATTAAAAAATTACTATTGTATTTAGTGGAACAAGAACTAGATAATATGGAAAAAGGTGAAGTAAAAACCCCCCAAAATGCCACAAACATAGGTTTGAGTCCCAGATAAGATAATTTGTTTGTTATTGAGGTTTGAATGAGAGGAGATGTAAAGGAGAAAGGAAGAAACTAATATAGAGGGAGAAAAGAAAGAGAGAGAGAGAAAGAAAGAGGGAACCACTAAAAGAAGAAAAAAGAAAGGAGAGAGAGAGAGAAAGTTAAGGGTTTTGGAGTGCAACCCTCATAGAGAGAAAGGAAGAGAAGAGAAAAGATAATGGGAGATGTAACACTTATGGGTAGTGTAGTTCAAGGAGAGGAGAGAGTAAGACTGGTAGAGAGTTAATCGGCCAAATTGGAGGAGGAAAAAAAAGTATCAAGAATGAAGATAAGAGAAACAAATGAACAAATATAATAAAATGTGATAGGTTATAAAGTCTGCAGATTATTCTTGATTTTGAGAGGTTATCTTCTTGCTTTTTCTTTTCTCTCCCTCTTCCTGGTCGGTGACTCTGTACCCCGGGTTCTGCCCCTTTGGCACGCTCAGGTAGAGTCTTGCAGTTGATAAGTCTCTATGGCAATGTCATGTATTGTGCTTTAGTCTCGTTGGCAGTCGAAGCTCATTAGCATTTATAGGCTCCGACAGTAAGAGAGTCCGTATTCCTGGAGCCTTTCTCCTAGTCTTTCCTTCCTTGATTAGTAGCCTGATAATCCAGCTATGGGGTTGCTGCTGCCTCTGCCTGGATAGTAAGAGGCTCAAAGAGCTGGCAACTCCCCACTCTATTTCCACTCAGCACAGGGCTCTGGGTAAGGCTCAGTCAGTCAGAGCTGCTAGCATAATCAGGCGGGCTTTCCGCCCACTCAAAGACCTCTGGCTCTGCCACTCTGTCCGGTAGCACAAGCGGGCGCCTACTTCCGGGGCGCTTGGAGGAAACTCTCACTCACTGTCTGTGACCAGGATATCCGGCCAGCAGTCTCACACTCTGAGTGA
This sequence comes from Saccopteryx bilineata, assembly GCF_036850765.1. Taxonomy (NCBI): domain Eukaryota; kingdom Metazoa; phylum Chordata; class Mammalia; order Chiroptera; family Emballonuridae; genus Saccopteryx; species Saccopteryx bilineata. The sequence continues at coordinate 170,274,036 of NC_089490.1, read as the reverse complement.
AACCCCCAACCGCAGGGAAAAGTTGCAGCGTTGGAATTGAGTCTCGCTCCGTCCCCGTGCGCGGCTTTTGCAAGGCGCTGGGGCGGCTCGAGATTCCGCTTTGGCCCACACAAAGGCCCCTGACTCTGCCCCTCTGTGTGATAACACGGGCGTGCACTGCCGAGGCACTCGGAGGAATTGCTCACTCCTTATCTGCGCACACAAACCAGGATATGAGGCCGGCCGCGGTTCCCTCTGAGTGAAACACCCTCCAGCACGGAAAATCTCCACCGTTGGAATTAGTTTTCACTCCCTCCCGTGCGTGGCTTTCCCAGGGCGCTGGGGCTGCCCAGAGACTCTGCCCTCGGCCCACAGAAAGGCCTCTGACCCTGCCTCTCCGTGGGGCAACACGGGCACCCACTCTCGGGGCCTAGGAAGAAATTCTCGCCCACTAACTGCGCACCGACCAGGAGACCGGGTAAAATGGCCGCTCCGCTTGTCTTTCTTTGTTTGGGTTTGGCACGAGTGTTAGCTTGTATTGCCCGGGTTGCCACAGGATCAGATTTTCCTCGGCTTGGATCTGTGTGCCACAGCCTGGTTCGGCCGTTTGTGCCACGGTGGCCTGGATCTATTCACCCCCTTTGCCCGCCTCAGTTTCTATATTCACAGTTACCAGAGAAAGCCGCCCTGTTTAGGTTAGAGAGGAAGGAGGAGCATTTCTTACTCCCTATTTCCTTCGGGGTTTGGTTATATATTTAGCCAATTTTTCACTCAGTCATACCTTTGGGTGTATTGCGAAGCATCTGGAAGCTCCAAGTATAGATTTTTCTGTTTCTGGTTGAAGATCTTGTTGAGTTTTGGGGGAGATTTATCGGTATCGCTTCCTACCCTGCCATTACTCTGACGTCATCCGAAAGATAACATTTTTAATACAAGATGAGGCAGAGCTGGCCTGACAAGGTGGTGGCACAGTGGATAGAGTGTCGGACTGGGACGCGGAGGACCAAGGTTTGAAACCCCGAGGTCGCCAGCTTGAGCGCGGGCTCATCTGGTTTGAGTGAGGCTCACCAGCTTGAGCCCAAGGTCGCTGGCTCGAGCAAGGGGTCACTCAGCCTGCTGTTGCCCCCCCAGTCAAGGCACATATGAGAAACCAATCAATGAACAACTAAGGTGCTGCAATGAAAAATTGATGCTTCTCATCTCTCTCCCTTTCTGTCTGTCCCTATCTGTCCCTCTGTCTCTCTGTCACACACACACAAAGATGAGGCAGGGCTGTTCTTGTCAAGCAATAAAATAGTAACTTCCTGTTCCACTCTGCTGTGAGCCAGCATTTCCCTCTGCTGGATTATTCCTGTCACGTTTCAGGACATTTCATCTTCAAACCCTTGTAATTCCTCATTTCCCTCCTGATACGGTTCCACATCTCACTGCCTTTATATATATAGTTAAACCTCTAAAACATTTTGTTTACACCTCCTTAATTCCCCATATCTTTTCCACTTTAACGCGAGTGGCGTCCCTTTCCCCATCACTAGGTCGAAAGTGGCAGTTCTGCTAGACCAGCCACGGCAAGGCATTCTTTCCTGCCCCAGTTCCTAGATGTCGGCGTTCTCACAGCTGGCTTCCCTTCCTGCTACTGTCTCCTCCCCGGTTGTCTTGCACCCCTAGTTTCTCTCTCACTTCTCTGCCTGCCTTTTCAGGGTCACGTGTTGACTTCTCTGTTTTCACCTGTGTTCCGTTGCAGTGGCCTGCAGGGCCTCCGAATCTGACTCATCTACCTTTTATTCTCATCTGATACTCCTCTCCCCTCTTCCACCACTTTTATTCACACTGAGTCTCTTGTTTCTGCTCACATCCAAGATATTTCCCACCTGTCAGAGCCCCACACCTGCTGCTCTCTGCTTGAAATGCTCTCTCCTCGATGCCTATCACGAGTGGCTTCTATCCATCATGTCTCACTTAAGATGACTTTTCCTGAATCCGCTCATCTTTGGAAGTACTCCCTTTTCTTCTTCAGCAAGCACAACAGTTTATATGTTTTATAAAAATTCACATAGTTTGGATTGCCTGTTATTTGTTTATTAACTGTCTATTTTGCAAGTTGTCTGAGGGAAAGGGATCGTATCTGTATGTTTGGATTTTATAATCACTTTATGCATGGTACCCAGAGTACTGCTTGACCCCAAGTAGGAGCGCAGTGCTCAACAGTTGAATAAGTAAAAATGGAAGCAGTATAGTACCCGTAGAATAACAGGCCCACAGGACACCTGAGAACCCATTACAGATAAGGATGTACTACATGTACAATAAAGTAACATGAATTAATGGATGCACGGAAATGACAATTGGGATTATTTGTGTGACATTTGGACATAAATCACTTTACTACCTTATGGCAATAGAAACTCCAAAAGAATTAAAATGTTGAATATAAAATGCCAAACAAATAGAACTGAAAGAAAATAAAATGTAATATCTATCAAATTTTATGGCAGTGAGATGCTTTTTAAAACCTAAAAATGCTATAAGAAATAACAAAAGAAAACATATTAAATTTAAAATCATTAATATATCAAAATAGAAAGTCCTCATAGGTGCTGGTTGGCAGGTGAAGTTTGGAGAATAAATTTCCCAGCAGAGTTGAACGTATTCTCACCCTACAAATGAACAGTTTCACTCCTACACATATATGTTGAGAGAAAATCTTGACTTATAAGGACAAAGGATAAACAGGGATGATTACAGCTCACTGTGTGGGAGAAACGCTAGAAAATGACTTCAACAAAAAGTATCAATTCATAAGTTGTGATGTGTTATATAATGGAATTCTGTACACTAGGAAATGAGGCTGCAGCTCCATGTAGATGAACCTTAGAAATATTATGATCAATTAAAGAAGTTTGCAACAGAAAATATAGCACAATACTTTGTAGTATAAATTCTGAAAACCTGCAAAACAAAATTATGTGTTGTTCAGGAATAAATACACGTGTAATAAAAGTATGAAGAGCTGTAGTGATAAGCGTCAAGTTCGGAGTAATACCTCATGGGAGGTAATGCAGAGGAAGGGGGTGTGATGCGGGTGCGGACAGAAGTATTGATCATGTTTTATTTCGTAAAGGCACATAGTGGCTACACAGGGCTTGATCACGTTACTCTTTAAACTGTTGCAGGGGTAGTCAATCTTTCTCTACCTACCACCCACTTTTGTATCTCTGTTAGTAGTAAAATTTTCTAACCGCCACCGGTTCCATTTTATAAAGTAGGGAAGTAACTTTACTTTATGAAATTTATAAAGCAGAGTTACAGCAACTTAAAGCATATAATAATAATTACTTATCAAGTACTTTATGTTGGATTTTTGCTAAGTTTGGCAGAATAAATCTTTATAAAACAACTTAGTGTAGTTAAATCTATCTTTTTATTTATACTTTGGTTGCTCCGCTACCGCCTACCATGAAAGCTGGAACGCCCACTAGTGGGCGGTAGGGACCAGGTTGACTACCACTGAACTATTATCTGTGGCTGAACTATTTATCTTATTTTTTGTAAAAATCAAGGACTAAAAGTATTGTAGATAAAATGCTGCAAAGCTAATATTTACTACATGAAAATATGTAGATTATTAAAAATTATCTGAGAGCCACATAGTTAAATGAACCAAATGATTGAGCAAAAAAATCACAGGTCTAAAGAAATAAAAATATGCTCAGGCTCAATAACAAGCAAAGGAACATGAGGCTCAGTTTTCAGCTGTTTGTAAAAAATCTGAAATATTCCTTGCTGCCATGGTGTATCCATGCTTTGCAGAAGTGAATTTCCTTCTGAGAACCTGTGCTCAAAAAATGATCACTAATATAATTGTTATTGTCTTTGCATTATGGAATTAGAGGCCTTTTTCCTATTTTACATAATTCTTTTTAAATATCACTTTTAATGTTTAAAAAAATAAAGGGTGCATTTACACCTATTGGTAGTATAGTTATAAATTAGCAGTGTTTCCTAACTGCTATTTCTTTATAACCAATTCACCTAGGAAATGACATTTAAATTCTTCTAATGGATTATTTTGTTCTGTTTATACAGATATATAAATTTATAGTTTTCTGTTTTCTCTCCAGGAAAAGAAAGAACGGCAGGAAAGAATTGACCGGAAAGAAAAGAAACGCCATTCCTTTCTGGAACAGGAGGCACTTCCTCCGTGGAGCCCTCCGAGCAGAATTGTGTTCTCAAAAGTGTTTCGATAATTCTACTTACATTATTTACTTGTTAGTTCAACATAGATTTAAAAGTATTTATTCAGTTATTTATAGTTAAAAAGAGTCTATGATAATTGAATGCCAGCCACTTCTGCTGATTATGAAAAAGATGCTTTGGAGCTTAATCAGTAAAAGCATTGAAAGCATTATTTTGAACTGTAGATAAACTGCCTCAGATGAAAAGCTAATAATTATCAGATTGCTCTTACCTTTAAAATACATAACCTTTGTCTTGTCCTGATGATTCTTACAGTCAGATGATCAATCAGTGATCACTTTCACTATATTGTATATGTTATTTAAATGTGTTTATTCTCAATAATAGGGAAACCATCAGGTATAATTATTATAGAAATAATTGAATTTATATATGGCGGTGCATCTGGATTCAGGTTTTTATGAATGGTCGCTGGGGCGTATGCATATATTATTTTTTCTAAGATTGCTCTTTAGCTCAAAGCAGTTGCATTTGTACTGTGCAAGCTAGAATTGTGGTCAATTGAGACAATTCAGGAGGACGCTAATCATTGAGGTATTTGATTTGAGAATTCTGCTTTGTGTTTCACTATGAATGAATTTTATGTGTTCTAGGCTTACATGACAGTCATGGAAACTTTATAATGAGCAGACCTCTGAAAATTGTCTTTTTAAATTCTATCTCGCTTTATTATTTCAGTGATACCAAAAAGATATCAAGCCCATGGTAGTGATATACTTACACATTATTTATGGGAATTGCACAAGAGTTCAAAGTCATTATCACTATTGTTATTTTCCAAACTAAAACCATGAAGGTGATAAAGGCAATTTTTGTCCTCTTAACTAAGCCAGAGTCTTGAAGCTTATATTTGGAAGTCAGCTGTATGGGAAAGTAATTGTAGAATATGTTCAAATAGTTTTTACTTGTTTAGATCTCTGCATATCCTTATATTAATTGGACTCATACTTCAACTGATAAGCAGTTTATGACAGACCAAGTGAATGCTCTAGGAGATGAAATGCTACCTTAGCCAAATGCAATGTGATGATGGATGAGAATAAGCAGTTACTATTTATTAAGCACCTGTTGTATCCTCTCTGCTGGATCTTTACAAATGATATTTCTCACCTTTACAACAACTGTTCAGGGTAGGTATTATTAGCCTCATTTTGCAAATAAAAGTACTGAGACTCAGAGAACTCAAATAACTTGCCCCATATTTAGTATGTGATTAGGTTGGAATTAGATAGAACTGATTGAGTTGGTCTCCCTCCAGAATCCACATGCTCATTTTATGGCTTCACGCAGCCTCAGAGAGTTGTGAGTTCACCCAGACCTCTGTAGAATATCAGTCTTACACACACACACTTACCTCGCAGCTCCTACAATCATGTATTATTGTCCAGAGGTGATCCTTCCCTTAAGACATAGCTGTTTGTTAGTAGAGATGGTGGACCTCATTAGATCTATAAAATAAAAAGAGAATTTATCATATCTAAGGAGTTGGTCAAATGCCTTGTACCTGGTATTAGAATGTTAGAAAGCCCAGCAGGTGTTGGAATGTAAGGTGTGAGATACTCACTCAGGAGTTCCCACTCTGAGAACTCACCTTGCTGCGGTGTATGTGGAGGATAAGAAAGATGTCATGGGTCCCTTTGTAAGGTCGTGTCGGTGCTGTAGATAAATTTTAAATTTTTCATAAATGGAACTAGAAGCCTTTTTATACTGCCTGAACTAAGAGAATAGTGCATGAGATTGGCATTATTACCAGCAACAAGTATTCTCAGCATGGAATTTCGGGCTTGTCATTCATCTGTGTGTCTCCCATAGTACCAAACACAGTGCCTACCAGAACGGATTGCGATGCACTCATTGTATGGAATAGCTGTTCAGAGCTAAAAAGACATTTGCACATTTCAGAGAAGTAAAAGGAAAAAATAGAAAAAAATTTATGGCTGTTTTTAGGGCTGTAAAATAATAGATTTCACATTAAAAAGTTAAACTTTCTTATCTTCTACATTATAATATTTAGTGGGTTACCACTGTCACCTCATAGTTGTCAGAGTCGAGTGCAATTAATGTAAGGTATACGGCACATAATGACTTAATAAATATTGATTTCATTTATTTACTACTGTAAGCCCTCTACTCCCCCACTTTGTGTATGTGAAAGAAGGTTAGGTTAACGTAGATGGTTTTGATAATGGTTATTTGACATTACACGTTTTTTAGCATATAAGAAGCGATCTCTGCGTTCCTGGTCAGTCTAGGCCACAGCACTCAGAAGAGAATATGAGGGTGACCTGTATTTAGGGACCTTCCAAGAAGAAATCGAAATACTAATTTCTTAGTGTTGCTTTGTGAGGTAAGATAAAAATGAAAATTGAGATGTTTGCAAAGACCTAACAAGTCATTTCCTCAAAAAGGGATTTGTCTGTTTACAACAAGTGGTGCTGATTAAATTATCTAGCTGATGGAAATCAACTTCTCTCCAGTAGAAGAAATAAAGCTGAATTTTGAGAGCCGGGTGAAAATACAGTATTATTTTTACCTTTTGAGATTCCAAGGGGAGAATCCAACCTGGAAATATCCTCCTGAATATATTGATCCATTTAAGGAGGAATGGTTTCCTCATGTCTCCTTTAAAAGTATCAAATGTCAGTGTACATCAGCGATTTTCAACCAGTCTGCCACAAGAAGTTTTAGAACATGCAGTACCTGAGTATTTAGTCAGGGGCACTGACTTATTTTCCTTTGGTTGTCAGATTTTAAAAATGACACAATAGCCCTCTGGTGTGAATGAATTAAAATTATAGCTTTTTTTATTTTTGTCAGATTGGCAAAAAATATATTTTTTGGTGTGCCGCAGGATTTTACAAATTAGTTTTTGGGTGCTATGAGATGAAAAACAAAATTTTTAATGTAGATATTTGCTAATTTTCATTAATTTATAATATAAAGGAATTTTAATTCAAATTAAGGACATAGGGTAAGTTTATAGATTTTCAGATTAAACTTCTAGTTTTTAAATTGTATTATCACTTGAAGAATGCTGACACTGCAAAGTAAATGGGAATTTAGTGAATATTTGAAAACATTATTGAAAAATATTTCCCCAGAAATTTAAATATTAATACTAAAAAATAAGTTCTTATGCAGAACTTAAGTTCCATAATAACCAAGAAAATAATAGTGTTACATAAACAATATAGCATTTTTAGATCAGAAAGAGGTTGAAGTTTTCTAAGTGAAAGAAAATAACTGTTCAGGGATAGCAATATTCCAGTGGTTTGTAATGCATCACATTTTGAAAATGTTAGCAGGTACTTAAATTGTTTTAAATAGTATTGAAACTGATATTTTTCACAGTTGCAAAACAGTACCTGAGAGTAGTTTAGGTATCCACAGTTCTCTGTACCTTAGAGTGATATAACCATTTATCTAAAAGGGATTTTAATAATTTGTAAACCTGGCCCAAAATCTTTTTCCAAGTTGAAGAAACTGATTCCCCAAAGCTTTGACTTTCCCAAGCTCATATAACAACTACAAGGAGCTGTAGTTGGAACTCTGGTATCAGATTTCCCTGTTATACTCTGTCCACCATTCTACAATTTTGGAAATCTGATAAAACCTTCACACTAGTTTCCCCCACACACACACTAGTTTTTAAAACTGCAGTCATTATTGGTTGATTTTTATCTTTTATCCTCTTAGATGTGTCATTTTTCCTCTGTCTTTTCCATAATTACCCACCAGATCAAAGTGTTTGGGCCCCTACCCTGCCACCTTAAATGTGAGGAAAGCTACAGTTTCTTCCGTCCTAAGTCATGGGTAAGATACAATAGAGAAAAGGAATTTCACAAAATAGCGGAAATTGCATGTTAGTCAAAAAAGTTCCCAAGAGTAAACTAGTACAGAAACGTATTTTCCTGATTTAATCTTGGCTCTGGTTTCAGTAGTGCTACATTAAAATGTATTTAAACCCATTATATGCAAAGCAAAAATATTACCAATTTTCCTGCTTCTGAAATACATTGGCTGACAGAATAATCGATACTGTGTAAATGCTTAACTGGAGATCTCTGAATTCTTTTACTTTAAAACTTCATGTGATTTATTATTTTGACACATGTTACAAGTAATTGTATCGATATAATGTTAAAGGATGAACTAGATTCTTGGTGTTGAATGTGGGATATTTTTTAAGAATTATTTGAAAAGATGTATTTAATGTCTGCTTTTTACTAGCATATTTTCATATAATGCTTAATTAAAGGGAACCAGTCAAGATTTATTTTATTGGGTAGTATTATTTATTGACTGCCAAAATTTAATTTTACAATGTTAGGAAATGTGGTGTGAGTTTATTTGTGTGCTAAAGATGAAATAATGATATTATGTTGACATATTGACATACCTTTTATTAGAAATGACTACTGGAAATTTGAATATAAAACTTTTTTTCACTCAAAACATTACACAAGCCCTGGTCAGATAGCTGGGTTGGTTAGAGCATCATCCCAAAGCACAAAGGTTCCCAGTTTGATCCCCAGTCAGTGCCCATATAGGAAAAGATTGATGTTCCTGTCTCTACATCTTTCTCCCTTCCTCTTTCACTAAAATCAATAAATAAACAAACAAAAAAATTCCACAACTTGCAGCGGTAATGTAATTATCAAATCATTAGAAAATGCAAATAGCAAAAATTACTCACACTTCCCTCCCATAAAGATAATCATAGTTAACATATCATGTATTTGGTTTTTAATTTCCCGTTCATTTTTCTTGGTACTGAAAGAAGCTGAGAATGAAGAAGATAAATACAGTTTTCTCTCTTTTTCTCCCTCTGTCTGTGTCTGTTTCTGTGCTATCCATATGTGTGTATACATATGTGCATGTATATTATACAATATAGGTACATGCACATACATGTATGTATTTAAACATAACCTATTTTTATTCTTTAAAATAAAAATCAGGTTAAACTATACAGTTGGAAACCAGACTTTCTGCTCAAGGGTAAATAATGAACATAGTTCCACACTATCACACTTTTCCAATAGCAGGGGTATAGAAAGGAGTGGGAATAATCTCTGATGCTGCAACTACAATTAACTTGTTTTTGGACAGTGTTTTCTGACGTGTTTACTATAGTAAGTAACAATACAGCCATTATTGTCATCAATAACCTTGTTGTTAGAAATGGTGGACCTTTAGAATGGGAAAAGAATTTGTAATATTTAAGGAGTTAGTCAAGCTTCTTTTATCTTAATATTAGAATGTCAGAAAACCCAGCAGGTTACAGAACGTAGACTATGAGATAGTCACTCAGGATGTTCAAACTCTGAGAATTAACCTCACTGAAGAGTGTATGCAAGATAAAAAAGATATCATGGGTCATTCTGCAAGGTCACATCAGTGCTAAAGGCAAATAAAAGAAATTTCATAAACTAGAAACCTTTTTATACTGCCAGAACTACTAGACATGCAATGGGAGTTGTTTAATGGACATAGAATTTTCACTTTGCAATATGAAAAGAGTTCTGCAGATTGTTTGTACAACAATGTGAATGCATTTAACACTATGAACTGTAAACTTTAAAATGCTTCCAATGGTAAATTTTACCCCAGTTTAAAAATCGCAAAGGAAATCAGACAAATGAGCCAAAAAAACAAACAAACAAAAAAAACATCTATAGAAAAAAATACAGAGAAAACTTCATGCCTTATGATAGAATATGTATGAGAAATAGGATTTGTGGATATGACATCAAAGATCATATTTTCCATGAGTGGAATCACACAGCTTACATTCTAGGGACAAGGGAGTTAACATCATTTTAGTTTGTAAAAATACTCTACACTGTTCTATCATCAAAATAGGTGAAAGTAAAAAAAAAAATTAAGGTTGGCTGATAAATGTTTTGAATAAAATACTGGAAGCCACAAAAATTAATTTCTAAGAATTGATAAAATGCTACACTTGATTTCAATAACCAAATTTGATGTTTGCTGTACTTATAAAGAAAATAAGGATGTTTGTTTAAAAACATTATTGGTTAGTACTGCAGGAGTAGATTAAAATAAATGAAGAAAAAAGCCACCAAGTTATCCAAGCATACCCTCAGCAGTTTAACAATGGAACATTTGTTTATTCTGAAGAACACAGGTAATGGGCCCTAGGGGCCTCATGGTATTAATAACACCTGCAAAATCAGAAGCAAATAGAATAAATGACCTTTCCCTGAAGCAACTCTTAATATTTGGTGTAATCCTCTGGACATTTTGTAAAATATATGAACAAATAGTAGAAGAATGTGCAAACTGTGGGAACAAGGAAGCTATTGCATGAAATGTTTGAGACTGATCATCTGCGCACATCTGTTCCTATTAGTGGAAGAAATGAGATGTTCTCAAGCTCTTTAAAGTGGAACGAGACTGGGAAAACGTGACATTATGTTAGGGTGATTGGTGACTAGAGGCGATATTCAGATGATTTTCCAATAGCCTTCTTGGGTGTATCACCTCCTCCCATTTTATTCTCAGGCTTCCACAACCCCTGAGGGCTGACGCCACCAGATCACCACTGGGAAGAGTGGTGAGGTACAAATTCGATTTCCCGCTACCCACTGGCTTTCTTGATATGCTAACAATCATTCAGCAACAGAAAGAGCCTTTCAACCTATAAAAGCCTGAAGTTATTACAATAAGTTAGTTTTAAGAACTAACACATATTGAGAAGAACATGGAATTGTAGGCGCTGGAGATTTTACTCAGTTACATCTCTTGTACTCACCAAAATCCTCAATGAAAAACAAAACAATACAAAACAAATTGTTTGCTTATATTGTTTAAGAACTACTCTGAGGGTGGGTGGTTTGTTGGGCTCTTTTGTTTCGTGTTTCTCTGAACAACTGAAGTTCAGTGGAACCTGTTTGTACTTTGTCGTTGAAACATGGGCTGTTAACTTATAGGCACATGATTTTCAAGTTATAGGAGCTGGGTTTTTTTTTCAGCATCAGTGTGAATTGATGCTTTCTGTCTCATTAAAGTTAAAATTTTTCCACCAAAAGATATTTTCTTGGCATCTTCCTTCTGAATCTCATGTTTCTTCTCTGCTCTAACCCAGGTCATCTAATTTTCTTTTTGTAGTGACTGTATAAGATAACACTAGTTAACTTAATAATACAGGTTTCAGGTGCCTGATTCAACAACACATCTCTCAAAGAAAGATCTTCCTGTTCCCCTTCAGGACCACAAACATGTCCCTGCAGACGACCAGGCCATCAGTTCATTCTTATCAGATGCTGATACCTGCAAGGAAAAACGTGAGCTTCAAATCTGCTAATTCATGAAGGAAAAAAAGAACCTCAATTTGTGAAAACTTTTATTTTAAATTACATTTAGGTATGTACATCACCTCAATTATTTCTAGATTCAGTCTTTAATATTTAAGTTTTCATTCTCATATCAGGAAATTTTGGCATCAGGCAGTATGATAGACAAGAGTTAAAATAAGGCAGAGATGGTAAATTCTATGCCCTAGGTTAAGGCTTTGAAAAAGACCGTTTTAAAGTAGGTTTACAGAATTAAATCACTATGTTAATCCTAAAGCTGCTGGATTTCTGTTTTGTTTACCACTGTGTAACCCCAATTCTTTTGACAGTTGGCTTAAAAATCATCACTCCCAGTCATGGCTCTATATTTCAAATTCCAGACTGGGATGTAGTATATAGCTAATGTGATTTAGAGTCCAGAGCAAGGTGTTTCAGAGCAGAAGGGATGATAACACAGCCATGGGCACAGTGGTGTGCCAAGTGTATTCACTGCCCTATTGTATTTGTAGAGAGCCACTGCGTCTGAATGTGCCGGCTTCTGTGCAGCTGAGAGCAGAGGAAGGGCCCTGCTCGGCCTTGAGTGACCTGGCAAGGCAAGGTCACTAGAACAACTTGAAGGCTATTCGTGACATTGACTCCAAAAGCAGGGCCAGCGGTGACACGATAGTGTCAGACTGGGATAACAAAGGACCTGGGTTTGAATCCCCAAAAGATCACCAGCCCGAAAACAGGGTTGGGGTCATTGTGTCTGCATCAGAGCACAATGTCCCTCCTGGCCCAAACTCTTCCTATGTCTCTGTGTTTTCCTGCATCCTCTGCCACCCCCGCTCAGGTCTTCACTTCCCGCACTGGCCGTGGCAGTATTGGCCATCACTCGTGGTCTCCGATAGAACATTTGTTTCAGGTCACCCCTGGGAGCGAGCACACCCACACAATGCTCTGTGGCGTGGCTTCCCGAGAAACAACAGCTCCATGGGCATCAGCTGTGGTCGGAAGTGTCCCCACAGAACCTGCTCCTCTAATAGCCATTTCTACTTTGGAAAGACCAGAAACGCTCATTGTGGGAGGGCACCATTATTTCTTTCTTTACAGAAAGATGTTTCTGACAGGTTAAAAAGAATTAAAAGCATGTAGAGAAAGTTGACAGTTTGTACATTTCATGTTTAGAGGTCACTTAAGCCAATCAAAATTAGGAGTGTGGGCCCTGGCCGGTTGGCTCAGCGGTAGAGCGTCGGCCTGGCATGTGGGGGACCCGGGTTCGATTCCCGGCCAGGGCACATAGGAGAAGCGCCCATTTGCTTCTCCACCCCGCCCCTCTCCTTCCTCTCTGTCTCTCTCTTCCCCTCCCGCAGCCAAGGCTCCATTGGAGCAAAGATGGCCCGGGCGCTAGGGATGGCTCCTTGGCCTCTGCCCCAGGCGCTAGAGTGGCTCTGGTCTCGGCAGAGCATCGCCCCCTGGTGGGCAGAGTGTCGCCCCTGATGGGCGTGCCGGGTGGATCCCAGTCGGGTGCAGGCGGGAGTCTGTCTGACTGTCTCTCCCCGTTTCCAGCTTCAGAAAAATACAAAAAAAAAAAAATTAGGATTGTGGAAACTTTCCACTTCCTCCTGCAGGGAGCATAAAACCAGGAAGCAAACGTGGAGCCTTCACTTTGCAGTGAGTGTGCAAGGTCTGCTAAATAGTGCCATTTGTACATGGTACATGGACTCGCCTCCTGGACTCTGAGTCTAATGTATGGATTTCAAAATCATTACTTGCTGCTTTGACTAATTCCCCAAATTTGGACATGTTCCCCCAAATACGTGTTTGTATTATTTATGTCTGTTGTAAAGTATTAGTGTAACTGTCGACTTTAAGCTTTGTTTTTAAAAAAATGATACTGGTGGGAAGATTAAAAACGAAGATTATGCTCAAGAAATGAACTATTTTCACTTTTACCCACGACATAAGAAACTTAAATGAGAATACCTTTCTTTTTAGCTTTGTATTTTGAAAAAGATTTGGTTAGTGTAAATAAAAAACCCAAATGGGATGGTGGGTCACTGATTTAACTAAAAATTTTTTACACAAAGGGACATTCACCACAATGTTGTCACTATAATTAAGAGCAGAACTCCTGAGAGGAAATATTTGTAATATATAGAAAGAATAGTTATTATGCATAGTATAATACATTATGGACTCCTCTAAATAATAAAAATTTAAAAATGATTAATTAAAAAGAACACAGAGGAAAGTTCATAAGGGAGAAAGAAAACTAGAGGCATGGGAAGATACCATTTTCACACATTAGAGAATAGTAGTAAGGCAGAGACTTCTCGTTCTCAGCCAAGACCACTTGTTGAATGAAAGAATTGAATGTCTCAGCCCCTTTGCAATTAGAAGGGGCAAGTGATGAGAGCCCGTGGGTGGTGAGAGGAAACAAGAATGCTATTATTGGATTTGGATGTTTAAAAGTACAAGGGGTCCTCAGGTTCTGACAGTTCTATTCCTACAACAGTGACGTAACCCGCATTTTGGTGTAAGTCAAAACACAGCCTAACCTAAGTCACTTAGCTATCCTAACACAGTTGTACAATCATAATCTAGAACATAAAAATACAACAAAGCCACAGAAAAAGGAAAAGGACATAAATATACTGTGCTGTACACTATACTGTAGTAACAGAAAAAATGACAAAAAATGAGTGTAAAAAAAATTCCTTACCCTTATTCTTGTGGTTAGCTTGCACACTGGAAGGGGCATTCCAAGATGGGAGAGAGTGACCTATTGGGAGGAGGAAGCTGGAGAGGCAGAAGGGGCTGGTAATACTGGACCAGGTGAACCAGGATTGCCTAAGGCACATGCAGCAGATGCTGGAGATTATTCTACCTGTATTACAGATGTTTCATCTTGAGAAGCAGCTGAGGATACAGGATCTGTTGCAGGCCTCTCTACCTTCTTAAAGAATTGTTCCAGGCTAGTCTGGAACTTGTTTGCCCGCGTAGTTCGTAAATATGATGCTAACCACATAATCCAAAGCATGTCTCAATTTTTTCAAAATTTTTTATTTAAGCGAGCATTGTAAACTCAAAACATCATATGTCAGGATTGTTGGAACCCTAGGACTCCCTGTAATCCCTAGGCCCTGGCCAGTTGGCTTCATGGATGGAGCATTGACCTGGTTTAGGGGTGTCCTGGGTTTGATCCCCAGTCAGGGCACACAAGAGAAGGGACAATCTGCTTCTCCATCCTTCCTTCCTCTTTTCTCTCTCTTTCCTTCCCACAGCCAGTGGCTCGACTGGTTCAAACTGTTAAGCTGTTGGCCCCTGGTGCTGAGGATAGCTCTGATGAGCTGAGTATTGGCCTCAGGTGCTAAAAATAGCTTGGTTGATTAAGCATGGGACCCAGATGAGGGTTGCCAGGTGGATCTCAGAGCACATGCAGGAGTCTATCTCCCCTCCTCTCACTTTTTAAAAAAATTATATTTATATGTGTGTGTGTGTTCATGCATGCGTGCACACATGCATGCACACACACAATATAAAATCTCTCTTCTGCAATATTCTTAGAGAACATTGATTCCAGATGGTTTATTGCAAGATTAAGAAGAGGGGATTTTGGTGAAAGGCAAATAAAATCTTGGTTGTAGTAAAGCACTAGGATACAAGAGTTATGTAGATATTTAATTTTTGTGACACCATAATACAGTTTTGACTGATATGAAAAGTAAAACAGATTGGTGGTATCCAATGGGAGTTGCTGCGTGGAGAAACAGGCACCACTGATGATGAGAGTATAATTTGGTACAGTCGTTTTGAGGCTCAATTTAGCAATTTATGTAAAAATCTCAACTCTCATACCAGTCAACCAACAGTTTCACTTCTAAGTTTCTATCAAAGATATTTTCACACACAAAAAAGATATTTTTACAAAAGTGAAAAAGGATGCTTTTTGCACAAAATTTTAAACCTACTGAAAATGAGCTAAACATCCACAGATAGGCAAAATGGTTTGTCCCAAATCTATGTGCAATAATAAAGAATGTTTATATTTATTACAGTAAAACATCCTTGATATATTAAAGTGAACAAGCAAGTAATAAACGACACACTTCTTATAGTTTCTGCCTTATACCCAGTAATCTATAGAGGAAAGGAAATTTTAAAAAATAAACAAAACAATGCTGTAATCAATGGATAGATGTGAGATACAGGGAGAAAAGTTGAATGGTACTCACTAAACCAGTGGTAGTCAACCTGATCCCTACCGCCCCCTAGTGGCCGTTCCAGCTTTCATGGTGGGCGGTCGCGGAGCAACCAAAGTATAAATAAAAAGATAAATTTAACTATAGTAAGTTGTTTTATAAAGATTTATTCTGCCAAACAGTGAAAATTCGACACAAAGTACTTGGTAATTATTATTATATGCTTTAACTTGCTGTAACTGCTTTATAAATTTCATAAAGTTACTTCCCTACTTTATAAATCACCATTACTGTGGAACCGGTGGGTGGTTAGAAGATTCTACTACTAACAGAGATACAAAAGTGGGCGGTAGGTGTAAAAAGGTTGACTACCCCTGCGCTAAACTATTGAACAGGGTTGTTTGTCATGAATGGGGAAGGAACGGGGAAGAACTCTGGGATTTATTTTACGTATTTCTAAGTCATTAATATTTGTTATGACTAGCATATAAGTTTTTGTATTTTAAAAACCTATCTGTGATAAAATATATTTTTATGATTTTTGAGGTAATTCATTCCTTAGCTTTTAACATTCATAGTAGAAATGTGACTGTAGCCTTTGGTTTCATTGCCAACAGATGCAAGGTATTTGGTAGTTGTGACTAGTCTTACTTCCTGGGAATAAACAAAGCTAAGTTATTCATTTGTAAAGCCAAAACAAATAAAAACAGCTATTAAATGGACGATATTTCTAGCTCAAGATGTTATGGGCCTATGAGCTTAATTCTTGCCCACTTCCAAACTCCAGTGAAATGACCCAAAGCATGAAAATAAAAAGCAATTTGGTATTAGTGTTAAAATAGTATTGGTTTCCTCGTATACACCAGAAGTAACAAGTGACTCCATCGGGGGAAGAATATTCCGAAAAGGGTGTAAGAGGAAAGAGTCCTCAGAGGCACCGCAACGATGCTCATCGGGGCTGGGGGAGAAGAGGGGCGGGATAGTATGCGAACACAAATCTTGATCTGACTGTACCTCCAAAACACACAAATTTCTCAGTACACTCACTCCCAATGAGTTGGAAATAAGGAGGCATGCCAAACGAAGACCAGAGGCTGCTTGGACTGGCCCCTGGAAAGGGGAATTCTGATTATTAGAGATGAGTCATCATCGCCAACTCCTAGGATTCCAGCCTGAAGGTCCCACGATGACCTGCCTTTGAAAACACCTGACTCCTGGAAAGCAAACCTTGTTTTTAATGAAAATCATTGTACGTTATGGCTTTCTGGCCAACACGTTTTACTAAATGATTGATAACACTGTTGCCAGACATACATCTCTTCTCTCAGTTCAAATAGGAAAGTGTAGACAATATATCCGGGATGACTGATATACAGCCTGACTAGAAGCAGTACTTGCCTCTAGTTTTTAGTTTCTGTGTAAAAATGGAAAACACCATGGCCTTACACCAGCTCATGCAAGAGAGTCCGAGTAGGCATAATTCTGATCCGAGTGGTTGGACAACTCTTTGTGTAATTTAAAAAGCCATTAACAGCACAGTGAATTTTTTCTCAGAAAATAGAAAACAAAGTTAGCAATGACGAGTTGCCCTCTGTGCTTCTTTACTCGAGAGCAATCAGACTAAAGCTATTTACAGCACGAATATGTGCTCCTCCTTTATTAGTTTGGCTCATGCGTCTGCCGTGGGACTTAATACCCTGGCCGGCCGCTCGGTGTCAGCGTGTGGGCGGCAAACAAAGCTGCCGGCACAACCTCACTCCACCCTGCCAGGGTTTCTCAGTGAGAGGTCAGCTCCCGGGGGAAGAAACCCACAAGTTCAAGGAAGACGAGGAGAGAAGAAAGACTTTCTCTTACGTCTATCACTTTCAAAATCAAATCTAACTTTTAAATCTTATGCACCGACCCAACAACAAACACTTTCTTTTCCTTCTTAAACTAAAACAGCATGGCTTTGGGAGCATGAATTTTTATTCGTACACTTAAAAGGAATCTCAATAAAGGATCTTAGAAATAAGTGCAGATCATTTTAAATGAGCCTTGCAACAGGGGAGGTGCCTTTCAACTAAGGCAGAGTATGTTTTGAACTCTTGCAAATGTTTTAGATAAGCCCTATTTCTTTCACTTTTCTTCCCTTGCCTCTGCATGTGAAGACACTATTTTTTCCACGGATTTTTGACTGAAGTTTTGGAAGCTTAAGTTTATGGAATGGTATAGGTTTTGAGTTCCTGGGTGTTGTGTAAACTAATCACCAGTTATGAGAAAAGTTTCTCCCATTTTGGTGCATATGACACCAAATCACCCAGCATGATGATCTTAATGTTGATTGGTAAAGAGAAATATCATAATCTAGTACTGTAGTGCAGTGGTCCCCAACCTTTTTTGGGCCACGGACCGGTTTAATGTCAGAAAATATTTTCACAGACTGGCCTTTACGGTGGGATGGATAAATGCATCACGTGACTGAGACACGCATCAAGAGTGAGTCTTGGATGTAACAGAGGGAATCTGGTCATTTTTTAAAAATAAAACATTGTTCAGACTTAAATATAAATAAAACGGAAATAATGTAAGTTATTTATTCTTTTTCTGTGGATCGGTACCAAATGGCCCATGGACCAGTACCAGTCTGTGGCCCGGGGGTTGGGGACCACTGCTGTAGTGAATAAGAAAGAGTGACAAGGCGTTAGTTGACTTTAACAAAGAAAGGAAGTGAGCAGCATTGCCTATTGGTTTGGGCTTCAGAAAGCTATGCTTTTTGAGAGAAAAGGGAAAGTAAATATCCTAGAATATGCACCAAAGTTCAATGAAGATACCAACTGCCTTGGAATGTATCAAAGCAGTGGGTAACGTTATAGTTTTGGAATGAATAAAATTAATTTCTGTTACTTAGCTGATAGGGTGACCCTGGGTAAGTAACTTACATTTTTGGGACCCCACTTTCTTCATTGCTTAATTGAGAATATCTGTTATCTCATAGAATTGTTTTAAGAATTAAGTGAAAGTGAATTTAATCACTGTAAATGCTGAACACACAGTGATTATTCAATGAGTTTGAATATTACCAACTTCTTGCCTGTTTTTGAGAAGAGTATGGGAGAGAAAACTGCCACGTCTTGACAGTATCGGGGTAAATTATGCCCCTAAGCAGGAATCTGGTTTTGGATAGGACAGTAAGATGTTCTCAGAGAGCAGTGTGAGGATGTGGAATATTTATCCAATGGCCAACTCAGAGCCCACAAAACCCACTGGTAGCTTTGGGTATGTGGGAAGATCAGGTTCACACCACGTGGGGAAAGGAATCCTTGTGGTAATGGGAGAAACAAAAGTCTTTCATGAGTGTCTGTGGTAAATAGCTTTATAACATATTTCACAATCATTCTATTATTTTTAAAAGTTCTAATTATGATTTAATTACCACCTCCTCCATTTGACCTGTCAAGAAGTTGGTGGACATGGGGTAGTCATGACATAGTACCATGAACATTTAAAGCAGGGGTAGTCAACCTTTTTATACCTACCGCCCACTTTTGTATCTCATCAGTAGTAAAATTTTCTAACCGCCCACTGGTTCCATAGCAATGGTGATTTATAAAGTAGGGAAGTAACTTTACTTTATAAAATTTATAAAGCAGAGTTATAGCAAGTTAAAGCATATAATAATAATTACTTACCAAGTACTTTATGTCGGATTTTCACTAAGTTTGGCAGAATAAATCTTTATAAAACAACTTACTATAGTTAAATATATCTTTATTTATACTTTGGTTGCTTAGCTACCGCCCACCATGAAAGCTGGAACACCCACTAGTGGGTGGTAGGGACCAGGTTGACTACCACTGATTTAAAGTATAAATTGGCCTGAATTTTCTAACTATGAGAAAATGGGGGATTTGGCAATAGGAACTACCTCTGCCAAAATATTTGCACTGACTTTGATTCACCTGGAAAAAATTAAGTAAGAGAAGCCAAACATGATAAAAGTAGAACTATAAATAAACTTGGGCCTAATTCACCTAAATAAATCCAACCATTTGAAACATAAAACAAGATGACTATTGAATTATGTAGTCATCTGGTGCATTTTATTTAAACATGCATCCAAGTTAGGGTTTTTTGGTTCACCTATTAAGTCTCTAGTGTTTTGTTGATGTGCCTTATCATTTGTACACTGCTTCTCTCTCCCAGAAATTATGTACATTCATGCTTATTCCAGTAAAAGAAAGTTATAATACAGGGTAAAACAGCGTTTTACAGAATTAGTCAAGCAGTCAGGTTGTATGATATAACTCTTAGAGGAATGCATTAAGGAAGTACTTACTGGAACAAGTGGAAATAATCACAGACAAGTGGAAGACGTAGATGTGCCAATGAAGGTCTGTGATAAGGGCAGGTGCCATTATAGGATGGAACTTCCCAATCCCCCCATTCTGAAGCTTGAAAGTTTTACCCTGGAGATCTTGTTAATGCGTCTATGAAAATTTTAGCGGTTTTTTAAATTGCTAATTTTTTTTTACAGGTCGTGCTTTTAAAGAACTGTATGCTGCACATTTTGTAGGAAGAAAATTACTCGAAACAAGAGGATCCAAAAACCTACGTTTCAAAAATCATTAAGCAATAAAGAAAGCACATACTAGTCATTACAGATGTTTGCACAAAGTAGAAGCCTCACTGGTTTTTAGAGATCCTAGGTCGGCACAAATGAAAGATCACATTAAGGGTATTTTCCCTTGAGGAAGTTCTGTACTAAACAGCTAACCTAATAAATTATACTTTATTGTAAGCAAGTATTAAATCTTTATGAATGTATGTTATAGGAACTAGAACTGTTTATGTAATATCAAGTTTATTGATATATTATCATCAATATATTTGGGTTTTGATCTCATTCTAAAACGATATATTCCTGTTTTCAAAAGGATTTTTTTTTAATCCCATAAGGACCAAGTCCACAGAACTTTAACTGCTAATTACCATTTGCTGAATATTTATTATGTGTGGCATAGCACACTAAGGGGTTTTTATTGATAGTATGTATCTGTAACAACACTGCACAGTAGGTTTTATTGTTCCCATTTCTAAATAAAAAACACTGAGGTGAAAACTAATTAATTAATTAATTAAATCAATATAATATAATCAAGATCCAGTATTAAAACCCAACTGTGCCTGGCTCCCAGGTCCCCACATATAAGTAGTGAGTGTAGAACATGAGTCATATAATGTATTGGATGGGTCAGTCATTTAGTCTTTCTCTCTGATACTTTTCTGGATGTAGAAGCCAAAGATATTACCTTATATTTTTGTTGGCTTATGTTTTAAATTTATGTTTCAACCCTTTCTTTCAGATCTAGAACAACCACATTTTATTAGTTTATTAATTAAAACAGATACACTAGCCTTTTTCTGCTTCACTCATATGGTTGGAAGGCAGGCTTATATAAAATTGTTTCCAAATAAGGAGCAATGTAACAATGTATTGAGACCCCAAGCTCTTATTCACCATGCTCAGACTTAACTTGATCTATTAAAGAGTCATCTATGACTTCCATGAAACTTGATACCTATCACTAAATATTGCTTTTCCCTGGTAATCTGACTGTCTCATCAGTTTGTAGTCCTAGTTTTTTTTAGGTGGAGGTTTTCTTACATAATAACATTATATTCATTTCATAAAAAGTTCTTTGCAAGCCTTTCAAATTTTAAATCTTTTAACATCAAGGGTTTACTACTTTCCTAGAGCTGCTGTAACAAAGTATCACCAATGAAGTGGCTTAAAATAGGGAGTGACGTCACGGAAATGGCGCCGTGAGCAGCGCGTCCAACAGATCTCCCCTAAATCACAACAAATTTATCAACTAGAAACAGAAAAATTTATCCTCGGAGCATTCCGGAGTTCCACACAAACTGAAAGCGAAAGGACTGTTATCACTTGAATCTGAGAGACGAGGGTGTGGAGGAAGCTACCGCAGCGACGTTCATTCAAGCCGCGAGGGAGTGCGCCTGTGGTGAGTCAGCCCACACTCAGGAGCTGCGAGCAGCCGCGGGCGCACGCCCAGTCAGGTTGCAGAGGGAGCACCGCCCACACTCGGGAGCCGCGAGCAGCCGCGGGCGAGCACCCGGTATGGTTGCAGGGCGAGCACCGCCCACACTCGGTAGCAGCTAGCAGCCACCGGCGCGCGCGCCCGGTCCGGTTGCAGAGTGAGCACCGCTAACGTTCCCAGCTGCCGGCGCACTGTGAGTGAGAGTCGCCAGCCACCGGTGCCCGGAGCACCCCATTCGCGCGCGTGCCCTGGGCATTCCACACTCCCAGAGTGCCTTACTGGCCCGCACACCCAGGGTGCCCCATTATCCTGCGCCTGGTGCGATTCAGCCGCCAGCGGCAGGGCGAGCGGGAGAGGCACCAGGGAGGTCTTCTACTTGGGAGATTCTCTCCGTGGGTGGGGCACCTCACCCAGCCATTCAAGCTAACAATCAAGCGTTGGGGGAGGGGCGCACGCAGGCAGCCTAAAATACCTTCGGGAGCACAGCTGCGACCCAATCACTGAAATTAGCTTAACCCATGAAATCTGCGCACCCTCGGTTCTAATTGATAAGATCTCTCTCAGTTCAGCGACCCAAGACAAGAGGCGTGATATTTTTTACTGCCTCTCGCTAAAGGGGCGGGGGCAACTTCTGATTGATAGAGCCTCCATATTCAGGGATAAACGCTAACAAGAGGGACTTGGCAGATAATAAGATCTATACTACACTAGTCGCAAGCAGAGACTAGTGCCTCTTCTTCCCAGCCAAAACAGGCTACAAAGTGTGGAAAGCCTGGGTTGAGAGGTCCAACTGAATGCTAGGCGATGAACAGTCACCTTGACAACAATTTGACTCCCACCCCCGCCTGATTACACTGGAGGCCCTGACTGCCAGAGCCTTTCCCAAAGCCTTGCACTGAGTGGGGATAGAGTGGGGATTTCCCAGCTCTTTGAGCCTCTTACTCCCCAGGCAGAAGCAGTTGCAGCCTTATAGCTGGATCACCAGGCTGCTAATTCAGGAAGGGGGGACTAGGAGAGAGAATCCAGGAAAGCAAACTCTCTCATCATTGGACCCTGCAAACGCCAACAAGCCTTTACTTCCAGCAAGACTAAAGCCAATTATATGACATTGCCATAGAATCCCATCAACTGCAAATCCCTACCTAAGTGTGACACAGGGGCAGAGCCTGGGGTACAGAGTCACCGACCAGGAAGAGGGAGAGAAAAGAAAAAGGAAGAAGTTAACCTCTCAAAATCAAGAAAAATCCAGACTTTACAACTTGTTCCACTAATTTTTTTTGTTGTTGTTGTTTGTTTCTTCTATCTTATTGCCTTTATTTCCTCCACCTCGGTCCTTCTATTCTCTGCCCATCTTATGCTTCCCTTTTCTTGAACTACGCTACCCATAACTGTTACATTTTATTTCTCTTCTTCATCCTCACCCTCCTTTAAGGTTATACTCCAAAACACTTAACTCTCAATCTCTCCTCTTTTGGTTTTTTTTTTTTTTGATTTGCTTTATTTTGTTTTTTTCTCTTCCTTTTTTATTACTTCCTTCGTTTTTCTCTTTTTCTTATTTTTTCCTTTCTATTCGTTTTTTCTTTTCTTGTTTTACTTTCCTCCCATTTAATCCTCAATCACGAACAAATTAGTTAATTTGGGACTCAAGGCTTTTTTTGGCTTTATTTTTCTTTTTTGCTTTTGTTTTTGTTTTTTTCTTGTTTGTTTATTTTTGTGGCATTTTGGGTCCTCCCAACCCAAGGTCTCCATTGCATTTAGTCTTCGCTCCACTTAATACAACAGATTTTTACTTATTTTTATTTTTTTCTTCTTTATTATTCTTTTTTTGGTCCTTTTTTCTGGTTCCCTCTCATCCCTCTCATTATATCTCTTAGTTGACCATCACTTACAAGCAAATCATCTTATGCTTGTCTAAAATTTTCTTCCTTTTTTTTTTTTTTTTTTTTTTGCATTTAGTAGGTCCCTACTCCCTTTTTTTGCCCCTTGAACTCTTCACCCCAAATCAGGCCCTCCATTATAGGCACGATATTTCCCTGAGGAGGGGAGAGGAGGGAAAGAGAAAAAATAAAAAAAAGGGGAAATAATAAATTATTACTGTTTTTTTTTTTGTGGGGTGTTTTAACTTTTTTTTTTTTTTTTTACTTTTTACTCTTTATTAATTCTAATTAGTGCTATCAACAAGACCACCCTCAGATGCCAATAAGAAAGAGGAAATCGAATATTATGGATACAAAAGAAAGAGAGGTAACACAAATAGATGTGGAAAAATCTATGGAGAAAAGACTCAACATATTGGAAGCCTTGGAGCTAAATGACAGAGAATTTAAAATAGAAATCTTAAAAATACTCAAAGATATACAAGAAAACACAGAAAGGCAATATAGGGAGATCAGAAAACAACTCAATGAACACAAAGAATATATTACCAAGGAAATTGAAACTATTAAAACAAATCAAACACAAATGAAAAACTCAATTCACGAGCTGAAAAACGAGGTAACAAGATTAGCTAACAGAACAGCCCAGATTGAGGATAGGATTAGTGAAATAGAAGACAAACAACTTGAGGCACAACAGAGAGAAGAAGAAAGAGAATTAAAAATAATAAAAAATGAGAAAGCCCTACAGGAATTGTCTGACTCCATCAGAAAGAATAACATAAGAATAATAGGTATATCAGAGGGAGAAGAGAAAGAAAATGGAATGGAGAATATACTCAAACAAATAATAGACGAGAACTTCCCAAGCCTGAGGAAAGAACTAAAGCCTCAAATTCAAGAAGCAAACAGAACACCGAGTTTTCTTAACCCCAACAAACCCACTCCAAGGCACATCATAATAAAGATGACACAAACCAATGACAAAGAAAAAATTCTCAAGGCAGCCAGGGAAAAGAAGAGTACAACATATAAAGGAAGGCCTAATAGATTATCATCAGACTTCTCAGCAGAAACTCTACAAGCTAGAAGAGAGTGGACCCCAATATTTAAAGCCCTGAAAGAGAGGAACTTTCAGCCAAGAATACTATACCCATCAAAGCTATCCTTCAAGTATGAAGGAGATATAAAAACATTCACAAATACAGAAAAGATGAGAGAATTTATCAACAGAAAGCCCCCACTTCAGGAAATACTAAAGGGGGTTTTCCAACCAGATTCAAAGAACAAAAGAAAACAACACCACAAGTAACAGCTCCACCAATAACACAATAAAACCAAACTTAAACTGTGACAACAAAGGAAAAAAAGGGGGGAGAGGATGGAGATTAACAGTAGCAAAGGACGATGAAGTGCAGAAATACTTATAAGATAGGGTACTACAATGAATATGGTAGGTACCCTTTTCATTACTTAATGGTAACCACCCTTGAAAAAACCACCACAAAAACACTTGACTTAAAAAAGGTAGCAACAGAGGAAAGAAGTATGGAACACAAACAAACAAAAACAAATGATAGAAAAACAAGAGAGAAGAATCAAACTAGATACAAAACTAACAGAAAGCAATTTATAAAATGGCAGTAGGGAACCCACAAGTGTCAATAATTACACTAAATGTAAATGGATTAAACTTAACAATAAAAAGACACAGAGTAGCAGAATGGATTAAAAAAGAAAATCCAACTGTATGCTGCCTACAAGAAACACATCTAAGCAACAAGGATAAAAACAAATTCAAAGTGAAAGGCTGGAAAAAAATACTCCAAGCAAACAACACCCAAAAAAAAGCAGGCGTAGCAATACTCATATCTAATAATGCTGACTACAAGACAGAAAAAGTACTCAGAGACAAAAATGGTCATTTCATAATGATTAAGGGGAAGTTGAATCAAGAAGACATAACAATCCTTAATATATATGCACCAAACCAAGGAGCACCAAAATATATAAGGCAGCTACTTATTGACCTTAAAACAAAAACTAACAAAAATACAATCATACTTGGAGACCTCAATACACCGCTGACGGCTCTAGATCGGTCATCCAAACAGAGAATCAATAAAGATATAGTGGCCTTAAACGAAATACTAGAACACCTGGATATGATAGACATCTACAGGACACTTCATCCCAAAGCGACAGAGTACACATTTTTCTCTAGTGTACATGGAACATTCTCAAGAATTGACCATATGTTGGGCCACAAAGACAATATCAGCAAATTTAGAAAAATTGAAATTGTACCAAGCATATTTTCTGATCATAAAGCCTTGAAACTAGAATTCAACTGCAAAAAAGAGGGGGGAAAACCCACAAAAATGTGGAAACTAAACAACATACTTCTAAAAAATGAATGGGTCAAAGAAGAAATAAGCGCAGAGATCAAAAGATATATACAGACAAATGAAAATGAAAATACGACATAGCAGAATCTCTGGGATGCAGCAAAAGCAGTAATAAGAGGAAAGTTCATATCACTTCAGGCCTATATGAACAAACAAGAGAGAGCCGAAGTAAACCACTTAACTTCACACCTTAAGGAACTAGAAAAAGAAGAACAAAGACAACCCAAAACCAGCTGAAGAAAGGAGATAATAAAAATCAGAGCAGAAATAAATGAAATAGAGAACAGAAAAACTATAGAAAAAATCAATAAAACAAGGAGCTGGTTCTTTGAAAAGATCAACAAAATTGACAAACCCTTGGCAAGACTCACCAAGGAAAAAAGGCACAGGACTCAAATAAATAAAATCCAAAATGAAAGAGGAGAGATCACCACAGACTTCATAGATATACAAAGAATTATTGTAGAATACTATGAAAAATTATATGCCACCAAATACAACAATCTAGAAGAAATGGATAAATTCCTAGAACAATACAACCTTCCTAAACTGAGTCATAAAGAAGCAGAAAGCCTAAACAGACCAATCAGCAGGGAAGAAATAGAAAAAACTATTAAAAACCTCCCCAAAAATAAAAGTCCAGGCCCAGATGGTTATACTAGTGAATTCTATCAAACATTCAAAGAAGACTTGGTTCCTATTCTACTCAAAGTCTTCCAAAAAATTGAAGAAGAAGCAATACTTCCAAACACATTTTATGAGGCCAACATAACCCTCATACCAAAACCTGGCAAGGATGGCACAAAGAAAGAAAACTACAGACCAATATCTCTAATGAATACAGATGCTAAAATACTAAACAAAATACTGGCAAACCGAATACAACAACATATTAAAAAAATAATACATCATGATCAATTGGGATTCATCCCAGAATCTCAAGGATGGTTCAACATATGTAAAACGGTTAACGTAATACACCATATCAACAAAACAAAGAACAAAAACCACATGATCTTATCAATAGATGCAGAAAAGGCTTTTGATAAAATACAACACAATTTTATGTTTAAGACTCTCAACAAAATGGGTATAGAAGGAAAATATCTCAACATGATAAAGGCCATATATGATAAACCATCAGCCAACATCATATTAAACGGCATAAAACTGAGGACTTTCTACCTTAAATCAGGAACAAGACAGGGTTGTCCACTCTCTCCACTCTTATTTAACGTGGTGCTAGAAGTTCTGGCCAGAGCAATCAGACAAGACAAAGAAATAAAAGGCATCCATATCGGAAAAGAAGAAGTAAAGGTATCACTTTTTGCTGATGATATGATCCTATACATCGAAAACCCGAAGGACTCCACAAAAAGATTATTAGAAACAATAAACCAATACAGTAAGGTCGCAGGATACAAAATTAACATACAAAAGTCCATAGCCTTTCTATATGCCAACAATGAAATATTAGAAAACGAACTCAAAAAAATAATCCCCTTCACGATTGCAACAAAAAAATTAAAATACCTAGGAATAAACATAACAAAGAATGTAAAGGACCTATATAATGAAAATTACAAAGCATTGTTAAGGGAAATCGAAAAAGATACAATGAGATGGAAAAATATTCCTTGTTCTTGGATAGGAAGAATAAATATAATCAAAATGGCCATATTCCCCAAAGCAATATACAAATTTAATGCAATTCCCATCAAAATCCCTATGAGATTTTTCAAAGAAATGGAACAAAAAATCATCAGATTTATATGGAACTATAAAAAACCCCGAATAGCCAAAATAATCCTAAGGAAAAAGAATGAAGCTGGGGGCATTACAATACCTGACTTTAAACTATATTATAGGGCCACGATAATCAAAACAGCATGGTATTGGCAGAAAAATAGACACTCAGACCAATGGAACAGAATAGAAAGCCCAGAAATAAAACCACATATATATGGTCAAATAATCTTTGATAAAGGGGCCAACAACATACAATGGAGAAAAGAAAGCCTCTTCAACAAATGGTGTTGGGAAAACTGGAAAGCCACATGCAAAAGAATGAAACTCGACTATAGCCTGTCCCCGTGTACTAAAATTAATTCAAAATGGATCAAAGACCTAAATATAAGACCTGAAACAATAAAGTACATAGAAGAAGACATAGGTACTAAAATGATGGACCTGGGTTTTAAAGAACATTTTATGAACTTGACTCCAATGGCAAGAGAAGTGAAGGCAAAGATAAATGAATGGGACTACATCAGAATAAAAAGTTTTTGCTCAGCAAGAGAAACTGATATAAAAATAAACAGACAGCCAACTAAATGGGAAATGATATTTTCAAACAACAGCTCAGATAAGGGCCTAATTTCCAAAATTTACAAAGAACTCATAAAACTCAACAACAAACAAACAAACAATCCCATAAAAAAATGAGAAGAGGACATGAACAGACACTTCTCCCAGGAAGAGATACAAATGGCCAACAGATATATGAAAAGATGCTCAGCTTCATTAGTTATTAGAGAAATGCAAATCAAAACTACAATGAGATACCACCTCACCCCTGTTAGATTAGCTATTATCAACAAGACGGGTAATAGCAAATGTTGGAGAGGCTGTGGAGAAAAAGGAACCCTCATTCACTGTTGGTGGGACTGTAAAGTAGTACAACCATTATGGAGGAAAGTATGGTGGTTCCTCAAAAAACTGCAAATAGAACTACCTTATGACCCAGCAATCCCTCTACTGGGTATATACCCCAAAACCTCAGAAACATTGATACGTGAAGACACATGTAGCCCCATGTTCATTGCAGCACTGTTCACAGTGGCCAAGACATGGAAACAACCAAAAAGCCCTTCAATAGAAGACTGATAAAGAAGATGTGGCACATATACACTATGGAATACTACTCAGCCATAAGAAATGATGACATCAGATCATTTACAGCAAAATGGTGGGATCTTGATAACATTATAAGGAGTGAAATAAGTAAATCAGAAAAAAACAAGAACTACATGATTCCATACATTGGTGGAACATAAAAATGAGACTAAAAGACATGGACAAGAGTGTGGTGGTTTCCAGGGGTGGGGGGAGGGAGGACATGGGAGGGAGGGAGGGAGGGAGAGAGTTAGGGGGAGGGGGAGGGGCACAGAGAACTAGATAGAGGGTGGAGGAGGACAATCTGACTTTGGGCGAGGGGTACGCAACATAATTTAATGACAAAATAACCTAGACATGTTTTCTTTGAATATATGTACCCTGATTTATTAATGTCATCCCAGTACCACTAATAAAAATTTATAAAAAAAAAAAAAAGAAGAAGTGGCTTAAAATAACAAAAATGTATTGTCTCATAGCTCAAGGGATCGGGAAGGCCATAATGCCTCTGACACGTGCAGGAGAGAATCCTTTCTTGCTTCTTTGTAGCTTCTGGTGGTTGGCTGCTGATCCTCAGCATTCCTTGGCTTGCAGCCACAGCATCTAACAGTCTGCCTCCATTGTCACATGTCTCATGTGTCTGTGTCTTCTCATCTTTTATGGACACCAGTTGTTTAGGATTGAAGGCCCACCCTACTCCAGAATGTCCCATCTTAATTCAATACGCATGTAGTGACCGTATATGCAAATAAAGTTATTTTTGAGGTTCTAGTGCTTAGCACTTGAACATATATTTGAGCAGGGACACAACTATTTAAATCATATGATGGCACCTGACCAGGCGGTGGCACAGTAGATAGAGTGTCAGATTGGGATGCCAAGGACCCAGGTTTGAGACCCTGTGGGCTCATCTGGTTTGAGCAAAAGCTCACCAGCTTGGACCCAAGGTCGCAGAATCGAGCAAGGGGTTACTCAGTCTGCTGAAGGCCCGGGATCAAGGCACATATGAGAAAGCAATCAATGAACAACTAAGGTGTCGCAATGCGCAACGAAAAACTAATGATTGATGCTTCTCATCTCTCCGTTTCTGTCTGTCTGTCCCTGTCTGACTCTCTCTCTCTGTCTCTGTAAAAAATAAATAAATAAATAAAAAATAAATCATATGATGGCAATAGCAACCTCTAATGAACACATCCCCAAATCCATAAATTTATATATTCTATGATAAACTTCAGTAAATCTATGCTGACCATTCAGACTTGCTTGAAAAGCTCTCTATTGAAGGATCAAAAATCTACATATTTATACTTTATCTGTTCTTGGAGTGAAAGTACTGTTACATAGTTTTTTAAGCCTTATATACTTGGTGGATTATAAAAATGTGTATGTGTCTGATTTAAAATGGAAAATGAACACGGCTGTTCATGCTTCCAGGTATGAAAAATACAATAAGTAATTTCTATTCATATTTGAACATAAAATTCAACTTATAAAAATTTAATTTAGCCTGACCAGGTGGTGGCGCAGTGGATAGAGCGTCGGACTGGGATTCGGAAGGACCCAGGTTCGAGACCCCGAGGTCGCCAGCTTGAGCGCGGGCTCATCTGGTTTGAGCAATGAGCTCACCAGCTTAGACCCAAGGTCGCTGGCTCCAGCAGGGGATTACTCGGTCTGCTGAAGGCCCGCGGTCAAGGCACATGTGAGAAAGCAATCAATGAACAACTAAGAAGATGCAACGCGCAACGAGAAACTGATGATTGATGCTTCTCATCTCTCTCCGTTCCTGTCTGTCTGTCCCTGTCTATCTCTGCCTCTGTAAAAAAAAAAAAAAAAAAAAAAATTTAATTTAAACACTTTTTAAGACAATGTGTTATCACTACTTTATTTTTAGGGATGGAATTGCACATTTTTCTTTGTATTTTTTGTACAACATTATTAGGTAGTTATTTTCCTTGAGAAGGTGTTAGTCATTATTCAGTATAAGTAAAGAGATTTAGTCTGAACTTTTCATTAATTTATTGTTTAATTCTGTCAACTCTGAGCTAATTGGAGATAAAACATGAATTACAAAACAGAAGCTTTGAACCTGTGCAAATAGGGTGTAGTCATTATGCTATATGTGCATTGCAATTTTCACTTCAGTTTAATGAGGTGGGCAAGAGGTTGCAGTGGAATTCACACAGAAACCATGTGTTTTCCCCTAAAAATCACGGGTAAGTCTATTTCATCTTGATTTTGATTCCATTTTTTTCCAGAGTCATTTAAATGTGCTTGTGCAATCACTAAACATAAACTCAATGTGGTTACTTAATGTCTTGCTTCTCTTGAGTCCTAAATATCACTTCACCTAGGTTTTAACATTTTGGGTATCTTATCTCAATATTTTCTGCCCTTTCATGGAAAAATTTGTTTTAAGATTCTCCATATCCTTTAACTTAATACACATTGGACAAAAGTGTGTGCCGGTAGTAAATCCTATACTTGTTTATGTTTATGTGTGTGTGGTTTTCTAGGAAATCTTTGGAATTTTGCCAACATATTTTTGTTTCTAGCATATGCGTTATAGGGTGACCTGCCTGTTTATTGCCTAATAGAATGCATATTTTGCTAGTAGATTGCTGCAGATGTTCATGCACTGTCTCTCATACTTTACATCAGGAGTCCCCAAACTATGGCCCGCGGCCCGCATGCGGCCCCCTGAGGCCATTTATCCGGCCCCAGCCGCACTTCCGGAAGGGGCACCTCTTTCATTGGTGGTCAGTGAGAGGAGCATAGTTCCCATTGAAATACTGGTCAGTTTGTTGATTTAAATTTACTTGTTCTTTATTTTATTTATTTATTTATTTAATAAATTTTTATTAATGGTAATGGGATGACATTAATAAATCAGGGTACATATATTCAAAGAAAACATGTCTAGGTTATTTTGTCACTAAATTATGTTGCATACCCCTCGCCCAAAGTCAGATTGTCCTCCTCCACCCTCTATCTAGTTCTCTGTGCCCCTCCCCCTCCCCCTAACTCTCTCCCTCCCTCCCTCTCATGTCCTCTCTCTCCCCACCCCTGGTAACCACCACACACTTGTCCATGTCTCTTAGTCTCGTTTTTATGTTCCACCAATGTATGGAATCATGTAGTTCTTGTTTTTTTCTGATTTACTTATTTCACTCCTTATAATGTTATCAAGATCCCACCATTTTGCTGTAAATGATCTGATGTCATCATTTCTTATGGCTGAGTAGTATTCCATAGTGTATATGTGCCACATCTTCTTTATCAGTCTTCTATTGAAGGGCTTTTTGGTTGTTTCCATGTCTTGGCCACTGTGAACAGTGCTGCAATGAACATGGGGCTACATGTGTCTTCACGTATCAATGTTTCTGAGGTTTTGGGGTATATACCCAGTAGAGGGATTGCTGGGTCATAAGGTAGTTCTATTTGCAGTTTTTTGAGGAACCACCATACTTTCCTCCATAATGGTTGTACTACTTTACAGTCCCACCAACAGTGAATGAGGGTTCCTTTTTCTCCACAGCCTCTCCAACATTTGCTATTACCCGTCTTGTTGATAATAGCTAATCTAACAGGGGTGAGGTGGTATCTCATTGTAGTTTTGATTTGCATTTCTCTAATAACTAATGAAGCTGAGCATCTTTTCATATATCTGTTGGCCATTTGTATCTCTTCCTGGGAGAAGTGTCTGTTCATGTCCTCTTCCCATTTTTTTATGGGATTGTTTGTTTGTTTGTTGTTGAGTTTTATGAGTTCTTTGTAAATTTTGGAAATTAGGCCCTTATCTGAGCTGTTGTTTGAAAATATCATTTCCCATTTAGTTGGCTGTCTGTTTATTTTTATATCAGTTTCTCTTGCTGAGCAAAAACTTTTTATTCTGATGTAGTCCCATTCATTTATCTTTGCCTTCACTTCTCTTGCCATTGGAGTCAAGTTCATAAAATGTTCTTTAAAACCCAGGTCCATCATTTTAGTACCTATGTCTTCTTCTATGTACTTTATTGTTTCAGGTCTTATATTTAGGTCTTTGATCCATTTTGAATTAATTTTAGTACACGGGGACAGGCTGTAGTCGAGTTTCATTCTTTTGCATGTGGCTTTCCAGTTTTCCCAACACCATTTGTTGAAGAGGCTTTCTTTTCTCCATTGTGTGTTGTTGGCCCCTTTATCAAAGATTATTTGACCATATATATGTGGTTTTATTTCTGGGCTTTCTATTCTGTTCCATTGGTCTGAGTGTCTATTTTTCTGCCAATACCATGCTGTTTTGATTATCGTGGCCCTATAATATAGTTTAAAGTCAGGTATTGTAATGCCCCCAGCTTCATTCTTTTTCCTTAGGATTGTTTTGGCTATTCGGGGTTTTTTATAGTTCCATATAAATCTGATGATTTTTTGTTCCATTTCTTTAAAAAATCTCATAGGAATATTGATGGGAATTGCATTAAATTTGTATATTGCTTTGGGTAATATGGCCATTTTGATTATATTTATTCTTCCTATCCAAGAACAAGGAATATTTTTCCATCTCATTGTATCTTTTTCGATTTCCCTTAACAATGCTTTGTAATTTTCATTATATAGGTCCTTTACATTCTTTGTTATGTTTATTCCTAGGTATTTTATTTTTTTTGTTGCAATCGTGAAGGGGATTATTTTTTTGAGTTCGTTTTCTAATATTTCATTGTTGGCATATAGAAAGGCTATGGACTTTTGTATGTTAATTTTGTATCCTGCGACCTTACTGTATTGGTTTATTGTTTCTAATAATCTTTTTGTGGAGTCCTTCGGGTTTTCGATGTATAGGATCATATCATCAGCAAAAAGTGATACCTTTACTTCTTCTTTTCCGATATGGATGCCTTTTATTTCTTTGTCTTGTCTGATTGCTCTGGCCAGAACTTCTAGCACCACGTTAAATAAGAGTGGAGAGAGTGGACAACCCTGTCTTGTTCCTGATTTAAGGTAGAAAGTCCTCAGTTTTATGCCGTTTAATAGGATGTTGGCTGATGGTTTATCATATATGGCCTTTATCATGTTGAGATATTTTCCTTCTATACCCATTTTGTTGAGAGTCTTAAACGTATAATTGTGTTGTATTTTATCAAAAGCCTTTTCTGCATCTATTGATAAGATCATGTGGTTTTTGTTCTTTGTTTTGTTGATATGGTGTATTACGTTAACCGTTTTACATATGTTGAACCATCCTTGAGATTCTGGGATGAATCCCACTTGATCATGATGTATTATTTTTTTAATATGTTGTTGTATTCGGTTTGCCAGTATTTTGTTTAGTATTTTAGCATCTGTATTCATTAGAGATATTGGTCTGTAGTTTTCTTTCTTTGTGCCATCCTTGCCAGGTTTTGGTATGAGGGTTATGTTGGCCTCATAAAATGTGTTTGGAAGTATTGCTTCTTCTTCAATTTTTTGGAAGACTTTGAGTAGAATAGGAACCAAGTCTTCTTTGAATGTTTGATAGAATTCACTAGTATAACCATCTGGGCCTGGACTTTTATTTTTGGGGAGGTTTTTAATAGTTTTTTCTATTTCTTCCCTGCTGATTGGTCTGTTTAGGCTTTCTGCTTCTTCATGACTCAGTCTAGGAAGGTTGTATTGTTCTAGGAATTTATCCATTTCTTCTAGATTGTTGTATTTGGTGGCATATAATTTTTCATAGTATTCTACAATAATTCTTTGTATATCTATGATGTCTGTGGTGATCTCTCCTCTTTCATTTTGGATTTTATTTATTTGAGTCCTGTGCCTTTTTTCCTTGGTGAGTCTTGCCAAGGGTTTGTCAATTTTGTTGATCTTTTCAAAGAACCAGCTCCTTGTTTTATTGATTTTTTCTATAGTTTTTCTGTTCTCTATTTCATTTATTTCTGCTCTGATTTTTATTATCTCCTTTCTTCAGCTGGTTTTGGGTTGTCTTTGTTCTTCTTTTTCTAGTTCCTTAAGGTGTGAAGTTAAGTGGTTTTCTTCGGCTCTCTCTTGTTTGTTCATATAGGCCTGAAGTGATATGAACTTTCCTCTTATTACTGCTTTTGCTGCATCCCAGAGATTCTGCTATGTCGTATTTTCATTTTCATTTGTCTGTATATATCTTTTGATCTCTGCGCTTATTTCTTCTTTGACCCATTCATTTTTTAGAAGTATGTTGTTTAGTTTCCACATTTTTGTGGGTTTTCCCCCCTCTTTTTTGCAGTTGAATTCTAGTTTCAAGGCTTTATGATCAGAAAATATGCTTGGTACAATTTCAATTTTTCTAAATTTGCTGATATTGTCTTTGTGGCCCAACATATGGTCAATTCTTGAGAATGTTCCATGTACACTAGAGAAAAATGTGTACTCTGTCGCTTTGGGATGAAGTGTCCTGTAGATGTCTATCATATCCAGGTGTTCTAGTATTTCGTTTAAGGCCACTATATCTTTATTGATTCTCTGTTTGGATGACCGATCTAGAGCCGTCAGCGGTGTATTGAGGTCTCCAAGTATGATTGTATTTTTGTTAGTTTTTGTTTTAAGGTCAATAAGTAGCTGCCTTATATATTTTGGTGCTCCTTGGTTTGGTGCATATATATTAAGGATTGTTATGTCTTCTTGATTCAACTTCCCCTTAATCATTATGAAATGACCATTTTTGTCTCTGAGTACTTTTTCTGTCTTGTAGTCAGCATTATTAGATATGAGTATTGCTACGCCTGCTTTTTTTTGGGTGTTGTTTGCTTGGAGTATTTTTTTCCAGCCTTTCACTTTGAATTTGTTTTTATCCTTGTTGCTTAGATGTGTTTCTTGTAGGCAGCATACAGTTGGATTTTCTTTTTTAATCCATTCTGCTACTCTATGTCTTTTTATTGTTAAGTTTAATCCATTTACATTTAGTGTAATTATTGACACTTGTGGGTTCCCTACTGCCATTTTATAAATTGCTTTCTGTTAGTTTTGTATCTTGTTTGATTCTTCTCTCTTGTTTTTCTCTCATTTGTTTTTGTTTGTTTGTGTTCCATACATCTTTCCTCTGTTGCTACCTTTTTTAAGTCAAGTGTTTTTGTGGTGGTTTTTTCAAGGGTGGTTACCATTAAGTAATGAAAAGGGTACCTACCATATTCATTGTAGTACCCTATCTTATGAGTATTTCTGCACTTCATCGTCCTTTGCTACTGTTAATCTCCATCCTCTCCCCCCTTTTTTTCCTTTGTTGTCACAGTTTAAGTTTGGTTTTATTGTGTTCTTGGTGGAGCTGTTACTTGTGGTGTTGTTTTCTTTTGTTCTTTGAATCTGGTTGGAAAACCCCCTTTAGTATTTCCTGGAGTGGGGGCTTTCTGTTGATAAATTCTCTCATCTTTTCTGTATTTGTGAGTGTTTTTATATTTCCTTCATACTTGAAGGATAGCTTTGATGGGTATAGTATTCTTGGCTGAAAGTTCCTCTCTTTCAGGGCTTTAAATATTGGGGTCCACTCTCTTCTAGCTTGTAGAGTTTCTGCTGAGAAATCTGATGATAATCTTTATCATCAGATATAGATGATAGGCCTTCCTTTATATGTTGTACTCTTCTTTTCCCTGGCTGCCTTGAGAATTTTTTCTTTGTCATTGGTTTGTGTCATCTTTATTATGATGTGCCTTGGAGTGGGTTTGTTGGGGTTAAGAAAACTTGGTGTTCTGTTTGCTTCTTGAATTTGATTCTTTAGTTCTTTCCACAGGTTTGGGAAGTTCTCGTCTATTATTTGTTTGAGTATATTCTCCATTCCATTTTCTTTCTCTTCTCCCTCTGATATACCTATTATTCTTATGTTATTCTTTCTGATGGAGTCAGACAATTCCTCTAGTGCTTTCTCGTTTTTTATTATTTTTGAGTCTCTTTCTTCTTCTCTCTGTTGTGCCTCAAGTTGTCTTCTATTTCAGTAATTTTATCTTCAATCTGGGCTGTTCTGTTAGCTAATCTTGTTACCTCGTTTTTCAGCTCGTGAATTGAGTTTTTCATTTGTGTTTGATTTGTTTTAATAGTTTCAATTTCCTTGGTAATATATTCTTTGTGTTCATTGAGTTGTTTTCTGATCTCCCTATATTGCCTTTCTGTGTTTTCTTGTATATCTCTGAGTATTTTTAAGATTTCTATTTTAAATTCTCTGTCATTTAGCTCCAAGGCTTCCAATATGTTGTCTTTTCTCCATAGATTTTTCCACATCTATTTGTGTTACCTCTCTTTCTTTTGTATCCATAATATTCGATTTCCTCTTTCTTATTGGCATCTGAGGGTGGTCTTGTTGATAGCACACAGGCGCACTCCCTCCGCGGCTTGAATGAATGTCCCTGCGATAGCTTCCTCCACACCCTCATCTCTCAGATTCAAGTGATAACAGTCCTTTCGCTTTCAGTTTGTGTGGAACTCCGGAATGCATCGAGGATAAATTTTTCTGTTTCTAGTTAATAAATTTGTTGTGATTTTGAGGAGATCTGTCGGACGTGCTGCTCCAGCGCCATTTCCGTGACGTTACTCTGTTCTTTATTTTAAATATTGTATTTGTTCCCATTTTGTTTTTTTACTTTAAAATAGGATATGTGCAGTATGCATAGGGATTTGTTCATAGTTTTTTTTATAGTCCAGCCCTCCAATGGTCTGAGGGACAGTGAACTGGCCCCCTGTGTAAAAAGTTTGGGGACCCCTGCTTTACATTATTCCATAAAAGAATAAACTAGATGGACCTATGCCTTTGATGGAGCCAAATGTATCTTTTTCCAAGTATTGTTAGAGCAGCAGAGATCTGCATCATCTTGTTCCTCTGTCTCGGGATCTCAATTATTCTTTTAACTCGTATTTTCCTTGGAGGTTTTCTATTTCTGTGCTCCTTCTCCATGAAAACACATCATCACTGTAACTGTATATATTTTGTTAACCAACAAATATCTCTTTAATAGTGACTATTAACATTTATAAAGGACATTTTTTGGTGCCAGGCATTTATTTTATTTTATTTTTTTATTTTATTTTTTAATTGAAGCAAATGTACTAGAGAATACATAGAGAGGCTTACTATGTATGAGGGACTAATTGTCATAGATTACAG
This sequence comes from Saccopteryx bilineata, assembly GCF_036850765.1. Lineage (NCBI taxonomy): Eukaryota > Metazoa > Chordata > Mammalia > Chiroptera > Emballonuridae > Saccopteryx > Saccopteryx bilineata. The sequence continues at coordinate 170,235,994 of NC_089490.1, read as the reverse complement.
GAATTAATTATTATTATTTACCTACAGGGCAGGCACTTTTATTATCCTCCTACACAGATGTTACAACCTGACCGCTTGTGTCCCTCAAAATTCATATGTTGATATTAGGAAGTTAAGTCTTTTGAAGGTAATTATAATTAGAGGAGATCATAAAGATGGAGCCCTCATGAATGGGATTAGTGCCCTTACAACAGTCATGAGAGAGCTTACTTCCTCCTCGTCTCTGCATTGTGTGAGGATAAAGGGAAAAGCTGGCAGCCTGTACCCTGGAAGAGGCTTGTCCAGAAGACACCCAGGCTGGCACCTGCTCTTGGACGTCCAGCCTCCAGAAATGTGAGAAAGAAATTTCTGTTGTTTATCAACCTGTCTATAGTACTGTATCAGAGTAGTCTGAACTGACAACAGATGAGGAAACTAAGACACAGCAAGACTAAATATTGACAATGTGTCAGTAAATGGCAGAAACAAATTTTGGACTTAGGCAGTTTGTCTACAACCCTAAATTCTTAAATAATATACTGTACTGCTTCCCAATGATCCTAAATATACAAAGAATGACATTGAATTGAAAACCAAATCATATTTTTCTGCCTAGCTATGTGTTTTCTATACCTTTTGGTTAGAGATACTGCAGTTCTTTTGATATAGAGTCCTCTGCACCTCTTAAATAGGAGGAATGACTTAGTAGAACTTTTATGAGCAACTGGCGAAGATCATCTTACAAATGTTATCTGACCTAGAGTGTGACAATGGTCCTATTCAATTATTAAACTGTAATTGGCCCTGGCCAGTTGGTTCATTGGTAGAGTGTCAGCCCAGCATGTGGATGTCCCAGTCATGGCACACAGAAGAAACTGTCCGCTTCTCCACCCTTTCCCCTCACCTTCTCTCTCTTTCCCTCCGGCAACCATGGCTTGATTAGTTTGAGTGTATTGCTCCAGGTGGTGAAGATGGCTTCATTGAGTCTCTGCCTCAGGCACCAAAATATAGCTGAGTTGCAAACATGACCCTTGATGGGCAGAGCATCCGCCCCAGATGGGGTTGCTGGGCGGATCCTTGTTGGGGCACATGAGGGGGCCTATCACCCCTACTGTTGCTTGTTAAAAGAAGAAGAAAAAAAATACTGTAATCATGGAAGATACATACGACCTCAAGAAAGAAAATGTTTATGAAACAATTACACATGTTCATTATGATCAAATAAATCAAATATTAAGAAAACATATAAAACTTTCCCTACTACAGAGAAATTTGATATTTATTTGCACACTTAGTTCTCATTTATCGTTTGGTACATAGCTGCCCAGTGTATTTTCAGAGTCAATATAGCCTAACGAGGATTCAGGTGTACTTTGGAGGCAGTGGTGGAGCATAGTTTTGGTTCTGAAGTTTACTTCTGGGACACTTCCAGAATACCCAAAACCCACTGTAGATCCATACCTCAATAGAACCAGAGCTACAGGAAGTACATTTAGACACAATTTTCTCCTTGAGTATATTACTTTTCTGTGTCTCTAGAAATATTTAAAATGGGTAAAGCAGATATGGCTGGGTTCCCTAGAAGTATAGTCTTAGGTCCTCATTTCCAGGATAACCTGGCCAGTGGTTTCTCTCTGACGGCTGACCTAGATAGTTGAGAGTAGATGAGAATATCCAAGTGCCTCCTGGCAAGTTCCGGAGTTTCATGGGGCTATGCTGCTATGAAAGAGAGTGTGGAAGGCAGGGCGAAGTTCTGCATCAGGTCTGCCCACAGCAAGTATGCTCCTAAGGCAAGCAAGTTTTCTGATCCTCTGAGGGGGCAGAGTTGGGAGCCAGCTACGGTGATTCCAGGAGTACTCGTAGTCAGCATTTGTGGGCTTCTGTATCACTTTATCTTTAGTGGCTTCGGTACTCAGCATCCTAGGGGGTGTTTGCCATTCCAGGGCTGTTAAATAAGGGATCCTATAACAGCTTCTGCTACCATTCCCTTAAGTTCTCTGTCTCTTTTTACTGTGAGGAGCTGTCTTCACGTGGCAGGAAGTCTGAGTCTACACAAAGTGATTATGGACATCACTAGTAATTTTAATGTCAGCAATAAACAGTCAGTTCAAGCTCTGGTCTCTCTTACTAATGTAAACACTGGTAGTTAACGCTGAGGTCAGGCAGTGAGTTTGAAGCTGATTTTTTTCCTTGCCTGTAGCACAGCTGTCCTTGTTTTTCTTTCAGTGTGATTCAAGTCATTTAGGAAAGTATCAGCCCTTGTCTTATGACTCATAAACACTAGATGTCAGCATTGCTCTTTTTCTTCCAAACAAAGGGGCTTCATGAATGATGTCATAGCCTCTGTCTTTCAGATAGAACATTGTCCAGACAGAACACTTTGCAGTCACAGAATCTTTTACTGAGATGATATTTGCCATGTACTCTCTGATTTGCTAAGATATGGTTTCTGTTGTTTCAAATTATATGATTACTATTTCTCTTACGTAAACAAGAACCTTTTTATGGAAAAATTAAAGGCAAAATAGAATAGTAAAAGGGAAGAGGTTATCAGTCAAAGCCATGTTAATCTTAATATTATGGAATGTCATTAGCACTAATTAGTTTCAAATGCAGGTACAGCTAAGAATGCCAAGCACCTTGAAAACTTGCTGAATGAAGAGCAGACTTAATACAAGTAACAGCATTCAGGAAACCATTATGTCAAATATTTTAAAATATGTACAGTCTATGTTGTCTCATTTATACTATGGCTCTTTAAGAAACCTTAGAGACCAGAAAGTCATGTTTAAGCATTTTGTCCTTGGCAGAAAGCAAAAGCAACATCAGAATGTCTTGAAACAAACTTCTCCAATACTTTTTTACGTAATCCGAAGACACGTGCGCACTCTCGACTGGCAGGTCCAGCCTTCATATAGTGTGTTGTGATTAGGGGTCTAAATTTTCATTGTCCACTGGAGTGTACATGCACTCGTGTAAATTTTACAGGCACTCATGAGTCAACTTACTACCAGGAGAGGCTTAGACCCGCCCTTTTAGTTCATGCTTTTGTGCCTGTGTTTTCGCCAGTTGTACAAAAAGAAGCAAGTTTGAAACCTACCTTATGGTCTAATATGTTCATTTTCACCTCCTCCCCACCCCACCCCAAGTTAATTCTAGCTCTTTGTGTGTGTTATATAAGTTAGGATCAGAAATACCATATTTTATGTGATGTGAAATAATTTACCTTAACTTAAAAGCAGAATTTTTTTTAATTGACAATAGATAAGGTTGATAAAGCACAAGAAGAATCAAAGTCATACAAGTCAGGCATCTATCTGCTGGTAACCACAGCAACAACTGCTTACTTACTGAGATTCATTTGGTCAAAATGAAAGAAAAAGTCACTCAAAGGCAAGAAATTATTATGGCACTTAATTGTAATTATATTATCTTTTAAGCATCAGTAGTAAAGACTTGTTTAAAGAGAGGATTCAGGAATTAATTTTAGTAAAATATTTATGCAGACAAACAGATATGCCAACAAATTTTAACTAATATTTAAACATTCATGGAAAAATGTATTGAAAAAAATGTTTACAAAATATTTCATTCTTTTCTTTATTTTTACTTCTTTCTTCCTCTCTTTTCTGAACCATACAATCCATGGCGTGAGTATTACAAAAATTATTTTTCACGTATTTGGTAATAAAATAATCACTAATTCTAAGTAAAAATAGAATGTCTGCATCATTTACTTTGAAACTTGCTGCTCACTGAATGCATACACAGATGGAATATTAATTTATGGGATTAGATCAGAGCTGGTTGGGTGGCGAGAGCCTTCTTCCCTTCTTTTCTATTCCTACTTGAGCACGTCGATCACTTTGCATCAGGGAGACACACTTACAATGCATCAGTTATTTACCAAGGGCACTGGGAAATCTGAGCGAATTGTGTTTCTCATCTTGTCTACAGTATTCTTTGTCATTCATGTTGTACAGGTTTAGAACGAGCCATCCTAAGATGTGCCTCAGTGGCATGACGATTATTTTTAGCTAAAGGCAACTGAGACCCTGTGAGCTTAAAAGGAACTTCTCCCCTCACCTTACCTACTTATCCAGAAGTATTTAAATCAGGAGACAGACCCCCAATAAGAGCTATCATCAGAAATGACTTTTTACCTGTCTATATGGCAGGACGAACTTTTATATACTTAACATCCACCCTCCTTATCATCCTTCAATGACCGCCTGAAACTCCCATGGTGCATTATTTGATTCCTAGGTCAGAATGTCTTACATACTCATGTTTCCTTTCTTTCTGGGAACCTCTTGAGCATGTGTGGGTCTCTGGTTTTATGTAAGTGAGGTTCCCATACGTAGGTATATATCACATTTAGTTATTTTCTCTGACTAATCTGTCTCATGTCTCTTTGTTTATTAGACCAGCCAGTTCCTCCTGCACAATATAAACTATCAGGCCAGAAACCTATTAAGTCCCAAATTAATGTTCTGGATGAGATGAATTCACTTTAGAAATTGGTATCTGTTTATTGGATCAAATGTCTCCAACAGCAGTACTAGCAGTCTCTCTCTTATCTCTGGGTGTTTCAGAATACACCAAAGCTGGTGAATATGGTATTGTGTTTACCTCCTTTGGCCACAGATGCTTGGGCATCTGCACGCTCTTTTCTGTCTTCAGAGTTCTTCTTATATTCCTTCCTAATAATCTAAATATCTACTTCTCTGCCAAACTGGTAGTGACTAACCTTTCTCTTCTAGTGTTCAGATCTCTCAGTGTTAGAGAGAGCCTATTGGAAGAAGCGGTGAGTCCCTAGAGATGCAAAACCCTGGGCAGCATAAGTTAAATATGTGCTCATTTGGAACCATTTTGCTTTATTCAAATAAGGTCTCACTCAGACTGAGCCTTAATCTTGTATAGATTGACAGTTAATTCAGTCTTCCACTGAAGGCCCTTTTATCTAGTCCTATAACCTAGTTTAGACCAGGGCTACCTTCTCCTTCCTCTTGTACATCACACCAGCACAAGATCATTATAAATGTTGTCATAAGTGTTCATCTTCCTTGTGGGTTCAAAGTTTTGTTCTTGTGGTTCCTGGACATATGACAAAAGATGGGACCTCTCCTAGCACCAATGTCCATGTCCATAACCATCAGATTTTTAAAGAGGATATTTTGTCACAGAACATATGTAGTATATTCTAGATGCTGACACTCTCCTATCAATATGCATTACTTTATCATGTTTGCCTCGATCAATGGGATCACCTGTTTAGATATCAATCATTAGACCTACTTTGCATGGTATAAAAACTGCCCATTTCATCAAAAGTTTTTATAATGTAATATTCTATAAAATTATTTTATGGCTACTGAAGAATTACTATATCATATGCAAGCAAATCAGATTGAATACATGCACATAGTTTTCAATATCTTTCAGCACAAACTGAAAAACAAAATTAAAATTAGTCAATAGGGATGCATCGTAGCATCATTCAAAGTAAGTTAACAGATGCACAAACTACTGAAAGAAAGATTATTAAAAGTGTGCCATTGACATTGCAACCAGAATGTTAGATTAGTGCGCAGTTACAAAAACTATAATTAGTAGTATTGTTTGAAAATACAGCCCAGAAAAGAACTCTAGCATTGTATCCAAAGTACTTGATGAATTAGTTCAGAGGCTGAGATTACGTGAAATCTTTAGAGTTCAACTGGATGAGAGCATAGATTTTGCAAATCTTCCCTCTGTGTTTGCTTTTGCATGGCTTTTTCAGGCAGGGAAATATGAGGAAAATTTATTACATTTAAAAATGTTTGACACATAAATGTATCTGGATAATGGAGCAGTCTGAACTTTTATCTTTTCCAATCACATCCTTCAACTGTGCTCTGTCAAAATTCTAATTCAAAGTCTGTTAATAGTATTCGAGGCAGACTCCATAGCTTTGCTTTCATTTCCAGTTATCGTAAGTTCAATCCAGCTGAAAACTCCAACTTTATCTCTTCCTATGTCCTCAAGCAATAGCTTAACCCTCTGCCAGAGGGACTTTAATGGAGAGGCTTCTGGTTTTTTTATGCCTCTCTTTCCTTCTTCACTGAATTCTAGCTACTGTGGAGATAGGCAGGTATTAGGGCTGATGAATAAAAGCCTTCTTATATAATTGAGTATGTGATTCTCTGTTCCTCCGATTTTTGCTGCTCTGTTGGCAAAAACTGTGTTAGTATGAATGTCTTCTGGGATATCCATGTCAGACTTTGTTTCTTCTACCCATCTAATCAACTTCCTATCAACTAGCACAAAGGTCAGCCTCTTGATCTTTGAGCCCCTTACTTGAAGATCAATCTCTTGTGTGGAGCAGGAGTAGAAGGGAGCTACTTTTGAGATGCAACTTTACATATTTGAAATAAACACGTCCTTGCAAATGCCAATTGTAAGCATGTCAACTCTCCTCTACTCCTGTTATCTCCTGCCAATTTGTTTTTTTATCAAGTAGATTCAGTAAAGACCAACAAATAAGCTCTACAACTAGACCTCCAGTACTACCAGGGAGATGTTCATTTTTCCATTCATGTGTTACTCTGAATCAATATGAACTTTTCTCTTAAGTTCCCTCAACTTACCTTCACAAGACTTGGGCATTGGCCTTTTCAGTAGATCCTCAAGTTTTTCATTTTTTCCCCACTTTCCTGTTTTTCTAAAATACCTTTGATTTTAAGCTGCAACACTGTGTTATATATCATTCACTAAGTGAGAATCAATGATGCCAATTTAACTATGCCACAAGGCATTCTTGTCACACATTTTTCTGAAAAATTATATCTTATTGAAAGAGTTCTTTGGACACAAGTGGGTTTTATCATGTCTCATTATGTGTACAAAAGCTGCTAATTATAAGTAAAACTTTTTTTGAAATACATATTCTTAAAACTACCTCATAAACAGGGTCTGACTCTTCTGAATTACTCTGGATTTATAGTCACCAATGCCTTTGTTTTTCTACTTAATATTATACTTTGTGTCATCAAGAGTTGTGTTAGTGAGCTATTTTTTAATAGAACCCATATTGACCAAATATCCAGTGTCCTCGGCATTTGGGAGGCTTTGCAGTTATAGTCATGTACAGTTTAATGATGGAGATACATTCTGAAAGATGTGTCATTAGGTGATTTTGTTACTGTGGGGACATCATAGAGTATACTTATACAAACCTACACACATGGACAATATGATATAGTCTATTTCTCTGTAGAGGAAGAAAAAGAACTTTTTATTTACTCTCTGGGTTCTGGTTGAGGTAACTCTGTATGAAAGAAAGATTAACAAGAGAAAAACAAATAAAAGTTTAATGACATCTTTACTTCCTCTATACATGGGAGACACCCAGAAAAACTGAGTATGCAGTCAAAATACCTTAAGCTACCACCTTAAATATTATTTTTAGCTAAGGACAAAAGATGCTGGAAAGACAAACAACAAAAACAAAAGGGTGAAAATTTAGGTCGTTACCACCTAAATCTTACATTGACAAGAGTTTCTAGAGATAAAGTCATCCTCCAGTTCTTGGTACACCAAGGGAGATACCTTACCAATGAAGATTTTCCTTACAAATGTAAATGCCTCTTACTAAGGTAACTTATACTTGGTTTACAGAACTTCTCCAAAATATGCCATTTCTTGAAAGTTGCTGGCCTAAAATAATTTTTATGATAAACAGATTTTGGAATGACAAACTGTTCCCCTACAGCTCCTAGGCTACAAAACTGTACAGCATGATATTATATTGAATATTATAAGTGATTGTAATTCAGTGGTGTTGGGGTAATGTGCTATGCCAAGACATTAGGACAGCTATAATGTCACTAGATAACAGGAATTTTCCAGTTCCATTATAGTCTAATGAGACCACCATGGTATCTGCAGCCCTTCGTTGACTAAAATGTTGTTATGCAATGCATGACTGTCTATAAATTTAGTGAGCTAGAAACTCTCCCTTGGAACTATGTCTAATTATGTCTAATTAACTTTTGCTTCTAGCTCTCCTATAAAAACATCAGTTTCTAGGGTTAAGAGTGTAATAGAGTAAAATAATCAGTGTTCCTGACTCCATCTTGCTTAAGCCTACCCAATTCCTGTAACTTGTCATTAGCAACTTCGGTCTACACCTGCGCATACGTTGATCATTAAAGGACTCTAACCTGCAGCCCAGGGATTACTGAAACAACCTCCCTGCTCAAAACTACCACTCCCAAGGAAACAAAGAAGGTGTGTACAAAAATAGTGATTGTTTATCAAAAGATTTATAGGAACATCTTGATCGGCACCATGGAAACCCAGAGTTTGTTGCCCAAAAGCAAACAAGTTTCCTCATCCCCCTTGGACCCTTGCTGGCATCCAAATGTCTGCGGTGATTAATCACCTCTTCTTCACCTTTTCCTTGACATGAAAGCAGCCTGAATTCTGTATTTCTCAAGATGTCTTAGACACTAATCTGCCATTTTCTTGCTTACTGGCTTACTGAATAAAGTCACTTTGTAACTAAACAAGTGGTTTTGGCTGCTTGTTGCCTCCAAAACAGAAAACAAAACAAAAAAACCACAGTCGTCAGACCAGGGCTGGCACAAAAGTAGAGAAAATTATCCAGGTGTCACAACCTGGGAGAAAGGTGGGCTCCTGTCTCAAGGACCATCTCCCCTTCCTGCTTAAGCCTGTAGTTCTTATAGGAATAGGGAGGGTTTTTTCCTATCCAAATATCCTGCTAGCTTATGGTGTGCTTAGCGTAATAACCCCGAACTGTGTCATCTTGGCCAATGTGGGAGACTTCTTGGCACACTCACTGACTGCCTATGGTAAGTAAGAACTTTTCCCCTGACTACATTCCTCTATTGTTGTCACCAGGATATCCTTCTATGTCAGTAGTACTCATGATACAAGTTTTATTATGGCTCTTTTGTACGTATTGTCTCACACGGGCAGCAGTGACAACTATACTCAAACTTCTGCCAAGCCTAAGTGACTGTAAGATAGTGTTGATTATAAGTCCATCTGATTTCAGAAATATTAAAACATGAAAAAATTATGTATCAGAATCAATGAAAGACAATTTATAGACTTAGAATGGACTGATGTGATCTACTAAGGTATGTTTTCTGAGCTTTTTCCATCACCCAATCTTAAGTTTGGAGGGCATTGTCTGCTCCTAATGGCTGAAAATTTTTTTCTAGGAGGTGGATTTCTTCATCTTTTTTCCCTTTGATTTGATCCCCCTAAACCTATTCTAGGACAACAGAAGAATTTGACTTTGTAGTCTATTACATGTACAAAGGAAAGGAAATTTAGAGTAATTTTTAAGATACTATCAAATAAACTGGCAATGAGTTAACAACTGCAATGCTAGCAATGGCAAAAACATAAAAAAGCACAGATAGAAGTGATGATTTAAAAAGCTTATAGCCCTGGCTGATTTGCTTAGTGGTACAGTGTTGGCCCAGTGTGTGGAAGTCCCAGGTTTGATTCCTGGTCAGGGCACACAGGAGAGGTACCCATCTGCTTCTCCACCCTTCCCCTTCTCCTTCCTTTTTATCTCTCTCTTTCCCTCCCTCAGTCAAAGCTCCATTGGAGCAAAGTTGGCCTGGGCACTGAGGATGGCTCCGTGGCCTCCGCCTCTGGTGCTAGAATGGTTCCAAAGGCAATAGAGCAACACCCCAGATGGGCAGAGCATCGCCCCCTGGTGGGCGTGCCAGGTAGATCCCAGTCGAGCGCATGTGGGAGTCTGTCTGCCTTCCCACTTCTAACTTTGGAAACACACACACACACACACACACACACACAGAAAATTTATAGAAAAAAATTTACAGAAATTATCATGTGGTCACAGCTTGTTGCAAGGACAAAATATAAGCAGATAAAAAACAAACAAACAAACATTGTTTTCCAAATAGTTGCTTGTTTTTGTAGTAGCTTTCCTTAGAGAATAGATATTCGGACTTGAAATCAACTTAAGACATGACACATCATTTTATTATGGTGTAGCAGGATATTTTTGAAATATTCACTTATATATGCCCCTGATTTTTTGTCACCCGTTGTTCCTTCTTCAACTCAAGCATTAGAATCTTTCCTCAGGGGAGGAATGTGTGAACTGAAAACCAAAATATAAATAAATGAATAAGAGAATTGATTTCTGGCTCTGGTTCATAAAAATCTAAATCTCACAGGGTAGATTTGAAATACATAAAATGTTTGCAAGCAGGGCATTGTTAATTGTTGCTTTATCTATCTCCATATGTTGCCACCTCTTACCTCGCCCCTCCCTCAGAAGAGACGAGAAGGAAACTTGTCTGGCTGGAGAGAAGAAGAGCAAAAGAAGTGGAAGCAATGTTTTTCAGCATTGCACTGTACCACTCTCCAATGTAATTCATTACATTAGCAGAAGAAAGGAACAGAGCACATGGACCTACTATTATGATGAGAAATGTTTCATAAAATTCAATATAATGGAAGGACCATGTGCAGGTGTGAGATCTGGCTACATAATTTGCACAGCTCAATACGAAAAAGAAAATGTGGAATCCTTTCTCCAAAGAGCAAGAAAAGAAATGTGATTAAATATTAAACTCTAAAGCTTTTTTTTTTTTTGCAAGCTTCCCTTTGGTTTTATTATGGTATTTAATACTTGCTGTTTAATGTGCTAAGAAAGAAAACACTTAAAATATGAATCATTACCATGACTTTTCCTGGCCATCTTTATATTGTGCCACACCAGTTTTAAATACAATTATAAGAGTATTTAACTCATCTGTGGGATCACTGAAGGGGAACCGCTGCACAAAACTAGCTTAGTTGTCTTTATTTCACCTCTTGGTACACATAAATTCCACCAACACTCTCCGCCTTCAGCTCTGACAGAAAAGGAAAGAAAAAGAAACAATGGATTCCTCTATCTTTTCTTTTTCTTCCACATCATTATTTTTAGCATAACACAGAAGAGTAATGTTAGTAAGAAAAGATGTGATAAGTTTCTTTGCTAATTCATATTTCTTAGAATGTCATTGCCTTCTTTCTTTAAAAACAAATTATGGTTCAAAGAAAAAGGCATGGCTTCCCACGGCTTTCCCATGCCATTCCCACCTTTACTGCCCAGTTGTAGATGTAAAACTCGTATCTTGCACTTGTGTTGAGTTTTACTAGGTTCCCACACAATATGGTCCCTGGATTCCTGTGTTCATGTAGCAGTACAAACTCTGTATGCAAATGGGGGACAAGAATGGTGGAAACCTTTAGTGAAAAAATAAACTGAATGTCACAGAGACACATCTTGGGGTGAACTTGTTTGAAACCCCTAGGCGTGCATGTTCTATTGACTTACTGGAGTTATAAAACAGATTCAAAGATAAATTTATAACAGTTTCAAGATAGCAATAGCAGAAAATTAAACCAAACTAGAAACCCTTTTGAATATGTGGCCCTGTGCAGTTGCCCAGGTCACACACCCACATAGCCAGTCTTGCTTGGTGATCTAATCAGCATCCTTATTTGATATCCCAGCAACAGCGTTGTTAATCACCAGATATGTAAGCACGAAACCTCTGCAGAATACCAGCCTGGGGCTATTGACTCAGCCCTAGCCTTCAAGTTTTCTTGGCTGAAGTCCCAGGTATCAGGAAAAATTTCCCATTTGAAAATGTTCCCATTTTAAAAGGATAAAGTAAACAAAGCAACCTTCAATTAGTTAAAATGAAATGAGCAGAGTAAAGATGACTGGATTGTAACCAACAAAATTTCAAGCTTTGTGAAAAGTATGTTTATGTACTTCCCATCCCCCCAGTCATATAATAGTTCTCTATATATATGTAGCCACCTATTCTTCCAAAACTTTAATCCACATATGCAGAGAGGTAGCTATATTGCTATGATTGATGAAGATATGTTGTTAAATCTAGTATAATTTTGGCCCTGGCCAGTTGGCTCAGCGGTAGAGTGTCAGCCCAGCATGTAGATATCCTGTGTTTGATTCCCAGTCAGAGCACACAGAAGTGCCCATCTGCTTCTCTACTCCTCCCTCTCTTTCTTCTCTCTCTCTCTTTCTCTTTTCCTTTCCTGCAGCCATAGTTCATTGGAGCGAGTTGGTCCCAGGCACTGAGGATGGCTCCATGGCCTCTACCTTAGGTGCTAAGAGGAGCTCAGTTGCTGAGCAACAGGGCAATGTGCCAGCTGGGAAGAGCATTGGACCCTAGTGGGTTTGTCAGGTGGATGCCAGTCAGGGCACATGCGGGAGATTGTCTCTCTGCCTCCTCTCCTCTCACTGAATTAAAAAAAAAATCTAGTAAATTTTTATATTTGTGATTCCAATACTTTTGTATTGGGGAGGTTAATTTGGGAAAGCAGTGAGGTAAAAAGATGCATTGTAGGGAAGGTAGTTAGAGTGTAGGCACTGGAAACCAGACTGTCCAGGGGGTTTGAAGTTCGGCTCTAATTCTTACCAGCTAGATGATCTTGGGTCAGTCACTGTATCTCTCTGTGCCTCAGTTTCTTCTTATGAAAAGTGGAGATTATAATAGTACTCATATGAGAAGATGGTTGTATTTAATGAACTACACAGGGAAAGCACTTAAACAAATGTCTGACACATGAGAAGTACTCATATGCATTAGCTACTGCTTTTTTTTTTTTTTTTTTTACAGAGTCAGAGAGAGTTAGAGAGAGGGATAGATAGGGACAGAGAGATGGGAATGGAGAGAGATGAGAAGCATCAATCATCAGTTTTTTGTTGTGACATTTTAGTTGTTCATTGATTGCTTTCTTATATGTGCCTTGACCGCGGGCCTTCAGCAGACCGAGTAACCCCTTGCTTGAGCCAGTGACCTTGGGCTCAAGCAGGTGAGCTTTTGCTCAAACCAGATGAGCCCTCGTTCAAGCTGGCGACCTTGGGGTCTCAAACCTGGGTCTTCCGCATCTCAGTCTGATGCTCTATCGACTGCGCCACCGCCTGGTCAGGCCATTAGCTACTGCTTTTTATAGTTTAGTTTTAAGTTTAGGCAAAATAATACTTTGGTTATTTTATAAGATAGTGAAAGTCAAATTAGATTTGGAATTGTGTTTGAGATGACTGTTGTTTTTATTTTGTGAAATAAGACATGTATACTTCAAAAAGTAAATAGTTCAAAAATATAAGAATTCCTATAGACAATTGACAACTGATTCTCAAATTATGGTATGTTATTATACATAAGCCCAATGAAATCTATAATCTGTTAAAAATATGACACTTAATAAACTTTTTGTTATTTAAAATGCAAATTCACTGTTAAAAGTTCTCTGAACTGAATAGAGAGAGAAATTGAGGCGTGCGGGATACTCCCAGTCTCTCCCCTTGACATTTTAACAAATTCAACAACTAAACACAGAGAGAAAAGAAAACCTTAGGAGAACCCGAAATTTACACACACCACATAAAGGTATGATTAGGTGAAAAAGTGGTTGAATATATAAGACGGAGGACGGGCATTTTGCTTTCCTTACTGATCTGAGGTAGGGGCACTTTTGTTTGGAGCTGGGCGAAGAGGAGAGAATGACATAGAGGGGAAGGAACAGAGTTAGAGGAGGCGTGCAAATAAAAGGAAGAACACACTGGCTCTGCCTGAGATCGTGGACTCAGGGCGTGTACACGGGCGGTGGGATCCACCTAAAAAATACCAGCTCTGGGTGCCCGCGTGGGCTGGCACCAGCACCTTTGTGCATTCCCATCTCCACGATCATCGGCGCTGCGCTAGCGACTCCACCTAGCATCACCAGCGTGGAGAGCGCGCATGTGGGCGGGCTCAGTGCTTAGCCCAAGATTATCAACTCTAGGCACCTGCGTGGGCACCCACGTCTTTGGGCATTCCTGGGCTCCATGATCTCCAACGCCAGGCGTGGACTCACAGGGGCCAAGACCTTTGGCCTGAGGCTGCTCACACTGGGCGCCTGAATGGTGGCTGCAACTGTCTACGTGCATTGCTGAAGTCATAAGAGCTGGACACACAGGTGGCCTGTCGCAGGCTACCAAGCAGCACAAGTGGGGAAAGCCCACGGAGATTAAAACGACCATGCGCTGAGGCATGTTAGATATGCCCGCTGGCCCATAGAATTTTGCCTGTGTGTAACAGAAAGGCACTTGGCCATTGGTCTGTGCCCTGCCCTGCCTGCTCATGCTGGCGGTTCTGGTTGCCACTGCCTTTCCCAGAACTGTACTTTGAGAGGGCGCTGGAGAGGGGATCTGGCTGTGCATAGATTTCCTTGCTAAGAGGACAGTAGCTGAGGAAGACCCCACAGGTGAGTCTACAGGCTGCTAGCTCCAGTGGGAGGGACATACATAGAAGCGCCTGGATAACTGAGACTGCCATTGCCAGAGCCATGTAATTGCAAAGCCCTAACAATCCCAGCCTGCCAACAGGAGGGAGGCCCAGCCTACATCTTTGCCATAGTGACACACCAGCAGTCCTCTGCCCAAGAGCCCCACAGAGATAAAACTTGTAGTACAGCGCCACCTGCTGAAAAAAAGAAGAATTTACATCTCAAAATCAGAAAAAAATCACGTTTTAAAGTTTTTTTTTGTCATTTTTACTTCTTTCCTTTTTCCTTTTTTATTATTTTCCTCTTGAACTACATTATCCATAATTGTTACATTTTTTATTCTTGTTTTTGTGAAGGTTTCATTTCAGAAACATTTACTTCTAATTTTTTTCTTTTTTTGTATTTTGTTTTTTGTCCTTTCTTTCTCTTTATTTTACCTTCTCATTTCCCCTCTTTTATCTTCTTCTTTTTTTCTCTCATCTGATTTTCATTTATCATCAATGTATTATATTTTGGACTCATATTTTTTTTTGTGGTATTTTGCTTTTTTTTAACTCTATTTTTCCTTTATTTTGTCATCTCTCCTCAGTTCCTGATTCTTGTTCTCTGTAGTTTTTGTTCCACTTATCATTATAAAATTTTCATTTTTTCAACTTTTATTTTATTTTCTTAATTATCTCTTATTAGTGTTATTACCAATACCACTGTCAAATGCCATTAAAGAAAAAGAAATCAAATATCATGGATACAAAAGACATAGACATAGCTCAGATAGATGATAAAAAATCTCTAGAAAAGAATTTCAATTACTTGGAAAACTTGGAGCTAATGACAGGGAATTCAAATTTGAAGTCCTAAGAATACTCAGTGAAATACAAGAAAGCTCTAAAAGGCAACATAGTGAGCTCAAAAGACAATTTAATGAACAAAAGAAATACTTCATCAAGGAAATTAAAACTATAAAAAAGAACCAAACAAATGAAAAACTCAAAACATGAACTGAAAAATGAGGTGACAAGCTAGCTAATAGAACAGGCCATATAAGGAAATAATAGTGACATAGAAACAGGCAACTAGAGACATTACAGAGAGAAGAGGAGAGAGACTCACAATTAAAAAAAATGAGACAGCTCTACAAGAATTGTCTGACTCCATCAGAAAGAGCAATATAGGAATAATGAGTTCATCAGAAGAAAAAAAGGAATGGAGAACATATTCAAACAAATCATCGATGAGAATTTCCCAAGCCTGTGGAAAGAATTAGAACCTCGAATCCAAGAAGCAAACAGAACACCAAGTTACTTTAACTAAAACAGACCCACTCCAAGGCACATAGTAATGAAATTATCATAAATCAATGACAAAGAAAAAATTCTCAAGGCAGCCAGGGAAAAGAAGACTACAACATATAAAGGAAGGTCCAATAGATTATCATCAGATTTCTCAGCAGAAACTCTGCAAGCCAGAAGAGAATGGACCCCAATATTATAAGTACTGAAAGAGAGGAACTCCCAGCCAAGAATACTATATCCATCAAAGCTTTCCTTCAAATATGAAGGGGAAATAAAAACATTCACAGATATAGAGAAGATGAGGGAATTTATCACCAGAAAACCCTCACTTCACGAAATAAGACAGGAGGTTATCCAACCAGATACAAAGAACAAAACATAACAAAATCACAAATAAAAGCTCCAAGATCACAATAAAAAACAAGAACAATCTGTGACAACAAATCAAAAAAAGCGAGAAGACAAAAATTAGCAGTAACTAAGGAGGATAGGATGCAGAAGCACTCATGAGATAATGGACTACAATGAATATGATATATATATTTTTAATTACCTAATGGTAAACACCGCTGAAAATACCACTACTGAAACACATGGCTTAAATAAAGAAGAAACATAGGAAAGAGGTATGGAATACAACCAAACAAAAACAAATGACAGAAAAACAAAAGAGAAGAATCAAACAAGAAACACAGCTATCAGAAATAATTATATAAAATGGCAATAGGAAACCCTCAAGTGTCAATAATTACATTAAACTTAAATAGATTGAACTCACCAATAAAAAGACACAAAGTAGCAGAATCGATCAAAAAAGAAAATCCAACAGTATGCTGCCTTCAAGAAACACATCTAAGCTACAAGGGTAAAAACAGACTCAAAGTAAAAGGCTGGAAAACAATTCTTAAAACAAATAATACCCAAAGAAAAGCAGATATAACCATACTCATATCTAACAATGCTGATCACAAGACAACAAAGATAATCTGAGACAAAGATGGTCATTTCATAATGATAAAGGAGACATTGCATCAAGAAGACATAACACTTCTTAATATATATGTACCAAACCAAGGAGCACCAAAGTATATAAGATATCTACTTACTCACTGATCTAAAAATAAAAACTGACAAAAATACAATCATACTTGGAGACCTCAATACGGCTCCAGATTGTTCATCCAAACAGAAAATTAATAAAGAAATATGGACCTTAAACAAAACACTATAACAATTGGATATTATTGACATCTGTAGGACATTTAATCTCAAAATGTCAGAGTATACATTTTCTCCATTGTACATAGTACATTATCATGGTACATTTGTGACCATATGTTGGGTCACAAAACTAACATCAACAAATTCAGAAAGATTGAAATAATACCAAGCATATTCTCTGACCACAAATCTTTGAAACTAGAATTCTGCTTCAAAAAAGAAGTAAACAAACCCATAAAAATGTGGAAATTAAACAAACATACTTCTAAAAAACGACTGAGTCAAAGAAGAAATAAAAGAGATCAAAAAATACATACAGACAAACGAAAATGACAACACGACATATCAGAATCTCTGGGATGCAGCAAAAGGAGTAATAAGAGGGAAGTTCATATCATTACAGGCTTATATGAACAAATAAGAGAGAGCCCAAGTAAACAACATCACATCTTAAGGAATGAGAAAAGAAGAACTAAGGCAAGCCAAAATCAGCAGAAGCAAGGAAATAATAAAAATCAGAGCAGAAATAAATGAAATAGAGAACAGAAAAACTATAGAAAAAATCAGTAAAACAAGGAGCTGGTTGTTTGAAAAGATCAATAAAATTGACAAACCCTTGGCAAGACTCATTAAGAAAAAAAGAGAAAGGACTTGTATAAACAAAATCCAAAATAAAAGAGGAGAATCACCACGGATATCATAGATATACAAAGGATTATTATAGAATACTATGAAAAACTATATGCCACCAAATTTAACAATCTAGAATAAATGGATAAATTCCTAGAACAATATAATCTTCCTAGACTGAATCATGAAGAAGTAGAAAGCCTAAACAGACCCATATGCAAGGAGGAAATAGAAACAACTATCAAAAACTTTCCCAAAAATAAAAGTCCAGGACCAGACAGCTATACTAGTGAATTCTATCAGACATTCAAAGATTTGGTTCCTACCCTACTCAAAGTCTTCCAAAAATTTGAAGAAGAAGCAATACTTCCAAACACATTTTATGAGGCTAACATAACCCTCATACCAAAACCTGGCAAGGACAACACACACATACACACAAAAACTACCAACCAATATCTCTAATAAATACAGATGCAAAAATCCTAAAAAAAATACTAGCAAACCAAATACAACAACATATTAAAAAATAATTCACCATGATCAAGTAGAATTCATCCCAGAATCACAAGAATGGTTCAACATATGTAAAATAATTTACGTAATACACCATGTCAACAAAACAAAGAACAAAAACTATATGATCCTATCAATAGATGCAGAAAAAGAATTTGATAAAATACAACATCATTTTATGTTTAAATGGGTATAGAAGGATAATATCTCAACATAATAAAGGCCATTTATGACAAACCATCATCTAATATCATATTAAATGGCAAAATACTGAAAACTTTTCCTCTAAAATCAGGAATAAGACAGGCTGCCCACCCTCTCCACTTCTATTTAACATAGTACTGGAAGTTCTAGACAGAGCAATCAGACAAGAGAAAAAAATAACAGGCATTCATACTGGGAAAGAAGAAGTAAAGGTTTCACATTTTGCAGATGATATAATCCTGAATATAGAAAACCCCAAAACTCCACAGAAAATCTATTAGAAACAATAAACCAATACAGTAAGTTCACAGAATAAATTAACATACAGAAGTCTATTGCTTTCTTGTATGCCAACAATGAAACTTCAGAAAATGAACTAAAAAAAAATACCTTTTATGGTTGCAACAACAACAACAAAAAATACCTAGGAATAAACATAACAAAGAATGTAAAGGACCTATATAATGAAAACTACAAAGCATTGTTAAAGGAAAGCGAAAAAGACAAAATGAAATGGAAAAATATTCCATGATCTTGGATAGGAAGAATAAATATAGTTAAAATGACCATATTATCCTAAGCAATATACAAATTTAATGCAATTCCAATCAAAATTCCAATGTCATTTTTAAAGAAATGAAGCAAAAAATCATCAGGTTTATATAGGAATCCTAAGGAAAAAAAATGAAGCTGGGGGCATTACAATACTTTACTTCAAATTATATTATAGAGCCACAATAATCAAAACAACATGGTATTGACAGAAAAATAGACACTCAGATGAATGGAACAGAATAGAGAGACAAGAAATAAAACCATATATATATATGATCAAATAATCTTCGATAAAGGAGTCAAAAACACACAGTGGAGGAAAGAAAGTCTCATCAATAAATGGTGCTGGGAAAACTAGAAAGCCACATGCAAAAGAATGAAATTCAACTACGGTTTGTCTCCTTGTACAAAAATTAATTCAAAATGAATCAAAGACCTAAATATAATATCTTGAAACAATAAAATACATAGAAGAAAACATAGGTACTAAACTCATGGACCTTGGCCATAGATAACTTTTTATAAATTTGATTTCAAAGATAAGGGAAGTAACGACAAAGATAAATGAATGGGACCACATCAGACTAAGAAGCTTTTGCACAGCAAAAGAAACTGACAAAATAGCCAACTAAATGGGAGATGATATTTTCAAACAACTCAGATAAGGGCTTAATATCCAAAATATCTAAAAGATTCACAAAACTCAACAACAAACAAGCAAACAAACCAATAAAATAATGGGAAGAGGACAGGAACAGACACTTCTCCCAAGAAAAAATACAAATGGCCAATAGATATTATAAAAGATGCTTATCTTCACTATTTATTACAGAAATGCAAATCAAAACTACAATTAGATACCACCTCACACCTGTTAGATTAGCTATTATCAACAAGACAAGTATTAGCGAGTGTTGGAGAGGCTGTGGAGAAAAAGAAACCCTCATTCACTGTTGGTGGGAATGTAAAGTAGTACAACCATTATAGAAGAAAGCATAGTGGTTCCTCTAAACATTAAGACTAGAACTACCATATGACCCAGCAATCCCTTTACTGGGCATATATCCCCCAAACTCAAAATCATTGGTATGTAAAGACACATGCAGCTCCATGTTCATTGCAGCATTGTTCATGGTGGCCAAGACATGGAAACAACCAAAAAGCCCTTCAATAGAAGATTGGATAAAGGAAATGTGGTACATATATACTATAGAATATTACTCAACCATAAGAAATAATGACTTAGGGTCATTTATGACAACGTGGATGGACCTTGATAACATTATAATGAGTGAAATAAGTAAATCAGAAAAAAACCAAGAACTGTATGATTCCATACATAGGCGAGACACAAAGTTGAGACTTATGGACATAGATAAGAGTGCAGTGGTTACCAGGGGGAGGGGAAGGGAGAAGAGAGAAGGGATGGTGGGAGGAGAGGGGCATAAAGAAAACCAAATGAATGGTGACAGAGGACAATTTGACTTTGGATGATGGGTATACCTGAAACCACAGATGGTATGGAACCCTTTAAATACAGTACTATGTGTTTTCTATACATATATACTTCTGATAAAGTTTAATTTATAAATTGGGTTATTTCATAGATTGACTTTTTTTCACCATAGATCTTAGCAACCTCAGCATATGACATTTGTTCTTACTGAAAACTTCCACCTTTTCATTTAAAAGAAGCCCTTTATGGTTTCTCTTGGCATATCTGAATTGCCACCATCTTCTATTCTTGTGCTTTGGGGCCATTGTTATGTAACACAAACATTACTTGAACACAAGCACTATGATATTCATAATCGATCTGACAACCAAGATAGCTAAGTGACTGAGGTAGGGGATATGTACAACGTGGAGACAAGGGATAAAGGGATGATTCATGTTCCAGGTGGAACAGAGCAGAACTCATGAGATTTCATCACCCTCCTCAGAAGTGTGGACAATTTAAAACTTGTGAATTGTTTACTTCCGGAATGGTCCACTTAATATTCTTGGACAGTGGTTGACCATGAGTAAGTGAAACTTCAGAAAGTGAAACCATAGATAAGGTAATATAAATCAATATCTCTTATTTCAAATAGTCCAGGTAAAAATAGCCAGCAGAGGAAATTACTGAAAGAATACCCAATGGCATCTGACCAGGCGGTGGCGCAGTGAATAGAGCTTCGGACTGGGATGCGGAGGATCCAGGTTCGAGACCTCAAGGTCACCAGCTTAAGTGCGGGCTCATCTGGTTTGGGCAAAGCTCACTAGTTTGGACCCAAGGTCGCTGGCTTGAGCAAAGGGTTACTCGGTCTGCTGAAGGCCCATGGTCAAGGCACATATGAGAAAGCAATCAATGAACAATTAAGGTGTCACAATGAAAAATGATGATTGATGCTTCTCATCTCTCTCCATTTCTGTCTGTCTGTCCCTATCTATCCCTCTATCTGACTCTCTCTGTATCTCTAAAAAAATAAAATAAAATAAAATAAGAATACCCAATGGCATCTATTACCAGTCTCTACCAGTTCACAGGAGTGGATTTAAACTTGTATTTTTGTGTCTGCTACTTACTACTGACTACCCTTCAGAGCTATGTGAGAGTGGCACTTAATTCCCACTTAACTCTGCCAACTGCTCTGATTTCCAGCTTCTACTGTTGCTGACATGTCATGTTGGTAAATGACAACAAACTAGCCTGGAATTGTAGTCTTTTCAATTATTTCAATTATTATGTGCTTATTATTATTTTATTATTTTAGGTGAGAGAAGGGGAGATAGTGACGCAGACTCCTGCATGCACCTTGGTTGGGATCCACCAAGCTACCCAATCTGTGGCCAATGCTTGAGTACCCAGCTATTTTTAGTGTCTGAGGCTGATGTGCTCCAATGAAGCTATCCCCAGCACCAGGGGTCATGCTGGAACCAACTGAGGCACTGGGTGCAAAAGGAGAAAAGGGAGAGAAGGGGGAGAAGGAGGAGGGGAGAAGCACATGGTTACTTTACTTGTGTGCCCTGGCTGGGAATTGAACCCAGGACGTCCATATGCTGGGCTGACGCTATATCCACCAAGCCAATGGCCAGGGCCTATGTGTTTATTATTATCAGTCATTATCAAGTTAACAGGCTAGCACATGCATGAAAATTTACTGTAGTGTGCTCATAGGATGGCTTTCTCATCACTGATTGTGATCCCTAAATTGATGGAGAGAGGCTCCAGATTGGCAACTAGTTGTGCTCTGCCCAGGGGTAAGGTTGAACAACGTAGCAGGCATGCTTTTGTGTAAAAAGGGTGATTCATATTAGGATACTTTTTGAGTCTAATTAAACATGTTCAATGAGAAAAACATAAAAGTGGCTGAGAGCATCTTGGGGATATGAATATGGTTAATATGGGATGTGGGAAGGAACAATGATACCTGTATATGGTACAGGTATTGTTTCTTTTCTATCAAGTATAAAATTAAATTCTAGGAATATATAGAAGTGTGAAAGTTAAACATTCTTGTGTTTAAAAGAAGCAAAAGACCCTCCATAGAATACTTGGATGATATTTAAAAATTTCTCTTTATAGTATTTGACTACTCTGTGATTTGGAATACTTCCTTTTTGGTGGAACTTTCCTTACCTGGACATGTAAGGTAGGTTATTTTGTCTCTTTCAATAGAACAGATCAAATAGAACATTGTATTCCTGGTGTGAAACCAACAGCTATCTCTGCCCTTCACATACATGAAACTCCAAAAGATATTATTTTATTATAGCAATTATTGTGAACAATAACTACTTTCAGCAGCATCAGAAAAACACGTGTTTCAGATGGTTGGACCATTTCTTGTCTCATGGAGGGCACAAACAAATGCTAAAGATCCTATTTCTTTTTCTTTTCCTTTCTGTATGATAAATGGTCACTATATGATTTATTTTTTGTTGTTACCTTAAAAGCATAACAATAATCATTTGTAAAACTTTGATAAAATAAACTAAGAAAAGTTTCTCACCAAATGTTCAAGGTTACTATTTCTCTTCATGTTTCATATTTTGAACCAACACAGCAGGTTCCAATATCCATGAAATAAAAATCTGATGAGCAGAGGAAACCCAGTTTTGAAGACAGTGGGAAACTGCTTGCCTGAGACGCTTCTGCTTAGAATCAAAGATGCCACGTGGCGACGCATTTCTGAAGAACGAGATCCTTCGGTTTGTGGAACCTCACACTGCTTGACAATTTATTTTCCTTCCAAAGAAAAACCCAAAATGAAAGACAGTTTGATCTTAAAATTTAGCGCAGTCCTGTGAATGGTACTTTCCTTATCTCCCAGGGCATTTGGAAAGAAGCCCGCAGCATTGGTAGAAATGACGATGGGTCTGGGAAAGCTTTGAATTATAAAACTTCTTCCTGTAACTAAGAAACCAGATGGTGTTTACATGAATCAACTCCCACTTAATCGGCTTTCTCAGCCATATTTCAAGTAGAAAGATGAAGTCGGGGAAAATTAGCAGAATGGGCTTTTGAGGAAAAAATTAAATATATCACAGCTTATGATGAAGCAATTTTAAGATGGTTATAGGTATATCTTGTGATGTCTTTACTGTAGAAAATTCTTAAGATATAGAAATATCATATATAATGACTACATTAAAAATCAGATCTAATTATAAAGAAAGTTTATCTTTGGAGATATTTTCATGGCATTGTTATTGAAAGAAATATAACGATGGAAATTCATCATGTTTAGAATTAAAACATATTTCCAAGCAACTAATTGAAATATGTATGTTGAGAGAAGTCAAAGGATTATTTCTGGAATTTGTTGAAAGCTTAGAGAATGTAGATATTTGATAAAAAGCTTTTTGAAGGCCTTGGCTGGTTTGCTCAGTGGTAGAGTGTTGGCCCAACGTGTGGATGTCCTGGTAGTCAGGGCAAGGAGGAGTACGAGAAGGATATTAGAAGGCTATTACATACATAAGAGAAAGGATGAAAATTGTACTTGTGAAATGTTATTATTAGAAAAAATGTCTGTGTTAGTCTCTTCTTAGTAACTAGAAGCTATACTTTTTAACAACTGCCTAGAAATTAAATCTGGCCTGAGAGCATTGGAGTAGTTAACTTCTTTGTCAATCACCCAATGCAAAAACATTCAAGGCATAAGAATAACTGCTACTTAAGAAAAAGGAGAAAAAAGCCATATAAATTTTAGTCTGATTTTATTAACAAAGCATAAAAACATGCCAATCCTGAGACTGTGAGCTATTTAGAGCAACAATTGTCAATTTATTATATAGTTGCTTTCCTTTTTATTTTGTAATAATTCATGCATAGAGCAATAGATTATGAAAAGAAGCTATGTGAGTTTTGGAAATGCAAACCTTGCACAAAAAAAGTAAATTAGCTCTTGGCATACAGAAGTTTGCTGGTGATGGTATATTTTTTAAAGATGTCAAATTGTTGACTTCTCTTATGATTAAATTGGGCTATTTTAGTTTCCATTTCTTAATTCTTGTTGAGTCACATCTTATTTCAAACTTTCCTTCCTAAATTGTATTTATGCCCTATAATTTGTTCAAATTTAAGGTTTTGTATTTTGAAAACTACAAATAATTTCTAAAATTAAAATGTCTCTATATTTTAAGTGAAACTCTTCAATTTAAAAATAAATAGGTAGTATAATCAAAATGAAAGACCAAAAACAAAATATAAATGCCTCATTGTAATTTATTATAAGTAATATATAATATAAATCTATTGCCTATATCTTATATGTTTGTATATTAACAGTTTGTTTTCTTAGCAACTAAATATATATAATATTTTTTAAAATTTTATTTTATTTCATTTTATTTCAATTTATGCCATGTGGACTGGAGAACATAGAAAATCAATTATAGAGTAAGAAGACTGAGTGGACATAGGCTAGACATGAGTCCTGAAAAGACATTCCTGATACGGTCTATTCCTTTTTTTTTTTTTCTTTTTTTTTTTAAATAAATTTTTATTAATGGTAATGGGATGACATTAATAAATCAGGGTACATATATTCAAAGAAAACATGTCTAGGTTATTTTGTCATTAAATTATGTTGCGTACCCCTCGCCCAAAGTCAGATTGTCCTCCTCCACCCTCTATCTAGTTCTCTGTGCCCCTCCCCCTCCCCCTAACTCTCTCCCTCCCTCCCTCCCATGTCCTCCCTCCCCCCACCCCTGGTAACCACCACACTCTTGTCCATGTCTCTTAGTCTCATTTTTATGTTCCACCAATGTATGGAATCATGTAGTTCTTGTTTTTTTCTGATTTACTTATTTTACTCCTTATAATGTTATCAAGATCCCACCATTTTGCTGTAAATGATCTGATGTCATCATTTCTTATGGCTGAGTAGTATTCCATAGTGTATATGTGCCACATCTTCTTTATCCAGTCTTCTATTGAAGGGCTTTTTGGTTGTTTCCATGTCTTGGCCACTGTGAACAGTGCTGCAATGAACATGGGGCTACATGTGTCTTCACGTATCAATGTTTCTGAGGTTTTGGGGTATATACCCAGTAGAGGGATTGCTGGGTCATAAGGTAGTTCTATTTGCAGTTTTTTGAGGAACCACCATACTTTCCTCCATAATGGTTGTACTACTTTACAGTCCCACCAACAGTGAATGAGGGTTCCTTTTTCTCCACAGCCTCTCCAACATTTGCTATTACCCGTCTTGTTGATAATAGCTAATCTAACAGGGGTGAGGTGGTATCTCATTGTAGTTTTGATTTGCATTTCTCTAATAACTAATGAAGCTGAGCATCTTTTCATATATCTGTTGGCCATTTGTATCTCTTCCTGGGAGAAGTGTCTGTTCATGTCCTCTTCCCATTTTTTTATGGGATTGTTTGTTTGTTTGTTGTTGAGTTTTATGAGTTCTTTGTAAATTTTGGAAATTAGGCCCTTATCTGAGCTGTTGTTTGAAAATATCATTTCCCATTTAGTTGGCTGTCTATTTATTTTTATATCAGTTTCTCTTGCTGAGCAAAAACTTTTTATTCTGATGTAGTCCCATTCATTTATCTTTGCCTTCACTTCTCTTGCCATTGGAGTCAAGTTCATAAAATGTTCTTTAAAACCCAGGTCCATCATTTTAGTACCTATGTCTTCTTCTATGTACTTTATTGTTTCAGGTCTTATATTTAGGCCTTTGATCCATTTTGAATTAATTTTAGTACACGGGGACAGGCTATAGTCGAGTTTCATTCTTTTGCATGTGGCTTTCCAGTTTTCCCAACACCATTTGTTGAAGAGGCTTTCTTTTCTCCATTGTATGTTGTTGGCCCCTTTATCAAAGATTATTTGACCATATATATGTGGTTTTATTTCTGGGCTTTCTATTCTGTTCCATTGGTCTGAGTGTCTATTTTTCTGCCAATACCATGCTGTTTTGATTATCGTGGCCCTATAATATAGTTTAAAGTCAGGTATTGTAATGCCCCAGCTTCATTCTTTTTCCTTAGGATTGTTTTGGCTATTCGGGGTTTTTTATAGTTCCATATAAATCTGATGATTTTTTGTTCCATTTCTTTAAAAAATCTCATAGGGATTTTGATGGGAATTGCATTAAATTTGTATATTGCTTTGGGTAATATGGCCATTTTGATTATATTTATTCTTCCTATCCAAGAACAAGAAATATTTTTCCATCTCATTGTATCTTTTCCGATTTCCCTTAACAATGCTTTATAATTTTCAATATAGGTCCTTTACATTCTTTGTTATGTTTATTCCTAGGTATTTTATTTTTTTTGTTGCAATCGTGAAGGGGATTATTTTTTTGAGTTCGTTTTCTAATATTTCATTGTTGGCATATAGAAAGGCTATGGACTTTTGTATGTTAATTTTGTATCCTGCGACCTTACTGTATTGGTTAATTGTTTCTAATAATCTTTTTGTGGAGTCCTTCGGGTTTTCGATGTATAGGATCATATCATCAGCAAAAAGTGATACCTTTACTTCTTCTTTTCCGATATGGATGCCTTTTATTTCTTTGTCTTGTCTGATTGCTCTGGCCAGAACTTCTAGCACCACGTTAAATAAGAGTGGAGAGAGTGGACAACCCTGTCTTGTTCCTGATTTAAGGTAGAAAGTCCTCAGTTTTATGCCGTTTAATATGATGTTGGCTGATGGTTTATCATATATGGCCTTTATCATGTTGAGATATTTTCCTTCTATACACATTTTGTTGAGAGTCTTAAACATAAAATTGTGTTGTATTTTATCAAAAGCCTTTTCTGCATCTATTGATAAGATCATGTGGTTTTTGTTCTTTGTTTTGTTGATATGGTGTATTACGTTAACCGTTTTGCGTATGTTGAACCATCCTTGAGTTTCTGAGATGAATCCCACTTGATCATGATGTATTATTTTTTTAATATGTTGTTGTATTCGGTTTGCCAGTATTTTGTTTAGTATTTTAGCATCTGTATTCATTAGAGATATTGGTCTGTAGTTTTCTTTCTTTGTGCCATCCTTGCCAGGTTTTGGTATGAGGGTTATGTTGGCCTCATAAAATGTGTTTGGAAGTATTGCTTCTTCTTCAATTTTTTGGAAGACTTTGAGTAGAATAGGAACCAAGTCTTCTTTGAATGTTTGATAGAATTCACTAGTATAACCGTCTGGGCCTGGACTTTTATTTTTGGGGAGGTTTTTAATAGTTTTTTCTATTTCCTCCCTGCTGATTGGTCTGTTTAGGCTTTCTGCTTCTTCATGACTCAGTCTAGGAAGGTTGTATTGTTCTAGGAATTTATCCATTTCTTCTAGATTGTTGTATTTGGTGGCGTATAATTTTTCATAGTATTCTACAATAATTCTTTGTATATCTATGATGTCTGTGGTGATCTCTCCTCTTTCATTTTCGATTTTATTTATTTGAGTCCTGTGCCTTTTTTTCCTTGGTGAGTCTTGCCAAGGGTTTGTCAATTTTGTTGATCTTTTCAAAGAACCAGCTCCTTGTTTTATTGATTTTTTCTATAGTTTTTCTGTTCTCTATTTCATTTATTTCTGCTCTGATTTTTATTATCTCCTTTCTTTGGCTGGTTTTGGGTTGTCTTTGTTCTTCTTTTTCTAGTTCCTTAAGGTGTGAAGTTAAGTGGTTTACTTTGGCTCTCTCTTGTTTGTTCATATAGGCCTGAAGTGATATGAACTCTCCTCTTATTACTGCTTTTGCTGCATCCCAGAGATTCTGATATGTCGTATTTTCATTTTCATTAGTCTGTATATATCTTTTGATCTCTGCGCTTATTTCTTATTTGACCCATGCATTTTTTAGAAGTATGTTGTTTAGTTTCCACATTTTTGTGGGTTTTCCCCCCTCTTTTTTGCAGTTGAATTCTAGTTTCAAGGCTTTATGATCAGAAAATACGCTTGGTACAATTTCATTTTTTCTAAATTTGCTGATATTGTCTTTGAGGCCCAACATATGATCAATTCTTTAGAATGTTCCATGTACACTAGAGAAAAATGTGTACTCTGTCGCTTTGGGATGAAGTGTCCTGTAGATGTCTATCATATCCAGGTGTTCTAGTATTTCGTTTAAGGCCACTATATCTTTATTGATTCTCTGTTTGGATGACCGATCTAGAGCCGTCAGCGGTGTATTGAGGTCTCCAAGTATGATTGTATTTTTGTTAGTTTTTGTTTTAAGGTCAATAAGTAGCTGCCTTATATATTTTGGTGCTCCTTGGTTTGGTGCATATATATTAAGGATTGTTATGTCTTCTTGATTCAACTTCCCCTTAATCATTATGAAATGACCATTTTTGTCTCTGAGTACTTTTTCTGTCTTGTAGTCAGCATTATTAGATATGAGTATTGCTACGCCTGTTTTTTTTTGGGTGTTGTTTGCTTGGAGTATTGTTTTCCAGCCTTTCACTTTGAATTTGTTTTTATCCTTGTTGCTTAGATGTGTTTCTTGTAGGCAGCATATAGTTGGATTTTCTTTTTTAATCCATTCTGCTACTCTGTGTCTTTTTATTGGTAAGTTTAATCCATTTACATTTAGTGTAATTATTGACACTTGTGGGTTCCCTACTGCCATTTTATAAATTGCTTTCTGTTAGTTTTGTATCTAGTTTGATTCTTCTCTCTTGTTTTTCTATCATTTGTTTTTGTTTGTTTGTGTTCCATACTTCTTTCCTCTGTTGCTACCTTTTTTAAGTCAAGTGTTTTTGTGGTGGTTTTTTCAAGGGTGGTTACCATTAAGTAATGAAAAGGGTACCTATCATATTCATTGTAGTACCCTATCTTATGAGTATTTCTGCACTTCATCGTCCTTTGCTACTGTTAATCTCCATCCTCTCCCCCCTTTTTTTTCCTTTGTTGTCACAGTTTAAGTTTGGTTTTATTGTGTTCTTGGTGGAGCTGTTACTTGTGGTGTTGTTTTCTTTTGTTCTTTGAATCTGGTTGGAAAACCCCCTTTAGTATTTCCTGGAGTGGGGGCTTTCTGTTGATAAATTCTCTCATCTTTTCTGTATTTGTGAATGTTTTTATATCTCCTTCATACTTGAAGGATAGCTTTGATGGGTATAGTATTCTTGGCTGAAAGTTCCTCTCTTTCAGGGCTTTAAATATTGGGGTCCACTCTCTTCTAGCTTGTAGAGTTTCTGCTGAGAAATCTTATGATAATCTAATAGGCCTTCCTTTATATGTTGTACTCTTCTATTCCCTGGCTGCCTTGAGAATTTTTTCTTTGTCATTGGTTTGTGTCATCTTTATTATGATGTGCCTTGGAGTGGGTTTGTTGGGGTTAAGAAAACTCGGTGTTCTGTTTGCTTCTTGAATTTGAGGCTTTAATTCTTTCCACAGGTTTGGGAAGTTCTCGTCTATTATTTGTTTGAGTATATTCTCCATTCCATTTTCTTTCTCTTCTCCCTCTGATATACCTATTATTTTTATGTTATTCTTTCTGGCGTCAGACAATTCCTGTAGGGCTTTCTCATTTTTTATTATTTTTGAGTCTCTTTCTTCTTCTCTCTGTTGTGCCTCAAGTTGTTTGTCTTCTATTTCACTAATCCTATCCTCAATCTGGGCTGCTCTGTTAGCTAAGCTTGTTACCTCGTTTTTCAGCTCGTGAATTGAGTTTTTCATTTGTGTTTGATTTGTTTTAATAGTTTCAATTTCCTTGGTAATATATTCTTTGTGTTCATTGAGTTGTTTTCTAATCTCCCTATATTGCCTTTTTGTGTTTTCTTGTATATCTCTGAGTATTTTTAAGATTTCTATTTTAAATTCTCTGTCATTTAGCTCCAAGGCTTCCAATATGTTAAGTCTTTTCTCCATAGATTTTTCCACATCTATTTGTGTTACCTCTCTTTCTTTTGTATCCATAATATTCGATTTCCTCTTTCTTATTGGCATCTGAGGGTGATCTTGTTGATAGCACTAATTAGAATTAATAAAGAGTAAAAAGTAAAACAAAAAAAAAAAACAAAAAAACAAACAAAAAAAAAGGTAAAACACCCCACACAAAAAAAAACAGTAATAATTTATTATTTCCCCGTTTTTTTCTTTCTTCTCTTTCCCTCCTCTCCCCTCCTCAGGGAAATATTGTGCCTATAATGGAGGGCCTGATTTGGGGTGAAGAGTTCAAGGGGCAAAAAAAGGGAGTAGGGACCTACTAAATGCAAAAAAAAAAAAAAAAAAAAAGGAAGAAAATTTTAGACAAGCATAAGATGATTTGCTTGTAAGTGATGGTCAACTAAGAGATATAATGAGAGGGATAAGAGGGAACCAGAAAAAAGGACCAAAAAAAGAATAATAAAGAAGAAAAAAATAAAAATAATAAGTAAAAATCTGTTGTATTAAGTGGAGCAAAGACTAAATACAATGGAGACCTTGGGTTGGGAGGACCCAAAATGCCACAAAAATAAACAAACAAGAAAAAAACAAAAAGAAAAGCAAAAAAGAAAAATAAAGCCAAAAAAAGCCTTGAGTCCCAAATTAACTAATTTGTTCGTGATTGAGGATTAAATGGGAGGAAAGTAAAACGAGAAAGGAGAAAACGAATAGAAAGGTAAAAATAAGAAATAAGAGAAAAACGAAGGAAGAAATAAAAAAGTAAGAGAAAAAAACAAAATAAAGCAAATCAAAAAAAAAAACAAAAGAGGAGAGAGTGAGAGTTAAGTGTTTTGGAGTATAACCTTAAAGGAGGGTGAGGATGAAGAAGAGAAATAAAATGTAACAGTTATGGGTAGTGTAGTTCAAGAAAAGGGAAGCATAAGATGGGCAGAGAATAGAAGGACCGAGGTGGAGGAAATAAAGGCAATAAGATAGAAGAAACAAACAACAACAACAAAAAAATTAGTGGAACAAGTTGTAAAGTCTGTGGATTTTTCTTGATTTTGAGAGGTTAACTTCTTCCTTTTTCTTTTCTCTCCCTCTTCCTGGTCGGTGACTCTGTACCCCAGGCTCTGCCCCTGTGTCACACTTAGGTAGGGATTTGCAGTTGATGGGATTCTATGGCAATGTCATATAATTGGCTTTAATCTTGGTGGTAGTCAAGGCTTGTTGGCGTTTGCAGGGTCCAACGATGAGAGAGTTTGCTTTCCTGGAGTCTCTCTCCTAGTCCCCCCTTCCTGAATTAGCAGCCTGGTGATCCAGCTATAAGGCTGCAACTGCTTCTGCCTGGGAAGTAAGAGGCTCAAAGAGCTGGGAAATCCCCACTCTATCCCCACTCAGTGCAAGGCTTTGGGAAAGGCTCTGGCAGTCAGGGCCTCCAGTGTAATCAGGCGGGGGTGGGAGTCAATTGTTGTCAAGGTGACTGTTCAGCGCCTAGCATTCAGTTGGACCTCTCAACCCAGGCTTTCCACACTTTGTAGCCTGTTTTGGCTGGGAAGAAGAGGCACTAGTCTCTGCTTGCAACTAGTGTAGTATAGATCTTATTATCTGCCAAGTCCCTCTTGTTAGCATTTATCCCTGAATATGGAGGCTCTATCAATCAGAAGTTGCCCCCGCCCCTTTAGCGAGAGGCACTAAAAAATATCACGCCTCTTGTCTTGGGTCGCTGAACTGAGAGAGATCTTATCAATTAGAACCGAGGGTGCGCAGATTTCATGGGTTAAGCTAATTTCAGTGATTGGGTCGCAGCTGTGCTCCCGAAGGTATTTTAGGCTGCCTGCGCGTGCCCCTCCCCCAACGCTTGATTGTTAGCTTGAATGGCTGGGTGAGGTGCCCCGCCCACGGAGAGAATCTACCAAGTAGAAGACCACCCTTGTGCCTCTCCCGCTTGCCCTGCCGCTGGCGGCTGAATCGCACCAGGCGCAGGATAATGGGGCACCCTGTGTGTGCGGGCCAGTAGGGCGCTCTGGGCGTGTGGAATACCCAGGGCACGCGTGCGAATGGGGTGCTCCGGGCACCGGTGGCTGGCGACTCTCACTCACAGTGTGCGGGCCGCTGGGAACGTTAGCGGTGCTCGCTCTGCAACCGGACCAGGCGCACGCCGGCGGCTGCTCGCTGCTCCCGAGTGTGGGCGGTGCTCGCTCTGCAACCGTACTGGGTGTGCACCAGCGGCTGCTCGCCGCTCCGGAGTGTGGGCGGTGCTCGCTCTGCAACCGGACCGGGCGCGTGCCCGCGGCTGCTCGCGGCTCCCGAGTGTGGGCGGTGCTTGCTCTGCAACCGGACCGGGCACGCTGGTGGCTGCTCGCGCTCCGGAGTATGGGCGGTGCTCGCTGTGCAACCGTACCGGGTGCGCCCCCGCGGCTGCTCGCGGCTCCCGAGTGTGGGCTGACTCACCACAGGCGCACTCCCTCGCGGCTTGAATGAACGTCGCTGCGGTAGCTTCCTCCACACCCTCGTCTCTCAGATTCAAGTGATAACAGTCCTTTCGCTTTCAGTTTGTGTGGAACTCCGGAATGCTCCGAGGATAAATTTTTCTGTTTCTAGTTGATAAATTTGTTGTGATTTAGGGGAGATCTGTCGGACACGCTGCTCACGGCACCATTTCCGTGATGTCACTAATATATATAATATTATATGTAACAAATAAAACATTGGTAGAGATACATCTTATTTGTGGCAATGTTCTCTTAAAAGTGTTGCTCTCCCGAATTTTACTCCTTTTTAAACTAAACTCTTGACTTCAATAGAAGGAATTGGTCTATTCTTCCCAAACAAAAAATTCCCAGGGGTCTTTTACCTGAGGCTTTATAAATAGAACAAAAAGATTTGTAGAGAATGACTAATCTTAAAATCTGCATTGGAAAGCATGTGCATTATACTTTATGATTAAATATCTTGACATTCAGCAAACTACAGGTATTTTAGTAGACTAGCATTTCTGTTCAACGTGCCCTTTTTACCTACCCCATTCTCACAGGGTTACTAAATAATTGCTTTAATAAACACTAGCTGGCTATGGTTAAAACTACATTTCTTTTTCTAGATATGTATTTCTTTTAAAATATGTATTTTAAAATTAAGTGTAATCTGTTGATTCTCTTCCATGTGTACCATGTTTTCCCTAAACTACTAAATAAAGAAAATACTTTATTACTCTTTGCAGAAAGTCAGAATTTATCATTTTACTGTTAAGGAGGCTCTGTTTTCCTCCAAGGAAACTTTAAGTCATCAACTGCCTCTTTGCTTTCTTTAAGTGTCTAGGAAAGAGTGTGTGTGTTCTGTCTCCCTCTAACCCTACAGGCCTCTGTTCTGTCTTTTTTTTCTTCTTTCTATTACCCTGGGGCCACAGAGAGAATCAAATGCAAAGATAAATCAAATATGAATTCTGTGCAAAAGTAGCTTCCCATTCAGAAGAGAAAATAAGACATGTCTTTATTAATAAAACAACTTGGAAATGGATATGTGCCTTAGAATTTTACAGAAGGAATGCTATAGAAGTAGGCATATGTGCGATTTAATTAAGTTTAGGGAGAGGGACTTCACAGGGAGCTAGAATTTAAAAAGGGCTTTGAAAGATTTGAAGATGTGCCCTCATGAGGAAGGGCATGAGCTAAGTTATAGAAATGGAAAAGTACAGAAAAGAAAGCTGAGGTAAAGTGTTGATTATATTGTATAGTCTGAATATTTGTGTCCTCCCACAATTCATGTTTACATACGCATGCTCAATGTGATAACGTGAAGTGTGTTGATACAACATGATCCACCATGTGAGAATATAATGAGAAGTCCGTTACCCGGAAGAGGGCCCTCACCTGGCGCCCTGATCTTGGACGTTTAGCCTCCAGAACTGTGAGGAATAAATTCATGTTCTGTATACTCTACCCAGTCTGTGGGATTTTGTTATAGCAGCCCCCACACACTAAGACATTACATTAAAAAAAAAAGTGAAAAATACCTGACAGATGTGGTGAGGACTACATAATAGATGATCGTGATTGACAAGAATCTGATAATGGTATCAAATTAAGAGAAGTGAAGAATTTTTGAGTAAGAAAATAATATTCTGAAAACTTCAAGATGATTAATATTATCAACATGTGTAAGTTGAATTAAATATAAGGACACATTGTATTAATTTAGTGATAAGAAAATAGGTATATATATTTCTGATTTAAATTAAATACAAATTGATAAATTTGGAGTCATTTGTAAATGACTCAAATTTGAACAATTACAAACTAAAAATATTAAAAACATTTCTGGATCAACTACGCTTTGACCTCAAAGTTTCCCCTCTAATGATTTTATCTCCAGTTTCATATCCATATTTATGAAAGTATTATTTTATAATATCAAAATGTAGAAAGCAAAGTATCCACTTATAGGTTGTATTTTAATATTCAATATTATTATATACCAATACATAAAATAATAATTATATTACAAAAATGAGATTGTTTGTGTAAGAATGTAATAGAACATTGAAAATATTGATAAATTCAAAAAAAGTAAAAAAGCAGAAATATGTGCACATTTTCTTTTATTGAGTATTTTAAAAAGCTGTATAGGTGTGCATATTGTCCATTGAATCTAAACTCATACAAAATGGGTCATTGCAGCTTCTATTCCAAAGTAGAATTGAGTGGCTTAGGGACATTGATGGGAAAGCAAATAGAGAAGTTAGAAAATGTTCAAAATACCTAGAGACATTGAAAAATTGTTATAAAAATCAATGTCTACTTATTACTATATATTTTATCAAGTCAGTTGTTTTTCAGTTTATTTTACTTTTCCTTTTGAGACTGGGACTTTTGAAGAAAAAGAAATATGTACAGTGTATTACAGTTGTTAAGAATGCTCAATTTTAAAGGGATAGAATGAATCACTTTGGCTCTTGCGGGAAAACAGCAGTGTTAGGCTTGCTCATAGGTTTACGGCTGCAAGCCCTTTGCACCATTAGTGCAGGAGCAATGACAGCACTTTTGTAAGGCTATAAGTGCTTTCTCTCAGGGACAAAGAGATCAGATGGAGTTCTGCCACTGAGAAGTGTGGTTTGTTTTCCTGATCTGATGTCTTCCACTGTGAGAAGCAGGTTTTCCTTTCCTTTTGTATTTTTTCTTTTTCTTTCTTCTTTTGGCTTGCCTATCTTTGTGAACTTCCAATAGACTGGAATGGTCCACCATCCCTCTACCGTCTGCCCAAATCCAATGGGAACTTGCCTGGCCACGGCCACCCGCCTTACAGCTTGAAATAATGAATTAGACACAGATTTAAAATTTTCTATCAAAATAACTGATATTTATTACAATATTTATATTACTTGAAAAAATAAATTCAGAAATTTTCAAAATAGAATTTTATTACTATTATGCTTACTGTGTCTTTTTTCCCCCAATAAGCAGAGAAAGTGGTTCACTATTCAGGTAATTTAGAAACAACAGACCAACCAAAAAAAACCAAAACAAAACTAAATACAGAAGTTGTGAATGAGTTTGTGCAATTTATATTAATTAAATTCACTGAAAATCTGTAAAACTTTATATGAATTTCTTTTCATTTAAACAGAGCTAGTTCTTCAAATTTTAATTTTAATTTTTAAGAGTGTTACATAGACACAAGTGCTTCCTTAGAAGGCATTGAATCTAATCATAATGAAACTATAGAGCAAATCTCAATAAAAAACTTAATGTTGCAAACTGTCTTATTCTCCAAAGCCATTACAAATGGTACATTTAAAACCACCATTAAATCTATTTTACACATCAATAAAGTGGTAGAGATAATGATTTCATTATAAGAAAGTCATTACTCACTTCCATTCATACTGGTTAGCAGAAGAAACTGGTTAGTGGGGAAATAATGGCTAGTGGGACAAACATGGTTTGGTTTTACTACCTGACAAGGTAGATAGAAATTAAATATCTAACCAACTGGATAAACATTAAAAAACAAAAACAAAACAAAACATGATTACAAACTCAGATGCAAGGCTTATTCTCTTCAGTTTCGTGTAATTTAAGGTCAATGCCTTATCTTGGCAGAGCAAATCATCACAGAATTGAAGGGAATTGTACTTTCTTTCTTACAAATTCCATAGCCAGAAGGGTAAATATTGGTAAAATGTCCTTTTACTTACAGCCTTGGAATTCAGTCATATTTGGGCTACAGTTGATGAGATGTTTTAAAGATTTATAACAACTTTGTTGAGATATAATTCATATAACGTAACATTCACCTTTTAAAGTGTAGCATGTAGTGGGTTTTAGTATATTCCTGGAGTTATGCAACCATCACCACTAATGTCATTTTTTGTTACTGGCATCATTCATTTAAAGTTTTTCAGGTTCATTTATGTTAAAGCAAATTCAGTATGTAATTCTTTCATATGACAAAAAGTATTCATTGTATGGATTTCACATTATGTTGATCATTCAAGAATCAATGAACATTTGGATTGCTTACACTTTTGGCTGTTGTAACTAATGATATTCCTGTTATGTTTTTTGGGGATATGTGTTTTCACTTCTTGGATGTACTTAAGAGTGGACTTTTTGATTCACATGCTAATATTATATTAAACATTTTGAAGACTTAAACTGTTTTTCAAGGTGGTGGTGATATATTGCAGTCTCATCAGCAATGTAGGAGGGCTTCAATTTCTCCATATCTTTTCCAACTTTTGTTTTTTATTTTAGCGATCTTAGTAAATATGGATAGGTATTTCATTGTGATTTAGATTTACATTTCTTTAATGACTAATGATATTGAACATCTTCATGTGTATTTTTTGGATATTTGTACATCTTCTTTAATGAAATGTCTATTCAAATTTTTTGCCAATTTATGGTAAGGGTATATTTCTGGACCTCTGATTCAATTCCACTGAGCTATACGGCTATCCCTACTCCAGTATCACACTGGCTTCGTTACTGTAGTATGATTTGAACAGGGATTGTGAATCCTCCAACTTTTTTTTCTTTTCAGGATACTTTTAGCTATTCTGGACTCTTTACATTTCCCTATAAATTTTAGGATGTTTGTCAATTTCTGTAAATAAAACAACTGGAATTTTGATAATTGGGGAATTTTAACAATATTAAGTCTTCTAAACTATGTTACTATTTATTTAGTTCTTCTTTAATTTATTTCAACAATAGTTTTCAGTTTTCAGTGTTCCAACTTCCCCTTCTTTTGGTAATGTATTCTGGAATATTTTATCCTTTTTGATGATATTTTGTTGACATATATCCTACTGTCTGCTTAAAACACAAGATATTTATTATATACAGCTCACAAAAATTAGGAGATATTTTATTGCTTCATATTCATTTTGAAATATCCCCTAATTCTGATCATAAAAATTAGGGAATATTTTATTGCTTCATATTCATTTTAAAATATCCCCTAATTTTTGTGAGCAGTATATTATTAACTATAATTATTTGATAAAAATTCCTGGAATAACCTTCTAAATATGGCTTTGAACAAACATATTTTGCAATCTTGATTCTTAGAATAAAATGAGTTATAATTTTAAAGTTAGTGTGTTTATATATAGATAACTTATTTTGGTTTTCTTTGGAAACACTTTTTATCATGTCTATAAAAGATATGGAAATCTTTTGAGACGTCAAATAACTCAGAAGTAACAACAGCATTCGAAGAAAACCACTTGTAATAACTCAGAAATAGGTGAGTTGCATTTCTGAAGAAATATTTATGTATGTAAAGGAATCATGGTAAAAAGAAACATGGAGATCACGTCAGAGTAATGGCGGGGTAGGAAGCGATACCGATAAATCTCCCCCAAAACTCAACAAGATCTTCAACCAGAAACAGAAAAACCTATACTTGGAGCTTCCAGATGCTTCGCAATACACCCAAAGGTATGATTGAGTGAAAAATTGGCTAAATATATAACCAAACCCCAAAGGAAATAGGGAGTAAGAAATGCTCCTCCTTCCTCACTAACCTAAACAGGGCGGCTTTCTCTGGTAACTGTGAATATAGAAACTGAGGCGGGCAATGGGGGTGAATAGATCCAGGCCGCCGCGGCACAAACGGCCGAACCAGGCTGTGGCACGGAGATCCAAGCCGAGGAAAATCTGATCCTGTGGCAACCCGGGCAATACAAGCTAACACTCGCGCCAAACCCAAAGAAAGACAGGCAGAGCGGCCATTTTACCCGGTCTCCTGGTCGATGCGCAGTTAGTGGGCGAGAATTTCTTCCTAGGCCCTGAGAGTGGGTGCCCATGTTGCCCCATGGAGAGGCAGGGTCAGAGGCCTTTCTGTGGGCCAAAGGCAGAGTCTCTGGGCAGCCCCAGCGCCCTGGGAAAGCCACGCACAGGAGTGAGTGAGAACTAATTCCAACGGTGGAGATTTTCTGTGCTGGAGGGTATTTCACTCAGAGGGAAACGCGGCCGGCCTCATATCCTGGTTTGCGCGCGCAGATAAGGAGTGAGCAATTCCTCCGAGTGCCTCGGCAGTGCGCGCCCGTGTTATCGCAGAGAGGGGCAGAGTCAGGGGCCTTTGTGTGGGCCAAAGCGGAATCTCGAGCCGCCCCAGCGCCTTGCAAAAGCCGCGCACGGGGACAGAGCGAGACTCAATTCCAACGCTGCAACTTTTCCCTGCGGTTGGGGGTTTCACTCAGAGTGTGAGACTGCTGGCTGGATATCCTGGTCGCAAACAGTGAGTGAGAGTTTCCTCCAAGCGCCCCGGAAGTGGGCGCCCGCATGTGTTACCAGACAGAGTGGCAGAGCCAGAGGTCTTTGAGTGGGTGGAAAGCCCGCCTGATTATGCTAGCAGCTCTGACTGACTGAGCCTTACCCAGAGCCCTGTGCTGAGTGGAAATAGAGTGGGGAGTTGCCAGCTCTTTGAGCCTCTTACTATCCAGGCAGAGGCAGCAGCAACCCCATAGCTGGATTATCAGGCCACTAATTGAGGAAGGAAAGACTAGGAGAAAGGCTCCAGGAACACGGACTCTCTCACTGTCGGAGCCTATAAATGCTAATGAGCTTCGACTGCCAACGAGAATAAAGCACAATACATGACATTGCCATAGAGACTTATCAACTGCAAACCTCTACCTGAGCGTGCCAAAGGGGCAGAACCCGGGGTACAGAGTCACCGACCAGGAAGAGGGAGAGAAAAGAAAAAGCAAGAAGATAACCTCTCAAAATCAAGAATAATCTGCAGACTTTATAACCTATCCCATTTTATTATATTTGTTCGTTTGTTTCTCTTATCTTCATTCTTGATACTTTTTTTTCCTCTTCCAATTTGGCCGATTAACTCTCTACTGGTCTTACTCTCTCCTCTCCTTGAACTACACTACCCATAAGTGTTACATCTCCCATTATCTTTTCTCTTCTCTTCCTTTCTCTCTATGAGGGTTGCACTCCAAAACCCTTAACTCTCTTTCTCTCTCCTTTCTTTTTTCTTCTTTTAGTGGTTCCCTCTTTTTTTCTCTCTCTCTCTTTCTTTTCTCCCTCTATATTAGTTTCTTCCTTTCTCCTTTACATCTCCTCTCATTCAAACCTCAATAACAAACAAATTATCTTATCTGGGACTCAAACCTATGTTTGTGGCATTTTTGGGGGGTTTTTACTTCACCTTTTTAACTCACTAGCAGTGCTCCCATTCCTGGCTCTCCATATTATCTAGTTCTTGTTCCACTAAATACAATAGTAATTTTTTAATTTGTCCCCCCATTTTTCCGTTTTCCTCATATTCCTTTCATCATAACTCTTAGACAACCAACACCTAAAAGCAAATCATTTTATTCTTGACCCAAATTTTTTCCTTATTTGCTTTTTGTGGGTCCATATGCTCTTTTTTTTTCTTTTTTCTTTTTTTTTTCCTTTTTTTTTTCTTTTTTTGCCCCTTTATTACTTTTCCCCAATTCAGGCCCTCCATCACAGGCATTGTTTGTTATAATTCACAGTCCACCACAAGATTTTCTCAAGAAAGAGGGGAGAGGAGAGGAGAGGAAAAAAGGAGGGGGGGGGAATAATTTCCTTTTTTTAAAATTTTTATTTTATTTTATTTTTCTTTATTTCATTATTAAATTTTTTTAAAAAAACAACTTCGATTTTTTATTTTTTTATTTTTTTAACTTTTTATTCTTTATTAAATCTCATTAATACTATCAACAAAACCACCCTCAGATGCCATTAAGGAAGAGAAAATCGAATATCATGGATACAAAAGAAAGAGAGGTAACACAGCTAGATGAGGAAAAATCTATGGAGAAAAAAATTAATATATTGGAAACCTTGGAGCTAAATGACAGAGAATTCAAGATAGAAATCCTAAAAATCCTCCGAGATATACAAGAAAACACAGAAAGGCAATTTAGAAATTGCCTTTCTAAATTTAGAAAGGCAATCAGAAAACAACTCAATGAACACAAAGAATATATGTCCAAAGAGATTGAAAATATAAAAACAAATCAAACAGAGATGAAAAACTCAATTCACGAGCTGAAAAACGAAGTAACAAGCTTAGCTAATAGAACAGGTCAGATAGAAGAGAGGATTAGTGAAATAGAAGACAAGCAACTTGAGGCACAACAGAGAGAAGAAGAAAGAGACTCAAAAATTAAAAAAAATGAGATAGCCCTACAAGAATTATCTGACTCCATCAAAAAGAATAACATAAGAATAATAGGTATATCAGAGGGAAAAGAGAGAGAAAATGGAATGGAGAACATACTCAAACAAATAATAGATGAGAACTTCCCAAGCCTGTGGAAAGAACTAAAGCCTCAAATTCAAGAAGCAAACAGAACACCGAGTTTTCTTAACGCCAACAAACCTACTCCAAGGCATATCATAATGAAATTGACACAAACCAACAGCAAAGAAAAAATTCTCAAGGCAGCCAGGGAAAAGAAGAATACAACATATAAAGGAAGGCCCATTAGATTATCATCAGATTTCTCAGCAGAAGCTAGAAGAGAGTGGACCCCAATATTTAAAGTCCTGAAAGAGAGGAACTTTCAGCCATGAATACTATACCCAGCAAAGCTATCCTTCAAATACGAAGGAGAAATAAAAACATTCACAGATACAGAAAAGATGAGGGAATTTATGATCAGAAAACCCCCACTCCAGGAATTACTAAAGGGGGTTCTCCAATCAGATACAAAGAACAAAAAAAAACAGAGCCACAAGTAAAAGCTCCAAGAAGAACACAATAAAACCAAATTTAAACTGTGACAACAACAAAAAGAAAGAGGGGGAGAAGATGGAGATTAACAGTAGCAAAGGACAATGGAGTGTAAAAGTACTCACAAAATAGTTTGCTACAATGAACAGGGTAGGGACCCTTTTCATTACTCAAAGGTAACCACCATTGAAAAAACCACCACAGAAGCACATGAGATAAAAAAGATAGCAACAGAAGAAAGATGTATGGAATACAACCAAATAAAAACAAAAGATAGAAAAACAAAAGAGAAGGATCAAACAAGACACAAAACTAACAGAAAGCAAGATATAAAATGGCAATAGGGAACTCACAAGTATCAATAATTACACTAAATGTAAACGGATTAAACTCACCAATAAAAAGGCACAGAGTAGCAGAATGGATTAAAAAAGAAAATCCAACTGTATGCTGCCTACAGGAAACTCATCTAAGTAACAAGGATAAAAACAAATTCAAAGTGAAAGGCTGGAAAACAATACTCCAAGCAAATAACATCCAAAAAAAAGCAGGTGTAGCAATACTCATATCGGATAATGCTGACTACAAGACAGGAAAAGTACTCAGAGACAAAAATGGCCATTTCATAATGGCTAAGGGGACACTGAATCAAGAAGACATAACAATTCTTAATATATATGCACCAAACCAAGGAGCACCAAAATATATAAGACAGCTACTTATCGATCTTAAAACAAAAACTAACAAAAATACAATCATACTTGGAGACCTCAATACACCGCTGATGGCTCTAGATTGGTCATCCAAACAGAGAATCAACAAAGACATAGTAGCTTTAAACAAAACACTAGAGCACCTGGATATGATAGACATCTACAGGACATTTCATCCCAAAGTGACTGAGTATACATTTTTCTCCACTGTACATGGATCATTCTCAAGAATTGACCATATGTTGGGCCACAAAAACAACATCAGCAAATTCAGGAAAATCGAAGTTGTACCAAGCATATTTTCTGATCATAAAGCCTTGAAACTAGAATTCAACTGCAAAAAAGAGGAAAAAAATCCCACAAAAATGTGGAAACTAAACAACATACATTTAAAAAAATGAATGGGTCAAAGAAGAAATAAGTGCAGAGATCAAAAGATATATACAGACTAATGAAAATGACAATATGACATATCAGAATCTATGGGATGCAGCAAAAGCAGTGATAAGAGGGAAGTTCATATCGCTTTAGTCATATATGAACAAACAAGAGCGAGCCCAAGTGAACCACTTAACTTCCCACCTTAAGGAACTAGAAAAAGAAGAACAAAGACAATCCAAAACCAGCCGAAGAAAGGAGATAATAAAAATCAGAGCAGAAATAAATGAATTAGAGAACAGAAAAACTATAGAAAAAATTAATAGAACAAGGAGCTGGTTCTTTGAAAAGATCAACAAAATTGACAAACCCTTGGCAAGACTTACCGAGGAAAAAAGAGAAAAAACTCATATAAGCAAAATCCAAAATGAAAGAGGAGAAATCACCACGGACACTGTAGATATACAAAGAATTATTGTAGAATACTATGAAAAACTTTATGC
Source organism: Saccopteryx bilineata (assembly GCF_036850765.1). Classification (NCBI taxonomy): domain Eukaryota; kingdom Metazoa; phylum Chordata; class Mammalia; order Chiroptera; family Emballonuridae; genus Saccopteryx; species Saccopteryx bilineata. The sequence continues at coordinate 170,193,132 of NC_089490.1, read as the reverse complement.
CACTATATTCAACAACCTAGAAGAAATGGATAAATTCCTAGAAAAATACAACCTTCCTAGACTGAGTCAAGAAGAAGCAGAAAGCCTAAACAGACCTATCAGTAGAGAAGAAATAGAAAAAACCATTAAAAACCTCCCCAAAAATAAAAGTCCAGGCCCTGACGGCTATACCAGCGAATTTTATCAAACATTCAAAGAAGACTTGGTTCCTATTCTACTGAAAGTCTTCCAAAAAATTGAAGAAGAAGCAATACTTCCAAACACATTTTATGAGGCCAACATAACCCTCATACCAAAACCAGGCAAGGATGGCACAAAAAAAGAAAACTACAGACCAATATCTCTAATGAATACAGATGCTAAAATACTAAACAAAATACTAGCAAATCGAATACAACAACATATTAAAAAAATAATACATCATGATCAAGTGGGATTCATCCCAGAATCTCAAGGATGGTTCAACATACGCAAAACGGTTAATGTAATACACCATATCAACAAAACAAAGAACAAAAACCACATGATCTTATCAATAGATGCAGAAAAGGCTTTTGATAAAATACAACACAATTTTATGTTTAAGACTCTCAACAAAATGGGTATAGAAGGAAAATATCTCAACATGATAAAGGCCATATATGATAAACCATCAGCTAACATCATATTAAATGGCACTAAACTGAAGGCTTTCCCCCTTAAATCAGGAACAAGACAGGGTTGTCCACTCTCTCCACTCTTATTTAATGTGGTACTAGAGGTTCTCGCCACAGCAATCAGACAAGACAAAGAAATAAAAGGCATCCATATCGGAAAAGAAGAAGTAAAGGTATCACTTTTTGCAGATGATATGATCCTATACATCGAAAACCCCGAAGAATCCACAAAAAGACTACTAGAAACAATAAGCCAATATAGTAAGGTTGCAGGATACAAAATTAACATACAGAAGTCAATAGCCTTTCTATATGCCAACAATGAAACAACTGAGAATGAACTCAAAAGAATAATCCCCTTCACTATTGCAACGAAAAAAATAAAATACTTAGGAATAAACATAACAAAGAATGTAAAGGACTTATATAATGAAAACTATAAACCATTGTTAAGGGAAATCGAAAAAGATATAATGAGATGGAAGAATATACCTTGTTCTTGGCTAGGAAGAGTAAATATAATCAAGATGGCTATATTACCCAAAGCAATATACAAATTTAATGCAATTCCCATCAAACTTCCAATGACGTTTTTTAAAGAAATAGAGCAAAAAATCATCAGATTTATATGGAACTATAAAAAACCCCGAATAGCCAAAGCAATCCTAAAGAAAAAGAATGAAGCTGGGGGCATAACAATACCTGACTTCAAACTCTATTATAGGGCCACGACAATCAAAACAGCATGGTATTGGCAGAAAAATAGACACTCAGACCAATGGAACAGAATAGAAAGTCCAGAAATAAAACCACATATATATAGTCAAATAATTTTTGATAAAGGGGCCAACAACACACAATGGAGAAAAGAAAGCCTCTTCAATAAATGGTGCTGGGAAAACTGGAAAGCCACATGCAAATGAATGAAACTGGACTACAGTCTCTCCCCCTGTACAAAAATTAACTCAAAATGGATCAAAGATCTAAACATAAGACCTGAAACAATTAAGTACATAGAAGAAGACATAGGTACTCAACTCATGGACCTGGGTTTTAAAGAGCATTTTATGAATTTGACTCCAATGGCAAGAGAAGTGAAGGCAAAAATTAATGAATGGGACTACATCAGACTAAGAAGTTTTTGCTCAGCAAGAGAAACTGATAACAAAATAAACAGACAGCCAACTAAATGGGAAATGATATTTACAAACAACAGCTCAGATAAGGGCCTAATATCCAAAATATACAAAGAACTCATAAAACTCATCAACAAACAAACAAACAATCCCATAAAAAAATTGGAAGAGGATATGAATAGACACTTCTCCCAGGAAGAAATACAAATGGCCAACAGATATATGAAAAGATGCTCATCTTCTTTAGCTATTAGAGAAATGCAAATCAAAACGGCAATGAGATACCACCTCACACCTGTTCGATTAGCTGTTATTAGCAAGTCAGGTAATAGCAAATGTTGGAGAGGCTGTGGAGAAAAAGGAACCCTCATACACTGTTGGTGGGAATGTAAAGTAGTACAACCATTATGGAAGAAAGTATGGTGGTTCCTCAAAAAACTGCAAATAGAACTACCTTATGACCCAGCAATCCCTCTACTGGGTATATATCCCCCAAACTCAGAAACATTGATACGTAAAGACACATGCAGCCCCATGTTTATTGCAGCATTGTTCACAGTGGCCAGGACATGGAAACAACCAAAAAGCCCATCAATAGATGACTGGATAAATAAGATGTGGCACATATACACTATGGAATACTACTCAGCCATAAGAAATGATGACATCGGAACATTTACAGCAAAATGGTGGGATCTTGATAACATGATACGAAGCGAAATAAGTAAATCAGAAAAAAACAGGAACTGTATTATTCCATACGTAGGTGGGACATAATAGTGAAACTAAGAGACATTGATAAGAGTGTGGTGGTTACGGGGGGGAGAGGGAAATGGGAGAGGGATAGGGGGTGGGGAGGGGCACAAAGAAAACAAGATAGAAGGTGACAGAGGACAATCTGACTTTGGGTGGTGGGTATGCAACATAATTGAACGACAAGATAATCTGGACTTGTTATCTTTGAATATATGTATCCTGATTTATTGATGTCACCCCATTAAAAAAATAAAATTATATAAAAAAAAAAAAGAAACATGAAAAGAGTAAGAATGAAACAAGTTATAAATATAAACCAGGGCCTCGTGGCTAGTTACTTAAGCAAGGACTGGGATGGCAATGTGTATTTTCTTTGTGTATTGTTACATATTCATAATTATACATAATCTAAATTTATTTATTATTGCCTCTATTCTTCTCCTGATAGAGGATTGTTATTGGTTATTCATTTTACAATGTGGTCTTTAGGTAATGGAATTTTCTCTACTTTTCCAATAGCCCTCTTACTATTAAAACTTCAATGAAAAATGTGTGTACTTGTATATCATAATTTTATGTCAAGTAAGAAGCTAGTAAAAACAAGTAACATATACCAATATCATAGAAGTTTAAATCATAAAAGAGATATAAAAGTCATGTGTATCCAACAAATACACATGAAGATGTTCAATATCATTAGTCATTAAAGAAATGCAAATCTAAATCACAAAAGAAATGCTGCATAAACTAGATGAAATCAGTTCCAGGATTGGGTTAGTGTCTGAAATTCTACTGGGTTTGCCTCTCATGGTCACAATGCAACTGCCAGAACAGTCTGCGTTCTATTCTCTCCTGACCATGTAAAATGAGAGATTGTGGGGAAGGATTTTCTCTCCTCCCTCTCTTCTTTACCTCCTCCCCCTCTTTCCTCCTTCCTTTAATTTTTCAAAGAGGGCAATCTTCCCCTTAGCTTTCCCACAGATTTCCTGGCTTGTCTCATTGGCCAGAACTGAATCACATGGCTTTAGCTACAAAGGAATACAAGAGATCAAATGTCTGACATGGTTAGCCTTTGAAGTGAGAGACCGGCAAAAAAAAATGAGGTGGGAAAATTTTCTGAGTAAGCTACCAAGAGAGTCTGACATAGTTGGTTCTTGAAATAACTAATACGCTTATACTATTGTCATACTGGTATGTTCAATTATATAAGGTAATAAAGCTGAAATTAATGTCATGTTGTTAAAATGTTTATTCTTAGAGTCAAATACATTCTAGATATGTCACTAGAATAAAATGCAGAGTTCTTATGAAACTGCATGAAATATAAACAATATCTGGTAAATGCCTACCACACCATAATTGCTCAAAAAATGTCACTTTCCAACTTTTAATATATTTTGGTAACATTTCTAAAAATTTCTCCTAAGGGTGGTTTTATCAGATCAAGTTTAATTATTAAAAAAAAGATAAACAAACAAAAACCTAAAATTCCTTTAATTATTGAAAATTATACTTTTGTATAAGAAATTTGATTATTTTAATTAATACATATAATCCCTCTTTCTGTCATATTTTTTATACTGTATTTTTCTCTCATGCCTGAGAAATGTTATGTGTCTTAACTTGTATTTATTTAGACACTAATGCTAAAATTCATAATTTAATTTCCAGTAATAAATAATTCAGCCACACTTTTACCAGTTTAAAATATCTGAAAACATTTAATTTTTTAAAATGTTGCATATAAATTTGGTCATAATTTCATTTTATTTTAATATAACATTTGTTTTTAGACATAATGTTCACTATTTTTATATTCATTACATATACACACACATACACAATCACTATCCTTAGTAAGTTTTAGATGTATTTCAAAGATGAGGAAATCTTTTACACCATCTACATATCAAATGATAAGTTATAGAACACCACTCACTAAGAGATGTGAACTATTTTGCCCTTCAGCTAGTTGGAGGCACTGTTGGCCTAAATCATAATCTCCATAATTCCAAAAGAAAAGCTTTTAGCTTTGCTTGCCTCTCTAAAATATGAGAAAGAAACTATTCAGACCTTTTTCCTACATATGCAAAAGTTCTTCATTATCAGTGGTCTACAGTTCAAAGTAAATTTTTTTATATACAAATGATTGGATGGGATATATATGAAATAAAAGCAATCCTAGATTTTAGCCAGTGTTAAATAATAAAATCAAGAAAAATTCAAAGAGAAAACAATCAACACAGTAGAAACAAAATATGATAGATACATCAGTTTGGATAAAATATGTTTGTTACTGTAATATAGTGAAATGGTGAAGGTCATGTGTTCTTAACAGAACTACTCCTATTCAAAATCCTACAAGTCATCTTTGACATAGTATTACAAATGTAAATTCTCGGGGCCTCAGTTTTTGCTATCTATAAAATAAAGATAAGGATAGCATCTACTTCATAAACTATGGTATTAAAAGAGTGATTACAGGCCCTGGCCAGTTGGGTTAGTGGTATAGTGTTAGCCCAGCATGTGGATGTCCCAAGTTCAATTCCTGGCCAGTGCACACAGGAGAGGTGACCATCTGCCTCTCCACCCCTCCCCTCCACCTTTTCTCTTTCTCTCTCTTCCCCTCAAGCAGCCATGGCTCGATTGGTTTGAGCACATCAGCCAGGGCTCTGAGGATAGCTCCATGGTGCCTCAGCCCCAGGCACTAAAAATAACTTGGTTGTGAGCATGGCCTCCTATGGGCAGAGATTTGGCCCAACAGGGATTGCTGGGTGGATCCCGTTCAGGGCACATGAAGGAGTCTGTCTCTCTATCTTCCCTCCCCTCACCTGGAAATAAATAAATAAATAAATAAATAAATAAATAAATAACAGAATCAAACACACGAGAAAGTAAGAAACTAGTGAACATTTGCTATTATTACTACTCTCACTCACTATTACTATTATTTTTGTCACTGATGATAGTAATAGTTATTTTTTGAGTGTTTAAAACCTGCTGTTTACTTTGTAAAAATTTTACTTTTATATCTTATTTAACACTTACAAAACTTTTACAGTGAGACCCCAGTTTAGGAATAACTAAAATCAGGCTCAAATTAATAAAATACACATCCAATGCCAAAGAGTCTTCTCTTTACCACTAACCCTACTCTAGATTAGTGGCCTGTGTTTGAAGGGCATCACCAGGTAAATGGGAAGTGTGGGTGTTAAAAAAAAGAGAGGCTGGGAATAAAAATAATACATATATCAAGAAAACAATGAGAAAAATAAAGAAAGAAGAAGGTGGAGAAGAGAAGAATAAGTGATATAGAGATTGTGAATTAAAATAGGACAGGTTGTTGTATTAGAGAATGCCAGCTGGGGTCATGAGAAGACTAATCTTTCTTGGCAGATTCTTTATGTGCACCTGAGAGACCAAAGGCTGTTAGAGTATGTTAATCTATTGAAATAGCTAACATGGTAAGGAGGAGCTTTGGTAGTTAAATTCTTAGGTCATTAAGTCATCAGTTTAGTGGAAATTATTCTCCTACAATGCTACATAAAATGGACAATTGGGGAGCTTCAGTATTAGTTATTTTTAAAAAGATAAATACCTATGATTATAATCCCAATGGTTTTTATAGAGCATTTTAAACACTTTTATGTTATACTTATTTTTTGACTGTCAAAATCTGATCTTCCAAATTTGTCTTCGATATAGAACTGGACATAATTTAAACATTAAATAGATCATTTTATTTTGAAATTTTATAATTATTGAAATTAAGAGAAGTGGAATGTTTGCTGACTTCGAAAGTATGCTTGATTAGATCAATGGTTGTTTTGATGATAAATCTGACCTAAACTGGAATTGATGTCTATATTATATCCTTAAACATGTTTCCAACAGTCTAGTAATTTATAGCCTTTTAGATCCAAGGCAGATTAGTTTCCCTTTGATTTATAAATATGAAAAACAGTAAGAATATTATTATTTGGGAAAGTGACTATCAAACGAAGTGAGATCAATTCTAACTCATCAAACCAGTTTTTATAGAAATCTGAAACACCACATTCAGCAGATTATTTAATCTTCCACCTGTGATGATCTCTCAAAAGTCATCTTTTCTCTTTCATCTGCTTTTTGAAAATCTAACTTATTTTTTAAGGTAGATCAGATTATTTAATGATCATTATTATTCAGTATAAAATATCAAAACTCACTGAATTCTGACAGGATAAGTAACTATCTGAATGCTAAAAATTTAGTTCCTAACATAGAAAATAAATGATAGTCCTTTATATCAGTGTTTTTTGCCAGACCATTGAGTCTTATTGTAAAACAGACAAACTATAAAATTCAGTGGCTCACATAATTATACCCCAAGATGCAATGAACAAAAGTGAACATCTTTCAATGCTCTTGTTCAAATAAATAGTTCAGTATGGTGGAAGATGTAGGTAGCAGTTGTACTGAATTCAATGAAGTTTAAATTTACTACAGTAAAATAATGTATTTAAACACACAAGACTTGAGAACAAATTCTGTTCTACCAAAGGACAGTGGTTAAAAATCTTAAGTACAATTAAAAAAAATACAGCTGATTAAACCTCAAGTACAAATGTTCTTTATTCTATGCATATTCCATGGTTGCCTAAACTATATTTTAAGTTTTTATTTTTATTTTATTTATTAATTTTTAGGGAGGAAAGAGAGACAGAGAGGGAGAGAGAGGAGAGAGAGACAGAGAGAAAGAAGGGGGGAGGAGCTAGAAGCATCAACTCCCATATGTGTCTTGACCAGGCAAGCCTAGGGTTTCGAACTGGCAACCTCAGCATTTCCAGGTCAACACTTTATCCACTTCGCCACCACAGGTCAGGCCTATTTTAAGTTTTTTTAAGTTAGATGGTTTGGGAACTATAAGGTCCTTTCCAAGAGTTATTGTTTTATATTACGCCCTGTTAAAGAATGAATTTTAAAGTATAACCTGACAAAATACAAACTATTATTTCAAGGAATTTGCTTTTATGCCCAAATAAATTTTTTGAATTTTTTTGTCTTGGTCGGTTGGGTCAGTGGTAGAAACTAGGCCCCACGTGTGGAAGTCCCAGGTTCAATTCTGGGTCAGGACACACAGGAGATGGAACCATATGCTTCTCCACACCTCCCTGTTCTCACTCTCTCTCTCTCTTTTCTCCTCCTGCAGCCATGGCTCAAATAGTTTGAGCAAGGTGGTCCCTTGCACTGAGGATGACTCCATGGCTTACCTCAGGTGCTAAAATAGCTTGGTTGCTGAGCAATGGAGCAGCAGCTCCAGATGGGCAGAGCATCAGCCCCAGGCATGGGTTGCCAGATGGATCCCAGTCGGGGCACTTATGGGAGTCTATCTGCCTCCCTGCCTCTCACTTAATAAAAAAAATATTTTCTAGATAAATTTTATGTAAATTTTTCTGTGTGTAATCTATTTAAGTAACTCATCCAACAGATGTGTTATTTAGTATAGTTAAAAGATAGAGGTTAGAGATTCAAACCTGTTTAAATATTAATATACCACATGACCATGGATAAGTGACTTGAAAAAGTTGAACTGCATGTTAGTCCGCTTTCTGCTGTAACATTCCATAAATCTCGACTTTGTACCCCTCTGTGAAATGTTGCGCACCATTTTTCAATACACTTATGTAGATTAAATCTACTTAAGGGGATTAATTACTGAATAATTTCAAAGATAATAAAATTCTTTTGTAAAGTTTAGGTGTTTTTTGAAATGTATGACTGATTTGTGCTTATAGTAAAGCAAAACTACTTAGTGGCCTTTTAATTTTTACTTTTATTTTATTTTATTATATATTTTTTGTATTTTTCTGAAGTGAGAAATGTGGAGGCAGAGAGGCAGATTCCTGTATGCACCTGACCAGGATCCACCCGGCATGCCCATTGGGGGGTGATGCTCGGCTCTTCTGGGGTGTTGCGCTGTTGCAACCAGAGCCATTCTAGCGCCTGAGGCAGAGGCCACAGAGCCATCCTCAGTGCCCCGGCCAACTTTGCTCCAATGGAGCCTTGGCTGTGGGAGGGGAAGAGAGAGACAGAGAGAAAGGAGAGGGGGAAGGGTTGAGAAGCAAATGGGTGCTTCTCCTGTGTGCCTTGGTCGGGAATCGAACCCGGGACTTCCACACACCAGGCCAACCCTCTACCTCTGAGCTAGCTGGCCAGGGCCAGTGGCTTTTTATTTTATTTTTATTTTTTGTCTGAGAGTGATGCCAAAAATTCTTCATTTGATTATCTCGATATTGTTTCTGCAAATTAAAAGTAAACAAATCTGTATCTAGAACAATAATCAAGCAATAAGAACATTTTCTAACTTTTCACTATTCGTGTTCAGCACCGAAACATTCCAAATCTTATGGACTATAAGCATTAAATTTTTGAAATATATTTTTAAAAGGGCAACCTTTTAAACCTAAAAATTGCATACACTATGTGAATTTAAACCTAAAAAATGCAGACTCTACGCAAATTTAAAAGCTCTTCATTATTTAAGACTATATAACACATACAAACTCAAAATTGCACAATTAATAGTTGTAATCTCTTGCTTTGAATTTTGTTTTATACTTTTATCATCCTGATTGGATTTTTCCAGATGAAAAGAAACATATTTGAGAAAACTCAAATATGGAGGGAAAAAAGAAAATAAATAATTCAGCTACATTTCCTAGGCCTCACTTAAAATAAAAAAGGCAGATATCAAAATCTCTCGTTTTCACATACCAGAGTAAAACTGTGGATACAGCAACTTAAAAATCTTAATTGAAATAAAATGTTTGCCATGAAATAAAATAAGCTTTTGAGCTATTCTAAGTTGTATTTTTACTTGTAGTACATCAATTTTTATCTGTTCCACAGATTTCCAAAATGATAATTACATAAATTAAAAACAAGTTTTTCTATCATTTCAGTTCATTGGATTTCTTTAGTATGCTAATAGATTATTCCAGCATCCTCCTTTTTTCCAGGAGTATACTGACCTAACGTCTGTTGAATAAATTCCTGCTTTTGTCTCAATGGGCTTTTTGTGGGTAGAAACACACCTCTGCTGGGGTGGAGCAGAGAGGAATGACAGGGATCCTTTGTTTTGTTCTCTGGACTGCACACTGTAATTGGTTTGTAGACTTGGGCTAGGTTCAGAGATTTGGGGGCTGGGGCAGTTATTGGTTTTAGGGCCTAAAGAGAAAATTAGCCAGAAAGAAAGCTGTGTCAATCGCCTATACCAGTGGTCCCTAACCTTTTTTGGGCCACGGACCAGTTTAATGTCAGAAAATATTTTCACGGACAGCCCTTTAGGGTGGGGCGGATAAATGCACAAAATAAAATTATGCGACCGGCATAAAAACGGTGGTATTTTAAAATATAATTGTTGAACTTATGAGACAAGCATCAAGAGTGAGTCTTAGAAGGATATAACAGAGGGAATCTGGTCATTTTTTAAAAATGAAACATCGTTCAGACTTAAATATAAATAAAATGGAAATAATGTAAGTTATTTTTCTCTGCGGACTGGTACCAAATGGCCCATAGACCGGTACCAGTCTGTGGCCTGGGGGTTGGGGACCACTGGCCTATACATATATAAAAAAACAAACCCAGGGATAAATATGCATGAATTATATTTTGATTGCCATAGATTAGAGAGGTAAATTCATTCAAAGGCAGATTACTGTCTTTTGCCCCCAAGTAGTTACTGCTGTACCAGAGGTTTTGAATCACTCTTTTCACTCTTCAATAAAAGACACTAAATTGTGATGACTTTGAACCTGATGTTTAGGTTTTGAAGGCAAAAGACTGAATAAATTAGGAAAATGTATTATTATACAAGAATTTATTACAAGACCATTTAATTTAGTATTGGTGTCTTTCCATATTTTATGTTTTTACAATTCAAAGTGACAAATTTTTCTATTAAATACTAATCCTTTTATTTTAACTATATTTTTAAATCACCATTAATTTTTCAAATAAATTAATCACAGTTCCAATACTGGATGGGAGGGTGTTGGTCAAATAAGTTTGTAAACATGATATATATGTTTGCTCGCTTGTGACTTATAATGGGTGTAGGGGACAGGCTATAAGCAGGCCAGGTTGTTGTAGCCTGAGGTTTGGTTTTGGGACTAAGCTTTTCCCCACACCCTTGACTGATTGTATGATCTGGGTGGTGCACTCTCATGAGAAATCCAATTATGCCTTGGATAAGTGACTTTGTATTGGAGACTTCCTTGTTTGTATATTGGATTAAGGGATTTTGGTTTTCTACACTATAAAGTGGGACAGACCAGGAGCTCAGACACACAGTTCCTGCTATCACAATTGCAGGGGTGTAAAGCCAGCAGCCAGGGCCAGGGCCACTATCACAGCAGCCTGGTCCATGCAGGTTCACATTGGATTCGGACAGTCGGTAAAGAAACAATGGAGCCAAAAACTGATAGGCCATTTTCTTTAATTCTAGCTTGCACCCGGCGGGCAAGTAAAAACACACACTGGGCTCCAAAACCCATTCACATTCAGTGCTCACAAGGCCACTGACTTATCCGAGTTTCCTAGAATCAAAGGTTTCTAGCTCACCAGACATATTCCCCATCTCCTTCCTTCTCCAGCATCAAACTGCACAAACTGGCCTCTCACTCAATATCCACCATCTGCTTCTCCTGGCCACATGGCCTCTTTCTGCTCTCCTTTCTGCTCTCTCCTCTAATGATAATCTCAGGAACCAAGAGAGCAAGCTCCAGTTCTGCCCCCATTTTATAGTGTAGATTCAAAACCTTTAATCCAATATACAAAATAGGGAAGTCTCTAATACAAAGTCACTTATCTGGGGCATGATGGGATTATACCATCCCACATCAAAAAGGGTGGGAAAGGCTTAATCCCAAAACCAAGCCCCAGGCTACAACGATCCCCAACACACATTAATATTACCTGGGCAACGGCCTCACGTGGGTAGCACCATCATTAACAAAGTGAGCATAATACATTTTATCTGCCCAACAAGGGGCTCCCCTGATCCCTTGCCCTTCATGGGAAGAGCTGGTTAATGGACTCTTAAAGCAGGGACTGTGACAGGAGGGGGGCACCGGCTCTCTTACTGGATGGACACGCCGCTTATGGACAGTACTTCGGATTTTGAATGAGCGACCTCGACGGGGAAGCCCAGCTCCAGTAGAGGCCCTCCTGCATCGGACAGCTGCCCCTATTCAGTTGCAGATACACACTAAGGACATTTTACTCAAGCCAGGTTTCGGACAGCAGGGCAACGTGCTCTTGCCTGCTCCAACAGCCCTTCTTAAAGGACAACGGCTTCAATGGACTTGGCCCTGGACTGTACAGGCCCCCCATCTGAGATGGGTGGCCTTGTTGGCACCATGGGGAAAGGGGTTAGAGGTGGACCTCCAGTTAACTCCTTGGGCAACCAGCACCTGGCCACCTAAGGTAGAAGTGTATTATCCCTTGAGTGCTCAAGGGGACAGCATTTTGAAGGGCACCTTTGTGATTTCTTTATGGCCAATAATGAGTTCCCCTATTTTACTACACATAGAACCAGCAGATGCTGGTGTATTGGCCAATAAGGTTTGGTACGCCCGCTCAGGGCGGCCTCTGGTGCCAGCTACAGTGCTGTCTGCAGATAAAACTCTGGCCTGTATTCTGCCAGAGGGAAAAGATTTGCCTCTCTTGGTGCCACTGACAGCTCTCTCATTTCGCCCATAGTTTTTGATCTGTTAATTCTATTGCTGTAGTTGGTACTATTTCTGTTTATGCAATGTATCCTACTCTTTGCACAGTGATCATCATGGAAGATGCCTGTGGTTTAGATTGTAAAGCGAGCAAAAGGGGTGGAATGTTGGTCAAATAAGTTTGTAAACATGATATATATGTTTGCTCGCTTGTAACTTATAATGGGTGTGGGGGACAGGCTATAAGCAGGCCAGGTTGTTGTAGCCTGAGGTTTGGTTTTGGGACTAAGCTTTTCCCCACACCCTTGACTGATTGTATGATCTGGGTGGTGCACTCTCATGAGAAATCCAATTATGCCTTGGATAAGTGACTTTGTATCGGAGACTTCCTTGTTTGTATATTGGATTAAGGGATTTTGGTTTTCTACACTATAAAGTGGGACAGACCAGGAGCTCAGACACACAGTTCCTGCTATCACAATTGCAGGGGCTCCCCTGATCCCTTGCCCTTCATGGGAAGAGCTGGTTTTCTGCTTTTCCCTTGTCTTCTTTTGTGGTTTGCCTGTCTTGGTGAGACACCAATAAATAGGATGGCCCCCCATCCTCTGACTCCGCCATTTCTTTATCACCTGCCTGAATCCAATGGGAACCTGCATGTGAATGGTCACGATGACAGCTCCTGGCCTTACAGAGGGACTTTCAAGATATGAGTTTTTTTGTTTTTTTTTTTTTAATTAGTAGCAAGTTCTGGATCAGGGCACATACAGGAACAGCTCAATTTTTCTGTCTCTCTATCTCTCTCCTTAAAAAATAATAGGTGGGATGACGTCAGAGTAATGGCGGGGTAGGAAGCGATACCGATAAATCTCCCCCAAAACTCAACAAGATCTTCAACCAGAAACAGAAAAACCTATACTTGGAGCTTCCAGATGCTTCGCAATACACCCAAAGGTATGATTGAGTGAAAAATTGGCTAAATATATAACCAAACCCCGAAGGAAAAAGGGAGTAAGAAATGCTCCGCCTTCCTCACTAACCTAAACAGGGCAGCTTTCTCTGGTAACTGTGAATATAGAAACTGAGGCGGGCAATGGGGGTGAATAGATCCAGGCCGCCGCGGCACAAACGGCCGAACCAGGCTGTGGCACACAGATCCAAGCCAAGGAAAATCTGATCCTGTGGCAACCCGGGCAATACAAGCTAACACTCGCGCCAAACCCAAACAAAGAAAGACAAGCGGAGTGGCCATTTTACCCGGTCTCCTGGTCGGGGCGCAGTTAGTGGGCGAGAATTTCTTCCTAGGCCCCGAGAGTGGGTGCCCGTGTTGCCCCACGGAGAGGCAGGGTCAGAGGCCTTTCTGTGGGCCGAGGACAGAGTCTCTGGGCAGCCCCAGTGCCCTGGGAAAGCCACGCACGGGAGGGAGTGAGAACTACTTCCAACGGTGGAGATTTTCCGTGCTGGTGAGGGTTTCACTCAGAGGGAACCGCGGCCGGCCTCATATCCTGGTGTGCGCGCGCAGATAAGGAGTGAGCGATTCCTCCGAGTGCCTCCGCAGTGCGCGCCCGTGTTATCGCAGAGAGGGGCAGAGTCAGGGGCCTTTGTGTGGGCCAAAGCGGAATCTCGAGCCGCCCCAGCGCCTTGCAAAAGCCGCGCACGGGGACAGAGCGAGACTCAATTCCAACGCTGCAACTTTTCCCTGCGGTTGGGGGTTTCACTCAGAGCGTGAGACTGCTGGCTGGATATCCTGGTCACAGACAGTGAGTGAGAGTTTCCTCCAAGCGCCCCCCAGAAGTGGGCGCCCGCTTGTGTTACCGGACAGAGTGGCAGAGCCAGAGGTCTTTGAGTGGGAGGAAAGCCCGCCTGATTATGCTAGCAGCTCTGACTGACTGAGCCTTACCCAGAGCCCTGTGCTGAGTGGAAATAGAGTGGGGAGTTGCCAGCTCTTTGAGCCTCTTACTATCCAGGCAGAGGCAGCAGCAACCCCATAGCTGGATTATCAGGCTACTAATTGAGGAAGGAAAGACTAGGAGAAAGGCTCCAGGAACACGGACTCTCTCACTGTCGGAGCCTATAAATGCTAATGAGCCTCGACTCCCACGAGACTAAAGCACAATACATGACATTGCCATAGAGACTTATCAACTGCAAGCCTCTACCTGAGCGTGCCAAAGGGGCAGAACCCGGGGTACAGAGTCACCGACCAGGAAGAGGGAGAGAAAAGAAAAAGCAAGAAGATAACCTCTCAAAATCAAGAATAATCTGCAGACTTTATAACCTATCCCATTTTATTATATTTGTTCGTTTGTTTCTCTTATCTTCATTCTTGATACTTTTTTTTCCTCCTCCAATTTGGCCGATTAACTCTCTACCGGTCTTACTCTCTCCTCTCCTTGAACTACACTACCCATAAGTGTTACATCTCCCATTATCTTTTCTCTTCTCTTCCTTTCTCTCTATGAGGGTTGCACTCCAAAACCCTTAACTCTCTCTCTCTCTCCTTTCTTTTTTCTTCTTTTAGTGGTTCCCTCTTTTTTTTTTCTCTCTCTCTTTCTTTTCTCCCTCTATATTAGTTTCTTCCTTTCTCCTTTATATCTCCTCTCATTCAAACCTCAATAACAAACAAATTCTCTTATCTGGGACTCAAACCTATGTTTGTGGCATTTTGGGGGGTTTTTACTTCACCTTTTTAACTCACTAGCAGTGCTCCCATTCCTGGCTCTCCATATTATCTAGTTCTTGTTCCACTAAATACAATAGTAAGTTTTTAATTTGTCCCCCCATTTTTCCGTTTTCCTCTTATTCCTCTCATCATAACTCTTAGACAACCAACACCTAAAAGCAAATCATTTTATTCTTGACCCAAATTTTTTCCTTATTTGCTTTTTGTGGGTCCATACGCTCTTTTTTTTTCCTTTTCTTTTTTTTTTTTTTTCTTTTTTTCTTTTTTGCCCCTTTATTACTTTTCCCCAATTCAGGCCCTCCATCACAGGCATTGTTTGTTATAACTCACAGTCCACCACAAGATTTTCTCAAGAAAGAGGGGAGAGGAGAGGAGAGGAAAAAAGGAGGGGGGGAATAATTTCCTTTTTTAAAAAATTTTTATTTTATTTTATTTTTCTTTATTTCATTATTAATTTTTTTTTTAAAAAAACAACTCTTTTCGATTTTTTATTTTTTTTTATTTTTTTTAACTTTTTATTCTTTATTAAATCTCATTAATACTATCAACAAAACCACCCTCAGATGCCATTAAGGAAGAGAAAATCAAATATCATGGATACAAAAGAAAGAGAGGTAACACAGCTAGATGAGGAAAAATCTATGGAGAAAAAATTTAATATATTGGAAACCTTGGAGCTAAATGACAGAGAATTCAAGATAGAAATCCTAAAAATCCTCCGAGATATACAAGAAAACACAGAAAAGCAATATAGGGAGCTCAGAAAACAACTCCATGAACACAAAGAATATATGTCCAAGGAAATTGAAACTATAAAAACAAATCAAACAGAGATGAAAAACTCAATTCACGAGCTGAAAAACGAAGTAACAAGCTTAGCTAATAGAACAGGTCAGATAGAAGAGAGGATTAGTGAAATAGAAGACAAGCAACTTGAGGCACAACAGAGAGAAGAAGAAAGAGACTCAAAAATTAAAAAAAATGAGATAGCCCTACAAGAATTATCTGACTCCATCAAAAAGAATAACATAAGAATAATAGGTATATCAGAGGGAGAAGAGAGAGAAAATGGAATGGAGAACATACTCAAACAAATAATAGATGAGAACTTCCCAAGCCTGTGGAAAGAACTAAAGCCTCAAGTTCAAGAAGCAAACAGAACTCCAAGTTTTCTTAACCCCAACAAACCTACTCCAAGGCATATCATAATGAAATTGACACAAACCAACAGCAAAGAAAAAATTCTCAAGGCAGACAGGGAAAAGAAGAATACAACATATAAAGGAAGGCCCATTAGATTATCATCAGATTTCTCAGCAGAAACTCTACAAGCTAGAAGAGAGTAGACCCCAATATTTAAAGTCCTGAAAGAGAGGAACTTTCAGCCACGAATACTATACCCAGCAAAGCTATCCTTCAAATACGAAGGAGAAATAAAAACATTCACAGATACAGAAAAGATGAGGGAATTTATCATCAGAAAACCCCCACTCCAGGAATTACTAAAGGGGGTTCTCCAATCAGATACAAAGAACAAAAAAAAAAACAGAGCCACAAGTAAAAGCTCCAAGAAGAACACAATAAAACCAAATTTAAACTGTGACAACAACAAAAAGAAAGAGGGGGAGAAGACGGAGATTAACAGTAGCAAAGGACGATGGAGTGCAAAAGTACTCACAAAATAGTTCGCTACAATGAACAGGGTAGGGACCCTTTTCATTACTCAAAGGTAACCACCATTGAAAAAACCACCACAGAAGCACATGAGATAAAAAAGATAGCAACAGAGGAAAGATATATGGAATACAACCAAATAAAAACAAAAGATAGAAAAACGAAAGAGAAGGATCAAACAAGACACAAAACTAACAGAAAGCAAGATATAAAATGGCAATAGGGAACTCACAAGTATCAATAATTACACTAAATGTAAACGGATTAAACTCACCAATAAAAAGGCACAGAGTAGCAGAATGGATTAAAAAAGAAAATCCAACTATATGCTGCCTACAAGAAACACATCTAAGCAACAAGGATAAAAACAAATTCAAAGTGAAAGGCTGGAAAACAATACTCCAAGCAAACAACACCCAAAAAAAAGCAGGCGTAGCAATACTCATATCTAATAATGCTGACTACAAGACAGAAAAAGTACTCAGAGACAAAAATGGTCATTTCATAATGATTAAGGGGAAGTTGAATCAAGAAGACATAACAATCCTTACTATATATGCACCAAACCAAGGAGCACCAAAATATATAAGGCAGCTACTTATTGATCTTAAAACAAAAACTGACAAAAATACAATCATACTTGGAGACCTCAATACACCGCTGACGGCTCTAGATCGGTCATCCAAACAGAGAATCAACAAAGACATAGTGGCCTTAAACAAAACACTAGAGCACCTGGATATGATAGACATCTACAGGACATTTCATCCCAAAGTGACTGAGTATACATTTTTCTCCAGTGTACATGGATCATTCTCAAGAATTGACCATATGTTGGGCCACAAAAACAACATCAGCAAATTCAGAAAAATTGAAGTTGTACCAAGCATATTTTCTGATCATAAAGCCTTGAAACTAGAATTCAACTGCAAAAAAGAGGAAAAAAATCCCACAAAAATGTGGAAACTAAACAACATACTTTTAAAAAATGAATGGGTCAAAGAAGAAATAAGTGCAGAGATCAAAAGATATATACAGACTAATGAAAATGACAATACGACATATCAGAATCTATGGGATGCAGCAAAAGCAGTGATAAGAGGGAAGTTCATATCGCTTCAGGCATATATGAACAAACAAGAGAGAGCCCAAGTGAACCACTTAACTTCCCACCTTAAGGAACTAGAAAAAGAAGAACAAAGACAACCCAAAACCAGCCGAAGAAAGGAAATAATAAAAATCAGAGCAGAAATAAATGAATTAGAGAACAGAAAAACTATAGAAAAAATTAATAGAACAAGGAGCTGGTTCTTTGAAAAGATCAACAAAATTGACAAACCCTTAGCAAGACTTACCAAGGAAAAAAGAGAAAGAACTCATATAAACAAAATCCAAAATGAAAGAGGAGAAATCACCACGGACACTGTAGATATACAAAGAATTATTGTAGAATACTATGAAAAACTTTATGCCACTAAATTCAACAACCTAGAAGAAATGGATAAATTCCTAGAAAAATACAACCTTCCTAGACTGAGTCAAGAAGAAGCAGAAAGCCTAAACAGACCTATCAGTAGAGAAGTAATAGAAAAAACCATTAAAAACCTCCCCAAAAATAAAAGTCCAGGCCCTGACGGCTATACCAGCGAATTTTATCAAACATTCAAAGAAGACTTGGTTCCTATTCTACTGAAAGTCTTCCAAAAAATTGAAGAAGAAGCAATACTTCCAAACACATTTTATGAGGCCAACATAACCCTCATACCAAAACCAGGCAAGGATGGCACAAAAAAAGAAAACTACAGACCAATATCTCTAATGAATACAGATGCTAAAATACTAAACAAAATACTAGCAAATCGAATACAACAACATATTAAAAAAATAATACATCATGATCAAGTGGGATTCATCCCAGAATCTCAAGGATGGTTCAACATACGCAAAACGGTTAATGTAATACACCATATCAACAAAACAAAGAACAAAAACCACATGATCTTATCAATAGATGCAGAAAAGGCTTTTGATAAAATACAACACAATTTTATGTTTAAGACTCTCAACAAAATGGGTATAGAAGGAAAATATCTCAACATGATAAAGGCCATATATGATAAACCATCAGCTAACATCATATTAAATGGCACTAAACTGAAGGCTTTCCCCCTTAAATCAGGAACAAGACAGGGTTGTCCACTCTCTCCACTCTTATTTAATGTGGTACTAGAGGTTCTCGCCACAGCAATCAGACAAGACAAAGAAATAAAAGGCATCCATATCGGAAAAGAAGAAGTAAAGGTATCACTTTTTGCAGATGATATGATCCTATACATCGAAAACCCCAAAGAGTCCACAAAAAGACTACTAGAAACAATAAGCCAATACAGTTAGGTCGCAGGATACAAAATTAACATACAGAAGTCAATAGCCTTTCTATATGCCAACAATGAAACAACTGAGAAGGAACTCAAAAGAATAATCCCCTTCACGATTGCAACAAAAAAAATAAAATACTTAGGAATAAACATAACAAAGAATGTAAAAGACTTATATAATGAAAACTATAAACCATTGTTAAGGGAAATCGAAAAAGATATAATGAGATGGAAGAATATACCTTGTTCTTGGCTAGGAAGAGTAAATATAATCAAGATGGCTATATTACCCAAAGCAATATACAAATTTAATGCAATTCCCATCAAACTTCCAATGACGTTTTTTAAAGAAATAGAGCAAAAAATCATCAGATTTATATGGAACTATAAAAAACCCCGAATAGCTAAAGCAATCCTAAAGAAAAAGAATGAAGCTGGGGGCATAACAATACCTGACTTCAAACTCTATTATAGGGCCACGACAATCAAAACAGCATGGTATTGGCAGAAAAATAGACACTCAGACCAATGGAACAGAATAGAAAGTCCAGAAATAAAACCACATATATATAGTCAAATAATTTTTGATAAAGGGGCCAACAACACACAATGGAGAAAAGAAAGCCTCTTCAATAAATGGTGCTGGGAAAACTGGAAAGCCACATGCAAAAGAATGAAACTGGACTACAGTCTCTCTCCCTGTACAAAAATTAACTCAAAATGGATCAAAGATCTAAACATAAGACCTGAAACAATTAAGTACATAGAAGAAGACATAGGTACTCAACTCATGGACCTGGGTTTTAAAGAGCATTTTATGAATTTGACTCCAATGGCAAGAGAAGTGAAGGCAAAAATTAATGAATGGGACTACATCAGACTAAGAAGTTTTTGCTCAGCAAGAGAAACTGATAACAAAATAAACAGAAAGCCAACTAAATGGGAAATGATATTTTCAAACAACAGCTCAGATAAGGGCCTAATATCCAAAATATACAAAGAACTCATAAAACTCATCAACAAACAAACAAACAATCCCATAAAAAAATTGGAAGAGGATATGAATAGACACTTCTCCCAGGAAGAAATACAAATGGCCAACAGATATATGAAAAGATGCTCATCTTCTTTAGCTATTAGAGAAATGCAAATCAAAACGGCAATGAGATACCACCTCACACCTGTTCGATTAGCTGTTATTAGCAAGTCAGGTAATAGCAAATGTTGGAGAGGCTGTGGAGAAAAAGGAACCCTCATACACTGTTGGTGGGAATGTAAAGTAGTACAACCATTATGGAAGAAAGTATGGTGGTTCCTCAAAAAACTGCAAATAGAACTACCTTATGACCCAGCAATCCCTCTACTGGGTATATATCCCCCAAAGTCAGAAACATTGATACGTAAAGACACATGCAGCCCCATGTTTATTGCAGCATTGTTCACAGTGGCCAGGACATGGAAACAACCAAAAAGCCCATCAATAGATGACTGGATAAAGAAGATGTGGCACATATACACTATGGAATACTACTCAGCCATAAGAAATGATGACATCGGAACATTTACAGCAAAATGGTGGGATCTTGATAACATGATACGAAGCGAAATAAGTAAATCAGAAAAAACCAGGAACTGTATTATTCCATACGTAGGTGGGACTTAATACTGAAACTAAGAGACATTGACAAGAGTGTGGTGGTTACGGGGGGGAGGGGGGAATAGGAGAGGGATAGGGCGTGGGGAGGGCCACAAAGAAAACAAGATAGAAGGTGACAAAGGACAATCTGACTTTGGGTGGTGGGTATGCAACATAATTGAACGACAAGATAACCTGGACTTGTTATCTTTGAATATATGTATCCTGATTTATTGATGTCACCCCATTAAAAAAATAAAATTATATAAAAAAAAAATAATAGTAGTAAAACATGAATAATAGGGTTTTTTTTTATTAATTTTAATACAGTGACATTGATAAATCAGGGTACATATGTTCAGAGAAAACATCTCCAGATTATTTTGACATTTTATTATGCTGCATACACCTCACCCACAGTCAAATTGTCTTCTGTCACCTTCTATCTGGTTTTCTTTGTGCCCCTCCCCTCCCCCCACCCTCCTCACCCCCGTTACCATCACATTCTTGTCCATGGCTCTGAGTCTCATTTTTAAGTCCCATCTAAGTATGGATTCATATAGTTCTTAGTTTTTTCTGATTTACTTATTTCACTCCATATAATGTTATCAAGGTCCATCCATGTTATTGTAAATGATCTGATGTCATCATTTCTTATGGCTGAGTAGTATTCCATAGTATATATGAACCAAAGCTTTTTAATTCACTCGTCCACTGACAGACACTTCGGTTGTTTCCAGATCTTTGCTATTGTGAACAAAGTTGCTATAAACATGGGGATGCATTTCTCCTTTTGGAACAGTTCTATGGTGTTCTTAGGGTATATTCCTAAAAGTGGGATAGCTGGGTCAAAAAGCAGTTTGATTTTTAATTTTTTGAGGAATATCCATACTGTTTTCCACAGTGGCTACACCAGTCTGTATTCCCACCAGCAGTGCAGGAGGGTTCCCTTTTCTCCACATCCCCACCAGCACTTACTCTGTGTTGTTTTGTTGATGAGCGCCATTCTGACTGGTGTGAGGTGATATCTCATTGTGGTTTTAATTCGCATTTCTCTAATGAATAGTGATGTTGAGCATTTTTTCATATGCCTATTGGCCATCTGTTTATCCTCTTTGGAGAAGTGTCTATTCATTTCTTTTGCCCATTTTTTGATTGGATTGTTTGTCTTCCTGGTGTTGAGTTTTACAAATTCTATAAATTTTGGTTATTAACTCCTTATCAGATGTATTGTCAAATATGTCAGGGCACATACAGGAACAGCTCAATTTTTCTGTCTCTTTCCTTAAAAAATAATAGTAGTAAGACATAATAGGTTTTACTTTAAAAAAATCTCCTTTGACTACTTGTATTAACATGAATTCTGGAGTTAAAGGAGTCTAAAACAACAAAGAAAGAATCAGCTTGGGGGAGTTGCTTGATTTTAAATAAAGCATTATTCCTATTTTTATTCTAGAAGAAACATGCCTGGGAGAATCCTAGGCTATATTCTTTTTTTGAGAATATGAAATATTCTTTAAAAGAAATATTTCTCTGAGAAGTTTTCAAATGTAATTCAACCATTACATAATAGCATCACCAACAATAACGTAAATTAAGCATTGTTCTAAGTATCTATTGAAGTTGTTCACATAGTAACTCATTTAATCTTGAAAATATTTCTCTACGGAATGCACTATTATTACCTCAAGTTGACAAATAGAGTCTGAGGCACATGTATATTAAAAACTTATACAAAATTCAGGAATTAAAAGTGGCAGAACTAGACAACTGGTTCTAGAAACTGCCTTTGTAGCCACTAATTGGCCTCTCAAATTCTAATTTACAAACATGTAACTTCAAATGCCTTTTTGCAAACTATCTGGTGGTACATGTCTTTCACAAAACCTACTATGGGTAAAATTTTCCTATTGCAAATCACTGTATAATTAACTTTATTTTTATGCATAGAAATCAATATTTTTCAAAGTATTAGTTGGAGTAAAACTATTATGAAATATTGATCTTAGTTTCTGTTAAAATGTAGTGAGATTCATGATTTTCATAGCAGTTTTCTTTTCCTATTTTTAAACATTTGTTTAAAATGCACAGAAGTTCTAATTGTCAATTTATTTTTGGCTCTATTGATTTCATTAGCAAACAGCAAAGCATGCTAATAAAAATTCCACTTCTTTTTAAAGACTTTCAAACTGTTCTTCAAATTTATTATAACTATTTTCCTGACGATGCATAAAATAGTTGATTTTAAAAAGAACTCTTTAAAATGAAATAAAGCTGTTTATGCACAACGCAGAGCCTTTATCTTTTTACATGCGCCCTGAGGAAACTCAGACAGCTTAGATTTATGCTTGTTTTATTTGGTTATATTTGTGAAGTATATGATCATATTTCTAAAGATCTACAATTGCTTTTGTTGTGCAGTCAGGTGGTATATTTTCTTCTCTTCCAGTTTATGAGAAATAGCCATGATTTATGCAACGGATATGAAACTGCTTTCAATTTAACATATAGCGAAGACAGTATATAAAGCTAAGAGTCTTCATCTGCTGAAGGTTATTACTTTCACTGGGTATTTGGAAACTGTCAAGTCAAGGAGACAGTGAGTATGTAAGTTTTGCACAACTCAATTTTAGTTCTCTTCTGGGAAGATATTAACAGTTTTGATAGTAAACTTTAGTAGATAATAAACTTTAAAGCTAAGGGTTACTGGAATTAGTATGCATTTAGAAATTTCACTTAAATTATAAACTTTGTTCCTACCTTCATTCTAAATGGCTATTGGTTTTATTAACAAAATGCAAACAAACAAGCAAAAAAAGAATCACTCATCTGGTCTGGTAAAAAGTGTGAAGTACGTGATATGGTTTTAATATTTATAACAAATCACCTTATTTTTTTTATTTATTTTTTTTTACAGAGACAGAGAAAGGGATAGACAGATAGAAACGGAGAGATGAGAAGCATCAATCATCAGTTTTTCCATCTGTGTTGTAACACCTTAGTTGTTCATTGATTGCCCTCCCATATGTGCCTTGATCGTGGGCCTTCAGCAGACTGAATAACCCCTTGCTGGAGCCAGCGACCTTGGGCCCAAGCTGGTAGGCTTTTGCTCAAACCAGATGAGCCTGCGCTCAAGCTGGCGACCTCAGGGTCTCGAACCTGGGTCTTCCGCATCCCAGTCCAACGCTCTATCCACTGCGCCACCACCTGGTCAGGCCAAATCACCTTATTATAAAATACCTTTTCCTCCATTTTTCCATTTGTCAATTAATCTAATTAGTGGATTATTTCATGTTTAAAATGTCTTAGAAAACAACATAATTTTATTGTCATAAACACTGATGATATTTTGTATTTTTCACACGATCTTATTCTTCTCTCAAGATTTCTATATACTCTTAAAATTTTCAACCATTGCAAATGTGTTATGTTATGCTATCTTTTAGATTACATTGATATCTTGAATTATTGAATGTTCACTATTTCTCCCCTAGGATGATGAGGTCTTATTGTTTAACAAATGATGTCATTAAAAAAACTTCTTAGATTCTATGTGTCCGTCAATCTGACCCATTATATAGTATCTTTGATGTGGTTGAGTAGCCATTTCCACAGTAAATTCAGCATTCGAAGATGTTTCTCAGTCCCTTTTGTATGTGTTATAGTTTTGCATCAAACAAAACTTCAATTTTAATAAACTGTAGGTGCTTGGAAGGCTTTATATTTATGTAAAATCTTTAATAGCCACTGTTCTTTTTCTTTTGGGATGTGAGATAGAAGGATGAGCTGTTAAAGTATCTCTCAAGAATAAGATCTCACTTGCTTCTTCTTAGTATCCATTATCACCTTTGCCCTGGGCAAGATAGAACACTGTCCTTGGCCTCATGCTTTATAGTGGTTTCTACTCACAGCTTAATCTATGCAATGATTCTTGGAATATAAAGCAATTCCCAATAGTACAGAGCAGCCCTGTTCCCGCTTCTCTTTGTGTTTCTATAGGAATGCAGAAGTACTTCTTAAATTGACTTAATATGTCAAGCATTGCACCTGACCAATTAGTAATGATGTCAGTATTAAATCTACTTATATGTCTTGCAAATATATTTATCTTACCCCCTACCTCTTTAACATTGAAATATAGAGGTACATTAAATGCTAGACCTAATGCTAGAATAATTTATCTGTATGTAAATACAAATTATCATAAACATCAAATATAAATATTAATTATTTTTTTTATTATTTTAGGTTAACTAAAATTTCATATCATTTTGAAAATATTCCTGAAAACCAAATAAGCGAGTTTATTAAAGCAATCATTCATCTAATTAGTATTTTGCTTTTACATTTTCAGATAACTTTAACTTTTAGAAGAAAACTCTATAAACATATAAAAAATTTAGTTTTTTATTTATTTGTTTTTTTATCAGAATCTATTATTTCTAAGTATTCTTGGCAGCAGAGTTAACATCATCATATGCTATTTGTATCAGAAATCATAATGTAACAACTGCCAGTAACACCATGTGTCACTGAGAACTCTAGACAGATCACTTTAAAATTTAAAGGATATATTTTCAGATAAACTTCAAGGGTTATAATTTGTTTGTTTGTTTATTTATTTATTTATTTGACAGAGACAGAGAGAGAATCAGAGAGAGGCACTGACAGACAAGAAGGGAGAGAGATGAGAAGCATCAATTCTTTGTTGTGGCACCTTAGTTGTTCGTTGATTGCTTTCTATACGTGCCTTCACCAGGGACTACAAAAGAGTGAGTGACCCTTTGCTTAAGCCAGCGAGTTGGGCTCAAGCCAGCGACCATGGGGTCATGTCTATGATCCCACACTCAAGCCAGCACCCCTACACTCAAGCTGGATGAGTTCGCGCTCAAGCTGGCGACCTCATAGTTTCCAACCTGGGTCTCCTTTGTCCCAGTCTGATGTTCTACCAATGAGCCACTGCCTGGTCATGCAAGGGTTATAATCTACTAATACCCATTTTTACTTGCTTAATCTCTCATGGGAAATTAATACCCATTTGGTAATGAAATGTTTTCTATTCATTTTTATAAAGTTGGACTGATTTTGGAAGCTGACCTTCAGTTTGATTACAGATGGTTTAAGAAAATCTTTGTTTTTCATCATATTTATATCTTTTAAGTTATTTTAAGTTTATCAAATCTTTTTATAATTATTTTCCAGACCTAGGTTCTTATTTTTGTATATATGCATTTTTTCATAAAACTTTCCTTTTTTTTTTTATAAGGCGGCCCTTATTTTCTGTATCTTTCCAGATTTGAATCAATTCCTAGATAATTTGTTATAGAAATTCTACTTCAGCACCCTATATTGAACAAGATCAAAAGAGTTGAGAAATACTGCAGTCTTTTTTTCTCAAATAATTTTGGAAAATAACTGAACTTCAGTTTTATTAAAATAATCACTTCCTTATTTAGCATCTTGCTTTACATTTTCCTTCACATTTACACATTTTTATAGGTTACAAGGAATAAGTATAGATAAATGGTTTTTAATAGTTTTACTCTTTTTTTTATCTTTACTACTTTTTGTCATTTATTTACTAGTGTCTTGATGTCATTCGTACTCGTTAAGTTTCTTTAAGGTATAATATTTTAACCTTATAGGATCTACAAATATTCTACTTCGATCTTCTTAGAAACTACATGATGACACAGTAAGCATTCCAAGGAGAAACAAACTATATTTGGTAATAGGCGATGAATTTTGACCAATGGGGCTGATATACTTTTGGTAGGGTACACTTAATTGTATAAATTTGATTTGTTTGTATTTTATTTTTTCACAGTTTTATTTATTTATTCATTTTAGGGAGGAGTGAGAGAAAGAGAAAGAGAGAGAGAGGAATGAGCAAGAAGCATCAATTCCTATATGTGCCTTGACTAGGAAGGCCCAGGGTGTCGAGCCAGCGACCTCAGCGTTCCAGGTTGATACTTGATCCACTGCGCCACCACAGGTCAGGCCTAATTTGCTTGTATTTTAAAGTTTAGACCAATGTTTGTTTAATTTTGTTAGCAGTGTTATGGTCAATATTGAAAAATGAAAATGTTGCGTTTCCTTGGAATTGTTTGCTTTAGAAGGTATGTTAGAATAACTTTGTGAAGTTATATATAGGTATTGTGCTTTTGAAGAAATTATTTTATAGCTCTTTCTAATTTTTCCAAGGAACTTTTCTGTCTTTTTTCTCATTTAATGTTTCAAAATTATGTTTTTCTATAATTTTTACATTTTATCTATCTTTTCAAGTGCATGTGCATGGAGGCTAGAAAACACATTCTAATGATTATTTCTTATATTGACACTTTTGTGCTTAATTTCACTTATTTGTGTTGATCATGATGTTAGTTATATGATTCTTTCCATTTGTTACTTCTCATCAAAGTATACACTTAAATAGATTCATTTATGCATTTAAATGATATCTAAAAAGATAAATATAAAATGTTCCTATTTTTATTTTATAACATAAATTACATATGTGCATGTGTGTGTGTGTGTGTTTAAACAAAGATGAACAACAATCCTTGCATAGCACAGACTAAGAGTCCGGACAGACTCTTAGGGCTGCCATTGTCATCTGGCTCCTACTTGTTTCTCTTTTCACATGTCACCCAAATAAATAAGTTCTAAAATAAAAGAGAGACCTTTATTGAACTCTTTCTTAATAGAGGTCTACCCCAAGGAAATACCATCTTTTATAATTGAACCATACCTTAGCATGATTAAAGACAAGTTTTTGTAAAGCATAGTCACAATGATGTTATGAAAAGGGAGAATAAATCTCAGGCAGACAAAACAACAACCCTCTATTTCTTAATGTTCATTGAGTCTCAATGAAATTACAAATACAATATAATTGTAATTCCTTTTTGTTTCTCACATTGTTTTCCAGTAAAATCCATTTGACTTTTACCATAAGCCACGAGACCAGTGATTCTTGACATTGGCTTTACATTAGAATCATCTGGGAAACTTGAAAAAGTTGATCCTAATGGGAGCTGATATTTTACCCCTGTTATTGATAACCTCAAAGTGCCTTTTTTCAATTCCCTGTGTTCTTGGACTGTGTTGTGGTACCATCCTTCCCTCCCTGCACCCTCCTGCTCTGGCTCCATCAATGCCAAATACTGAGTAAACACAATTTGGCCCTCAAAGAAATAAGCACGTTAAAATAAAATAAATATAAACAGTTGGTCAAGGAAGAAGAACTATTGCAAGATATTCTTTCCCAGGGAGCATGCATGGGCAAAGTGACACAGTTGGCTTTATGCAAAGCATCTGGCACTGCAAGAGGAAATAGGAGACAAAAAGGAGATCAAACATGTCAATTTGAGAGGAAATGTGTTTAATTGTTCTTGTACAATCTATAGAATAATAAAAGCTCTAAATCACACCTAATATATACACATACTCCATGTTCTTGTATGTTCTCTAACTTACTAGTTTTCTTTTTAAAAAATTTATTTATTTATTTTACAGAGAGAGGAGAGGGGAGGAGCGAGAAATATGAATTCATCGTTGCTTCACTTTAGTTGTTCATTGCTTGCTTCTCGTATGTGCCTTGACCAAGCATGCCCAGGGTTTTGAACCAGGGACCTCAGTGTTCCAGGTCAACACTCTATCCACTGCACCATCACAGGCCAGGCTTGAAAAATTAAATTCTTTCCGCAAGTAAATTTGGTTTTGAGAATTATTTGCAATACAAGACATTCTACTTTATCTGATGGAAGGCTTCAACCAAATCATATGAATTTTAAGCACATGAGATCTTTCTGTTTAAACTTCACTGTGAATTTAGAATCACTAGCTTTTCATTCATTGTCCAATTAATGGAAAGTATTTTCCTACTAATCATAATGTGTGCAATTATTTGTTATATGTAAAATAAAAATGAGAAAATACCTTTTAAGAAAAAATATAATTTGAAATGTTTGTAATTTTCTTATTTTGACTATCTTCCTGAATTTTGTGATGAAAAATTTGAAATAGAAACAATCATTTTCCAATGAAAATACTTCCATGGAGAGTTAAACTAAGAAACTGGACTTTTTTATTATTATTCCAGAAGTTTATATATTTATGCTTTAGTTTGCTTAAGGCTTTGTTCTCCTTAGTGAGAATTTTTAAATATATTATTAGCTTTACACAGAACTTGAATATTTAAAGACAGTGTTTTGCAGCCCTAGGGGACACAAAGAGCTAGTAGAAGGAGCTTGTGAAGACCCAAACTAAGAACTGGTTCTACAAACTCTTGACCTGTCACTCCTATCTCTATGTCCTCGTCAAACTTTTTGTACTGCTCACCTCCTGCTCATCATCATTTTTCTTCCTCCACGTGTATTACTCTTATGAGAAGCATTAATGTGATGTACAGCAAAACATCAAGAGTCAGAGTTGTGAAGGAAGTTTTCCTAAAAATATGAACAAATATTAAGTATTTTTAGTCTAGAATAAGAGGAGAGGTGTTATTTATTTGAATTGCATAAGAATAAATTTTCATTTTGTAATCTAATAATTTTTACCTTTAAACAAAGTTTTCTTTCCTCTTTTTTATGATGAAATCACCTTTTTTCTACTTATGAGAGATACCTAAAAATAAATGGAACACATACAGAATTTAATTGATCATTAATTACATTAAAATAACATTATAAAGCCCTTGCCAGTTGGCTCAGTGATAGAGAGTCACCTTGGCATGTGATGTCCTGGGTTCAATTTCAGTCAGGGCACACAGAAGAAGCAACCATCTGCTTTTCCTCCATTCCTTCTCCCCCCCTTCCTCTTCCACAGCCATGACTCCATAGGTTAGAGCACATTGGCCCTGGGCACTGAGGATGGCTCCATAGAACCTCCAGACCTCAGGCACTAAAAATAGCTTGGTTGCGAGCATAGCCCAAAATGGGCAGGGCATTGGCCCCAGACAGGGGTTGCCAGTGGATCCTGGTCGGAGTGCATGTAGGAGTCTGTCTCTCTATCTCACCTCTTCTGACTTGGAAAAGGAGAAGAGAAAAAAACAAACAAATTATATGAATAGAAATTCCATGCGGGTAGTGGGACTATTTTATTTCTCAATCTCCATAACCCTACAAGGATCTATGAACGAAAACAAACCCAATTTGTTGCATAAAACATTATGCAAAGTTATTAAAATAGTGTTTCTTGTTCTTTGTTATAGGTCTATGAGATTTTTAAAAAATCTAATACTCTGATGATCACTTAGAATTTTTAAGTTGATTGTCTATTTAACAAATTACTCTTTTCTGCTTTAGTGTATAAAAACTGAGAGATGCAGGTAAGGGCACAAATGATCGGATCTATTCATAAATACAATTTTTCTAAATCTCAGTTGAAATTCACTATTGTTAACCAGATGATAATGCTTTAACCTAATCTGCTTTATTGTACTTAAAATGTCTGAAAGAAGATAAATTCGTTTCTAGTTTATTTTAACACAATGAAATAATACATTAAATCATTATAGAATCAGGGAAAGAAAAATGAGAAACATTTTTTTTTTCTGTAAAATGTATTACTAATGTATGAACATACTATGTTAGCCTTTTTTTCCCCCTGGGGCACACATAACAAATTGAATCTATTATGGCATGTCCTTGGTTTTCAGTTTTGTCTTTTGGAAAATATGACCATTTTGGCTAAGGAGGTTGTTGTCAATGTTGTGTTATTTTTATGATACTTGGGACTTTAAAGTCTCAACACCTATGTTGAAAAAGGACTCCCTTTTAATACCTTTAAAATATTATGGCACCCACGGGTGAATCAACATTGTTTCACATTAGTTTAAAAAGTTTTATTGATGGACATCTGAATTTTTTATGAATTCAAAATATTTAAGAGATTTTTTTTATATAAAAAGATTTGTGTATTTTATAATCTTTTTTAATGTCAGAAGTTATTAATAAAGAAAGCTACTTAATGTGGATCATATATTTTATTTTTAGGAGAGTATTTAAACTCTGCAATCTTCTCTATTTGAATGTAGTGTGTGATACAATTCCAGCTAGTTAAGGATGAACTGGCATATGGTTTATGTTATATTTTATAGGTTTTATAAATGAATCATGACTAAACATTCAGATATATTGTTTTGATATGTTAAAGTCATTTTCAGACCATTAGTGACTTTCAAAATAAGACCTATGGAACCTTAAAAGTTCTCTTCAGGGGATTTAGAGGCCACTGCCTAGAAAAAATAGCTTGTCATGCCAACGCCAGCCATCTTTAATCAGTCATTCTGCTTTTACTGATAGAAAATATGATTCTTTCGCTAGAATAAGTTTGGTAATGATTAGTTCACTTTCTTTATCCTTAATGCAATTCATATTCATTGACCATTATTTAAGAAAACATGAGGTGTGATTCTGGCAGTGAATTGAACTTATTCACCTAATATAGAGACAAGACATTTTAAGGTATCTTACTGCATCGGGGTTCCCAGGATGACCCTCAGGCTTGATGATATGCTTGAAAGACTCACAGGACCCAGAAAAGATGTTATACTTACAGTTATGGTTTATTACAGCAAAAGGATAAAGATTAAAACCAGCAAAGGGAAAGGGTACAGGAGGTGAAGTCTAGGGGAAACCAAACACAAGCTTCCAGGTGTTTCTTCCCAGTAGAGTTATATAGATGTGCCTTTAATCCTCCCAGCAAGGATGTGTGACAACAGGTGTGAAGTATTGCCAACCAAAGAAGTGCATTTGAGCCCCAGTTTCCAGCGCTTTTATTGAGGTCACTCACCATGCAAAGCTCACATGACAGCTTCAGAGACTTAGACTCCAACTTCTTCCATCCTCAGTTAAATAGATTTTCCCCATAAATTACATTGTTATGAGAGTTAAACTTCTGTGTTCAAATTAGCAACAGGTTGGCTCAAGGCCTCAGGCATGCAAAACACTCCATTAGGCAGAATAGTCCAAGGCTGTACTCAAAAATCTAGCCAAAGGCCAGTCTTGAATACAGGTCTTTCTTGGGAATATGCAGGGTTTGAATGGTTAAGAACAGCTAAATTAACCCTTTCCTGACCACTAACTTTCTTAAAGATCCTCTGTCGTTCTGTCCTTCTCCAGGCATCTGCATATGTCCATTCTAATTCTGGCCAACTTCATGTTGCCCACTGATTTCTGGAGAGACCACATTCATTTGGTTATTTCTCTTCTATACAGTTCATTTCTACAAAGCTCTTCTTTCTTTAGAAGAAGAAAAACCAGAACAAAACCTGAACTTCTGTTTTCCTATTAAAACAAAACAAAATAAAACCTCTGAATAGACACCTTGAGTAAAGGGCTAAATACACTAAAACCAAATTGATTCTAATATAAATTTAATGTGTATGCTGTTTATGTACCAAAAGTGAGTTGTTGATGTTAGTGATTATAATCAACATTAATTTTTCAAAAATCAACAATTTTTTACAGTAATCTCTTTTGGGCTTAAGTATTAGGGGGTGGCTATAATGTAATTATCCAAGAATTTACTGTCTTCTGAGTACAAATAACGTAAAAAAATTTTTATATCCGAGTTGTAATTTCTCAGGTCCCTGAAATGCTTGTATGTTCTACAAATCTTTCTTGGTTTTGACTTTCCATCACCTTCAGCCTCCTCACTCTGGGGTGCTGCTCTGGCCTTTGAGAGGTAACCTCTTTAATTTTAAATTTGCATTTATTTCCTCAGTGGGCTCTTTTGTCCCCACTCTGTTGCTTTGACTCAACCTTGGGCACAAAGTCTTCTAATGAAGCAAAGGACAAGCTACAACATTTAAGCAAACTTAGAACTAAAGCCTTAGTGATAACCGAGTAAAATTATTATTGTGGGAGACTCATACCAAATGTGGTTGCTATTAGGTTGCACAGAACAATGCCTTCCCCAGATCCACAGTGATCGCCTTCTCATTTCCAGCGGCTGCCCACAGAATTTCTCTTCCGCATTAAACAAGATTCACCTCTGAAAGCTTTGAAAAGTTTAATTATTTAAACTTGCTTTTATTTAATTTGGCAGAACAGTGACAGTATGTTGATTCCCAAACAGCAGAACCCAAAATACTTTAATTTTTGTTGTTTTGGATAAAATAGACTAAGAATTTTAATGAGAATCCCTGAGACTTCATTATAAATCATAAGCCATCATTATTCCACTGAACCAAAGCTTTGTTAGACTCTACTACAATGCTTAGCAAGTCTTTAGTGTGGGAACTAGAGCAATTCTATAGGGAAAAACACCTGTTTTGTTTGCAGTGAAAAGGCTTCCTATGCAACAGAGGAAATCTAATTTTTAGAATTAGAGTGAAGACAATTTAAAACTTACTTGAGAGTCTTGTATAACCTAATTATAGAGCAGATGTGTTATTTTATTCCCTTTCACATCACCTCTTTTATGAAATCTGTACCAAAATATTCTATATTCTCTCTCTCTTTCTAAAATATACATATATATATTTTATATTTTATATATATTTTTATACATATATATATTTTAGCAAGAGAGAGACACAGACAGACAGACAGACAGGAAGGGAGAGATAAGAAGCATCAATTCTTCATTGTGGCATTTTAGTTGTTCAGTAATTGCTTTTTCATATGTGCCTTGACTGGGGGCTCCACCCAAGCCACTGACCCCATGCTCAAGCCAGCAACCTTGGGCTTGAGCCAACAACCTTGGCTCAAACCAGCGACCTTTGGGCTCAAGCCAGCATCCATGGGGTCATGTCTATGATCCGATGCCCAAGTCAGAGATTCTGCACTCATGCTGGTGAATCCATGCTCAAGACAGCAACCTCTGGGAACCTGGGTCCTCTGCGTCCCAGGCCAATGCTCTATCCACTGTGCCTCCACCAGGTCAGGCCTATGTCTAACTCTTGATGTGTTAGTCTTTGTTCCTGGCATAAAGTACCAGCTTAAAGAGGGAAATGATTATGCTTCTATTTCTAGTTAAGTCATTCTCATTTAGACCATTACACTTCCAATGGGATAAATCCAGCCTATGCCTCAGAAGAGAAAAGAAAATAATATTTAAAAACAATATTTTTTTTACTAGGCTTCACAAACATATTTGAAATTTAATCACAGCCACAATACTAATTTATCCATTATTGTTGGTATTTTCTCCAGAAATACCTTTACCTTTCCATGGAGCAACTCATCTGACAAAAGGCAGGACTTTGAAAAACACGACATAAAAAATCATATAATAACGATGTGTGCAAAGAAATAGAAAAATTAAACAGCACAGATTCAAGGAGACACAAACCTTTCCTTATTTTTTTTTAAAATAGAGAATAAAGTGTTCTGGTAGGTAGGTGGTGTAATAATGGGTTTTCTGGGATGCTCTGAAATGAAGCTTGCACGCCCAGTGAGGAATCTGAGTCTTTACGATAGGTTGTTCTCTGCTTGCCACATTGAAGAGCCCGTATCAGAAATGAAAGAGGATAGGGTTTAAGAGAGGAAATCAAAAGATGAAGCCATAAATAATAGTAATAATAAAAGGTGAAGTAAGTTTTCCATTTGGTGTGCACAGTGGAATTTTAGGTTTGCCCCTGTGGTCGGGTGATGGAATCTGGGGAAAGGTGAGCAGGTAGCAAAGGAATCAGACAGAAGAGAGCCAAGCAGGGCTGAGATCCTGAGCTCTGGAATTTTATTTATTTGTTTGTTTGTTTATTTATTTATTCATTCTTGACTCAAGACACTTTTAAAGTTCAGACAACTTCTCTTTTTGTGGTTAAATCTCAGCTTGGATAGTTTCCTATACTTCCCATACTATGCTTTTGTGTTTTTGAAGATTGAAGACCATCTCAAGTGGTAAATGAGAACAAGAATTATTACTTGCTATAAAAGTTACTCTAATATGACTAAGCTTTCTTGGTTGGCTTTATAAATTAACATGAAGTGATTTGGGAGATCACATCCCTAAACTTCTCCACCTATTGTCAAATGCCTATGAGTTCCTTAAGAAGGTCATATATAATTCACTCTAATTGGTCCATCTCCTGGTTAGAATGCTAAATGAAATTTTAGAAATGACATACTTACTGCAACTATTTTTTTTAAGTTTTCTAAACTTCCTAATGTATTAGGAAAAAATATTTGCAAATTGGTGAATTGCATGTTATATTACTCCACTTCCACTTCCTGTTCCCATAGGGTGCATATTTGCCCTACAAAACCTATTTAGTTTCTATAATCTGTATTATCCTATGATTTATATATATATATATATATATATATATATATATATATATATATATATATATATTTTTTTTTTGTGTGTGTGTGTGTGTGTGTGTGTCTCTGTGTGTGTGTGTGTATTTTTCTGAAGTTGCAAACGGGGAGGCAGTCAGACTCCTGCATGCTCCCGACCGGGATCCAACCTGCATGCCCACCAGGGGACGACGCTCTGCCCATCCGGGGTGTTGCTCTGTGGCAATCAGAGCCACTCTAGCGTCTGAGGCAGAGGCCATGAAGCCATCCTCAGCGCCCAGGCCAACTTTACTCCCATGGAGCCTTGGCTGCGGGAGGGGAAGAGAGAGACAGAGAGGAAGGAGAGGGGGAGGGGTGGAGAAGCAGATGGGTGCTTCTCCTGTGTGCCCTGGCCAGGAATCGAACCCGGGACCCCCGCATGCCAGGCCGATGCTCTCCCACTGAGCCAACCGGCTAGAGCCCCTATGATTTATATATTGACTTCCTTTTAAACCTGGCATGAATAAAGTTTGGACAGTTTTCTTGTTTTGTTTTGCTTTATTATTTATTTTTTCTGGATTTATTGAAATATTGCTAATTTATTGACAATTTTGGACAATTTATCTTCTGATAATGTTTACAAATCAAGTTATTTGAGTATTGGGGAATAAAATAATTTGACCTTCTTAAGGAACTCATAGGCGTTCTTCAATAAATGGAGAAGTTTAGGGATGTGGTCTCCCAAATCATTTCATGTTAATTTATAAAGCTGATAAATATATGTAAGCAAATAATTACTTACCAGATAGGTAAACAATTTATTCATTCTTTATTTTAC
This sequence comes from Saccopteryx bilineata, assembly GCF_036850765.1. Classification (NCBI taxonomy): domain Eukaryota; kingdom Metazoa; phylum Chordata; class Mammalia; order Chiroptera; family Emballonuridae; genus Saccopteryx; species Saccopteryx bilineata. Next base: position 170,157,437 of record NC_089490.1, on the reverse strand, counting down.
AAAAAGGGCTAACTGGGCAGTTACTATATAAAATTCCATGAAAATTCAAGAAATGTAACTGTTGAAATCCAATTTTTAATGTTTCCTTACTTTTAAAAAAATGTAATTAGTATATTGTTTGAAGAAATAATTTCTGAGGGCTACATTGGGCTATAATAATTTTATACATTGTTGAATGATAGATTTTAGGTTTATAATTTATCATGATTTGTTATAATTAATATACTTATTTGTATATTCTTTGTTATTCATGGACAAAGGTTAATTCATAAAACACCATCAGTTCAAATCGCAAGCCCGCAAAGCCACATGGGCAATGCAATGGTCCAGTGCTACAAGCTGCTTGGCCATCTTCTATATCATCACATCATTTCTTAAATCCAATTAAAATGCATATGTTAAGAATTTTCTCCAGAGGAATGGAAAATGTCTGCTAGTGCGAATAACAATTATAGTTGTTGCCTGTGGACATTAGTTCCCAGAATTATTGCAACATGTGTCATTTTGATCTGTTTTGGTGTCATGCTGTGAATACACTGGTCAGCTTCCAGCAATATTCAGTGGGATTTAAATTAATAACTAGCTGATGAGCTGATATTTAAAAACAGATGGGACTCATATCTAACACAACAGAAAATTCATCACCAGAAGTCAAGATAAACAACAGCACTGTATTTTAAACCATCTTACAAGACAGACTTATAACCCCAAATAGAAATGGCATAAAAAAAAAATCACACCTGATTAGTCATAATTTTAGCAGGCAATGGTAAAGCACCTCAAAATGTAGGACAGCGAAATGTTCATCTTTCTGCAAATAGAAACAGGCAAAATATATTTCCACTCATTAATAAAAATGATTAAGATAAAATTTGTGGCTATGCAAATACTTCTCACAATTTTCTAAATAACTTCCAAAGCATATTATCTGTTATGGACTCATCAAAATTATTAGTTTTCTAAATGCAAATACATGTTTTCCTTATCTGATAACAATACAGTAGAAACCTTGCGGCTAAGAAATTTGAAACATTTTATAAAAATATATATCTGTGAATGTTTGCATTAAAATTTTCAGCTAATTATTCTTAGATAAACTTAAAAATATGTATGTTTAAGCAAATGTAAACAAATAATTGCTTAACAGGTAAGTAAATAATTCACTTTAATGTTTTTCTGATTTCAAAAAACGCTTACTGGGAGTTATTATAGAAAAGGCATTGTGATAGAGAAAAACATAGTAAAATGCTATTAAATATTTTTGTCAAAGATTAAAGCAATCAAAACAAAACATATAGGATGGATGATTGGTCTTTTTACTAATACAGTACTCTGGAAAATTCAACAAGAACATTTGAGTAGAGTAGTAACTTATATAAGAAAGAAATAGCAGCAGGATAGATGTGAGATGGATAAGCTACTCCCTGGCAGTAATTGGGTTCTGGGGTACGCAGCCCCTTATATAGGTTTCAGGGGTGCTATATCAAGAGAACAATTTCCACAGACTAACAACACATTAGCTGCAATTTTTTCATTAGTTTAATACTTCAAGACAGGTTATGCATCAAATAACACCCTTTCCTTAAGCCTATAATTTTAATATTTATGAGTTAATTTGAATTTCATATTTATCTGATGCTGGGCTGTAAAAAACAAGTTAACCTTATCTTAGGCATAACTAATTATATGGAAAACTCAGTTGATGCCTTCTCCTCCCCACCCTAATCATGTTAGTAGCTAAATGTTGAATGAGTATAGAATACATAAAATTATTATAAATATCTTGAAATTGATTTTTACTTCTGGGCAACAACTTTACACTATATAAAAACTAATACTATGTTCTTCATCTGTATAAATAATTGATGGGAAAACCAATTTTTAAATAATATCTAGAAATATTTTTTTTTCTTCTTTTCCCAAGTGAGAGGAGGGGAGATAGAGAGACAGACCCCTGCATGCACCCTGACAAGGATCCACCCAGCAACCCCTGTCTGGGGCTGATGCTTTGTCCATCTGGGGCCATGATCTCAACCAAGCTATTTTTAGTGCCTGAGACAGAAACTCCTGGGAGCCATCTTCAGTGCCTGGAGCAATGCACTCAAATCAATCAAGCCATGGCCACAAAAGGAGAAAAGAGAGAGAGAATGCAGAAGGGGAAGGGTGGAGAAGCAAATGGTAGCTTCTCCTATGTACCCTGACTCGGAATCTAACCTGAGACACCCACACACTGGGCAGATGCTCTACCTCTGAGCCAACCAGCCAGGATTAGAAATATTTTCAATAAAAAGAAAAGATGTTCTGGTATTTTGGAGATTTTACCAAATTGAAACATGCCTTTGTTACTGTAGTAGTTGTTTTTCTAGACTTTTAGAACCAATGTTGCTCCATATCTATGCCCATTTTTTGTTTTGATTTCTCCCATTTAAGGTTTTCATTTGATAGAGTTTTGTTATCTCTAATATAGGTTAAGTAATTAGTATCAGGAGGAAATTACACAGTTCTCTTTTCTCAAAGCAAGAAAAATTAGAAGAAAGACAATAAGACAACAAAGGATAAAATAAGAGCAAAGAGAGAAGAAAAAGAGAAAAGAAAGAAAAGTCTAAACAGGATTATGGCCTGGACTTTGGGCCATTAGGGCCATTAGCAAAGAGTTAACAATGCACTATATGTAAAGTGTTTTGTCACATCTTCCAAACAACATTCCTTTCTTCCACACCCATCAAAGATGGTGTCTACTCCTGTTGGCCTTTACTATGGAGATACATTTTGGTCTCTGTATAGACGTGCTCAGGATAGATGTATATTTCAACAAGTAGGGTAAATCCGGTTCAGTCCTGCTCCTCTAGTACCCTGATACAGTATAGGGTTGCTTCACCTGGGTCAAGGGATCCTCCCAGAGGGGGCATTCAGGACATTCCTATGAAGGCGGAGGGTCTGGTACTTCCTCCTCTCTACTGCTCTGTGTTGTTTGTGCTCCTCCCTACTGGACCCTTACCTACTTACACCCAGAGTGGTTCATCTGGGGTAAGCAAAATTGGGGTAAGCAAAACAAAACACTTGTATTTTAGAAAGATCAGGTTGGAAGCCATGTGGAAGGTAGACAAAAAATGCCATAAACCCAACTAAAGAAGCAACACACAATTTTGTTTCCCTACAGGTATGTTTCTGGTGGTCTCTGGCTTATGGTATCAAAACATATATGTATTTTATAAGCAAAACAAACAAGAAAAAAATAAATCCAAACAGATTGAAGGGAGTACATTCACAACAATATGGCAATATGTCAATTCACTAAAAATACAATTAAAGAGTTTGATACAATAAGTAATTTATGCATATAAGAAAGAGCATGCCTGGGCTGTGGTGGCACAGTGGATGGGGTGTTGACCTGGAGCACTGAGGTTGCCGGTTAGAAGCCCTGGGCTTGCCTGGTCAGGGCACGTGTGTGAGTTGATGCTTCCTGCTCCTCCTCCCTTCTCACTCTTCTCTTTCTCTCTCTCCTACTAAAGTGAATAAATAAAATTAAAAATAAAAAATAAAAAAAATAAAAAAAGAAACAGCATTTCAAAATACTTCTATTCCAAAACATCTAATAAGGGTACGGCTCTGCATCTTTTCCCATACTCTTAGGAAAAGTTTTGTTTTTTTTAATGTCATTAAACTATTCATATTTTTTTAAATATTGCTAAATCATGGAACATGAAATGCCCAATCTACATTGGCAATTAGTCTACACTCAAAGATTTTTGTCAGTAAAGATTTATAGCAGAGTGACTTTAATGTGGGAACAATGATACAGGTTCCAAAGAGCAAGAATGAAGGAGAATTGTTGTAAACTCTTTATGTCTCCTATAATTTACTGTAATTTTTAGGTATCTAAATCACATTGATATTTCTTTGCTTAAGAAAGTAATAGAGCCTGACCAGACAGTGGCGCAGTGGATCAAGTGTCAGACTGGGACCTAGAGGACCCAAGCTCAAAACTGAAAGGTCGCTGGCTTGAGCATGGGATCATAGACATGACCCCATGGTCACTGGCTAGAGCCCAGAGGACTCTGGTTTGAAGCCCAAGGTCACTGGCTTGAGCCCAAGGTTGCCAGCTTGAGCAAGGGGTCACTGGCTCAGCTGGACAACCTCCCCTCCCCCCGTCAAAGCACATATGAGAAAGCAATCAATGAACAACTAAGGAGCTGCAAAGAAGAATTGATGCTTCTCATCTTTCTCCCTTCCTGTCTGTCTGTCCCTATCTGTCCCTCTCTCTGTATCTCTCTGTCTCTTTCACCAAAAGTAATAGAATCTTACCATCAGCTTTGAAGTCATGATTTGTTACCTGAGAGTTTCTAAGTAGCTTTTAATAAACAAGATTTTTGTTTGTTTATTTTAAACTAATATCTGTGTATTTCAGCCAGCTGCATTAATTTTGACAAAATATATTGGATAAAGAATGCTGTTTTTGTATTTTTCCTCTTCTTATTTAAATAGAAATAGTATTTTCTTTATATTTTCCAGTATGTTGAGTGAACAACAGTGGTTTTATCATTTATATGCATTTAGTTTCTGAAAAATTTTATTATAAATTTTTTCATTCAATAATTGTTATCCACGATATATCAGACCCTAGGCAGAAACTTTTCCTTCTCATTAAATTTATAATATGGGAGTATGGGCACAAGTAATTGAACAAGTAATATAATTTTTAAAATATGATTAAGGCCCTGACCGGATAGCTCGGTTGGTTAGATCATCATGCTGAAGCACAGAGGTTGTCAGTCGATCCCTGGTCAGAGCACATATAGGAACAGATCAATGTTCCTGTCATCTCTGTCTGTCTCTCTTCTTTCCTCTCTCTCTAAAATCAATAAAATAAACATTAACAAGTAATAATTAAAAAAATTAAAAATATATATGATTAAGTACTTTATAAATATGGAAGCATGACTGCTATGGAGATACATAGATGAGCTCCATAATCTCTTCAAGGTAGGAGGAGGTAGTGAGATGCGTTAATGAGATTTTTTTTTCTTTTTTCTTTTTTTTCAGGAGAAAGCTAGTAAGTTTTAGTCTAAGAAAACATGCTGGAAGTCTTAAGGGGGAAGAAAAATAATAGAGTTGAAGTTAGGAAGTCACACAGGATCCACATAGTGACAAAATTCTTAATCACCTTAAGAAATTTGAGTTTTTCCTAATAATAACGGAAAATCATGACTTGATTTTAAGAAGGTGAGTAAATGATTAGAACTGTAATTTAGAAACATTCTGAGTAGAGTTTAAGGGGAGAAATTTTTGTAGATTATTTTATTTTCAAAATATTTGTTGACCCTCTCCTCTACCGATATACCAGCATTGGTAGATTGCATGATGATGTAAGACTTGACCAGTTAACTTGGAAAGAACTGTAAATATGCTGTTTCCAAGCAGATGCTAGGAGAGCCATCGCTAAGAGTGTCTCCTTTTTTCTTTGTTCCTAATAGAAGACACTTTTTAGCTTGGGTGTCAAATTAAGAAGGCATCAAACAAAGACAAAGTGGACCTATAAAGGAGGAAAATATAAGCAGGATATAAACCTTTGTTACAAGCCACTAAGATTTGGGATCCTTGTAGTAACATAATTTAGTAACACCTGATTAATAGAGAGGTGGGCAAGACTGAAAACTTGGAGACCTATAAAGATGATGATGGTAACCAAGGTAAAAAGGTTGATGACAGGGACTCAGGGAGTGAAGGTGAGACTGGATGGAAATAGGTTAGAAGGACAAGAAGAGACAAAGCAGTCTTTGTAGTTGATGGAATGTGGAAGAGTGAAAGAAGACCGACCTTTCTGGACTGAAAAACAAAGGTGGGCAGTAGAGGATCCATGATTTGGGAACAAAGCAGGAGATCTGGGTTAATGGGAGGAAGATGCCTTCAAGTCACATGTTCCTTCTATGTTCCTATCTCTAGAAGTTGTTCTAGCTATTTTCTCAGCCTGGCCCATGCCTCCTTAAGATAGTCACAGAGAGTCATAGAGCTTACTTTCTCATGTTTTTCAGATACCTGTTTGATGATAAATCCTTACAGAGGCCTTTTCTGGCCATCTAATTTGAAATAGCAGACTCAACCTTCCTTTACTTAATGGCATATTAATTATAATATTATATTACATTATAGTAATTATTCAAAGGTGCTGTCTTAATCTACAAAGGAATTTTACCTTAAAGTCAGGATAGACACAAAATTTCAGAAGTTAGTAACATTAGTATAAGAGAAGATTATTATTTGCAGATAAAGTTTCTGGTTATATAGTCAACAAATTCAGTGTAAAATGATAGAGACACACTACTAAGATTAGAGAATTAAATTATATGCTCAAAGGTTATTTATTCTATTACGTCTATCATGCCAGAATTATGTCTAACTGCCTTCAAACTTGAATGCAGGAATCAACCTTGATTCACTTTACCTCTACCTGGTCTTGCCTACGCTACCTTTAACCTTGTGGCATTGGCATTCTTCTTATTTTGAGAACCCCTGAGTTCCCTAAAATTCCTGGTCTGCCAGGGAGAGACATTCATAATACCTGGAACGCTGGGATTTCATAGTCTATAGAGCAGATATTAGAGAACTTGGTAGGCTTTTTTATGCTTTGTTTCCACAATACATTGATTCCACAATAGTGAATTGATCATATCAAATTAAATAAAATATATTTTTAAATATGACATTTATAGCATGGTTACACTTTTTTCCCCAGTTAAATTCTGGTATAAAGGAACACAATTTTACTGAGCTCATTCAGATAGGTATATTGTCTGAAAGAATGCAGGAGTCAGGTAAAGAAATTTTATATAGTATGTGACCACCATTTTGAGTAATTTTGCAGTCAAGGGACAACTGATATGTCAAAATTTCTACAGAATCTACCTAGACTCTGCTACAAAAGTTATTCATGTTTTGACTGTTCAGGTACTTAAAATAGAGTAACTCAAATTTAACTGAATGTTCTTTAACAAAAGGTAGCTGTGACCTTTTTCTAAGCATTACTCATTATAAATTTTTCCTCTGAAACCGAATTAGAATTAACTGTCCTTAAAACTTACATAAAAATTCATTATTCATTATAATGAACTCATAGTTTTCTACATTAAAAAATTCCATATGGTATCTGTTCTCTCAGTGATAAAATACAGGAAATTTTGTGCATTCATAAATTTTGATGGCATACGTCTACCAGACATAGTCTGAGAATTCAGTTTTTTCATCCCCTCAAATGGGATCATATAAATTATACAATATCATTAACATCATTAATTTTGAGAGTTAAACATTAAAAAAGAAAGGATTTTAAATAACTAATAATCCGGGAGATTTAGGTCAATAGTTCTTTGACAATTAAGTTTCAGAGAAAACATTTATTCTAATTTTTACAGGAATGACCTCTAAAGTTAGAGTTAGATAAAGAATAAGGAGAAAAAAAGTGTCTCTGCCTAAAAATAGAATTTAAAATAATTTCAAGATTATTACAGTTGCTTTTCAAAAAATCTTTTTCATATTCTGCTAATTTTGAATTAAAATTTATTTCTACAATGTATCTATTTTTGGATTAAAATATTCCTAAAATAGTCTACAATTTACAATTCTTGATACAATCCTTTAGGTATCTGTTTGGAGCAAGGATGTCAATTTATACTAAACAGCCCTTAGAATTGAATCTACTTCTGGTCTTAGCAACCAAAACAATCTTTTTAAAAAAATTTTTATTCAATGAGAGGACAAGAGGCAGAGACAGACTCCCGCATGCACCCAGACTAGGATCCACCTGGCAATCTCACTAGTGGGTGATGCTCTGCCCATCTGAGGCAATGTTCTATTGCTCAGCAACCGAGCTCTTCTTAGCATCTGAGGCAGAGGCCATGGAGCCATCTTCAGCACCTGGGGTCAACTCACTCCAATGGAGCCATGGCTGCAGGACAGGAGGAGAGTGAGAGAAGCAAGAGGGGGAAGGGGTAGAGAAGCAGATAGATGTGTGCCCTGAGTGAGAATTGAACCCAGGACATTTACATGCTTGCCAGGTGCTCTACCACTGAGCCAACTGGCCAAGGATGAAAAAATATCTGAAAAGTTTGATTTTATAGAGATTCTGAGACTTCTTTTGGGACTACTTACAGAAAAGAGTAGCTTTTAGCTGGATCCTCCAGGTAAATTATAAAAGAAGGTAGAAGGTACATGGTGATGACAAGGCTTTGGTTAAATTATAAAAATACCAGAATGGAGAAGATTTCTAAACAGAGTGCAATACATAAACAAATTGGCATACCCATAATTATTTATGGTTTTATTCAATGACTCATAAGGTAAAACTATGTTATAGACATTAAAGGCACTTATGAATTAATAAAGAATTAAAATCTGTCTTGTAAATTGTGTGCCCTAATCACCTCCATTTGACAAGGACATTTAAGTCTGATAAAGACTAATTGGAACTACGCAAACTTAGTCAGTCTGGAGTGTGTATGGGAGGCGCTAGGGCTTATGGAAGTTCTCCCACTCTAGAAAGCCCTACAGGAAGAATCAGTTTGTGATGAAGTTCTGTGGTTCTAACTTTCCCTTCCCTTCACTTTCCTTTCCCTTCTGTAAATATTCCTCCAGCTTGGGACTCAGGCCAGAGTGTGTACATGGCTTTCCATGTCTGTAGACATTGGGTAGCAACACTTTCTTGTTCTCAAATCCTTTTTTGCTGACAAAACACCAAGTTGATATAATTTTTCAATTGGCAGACCTGAAAATCACATCTCAGAAGAAATATTTTTTGATAGTATGTCAGAGTTTGCAATAAGTATGAATTTGATCCTACTTTTTCCTAAAAGCAATACATCTGCATTATAAGAAAGTAGGTGGGTTTCACAGTAGGTTGAATTCTTGGTAATTTTTTTTGATAGTCACTACATAGTAAACTTAATAAATAGATCATTTTATCGGGGAGCTAATCAAAAAAACTTGGGGCATAGCAATATACTAAATTATTCCTAGCACTCCTACTAGTTCCTGAATGGAAAATTACAAGCTAGGAATTGAGGAAGCAAGTCTTTGACGCCACCTAGTGGTCATCCCAGAGGCACCAAAGATGGTTATGACATGTAAAACTCTGTCCCTTTTTTATTTTATTAATTTTAATGGGGTGATATAAATAAATCAGGGTACATATGTTCAAAAAAACATTTCCAGGTTAGCTTGTCATTCAATTATGTTGCATACCCATCACCCAAAGTCAAATTGTCCTCTGTCACCTTCTATCTGGTTTCCTTTGTGTCCCTTCCCCTCCCCCTCCCCTTCTCCCTCCCCCCCACCCCCCGTAAGCACCACACTCTTGTCCATGTCTCTTAGTCGCATTTTTATGTCCCACCTAAGTATGGAATCATGCAGTTCTTAGTTTTCTCTGATTTAGTTATTTCACTCCGTATAATGTTATCAAGATCCAGCCATTTTGTTGTAAATGATCTGATGTCATCATTTCTTATGGCTGAGTAGTATTCCATAGTATATATGTACCACATCTTGTTTATCCAGTCATCTATTGAAGGGGTTTTTGGTTGTTTCCATGTCTTGGCCACTGTGAACAATGCTGCAATGAACATGGGGCTGCATGTGTCTTTACGTACCAGTGTTTTTGAGTTTTGGGGTTATATTCCCAGTAGAGAAACTGCTGAGTCATATGGCAGTTCTATTATCAATTTTTTGAGGAACCACCACACTTTCTTCCATAGTGGTTGGACTACTTTGCATTCCCACCAACTGTAGATGAGGGTTCCTTTTTCTCCACAGCCTCTCCAACACTTGCTATTACCTGTCTTGTTGATAATAGCTAATCTAACAGGTGTGAGGTGGTATCTCATTGTAGTTTTGATTTGCATTTCTCTAATAGCTAGTGAAGATGGCATCTTTTCATATATCTGTTGGCCATTTGTATTTCTTCCTGGGAGAAGTGTCTGTTCATGTCCTCTTCCCATTTTTTTATTAAATTGTTTGCTCATGTGTTGTTGGGCTTTGCGAGTTCTTTGTATAGTTTGGATATTAGGCCTTTATCTGAGTTGTTGTTTGAAAATATCATCTCCAATTTAGCTGGTTGTCTGCTTGTTTTGTTGCCAGTTTCTTTTGCTGTGCTAAAGCTTCTTAGGCACCAAAGATGGTTACAACATATAAAAAACTGTCCCTTTTATGACTAAATATTCAGGCTTGATCCTGGAGAAGACACATCAAAAAAGAGTTAATATGAGAACGGAAGAGCTCAAGAATTTAAAAAAAAATTAAATTTTGTTTCTTTATTAAAAAAATAAAATTACTCTTAGCATTCATAACAGGATGATTAAATAATAGTAGGAATAATAATTTCTCTAGCATTTACGAAGTAGCCTATTTGCCTACAATTGCCCGCACTTAAGAAAAACCTAAACTAGCACAAAGGCATGAACGTTAACTAATATATATGTGAGGGTAACATTTGGATCTGGTGAAGAATAAACATCTGTTATGCTGCAGAAGGCAATTTTTGCTATTATTTTATGCAAAAATTGAGAGTATATGCAAAACTATTTTTTGTAATAGGTTATCATTGACCTCCATTCCATTACACGCATATTATTTTAATATAACTCATCTGAATATATTTTAAGCCTAAATGCATATATATATAATATAAAACAGTAGTGAATGTCAGTATTATGCAATTTTAAAAAATGAGTAACAATCTTATAATGAAGATCTAAACTTACTATATTCTTTTTTTTATTTATTTACTTTTTTAGATTTTATTTATTCATTTTTATTAGAGAGAGAGGGGAGAGAGAGAGAGAGAGGGATAGATAGAGAGAGAACAGGGGGAGGAGCAGGAAGCATCAACTCCCATATGTGCCTTGACCAGGCAAGCCCAGAGTTTTGAACCGGCGACCTCAGCATTCCAGGTTGATGCTTTATCCACTGCGCCACTACAGGTCAGGCCTAAACTTACTATATTCTTATAAAAGCTATTTTAAGAAACATTTTTACTGTACTTATATTATTAGTCTTATAATTTTAATGTTATGAAGAACAATATATTTTTATATAAACAGAAGAACTATAAAACTCCTTCTGTGAGCAAATACTGTTTTGTAAACTATTCATTTTAATTTGTAACTTTTATGTAACTAAATATTACTTAATAATGACTTCAATGTAATATTAGTTTAAAAATAAATTTGAGTTCTTAGAATTACAGTTTAAATTAAGATTAAAGAATAACACAGTTGTTTACATTAAAAACTTATGAGTAATACAACATCCTATCTTCTTTCTCAGAATATTCAGTAAACAACCTTAATCTACAGAATTTGTAGTGTTACATAACACTTAATCAACTTTTAATTGTGAGTATTGTATTATAGTATATATTATATCAGCATGCACTAAATTTTGTTGAAAATTAATTTTACATTTGCTCAATTGTATAATTTCTAGTGTAAGTGATGATCATTTGACTTTAGAGAAATATAAGGAATTTAAGAAATTTCAATTCATGATCATCCTTGTAAAAAAATGAACAGAAAGTTTTGCATGAACATAAAAGATGTGTTTAGTTTACTTGCCATATTGTGTTAAGATAAAAATATATAAAGATATCTTTCAAAACAAGTTTAACAGAATATCTTAAATTGAAGGATTCCTGATGATTGAGAGTACTGATATTTAAAACAGATTTATTAACTTTATATAATTATCTCATATTTGCTTTTGAATCCCTTTTAAATGCCCTTTGATACCAAACACCACTGTTTCTTTTTAAGGTCTAAAAATGTCCTTAGCTTTTTTGCAGGAGAAGCAGTACAGTTTTTTGAGACTCTTTGCTTAATCTATAAATGCATGTATTCTTTATTGCCCAGAGCAATAAAAATATTAGCTTGATTAAATTTGAGAAAATTTATAATTTCTCCCTGGAGATAAGCAAAAATAACCTTCAAAACAACTTATTTTGTTTTCCTTGTTAAAAATTTTTAAATAGAACTAATTCCTGAAAAAACAATTAGCTCATTCCAGAGAGTAAGACATTCTACAAGAGAAGTGGCCAAGTGCTAACAAAGTCAATATCACAAAAGTCAACAATAACAAGATCAATGAAAGGAGAGATTATTCTAGTTGAAATAAACCCAAGAAACATAACTAAATGCAAGGTATCGATATTAGCTCCTAAAAGAAAGTAAAGATGACATTAATTCAATAATCCATCTCATGCCTGTCCATATGCTAATTTTCCTGAATGTCCTTCAAAAATACAAAGTACATACCTGAGCAAACCATATATAAGTAACAGTAATTATAACAATATTAATAATAAATTTGGTAGCCCAAAATATCTGTGAATGATTGTTTTCTTGCCCAAGACTTTCTTTTTAAGGGCTCTGGTCATTATTCAGATATATAACAGGCATTTAGTTATTAAATTCCTCAAAATAATACAGGTATACCTAGAGTCATTACAGGTTTGGTTCCTGAACAGCAAAATAATGCAAATACGGCAATAAAGCATGTCACAATAACTTTTTTGGTTTTCTAGTGCACAAGTTATGTTTATATTATACATATATATAGTTCATTAAGTGTGTGGTAACATTAAAACATTGTACATACCTTAATTAAAAAATACTTTATTGTGAAAAAGTACTAACCATTATCTGAGCCTTTAGTGAATCATAATCTTTTTGCTGGTGGGGGCTCTTAAGACTTAGATGTTGATAAAAATGCAGTATCTCTGAAGTGCAATAAAGCAAAGCACAATAAAATGATGGATGCCTGTACTGACCATATAATTACTCATACCTGCAACACCTGCCAGAAGTTAGTTGCATCGCATACTCCATTCATGTATCGGTATGAATAGGAAAGGAGGGTAGAGACGGAAGGAGGCCAGATATCAGTGACAATCTGCAGCCTCTGTGATTAAGCTGGTGTAGAGGTCCAGAGAAGGCAGGTGTTTCTGGCTGAAGAGTCCTACCCTTTTCTATGGCATACTATTAGCTTCTTCTAGACTGCGTTTGTGTGTACTCTGAACAAGATGTAGGTAAGGAAGGTTCTGCTCTCACGTCAATAAACTGGCATTTTGCTTTGTGTCTGAAATTCTAGGTTTCTGATTGCCTTGACTCACAGGGTTAAAGAGAGGTTGGTAAAGAAGAAAATAAGATGGTCCAAATATAAACTTCTCAGTGAAGCTGACTAGACTGCCTTGTGGTATCTCTGCCAGGTATGGCTTTTAATTTGTTGGAAATATATATATGAAAAACTCATAAGCATGCAAATTACCACAGCAGCCTCTCAAACCTCTGAGATGTCTCTCTTATATCCATGACTTTCATGTCTGTTTGCAAATAAAGCACTCTAGTCAAACCAAGTTTTTGTGGTTTTAGCCCAATAAATAGCAAGGGAGCAACCTTAGCCAATGACCCTTTATAGCTATTTGCATAAACCCATCCTGGGTTTTTGAAAGAATTGTAAATACCCATAAGAATGGATATTTCTCATACATATTTAACCTTCTGCCATGAGAACACTGTTTCAAGTTCTAATTTCAACCCCATAAAATGGCTTTTAAAATCATTCACCTTGACCTTTATCTTGACGGCTTATTCTAGCTTCTTCTTGATTTATTATCTTCTTGATTTATTACCTTAGTTTCTTCTCTAGAGCAAAACTGTGTTAAATGATGCTCTTGATACTATCTGATTACACAATGCATACCACCATCCCAGGAAGACAATCAGAGTTAAAATACAAACAACAACAAGAACAACAAAAAAAAGTACACAGAAATTGGAGTTACAGAATTCAATCTCAAATCTTTATCACTTACTAATTTTGTAAACTTGTCAAAATACTAAGACTTTTAATCTTAACTTTTTATGGATGTAAAATAGTGACATTTATAGTCATTTCTGCAGATTATTGAAAAGATAAATTAGATAATATTACTTAAAAAACACCTACTCATTAATGAGTGCTGAGTAGTCAATGAATAAATTATTATGCATTATATTAGATCTGGAATCATTTTTATACTTACATTGACAATCTTTGATTTACATTAATAAACTACTCTCTCGTGAAATAGGTGAGTGTTGTTAGAGTAGACAGTGTGGGGCAAGATGAAAAAGGATTTACGTTCATCTATTTCCAGGAAAAATAATAATAAACACCATTTAAGATAATGTAATTTATCTAAACTGGCTTTTCCTTATAGTCTGGTTGATATAGTCTATGTAACAATATTTTTTGAAACCTACTGACAATGTGAAAAAATGATTTGATTTAATATAAAGTAAAAATATTGAAAGAATCCTGCAATGTAGTGCTATGCTCCTATCTGGATATTTCCATACTAATTTATGTAAGAATAATAGTGAAAACTTTTAACACTAAAAGAAAAATATAGCAAGAATACTTGTCCCTGAGAACATCTGAATTGTAAATCTTTAAACAAAAAAAGCCAGCACCAATGAAAACAGGTCATAATACATTTTCCATGGTGCATATTAGTGTTTCCAAATATAACATTTTAAGTCATTTCCCTTCAGGTTTAATTATTTGTGGATTAGCATAAATATATTTTTTGAAAATTCTCATTGGTAATTACTAGATCTTTTCTAAATGATTAATTTCTTAGCCATTAAACATACATTATTGCTTGATTGACTGGATTAGTTTTATAAATTGCTCTCAGAGCAAACAGAAAGTATTAAAACTCAATTCTAGTCCAGGACATGTTTTTTTAATATTTAGATGAGTTTGTTGATGTGGAAAATGTCTTTATATATCAATTTAATGCATTAAAAATCTAGTTTTTATAATCCAAATTTCATTCACTTTGAAGAATTAAGGTTCTTATATTTACCAATGAAATAAGAAGCCTTGCCTGAAATCATGATAAAAATGTAATGCATTTCTTTTAAAACATAATGTCTATTTTCATGCATTCAAAAATTAAAAATTACTAGAAATCTCAATTTGGAGGTATATGATGGCAGAAATTATTCAACAAACTGAATCATCTTTTCTAATAGATTATTTGTTCATGATGTCATTTGTTAGAATGACTGAAAGATTTTCTTGTGAAATGGTTCATGCTGTCATCTTGTGAACCTAGAAAACTTCACATATAAAAGTTTATTTAAGGTTTATTCTACTCACCACAAGTGTGTTCATCTGCTCACATGTAAAATTATTTATTTTTTAAAATTCACACTATTTGCTATAATACCAAAAATGTGCTTCTCTCTCTCTCTCTCTCTCTCTCTCTGTCTTTTTTGTTTGTTTGCAACAGAGAAAAACAGGAAGGGAGATAAATGAGATGTATCAACTCATAGTTGTGTCACTTTAATTGTTCATTGATTTCTTCTCATATGTGCCCAGGGGGCTAAAGCTGAGCCAGTGACCCCTTGCTCAAACCAGGCGCCTTGGGCTCAAGCCAGCGACTTTGAGCTTCAAACCAGCAACCTTTGGGTTTAAGCCAAAAACCATAGGATTATGTAGATGATTCCCATGCTCAAACCAGCGACCAGCAACCCCGCCCTTAAACTGGTGAGCCCAGGCTCAAGATGGAGACCTCTGGATTTTGAACCTGGGGCCTCAATGTCAGAGGTCAACACACTATCCACTGTTCCTCCACCAGTCAGGTAAATGTACCTTTTTCTAATAAAAGTATTCAAACATCATTTATAAAATATACCCATAACTTTTACCATTTCTGCATGCAATACAGTACTATAATACTTCTTTTTTTTTGCATCAAAGTTATTTTTTTAAACCAAAATCAATTCATTTATATAGTATACTTTATGGCATGCTTTAGATTCTAAAGTTTAGAAGAAACCAGAATGACTTTTTTTTTTTTTTCATTTTTTTCATTTTTCTGAAGCTGGAAACAGGGAGAGACAGTCAGACAGACTCCCGCATGTGCCCGACCGGGATCTACCCGTACGCCCACCATGGGGCGATGCTCTGCCCACCAGGGGGCGATGCTCTGCCCATCCTGGGCATCACCATGTTGCGACCAGAGCCACTCTAGCGCCTGAGGCAGAGGCCAAGGAGCCATCCCCAGCGCCCGGGCCATCTTTGCTCCAATGGAGCCTTGGTTGTGGGAGGGGAAGAGAGAGACAGAGAGGAAAGTGCCGCGGAGGGGTGGAGAAGCAAATGGGCACTTCTCCTGTGTGCCCTGGCCGGGAATCGAACCCGGGTCCTCCGCACGCTAGGCCAACGCTCTACCGTTGAGCCAACCGGCCAGGGCCAGAATGACTTTTAATAATTAGAAATAATTATTATATGGTGGAATAAGAAAAACAAAATAGTATTGTTTTGTTTTAGCTAAGAATTCAGAGAAGGCCAAATTTCTTTTTATTTAAAATTATCAAGTCATAGATATTTCAGTCTATCAACAAATTAAGACTTTCTGTTATTAGATAAGAAAAAAATGTTTTAAAAGAAGTAACTTTCCTGTTGTTTCTTAATGCCACATCTATGTCAATGTATTTTTGCATATTAATTAAAATTTTGTGTGATCAAAAATCAAATAAAATATTTTTAATCATAAAAATATTTTAAAAAATCAAAAGATTAAACTCTTTGTAAATGTAATAATTTAAAACCAAAGCAAAACTTTAAATTGTATTTTCCTGTGATTAGTCTTGTGTTGTTATATATCAATCACCAGTTTAACAAGAATAATTCTATTACTTATCTAGCTTATAGACAGTTGGGTTTTCAAAACCACTCTTCAATTGAATACAACATTTATATATTAAATGGTTGGCTGTATAAAGTAAACATGTCATGAATCTTGAATTTTTTTTTGCGAGGAATGTTATATTGAATTTGTAAGCTTTCTCCAATATGGTTTTATTGAATTATATTTTATTTTTATTATTTTTGTTTGCTCCAGATCAGACTTATACTATTAAGATAATTTAATTATCACATACATTTATTATATTTACAGTTTGAACTCAAAAAAAATATAAACTCTTCATAAATTTTGTTTTGTTTTGTTTTTTTGTGTTTTTTTTTGTATTTTTCTGAAGTTGGAAATGGGGAGGCAGTCAGATAGACTCCTGCATGCACCCGACCGGGATCCACCTGGCATGACCACCAGGGGATGTTGCTCTGTTGCAACCAGAGCCATTCTAGCACCTGAGGCAGAAGCCACAGAGCCATCCTCAGCGCCCGGGGCCAACTTTGCTCCAATGGAGCCTTGGCTGAGGGAGGGGAAGAGAGAGACAGAGAGGAAAAAGAGGGGGAGGGGTGGAGAAACAGATGGGTGCTTCTCCTGTGTGCCCTGGCCAGGAATCGAACCCGGGACTCCGGCACACCAGGCCGATGCTCTACCACTGAGCCAACCGGCCAGGGCCCATAAATATTTTTTTATGTTTATTTTATTAATTTTAGAGAAAGGGAGAGAACAGGAAAAAGACAGGAACATCTGATCCTGTATGTGCTCAGACTGGGGATCGAACTGGCAACCTGCATGCTTCGGGATGATGCTCTAACCCAGTGGTCCCCAACCTTTTTTGGGCCACAGACCGGTTTAATGTCAGAAAATATTTTCACAGACTGGCCTTTAGGGTGGGACAAATAAATGTATCATGTGACTGAGACAAGCATCAAGTGTGAGTCTTAGACGGATGTAACAGAGGGAATTTGGTCATTTTAAAAAAATAAAACATCATTCAGACTTAAATATAAATAAAACGGAAATAATGTAAGTTATTTATTCTTTCTCTGTGGACCAGTACCAAATGGCCCATGGACAGGTACTAGGCCATGGCCTGGGGGACGGGGCCACTGCTTTAACCAACCAAGCTATCTGGCCAGGGCCATAAATATTTTTTTACTGAAGTAAAGTTTAGAAAAATATTTGTTAGTGCTCTTGTTTCATTGTGATTCTTCCTACTGTTACTGCTTAGTATTTACTGAGACTCAGTGCATACAAGTCGGACAGTGCTTATATCATTGAGTGAGAAATCATTAATTGATTAATTAACCTATTTGAGACCTTCCTGGATTAAATAATAATACTAACTAATACTTAAATGGTCAATCATTGTTATCAAAATAATAGTAACAAGATTATTATTTATTCTGTTTAACATAATTATTTTCTATTATTGTGATATAAAAAGCTGACAGTTGGTACCTTAGATAAAGGCCGTAAGTATAAGAAAAGGCTATAAGTATAGAAATAAGGGGGGATTAAACTTCTGCTTTATTCCAAGTAGGAAAACTGCAGCAAGCAGCCAGTGTTACACTAAGAATCTTGGTAGTTCTGATGCAGTCCTAGGTTTAGGTTGAAAAGGGATAAATCTGACCCCAAAACAAAATGAAGGCATCTTTCACTGTGTTCGTACTGTGTACTATAATACACTAAAATAGTGAAATCTTGGAATGCACTATTAAACAAAGATTCACAATCTTTTAAGGTGTTTCATCATGGGTTCTGTAAAAAAGCCTTTTTCCTGAAAAAATGTAGAATATACTTAATTAAACACAAATAAAATAATAAGGGCACCAATATGGAAAATTTGTTATATCAAGTGCCAGGCTTTGGTTACGATTTTAATGAGTTTATTAGGATATGGGAGAAATATATTGTTTTTGTTCATGGACCATCTGTTGTTTTTATCAATGAAAAAATATTTAGCTGATTCTTTTTTTTTATGTGTGTGACAGAGGCAGAAAGTGACAGAGAGAGGGACAGATAGGGACAAAAAGGAAGGGAGAGAGATGAGAAGCATCAATTCTTCGTTGTGGCTCCTTAGTTGTTCATTGATAGTTTTCTCATATGTGCCTTGACCAGGGGGCTACAGCAGACTGAGTGACCCCTTGCTCAAGACAGAGACCTTGGGCTCAAGCTGGTGAGCCTTGCTCAAATCAGATGAACCTGTGCTCAAACTGGCGACCTCAGGGTTTCAAACCTGGGTCCTCTGCTTCCCGGTCTGATGCTCTATCCACTGCGCCACCATCTGATCAGGCTAGCTAATTCTTAATAAGAATTATGTGTTATTATACATATCAGATATTTAAACTAATTGACCCTGAAATATTTCAAACATATTACCCAATGCTAACTGAACTAATTGAGGTCTAATAATAAAATTGCAGGCCCTGCCAAAAGCTCAGTGGTTTTAGAACATTGTTCTGAAGCACAGGGGTTACAGGTTCAATCCCTGGATGGGGTACATACAAGAACAAATCAATGTTTCTCTTTCTTTCTCTCCCTTCCTTTCTTGCCAAAATTAATAAATAAAACATATAAAAATAAAATAAAATTGCAGTAAAAAATAAGAAATAAGTAGGATTGAGAAAATGAAATATAATCAAAATGTTCATATGTGCTTTACATATTTTGGAAGAATTTCTAATCAATTACTCTAAAATATTCAACAATTACATTCACTAGATTCTCTTTGAAGATAGGCAACATGTCTTTTTTTCTTTCTAAATATTTGTATCAATAACGCTCAAAATATGTTTTGTTTTGTTTGATTTTTTCTGAAGTGAGAAGCAGGGATGCAGAGAGACTCTTTCATGCTTCTGACCAGGGTACACCTGGCATGCTCACTAGGGGGCAATGCTCTGCCCATTTGGAGCATTGCTCCATTTCAACCAGAGCCATTCTATTGCCTGAGGCGGAGGCCATGGAGCCATTCTCAGTGCCGGGACCAACTTTGCTCCAGTGGAAACTTGGCTGCAGGAGGGGAAAAAAGAGATAAAGAGGAAGGAGAGAGGGAAGCATGGAGAAGCAGATGGGCGCTTCTCCTGTGTGCCCTGACCAGAATCGAACCCACACACTGGGCCGATGCTCTACCACTGAGCCAATCGGCCAGGACTCAAAATACATTTGATTAAAACAATAGCTGTTAAGTATGTGGAAAAAAATAAGTCAATAAAATTCTTAGTATATTATTACCACTTATGTCACAAAACTTGAGTCAAGATTTTAATGTAATCTGCCACTACTTAGAGAATTTTTCCATATTAAAGACATAGTTTTATACTTCTAATGACATATATTGAATACACAATAAACACAAAGCTACTGTGAGAATGACTAGTATTTAACTTTTAAGAAAATTATAAAATTAGAAGAAAGTTTAAATTTGTAAATTTGGAAAGTAATAGGTGAGTCTGGTAGATAGGAAGAGAAACTATAAGTTAGTATTATTCTTCAAAATGATTTTAAAACAACCAATGCCCACATTTTTTGTAAAGAGAGAGATTAATTTTTTATTAAGCATCGCTACTGAAGGGAGCTAAATATTCATGTACACAAATAATCATACTATGTTCTAAATTGGTTATTATAAGGAGATTCTGGGGAAAAAAGCAAACGATGAGTAGAGATTAGAGATTAATTGATGTAAGGGAGTAGGAGACAATATGATGTTTGTGGATCACAAACCTTTTTCTCCCAGGACACAATTAAAAGTTATATACCAAACTGAGAATCTTGTAAAACACAGCTGGTGATACAATATGCAAACAATGGCTGTCTCAGAGGGACACGAATAAAGTAGAATGATTTCAGTGCATGGTAGGATTTATAAAAGTCTTATTTGGAGCTGGCATTTCTCACAGCAAGTGCAGATGGAGAGAAAGGGCCTCAATTTCTGTTGTCTTCATTTCAACGACACTGTAAATAATATTGATTGTACAAAGTATTAACTTAAAAGTTCAAAGATTAAAAACACAATCTCTTGTAGACTCAAAGAGTATCTGAGAAATATAAGTTCAAAGAAATTTTGGTAACTTTAGAGGTGATATATTTATTTTATTATTATTATTTTATTGATTAATTTTAGAGAAAGAGAGAAAGACAGGAATATCAATCTATTCCCATAGATGCCCTGACCAGGGATGGAAACAGCAACCTGTGTGCTTTGGGACAAAGCTCTAACCAACTGAGCTATCCAATCCAGGAGAAAAGTGATATGTTTATATATAAAAAGCAAATTTGCTGTAGAGCTAGAATTTGAATGCCAAGCAGCCTGATTTTTTAATGTTTTACTTAGCCACCTTTATTACTTGTTGAATTGATAACAATTATATAAGAAAAGGATGTATCTATGTATAGATTTACTATTCTATGTATATATAATATATATGATAGAGATATAACACATTTTGTTACTTGCTATATATTGGTTACAAATGTGTGTAACAAAATAAATGAAAATTATAATAAGCTATAACTGTGAAATTTTTAAATACTTGAGTACTACTACAACTTAAAAACAAAATTCATCTCACGTTTGATTTTTTTCTATAAGTTTACCAAACAATTCAAGTTTCTATTTATATACCAAATAGAGAGTAGAAAATGAGATTTTGATAATGGTTAATTTGTCATTCTCTGAAAGTTGAAGAGAAAATGCACTATCTACTTTTCTTCAAGAATTTGACGAGGTGGTGGCTGAAGTGGTGGGGAGACTCCAAACCAGGTCTTGATGTTCACAAAGCCAGTTAGGTAAACATCTTCTCATAAAAATGAATATATTAAACAACAATTATAGATAGCTTTCAATTTCTAGCTTCTATGAGTAGTTCTTTAAATATCTATTATATAAATTGCACAATTATACTTAAATATTTCCTGTTGCATTAATTATTTTTAAATATTACTGGTATATGTGAAAGTGAGTGTTATCTATTTGAATGATTATTTAAACATATCAGATTTAATTTTTCCTACATTTTCACTGGATATTTTTCACCTTAAGCTGAGCTTTAGAAAAAAGCCATTTGGAAGTCCATTTTTATCATTTTTCATAAACAAAAATGGGTATATATAAATACCTACCTATTCACACATGTGTAATTGGTGGGGAAAAACAAAATGATAATCCTGGATATTTTGATGAGAAAAATCATAGGTAATTAACATTTTCTTCTCCTAGTCTGTACTTCTATAATGAAAAAGGATTATGTTTTGTTACAGGAAAAAAAAAGTTTTTAATGAAAAAAGATATTTAGTAGACCAAACAATGTAAAAAAAATACTGTTTTAGAAAAAGAATTTCATGAGAAGTAGGCCTATTATAGTGGTTGTAAATAATGTGAAAAGTCAGAAGTCCAAAGAAACTATTTTTTATATCTACAATGGATAATCAAATGTAAAAATGCTTAGGAAGATTAATTTAACGAGGACAACTCAGCCGCTAAAAGCTATAAAATGCAATATGCTGAGGCCAGCTTTAATATCTGATGTATACAAATTGCTGATGGTTAGAAAAAATAATTGCATAGACTTTTAGGAACTCTGAAGTTTATAGTTAGTACAAAAATCCGTGAGTACTTTCAATGCAATGAAATGTTCAGTTATGCAGTAATACTGTTTATACACTCTGCCCTACTCACTAGTCAGAATTAATAATACCTTTCAAGAAACAAGAAACAGTGTTGAAATCACTCTAATTTTATTTTCTAGGCTGCAGAAGATATTTTGCCAAGAGCTGTACCTTACCACTGCAAAACTTTGTGTTAAGTGTCAAGGAGTCAAACAATTGAAATATAATATTTCATAGTAAACTGGTACATTTATTTGTTAGGAACACAATTGTGGAAGAATCGGTGCACTTTCTGTTCACGTCCTCTTCCTCGTGACTGGATGCACAAGACTTTCCCAGCCTCCCTTGGGTGGAAACCGCATAACAAACGGAGTCCTCGTCAGCTAGGAGTTGCTCTTGTGAGTTTTCAGGATGCTCTTTCTCTCCCTTTGGGCTTCAGAGGAAGTGCTTGTGAGGTGTGGCCATTTCTGCAAAGATGCAGCCTGGATTCCTAAATTGCAGGAGAGCTGCAAAGAAGAGGCTCCTGAACGACCCTGGACTCTCAAATGACCCAGCAGTAAACTTGTTTTCTGAGATCTCAAGTCTAAATCCGTGCATACCTCATTCAACCTGATGAGTACAGGAATGCCAACCAGTAGTCAGGAAAATGATGTTATTTTCCTAATGTTAAGGTGTTTTGGTCTGGTTAATAACATATGTAATTATGTATGTATACATACATGTATATTATATTTGGTAGTAAAGTTTATTTTTTTCCCCCAACACTCAAAAACCTTATCTGATTCTTTTTTTTTTGTCCAGAGCACACAGAAATGCACCCACCCCATCATTATACTCAAGGTGTGCTGATGCTAGCCAGGTAAGGGGCGAGATTCGAAACTTGGGCTACAGGGGAGCTTGATGTTGCGGGCAGATCTGGCACTGCGGCAGACTTAGAGCCAGGAGCCACAGGAGCCAACTGGCTTCACTAACACTGGCTTCACTGGGTCCAAGGCAAAATTGCCTGTTCGCTTTACTTCCTCCAGGGGGCGCTCTCTCTCTACCATATGGTGCCTGATCTTAAGAAACAGATGACTTAGAGTTTTAAAACTTGTCTTCCTGTGAGAGGACACGCACCGGAAACTCTTATTTGGCTATCCTGCTGACATCACTCTTCTTGACTCCATTTGCTTTCTTCCACTTCAACTACTACCCTTTTTGACTGCAGAATGGCGGCCTTTTTAAGCTGTGGTAGGCTTCAGACTGTAGAATTCTGTGATGTTGCTCTACGTGTGAAACATTAGGTACTTAACACTTATTTTTGCACATGAATTTCTTCAGTTATTTTGCAGACTCTTATTTTGTGTACTGGAGCATTATTTCCTCTCCAGGCCAAATCCCATCAAGAAGATTTCCCTTAAGAATATGTTTAAGGGAAGAGTGTGGAGAAGCTGGTTCAAAGAGTGGTTCAAATGTTTTATTCACACCTACATTCCACTGCTCAAACCTTTGCCGAATATTTAATGCATGATTCAGTGTCAAACAGAACTTGTTTCACATATATAATATTATTCAGTTGTTAACCATCATTTTATAGTATTTCATCATATTCTGAAAAAATAAAATTTAAATATTGAAATTTTATCAGATCAATGTTATAGATTAAATTTTATTTGATATTATAAACCAAATAGTTTAAGTATTTTACAAATGACAAATAATATAAAAAATAATAAAATATAATTATATACAAAACTTTTTACAAGACTGATATTATACAGTAAGATTAACTTCCATCTTACAAGTTTCCTGTTATTTGATTTATAGTTCATAACATTATAAAGTGATCTCCATCATATCTGAATGGTGCTAGTATACAGAAAATCCATGTTGTGTCCATAGGAATTTATTGACCAAAATAATACTGTGATTAAAGATATTCCTTTAAACTGTCAATTACTTGATTTTCAATATTAAAAAAATCCCACATAATTTCCTTCATATTCAATTAATACATAAAATTTCAAATACACTTTATGTGGCTATGACAAACACTGTATTTTTTTCTCTCAAAACCTTTTCAGAACTCGAATAAGTATCAATATGGTTTATTGAATATAAAATCAAAGAAAATTCTTCAATCTAAAAACTGTATGAGTGTGAATGTTTATGCTGCTCAATAAGTAGAAACACAAATTGTGATGTCAAACAATCTATTTGAAATAAAGAGCAGCTACTGTACTTGAGCCTTGATTATTTTCTTTTTAATGGCTTTTATTATAAGCAGAGTAGTTTAAGTTGCACAAACTCATTTACAGTTGAGTTTTTATTTGTTTCAATATATGTCATTCTCATTTTGATTATCGTTCCCATTTCAACTATTATCTAGTTATGAAAGCACATTAGTTTTATTTGTAGCTAAATGAAGCAATTGTGTATTCCTACATAAATTCTTATTGTTGAATCAAAACACAAGAGAGTTGTAATAATAACCAAGAAGTTATAACAAATAATAATTTCAGGCTACAATAAAAACTTGCAGCAACAGAAAATAAAACCTATTGTATTTATATTGTTTTATTTATTGCCATCATTGCACACTGAAATTTATATCTTTGTATAACTTAGTTGAGAACAGCTACCATTATTAATTATATTAGTGAGCAATTATTTATAAAAACTCAGAAAAATGTAATTGATGACTTCTTTGACTACTTTGCTTATCAATCTAGGCGACTTTTCTAACACAATAACCATTAATGAAGAGATTTATTCTATCTAAGCCATTAGACCTGATCTTTTATTTTTTTCACATTTTCAATATTTACTCCATACTTTTTGAGAGAGCTCCTTCAGCGTTATCTAAACACTTTTGTCATATATCCCTTTACTTATATCACATGGTATGTAATTTGTCTCAAATGGAGAGAGGGTGAGATGAGCAGCTACAACGACATTCGCTCACGCTTGGGCAATGATTATTGCATCACGAGTACTATCTGCCTGACAAAGACAATTAGATACATCAGAGATGTTAAAATGAACAGAAGGTATTCTAACCACATAATCCTAGATGAAGATGTATGCTTACATGAAGTCCTACTTTCAAACTTTAGGGGGTAAAGAAAACACCAACTGCCTTGAAGCAGAATATTGTAGCATTTTTCCTTGTTGCAAACATTTGCAAATACTGTGGAGTGATATTTGAATATTTTCAGCTAAATGTCTGTGCATTGGCAGTCATCTGGATGGTACAGGTCTACTGATGATATCCTTGTAGATCCTAACTTGGCATGACCCACTAGACTGTATCTTCACACTCCCGATCTTTGAGAATGTTCCTTCTCCAACAAGACTTCATTATGTGCTTAATTATTCTGAACCCCACAACCAATTAATAAAGGAGGAAGGGAAAGAAAATGAAACATGAAATAACTAGCTATGAATATTATCATTTAAAAAGAATATAATCTTAGTTTTGGTTCTCCCTTCTTTTTTTATATGTTCCTTACCAAGGCCAACAAATAAAGATCCTAACGTGGAGCATGAAAGTACATATGAGGAGGTTGAGTTCTTCCAGTATCTTGAGCACCAGAAAATGGATAGAAAATGGTCTATTATTCCCAGCACCATGTGATAGTTGAGGAAAAACTGCAAATTATAAGTCATGGGCATAGACTCTTTACTGTAGATGAGTTGTGCGAGTGGCTTTAAATCATATTAATTCAGAAAGATCACAGGCAATTTCAATAAAGGATCAACTTGCTCCCCTGTCTTGCAATGGTGGAATATTGCAGTTTTTTACTAAGAACTCTAGAAATAGAGGCTTCCTAACCAACCCTTATTAGTTAGGTAGTAAGTTATTAAACTTTTTATTATATTCACAAGATCAGAAATAGTAATACATTCTTCAGCAACTACTCTGTCACTGACCAAGAGATGCAAAACACCTAACTTTTATAGATATTTTAAGATGCTTAAAGAAAAATATCTATAAACATGTACAAAGTAAAGAGATTCAATAAGGAAGATGAGAAAAATCAAATTAAAAATTAGCAAAGAGGCCCTGGCCGGTTGGCTCAGCGGTAGAGCGTCGGCCTGGCGTGCGGAGGACCCAGGTTCGATTCCCGGCCAGGGCACATAGGAGAAGCGCCCATTTGCTTCTCCACCCCGCCCCTTCCTCTCTGTCTCTCTCTTCCCCTCCCGCAGCCAAGGCTCCATTGGAGCAAAGATGGCCGGGGCGCTGGGGATGGCTCCTTGGCCTCTGCCCCAGGCGCTAGAGTGGCTCTGGTTGCGGCAGAGCGATGCCCCGGAGGGGCAGAGCATCGGCCCCTGGTAGGCAGAGTGTCACCCCTGGTGGGCGTGCCAGGTGGATCCCGGTCGGGTGCATGCGGAAGTCTGTCTGACTGTCTCTCCCCGTTTCCAGCTTCAAAAAATACAAACAAACAAAAAAAAATTAGCAAAGAAAGATGCTGTTGAAAATCAAAAGAAAAGAACTTTAACAAAAACAACAACAAATTTTTAGAGATAATTATAACCCAAATACCATCTAAGACAAAAATAACAATACATAAGCAAACAATTTTAATATGCCATAGATTAAAGAGAAAGCAATGTAAAGTAAAAAATTAAAAATAATCAATTCAAGGATAGATTCCAGAGAACTATTATTAAATATAAAAAGTCCTTGAGTAGATTAAAAATCTTATTAAAATGTAATGATATAAGAAATAAATGTAAAATTTCTCTCAACTAAAGTATATATATATTAATTTAAAAGGTCTCTCCAGATTCTAAGGAGATATCCAAAGGAGATACAGATCTATGTACATGAGTAATTATACAAGATAAGGAGACAATTTTACAACCTTTCATATGGAAACAACAGATTTCTGAAAAACGAAAAAGATTTATGTTAATTTTTTTGCTTGCAATATTAAAATCTAAAACAAAGAACTTGTGTCATTTAAATACTATTGCTTGGCACAGCTGAGGAAACCATCAACAAAATGAAAAGACAACCCATTCCATAGAACATTTTCCCCGATATACCTCATAAGGGGTAAGATCAAAATTTATAAAGAGGCCCTGGCCAGTTGGCTCAGTGGTAGAGTGTCGGCCTGGTGTGCAGGAGTCCCAGGTTAGATTCCTGGCCAGGGCACACAGGAGAAGCACCCATCTGCTTCTCCATCCCTCCCTCTCTCCTTCTTCTCTGTCTCTCTCTTCCCCTCCTGCAGCCAAGACTCCATTGGAGCAAAGTTGGCCTGGGCGCTGAGGATGGCTTCAGGGCCTCTGCCTCAGGTGCTAGAAGGGCTCTGGTTGCAACAGAGCAATCCCCCAGATGGGCAGAGCATCGCCCCATGGTGGGTATGCTGAGTGGATCCCGGTTGGGCACATGTGGGAGTCTATCTGACTGCCTCCCCATTTCCAGCTTTGGAAAAATACAAAAAACAAAACAAAACAAATTTATAAAGAACTTATAAAACTCAACACCAAAAAAACCCAAACAATTTAAGTAAGAAATTGGCAAACGACATGAATAGACACTATCCAAAAAGGACATTCAGATGTCCAATAGATATATGAAAAGATGTTCAATGTCACTCTTCAGAGAAATGCAAATTAAAACCACAACAAGATATCACCTTGCACCTGTCAGAATGTCTATTATCAATAAACAAATAAGTGTTGGCAAGGGTGTGGAGAAAGGGAACCCTCCTGCACTGTTGGTGGGAATGCAGATTGGTGCAGCCACTATGGAAAGCAGTATAGAGTTACCCCAAAGAATTAAAAATAAGACTGCCTTATGACCCAGCGATTTTACTTCTGAGGATTTATTCAAAGAAACTCAAAACACCAATTCAAAAGATTCTATGTACCTCTATGTTCATTGCAGCATTATTTACACTAGCCAAGTTTTTGAAGCAGCCCAAATGTCCATCAGTAGATGAGTGGAAAAAAAAGCTGTGGTACATTTCTACAACGAATGCCACACGACCATAAAAAGAAAGGAAATCCAACCTTTTGCTATAGTATGGATGGACCTAGAGATTATGCTAAGTGAAAAAAGCCAGACAGAGAACGACAAGTACCATATAATTTCACTTATATGTGGAACTTAATGAACAAAATGAACTAACAAGCAAAATAGAAATAAACTCGTAGAGGAGAGCAGGCTGACAGCTGTCAGGGTGGAGCTGGGTGAGGGGGGTAGACAGATTGAGCAAAAAAAGAAAAAAGAGAAAAAACTCATGGACACAGACTACAGTGCGGTAATTGCTTGGGAGGGTGGAAGAGGGTAAAAGGGAAATAAATGATGATGGATGAAGACTTGACTTGGGGGGTGAATGAACAGTCTGAAGTGCAGAAAGTGTGTTGTAGAATTGTGCACCTGAAACCTATATAATTTTGTTAACCAATAAATTCAATTTAAAATAAATAAATACATTTTTAAAAGATTAAAAAAGATGAAATAAATAAAACTAAATAAATAAATATTATTGCACCCAAAGATTGTAATTATAGGGTCATGGAAAATAATATGCCAGTATCAATAGGAATAAGTACAATATTAATATTAATAAGCCTTTAAAGTATCCTTCTTTTTCTACATCTAGAAGTCTGTTCTTAGTAAATAATAAAAGTCAGGCACAAGGATGTTTTTTGATGCATTGTTTATAAAAATAAAAGTTTGAAATGAGATTTCTTAAACACCTTCATCCTTCTGGACCTTCCATTCTATGCTTTTCTCTAACTAGAATGCTTCTGACCCTTCAAACTGCATAATGGACTCTGCTTAAACTTTAAATTTTTAGTTATGCATGTTCTTTCTTTAGAAGAATTTGTTAAATGTTCCCAATGAAAATGCACAATTTCATTCATAATCTCTTTGTTCTTTGCATTGCTTCTCACGGCACATATTATTGAAAATACTTTACATGTAGTCCTCTCCTCCAGCAGAGGAGTGTGAGGAATAGAAACTTTATTCTATTCACTTATTATATTCCTACTACTTATCACAGCAACAAAATGATTTTTAAATTTTTTTAATTTTTAGTAATTTTAACTTATTGTGTTAACATGGATTCAAGTGTCCCACTCAATATAACTCCCTCACCCTCATCTCCAAGTCTGTCCATGCCATTGCAATAGGTAAGATTTCCTTCTTTTTCACGGCTGAGTAGTATTTCATTGTGTATATGTACTACGGCTTTTTAATCCCCTCATCCACTTATGAACACTTGAGCTGTTTCCAGGTCTTGGCTATTGTAAACAATGCTGCAATAAACATGGGGGTGCATATCTTCTTTGTAATCAGTGATTTGGTATTCTTAGGATATATTCCTAAAAGTGGCATAGCTGGGTCAAAAGGCAGTTCATTTTTAATTTTTTGAGGAATCTCCATACTGTTTTCCATAGAGGCTGCACCAGTTTGCATTCCCACCAGCAGTGTGGGATGGTTCCTTTTTCTCCACACCCTTGCCAGCACTTGTATATTGATTTGTTAATGAGTACCATTCTGAAAGTGTGAGGTGATAATCTCATTGTAGTTTTAATTTGCATTTCTCTGATGATTAATGACATTGAACATTTTTTCATATGCCTATTGGCCATCCGTATGTCCTCTTTGGAGAAGTGTTTATTCAGTTCTTTTGCCTATTTTTTAATTGGATTGTTCACCTTCCTGGTGTTGAGTTTTAGAAGTTCTTTATAAATTTTGATTATTAACTCCTTATCAGACATATTGGTGAATAGCAACAAGGTTATATTTGATGCTTATTAAATACTGTGAATTCATAAATTAAAACTGGTTTAATTGCATACTCTTTAGAGAAAAAATGTTCCTGTTGCAGGTATTTATAGATTTTACACTCATCTGTTTAGTCATGGTTTTTGAATTTCTTACTTTGCTCTGTGATTTGAATTCACATATAGAGGAAATTAAAACCAATTCTTGAGTCATAAAATTTGGAAATATAACTTCATAGAGTATTAATATTTTTCAATTTGATAAAATTTTATCTCTTCCATTTATCATCAAGGTTTTGCCGCATGTCTACGCAAATGTTCAAGACTGCAGAGATTAATTAGTCAACTTTTGCATCATTTAGACAGTCTGTTTTTTACCACAATGAAGTATCTATTTCAATCTAAATGTATATTTTCATTTTATTAATTTATTTTTGAGCTCTCCAAATTAATTTCCCTTTGTGCTAAGATGACCTTTTTTAGATTACCATTGTATTTCCCCATAAATAAGATGCACCATTTTACAAAAAATTTGGGGTAAAAAAACTGGGTGCACACCTTATACAGTGGTTGTAGATTTATTTACTTTCATTTCCTGCTTTTTTGCACTTGTTTTTGTGCTCATTGTTGAAGACAGTGATTCGTCATCAGACACAGATGAGGACAAGCTAATGAATGGGAGTTTTGACAGCAATGAGTTGTATGAATTTTATGATCAATAAAACTGGAATTCAATAACTTTATGTAATACGTTTTTTTTTTTCAAATTTCCAGCCCCAAAATTAGGGGGTGTCTTATACATGAGAGCATCTTATATATGAGGAATATGGTATATGTTGCTTTTCTCTCTCTGTTAATTCCTTATAGTAGGAAATGAAAAAAGAGAAAGTTGTAAATGCAGCTATTTTTCAGAGCCACAAATCCTCTGACCAAGATCTAAAGGTAATGTAACCATTATATAAAAATATTTATAAGAAGATGCTCAAAGGTTTGATTCCATCTTCTGCTTTGGGAACCTTGGACCCAAAAACCCAATACTGCTGTCAACACTGGCTAGCAGGAGTCAAGGATGCCTCTGTTCCCAACAGATACCCTCTATTCTGAACAGAAACAGAGGCCAGGACCAATATTCCTACCCTTTTATCTTGCAAACCTTTGTCATTTCATATATGCATTTTCATATGTGATCATATGGATACTCAAATGCTCTGAAAAGTGCCCTACCTTTGTGGTTCAACCCATTTACGTTTCAAGTAAAACGAGCCTCAATTTCCTTAGTTTTTCAAAGTTACTAACATTATTGCCCTACTATAACAAAACTGGGATTGTTGGTGGTTGAGAAAAAAGCAATAAAAATAAAATCAGAAGGTCATGATGAGGCCAGAAATAATGAACTGAAAAAAGAGTATATGATTTTCACATTCATATATAATAAAATGAGCCATAAAAATTCACAGTAAGCCCCAGGCTATGCACAAAGCATAATAGAAAAAAGCCAGTTTTAAATAAATCCCTGAGGAGACTGCAGAATACTTCTCTGAATGAAAGATAAATTATGAAATACTATACTTGTATTTTTTGAAATTATTTAAAATGATTGAAACAGCAAGCGCACTTTTGCATACATTTAGTCACTTCAGGGTACTGATATGTTATTAGTATTCAATGGTAATACCAGTAAGCACATTTGTACAAAACAATTTTCTTTATTTTCCTAGAGATGTGAATGTGACACTGTTTCCACATGCGTACATTCCTCTATAAGTTTAATGAATTCATTTGTTGGCAGGTGCACACAAGTATTGTTAGGTTGAATGTGATTGTTCCTTTTTGAGAACTAGAAATCAAATATTTTTAAAAGTATTTTAAGCTTACTTTTTGAGTATGCTAGAAAGTAAATGCTATGTGAGTCACCCCTTTTGAAAGAATAATGCAAAGTAAACAACAAGCCCCGTCAGTGTGTAATTTCATCCTTCAAGTGCTAAATTCATCATTAGAGAGTATATGGCATTTTATATGTAGCTATGAGGAGCTCTGTATGTTTATTAAGATGTTGGAGATTAAGTCACATTATTATTTTTGAACATGAGAGAAATAATTTTATTCATCAAATGTTTGTTGAACATGTGTATGTGCCATTGTTATCACAACAAATAATCACTGTAGATACAGCAGTGAATAAAACAACCCTCTTCATTGAGCTTACATTCTAATTAAGACTGCACACAAAAAATAAACCAAATAAGGAATTAATATTATATATTAGTGTTAGAATATTAGGTAATGTTAAGTGGTATGGAGAAAAATAAAGCAAGTAAAGGAAATGCGTGTTACCTAAGGAGAGATAGATAAATTTAGGTAATGTGAAATAAATATGAATATATACATTCCCACTTATGAATGAAATGATATGATGTCTGGTATATTCTTGAAAATAATCTGCAGTCCAGTGGAGGAAAACAGAAGAGAATATAGATGAAATAAGATGGACTATGAGATCATTTTTTATACCTCAATAATAGCTATATGGAGGTTTAAAATATCGCTCTCTCTGCCTTTGTAAATGTTTGAGAATGTTCAGAAGATAAATGAAAGTATCAGTAAAGAATTTCTCAGAAGAGATAACATTAGAATAAAAAACTGAAAACGGTGAAAGATCCAGATGTAGAAATAGCTAATACAAACTGTTGAAATGCTTGCATGCCTGGGAGATTCAGGAAATGGTAAGAAGTTCCATATTACTAGAGTGGAATGAGAAGGTGAGGATATTAGGAGATGACATCATCCAGGAAAGTGGAAGCCAGGTTGTGTAGGCAATTGTAAGAATTACACCATAAATAAGATGGGAAGCCACTAGAGAATTTCAGTATAGAATACTGTCGCCAGACTTATATTATAAAAGCATCGCTCTGGCTATGTCGTTATTGGACATAAGTGTGGAAGTAAAGAAACCAGCTGGTTGGTCATTTCAAAGTGCAGAAGATGATAACTTTAGACCAAAGAGGTATCAATGGAGTTGGTGAGAAATGGTCAAACCCTGGATATGTTTTCAGATAGCAACACCATTATGATTTGTTGAATGAATACATGTGGGTTATGATTAGTAATCATCACCCATGACATCATATGCACATCTCAATCTGTAAAAGCTATATTGCAGACAATTATAGGAAATCTACAGAAATAATGCCACATGGACACTCATTTGGTACCTGCCTGATGCTTATCATGAGTTTCTTTAATTACTCATTTTTTTAGAAAGGAACTAGTTTCTTTCAATCAATCTTTCCATTTACAAAATTCTTTCACAATATGATTTGATACTGGGACAATATAAAAGCTTTGTAGAAACATCACTTTCTTTATTTTATTAATGTAAAACTTGATGTTAGAGGTTAATTAAGTTCCTCACAACTAAGACTGGCTTACACACAACTGGAACTGTGATCTAGGTCACCTGACTCTTTTCCCTTACATTATTTCATCTGTTAATATAAATCTGCTACTTGGCTGTGTATATAATGGTATAGAAATAAATTTTATGTATTATAAGCATTATAACAGATAAAATTACTTATAATAAAGAAATATATAGAAATATTCCTTTAGCTACACACATACATACACACACTTCAATTTTTTATGGTTACATGAAAGGCTACTCCAAAAGTTAGTAGTATTAAACAAAAAACATTGCATTATGCTTACAGACTCTGCTCTCATAGGTTAATGTCTTTATTCCATGATGAATGGGAGTAGAAATCTTATAACTGGGGTGACAGAAACACCTGGGGGTCAAAATTATTTGGGGACTTTTCAGAAACATATCTTGTATCTGGGATGGTATGACTTGAAGATTGGGTTCTTTTGAGCCTGCCAATCAAAGTCCCTACCCATTGATTCTCCATATAGGTTGGGCTTCCTCCCAGAATGACAGTAGGGCAAGTCAGATCATCTGAACACTGTTCAGCATTGTTTCAGCTTAATACATAGGATAAATGGTTAAATGAGGTCTCAAGAAGACTTTTGTAGGACCTGACAGTGAAGTCTTTTAAGGAGGGGAATAACATGGATGTTTAGCTTTGAGAAGATTACAGTGCCTGCAGTATACGAAAAAGAGAACACGCTATAACCAGGAACCCAGTTAAAAGAGGTGAGAGATGTTGATGGCATGAACTAAGACAGTGACATTAGAGATGACGATGAATGGAAGCACTTGAGAACTGCAGGATGCATCAGGGATAGGAACTGGCATTCAGAGCATGGCAAGTGTGGTAGAGAGGACGGAATCAGAGATGGGGACTGTAGGAGGAAAATTAGGTATTTTGTATGAGAAAGAAAGGCGAAGGGTAATAAATAGTGAGCCGACAGAACATGTTTGTTGTCCCTTGAGCACGTTATAAGAGATTTTCAATGGAGAGTTAGATATACAGGTTAAAAGCAAGAAGAGAAAGGTGGTCTGCAGAACAGGATTTGGCAGTTTCTTGCAATAACGGCAGTCAGCGCCCTTAACCTGAAAGAGTCAACATAGATTACAAATTAATAATAGCATCATTTGAATAACTTTCTGCTTAACATTTTTACAGGAAAATGACTACTGGGGAAATTAAAATATTTAGCATAAAATTATAATCTAAATCATATGTTATGAGATTCAAATCTTGAGAAGAATAGAGACCAGAAATAAGACTTATGCCTTCGGATAGAATATCTATATACATTTCCCCTTATTTTCTGACTAATAAAGCTCTCATCTCTTTCATGCATTATCCAACACTGCAGTCCGGATTAAATCCAATTCAAAAGATGTGCATAATCATCAGCATTTTTCTTTTCCTACTTATGAATTTGGCTCCAAGAATAAGATTTTCATATTTTTTGGCAGAAGACTGTGAAATTAAGTTAATGAGGTGACATTTTGAAAAGCTTGCTTGCTGGAGAGATACTGCCTTTTCCAAAGCTAGTCACTTCTTAGAGATAAAAGGGCTTAGGAGCATTTCTTTAATGTGCAAACAACCATCTAGCCTGTATAACCCCATCACTTCCTTATCTAACTCTCACACACCAAGCAATATAGCCCTAACTCAAATCATCCCTGGGAGCGGCACTAGGCAACCAGAGCCCACCTGTAAGAGCCCAAAGCCAGCTGGAATTATTCAAACTATGCGATGTTACTAAACTGTTTGCTCTGCCCTGCTCTGTCTGGCTCTGCCTGGCCCTGGCCAGCCTTTCCTTCATAAACCAATAAAGTCCCTGGCTCAGGCTTCTCCCTTGCTCCTGTCTTTGGCTACCTATGCGAATCAGGTGTTTTGTTTCTTCATTTGTTTTTTAGATTCCACATGTAAGGGTTATCATGCAATATTTTCTCTATTTGTCTGACTTATTTAACTTAGCATAATAACCATTTAGGTATTTAAAATTTCCACTCATGTTGTCTCAAATAACAAGATTTTATTATTTTTTTATGAGCAAGTAATATTACATTGCATATATATACCACATCTTTATCCATTCATCTATAGATGTACACTCAAGGTTGCTTCCATATCTTGGCTATTGGAAATGGTGCTGCAATGAACATGGAAGTATATAATAGGGCATATAAATGTAGAATCACTATGCTTTACACCCGAAACTAGCATAATATTGTATGTTGGCTATACTTAAAGAAAAGAAAAATAAGTTGCTCTCGGTAATGACTTTTTGAGCGACAGACATTTAATTTTAGGACTTATCAAGAACTTAATTTAAATGATAATGACATTTTAGTAAAATTTCTTCCTTTTTTATCTGAACGTGAAAAATAAAGTTCTTTTTATTTTCTTTATAGATCATTTATTGACAAACCTTAGATAATAAATTTGTAACTTTACCTCTTTCCAATTATTTTCAATTTTTTTTCTCTTAACCTGTAATGATTACTTTCTTGTCACTTCAACATTGATTAATTTTGTAGAAAAGTCTGTTTTAGTGTAAAAAAACAAATTCCTGATGAAATCTATGGAATAAGACACTATTTTAACAATAGAGAAATTTGGGAGCTGCTTCTCACTATCATCTGGAGTTGTATTTCCGTACTCCTATTTTATATTAAATTAGCATTCCATGCATTTTCACTTGATCGATATCTTGTCTGCAGACTGAGTATTACAAATGCCATGGACTAAAATAAAATAACAATATTATTATTCAGAAATTCACTCAAATATTTAAATAATAAGAGCTTATGGTAGAATGAAGAGGAGCTACTTATTATTCAAAGAATGTATAATTGTATTAGCATCCTGTAGAAAGTCAGATATTAAAGAAAATAAAAATAGCAAAAAAACAAAGCAATAATATAAAGACCAAAAACTGTGAGAGAATTATCAAATTTAATTGCCTACTGATTCATCTATTTTAACATATTATTTCAGAAACAAATTTGTTTTTACCAGTCATTACTTTTTTCTTTATTATTATTTCTTGTAGCATGCAATAGAGATGAGTTCTTGATACATTATATAACTTTCTGCATATATTTAAGTACATTAATAAAAATGGAGGACTGATTTCTTCCTGTGACTTTTAAATTTAATAATTCCAATTGACTTGATGAAACACAGATAAATCTGTTCATCTTAGTCTTAACTGTAATATGTATGTAAATATTCATGGAATTCAAATTGTGAAAGATCAGAAACTGAAGTGACCAGAGCTGAATACTGTATTCTCAGAGTTTGCCTGGAATAAACAAGGTGTGCACGGAACTTTTACAAAACGTGCTGGAGATCCAGTGATAAGAGTGTACTGCATCTCAAATGGATAGATGACAAGGAAAGAACACCACCTTTTCTTTTACAGTAGGTTAAATGATATCATTCAACTACCTATGATCAAAGCTGTAGATATAATTACTACATTTTGAACATTAACTATAATGATGTTTTTTATTTTTTCTAAGCACATGTCCTCAGAACTGATAACATTGGAATATTCTAAAGAATTGTTAATTAATTTTATTTTTAGTTTGTCACTGTAATTTACAGAGACATTTTTTACACCTGGAGGAGGAACTGAGAAATGTTTTGTTCCTGCAATATAAAATGCCATTATAAGTGTTGGGAAAAATGGGCCCATTTTATACTATTGGTGGCTAAGGAAACTGAAAAATCATTTTAATGGAAAAATTCAGATGCACTACATTTTTAATTATTTTTATGTGTGTAGAAGTAATTTATCTTAGAATTTAAAAATCTTAATTCCATTTTTCAGATCTGCCACAAATTAGCTAGCTATTTGACACTTTGAAAGTTTACTAAGTCTACCATATTTTAGTTCTTTAAATCTAAAATAAAGAAATAGAACTAAATATCTAGGTGTATTTCCAACTGTAGAACTATATGAATAACTCTTTATAAATTGTTATTTATTTATTTTACTTTTTTCATATTGTCATAAATAAAAACTTTAAATGGTCTGGAAATTTCAAAACATGTTTGTAAATTTTTTATTTTCCTCTTGTCAAAAGGTAGAATTTACTTCCATTTCCCCTACAAATGGATTGGCTTTAATGATTTATTCCTGACAAATAAAATGTGGTAGAAACTTTCCTGCCTGACTTCTCAGTCTAGCTCATAGAAGGTAAAACAGCATCTGCCTGGTTCTTCTGAGGCATTGATCATTTGCCACAGAATCCAGTCACCATGCTGGAAAGAAGCCACAGCCACACAGAAAAGGTAATGGAAGGTGTTCTGGCCACAGTCTCATCTGTAGTCTCAGCCAAGAGCTATCGTCAATGGCCAGAAATATGAGTAAAAGAAACTTCATTAATTCTAGCCCCCACGAGGCCAATAAGGCAGAAAGAAGTTGACCCCACTGAGTCCTGCCCAAGTTGCAACTTTTTAAGCAAGATAGAAGTCTTTAAAGTTTTGGGATAGAGTTTTAAATAATAATAGATAACTGAAAATATGAGTAATAATCAAATTCACATTTTACAGATTGTTAATATTACACAAAAGCACTAATGTGAAGATTAAAGAGCATAAAGATATGGAAAAGAGTTTCAAGAAAAAGAAGTATGAGACAGAACTAGAAAGAGTTATCCTAAGTGATGTTAGAGCTCAGGGAGAATGTGGCTCTGACATGGCTGGTGAGAAATACTATCTATCTGAAAGAGATATTTGAAATATGGAGAGTAGCTCAGTATTTTGACTGTAAAAATGATCAAGTTATATTGAAAGAAGAGCTGTCAACCAACCTTTTTTAAAATCCAAAAAAGAAAAAAAATTCTTTTCTTGAAAAACAATATTTTTTGTTGTCTTCATTTGTGGAATAGCTTATTAAAACAGGGATTTTGGCTTAAATAAAAACAAAATTAAATTATATTGTATGATGACTAAGTGGCAGGTCCTGAGACACTGAAGTAAAGTGAAAGCCACTAAAGAAATTACATTCAAAAGGAAACATTTTCTTCAAAATTTGTAAAGTAACTATCGCAATGTGTAAGGGTGCTTCTAATTAATAATAGACTTTTAAAAAAAATTTAGAAAGGGTTAAAAATCATTTAATTTTATCCCAATATCTATAGATAATTATCATAAGTTCATGTCATTCTTGGGTTGAAAGTTTGTACCAAACACTATCAGAACTATTAATAACAAGGAAAAATTGCAGTCTGACTGAATATGTCATTCAGACATCTTTAAAGCAGTCTTCTGTGAGGACCCACTTTTTATATTTTCTCCTTTTTCTTATTGTCTATATTATACTTTCTCATGAACATTTTGGCACTATATTAGCCATACACTGCACTACTTAACTTAGTAATAAGGATCTATCTTGGACAAACCAATTATTTCTATAATGAATTTATAAGAATAGCAACATAACTAGTGGTAATTGGGTTATTGTTGACTTTCAGATACGTCAATTATCTCATTACTCACTGTGTGAGTTACTTTACAGACGATTTCACGCAGAAAAAAACCCAAGCAACTGAAGCTTTCCTGAAGTTATTTATCTAACTGTGGCTATTCTTCATAAGAAAAGTACCTAGGTAACGTTATCTAGTAACACAGGAAATTTTGCCCAATAAACTTTAAACAGATCATCATAAAATAAATAATCAACCATCACAAAATTTAAACCACAGCAATATCTAGACTTGGTGCTTTAACTTTTTGTGAGATATGTTGGTATATTAGATAAAATAGTTTATCTGTAACATTTTAGGTGTAGTAAGGGCAAGGAATTTGACTCAATTATAGGGATAATAATTATTTTTAAGTAACGTAAATGTAAAAACCATCTACATTTCTCTCAAACACTGGTTGAAAGTATGTAGGGTGTATAAGACAGATAATACCACTGTACTTATAGCATTATATTCTAGCATGGAGGAAATAGCAAGTAAAAAAGTAAACAGTTAAGTATACATAAAAATAAATATGGCCAGCTGTCTCAGTGGTAGAGTGTCCACCCGGTGTGTGAAAGTCCTGGGTTTGATTTTTGACCAGGGCACACAGGAGAAGTGCCCATCTACTTCTCTACCCTTCCCCCTCTTGTTCCTCTCTCTCTCTTCCCCTCCTCCAGTCAAGACTGCATTGGAGCAAAGTTGGCCTGGGTGCTGAGGATGGCTCCATGGCCTCCACCTCAGGCACTAGAGTGGCTCGGATTGCAACGGAGCAATGCTCCAGATGGGCAGAGCATCGCCCCCTGGTGGCATTTCCGAGTGGATTCTGGTCGGGCGTATATGGGAGTCTGTCTCTCTGTCTCCCTACTTTTCACTTCAGAAAAATACAAAAAAATAAATATAAATGAAACAAAATTATTAAAAAAGGGATAATTGCATTAAGATTGGTAGAGCACGCACTTCAGATATAATGCACAGAGACCAAACAATGTGATTAAGGCAACTTTGCAAAGACTAGGGAGGTACCATTCCTAACATAAAGGGGTCTATATGAAAAAAAAAACTTGTCATTTGAGAATCAGATAACCTCAGGGCACTAAAGATAGTCAATAAATTGTTTGTGTGGTGGGGGGAGCATCTTTACTTCATTGTTTAAAATTACTTTAACTAGAGGTTTTGCTAATGGCTGTAGAATGCAAGAGTTTTATTATTGTTAGAATGGAGACTACTAAACATGAGAGAAATACCAGTGCATATTGCTGAGACAAGACTGCAGTCTAATGAACAGTGTTCAGCTAGTTAATAAAAAAGAATACTACTTGAAATATTAATGTACAAATTGTATTGCCTATTTATACTTTAGTTATTTAAGCTTATAGTGTTTGAATGTATAAACTGACAACAGTTCCAACTACATTGTCCCTACCAATTATGTCCAGCCAAGTAGTTATTGAGTCATTTGTGTGAGCTTCCATTGCTTACATTCACTTTCTGTTTCTCCATGCACACCTCTCATTTCTATCTGAACACCAGTACCCTGCGGAGAAGGAGAGGTCCTGCAGAGAGTTCCGATTTTCTTATTGACCAAATTATTTCTTATATCCTTTTGTAGATTATAAATTATAGATTAATCCTAATGTTACCACTTAGTAAAATATTTAACAACTTTCCCAACTGAATAATGAAAGTTGATACCAATATTGCAAAAAGGGATTTAGAGAATGGCTTCCCTTTATCTCATTCTATTTAATGAACACAAAATAGAAACATAAAAAAAAATGGAAAAGTGAATGATAAGAATAGTAATAACACTGGGGAACAATATTTTTTTTCATTTTATGTTGCATGAGGTTTTAGAACTGTTTTCTATATATCTCTGCATCGCTGATTCCAAATCTGAAATCTGTTTTTTGGTGCATGCTCTAGTTTTTATGCAATTTTAATTTCTTTTTTACAATTAATGTCATGCACTGATTTTTGAATTGACGTTAAAGGGCAACGACTCTTGGATTGAACATAACCACAAGGCAATTAATGTTTTACAAATATCACTTTTACATAATTTTATCTGTTTTTGAATGTAAAAAAATTATTATCTGATAAAAGCACTCTCTTATTTTGTTTTAAGATTGAATCATGGCTTCTTCAAGTAGGCATAAAGGTAAGGCATAGTCCTGACACCTTCTGTTATATATGTGGCTGTCACACACTTCAATGTCAAAGGTGCAATATCTCATCATTTGTGACACGTGCATGTATTGTCTATTTTCAAGTTCCCCTTGGCGATCAAGACAAGAATGGGGCACTTCATACTGTATGTCATAATTGTGAGGAAATGCTTCATGACTGGACAAAAGGAAAACGCAAAGAAATGCCTTTTAATGCCTTTTGGTATTCCCATGGTTTGGCGTGAACCTAAGGACCACAGCAGTGACCATTATTTCTGTCTGATCCATACAAAGGGCATCGGCAAGAAAGAAAGGCATATGATTGCATATCCTAACATTCCTTCAGCAATACAACCTATCCCACACTCTGAGACACTCCTGGTTCCAATTTTCAATGGTTTTATTTCTTCTAAGGACAAAGAAAGTGAACATGGTGATCAAGTGTATTTTGATAAGGTGAATGAGGAAATGGTTGTAGAACCTGAAGGGTCTTCTTCTGATACCAAGCAGTCGTTAATCCCTCAGCAGTTTAGCCAACCTGAATTGAATGACTTAGTAAGAATGACATAAAAATTGTCTTCGACTTTCTGAAGTACGAGGAGTATAACTGGATCATTTGTGTGGATCTTAAAATGGTAAATTTCCTGCTAGGACTACAGAGAGGTTTCAGGAAGTATCCTTGCTTTCTGTGTTTGTGGGACAGCCGAGCCCGGGAGAAACACTGGGCACAGAAGGAGTGGCTGAAACATGAAGCTCTGGAAGTAGGGATGCAAAATATTGTGAAAGAACCTGTAGTTAATCGAGACAGGATCATTTTCCCCCCACTTCACATCAAACTTGGCTTAATGAAGCAGTTTGTTCAGGCTTTGAATAAAGAAAGTGAATGCTTTCAACATATTATTTCTGCTTTTCCTGCCTTGTCTTTCGAGAAGATAAAAGCAGGTATATTCGATGGACCTCAAATTCGAACCCTCATACGTGATGAAGAATTTGCCAGGAAGATGAATAAGGAGGAGAAAGCAGCAAGCAGTCTTTTGTGGCGGTTACAAAGAACTTCCTTGGCAAGAAAAAAGCAGAAAACTATGAACTTCTGGTTCAAAGGATGTTGTTGGCTTTCCATGACATTGAATGTAACATGAGCATTAAGATTCACTTCCTGAACTGTCACCTTGATAAGTTTCCCGAAAATCTTGGAGGTGTTAGTGATGAGCCGACTACTGCCTGAGCATCAAATGAGATTGTCCTCAACAAGTACACAAATGCAAAAGTTACAAATGCAAATGCCTGAATAGAATTTAAATAAGTTTTGTGCAAATTTTATGATTAAAATAAGTGTTTTAGTATGTTCTATTTCAAAATTGTAGACCATAGGTCCCCAAACTTTTTACACATGGGGTCAGTTCACTGTCCCTCAGACCGTTGGGGGGCTGGACTATAAAAAATACTATGAACAAAACCCTATGCACATATCTTACTTTAAAGTAAAAAAACAAAATGGGAAGAAATACAATATTTAAAATAAAGAACAAGTAAATTTAAATCAACAAACTGACCAGTATTTCAATGGGAACTATGGGCCTGCTTTTGGCTAACGAGATGGTCAATGTGCTCCTCTCACTGACCACCAATGAAAGAGGTGCCCCTTCTGGAAGTGTGGTGGGGGCCGGATAAATGGCCTCAGTGGGCTGCATGCGGCCTGTGGGTCGTAGTTTGGGGACCCCTGTTGTAGACAAATTCTGATGCAATCATATATTTTAGTGTATTTACTGCATTATATAAATTATGATATTTTCACAAAGATGATGCCCAAAAAGACATTCTACTTCATTATGTTAAACTAAATGTTGAAAATTTTACAATAACATATAAACCTAAAATCTTGAATTACAAAAAACCTGTAGCTTACAGAGAAAAACTAATATCAGATTTGAGATCAGCACACTCAAATTAGGTAAGAACAAGTGTTTTTGTGGATGCAACAAAAATTTTGTTCCCCAGTGTAATTGTCCGTGTTAATATCATAACCGTTTCTCATAGTCCAGTTCCTTGCTTTAATCTTCTTATTTTTATTTCACTGTTGGAAATATAAACTGTCTTTTTTAAATACCAAAGAAAGTAAAACCAAATACAAAAAATCATTGAGGAGGAACAAATATTAACTTTTGGCTCTGTGTTAGCATTGGTGTGACCATATGTATTTGCAGATAATTATTTAAATTAATGAGTATGAGGAAAATATAGAAAATATTCTCCAGAGAAGTGTTGGCTTAAATTTTCATGGTCACAAAAATATTATAGGGGTTGCAGCAAGATTTGCAACTATCAGAAATGATTAATATATATTATATAATCATAATTGCATTGAGTTAAACTCAGTCAGACAAGTAAAAAACTGTAGGTAGTTGGAATTCCTCCAGAAGACAGCTACTTGGACATGTCAAGAAACTAATTAAAAAGTTCCAGGATGAGCATGAA
Source organism: Saccopteryx bilineata (assembly GCF_036850765.1). NCBI lineage: Eukaryota > Metazoa > Chordata > Mammalia > Chiroptera > Emballonuridae > Saccopteryx > Saccopteryx bilineata. The sequence goes on along the minus strand of NC_089490.1, from coordinate 170,113,837 downwards.
GCCTAGAGGCCAAGCTGAACATGTGTGAATCATGCTGAGTTTGAGATGGCACGATTCACTACCAGTTTATTTTCCAGTCAGAAAAAATTCCATTGATTACAAGGGCAGTGACAGCCCACAAAGGAGCACAGGCCACAGGGCATCCACACCTCCCGTCAATGGAAGACTCCCTAAAGGATTCTCAGTGGTGAGATTTGGGGCTAAACATACCATAGATCATCATCATGACAGATAAACTCTCTGGAACTGTCTAGTGACAGATTGCTTGCTAATGAATAGCTTGTTAATAAGTAGGACAACAGAGACTTGAATGCTGATGCTGAGTCAAAGGTCAAATCTGTCACTCTGTTATCCTGAAATATTTGTCCTTCATAGAGTTACTATGGGTTTTATTTAAATAAAAGGTGAAAGAAATGCATGTTTCTTATTTGAGACAGCTGTTAATAGGAAATTTTTCTTTTTTATAAACCCTAGATCAGGAAATACCATACAAGCTCTACAATGTACTAATATATGTATTATCAGATATATTAGATACTTAAGAAAAAATGCCCTTTAAAATAATTTATATTCTTTAGCCTATCAACATGATATCCATGGATAACTTTATTAAGTGGTTTGAGAATTGATAGTATTCCCAGACAAGAGGTGAATAAGAGGAATATAATTTTTGATAATTTTTAATTAGTTGTTGAGCTTGAAAAGTTATCTGAACCAAAACTAAATAAGCATTTCAATATTTTATGTCCAAAAGGACCATCAACATCCACAAGTTCATTGAGTGAATTTACTCAAAAATTGTGTAGAGACTTCTTGTGGTCCTTCAAAGTTTGATGTGTTCAGCTAAAGAAAGACATTAACACTTGCTGGCCTCTGTCAGAAAATCAGGCTTTGTTCAGCCATGGATTTGGCTAGACTGAAGATATATCTAGAAGAACATTGGTTAAATAAGTGCAGATAAAAACAAAATTACATTTAGAGAGGTCTGGAAAGGACATACCCCGAAAAGGTGAAGACGTCGGTGTAAAGACAACCTTAGAGATGAGAGCAGAGATTGTGTGGAGCTCCCTTCGACCCAACCGCCTTCTCCCGGTATATCTGTACATATTCATTTGCAGCAACATTGTATGCATGTGACTGCTCTAAACAGCCTTATGTCTTTCACTGCACAAATTTGGCCTTTCTTAGGTATATTGTACTAAAGAGATAAAAATATTATACTTCAAATTAATGTTAAACCTGATATGCATATTTTATTGTCATTTTGGAAACAAATCTAAATCTGAAATCTGATTTGATTCACTTCATTCACAAAATTACTAAAGTTTCACCCAATAGTTATTAAATGAAATATTGTCAGAGGTAGTCATGTCTTCTTATTTCTCTAAAATCATTTGGTGGCAATCATCTTTTGCAAATCTTAATTGCTATGTGAAGCAAACACATTACTTGGTAAAAATTGTTGGGCATATGATTATTTTATGACATAAATCCAATGCATATTAAGATGGTTTTGTGTCCATATTTGGAAAATTGCAAATAATCTTGAAAATAGCTTGAAATTACACATCTCAAATTACTGACACTGACTTTCCACCTGCAAGCAGTAAGGATGGGATGCTGAAAACAGGAACTAAGGTGATATTTTAATAACATTGAAAGAGAATGCATAATGCATAGTTTTGTGGTTGTATATAACTAAAACATTTATTGATGATCTGTGATTGGTGTCTATAGGAACAAGACCTGTAAGAGTATCAAAAACTAGAAATTAAAAGAGGTGTAAGAACAACTTACTTTTTTGGGAGAAATGATAAAGTTGTAAATAGCTTTTAGTTATCAGTTAGATGATGAGTCGTTTGGTTTAAGACAGCAATGTATAAGGAATTTAATTTGAACTTTGCCATATTTTTCCCAACAAAATATTGAAAGACCTAAAAATGAATCTTTTTTAACCAACACACACACACACTACTGGGAAGATAATTAATTTCAGAAGTGTTAAGTGACTGATGCATATCAGAACTAAAATTTGAATTCACATATGATAAGCTATAATATCTCTGTCCTTTATTGCTATTACACTAATATACTTCATTTCTCTTCACTCTTCTGTATATCATATTATACAACTTTAACATAGACGATAAAGACACTGAAATTGTTAAAGAATTGTTTAATTTGGTTCAGTCATCAAGTTGAGACATCAGACAAGAAATCAAGAGTTCTGAGCCCTTTGGACTAGACTGGGGCTTACTCACTGGCTCCCCTGGTTCTTAGGCCGTCAGGTTTGAACTCGAACTGCACCACTGGCTTCCATGGGGCTCCACTTGGTAGATGGCAAATCATAGGACTTCTTATACCCCATAATCGTGAGCCAATCACTCATAATAAATCTTTAATATATCTATGTATTTCATTGTTTCCATTTTCTGGACAAACCTGACTCATACAAAGGTGTAGACAGCATTATTCTCATTTTACATACAAGAAAGCTGATATTAAAAGAGTTTAAGTAACTTGAATAATGTTTTATAGTTAGAAGAGGCAGTACGAAAACTCAGCTCAGCTGTCCCATTGACTACATCTTACCTCTCTCAGCGATCCTGAACTGAGAGAACTTCATATTTTAAGAGTTCTCTGTAATTTTTCTAAGAAATTAAAAATGCTAGCATTTATACAAAGTAAAGTTTATTTTTACATATTTTTTTTAAAATGCACTACAACAAAAACATAAATGAAATCTATTACTAAAAAGTATTTGAAAATTCTACCATTCTTTTGAAAGAAAATTTCTATTAACATTTTCAGGATGTATTAGACACCAAGAATAACTCAGGAAGTGGGAGCTCATTAACACTTGGCTAGGGAAGTCTTGAGCAGCTGCATCAAGACCAGTCTGCAACACTTCAGCAATGATTCCTGTTCTACAACACCCTGCTGAGAGTGAAATAGTTTACGGATGATCAGGAGGACATACTCATCATTGGAGGAGCCCCTTTTGAGTAAAAAGTTTCACCTTCAAAGTGGTGACACAATCGATAATCAATATAGATAGGGATTTGAGCAGAATCACAATAGAAGCCACTTAGCCTGAGTGATTACCTCTTTTATCTTTGAGATATTGATAAAATGGAAGGAAGGAACATAGATCTGCATCAGCAATTTCACTTAGGGAAGTGTTACCTATTGGGGAATATGTTCTCTAGACATAAATTATAGCTTAAAATTTTTTCAAAATATAACCTGGTCTTTGTTATTGTATTTTTATTTACACAGTTATTTAAATTTAATCAGTATGTAACACTCTGAATGTTAAAGTCTCAACATTTATTGGGCTTGACAAAAAAATGTGTGAAACAGTCTTTGTGTGCAGCAAGAATTTGTTCAGTGGTGACTTTGAAATAAGACTACAAGAGCAACAAAAGAGGCAGAGTAGTTTTTCTAATGTTTCTTTTTCTATAGAGGGCAGGAATTAGAAACAACTTTATTCATCAGTCACTCTAGTCAATTGGCAAACTTATAACAGCAAATAATGAGCTATGCATCATATAGGTATTCCCGTGGTTCTCACCATAATGGCAGCAAGAGGTTTATTCAAATAAACCATCCCTGAAAGACTATTTCACAATGCCTCTTTATTTTTGTAGCCTTTAAAATCTTACATTTAAGAGTGGATTTTAATAAATAAAAACCTGGATTATTGTTTTTGAATAAGAAAGCTAAACATCAAATGTTAAATCTACTACTGCAAATTTATAAATGTATTGTAATACTAATAAAAATTTCAAAAGAAGTTTCCCCTAGAAACAAGACAGGTTGATTTTCTTTTACATACATGTGTGTTTTGTTTGTTTTGTTTATTATAGAATGGTATGTTGTTCTATATGTCGGTACATCATGTAAATGTAATTTTATTAGATACTGCATTCTTCACCTTATTTTTAAACTAAGCACTATATTTTATGATCCATCATTTTTGTGCTTTATATACATCTAGTCTGTTGCTTATCACTGTTATATAATATTTCACAATGTGCATACACCTAATTTTCTCTCTACATTGTTAGTCATGGAAAACTTCATTGCTTAAAAAGCCTGCCCACCAACATAATGCTACCACAATATTCTGGTACTTCTGTCCTTGTGCAGTTAAGCATTTCTGTGTGATATATATATGAAGGCATATAATTTATAAATTATAAGTGTGCCAGAATATCCTTCAGAACTGTTCAATTAGTCTATAATCCTGAAATCCATATCCCTATTTCCATCCTATTGTTAATTTTGTTTAGGTCCTGAATTATAGATGCAATGACCTCCAAGTTGGTTTTCCAGTATCCTATCATGTCTCTTCAAATTAATTCCCTTATCAGTGCCAGAGAGATCATTCCAGAAGACAAATCTGATTGTGGTCATTTCTCTTGCTTTCTCTCATCCTGAGAATCTCCTTAGTCATACTATATACCAGGCAATATGATACTCCGAGAGTCTGTAATAGAGAGTTGGTTGGAGATGATTTTTCGTTGCATAGAATTTACAGGTTAATTTAGGAGTCTGACAATAAACAAGAAGCCAACCAAATAAAATAAACAGATAAACAAATAATGTGTAAGGCTATATTTTTCTGTCTATCAATGTTTGTGTTTCTTTCTTTATATTTTTATATGCAATATCTTCTTTGTGAAAATTCTATTCCATTTTCTTTATATTCCCATTGCAAATTGTGTTTATTTGTTTTTATTTAAATTGTTTTTCCCACTACAAACTACCTAAAAAGAAGACCACAAAAAAAATCACTCAATATTTGCTGAAATAGTATGTAAAATTATGTATAAAGAAAGAATTGCATACTTTTATTCATTATCTATTACAATATGTCCCCATATATAAGACACACCTTAATTTTGGGGCCCCATATTTGAAAAAAAAAAGTATTACATAAAGTTATTGAACTCAAATTTTATTCATCATAAAATTCATACAATTTCTTATCACTGTTAAAACTCTCAGCCATTAACTTGCCCTCATCTGTGTCTGATGACAAATCACTGTCTTCAACAATGAGGTAAAAAATAATCGTGAAAAAGTGGGAAATGCAAAATTGTGTTTTGCATTTGTAAAATTTAAATTTTAAAAATTTGTAGAATTGTAAAAAACCTACAACCACCGTATAAGACAAACCCAGTTTTTAGACCCCAAATTTTTTGAAAGAATGTGCATCTTATACATGGGAAAATATGGTATATGCTTAGCTCTCTGCTAGATATTATGAAGAATGCATCAAAAAGTGAGAAGGTGTCCCTTTAGGAAGGTTAGTATCTACTTGTAGAAACAGCTCAAACTGAAGCTCATAGTAGAATATTTTAAATGCAAACTAATTGTAGAGGAAAAATAGATAACCGTGTACTGCAGTATAGAAATGTGTCAGAGACAAGCTGACAATTAGTCGTCTTTAAAGTCTAAGAAGCATCACTCAGGTAGGAAATATAAGGACTATGTCCCAAGGGCGAGGGTGTTTTGAGGCTCCTAAAGCATTATTCCAGAAACACATTGAGTTCAATTTAACAAATTTTTACTGAGTGTACACTATGTTCTAGACCAGGGGTCCCCAAACTACGGCCCGTGGGCTGCATGTGGCCCCCTGAGGCCATTTATCCAGCCCCCGCCGCAGTTCTGGAAGGGGCACCTCTTTCATTGGTGGTCAGTGAGATGCATCCTGTGCTCCTGGAGTACTGTATGTGGCAGCGCCGCAAAGTACGGCCTCGCTCACGTTCAATACAATACTACTTCCGGTGACGTGGGAGGCACACATCATGGCCCGGAAGCATGTCATATCACTTGTTACGGCTAGCAGTGACAAATATGGAACCGGACATTGACCATCTCATTAGCCAAAAGCAGGCCATAGTTCCCATTGAAATACTGGTCAGTTTGTTGATTTAAATTTACTTGTTCTTTATTTTAAATATTGTATTTGTTCCTGTTTTGTTTTTTTACTTTAAAATAAGATATGTGCAGTGGCATAGGGATTTGTTAATAGTTTTTTTTATAGTCCGGCCCTCCAATGGTCTGAGGGACAGTGTACTGTCCCCCTGTGTAAAAAGTTTGGGGACCTCTTTTCTAGACACTGGGTTAGTCTCTGTGAATACAGTGACAAACCTAAACGCTGGTGGTGAGAGCATTTTGAATTAAGTGGATAATTCAAGTTGGATAGTAGGAAGATAGGGAGAAGACCTAATTAAGGATAACAATGTTCAGGGCTATTCTTGAAAGCGAAGGAGCAAGGCATAGCACTGACTTCGTAGGCAGTAAGTTTGAAGCTGAGACATTTTATAAGATAAAGGCCTTGTTAAAAAAAAAGTGAGCCTGATCACAGTATGTGTGAATATTATTAATTATGTATTATTAAAATAAGAGAAGTATCACCTCACATCTGTTAGAATCCTATAATGAAGAAGACAAGAGATGACAAGTGCTGGTGAGGTTGTGGTGAAAAAGGAATGCTTGTACCGTTTACTTACTAAGGTGTTTAGTTTAATAACAAATTTAAAAAGTGGTGCCAAGGAAAATAGACTGGTTTAAGACAGAATAAAGACATGGTTTAAAGCAGGGGTCCCCAAACTACGGACCGCGGGCCACATGCAGCCCCCTGAGGCCGTCTATCCGGCCCCCGCCGCACTTCAGAAGGGGCACCTCTTTCATTGGTGGTCAGTGAGAGGAGCCTAGTTCCTATTGAAATACTGGTCAGTTTGTTGATTTAAATTTACTTGGTCTTTATTTTAAATATTGTATTTGTTCCCTTTTTTTTTTTTTTTTACTTTAAAATAAGATATGTGCAGTGTGCATAGGGATTTATTCATAGTTTTTTTTTTATAGTCCGGTCCTCCAACGGTCTGAGGGACAGTGAACTGGCCCCCTGTGTAAAAAGTTTGGGGACCCCTGGTTTAAAGGGTCATGTTTATATGGATTTGCTACAGTTAGCAATAATGTGATTGTGCTGATTACATTGAAAATGTATTGGATTTAGATATTAATTTAAATGGACAAAGAGGCTAACCCCCACAGAATATTTTAATTTTCTTTCAGCTCTTTGATTCTCAGAAAAGTTTAATAGATCAAAACTGAATTCACTTTCTCTATTTTTCCATGGAGTTAGTTAATTACTGGAGGAATCTCATTCAACAAGTGATTTACAGCTACCAAAGATACAACTGAAAACAAAAGATAAAATAATTCTATTTACAAGCCAGTTTAATCAGAACACCTCCTTTGTATCCCGTAATTGCAATTTTCTAAAATGTTGCTTGGCACATAGTAGGTATTCATCAATATTTGTTGAATGAATAAAATGCCTCTCAGACCAAATTCTTTCTGTTAGCTTTCTGTATCATATAATAGCTTTATAGTTTCTCATTTCTCTCTTTTTTTCTGCACTGTAGCTTATAAATAATACAGGAGTGATTAAGGTGTGCAGGAGTTTCTGGCAATGTCATTTTATATTAATTTGTACATTTCATGATAGCTAAATTAATAACAGCATTTTCCTGAACAAGGAAAGAGTGACCTCTTCCTGCAACTTTTCCTGCTGTTGTCATATTATTGGAAGCTAAGACAATGATAATAATTAATTTTCCTATCTTTATCTTCCACAAAAACAGTTATGCTTCTGCCAAACAATGAATTTTAAGTAACTTTCAAGTCCTTATAATTTAAGCTGTAGTAATCTTGCCTATACTTGCTTTTCAAGATGATGTGTGCTAATAAAAAATACTAGAAATGCATGTGACCCTGAGGAGTAATATGGTAATCTTGTTTATTCATTTTCTACCAAATTTCTTACCTGAAGGACTGAACAATTTGTAGGGGAAAACATCCAGTGCCTTTAGCAGCTTTAAACCATTTAGTTCTTTACCTTCTAGTACAGTGACTACTTTCTTATAGTATTACCAATCCAAGTGGTTATTCAGATGGAAAAAATGATGGTTAAATATTTATTTACTTACCTAATGGTTATAAAGTACCCAACAGAGAACTCTAATAACTGGTATATGCTTTTTTTGTTGGCCTTTTGGATGTCTAAAACTTTTAAATTTGGTTGACATTTTAAACAATGAACTTGTGATCCTCACTGCTTCCACATCACCTAGGTAACCCCATCCCTTCCAGTCTCATGCTAAAAACACTGGACTCATCTTGGTTTCTTTCCTATTTCTCACACCAGCCATCCAAAATATCAGCCAATCCTATTTGTTCTTATGTGAAAACAAGTTGATAAGATTAGGTTTTATGACCTCCCCAGATACCAGCCTGGTTGAGTCACATAATCTCTCATCTGGATTACTGGCAATGTAATGACTGGCCTCTTTGCTTCTGTCCTTAATCCACCTTCTCCCTACAGTCTTATTCTTATGACAGCACTCAGAGTGATTTTTTAAAATGCAAGCTACTTAATGTCACTCTTCTGCTAAAAATTCTACAATGTCCCCCCATTTAAATAAAAATGCAATTAAGAGTATTCTTTCGTTGGTCTGCAAGGTCTAGCCTAGAGGCCTGCTCTGACCTCCAAGTCCCAACATCCCATTACCTGTCTGGCCTCATCCCTGTTTTCCCTCTTGCTCATTCAACCCCAGTCATAGTAGCCTTGTGTTTTCAAAAATGCCAGATGAGGTGCCTGCTTAGAACCGACACACTGGCTGTTCCCTGTACCCATAATGCCTTTCCACCAGATATATGCATTCTTCATCTCCTTCAAGCCTTGATTCAAATGTCTTCTCATTTGTCTGTGGCCTTTCCATGTACACATCTGGCACCACCCCCATAGGCTGCTCTATTTCATTTTTCTATAGAACTTCTAATTTCCTAACATACAGTAGCATTCTAAATAGTTTAGATATTTACTTCATTCTATTTACCTCTCACCAAATTATAAGTATATAGCAGCAAGGATTTTGCCTGTTTCGATTAATGATGCATCACCAGCTTTTAGTACCTAGCACAAAAAGTAGGCATACGGTAATTATTAACTAAAAGAATAAATGCATGAGTAAATAAATGAATGCCAAACACTGCAACAAGTGCTTTACATACACCTCATTTAATACTCACAATGGCTTTCTGAGCTAGTTACTGTTGCTATCCCTGTTTTAAAATTTATCCCTGTTTTAAAATTTCAAAATATGATTGTTAGAGATATGGTCAACCTTTCAAATCATGCAAGCAGTACTCAACACAGGCATAAAGACTTACCACAATCTTCTCTCTTTCAGAGGTCCTATTAAATATGTTCGACGCTGGAAGCCACCAAAACTCATAAAATGCTTGGCACCAAGAAACCAAAAATCTGTTTTCTAAGACCAAAAGCTGCAAGAGCTGTCCAGCTGTCCAGCTGAGAGGTGGGCTGTGGAGCAAGAGGCCAGGGCTCACTACTTTCTTCGGCTGCCTATTTGCTCTTTGTGCTTGGAAAATTCACTTACCTTCACTTTGCTTATGGTTCTTTGTGCCTCAAATGGTAACAGCAATCACATCTGAGGGCAGCTGTAAGATTTAAAAGTAAGTATTTAAAAGTATGTAACATCTTAGCACAGGGCTAGACATCATGAGCACTTTTTTTTTAATTAAGATAAAATTCACATACCATGAAATTATCACCACTATCTAATTGCAGAAAATGTTTGTCATCTCCCAAAGAAATATTGCACCCATTAGCAGTCATCTACCATTTCCCTGTCCCTCCAGTCTCTGGCAAGCACAAATTTCCTTTTTTAACATGTATATATTCATATTCTGATATATTGTACAAAAGGAATCATACATTATGTGACATTTTGTGTCTAGTTTCTTCCTCTTCCCATGTTTTTAATAATCATCAACATCATGTCATTTATCAGTACTTTGCTCATTTTTATGGTTGAATAATATTCCAGCATATTAATAGTCATGTTTTGTTGGTCTATTCATCAGTGAATAGGCATTTCAGTTGTTTCCATTTTGCATGTATTCAAAATAATGATTCTATGATATTTGTGTATAGGTTCTGTGAATTTATCTTTTCTGTTTTCTAGACTAAATGTCTAGGAGTGTGACTGTTTGGTTTGATAGTAATTCTGTGATTAACTGTTGTAAGACTTAAACTGTCAAACTTTCTTCTAAAGTGGCTGCATCATTATACATTTCTACTAGTGATGTATGAGGGTTCCAGTTTCTCCATGTTTGTCAACACTTGTTATTGTCTGTCTCTTCTATTATACTATCCTAGCAAGTTTAAAATGATATCTCATTGTGATTTTTCTTTACATGTCCTTAAGCACTACTGGTATTATGGAAGGCAAAATAACGTCCCCCTCCCCAAAGCATGTCCATATCCTAATTCCTAGAACTTATGATTACGTTATGTTTCACAGCAAGGGCTAATTAAAGTTGCAGATGGAATTTAATGTTGAACTTAAAATAAGAAAATTATGCTAGATTACTTGAATGGGCTTAATTTAGATCTTAAATGTGAAAGAAGGAGGTAGAAAGTCATGAGAGAAATAAGAGATTTGAAGATATTGTGCTACTTGCTTTGAAGAGAGGAAAGAGCCATGTGACAAGAAAGAGTGCCCTTTAGAAGCTGGACATGTCGAGAAAATGGATTGTACCCTAGAATCTCCACAAAGAATACAGCTCAGTAATAATCACTTAAGATTTCTTACTTTGAGAATCATAACAAGTTTGTGTTGTTTCAAGCCATTGAATTTGTGACAATTTGTCATAGCAGTACTAGGAAACAAATATAGATGTTCAGCGCCTTTTAATGTGCTTATTGGACATTTGTAGTATATGTTCTTTGGAGACATGTCAATTCAAATCTTTTGTCCATTTTGTAATTGGGCTATTTATCTTTTTACCATTAAGTTTAGTTCTGTATTCTGGAGCTTTATTGAACATATGATTTACAAATATTTTCTCTGATTCTCAATTTGTTTTTTCACTTTCTTGATGGTATAATTGGCAGCACAAAAATTTTTAATTTTGATGAAGTCTGGGTTGTTGTTTGTTTGTTTTTTTGCCTTTGCTTCTGTGTCATATCTAAGAAACTATTGGTTAATGCAGTGTTACAAAGGTGTACTCCCATGTTTTCTTCTAAGAGATCATAGTTTAGCTCTTACATTTAGGTCTTTGGTCCTCCTTGAGTAAATTTTTATATAGAGTGTGAGGTAAAGGTAGAACTTCATTCTTTTGCAAATGGACACATAATTATTCTCTCAGGTGTCTTAAATGTAAATAGTCTTTTTTTTTTTTTTTTTTTTTTTTTGGTATTTTTCTGAAGCTGGAAACCGGGAGGCAGTCAGACAGACTCCCGCATGTGCCCAACCAGGATCTACCTGGCACGCCCACCAGGGGGCGATGCTCTGCCCATCCGGGGCGTTGCTCTGTCACGACTAGAGCCACTCTAGCGCCTGGGGCAGAGGCCAAGGAGCCATCCCCAGCGCCTGGGCCATATTTTGCTCCAATGGAGCCTCGGCTGTGGGAGGGGAAGAGAGAGACAGAGAGGAAGGAGAAGGGGAAGGGTGGAGAAGCAGATGGGTGCCTCTCCTGTGTGCCCTGGCCGGGAATCAAACCCGGGACTTCCGCACGCCAGCCGACGCTCTACCACTGAGCCAACCAGCCAGGGCCAATAGTCTTTTTTTTTACATAGCTTGGCATAAAATCTGATAAAAGAAAACATAGTAAAGGAGTTATTAACTTGCAATAAAGTCATAGACAATATGCTTTAGAGGAGATGGTATATGAGTTGAATTTTGGAAAGGAGTAAAAGTGGTTAAGGTGAATAAAAATGGGAGAAATTGTAGTGTGTTGGAGGGTGTTCTTGAATGAGCAAAAGTAAAGGAAGTCAATTTATAAATCTTTCAGAAACTGAAATTGATGGGCATGTCTGGCAGTTTGAAGACCCTGGTGTGCAGTACCTCATTAAGGGATAAATAGTATCCTTAAGAGAAGCTCCCTGTCCTCCTCAGTGTGGCTTTATCTTCTTCAGGGTTCTCGTATAGAGCAAATTAAAGGAATAGGTTGTGTGGTGGTTTTTTGTTTTTGTTTAATTACATTTAATTGAAAAGAATATTTGATAAGTTTGCTTTTCTTTTCAGTATTCACAAAGAGGACTAATTGTTTAGTAACAGCTTATTTAATATAATATCAACAGGGGGCTGTACCCACGTGTGTCCTAAAAAGATAGTTTCTCTTTCCAGTGCCAGTGTTTGCACCATTTCTTTGCTGACTGTACCTTTATATTCATTTCCTTTATATAAATAAGATTTGTCAATCCTTACACGCCTGTGTAACTACATTCACATATGTCAAGCTGTGCTGTCATGTGTTAATAGTCACTTTGGAATTTCTCGATGTGTATAAACTCTGGTGGCTTTACCTAATAAATAAAACTAAAATGTCTTTAGAGATTTCACAACTGTCAAATAGTATATCTCTGTGGGGAGATCTTTAGTTTGGCTGGTATTTAATCTCCTACTTCCCAATGTCATGTTCCTTGGATATTATTGTTATTTAAATACATAAACTTTAAAAACCTGATTTAAACTATCACAAAATAGAATATACACATTTTAAAACTAAGTTTTTAATACTCAGTTTTCAATATCTTCATATTTCTCTAACAAGTATGATTGTCAAATATTTATTATCTGTTATAGACATATATCCCACTGTGGCATAAGCTCAGCTTCAAATGTGTGAGGACAAGGTAAGTAACTCCCTCACAAATATATTTCTATAAGGTACCAGGCAGCTTTTGAGGACGAGAGGATCAGAAACAGAAAGTTTAATTCAGACACAAAATAACATTTCACAAAAAGGAGAGAACATGGAAAAGAAAGTGTCTTGAATATAATCAATGTTTTGCTATTATTGTGATATTATTTCTTTTCTTGCTCTGATCCCAAGGATTCCGTTTTAAGCACTGTTTTGATAAGAGTTCTGGCTTACAGAGAATGGGAAGTCATCAATCTATATTTAAAAGAAAAGTGAAAAAACTAATAAGCAATGACTTTTCTTGAGCCCATCTGAAAACTAAAGTCCCAAGTCAAGCTACCAGCCTGAAATCTGGAGAGACAGGGAATTGTGAGAGTCATAGTTAAGATCTTACCTGGACAGAAATCACTGGAGCCAGGCTGAGATTTCTCCAGAACAAAGGTCTACTGCTCAATTAAAAAAAAACTTTATCAGAGTTTCACAACCGCTGGAAGGAAAAGATTGTTTCAAGGTTAGCCCTCTTTCGTGTTCCTGTCTCACCAAAGGGAGGTAGAGAAGGGAAGCTATATTTCTGGAGAAAACACCTGTGAAACTCACAAGTCAGATATGAGCTGACTAAAATTATGTCATTGTATTAGTTTATAGAAGACCTTACCATTGTGCCAACAGGGTTCCGGTATAACTGGATTACACATGAAAGGGTTACAGGTGCAGACAACTCAAAACAGCAGAACACAAGGAGAATGCTTCTGTTTGGCTCATCAGTAGACTGGTTATGGTCGAGAAAAGAATAGTAACTTTGAGGCTATGTCATTACAAAATTCTCTAACTTGAAAAAAGAATAAAATATATTAAACCAGAACATCCAAAAATCATAGGTTGGTTTCAAAAGATATAACAAATATATTTGAAACACTGAAAGGCAAAGAAAGAGAAAATGGGGAAGACTTTGAAGTAATAATGGCCACTAATTTTACAAAAGTAGTGGGAGAAACAAAACCACAGATCCAGAAAGCTCTGAAAACACCAAGCTGAATAAATATCAAAGAATCTAAGCATATCATTATTCAAACTCCAGTGAACCAAAAGAACAAAGGGATGGAACTGAGAGAACTCAGAGAAAGGAAACTAACAGAAAACATGTTGCTTCTAGAGAGATAAGGATAAGAACTACATCAGATTTCTCATCAGAAACCAGGTAAGCAAGACAATCGAATAAAATATGTAAAGTGTTGAAAGAGAAGAACCTAGAATTCTATATGCATTAAAATTTTCCTTCAAAAGTGGCAGAGAAATAAAGATGTCAGACAAACAAAAACTGGGGGAATTTATCATCAGCAGACATGCCCTGAAATGTTAAAAGAAGTGCATCAGGGATTTAAAAAGGCAAATATTACAGGCTGAATATTTGTGTATCCTCCAAATTCCTATGTTGACACCCTAATCCATAAAGTCATGATATTTGGAAATGCGGCATTTGGCAGATAATTAAGTTTAAATGAGGTCATGAGGGTGGTGTTCTCATGATGGCATTATTGCCCTTGTGAAATGAAGAAGAAATTTGAGATCTTCCTATTTCTCTCCACAGCGTGGATGAAGGAAAGGCTTTGTGAGTACATAGCCAGAACATTGCTGTCCATTATCCAGGAAAGGGCTCTCACTAAAACCTGAAATCTACTGGCACCTTATTCTTAAACTTTCCACCATCCAGAACTGTGAGGAAAAAAAAAAAAATTCTCTTGTTTAAATCACTCAGTTTATGTAGTTGATCAATGTTACCACATTAAAATTAATTGTCTAAATTAAGTTAAAAAATCACTCAGTTTATGGTATTTTTTTTACAGTAGCCCCGAAAGACTAAGATGGTCAGAAATTCAGATTTCATACAGAAATGAAGAATGTTACAAAAGGAATAAATAACAGTAAATAAAATTTTTTTCTTATTCTTAATTGATCTAGTATATAATTGATCAAAGTAATATTAGTAAAAATCTATTGAGTGATTATACCTTAGGGATGGATAGGTGAAACGAGTAACAGCAATGTCATAAGGGATAGGAGGGAAAAATAGGAAATACTCTATGTTGGTCAAGTAAGTTTGTAAAATATGATTTTTATGTTTACTCACTTATAGTTTGCATTGGGGGCTGGGCAGCGCCAGGTATCTGTGGTCTGTGAAATTGCAAATTATCTTCCTGCTTGGGAAGGGCTATTGTTTCAGTAACATTCTCTGGAGGAGAGGTTTTCGCACCAGAAAGTTTTGAAAAGAGTGAGAGGAGAAGAGGCAGAAAGAAGCCATGTTTTACAAGAAGAGCAGAGAAAATCCAGAGTGCTGAAGAAGAAGCCAGTTTGTGCAAAGGAGAAGGTGAGCAGATGGGGAACCAGAGGTGAAGGGCTTTGCAAGCTCCATTAAGATTGGTGAGGCCTTTGATTCTAAGAGAAACCTGAGAAGATTCTCCTAGTTGTGGAACTGAAGAATGTGTTGATGGCTTTTGGAGCCCTGTGTGTTTGCTCGTAGGCCGGTGCGAGAGTTTAATAAAGGAAATAACCCACCATTTTTTGGCTCCAGTGTTTCTTTACCATCTGTCCGAATTCCATGAGAACCTGCACCTGCGTGGCCACGATGGCTGCGACTGCTGGCCCTACACTCCATTACAAGAACACTTACCTACCAGTAAAGCAGAGTAAGGTTATCTGAGAGTGAAATGGGTTATTTAAAATGTATATTGTAAACACTAGAGCAGGGGTCTCAAACTCAACTCAGCATGTGGGCCGCAGAGCAAGATCACAGCCGTTAGGCGGGCCGCACTAGGTCTACAAAAGGCAACTGTTACGCAACACTTTTCTCACTGCCGTTGAAAACAAAAACAAAAATCAGTACAACAAGCACAATCGTACATGCAGTTTACTGCGGGCCGTGAGTTTGAGACCCCTGCACTAGAGCATGCTACTAAAATAATTCTTGGAAAAAAGCATAATTGACATTTGAAGAGAAGAGAGAAATGAAATCATATCAAATCTTAAAGGCTAAGAAGGTAGAAAAAAAAGAAGGATAAGTTAAAAAAATATAAAGAGCAGTGTAACGAATACAAAAGAGTTACAGCAGGTAGATATTAATACAACTCTGTCAAGAATCACTTTAAATGTGGATGGTGTAAATACATCAATGAAAAACACAGAGCATGGGTGGTGGCAGCACTCCAGACTGAACTTTGGGAGGAACTTCTTTGGACTTCCAATAATCTTTTGGTTCTTAACCATTTTTCAGTTCTTGTTTGCTGGTCTTTTATTGATTTTGATCCCCTCAGTGGCATGACTCCAATATATTTCTCTTCTGCTTATTTTACCTAAACCTTATTTCTGTATTTTCTATGATAGTTCCTTTGAAATAGGATTGGTCACTATCTGGCTTCTAATGAGAACAAGCTGACACCTTAGAAAAATTTGTGATAACATTTTGCCCATAAATACAATTCTGACTTTCACAATGCATATTAAGATCTGCTTTATTTGGATGGGGTCTCTGAAATATAATATTTAAGGAACAAATTAATTTAGCACAAAAAACTGCTTGTTACTCCAGCTGTTATAAAGTACTGCACCCCAGATTCTGAAAGACACTGTACCTCATTTCATCGAGTTTACGTAGAGACACCCAGTCCAAGTGAATTTTGAACAGTTTTATTAGAGGAGGAGAGTTCTTAAATATGCTGGCCATATTTGGCTGACACGGGGCATCAGGCCCAAATCGTGCAGTCCCATAGTTCAGGGGCTGCTTATATACCCTTGATCACACATGGGCAGGGGAGAGCATGGCATCATGGTATAGGCTGGCAACATTTGTTTAAGGGATACACAGAAACATTAAGACTCTCAAGGTAACACAATCAAAGACATTTACAAATCTTTCAGGGTTCCTCTTTCCTCACTCGCCTAGAGGTATTTTACTCTCAAGATTCCAGGAAGAGGGAGGAACTACAGTCAATGCAAGGTGGTATGTAAATTCTGCCTCCTATTGAAAGAGAAGAAGTTTCTAGGTTAACCTTTATTTAACTTATTTATTTATTTATTTATTTATTTGTATTTTTCTGAAGTTGGAAACGGGGAGGCAGTCAGACAGACTCCTGCATGCACCTGACCAGGATCCACCTGGCACGCCCACCAGGGGACGATGCTCTGTCCATCTGGAGCGTCGCTCTTTTGCAGCCAGAGCCATTCTAGCGCCTGAGGCAGAGGCCACAGAGCCATCCTCAGCGCCTGGGCCACCTTTGCTCCAATGGAGCCTTGGCTGCGGGAGGGAAAGAGAGAGACAGAGAGGAAGGAGAGGGGGAGGGGTAGATAAGCAGATGGGCGCTTCTCCTGTGTGCCCTGGCCAGGAATCGAACCCGGGACTCCAGCACGCCAGGCTGACACTCTCCCACTGAGCAAACCGGCCAGGGCTGCTAGGTTAACCTTTATTTTAGATTTAAAGCTGAATGACCCATTGTTCTTGCAAGACAGAAACTTCTACATCTTTTCCCTCCCCTCCCTAATGGAGGATGGGACAGGATAGCCTGACAGGAAAGCCTGACCTTTGCTCCCATAATATTAATATCAATTTTCAGCTTTTAGTACCTTACAACAGTGGTCCCCAACCTTTTTTGGGCCACGGACCGGTTTAATTTCAGAAAATATTTTCATGGACCGGCCTTTAGGGTGGGACGGATAAATGTATCATGTGAACGAGAAAAGCGTCAAGAGTGAGTCTTAGACATATGTAACAGAGGGAATCTGGTCATTTAAAAAAAATAAAACATCGTTCAGACTTAAATATAAATAAAACAGAAATAATGTAAGTTATTTATTCTTTCTCTGCGGACCAGTACCGTTCCGCGGCCCAGGGGTTGGGGACCACTGCCTTACAACACAACTTAATCTTCAGTAACACTTGGCAATTTTTTTTTCTTTAGGATTATGTATAATTTACTTTCTTGATGGCAGAAGGTATTGCCAATGCAAATGGAAGTTAGATGGGGAATGGCTATTGAATAAGCCAGTTTAAGAAGTAGGTAACAATGGTAAAAACGATAGTAGCAACTTTACAGACACTTATAGCTGAGATTCAATCATTAACTATCATCAAATGATGTCAGCAAAACAACTTAAAAATTCTTTTGCAGAAAACGACAATACCATGCAATAAATTAAACTACAAATCGAGGCAATAGAATAAATACAAAATATTTTACAACAGATCTGGGAAGAGCTCTTTAGTAAAACGATGTTGAATGAGACTTGTCTCTTTTAATTGCCAATATGTTGCTGTCTGTGGTTTAGCCTAAGCCTGAATATTGATATATTGAATGTTTTATGGTTATACATAATGAAACTTTAGAATAATTGTAATTTGATGGGTTTCAGTTTGTTGAAACTATTGGCCATTTGAAGCAAGTTAACACATCCTTTTTCTCATTAAGATCTTGTTGACCCCTGTTCACAGCTTGGTAAAAAGCAGGCAGTTTGCATCAATTTGACTGATTGTTGTTGTTACAAAAGTGAGGCTATACTTTTATAGCTACTCATTCCTGACTTAAAATCAAAGCAAAGTTCACTTTAGACTACAGGGCAACAGTCTTGTTCTCTAATTAAAATTCTAGATTTACAAGTATATAGATTTTAAATGAAGCTATTTATATTTATAAGAATATTTTTCTGAACCAAATAACATTGGTGCAACCAGCAGATGGTTAGTCTAGCACAGAATTTTGAGGATTTTAAGAAAATTGTTAATACTTTTTCTTTTTAAAATTACAGTAAAAGGATGTTTATCTAATTGCAGAAAGCACTAAAAAACATGACATCTTCCTGGCGACCTTGAGTTTTTGAGAGCTGCTTTATCTCATTTTTTTTTTTTATAATCTACTTTAATATTGGTGGGCAAAGCAGTAAGTGCCAAATGAGATTTATTTATCAATGTAATTGATACATAATTTAATTGAAGTAGTAAAATGTGAGCTATTTAGTGAAACTTGATTGAAGTGACATTTTTAAAAGATATATTTCTACCTGTACACAGAAATTGAATTGATACTTTATTTCCAGAGACTGAATAATGTAAGTGCTTATCATTCAATAGCTATAACCTTTGTTTATAGATAAAACACAGAAAGCACAATATATAAATCTCAAAGCTCCTAAGCTTTGTGCACAAAAAGAATCAAGAACTTAGAGCATAATTCAACTATTGCCAGCCCTTATATTATTTCCTAAGGCTTCTGGACAAATTAGAGAGTTGGACAAGTTTACAACCAAGCTAAAAATGGCCTGGACAATTAATAAAACAATTCCAATTGTTTTCTGTTGTGATTTTTTCCTTACAAAAATGTTTTATATACGTTTATTTATATGCAAAAAAGCAGACTACAAAGTTCAACGTATCTTCTATTGCCCTGCAGTTTCTATGTTAATTTGCTATTTAAATGTATTTCCATATCACTTACTATTTACTGTGCACTATGTTTTATATTTACTGTGACTTTCATTTTCTCTATTTCACTATTAGGTTATGTAACAATCTAGCATTGGATAGCCAGTAGTTGCAGCCATCACAGTGGCCAGGCAGGTGCGGTTTCCCATTAGACTCGGACAGACAGTAAAGAAACAGTGAAGCTGGATGGGCGGGCCATTTCTTTATTCTAGCTTCGCACCCGGGCAGCAAGAAACACACAGAGGGAAAACACTTCCCTTCCCATTTGGGGTTCCACATCTGGGTTTTCCTAGAATCAAAGGCCCCCACCCATCTTAGTCACCTCTACATTCCCATCTGCCAACATGGCTTCTTACTCTGCAAAACTGGCTTATCTCTCCCTCCCATCCATCTTGGCTTCTTCCTCTTCCTTCTAAAACATTACCTGGGCCCACAAAAACCCCTCCTCCAGCAACATTAGCATAACAATGGCCCTTCTCAAGCTGGAAGGTAATTAGCAGTTTCACAGATCACATACCTGGGCACCAGCCATTTTTAACAATAAAAGTGAGCAAAAATAAAAATCACATTTTACAAACTTATTTGCCCAACAAACATCAAGCCACCTTATCATAAATAAATCAATTATACTATATATAAGGCAAGGTTTGTTTTACTTGAATAAATTTGATAAAAACTCACAAGAATCATAAATTGAACAAAAACTTAAGAAGACAGTTCTAGTATGCCAGATAGTTCCTTAGCTCTTCTTTTTAAAACTTTTTGCCCTCCCCCATAGGAGATCAGTGCTCTGATTTTTATCATCATAGGTTAATTAAATCTTTTCCTAGATTTTATATTTAAGAAAATCACAAAGAAGTACTTTTTTCTTTTTTTAAATTTTATAATTTTATTTAGACAATTAATTTTAATGAGGTGACATTGGTCAACTAGAGTAAATAGATTTAGAGAAAACATCTCCAGATCATTTTGACATTTGATTATGTTGTATAACCATCACCCAAAGTCAAATTGTCCTTCATCACCTTTTATTTGGATTTCTTATACCTCTCCCTTCCCCCATCCCTTTCCTTTCTTCCTTTTCCCTTCCCCTGGTAACCACTACACTCTTATCTAATCCATGAGTCTCAATATTGTGTTCCACCTATGTATGTAATTATACAGTTCTTAGATTTTTCTGATTTACTTATTTCACTCAGTATAACGTTATCAAGGTCCATCCATGTTGTCTTAAATGATCCGATGTCATCATTTCTTATGGCTGAGTAGTATTCTATAGTATATATGTACCATGTTGTCTTTGTCCAGTCATCTATTGAAAGGCTTTTTGGTTGTTACCATGTCTTGGCCACGGTGAGAAATGCTGCGATGAACATGGGGCTGCATGTGTCTTTACGTACCAATGTTTTTGAGTTTTGGGGGTATATACCCACAAGAGGGATTGTTGGGTCATACAGTAGTTCTAGTTTTAATTTTTTGAGGAACCACCATACTAATTTCCATAATGGTTGTACTACACCATTACATTTACATTCCCACCACAGTGAATGAGGGTTCCTTTTTCTCCACAACCTCTCCAACACTTGTTATTACCTGTTTTATTGATAATAGCTAATCTAATAGGTGTGAGGTGGTATCTCATTGTAGTTTTGATTTGCATTTCTCTAATAGTGAAGATGAGCATCTTTTCATATATCTATTGGCCATCTGTATTTCTTCTTGGGAGAAGTGTCTGTTCATGTCCTCTTCCCATTTTTTTTTTTTATTGGATTGTTTGTTTGTGTGTTGTTGAACTTTATGAGTTCTTTGTATATTTTGGATATTAGGCCCTTATCTGAGTTGTTGTTTGAAAATATTTCCAATTTAACTGGTTGTCTGTTTATTTGTTGTCAGTTTCTTTTGCTGAGCTAAAGCTTCTTAATCTGATGTACGAAGTTCTAGCCAGAGCAATCAAACAAAAGAAAGAAATAAAAGGCATTCATATTGGAAGAGAAGAAGTAAAGGTTTCACTTTTTGCAGATGATATGATCCTGTACATACAAAACCCCAAAGACTCCAAAGAAAGACTATTTGAAACAATAAACCAATACACTAAGGTCGCAGGATACAAAATGAATATACAAAAGTCTATTGCTTTCTTATATGCCAACAATGAAACTTCAGAAAATGAACTCAAAAAAATAATCCCCTTTATGGTTGCAACAACAACAAGAAAATACATAGGAATAATCATAACAAAGAATGTAAAGGACCTATATAATGAAAACTACAAAGAATTGTTAAAAGAAATAAAAAAAGACACAATGAAATGGAAAAATATTCCTTGTTTTTGGATAGGAAAAATAAATATAGTTAAAATGACCATATTATCCAAAGCAATATACAAATTTAATGTAATTCCCATCAAAATTCCAATGTCATTTTTTAAAGAAATAGAACAAAAAATTATAAGGTTTATATGGAAATATAAAAAACCCCGAATAGCTTAAGTAATCCTAAGGGAAAAAAACAAAGCTGGGGCATTACAATACCTGACATCAAATTATACTACAGAGCCATGATAATCAAAACAGCATGATGTTGGCAGAAATTGGCAGAAAATATAGACAGACCAATGGAACAGAATAAAGAGCCCAGAAATAAAACCACATATATATGATCAAATCATCTTTGATAAAGGAGCCAAAAACACACAATGGAGAAAAGAAAGCCTCTTCAATAAATGGTATTGGGAAAACGGGAGAGCCACATGCAAAAGAATGAAACTCAACTACAGTTTGTCCCCTTGTACCAAAATTAATTCAAAATGGATCAAAGACCTAAATATAAGATCTGAAACAATAAATTACATAGAAGAAAACATAGGTACTAAACTCATGGACCTTAGTCATAAAGAATATTCTATAAATTTGACTCCAAAGGCAAGGGAACTGAAGGCAAAGATAAATGAATGGGACTACAAAGAAGTACTCTTACATACTGTTTCTGACTTCTTTCTGTCCACATAATATTTTGGAGTTTTGGCCATACTGTTTGTGTCAGTAGATACTGTGTTATTGTTGTATAGTATTATATTACACCACATAGATCTGCTACAATCTGTATAAGAATTCACCCAATAGACAACTGGGTTGTTTAAAGTTTTCAGCTCTTATCAATATAGTTACTAAATAAAACCAAGGAAGCCTATTGGATTGGATATATATCAAATGTTCATAATTTGAAAGACTCAATATCATTAAGGTATCATTTTACCCTGACTGTTCTGTAGATTCAATATAATCCCAATTAAATCATAATTTTTTGAGGGGTCGATAAGACAAAAGTATTCTGAAATTTATAATGAATAGTAAATTACCCTAACTACTCAAATGGAATGTGTCATTTTCCCTATTTATTTCATATTATATTTTTCTTATTTACATAATATAGAGTTTTAAAATTCAGTGGATGTTATATAATTAAATATAAACTTGTAGCTGCTATGGACTTTCCCATTAGAGCTTAAAAGTGATATTGCAAGTGAAGGGGGCCTGACACTTGGTGACGCAGTGTATAGAGCGTCGGACAGGGATGCAGAGGACCCAGATTCAAGATCCCGAGGTTGCCAGCTTGAGCGCAGGCGCATCTGGCTTGAGCAAAATGCTCACCAGCTTGGACCCAAGGTCACTGGCTCGAGCAAGGGGTTACTCGGTCTACTGAAGGCCCATGGTCAAGGCATATATGAGAAAGCAATCAATAAACAACTAAGGTGTTGCAACGAAAAACTGATGATTGATGCTTCTCATCTCTCTCCATTCCTGTCTGTCTGTCCCTATCTATCCCTCTCTCTGACTCTCTCTCTCTCTCTGTCTCTGTAAAAAAGAAAAAAAAAGAAAAGAAAAAAGAAAGTGAAGGGGGATGACGAACTGGCAGGATGTCTGAGGGTCAGGCAGAGGTAAGAAATCAATTAGGATTGCTCAGGTGGAGAGTTACTGGAACTACCCTGGTGCTGGGTCACCTAAAGTTAAACCTGGCTAGTTGAGGCTTTAGTAAGGGGGCCCTGGACTGAACCTAGCAGTACGTATATAAAAACATGAATAAAAAATGAATGCATATGTAATGATACATTTATAGGAGAAAGTGATGTAAATAAATAAAATTAATGTCTGATTCTCTCAGTTTTCTACATCAGGTAAAATGCTACAAATTCTGTATAAAGAGGATGGGATGGATTGACAGATGTGATAAAAGGTTAGTTGAAAAGAAATCAAGGTATAAAAGGGTGAACTATGTGAATATATAGGTGGGCCAAAGTAGGTTTACAGTTGTTCATTGGGAAAATAATATAATAATTAACAAATAATGATACAAGAATAAACTGTTTTTCCTGTACTCACAACTGTAAATTTACTTTGGCCCTACCCTGTACAGGGGGCCCTGGATTATGACACAGTTCCATTCCTATAACAGTGATGTAACCCAAATTTTGATATAAGTCAAACACACCCTAGCCTAACACAAATGGAACCCTTGCATGTGGGTGGAGCACAGAGCACATTCCTAGCAGCTGTGGCTGATGCAATGCTGTGAGAATACTCCAGCTCCCAGAAGCCTCCTGGGCATACCCAGGAAGGAAGCTCACCCGCTATAAGGAAGTGACCACGCAGCTCCCTGACCTTTTCAGCCATTGGCTATGAAGGACACACTGTAACAACCTATAGGCTGAACCTATGTATATAAGCTAGTTTAATTCCTGAATAAAGTGGATCTGCATCACTGAACCTGGTCCCCGGAGTCCGGTCTTTGCGTCTCTGTCGTCCTCACCCCTGGCAGGACTTGTCCACACTTGGCTTTTAAAAGTCCAAAATGGCTTAGGTGAGCTGTTGGGCAAATGAGTTTGTAAAATTTGTATATTTTGAGTTTGCTCACTTTTATTGTTACAAAATGGCACTGGGCAGCACCATGTGTATGTGGTCTGTGTAATTGCAAATTACCTTCCTGCTTGGGAAGGGCTATTGTTTTGCTAATGTTTGCTGGAGGAGGAATTTTGATTGCCTCTAGTCTGTTTCACAGAGAAGAAGGATAAGAGGCAGAAAGAAGCCATGTTTTGCAGGGAGAGCAGAGAAAATGCAGAGTGATGAGAAAGAAGTCATGTTGGCAGGAAAAGAGAAGGTGTGCAGATAGGGAACTAAAGCTGAGGGGCTTTGAGAGCTCCGCTGAGACTGGTGGGGCCTTTGATTCTAGGAGAAACCAGAGAAGATTCTCCTGGTTGTAGAACCAGAGAATGTGTCAGGGTTTGGGGAGGCCTGAGTGAAAGGGAAGTGTTTTCCCTGTATGTTTGCTCGACGGCCAGTGCAAAACTTTAATAAAGGAATGGCCCACCATTTTTTTTTGGCTCCACTGTTTCTTTACCATCTGTCTGAATTCAATGAGAACCTGCATGTGAATGGCCACCACGGCGACTACTGGCCTTACATGAGCATACTGGGTGATGCCAACTCCCTCATTCATATGCCATGTTACTGTGTATTCTTCTGCAACACACAACCAAACTAGTTTGCCCACGTAGTTCATAAGTACGATGCTAATGGCATAAGCTGAAACACTCATATCTCAATTATTTTTTAAGTTTTATGACAGTGAGCATCGTAAACTCAAAACATTGTATGTTGAGACTGCTGTAACCTGAGGACTCCTGTAGTTGAAATTGATAGCTGCATTTTAAAAGTTTTGCTTGCCATAGTAGGGGGATGGTGTTAACATAAGATTTAAATGTACTGACTCTGGAGTCAGACTAACCTATGCCTACATTTTAGAAATACTTGTAAACTGTATTCCCTAAGGCAGGATATATCACTAATCCTGAATTTTCTTATTTGTAAAATAGGGATAGGAATGGTAGCTCTTTTGCATTTGAAATTTTGTTTTTTTATATTTCATAATACTATTTTGCTCTTATTTTTTTATGTATTAACTCAATTAGGCAATGTGTATTTTTATTTAATCAGTATTTTAAAAACATAGCCTCTGATTTCTTAATCTCCTTTACCACATATTTTCCTTTATCTACATTTTATTATTTTCTTCCATCAAATTTTCCTGAGTTTATTCTACTTATCTTTTTCTAACATCTTATATAGGCATTAAAGGCTATATATTTTTGTGTAAATATTTTTAGCTGATCCCAAAAAGTATCATATGTAGTATTTTGATTATCCACACATAAGCATTTTCAATTTCCACTTTAATTTTGTCTTTGTTCTATCAATTATTTTGAACTAATTTAACCCCTTGACTAGTGAGTTTTTTTCATGCTCACTGACCCCTGGAAGTGAGTATTTTTTTTTCAAAAAATGATATGAGTTCCAGTTACAGATTTATTAACTTAAAATCAGGTTTGTTTGATAACCAATTTATCAAAACAAGAAGAACAAACATTTGCCTTTTTTAAATGTTGCCTTACATGTTTTTAAAATAAATTGATCGTACTCTGGATGGTTAGGAGGAATGAGGACATACATGAAAGTTTGTACTACTCAAAGGGTTAAAATTCACAAGTAGCCCTGGCTGGTGGTTCAGTGGATAGTGCATTGGCCTGGCATATGGATGTCCTGGGTTTGATTCTGGTCAGGGCACACAGAAGAAGCAACCATCTGCTTCTTTCTCCTTCCATCTCCCCCTTTTTCCTCACTATCTCTCCTGCAGCCAATGGTTCAATTGGTTTGAGAGTGCATAATTTGTTCAAATGTGGTCCTGGGAACTGAGGATAGCTCTGTTGGCATGCATCAGCATCAGGTGCTAAAAATAGCTTGGTACTTGAGCATTTACCCAAGATAGGTTGCTGGGTGTATGCTGGTTGGGGTGTATTCAGTAGTCTATCTTACTCTTTCTCATCCTCTCACCTAAAAAGTAAAATAAAATAAAATAATAAAATTCACCAACATAATTTTTTGAGTATATTTTACATTATATTTCTAACTTAATTATAAGCTGGTTATGCAACATGGCTTCTTTAATACCAATTGTTATTTACAACTTAATTATGACCTAGAAAAATGCTTCTTCAAAGTTGAACCTTGTTAAGATAAGATTTTTGATTCACAGATCGAGAGTTGAGCCTAATAACTGAAGCACAAATATGTTAGTATCCATGAAGCAAATATCACAACATTATTACACAAATATATACCCAATATCAGGAAGAAGTAAGAAATTTTCAACCTAAAAAGTATAGTATTTAAAACCTATAATTAAATTGGCCTAAAGAATCAAGATAGCCTGATAGGCAGTGGTGCAGTGGGTAGAGCGTTGGACTGGGATGTGGAGGACCCAGGTTCGAGACCCCAAGGTCACCAGCTTGAGCGCGGGCTCATCTGATTTGAGCAAGGCTCACCAGCTTGAGCCCAAGGTTGCTGGCTTGAGCAATGGGTCACTCGGTCTGCCGTAGCTCCACAGTCAAGGCACATATGAGAAATCAATCAATGAACAACCAAGGAACTGCAACAAAGAATTAATGTTTCTTATCTCTCTCCCTTCCTGTCTATCTGTCCCTATCAGCCCTCTCTCTGACTCTCCCTGTTTCTGCCAAAAAAAAAAAAAAAAAAAAAAAGAATCAAGATAACTCTCCTAGGCTAATGAATATAAGTACCACAAAGAAGCTGACTCCATATTTTAAGATAATTATTTTTTTTGTGTGTGTGTATATACAATAAAATGAGCAGATTATTTTAAATTGGACTATCTAGAAAAGAATTTTTTTCATATCTGAATTCTGGGGGCATAACAAAATGTTCCCTAAAATATAGAGTAATATACTTAAGAGTTGTCAAGAAAATATCATTACATACTTTTTTTTAATTTTTAAAATTTATTTATTTATTCATTTTAGAGAGGAGAGGGAGAGACAGAGAGAGAAAGAGGACAGACTTTTGAGAAGAAGGGGGGGAGGAGCTGGAAGCATCAATTCCCATATGTGCCTGGACCAAGCAAGCCCAGAGTTTCGAACCAGCGACCTCAGCATTTTCAGGTCGACACTTTATCCACTGTGCCACCATAGGTCAGGCTCATTACATACTTTAATATAGAAACTATTTTTATCCTTAAAATAATCACTAGAAAATAGAAAGAATACTAGTTCCTAGTAAGAGGGGTATGAGCTGACATCTTCCTCTGAGAGTCAGACGTACCAAGAACCAAACAAAAAGTTGACAAGTCTGAAAAATATACATAAAATCTCTGATAATTGATGGGTTGACAAAAGATGGTTGGGTCAGAAGGAAGGGAAGAGATTTTGGCACCAAAGCAAAAGAGAAACAACTTTCACAAATGGGAAGTATTTTGAAACAGAAGATATTAGCAAAAGTACTTTCCTCCACATTGTCCTGGGAAAAGCATTGCCAGTGGAATCAGGCAAAGCAGTGAAATAGCATCAATATCCTGGTGCTGACAGAATGAGGAAGCTGCATCAATGTGACTGAGATGGAGTGGGACACACAAATATCAACAAGTTTAGGGACATTCACAGCCTCACAGAGGGTCTGAGAACTAGAAAAAGGCAGGGCCAAATATATCTTTCAATACAATGGGCTATCTCAGGGGTTGGGAACCTATTGCTCGCGAGCCAGATGTGGCTCTTTTGATGGCTGTATCTGGCTTGCAGACAAATCTTTAATAAAAAAAATAATAACGTTAAAAATATAAAACATTCTCATGTATTACAATCCATTCATTTCCTCCTGCTCATGTTCATGGTTGCGGGTGGCTGGAGCCAATCACAGCTGTCCTCCGGGACAACACTAAATTTTTATTGGATAATGCATAATGTACACGGGTCACTGTATGGCTCTCACAGAATTACATTTTAAAGTATGTGGCGTTGATGGCTCTCTCAATCAAAAAGGTTCCTGATCCCTGGGCTATCTGACCTGCTTCTGGTTTTCTTCTTACATCACACTTTGAAGAGGTATAATTTTGGCTTTGGCATCTTCATCTAAATAGATACAAACATTAGAAATTCAGAGAGAACTAAAAACAAAACAAAACACAAAACCCAACAAACCACCTGCAGATTGCAGCTCCCCTAATGGAAAACAAAGGAACTAATTAACAGGTATCAGATAAAGCTAAACTGCTAAACTAGAAATAATTATATCTGCATTCCTTTGATATTCTAAAAGGAGAATTTTTCTTTTCTCCTAATTACACCACTTACTTTTTATTATCCTTCTAAATACTATAAACACCCGATCTATTCATTTTGCATTTTCTTTCCTGTATTTTCATTTATACTTGTATAATAACTCCCTCTCCTATTTCTATAAACACCCTAAAATCCTTTTTTTCTGATAAAGTGCTTTCTTCATTCCATATTTCTTTAAACATACTAGGGTGCAATCTTCACTGGACACTGGCTCAGCTTGAGCCCAGGTCTGCTTCTTGGTCAAGACACATATGAGAAGCAATCAATGCACAACTAAAGTGAAAGCAACTACGAGTTGATGTCTCTCTCCCCCCATCTCTCTCCCCCCTTCCCTTCCTTTATGTTTCTTCCTCTCTAAAAATAAAATAATAATACATTAATCATGTGGATTAAGAAAATCTTGTTTAATAAGAAAATGCAAAGTTCTTCACGACACGCCGAACTATACTTCCTATGCCATATTTGGGAAACAGAGTAAGTAGCTGACCTCTCAGTAGTTTTCCATTTCTCAATTCAGTGATTGTCCTCTGGTATTTAAGTCTTATGACTATGAAGTAACATTTAGGTTTTAGTCTACTGAATAAGGAACTCTGTCACTTATTTAATCATTTTTTATTGGAAGCATATCATCTACTTGGTTGCTTAAGCAGTAAGAATTAATAACACATATTTGTCATAGTCTTACTTTTTATTTCAAATCTTCAAGTGGCTCTTTAGACCAACAGTTTAAACTATAATGACTCAATTTTAGAAAATATTTTGCTACTCTCAAGTAACTGTAATTAAAATAATTTACATCATCTAAATGAAAATAAATGGTTAGACCACTTCATATAAAATAGTTTGGGGATTGTGGAGACTTGAAGATGGCAGCGGAGTAGGCAGACACACAGACTCCCAGCTCACACCACCGAACTGGATTATAAACTAATTTATGATCAATCAGCGTGAAAAACCAAATCTGGACTACAAGAACAGCTTCCAAAAACATAGAAGCAAAGAAGAAGCCACAACAAACCTGGTAGAGAGCACCTGAATCTCCCCTGCTTACAGGAACGGAGGGGGGGGAGGTGAGGCTGGGCTGTCAATCCATGGAAAAGAGCAGTAAATACTGCTCGCAGCCACATGCCTGGCAACTAGGGAACAAGGTGTGTTGAAAGGGCCCACTTATCTTCCAAAAAGAAAGGAGAGAGAGAGAGACGGATGGTGAGGGGAAGAGGAATACAGGTGACGACATGAAAAGCTGACTCATTCAGTGCTGGAGGCAGCCATAACTGGGAGAAGCTGATTTTTCCACAAAGCAAAATAAAAAAGTACTTCCAGTTCACAGAGATACAGACATCTCTCCAGCTCCAATCAGTGCAACAAGACATAGCTGAAAACAGGAAGTGGGGAGGAGGGGCAGTAACTCAGGTCTCCATGAAGATCTGAGATATACCTCCCCCTACTGAAGCTGAGAAAGCAACCTGCCCCCAGAGAGATTAACTGGCAGAAGAGGACTTCAGAGCCTCAGGTCACACCCACCACATTCCTGGATACAGTTTCAAATAAGACCCCTGCTGAGATCAGCAAACAAGACAATCACCTGTTAAGAAAACAAACAAATCAAGACTTCAAAGCGGCCCAAATCCGGAAATGGATTATAAATAATAGCTGATGCCAACCCAAGAAGACCTAGAAACAACACAAGTGAAAACTGGAGGCAGACAACACCAAGACTAGACTCAACCAGCTCTACAAAGAAAATGCCCAAAACACAGACACAATGAGAAGACAAAGAACTGCAATCCAAATGAAACCACAAGAGAAACCTTCAGGAGGTGAACTGAGTGATATGGAAATAAACAAACTTCTGGATGCAAAGTTTAAAATAATGATTGTAAGGATGCTTAGGGATCTTAGAACAACAATGGATGGTCATCACGAACACCTAAATAAAGAAAGAGCAAGTATAAAAAAGGATATTGAAATATTAAAAAAGAATCAGTCGGAGATGACAAATAGAATATCAGAAATGAAGACCACAATGAAAGGAATTAAAAACAGGATGGATAGAGCTGAG
Organism: Saccopteryx bilineata; assembly: GCF_036850765.1. Classification (NCBI taxonomy): domain Eukaryota; kingdom Metazoa; phylum Chordata; class Mammalia; order Chiroptera; family Emballonuridae; genus Saccopteryx; species Saccopteryx bilineata. The sequence continues at coordinate 170,083,381 of NC_089490.1, read as the reverse complement.
GATCAAATCAGCGAGTTGGAGGACAACTGGAATGAAGGCATGAAAGCAGAGAAGAAAATAGAAAAGAGACTCAAAAAGTCTGAGGAAACTCTTAGACAGCTCTGTGACAACATAAAGAGAAATAACATCTGCATCATAGGGGCTTCTGAAGAAGAAGAGAAAGAACAAGGGATAGAGGCTTTGTTCAATCATATCATAGCTGAAAACTTCACTAAATTAATGCAGGAGAAACTCTCACAAGTTCAAGAAGCACAGAGAACTCCATTAAAGAGAAACCCAAGAAAACCTACACCAAGACACATCATAATTAAAATACCAAAGCTAAGTGATAAAGAGAAAATATTAAAAGCTGCAAAAGAAAGAAAGGCTATCACCTACAAAGGAGCCCCCATAAGGATGACATCAGACTTCTCAACAGAAACACTTGAAGCCAGAAGGGAATGGCAAGAAATATTCAAAGTAATGCAGAACAAGAGCCTACAACCAAGACTACTTTATCGAGCAAGGCTATCATTTAAAATTGAAGGAGTAATATAAAGTTTCCCAGACAAAAAAAAATCTTAAGGGATTCATTACAGCCAAACCAATGCTGCAGAAACTGTTAAGGGGCATGGTGTAAACAGATCAAAGTGGGAAAAGAATATAGCAAAAGAGGAATACAGCTTTAAAGAATAAAATGGCAATAAACAACTACATGTCAATAATAACCTTAAATGTAAATGGATTAAATGATCCAATCTAAAGACATAGGATAGCTGCATGGATAAGAAAACAGGACCCATACATATGTTGTCTACAAGAGACACACCTTAAAACAAAAGATGCACATAGACTAAAGATAAAAGGATGGAAAAAAACATTTCATGCAAATGGAAATGAATAAAAAGCTGGGGTAGCAATACTTATATCAGACAAAATAGACTTTAAAACAAAAAATATAGTAAGAGATAAAGAAGGCCACTACATAATGATAAAGGGAGCAATCCAACAGGAAGATATAACTATTATAAATATCTATGCACCTAATATAGGAGCACCTAAATATATAAAGCAGACTTTGATGGATATAAGAGCGAGATCAACAGCAACACTATAATAGTAGTGGATTTTAATACCCCACTAACATCACTAGATAGATCCTCAAGAAAGAATGTTAACAAAGAAACAGCAGACTTAAAGGACATACTAGATCAACTCGATTTAATAGATATCTTCAGAACCTTTCACCCTAAAACAGCAGAATATACATTCTTTTCAAATGCTCATGGTACATTCTCTAGAATAGACCACATGTTAGGGCACAAAAGTGGTCTCAACAAATTTAAGAAGATTGAAATCATATCAAGCGCTATCTATGATCACAATGGCATGAAACTAGAAATCAACCACAACAGGAAAGCTCAAAAACTCTCAAACACATGGAAACTAAATAGCAGGTTGTTAAATAATGAATGGATTAACAATGACATCAAAGAAGAAGTAAAAAAATTTCTAGAAATGAATGATAATGAGCATACAACAACTCAAAATTTATGGGACACAGTGAAAGCAGTAATGAGAGGGAAGTTCATAGCACTACATGCACACTTTAAGAAGCTAGAAAAAGCTCAAATAAACAACTTAACCCTGCATTTAAAAGAACTAGAAAAAGAACTGCAAGTAAAGCCCAAATGTAGTAGAAGGAAGGAAATAATAAAGATCAGAGCAGAAACAAATGACATAGAGACTAAAGCAGCAGTTCCCCACCTGTGGGTCGCGACTTGGGCGGGGGTTGAACGACCAAAACACAGGGGTCACCTAAAGCCGTCGGAAATACATATTTTATTTAAAAATTTATTGTATGATAAATATGTATTTTCTGATGGCTTTAGGCGACCCCTGTGTTTTGGTTGTTCGACCCCCGCCAGGGTTGCGACCCACAGGTTGAGAACCGCTGGACTAAAGAAACAATACAGAGGATCAATGAAACTAAGAGCTGGTTCTTTGAAAAGGTAAACAAGATGGATGAACCTTTAACTAGACTCACCACGAAAAAGAGAGAGAGGACTCAAATAAATAAAATTAGAAATGAGAGGAGAGAAATAACAACTGACACAACAGAAATACAAAGGATTGTAAGAAAATACTATGAAGAACTGTATGCCAAAAAACTAGACAACCTAGATGAAATGGACAAATTCCTTGAAACATACAATCTTCTAAAAATCAATCTGGAAAAATCAGAAAACCTAAACAGACCAATTACACCAAAAGAGATCAAAACAGTTATCGAAAACTCCCAACAAAGAAAAGTCCTGGGCCAGATGGCTTCACAAGTGAATTCTACAAAATTTTCAAAGAAGAACTAACTCCTATCTTCAAGCTATTTCAAAAAATTCAAGAGGAAGGAAGACTTCCAATCTCCTTTTATGAGGCGAGCATAATTCTGATTCCAAAACCAGTCAAAGACAACACAAAGATAGAAAATTATAGGCCAATATCTCTGATGAATATAGATGCTAAAATCCTCAACAAAATATTAGCAAACCGGATCCAACAATATATGGAAAAAATCATATACCATAATCAAGTGGGATTTATTCTGGGGAGGCAAGGATGGTACAATATTCGCAAATCTATCAATGTTATTCATCACATAAACAAAAGGAAGGAGAAAAACCACATGATAATTTCAATAGATGCAGAGAAAGCATTTGATAAAATCCAGCACCCATTCATGATCAAAACTCTCAACAAAGTGGGAATACAGGGAAAATACCTCAACATGATAAAAGCCATCTATGAGAAACCCACAGCCAACATCATACTCAATGGGAAAAAATTAAAAGCAATCCCCTTAAGATCAGGAACAAGGCAGGGGTGCCCCCTTTCACCACTCTTATTCAACATAATCCTGGAAGTCCTAGCCACAGCAATCAGATAAGAAGAAGAAATAAAAAGCATTCAAGTTGGAAAAGAAGAAGTAAAGCTATCATTATTTGCAGATGATATGATATTGTATATAGAAAACCCTAAAGTCTCAGTCAAAAAACTACTGGATCTGATAAATGAATTCAGCAAGGTGGCAGGATATATAATTAATACTCAGAAATCAGAGGCATTTTTATACACCAACAATGAACATTCAGAAAGAGAAATTAAGGAAACAATCCCCTTCGTTATTACAACAAAAAAAATAAAGTACCTAGGAGTACATTTAACCAAGGAGACTAAAGACTTGTACTCAGGAAAATTATAAAACATTGATAAAAGAAATCAAGGAAGATACAAACATGTGGAAGTGTATACCGTGCTCATGGTTAGGAAGAATAAACATCATTAACATGTCTATATTACCCAAAGTAATTTATAAATTCAATGCAATACCAATTAAAATACCAATAACATACTTCAAAGATATAGAACACATATTCCAAAAATTTATATGCAACAATAAGAGAACACGAATAGCCTCAGCAATCTTAAAAAAGAAGAATAAAGGGGGAGGTATCACACTTCCTGATATCAAGTTATACTACAAGGCCATTGTACTCAAAACAGTCTGGTACTGGCATAAGAACAGGCAGATAAATCAATGGAACAGAATGAAGAACCCAGAAGTAAACCCACAGCTCTATGGACAACTGATATTTGACAAAGGAGGTAAGGGCATACAATGGAGTAAAGACAGCCTCTTCAACAAATGGTGTTGGGAAAATTGGACAGCTACCTGCAAAAAAATGAAACTAGACCACCAACTTATACCATTCACAAAAATAAACTCAAAATGGATAAAAGACTTAAATGTAAGGCATGAAACCATAAGCATCTTAGAAGAAAACATAGGCAGTAAGCTCTCTGACATCTCTCGCAGTGATATATTTACTGATTTATCTCCACAAGCAAGGGAAATAAAAGACGGGATAAACAAATGGGACTATATTAAACTAAAAAGCTTTTGCATAGCCAAAGACAATAAGAACAGAATAAAAAGACAAACTACACAATGGGAGAACATATTTGACAGTATGTCTGATAAGGGGTTAATAACCAAAATTTATAAAGAACTTGTAAATCTCAAGACCAGAAAGACAAACAATCCAAACAAAAACGGGCTAAAGCGCTGGCCGGTTGGCTCAGTGGTAGAGCGTCGGCCTGGTGTTCAGGGGACCCGGGTTCGATTCCCGGCCAGGTCACATAGGAGAAGTGCCCATTTGCTTCTCCACCCCCACCCCCTCCTTCCTCTCTGTCTCTCTCTTCCCCTTCTCCAGCCAAGGCTCCATTGGAGCAAAGATGGCCCGGGCACTGGGGATGGCTCCTTGGCCTCTGCCCCAGGCGCTAGAGTGGCTCTGGTCGCGGCAGAGCGACGCCCTGGAGGGGCAGAGCATCGCCCCCTGGTGGGCAGTACATTGCCCCTGGTGGGCGTGCCGGGTGGATCCCGGTCGGGCACATGCGGGAGTCTGTCTGACTGTCTCTCCCTGTTTCCAGCTTCAGAAAAAGAGAAAAAGAAAAAAAAACGGGCAAAAGAAATAAATAGACACTTCTCCAAAGAGGATATACAGATGGCCAACAGGCATATGAAAAAATGCTCAACATCACTATTCATTAGAGAAATGCAAATTAAAACCACAATGAGATATCACCTCACACCTGTCAGAATGGCGTTCATCAATAAAACAAGACAGAATAAGTGCTGGCGAGGATGTGGAGAAAAGGGAACCCTCCTGCACTGCTGATGGGAATGCAGCCTGGTGAAGCCACTGTGGAAAATAGTATGGAAATTCCTCAAAAAACTGAAAATCGAACTGCCTTTTGACCCACTTTTAGGAATATACCCCAAGAACACCATAGAATGGTTCCAGAAGTAGAAATGCAGTCCCATGTTTATAGCACCATTGTTCACAATCGTGAAGATCTGGAAATAGCCCAAGTGTCTGTCAGAGGACGAGTAGATTAAAAAGCTTTGGTACATATATACTATGGAATACTACTCAGCCATAAGAAATTATGACATTGGTTCATTTACAATAACATGGATGGACCTTGATAACATTATACGGAGTGAAATAAGTAAATCAGAAAAAACTAAGAACTATATGAACCCATGCATAGATGGGCCATAAAAATGAGACTCAGAGACATGGACAAGAATGTGATGGTAACAGGGAGTGGGTGGAGGGGTGGGGAGGGGGCGAGAAAGGAGAGGGAGGGGGTAGGGGGAGAGTAGGGGCACAAAGAAAACCAGATAGAAGGTGACAGAAGACAATTTGACTTTGGGTGAGAGGTATGCAGCATAATCAAAGGTCAAAATAATCTGGAGATGTTTTCTCGGAACATATGTACTCTGATTTATCAATGTCACTGCATTAAAATTAATAAAAATAAGATATAAAATAGTTTGAACTACTGCTTTTGGAAAAAGCTGGCTAACATTCTTTCATATCCATAGCTCTCCTACAGTTATGTGTTTTTTTATTTGTCTTTATTAGCTTGCATAAAGGTTCTTCTGCTCAGAGTTATTTTAAGATATGGTAATAATTCATTTGAATATCAATAATTGTATGGTAATTAGAAGTCTGGATTCCCAAGAGTTAATATATATATTAATATATATATATTTAACATCTTCATGGTGTTTTTCAAATTCCAAACCAAGTTTTTTTGCAAATTTAGGCATGCTAAGTTATTGTATATTCATGACATATTTTTCTAAAACATCAATTTTACTCAAAAAGTTTTTGAGAAAACATTATATAATGTATTTTTACATTTGACTCTATTAGAATAAAATATTCAAGTGCATTTTAAAAGCTCACAGTGAGGCCTCAATGAAATCTCTCACTTGCATTTGGGCATTTCAAACCATACACGAAAACCTGAGGTTCATATTGAATTGCCTTTGATACTGAGCTCACTTAAAGTGAAAATATTTGAGAAATATCACTTACTGTAAAACAGTTCTTTCAGTCTTGGCACAAAAAATATATATATATTAAGTTTTATATTCTTGGTAGAGGAATATGTAGCAATAATAAGAAATAAGGGATATTTTAAAAAAATATTTTATTCCAATTTCAGTTCTCCTTTTGAATACAGAGAAAAATAATCATATAAATTAATTAGTAATTTTCTATAAAAGAAAAGACTAGATATCAGACTATTTCAGGAGAAAGGAAATTAAGTCTTTGGCTTCTGAGTCTCCATTTATGTCTCTTTCAGTAGGCTAGTTATAGCTAATCTACTGTTCTGCTTTATTCTGTATCCTTCTTAAAACTTCCTTAAGATTTTATCTTTTAGGCTTTACAGGTGTAATTTTGGTGATGCAAAGCTCTAATTTTAAACCACATGTGTCTATATTATACCTGTATTGATTAAAAAATTATTTCTCAGATTTGTCATAAATGCACTCTACGTTCACATTCAATCTTCGGTCCTTGTTTAATCCACTATTTTCTCAGATATTGACAAGCCTCCCATTCCTAATCACAGCTACTAAAGAAATTTTAAAACAGTTGTAATTTTCTTTCGGTCTTCTCTTTTTTTTTAAATCAAAATAGCTTCAGTCATATCAGGGGTTTTACAAATCACACATTTATAATGTCTTCAATGATCCAACCTGTTCTCACTATTATGTGCTTCATAGTGGCAAAGCCTTTTATTGTAGCCCCTCTAAATGAATATGATTCTCAGAGTATAGTCTTACCAGTATGGATTAGTGTTACATAGGTTTTCCTCCTTCTAGATCATGTTTAAACAAGACTATATTCTTGCTCCCTTTCCAAAACAGTTATACTTTAACACTCTTCTATACCCATTTTACTTATTGTAATGGCTTTTCCCTGATCTATGATTTTTAGAAGCCTCCATTTGTAAATTGACTTAATGTAATTTAGATAGCCAGAGTAGATAATTATTTCACCACATTTCAAATCAAAGTGTTGAGGGGGGGGGGATAGAAGAATTTTAAATTGCTTTACCCTGAAACTGGCAATTAAACATAATTGCCACATTTTCAAATCTTTTAAAGTTACTCAGTCTGGATGTGGCTGAGCTTCTGGCCTATTCAAATAAATAGGAGAAAAATGCATTCCTTATAATTTTTGCAAGGCTTTAAAGTAATAAAAATAACTTGGATAAAATCAGGTTTCTAATGTTTTGAATTTAGTTCAAAAACCATTTTAAATGCTTCAAAGTCCTCCATTTAACTACTTTCGTTTGACTAGAAATCAGTATGGTTTATTTATCATTCAAATGTCAAAAAAACTAGATTGTCATTTAGCTATATGTACAGGGATTTTAGTATTTAGTTACTGAAACCTTGAAAAGTAAGCTCTCTATATAACTATTCGCTATCTCGGTAAGTGTCTATTCCAACACAAAATAACCAGTGAAATAGCAGGTACTTTAATGAAGAAACTTTACAAGTCTCTCATTTTAAAGTCACCAAAAAGTGAACTGAAAACAGGTCATGTGAGCCTAACCCAGGCCTAGAATTTCTCTTAGGTGTAGGATTTACTGGAAACTCAGCTTATTGGAGAATTATGTGTTTTCCTTTAAAACACAAACAGCTTGAGTAGAAAAGAACCATAATACAATACAATCTTATATATAATCCTTAATAACAACCTAAAAATTATAAATATTAACGTGGTTAGTGAATGTATATTTCTATTTCTTTTAAAATCTTTATTTCACAGGAAAACCTGGTCATGAATGTTTCCTGTACTTTAATTTCATCCATATAGCCTGTATGGCTTTTTATGTGTTTAAAACTCTCTCTTTATATATGGATTTATTTTTTAGAGTTTTGATAACACCTTCAGGAACTAACTACTGACAACTTTTGCATTTTTGAAACAATAGGTATTCAGGGAGTAGAAATAAGTGTCTATAGCTGAAATGAAAGAACACAAAGTTCTAGAAATAAATGTTTGAAATGCAAAATAGCCTGGCCCTTTAATCAAACATTTATTAAGTCCAACTAGGGTCTGGTACTCAGTGGGACATTAGATCAGAGTGCTTACAACACACAGGAAATGTGTATGATTCATGTGTCACTGGTCCACTCACCTTGGTTTGAAATATTTTTAAAAAATGCTTTTGACTTGGCTTTTGATTTTAGTCTCACTGATGATGATTATTCTATTCATATCTATTTTTGGAATTGAAAAAACGTTGAAGTTATCTTAACTCATTTTTAAAGGGACGGAAGTCTACTAGAAAAGGAATTGCTCATTTTAATATGTTTGATTATAATAATTATGACAAATAATTATGACAATATGTGATATCTCCACTGATCTTCCAAACAGATGTATAAACTTGCTGTTTTATTATCTCAGTTTTGTAAATGAGGAGAGAAGGGCACAAAGAATTTAAAGACACAAACAACATCTCACAGCTATTAAGTGGTAGAAAAGCTTTGAATCAATCTTTCCCTCCAGAGTCTGAGCATTTGAATCACTGTACTCACTCCTATATATGATAAATGTGCTAAGAGGTACTTAGTATTTCTGATGACAATTATTTTATTTTTGTCATATTTTTTCATTTATAGATTTTTTAATTAAACATATATTCAAGAACACTTTGAAGGTGAAAAGTCTAGGCCCTTGCCAATGGTAGAGCATTGGCCCGGCATGTGGAAGTCCTGGGTTCGATTCTGCTTCTCTATCCTTCTTCCTCTCCTTTCTTCTGTCTCTCTATTCCCCTCCTGCAGCCCAAGCTCCATTGGAGCAAAATTGGCCTGGGCGCTGAGGATAGCAACATGGCCTCCACCTCAGGCTCTAGAATGGCTCCGATAGCAGCAGAGCAACACCTGAGAGAGGCTGACCATCACCCCCTAGTGGGCATGCCGGGTAGATCCCGGTCCAGCGCATGCAGGAGTCTGTCTGTCATGCCCCTGCTTCTCATTTTGAAAAAATACACACACAAAAAAAGGAAATAATTTTAAGTTCAGAATATGAGAATATACAATTACTTTGTGTATATTATTTTACTTTCATTAACTTATATCATGTCTTGAATAGTTTTTGAATTATAGTTTCAGAGCACCTTCCATTTAAAGTCCCTTGGGCAGGTATTTTAGATTTTAGGCAAAGTATCTCATTTTCCAATTTTATTCCACAATCATGTCGTACTCTGAATTTCTTTTATAATATATTTTTTAAAATAACCTAAAGCAGAGAACACGGAAAGAGCCTACAGGTGCTAGAAATAGCATTCAAGCTGAAGACTTAAATTTTATTTTTTATTTTTTACATCTTGAGCTAAGTTAGAGGATGAGAACTTAATTGCTTGGCTATCTAAAGAGAACTTAGATTAAATGTAGGCATTTCTAAGATAACTCTCTTGTTCTAAATGTGATAATATTATGTATTTTAAACCAGTTGTTATTTTTTATTCATAAAAAAGACATTGTGTCTATTATAAAGCTATAGAGATAACCAAAAAACCTGATGAGAAAAAGGAAGAGCATATCAAATGTGAAAAAGCTAACCTGGAAATGACACGTGCAGGACCACATTAAACGCAAGTCTTTTCCAATTGCTGGTTGATAATGGAGAGAAATAAGATCACACAGAATGTAAAATGTTTAATAGCTTCTTTTCTTATACATCTATTGTCATTTAGTAGTTGTTATCCATTAACTACCTTTTGTATTACAACATTGTAAATTATACCTGTTATCATTGTGATTGCCATTAATTGTTTAAAATATTTTATATATAAATCAAGGTCCGTAAGATTTGTATATAAACTGTCTATGGCCAAGTTATGTGATGAATAGGAAAAATGTATGTCTAATCAAAATGTTTATGTTTAAAAAAATGTATTATCTATTGTTAACCTAAATATAAAAGGCAAAGCATTTATTTGAGATCCAAAAGAATAGCTATTTGGGAAGTACTGACATATTCAGTCAGAAACCCAAATAGGATTCAGATTAGGAGGAAGAGGCAAGGGATATTTATGAAAAAGGAAAGGAGAACAATTAGGCAAATCGAAGGAAAGAATTTCTATAGATGTAGATAAGATTAGGTGACACGAATGCTAAACCAATACTTCAAACTTTCTGTCCCATGTGCATATCTGCTTTCTTGTTATTTTTGTAAAAAGTTGTTTCAGATACAATGTTGCTTCTGGACCAGTCCACAGGTTATTTTACCCAGTCTGAAAATGTGTGCCAGAGAGGATCAGTCCCTTCAGAGGCATGGAAGCACTTTTATGTTATGAATGCTTTATAAGTAATCATGCTCTTTTGTTTGAGTTGGATAGTAATCATTACTCAAGTGTTTGTATGTTACATAGGAAGAGCTACCAGACCGCTCCACATAGAAAATGTTCTTTGTTCTTGTGACCTGGGTCTGCTTGAAAGAAGTTGGTTGAACAGTAGTCTAGGCAGGCAGAGCAATCAAGCTTTTTAGTATTTGAGGACCTAAAATGAGTGCGAAGACCTGGAGAGGGGATGGAGGATTAAAAACCGGTTGAGTCTTTGGGTGGAATTATGGTAGATATCTGGTCCCTCTTAGATCCTATTTTTAGGAAATATGCTAGAAACAAGGTTTCTGGAGTTAAAAATCAAGGAAATCTGGGTTTTTAAATTTTATTTTATTTACTGATTTTAGAGAGAGAAGAGAGAGAAAGAAAGGATGGAAGAGGAACAAAAAGCATCAACTCCCTTATGTGTCTTGATCAGGCAACCTTAGGGTTTCAAACCTATGACCACAGCATTCCAGGTCAACACTTTCTCCAATGCACCACCACAGAAATTTTTGAGAGTTCAGTTTTAAACATTTTTGCTCTTTTTTTTTTTGTATTTTTCTGAAGTTGGAAACAGAGAGGCATTTTAGCGACAGAGACAGAGACAGAGAGGGGGACAGAGAGGGACAGACAGGAAGGGAAAGAGATGAGAAACATTCACACTTTGTTGCAGCACCTTAGTTGTTCATTGATTGCTTTCCCATATGTGAATTGACCCCTTGCTCAAGCCTGTGACCTTTGGCTCAACCCAATGACCTATGAGTTAAAGCCAGCAAGCATGGGGTCATGTCTATGATCCTACGCATAAGCCAGCGACCCCGCGCTCAAGCTGGTGAACATGCTCTCAAGCTGATGAGTTCACACTCAAGCTGGTTACCTCAGGGTTTTAAACCAGGGCCCTCTGCGTTCCAGGCTGACTCTCCATTCACCGAGCCACCACCTGGTCAGGGAGTTTTAAACATACTGAATGTGACATTCATCTAGGACATCCAAGTGAAGATATAAAGACCATCTTGGCCCTCTCTTGTTGGCTCAGCAGTAGAATGTCAGCCTGGCGTGTGAAAGTGTCCAGTTCTATTCCAGGTCAGGGCACGCAGGAGAAGCGACCATCTGCTTCTCCACTCCTCCCCCTTCCCCTTCTTTCTCTCTCTCCTCTTCCCTTCACAGTCATGGCTCAAATATTTCAAGTAAGCTGGCCCCAGATGCTAAGGATGGTTCCATGGTCTCATCTCAGGTGCTAAAATAACTCGGTTACGGAGCAGTGGAGTAACTCCCCCGATGGGCAGAGCATGGTGCCATAGAGGGCTTGCCAGGTGGATCCTGGTTGGGGTGCATGTGGGAGTCTGTCTCTCTGCCTCTCTAAATACCACTTTTAAAAAAAGAAAGAAAATAAGAAAGCAAAACTATCTCATCAAAAGAGAGTGATTGTGTTTTGGATCTAGACTTGGCCGTCATCAGGTTAACTAGCAGTATATCAGCAAGCTTAGTACAATTACAAGTAGACACAATCCAACCTATACAGCCTGATCTGTAAGCTCGGTGATAGCCAGAGCTCAATCCATTCAATCATTCCTTGCATGGAAGTTTAGGTAACAACAATACATAAGCAGTTAACCGAAAGAATTCACAAGTCTTTAAAGAGAGAACTCAGAAGATGCCATGAATCATAAATTCTATCTTAAAACTTTAATAAATGTAAAAATACAGCACAGCAGGAAAAAGAAACGAAGGCAGAGATATCCACAGACTTTCCTGTGCAGCTGTCAGGGCTCTCGGTCGCAGAGGATGACTTTGTTTTCAGATCATTACACACAAAGATGTGTGCAAGGTACCCTGGTCTCAGAGGAACCAAAGCATAAATTGACTGAGAACTTGTCTTCCGCCGATAAGCTTTCACTTTTAAAGCTGGATCTTGCTCTCTGGAACCATCTGTCTCTACTCCCTGACCCTTCTCTCTCCACATTATCTCAGCTCTCCTTCCCTGAGCAGTCTTTGCTCCCCTACAGGGAATATTTGAGATTTCTGAAATCTTCAAGAGTGTATATTCCCTCAGAATACCTTGATCTCCCTGAAGTCCTTAGCTAATTCTCACGCAGTTCACTCTTTGGGGGTGCATAAGCTGGTACTCACACTCAATATGGAGCCCCTGATAAATTGTCTCCCCTTCTCTTCTACCCAGCTTTACTGTTTGATTGCAGATCCGTTCATCATATTCAGGATAGGGCTCGAATCTTTCTGCAAGTGAGTTCAGGTTTCTTATTTCTGAATTCCGTGCCTTGTAGGACCCATCCTGTCCTCATCGCTATACCTGCTCCACTGATTTTAAAACCCTCTGCTTCTGGTAGCTTCTGGGTGATCTGCTGCTCCCCATACCTGTTTTCTGGGTTGGGGGTAGATTTCCTGTCACAGAACTCTAAAATGTCATCCAAGTCTATTTGTTTTAAATTTACTATCCTGGTTGTTTTATCTGGTATTTGGTAGGAGAATGGAAAAGGTTGAAACCCTACCTTATGCCATTCTCCTGCTAGGATTTGAAACATCAAGTGAGTCAATTTTGGTAATATATATTGCCTTAGGCAGTCACATATTACATCAAAGTGTTCAAATTTATCTGATAAAATTGTGCATCATTAAAGGGATTTTTAAATCCATATCATATGATTTCAAAAGGACTTTATTTTTATTTATATAAATTAGACCCTGGACAAATTACATTTTTAATGACTGTCCAATTTTGATCCAAAGTAATCCTCTCTGAATGCATATATAGTGGTGGGAATTGATTTCTTTATGTAAGCACCTAAGTGTACTCACTTGCAGGTCCTTGTACATATAAATGACAGTGAAACAAGTTTAGGTAATCACACTCCAAATTAGTATTCTATAAAAGTAATTTCATATCACTTTTTCTATTGAATAATAATTTTTTTGTGTGTCTGTGTGACAGAGACAGAGAGAGGAACAGATAGGGACAGACAGACAGGAAGGGAGAGAGATGAGAAGCATTAATTCTTCGTTGCAGCATCTTAGTTGCTCATTGATTGCTTTCTCATATGTGCCTTGACCAGGGTGTGGGGGGTCTACATCAGAGTAAGTGATCCCTTGCTCAAGCCAGCAACCTTGGGCTCAAGCTGGAGAGCCTTAATCAAACCAGATGAACCTGTGCTCAAGTTGGTGACCTCGGGGTTTTGAACCTGGGTCCTCTGCATCCCAGTCCGACGCTCTATCCACTGCGCCACCGCCTGGTGAGGCTCAAATATTCTTTAGTAAAAAGAGCTATAAAGTAAACTATACTAAACTAAACTTGCTTCTGTCGAGTGGTGAAAACGTACTCTGGTTTTGCTACTGGGCTGACATCATTTAAGTAGATATTAAAGGCACAAGTGTACTTAGAACAATCTATCGTTTTCTCTTTTGTTCACCACCCCACGCCAGGTTTCCTCTATCACTGTTTAGCGACTCTTTTTTTCCATGCTTTGGTCCCAAAAAGATAAAACAAAAGAAATGCTCCTGGCAAATAAATACGTTTCCTCTCTGAATACCAGCCTCTCCCTCATCAATTTGAACAGGCAGATGAGAATGCGTGGCACGCAGTATACCCTTAAAGAAAATAAATAATATAGCGCTTTTCTTCATGACAAAAACTGGTTTTAAAATATTGGTTGAGATCTCATTTTTTATTTGCTGGTATTCACACTCAATTTTGTTTAGTTTGGTTTTAATTTCAATCTATTGCTGATACTTTGTAAACCACCATAATTATCTTACTATTTATTGGTCGTTTTTTCCTGGCTGTTAATGTCATTTCACTCATCCACACAGTAAAACCAAGCCAAAGACTCAAAGGAATGCCTCTGAAAATTATAAGAGCACTCTCTCCTACTCTGGTTTCTTTCACCGGTAAATTCTAGCCACCCTGATTTGCGCAAACTCCAATGTCTTTCTTCCCAAATCAGCAGTCAGCAGGCACTGTCTGTTTCTCCCTCCTGGACTGTGTCACAGAAACTGCCTCCTTACAGTGAGCGAGTACCACCCAGGGCTCACCTAGTTTATTCCCCTCTCTCAGAGATCACAGTTTGGCTCTGCCTGTTAAGCAATGTCTAGAAAATATTGTCTCATACATATTCGCTGACTATCTGGTTTTTTAATTACAGTTTCCCTTCAAGATTATTTGTATTTGTTTCATGTGTACAGCAGGGTGGTTAGAGGATCACATTGATTTTCTAGGTTGTTAATGAAGGAGGATGAATTTGGTTTCCATAGTCCATTTCAGGGAATAGTAGCAGATGGCCTTCTTCAACACTAGAAGCAATTTTTCTACGGATATAGAATTCTAGCTGTAGTTTTGTTTGTTCTGTTTTGTCGAGTGTTTCTGTCCTCCCGCACTTTAAAGTTGGTATTCAATTGTCTCTGTTATTTCTAATAATCAACTATCATTCATTTCACCCCTCTAGGCAATATATCATCTCACCAAAATTTCATTTATTTATTTTTTTAATCAATCTTCCTTTCCCTCTGTCTTCTGATTATTTTTATCTACCAATCTTCAATTTCATGATGTTTTCTTACTTTGTGTCCAATTTGTACTAACACAATTAATGAATATTTTAATCCAGTTATTTAATTTTCTTAGTTTTGGGATATTTATATAGTTATGGTTATTTTTTAGATTTTTCTACATATCTCAAATGTCCTTATGTTCACTTATTATACTTTTTATTTTCTATAGACTCTTTCACATTTTTATCATAGTTGTTTTTAAATCCTTGGCTCCCAATTCAAACATCTTGATCATTTGTGAATCTATTTCTATTGAATGATTTTCTCTAGATTCTGGGTCAAAAGTTCTATGATTTCCTCATGTTTCATAATTTCTGCTTACATAATGTATATTTAGCTTTTGTACTCATAGAAACTAAGGACTCTTGTTATTGTTCTCTGAGGGGTGTTGACTGTTTCTTATCAGGCAGCCTAATCAATCCTAGAAGGACTGGTTTTAATTTTTTTATTTTGTATTTGCCCTTTGGTGAGGGCGTAGCCCTTAGTCTGAGAATATGCTCTTACATCTAAGGTATGGTTCTTATGAGACACCAGTGGAAATCCAAAGGTTTTTTACTAATTCCTTTCCAAATCCAAACTGTATCTCTTTCCTGGCAGCCTAATTCTTCATGGAGAATTTGTAGCCTTTTTGCTCCTGCACTTCTGTGAGCTATTTGTGCTCTAATGCTAACTAATAACCCGTTTGGGTGGGTCTCAGTCAAGGGTTTGTGCAGAGATTGTAAAATATTTTGAGGAATTTCTTGGACAACAGAGTCTCTCCTTCCCCAATTACCCACCACTCTGGCATACCCAGATGCCAAATTCTGACCTCTTAATCCAATAAAACTATTAGTTTCTGCCAGATCTCCTTCTCCCATGAACTCTGCAGGAGAAAAGCCAGATAAAATGTGGTTGACCCAGTCTGGCTGTGTTCCTATAAAGATCATATCTCTTCCCGTTTCTGTCTCCAGGTCTTTGTTCTTTATTAGCTTCAAACTTGTTTTTCTTATTCTGTATATATTTTATTTTAAAATTGTTAGCAGAAGAGTACAATACAGAATTCAAGAAATCAAATTCAGTGTTTCTCTTTTAAATTAAACATTTTTATTGAATCTTTGGAATAGAATTTTTCTTTTTTTCCAGTGTGTTTGATCTATTGTACTGTATATTCTACAATTCTCTAAGTGCTAATTCAATTTGGCCACTAGAATTAGTGTTCTTTCTTTTTCTTTGTGACCCTTGAATAAACTCCTGTGGAAATGGTACCAAGAAATGGGGGTACAGGTAATCTTCTTCATCGTCTGTGCATGTACTCCCCCAAAAGAATAACTTCAGTCCAAAAATCATCTTACCTTTCAGATGTTATGTTTGGAGTACAAAAGCTATTTACTGAACCTGTATAGATTAGTCTAGAGATCACTTATATTAGCATATTTTAGAATCCTAAACAGTTTCAAATTACATTTTTTCTATTACATTAAAATATCACCTTTAGAATATATACATATATATTCATCTTTGAAAGAAGGACAAAAAATTGTGCTCTGTAATTTTTATCAATGGAAACCTCATGTCATAATTCAAATACTTTGAAATTTTTATATGCAGATTACCAGGTTAAACCTTTTACTGTGAATAACAATCGCTTTCAGATATCCAACTTAGTTGTTCAAACCACAGGGCTGAAAAGACAAAATTTTCTTTCAAATGAGAGTTCTATTGAAAAGCAGATATTAATTTTGTCATATGTTAAAAATGTATTTCTTAGAGTTAAAAGCAATCCTACTTTGGTTCTGGTGCTCAGCAAGATAGAGACTTAATACTTGTTTCTAAAAATCAGTATGGAAGAAAGTAAATATTCCAGGAACTACAAAGAAAACAAAAGCAAAAACCAAACAAACAACAACAAAACCCTCGTGAAACCCATAAAGGGAAAGCCTTTTTGAACCAGCATGTGTAGCAGAGAGATAAGTGGCTGCAGTCTGAGCCACGAGAGTCAAAGGCAACAGTGAGAGAATGTCTGCTTCTACGTATTCCTCCCATCGCCTTTAGACAACCTTTATTTTCTTGCTCTAATTGTGATAACATTTTCCAGAAGTTAATATCAAGGTAGCACAAAATTTTGTGGCAAAGAGTTTTAAAAAACTGGTGTAGACTAATTAATACCAGTCATTCACTTTCTACCAGTCTCCCAAATTCTAAGGCTGTGAACTACAATCTAATTAATTTAACTGCCTGAACTCTATTATTTCACTCTACATTTTTCAAGAACAGTCCCTGACCTAAGCTTCTATCTAAAGATTCAAAAACAAGCAGACAATCAAAAGAATGGCAAAATGAAATGAGGCCAGGTTGAAAAATAAAAAGGTAGCAGAAATTAATGAACTAAAAGCTAAATGTATAGTAGACAAAATTGACAGACACAAAAGTTGTTCTAAAAAGTTTAATAGGGCCCTGGCCGGTTGGCTCAGTGGTAGAGTGTTGGCCCAGTGTGTGGATGTCCCAGATTTGATTCCTGGCCAGGGCACACAGGAGAAGCACTCATCTGCTTCTCCATCCTTCTCTCCTCCTTTCTCTCTATCTCTCTCTTCCCCAAGATCCATTGGAACAATGTTGGCCTGGGTGCTGAGGATGGCACCATGGCCTTCACCTCAGGTGCCAGAATGGCTACAGTTGCAATGGAGCAATGCCCCAGATGGGCAGAGCATCGCTCCCTAGTGGGAATGCTGGGTGAATCCCAGTCAGGCACATGCAAAGTCTGTCTCTCTGCCACCCTGCTTCTCACTTCAGAAAAATACAAAAAAAAAAAAAAGTTTAATAGAAAGTATAAACCCTAACAGAATGATATAGAAATTCAGAAAAAAATGCTAGGCAGCAGGAATTTTAAAAAAAGGAGGTATAATTAAATATCTTACAAATATTAAAAATACGAGAATGTTATTAGTAACTTTATGCCAACATATATGATAATTTAGATGAAATAGATAAATTTCTCAAAATGCAAAATAATAGGAGTTACAGAAAAAGAAATACAATTTTTGGTACTGCTTTTTATGTCTATCAGAAGTTGGTTTTGAAAAAAAAATAAAAGATTTCACTGTCACTTATTTCCTGATAAATCAGAAAAGATACTATCAATGTCTACAATATCAGAAAATACTCAGACATTGTTTCTGATTAAAAAAAAACCTTGAAAATTTCTTTAAATTCTATATATGAAGAAAATAAATGCCAAACTGAAGACAGATAAAACAATTAACTTATATAAAAATAATTATAACCTGATCAGGTGGTGGTGCAGTGAATAGGATATCAAACTGGGACACAGAGGACCCAGGTTGGAGATCCCGAGGTCGCTGGCTTGAGCACAGGCTCATCTGGCTTGAGCACAGGGTTGCTGGCTTGAGCAAAGAGTCACTCTCTCTGCTGTAGTCCCCCAGTCAAGGCACATATGAGAAACCAGTCAACGAACAACTAAGGAGCTGCAACAAAGAATTGATGTTTCTCATCTCTCTCTGTTCCTGTCTGTCTGTTCCTATTTGTTCCTCTCTGTCACACACACACACACACACACACACACACACAATCATCAAGATTTTAAATCAAAATTATATTTCACTACAACACAACCTATTTATAAGAAAACAATATCATATTTTATTTCTTCCCCATTGTTGGAGAATGCCAAATATTACAAAGATATTCTTTAATATGGTCCAGTTTTATTTTCTAACATATCATTCTATATGTTATAATTTTATCAATTATTACATACTCCTAAATGTACAAATTGGGATTCATTATCTTAGGTACATATTATGTCTTTGCCAATCCTCTTCTAGCTATCTGGAATTTCCTGTTCTCTCTTTCTTGACATCCCTCTTTCCCTTCTTGAGCACCTTATGAACTTCAAAAGTAATCAAGAGAATCATCTTGTGTTAAATGAAGTGAGATAAACAAGCTCTAGAGACCTGATGCATAAAACTGAACTTACAGTAAACAATGTTTTTGGTAAGTGGGTATCTATATCATGTTAATATTTGTATCACAATAAAATTTTTTGAAAATTAAAAAATAAGGTACATCCATGATTAGGTCAAACCTGCCTGGCTAATGTCCCTTTTGATTAAAGTTGACTGATTAGGGGCCTTAATTATATTTGCAAAATCCCTTCATTTTATTCCATATCACCTAACATAATTATGGGACTGAAACTTTATCTATTTGTGTCAATACTGAAGAGGAGGAAATTACTCAGGATATGGACTCCAGAAGGAAGGAATCTCGGGGCCATTTAATAATTTTGTGGGACACAAATGTTTAACAATGTATTTATTCATGTAAATATTGCAAAATATTGAAAGTCCAAGAAAATTATTAAAAATACATTAGAATTAGAGGATTTGGAAGATGTAAATATAAGATAAATACACAATTATCTAAGATGAAGCAAAAAGCAATGGGAAATGGGAAAAGAAATTGTACTCCACATAATATAGTAATAAAAATGATAAAATGTTTAGCATTATCTTTAATAAGAAAGGCTTAGGATTTATTTTTTAAGTGTAAAATTCCATTGAATACTTAAAATATGACAAATAAATAGAAAGACATTCCATAGACATTGGCCATAGAGAAAAATTTATGAGTTTGACCCCAAAGGCAAAATAAATGAATGGGAATATATCAAACTAAAAAGCTTCTGCATAGCAAAAGAAACTGACAACAAAACAAATAGGGAGCCAATTACACGGGAGATGATATTTTCAAACAATATCTCTGATTAGAGGTTAATATAAAAAATATATAATTTACAAAGCTCAGAAATAAACAAGTAAATAATCCAATTAAAAATAGGGAGAGAACCTAAAGACACCCAAGAGGACATACAAATGTCCAACAGATATAGAAAAGATGCTTATCTTCACTACCTATTCAAGAAATGCAAATCAAAACTACACTGAGATATCACCTCACACCTGTTAGATTGGCATTATCAACACGACAAGTAATAACAAGTGCTGGAGAGGCTGTGGAGAAAAAGGAACTCTCATTCACTGCTAGTGAGAATACAAATTAGTACAAACATTATGGAAGAAAGTACAGTGGCTTCTCAAAAAAAAACAACTAAGAATAGAATTACCATACAACAGCAATCCCACGACTGGGTATCTATACCCAAAACTCGAAAATTTTGGTATATAAAGATGCATGCACCCCCATGTTCATCACAGCATTATCCACAGTGGCCAAAACATGGAAACAACCAAGGTGTCCCTTGATAGAGGATTGGATAAAGATGTGGTACATATATACAATGGAATACTACTCAGCCATAAGAAATGATGACATAGTGCCATTTACAACAACATGGATGGACCTTGACAACATTATACTGAGTGAAATAAGTAAATCAGAAAAAGCTAAGAACTGTATGATTTCACATAAAGGTGGCATATAAAACTGAGACTCATGGACATAGATAAAAGTGAAGTGGTGCCCTGGCCGGTCGGCTCAGTGGTAGAACGTCGGCCTGGTGTGAGGAAGTCCCGGGTTTGATTCCCAGACAGGGCACACAGGAGAAGCGCCCATCTGCTTCTCCACCCCTCCCCCTCTCCTTCCTCTCTGTCTCTCTCTTCCCCTCCCGCAACCAAAGGCTCCATTGGAGCAAAGATGGCCCGGGTGCTGGGGATGGCTCCTTGACCTCTGCCCCAGGCGCTAGAGTGGCTCTGGTCGCAACAGAGCGACACCCTGAAGGGGCAGAGCATTGCCCCTGGTGGGCAGAGCATCGCCCCCTGGTGGGCGTGCCGGGTGGATCCCAGTCGGGCGCATGCGGGAGTCTGTCTCTCCCCGTTTCCAGCTTCAGAAAATAAATAAATAAATAAATAAATAAATAAATAAATAAATAAATAAATGTGAAGTGGTTACTCAGGGGAGGGGGGTAATGGGGGTGGTCAAGTGGAAGGGTGTAAAGAGACAAATATAAGGTGACAGAAAATTATTTGACTTTGGGTGATGGGTATATAACATAATCAACAGTTCAAACACTATAGAAATGTTTACCTGAAACTGATATACTCTTATTGATCAATGTTATCTGTTAAATCTTCTAAATAAAAAATTTAAAAAGATAATATTATTCAGAAGTTTATTTGAAAGAATAAATGCACAGAAATAGACAAGAACAAAGAGTGACAGCATAGTCAAAGGGAAACTTTTTTTTTTGTATTTTTCTGAAGTTAGAAGTGGGGAGGCAGTCAGACAGACTCCCGCATGTGCCTGCATGCCCACCAATCTCTGCCCATCTGGGGTGTTGCTCCATTGCACCTGGAGACATTCTAGCACCTGAGGTGGAGGCCATGGAGCCATCCTCAGAGCCCGGGCCAACTTTGCTCCAATGGAGCCTTAGCTGCCAGAGGGAGAGAGAGATAGAGAGGAAGGAGAGGGTGAAGGGTGGAGAAGCAGATGAGTGCCTCTCCTGTGTGCCCTAACTGGAAATAGATCCCGGGACTTCCACACAGTGGGCCAATGCTATCACTGAGCCAACCAGCCAGAGCAAGTGAAATCTATTTTTTATATGTACCAATCAATCAGTGGTATGGAAGAAATACTTTATTAATTATCCCCTATATATAAGAATCAATTTATGAGAGAAACAGGAATTCAAATCACAGAGAAATGGATGAATTATTTAATAAATCATGATAATTTTTCTGGTTGTCCTAAGTGGTGCAAAATAAAAGTGGGCACTTTTTTTATACTATACCATAGAAATTTCATATCAACCGCATAACTAAATATAAAACTATAAAAATTTAAATAAAATCTAAAGGACTGCTTGTATAATTTAGAAAGCCAGAATAAAAACCTATAAATCTTTTAGAAAAATATATTATAAACAAAGGGAAAGAAAATGATATACTGTGAAACATATTTATAATGAAGATGACAAAGTACTAAAATCTGTTTCTACCAAAGCCTTTGCATCAAAAAAATTTAAAGCACATAACAGAAAATTGTACCAAGTATGTGACTAACCAGACTGTAAAAGATTATATCAGAGTGCCTATATATTTTTATATTTGAAGTACTATCAAGATCACTATGAGTAAAGAAATTTAAACTAAAGTAATACTAAATGTGATTGTTCTTGATACAGGAAAAGTTTAAGAAACTCCAATTGCTAATGGGTTTTGGAGACAAAAGTACTTTTTATATGTTGCAAAATGGTAATGTGAATATGCTTTATGCTTCCTGAAAAGAAATCTGGCAAAGTCTATTAAAATAAAATAGAAAAGGTATATATCCTTCAATCCAGTCATTTAATTTTTAGACTTCGTCTCATTGAAATAAAAACACAAGTATATAAGTTCACAGGCTAATGCATACTTATTGCAGCATTGTTCACTCTAGCAACTAAAAGCCGGCCACTTGTGAATGTACTTCAGTAGGGAAGTAAGTATATAAATTCTGGTACCTCCACACCATGAAATATAATGTAATGCTAACACAATAGATTAAACTAAATTAGTTGGGTAGAATAAATGCATTGTTGAATAAAAAACAAGATGCCTAAAATTATATAAAAACCTTTTAAAGAAAAAAAAAATTTAAATGTCTACATTAAAGTCAGAGTTAGCTTGCTAGTCAAATCCAGGGAGAGAGTTTCCATAGGCTTTGGAGTTCGGCTTAAGTTTAGGTAAACCACCACGCTGAACTACCAGGCTAATGTATCTCAACTTTTTTTATTTTTTAATTCAGTGAGAGGAGTGGAGGCAGAGACAGAGTGTCACATGTGCTTTGACTGGGATCCACCTAGCAAGCCCACTAGGGGGCGATGCTCTGCCCATCGGTGGTGTTCCTCTGTTACTCAGCAACTGAGCAACAGTTGAGGCAGAGGCCATGGAGCCATTTTCATCACCTGGGGCCAACTAGTTTGATCAGCCATGGATGCAGAAGGAGAAGAGAGAGAGAGAGAGAGAGAGTGATCACGAGAAGCGAGAGGAGATGGGTAGAGAAGCAGATGGGAACTTCTCCTATGTGCTCTGACTGGGAATCAAACCCAGGACTTCACAAGCTGGGCCAACGCTCTACACCGAGCCACCTGGCCAGGGCCTGTACCACAAACTTATCTAGCACAAAAGTTACTAGGGCCCTTAACCATCAATGTAAAAAGTTTACTTTGAACTAGTTGTTTTTAAAACTATATATAAATTTTACTCTAATCATTAATAATATATTCACTAATTGCAATGCTCATACAATACAATAACATTCAAATAAATACTCATCATTTTTATGTTAATACTGGGGTCTTTATCATGTCTTACTATCTTCATTATTCCAACCTAAGTTTTTCCAATACATTAATTAGTATTTATTTAGTTTTCTATCAAAGTACAAAAAGTGACACATGCCTCGTAGATTGTTCTGTGTTCAACTTGTGCTAATAAACTTGACAGATGCTTCTAGTAGTGTTGTGTGTGAGTAGAACAGGAGCCAAGGGAGAAAACAAAGTACAAACTAACCAGTATCAAATTTTTCCTTTTTAAAGATTAGAATAAAATTATAAATTAACTAGTCTTCCCTTAGTGTCTATAGGGGACTGTTTTCAAGACCTCCATGGATATCAAAATCTGTATATTCTCAAGTCTCTTACATAAAACAGTGTAGCATTTGTATAAAGCCTATATTTGCACATAGGCAAAAGCAGAGTACACCCACACATCACTTCATTCATGTGGATTCAGCAATTGTGCTTGTGTGTAGCAAATCTGCTTTTTATTTTAAAACTTTCTAGGATTTTTTTCCAAATTTTTTTGATTTACAGCTGGTTATATCCACAGATATGAAACCCATGAATACTGAGGGCTGACTGTCTAATATTTGGTCTGCAGAAAGAGTGACAGTTTAATTTATGATCTAAATATAAATATTTCTGAGCGTATAAGACTAGTTTATAAGGCAATTTAAAATGTATAGTTAAAAAATGTAATTTATATTGCCCCAAATTGGTTTTTATTATGTTGTAGGCCTATAAAATAATTATATCAAATATTAATTTATCAATTTTTTGTTATTAAAAATAATAACAAAAGAAGAAAAATTAATTTGGTACTTACATACCTTAATCATTTTTAGCTACATCTGTCTTTAATATTATGTCATTTGTATTTTTTCTGAAGATAAGTTACCGTTAAATTTTTTATTAAAATGTCTATAATCTTAAACATGAATGTTGTTTAAAATTTTTTAAGTTCCTTAAACCTTACTTCTATTCAGAGTATCTCTCTTCGAACAGAAATTTTTACAAGAGAACAATAGTCACACATGGCGTCTCTATTTATGATTACTCTGTATGCTGCACCAAATTTAAATTCTACAAAACTGTGGGTTTCCTCAATGCTATACTATTCTAGCACAAATTTACAGTTTAAAATAGGAACTCAACAAAATATTACTAGAATTCAAAATATTCCAAAGCATAATAAAATAGCAGATGTAATTTTGTTATCATCATCTCAGTTTTCCTTCATTAATTTCATTCATCAGTAAACCTAATCTACCTCTGTGTATAAAACGGCTTTTCAGTAGTCTCCAACTTCACTCTGCATTTAGACTATTAAAAGTTAGTCTGTCCACAGTTAGAGTAAATAAAATTACCACAGCAGAACTCTCTTTTTTAAAAAAATTAAGGTATAATTGACATACATTATGATAGTTTTAGACCAACAACATAGTGATTCAATATTTGTATATATTGCAAATGACCACCGGAGTAAGTGTAGTTAGTATTGTCACCATACTAGTTACAATTTTTTTTCTTGTGATTAGAACTTTTTAAAATCTCTTTTAGCAACTTGCAAATAAGCAATACATTATATTAACTATAGTCGCCATGCTGTATATGTTATATCCCATGACTTACTTATAACAGGAAGTTTGCCTCTTTTGATGCCCTTCACACATTTTGTCCAATGCCACCTCTGGCAACTACAAATCTGTTTGCTGTACCTATGAGCTTATTTTTTATTTATTTGCTTTTTAGATTCTACATACAAATGAGATCATCTGGATTTGTCTTTATCATATTTCCCTAACCATAATGTCCTCAAGGTCCATCCATGCTGTCACAGTAGCAAGATTTCATTTTTTTTTTTTTTTTGAGACTTGTTTGGAGGTTCTAGCAGGGGAGCGCAGCTACTCATATACCCTTGACCAAAGAACGGTCCTCTTCTCTATTGGGGAAAGTCATCCTCTTCGACCCAGTACACAGCTTCAGGAGGGACGCACATGGAGCAGTGAGGGAGGAAGGGGACACCCGCCTAGTCAGCCAGATCAGCTGGATTAACACTGGCGATCGATTGGGTGACAGATGTTGCAGCCAGATTGCCCTCACATCCTCATTTTTTTAATGGCTAAATTATATTCCATTGTATTTGTAAGTACTTCATTATCCACTCATCAATCAATAACAACCTAGGTTGTTTCCATATCTTGGCTATTGTAAGTAATATTGCAATAAAAATGGGCATGAGTATGTCTTTTCGAGATAATCTTTTTGTTTTCTTGGAAAAGAAATACATAGAAATGGAATTGCTGGATCACATAATGGTTCTATTTTAATTTGTTTGAGAAACCACCATACTATTTTACATAGTAGCTGTACCAATTTGCATTTCCACTAACAGTGCATGTGGTTTCCTTTCCACCACGTCCTCACCAACACATTATATCTACAGTATTTGGGGGGGGGGGAGTAATAGCCATTCTAACAGGTGTGGGGTAATTTTAATTTTTTAATTTATATTTCCTTGATAATTAGTGATTTTGAGCATCTCCTACTTTACCTGTTAACTATGTGTTGTTTTCTTTGCAAAAACAAACAAACAATGTCTACCAGTTCTTCTGCCCTTTTAAAAATTAATTTGGGATATTTTTTTAATAATTTTATTTTTTTAACGGGGCAACATCAATAAATCGGGATACATATATTCAAAGATAACAAGTCCAGGTTATCTTGTCATTCAATTATGTTGCATACCCATCACCCAAAGTCAGATTGTCCTCTGTCACCTTCTATCTAGTTTTCTTTGTGCCCCTCCCCCTCCCCCTTTCCCTCTCCCTCTCCCTCTCCCCCCTCCTTCCGTAACCACCACCCTCTTATCAATGTCTCTTAGTTTCACTTTTATGTCCCACCTACATATGGAATAATGCAGTTTCTGGTTTTTTCTGATTTACTTATTTTACTTTGTATAATGTTATCAAGATCCCACCATTTTCCTGTAAATGATCCGATGTCATCATTTCTTATGGCTGAGTAGTATTCTATTGTGTATATGTGCCACATCTTCTTTATGCAGTCATCTATTGACGGGCTTTTTGGTTGTTCCCATGTCCTGGCCACTGTGAACAATGCTGCAATGAACATGGGGCTGCATGTGTCTTTACGTATCAATGTTTCTGAGTTTTGGGGGTATATACCCAGTAGAGGGATTGCTGGGTCATAAGGTAGTTCTATTTTCAGTTTTTTGAGGAACCACCATACTTTCTTCCATAATGGTTGTACTACTTTATATTCCCACCAACAGTGTATGAGGGTTCCTTTTTCTCCACAGCCTCTCCAACATTTGCTATTACCTGTCTTGTTAATAATAGCTAATCTAACAGGTGTGAGGTGGTATCTCATTGCAGTTTTGATTTGCATTTCTCTAATAACTAATGAAGCTGAGCATCTTTTCATATATCTGTTGGCCATTTGTATTTCTTTCTGGGAGAAGTGTCTGTTCATGTCCTCTTCCCATTTCTTTATTGGATTGTTTGTTTGTTGTTGAGTTTTATGAGTTCTTTGTATATTTTGGATATTAGGCCCTTATCGGAGCTGTTGTTTGAAAATAGCATTTCCCATTTAGTTGGCTGTCTGTTTATTTTGTTATCAGTTTCTCTTGCTGAGCAAAAACTTCTTAGTCTGATATAGTCCCATTCATTAATTTTTGCCTTCACTTCTCTTGCCTTTGGAGTCAAATTCATAAAATGCTCTTTATAACCCAGGTCCATGAGTTTGGTACCTATGTCTTCTTCTATGTACTTTATTGTTTCAGGTCTTATGTTTAGATCTTTGATTCATTTTGAGTTAATTTTAGTACAGGGGGACAAACTGTAGTCCAGTTTCATTCTTTGGCATGTGGCTTTCCAGTTTTCTCAGCACCATTTGTTGAAGAGGCTTTCTTTTCTCCATTGTGTGTTGTTGGCCCCTTTATCAAAAATTATTTGACTATTTATATGTGGTTTTATTTCTGGACTTTCTATTCTGTTCCATTGGTCTGAGTGTCTATTTTTCGGCCCAATACCATGCTGTTTTGATTGTCGTGGCCCTATAATATAGTTTGAAGTCAGGTATTGTAATGCCCCCAGCTTCATTCTTTTTCTTTAGGATTGCTTTGGCTATTTGGGGTTTTTTATAGTTCCATATAAATCTGATGATGTTTTGCTCCATTTCTTTAAAAAACATCATTGGAATTTTGATGGGAATTGAATTAAATTTGTATATTGCTTAGGGTAATATGGCCATCTTGATTATATTTATTCTTCCTAACCAAGAACAAGGAATATTCTTCCATCTCATTATATCTTTTTTGATTTCCCTTAACAATGGTTTATAGTTTTCATTATATAAGTACTTTACATTCTTTGTTCTGTTTATTCCTAGGTACTTTATTTTTTTTGTTGCAATCGTGAAGGGGATTATTCTTTTGAATTTGTTCTCAAATGTTTCATTGTTGGCATATAGAAATGCTATTGACTTCTGTATGTTAATTTTGTATCCTGCAACCTTACTATATAGGCTTATTGTTTCTAGTAGTCTTTTTGTGGATTCTTTGGGGTTTTCGATGTATAGGATCATATCATCTGCAAAAAGTGATAGCTTTACTTCTTCTTTTCTGATATGGATGCCTTTTATTTCTTTGTCTTGTCTGATTGCTCTGGCTAGAACCTCTAGTACCGCATTAAATAAGAGTGGAGAGAGTGGACACCCCTGTCTTGTTCCTGATTTAAGGGGGAAAGCCTTCAGTTTAGTGCCATTTAATATGATGTTAGCTGATGGTTTATCATATATGGCCTTTATCATGTTGAGATATTTTCCTTCTCTACCCATTTTGTTGAGAGTCTTAAACATAAAATTGTGTTGTATTTTATCGAAAGCCTTTTCTGCATTTATTGATAAGATCATGTGGTATTTGTTCTTTGTTTTGTTGATATGATGTATTACATTAACCATTTTACGTATGTTGAACCATCCTTGAGAATCTGGGATGAATCCCACTTGATCATGATGTATTATTTTCTTAATATGTTGTATTCAATTTGCTAGTATTTTGTTTAGTATTTTAGCATCTGCATTCATTAGAGATATTGGTCTGTAGTTTTTTTTTTTTGTGCCATCCTTGTCTGGTTTTGGTAAGAGGGTTATGTTGGCCTCATAAAATGTGTTTGGAAGCATTGCTTCTTTTTCCATTTTTTGGAAGACTTTCTGTAGAATAAGGACCAAGTGTTCTTTGAATGTTTGATAAAATTCGCTGGTATAGCCATCAGGGCCTGGACTTTTATTTTTGGGGAGGTTTTTAATGGTTTTTTCTATTTCTTCTCTACTAATAGGTCTGTTTAGGCTTTCTGCTTCTTCTTGACTCAGTCTAGGAAGGTTGTATTGTTCTAGGAATTTATCCATTTCTTCTAGGTTGTTGAATTTAGTGGCATAAAGTTTTTCATAGTATTCTACAATAATTCTTTGTATATCTATGGTGTTCGTGGTGATTTCTCCTCTTTCATTTTGGATTTTGTTTATATGAGTTCTTTCTCTTTTTTCCTTGGTAAGTCTTGCCAAGGGTTTGTCAATTTTGTTGATCTTTTCAAAGAACCAGCTCCTTGTTCTATTATTTTTTTCTATACTTTTTCTGTTCTCTATTTCATTTATTTCTGCTCTGATTTTTATTATCTCTTTTCTTCAGCTGCTTTTGGGTTGTTGTTGTTCTTCTTTTTCTTGTGCCTTAAGGTGTGAAGTTAAGTGGTTCACTTGGGCTTTCTCTTGTTTGTTCATATATACCTGAAGATATATGAACTTTCCTCTTATCACTGCTTTTGCTGCATCCCATAGATTCTGATATGTCATATTGTCATTTTCATTTGTCTGTATATATCTTTTGATCTCTGCACTTATTTCTTCTTTGAACCATTCATTTTTTAAAAGTATGTTGTTTAGTTTCCACATTTTTGTGGGATTTTTTTCCTCTTTTTTGCAGTTGAATTCTAGTTTCAAGGCTTTATGATCAGAAAATATGCTTGGTACAACTTCGATTTTTCTGAATTTGCTGATGTTGTTTTTGTGGCCCAAAATATGGTCAATTCTTGAGAATGATCCATGTACACTGGAGAAAAATGTATACTCAGTCACTTTGGGATGAAATGTCCTGTTGATGTCTATCATATCCAGGTGCTCTAGTGTTTTGTTTAAGGCCACTATATCTTTGTTGATTCTCTGTTTGGATGACCGATCTAGAGCTGTCAGCGGGGTATTGAGTTCTCCAAGTATGATTGTATTTTTGTCAGTTTTTGTTTTAAGATCAATAAGTAGCTGTCTTATATATTTTGGTGCTCCTTGGTTTGGTGCATATATATTAAGAATTGTTATGTCTTCTTGATTCAGTGTCCCCTTAGCCATTATGAAATGGCCATTTTTGTCTCTGAGTACTTTTCCTGTCTTGTAGTCAGCATTATCCGATATGAGTATTGCTACGCCTGCTTTTTTTTGGATGTTATTTGCTTGGAGTATTGTTTCCCAGTCTTTCACTTTAAATTTGTTTTTATCCTTGTTACTTAGATGAGTTTCCTGTAGGCAGCATACAGTTGGATTTTCTTTTTTAATCCATTCTGCTACTCTGTGCCTTTTTATTGGTGAGTTTAATCCATTTACATATCGTGTAATTATTGACACTTATGAGTTCCCTATTGCCATTTTATATATTGGTTTCTGTTAGTTTTGTGTCTTGTTTGATCTTTCTCTTTTGTTTTTCTATCTTTTGTTTTTATTTGGTTGTATTCCATACATCTTTCCTCTGTTGCTATCTTTTTTATCTCATGTGTTTCTGTGGTGGTTTTTTCAATGGTGGTTACCTTTAAGTAATGAAAAGGGTTCTTACCCTGTTCATTGTAGTGCACTCTTTTGTGAGTACTTTTGCACTCCATCGTCCTTTGCTACTGTTAATCTCCATCCTCTCCCCCCTTTCTTTTTGTTGTCACGGTTTAAATTTGGTTTTATTGTGTTCTTCTTGGAGCTTTTACTTGTGGCTTTGTTTTTTTTTTTGTTGTTGTTCTTTGTATCTGATTGCAGAACCCCCTTTAGTAATTCTTGGAGTGGGGGTTTTCTGATGATAAATTTCCTCATATTTTCTGTATCTGTGAATGTTTTTATTTCTCTTTCATATTTGAAGGATAGCTTTGATGGGTATAGTATTTGTGGCTGAAAGTTCCTCTCTTTCAGGACTTTAAATATTGGGGTCCACTCTCTTCTAGCTTGTAGAGTTTCTACTGAGAAATCTGATGATAATCTAATGGGCCTTCCTTTATATGTTGTATTCTTCTTTTCCCTGGCTGCCTTGAGAATTTTTTCTTTGTCATTGGTTTGTGCCAATTTCATTATGATGTGCCTTGGAGTAGGTTAGTTGGGGTTAAGAAAACTCGAAGTTCTGTTTGCTTCTTGGATTTGAGGCTTTAGTTCTTTCCACAGGCTTGGGAAGTTCTCATCTATTATTTGTTTGAGTATGTTCTCCATTCCATTTTCTCTCTCTTCTCCCTCTGATATACCTATTATTCTTATGTTATTCTTTCTGATGGAGTGAGATAATTCCTGTAGGGCTATCTCATTTTTTAAAATTTTTGAGTCTCTTTCTTCTTCTCTCTGTTGTGCCTCAAGTTGCTTGTCTTCTATTTCACTTATCCTCTCTTCTATCTGGCTTGTTCTATTAGCTAAGCTTGTTACCTCGTTTTTCAGCTCGTGAATTGAGTTTTTCATCTCTGTTTGATTTGTTTTTATAGTTTCAGTTTCCTTAAAAATATATTCTTTGTGTTCATTGAGTTGTTTTCTGAGCTCCCTAAATTGCCTTTCTGTGTTGTCTTGTATATCTCTGAGTATTTTTAGGATTTCTATCTTAAATTCTCTGTCATTTAGCTCCAAGGTTTCCAATATATTAAATTTTTTCTCCATTGATTTTTCCTCATCTAGCTGTGTTACCTCTCTTTCTTTTGTTTCCATGATATTCGATTTTCTCTTCCTTAATGGCATCTGAGGGTGGTTTTGTTGATAGTATTAATGAGATTTAATAAAGAATAAAAAGATAAAAAAATAAAAATCGAAAGGAGTTGTTTTTTTAATTAATAATGAAATAAATAAAAATAAAATAAAAATTTTAAAAAAGGAAATTATTCCCCCCCCTTTTTCCTCTCCTCTCCTCTCCCTTCTTTCTTGAGAAAATCTTGTGGTGAACTGTGAATTATATTGTACTAAATAGAACAAACAATGCCTGTAATGGAGGGCCTGAATTGGGGAGAGGTAATAATAAGGGGGCAAAAAAAAATTTAATAAAGGGGGTATGGACCCACAAAAAGCAAATAAGGAAAAAATTTGGGTCAAGAATAAAATGATTTGCTTTAGGTGTTGGTTGACTAAGAGTTATGATGAGAGGAATAAGAGGGAAATAGAAAAAGGGGGGGGCAAATTAAAAAATTACTATTGTATTTAGTGGAACAAGAACTAGATAAAATGGAGAGCCAGGGATGAGAGCACTGCTAGTGAGTTAAAAGGTGAAGTATAAACCCCCCCAAATGCCACAGACATAAGTTTGAGTCCCAGATAAGATAATTTGTTCGTTATTGAGGTTTGAATGAGTAAAGACATAAAGGAGAAAGGAAGAAACTAATATAGAGGGAGAAAAGAAAGAGAGAGAGAAAAAAGAGGGAACCACTAAAAGAAGACAAAAGAAAAAAGAGGAGAGAGAGAGAGAGGGAGAGTTAAGGGTTTTGGAGTGCAACCCTCATAGAGAGAAAGGAAGAGGAAAGAAAAGATAATGGGAGATGTAACACTTATGGGTAGTGTAGTTCAAGTAGAGGAGAGAGTAAGACTGGCAGAGTGTTAAATGACCAAATTGGAGGAGGAAAAAAAAATCAAGAATGAAGGTAAGAGAAACAAACGAACAAATATAATAAAATGGGATAGGTTATAAAGTCTGCAGATTATTCTTGATTTTGAGAGGTTATCTTCTTGCTTTTTCTTTTCTCTCTCTTCCTGGTCAGTGACTCTGTACCCTGGTTTTTGCCCCTTTGGCACGCTCAGGTAGAGGTTTGCAGTTGATAAGTCTCTATGGCGATGTCATGTATTGTGCTTTAGTCTCGTTGGCAGTCGAGGCTCATTAGCATTTATAGGCTCTGACAGTGAGAGAGTCCGTGTTCCTGGAGCCTTTCTCCTAGTCTTTCCTTCCTCAATTAGTGGCCTGATAATCCAGCTATGTGGTTGCTGATGCCTCTGCCTGGATAGTAAGAGGCTCAAAGAGCTGGCAACTCCTCACTCTATTCCCACTCAGCACAGGGCTCTGGGTAAGGCTCAGTCAGTCAGAGCTGCTAGCATAATCAGGCGGGACTTCCACCCACTCAAAGACCTCTGGCTCTGCCACTCTCTCCGGTAACATGGGCGGGCGCCCACTCCCAGGGCACTTGGAGGAATCTCTCGCTCACTATCTGTGCACAGACCAGGATATCAGGCCAGCCGCCTCACCCTCTGAGTGAAACCCCCACCCACACAGAAAAGTTCCAGCGTTGGAATTAGTTCTCGTTCCCTCCCCATATGCGGCTTTTTCAGGGTGCTGGGGCAGCCCGGACATTCCGCTTTTGGCCCACACAAAGGCCTAGACTCTGCCTCTCTGTGGGATAACAAAGGCACCCACTCCCGGGGCTTTGAAAGGAATCTCTTGCCCACTATCTGCGCGCGCCGATCAGGGGATCGGGAAAATGGCTTCCCCGCTTGTCTTTCTTTGTCTGGATTTGGCGCGAGTGTTAGCTTGTATTGCCCGGGTTGCCACAGGAACAGTTTTTTCTTGGCTTGGATCTCCGTGCCACAGCCTTGTTCGGCCGTTTGTGCCACGGCCTGGATCTATTCACCCCCTTTGCCCACCTTAGTTTCTATATTCTCAGTTCCCAGTGAAAGCAGCCCTATTTAGATTAGTGAGGAAGGCAGATTATTTCTTACTCCCTATTTCCTTAGGGGTTTGATTATATATTTAGCCAATTTTTCGCTTGACCATACCTTCGGGTGTATTGCAAAACATCTGGAGGCTCCAAGGATAGGTTTTTCTGTTTCTGGTTGAAGATCTTGTTGAGTTTTGGGGGAGATTTATCGGTATTGCTTCCTACCGCACCATTACTCTAATGTCATCTCCTCCTTGGATATTTTTGTTAGCATGAGTTGCTTATATATTTTGAATATGAACCCCTTATCAGGGGTTTGATTTGCAAATATTTTCTCCCATTCAGTTGGTTGAATTTTCATTTTACTGATTGTCAAATAAGTTTGTAAAGATGATATACGTTTGCTCACTTATAGTTTGCACTGGGTGTGGGGGACAGACTGTAAGCAGGCAGGGTCGTTATAGCCTAAGGCCTAGTTTTAAGCCTAAACTTTTCCCCACACCCTTTACTGTTGCATGATAGGGGGTGGTGCACTCTCATGAGGAATCTCTTTATGCCTCAGATACGTGACTTTGTATCAGAGACTTTTTTGTCTTTATATTGGATTAAAGGTTTTGATTTCTACACTATAAAATGGGGCAGAGGAGCCCACGCTAGAGGAGAGCAGAAAAAGGCCATGTGGAGAATAGGAGAAGCAGCCAAGTTGGCAGAGTGCTGAAGGAGAAGCCAGTTTGAGCAGAGTTTGTGCAGAGAGAAGGAGATGGGGAACAGAGGTGAATAAGGCTGGTGAGGTACAAACCTTTAATTCTAGGAAACTCAATGGAAAGGGAAGTGTTTTCCCACTGTGTGTATTTCTTGCCCACTGGATGCAACCTAGGATTAAAGCTAATGGCCTACCTGTTCTTGCTCCATTGTTTCATTACCATCTGTTCGAATCAAACGTGAACCTACACAGGCCAGGTGGCTATGATGGTGGCCGTGGCTACTGGCTTTACACTGATGGTTTATTTTTCTGTGCAGGCAATTTTTAGTTTGATGTAGTACCACTTGTTTATTTTTGCTTTTGTTGTTATAGTAAATAAAAATTTAGTAAGTAAAATTAACCACCATCAATTATTTAATAGAAAAAATCCATAGAAGGAAAAAAATATTAGTCAGGGCTATTCTCTAACTATTCTGACAATATTCAATTCACTGTTGGAAATTCTGTTCTAAGACTTTATTAATAAATTGGAGCCTATCTGGAGGTTAGTAATCATAGCACTGAAAGGGCACTAAAAACGTAGCACATTAGAAATGACAAAAAATCAACCCTGGCTGGTTGGCTCTGGTAGAGTGTGACTCGGCGTGTATAAGTTCCAGGGTCGATTCTTAGGGCATATATGAGAAGTAATCATCTGCTTCTCCTTCTTCTCTCCCCTTCTCCCTTCTCTTTTTCTATTTCCTTCCCACAGGCTTGGCTCAATTGATTCAAGCACATTGGCCCCCGGGAGCTGAGGATGACTCCATGGAACCTCTGCCTCGGGCACTAAAAATAGCTCATTTGCGAGCATGGCCCCAAATGGGCAGAGCATTGCCCTGAAGCAGGTTGCTGGTGTATCCAAGTTGGGGCACACATGAGCGTCTGTCTCTCTATCTCCCTGCCTCTCACTTAAATGAAAATAAAAAGATAGAAAACTAACAGAAATGACAAAAACTATTAGAGATATGATGTAGGGCATATATAATGGCTGCTTTTCAATTCTTAAAAGATTGTCACATGGTTTATAAATCTGTGTAACTCCAGAGGGAAGCACCAGGTAGTTAGAAATTATTCAAAAATACATTTGTGCTCAAAATAATAAGAAAATTTTATTAAAAAATTCACTTAAAATTTGAACAACTCTGTGAAAGGTAAGTTGTTTTCTGAGAAAATCTTTAAGGCCTTTGCAGACACTGTGAGACTAAGACTTTGTTACTTTGGAAGAATAGAATACTTTAATTTTGAAGTTAAAATAAACCTTTCAGCTTAGCTTAGCATGTATTTACCCTACTTTCTAGTCAAAGCTTCTCAGAATAACTTTTATAAATACTAATCTCTTTTGAAATATTGATCTATTTGTAAAAACAAGAAATATCTCAGGTGACTTATTCATTATTTTACACATCCCTCACTCTTTTGAAAGGGTATGGTATAATTACATGTTTTCAAAAGAGCTTTAGTATATATTTTTATAAAAGTGACAGGAAAGTCTTAAATAAAATAACCTGAATCCTGTAACATGCAGTTTAAACTATATTAAATTATATAGATGAACTTTTCTGGAGAAATCCCTCAGAGAAAATACCATCCTTAATATATCTATTGTAAGGCTAAATTTTTTCATTGAAAATGGTAATTGCCAAACTCCTCACAAAGCACAGAACATTGCCATAAATTTACACAGCCAGATATTTGAAGCATTTGACTTTAACAAAGTGTTTTAATTAAATCTGGAATGATGAAAAGATATGTGCATATTAATTAATATCACACATATATTCACAAACCTTGTAACTTAATATTAGATTAATAGTTGCTTTAGAGGTGAGTTTTCCCAAAATAACAGAAACAAATAAGCTTTCATTTTTCTGCTTTAGTCTTTTACTGGAGAAGTCATTCAAATAATAAGATAAAATAATTTTTAAGATCTTTCTGCTATCTGCATTAATTCTGAAATATCCCTTTAATGTGCATAAAGTAAAACTTCATATAATTTTTTTAAACCTAAGAAATAAGGTCAAGAGTGAACATCAATAGCTTCTAGGGGAAAATGGAGGGTTCAGCAAAACTTTAGAACAGGAAAAGTTGAGGGAGGGGTCCTTAGGGCCTCAACCTAATTTCATCTGACCAGAGGCAATTAGTCTGCAAGATGATATTGCTCTGACCTGCAGAATGCAGCCAACAAAGAAGTAGCTGGAGATTGGTTGTGCTTACCCCACTTCGTGTGGAAACTCTACCTCGGGAGTAACTGCTGTGAAGAGTGAGGAAGAACTGTTGGAAAGTTTTACTTTATATATTCTCATTTGACAACAATTAGGTACACATAGTTTTCTGATTCTAAAAATAATATATTTCACTAGAAAATTCTAATTATAGACTTAATTTATATAATAAATAACTACAGTCTAGGTTACCATCAGACCTATGATAGACACACACACACACACCCACACCCACACCCACCCACACACACACACACACACACTATGGTAGAATTCCTCTTAAGATTTAAGATATCTCTTTGTTTAGCAACTTATAATATGTATAATAATGCATGATAGCCATGGGTGAAAAACACCAAAAAACTCCCACAATAAATGCTAATATATACAGCACATAGTATGCATTAAGATTTTCTTATATAATAATAAAATAAAAGCATAAGAGAAGTAAAGATTAAAGGAGTTCACTGAGATTGAATTGGCCTCATTAACATGGCTGAAGTCAAGATACTGGAATGGGTTCCCTAAAAGCAGTAATGACCAATCAATTCTAAGAATGTGTCTGACCTAAACTCAACATTCAGTTTTGGCATTGTTGCTTAGAGATGCAACCCACTCTGCCCCTGCCTTGTCCCCTGTTGTTCAAATAAGTTTTTAAATATGATGTATATGTTTGCTCACTTAAAGTTTGCATTGGGTGTGGGGGACAGTCTGTAAGCAGGCTGGGTCGTTATAGCCTAAGGCTTAGTTTTAAGACTAAGCTTTTCCCCACACCCTTGACTGATTGCATGATGTGGGGTAGGGCACTCTCATGAGGAATCCCATTATGCCTCAGAGAATTGACTTTGTATCAGAGACTTCTTTGTTTGGATATTGGATTAAAGGTTTTAATTTCTACACTATAAAGTGGGGCAGACTGGGAGCTTGCTCTCTCTCTCAGTTCCTGAGATTAGCATTAGAGAGGAGAGCAGAGAAAGGCCACGTAGAGGAGGCCAGGAGAAGCAGCCAAGATGGAGATGGTGGAGTGCTGAAGGAGAAGCCAGTTTGTGCAGTGTTTGTGCAGAGAGAAGGAGATGGGGAACAGAGGTGAATAAGGCTAGTGAGCTAGAAACCTTTGATTCTAGGAAACTCGGTTAAGTCAGTAGCTTCGTGAGCACTGAATGAGTGGGTTTTGGAGCCCAATGTGTGTTTTTCCTTTCCTGCCGGGTGCAAGCTAGGATTAAAGGTAATGGCCCACCAGTTCTTGGCTCTGTTGTTTCATTACTGTCTGTTCGAATCTAATACGAACCTGCATGGGCCAGGTGGCTGTGATGGTGGCCGTGGCTACTGGCTTTACATCCCCCAAATTCATTAAAGTTATTTTCTCTCTAACAACCCATATTAACTTGAAGAAAGAAAAACATTGGGTAATTTGCAAAGAGTATATAATATAGATTCAAAGATAACAAGAAAATTAAGTACGCTGGCCCCAGATTATCTATGGGTATTGGGTAGAATGCTCGGTTTCCCACTATACATGTATTCCTTGAATCAAATAATCTGAGTACAGATAGTGCTGGGAATTAGAATACATTAAGTGGAATACTCTAGAGACTGAAACCTCTTTGATTACATTATATTTAATCAGATTCTCTCCATGGAAGCAAACCAAAAAAGCCCCCCAAAAACTAAAAACAAAAACCTATCATTTTCTTTAAAAATGAAACATAATCTACAAAAATACACTGTTATCACAACAGTAACAGCATCATGTACGTTAATGGAGAGCTGATTAGTTCTTCAGATGGAGGCTTTTATTTGCCTTTACAAACCCCAATTTTTCTAACACCTAAACAAACTGAAGAATTTGTCATAAGAAATGAACAGATTATACCAACGTAAAGAGATCAGACAATAGAACTACAAATTGTATGATTCCATTTATATAAAATGTCCAGAAGAGACAGAAATGAGTGGTTGCTTAGGGCTGCAAGTAGAAATGAGGATTAATTAATTGTGAATAGGCCTAAGGGATCTTACTGGGTTATAGGAATGCTCTACAACTGAATTGGGACAATGATTGCACAACTTGACAAATTTACTGAACTATTATTAATTGTGCACTTAAATATGGGTGAATTTTATTTTAAGCAATTTACATGTCAATAATGCCATTTTAGAAGTAGTCCTAGTTTTAAATTTTTCTTATTTCTAGCTCTTAGGTTCTCAGCAAGTGATCACTTTTATGAACAGAAGATTGTGAAGAATAGTGTAAAAGCCACTTGTAGTATTCATTACTCACAGTTAACCATAGTTAAAGTGTTAATACCTATTTCCCACTTTATCTAAATGATACAGATGTTTTTGTAAGACAGTACATTTGCATCTAACACATAGTAAAATTATTCTTTTTTATTTCATTTCTACTATAGTATAAACATTTTCATTTCTCACAAAATATACTTTTAAGATATTTTTAAATGATTGATTTTAAAGAAGGGAGGGGTGAAGAGGGACGATTGGGAAGCATCAACTCGTAGCTGTTTCTTGTATGTGCCTTAACTGGGCAAGCATGAGGTTTTGAAACTGTGACCTCAGCATTTCCAGGCTGACACTTTATCCACTATGTCACCACAGCTCAGGCTAAAGTAGGATTTTAAATTATTGCATAGTGTTCAATAAAGTTTATATAATTAACTACCTTTCCTTAATACAGGCCACTGATAAAGTTCATAATACTATAATTTTATACTAAATACTACTGTGTAATTTGCTACACATTTGTCTCTAATTATTTCTTTGATCCCTTAAAATGGATATCATGTATTTAAGAGCATGTGGCAGAGACCATGCCAAGGCTACCACATCAGCCTCAGAAGCTAAACATTCCAGATGGCTTAGCCACAAGATAGGGAAGGAGTATATGACCCACAGGTTATGGGCCAAATTGTATCTTCCCCAACCATATGCTGAATAATCTCTGACCTCAGTGTGTCTGTATTCGAAGACTGGGTCTTTTTGTTTTAATGTTTTTTTTTATTTTATTTATTCATTCATTTTAGAGAGGCAAGAGGGTGAGAGAAAGTGAGGAAGAGAGAGAGAGAGAAAGAAGGGGGAAGGAGCAGGAAGCATCAAGTCCCATGTGTGCCTTGACCAGGCAAGCCCAGGGTTCCGAACTGGTAACCTCAGCTTCCAGGTCAATGCTTTATCCACTGTGCCACCACAGGTCAGGCTGAAGACTGGATCTTGAAGGAAATAATTAAATGAAAATGAGGTCATATGGGTGGGTCCTAACCTAATATGACTGATGTCCTAATAAGAAGAGGAGAATAAGACAAGACCAGGTGAAGACAACAGAGAGAAACTGAAATCTACAAGCCAAAAAGCAAAGCCTTAAAAGAAATCAGCCCTGTCAACACCTTGACCTTGGACTTTTAGCTTTCAGAATTGTGAGAAAAATATATATTTGTAGTTTAAGCCAACCAGTATGTGGTACTTTGTTAAGGCAGCCCTAGGAAACTAATATACAGCCTAGACCAGTGGTCGGCAAACTCATTAGTCAACAGAGCCAAATATCAACAGTACAACTATTGAAATTTCTTTTGAGAGCCAAATATTTTAAACTTAAACTGTATACGTAGGTACATTTCTTACTGATGTGGTATTTTGTGGAAGAGCTCAAGGGGCCAAAGAGTGCATGTGGCTCACGAGCCACAGTTTGCCGATCAGGGACCTAGACCATAAAGTGAAAAAAAATTTATTTTTCATTCTATTAAGCTTCTGACATTTGTCTGTTATAACAACTGCTCAATGCAATACACAACAATTTTCTGACCAATAAAGTTAAATATACTTTTCTGTCGCACAGTTTTATTTAGAATGAAACATGACTGTATCCTTAGGTCATTTGTGTTGTCTTTTAGCTTTATTAGATTTCTTTATATATTAATGTTATAAATCTGTTGTAATTATGTACTCTGCAAACATACATTTTTTTCTTACTTTTATTTGTCTTGATACTGTTCATGGTAGCTTGTTTTCTCATGCAGAATTTTAAAATAAATTTTAAAAATTGACTATCATCACCTGACCAGGCATTGGCACAGTGGGTAGAGCATTGGACTGGGATGTGGAGGACCCAGGTTTAAAATCTGAAGGTCACCAGCTTGATCACAGGCTCCCCAGGCTTGAGTGTGGGCTCACCAGCTTGAGCACGGGGTAGCTGGTTTGAGCATGGTATCATAGACATGACCCCATGGTCGCTGACTTGAGCCCAAAGGTCACTGGCTTGAATCCCAGAGTTGCTGGCTTGAGCCCAAGGCCTCAGGCTTGAGCAAGGGGTCACTTGCTCTGCTGTAGCTCCCTGGTCTAGGCACATAAGAGAAAACCATCAATGAACAACTAAGGCAATGGTTCTCAAAGTGTGCACCAGGGCGCACTGGTGTGCCCTAGAAGATTTCTAGGTGCATCCTATGGTATTCCAGAGAAATATGTACCTGTTTGGGATCAAAAAACTAACAGGGTTTTTGGAGTTTACAATTTTGGGAAACAGAAGTGTGAGGTATTGGCTGTAAGTTGACAGTCTGCCTGAACCCCACCTCACTTGCCTGATTATTTTGCAAAAGGCTGTTAAGCTATGGTGCTGGATTGTTTACACTACCCCCCATGTTCTCTGTAAAGACTGGAGGCAAGTTTCTTCTCTCCTTTGTTTGGTGTAAAGTTAAGATGACATGCATGGTGGGGGTTTTCTGCACTCAATACAATTAAGAGTAAAAAGAAAGGAATTCTTCAATGTATTGATGAGGAAATGAGAGTTTGCCTTTCAAATATATGCTCAAAGATTGAAGAAATCACTAGGACACATCAGGCTCATGTTTCTCATAAACATAAGAATGAAAAAACTTAACATATTCACACCAGGACCTGCCGAATTTACTAAATCTTACTAAGAATGTATATATATATATAAAAAGATAACTTTTTTGTTGTTTTTTTATTTTTTAACCCCTGTTTTTTACAAATTCTAAAAAGCAGAACTCAAAAAATGTAACCTAAAAATGTTTTTTAATGTCAGAATAAATTTAATTTTGTTGTATTTATTTTGTTTAATTACCATAAAAGCATGCTTGGACTTTATATATATTTTTAAATATTTGACTTAATTATTATAACATTTCTCAGAAATTTGTATATAGTACACCTACAATTATTTGTAGGATTTTAAATGTGCCCGACTTCTAAAAGTTTGAGAACCACTGAACTAAGATGATTAAGGAGCTGCAACAAAGAATTGATGCTTCTCATCTCTCTCCCTTTCTGTCTGTCTGTCCCTATCTGTCCCTCTCTCGGTTTCTTTCTCTATCACACACACACACACACACACACAAATTGACTATATTCAGTTTTGTTGATTTTTCCTTTATTGTTTCTTTCATTTTTTTTAATAAAAAATGTTTTTTTGTACACTAAAATCAAATAAAGATATATATGTAATTATATTTTGTTTCATTCCTGTATTTCTTCTGTAACATACTTTATCATTTGTAAGATAAGTCTGTCTTTTAGTTTTTATTCTCCATTATTTTTCTGGATTCACTATTTAACAAGTTACCCCAGAAGAATATGCTGAATGATTCCACTAGAAATATTTTTCCATAATATACAAAATCATATCTGAATTTTCTGTTCTGTCATACTGTAACCATGCTTATTGACATTAAAACAATCCTGTTCTTTCTTATACATTTATAAAATTGTTTTTAATTTTTACTTTGTTTTCCCATTAGACAAACTTAAAATGTTTACTGATTATTATGCATTATAATTCAAAATTAGTGGAATAATTTTGTCAAGTAGAAAAATACCTTTAGGATGCTGATTGTAATTGCTTTTCTAGGTCACTCAGCCACTTGGAGAATAAAAAAACAAACATTATACTATTTGTTTTTCCAACAGAAACACGCCATTTAAATCTTCATTCTACTCAGACAAATATGAATTGTTTGCTTTTATTCTTATAGGCTTTGCTTAGGAATTCTCATCTGCTTTAAATCTAGATTTTTATAAGTAATGTTTTTAAATGGCAAGTTATTTAATATTTTTAAATAGCTATATTAAATATAGTTTAATTTATTTCTTTGATATGGAATTAGTTTTTCTATTTAACAGTTAAAAATTTTACTGTTTGTTTTCCTAAGCAAGTAATCTAATCATTTAAAATAAATGATAGTTATGCTGGCATAAAGTTATTTGTAATAGTCTCATCATTTTTCATCTTGTCTACATGAGTTTTTATATTCACCGTATATGCTGGTCAGAGATATGTTGTACAGTGGCAGGTATTCTACAATCCAGAGTCAACCTGATTCAGAGTTCTCTATCTGATTCCGACCTGGTCCCTTAGTAAGGATGGTTGCTACCTTCATTGTTCCAAATCTTGCTCCCTCTTCGCTTATCAAGTTCAAGTCTGCTTACAGGCACAGGCTCTATAATTAAAAAACTAAAACCGGTTTGTTTTTTTCTTCTTCCACCTACTGATTCTATTATCTACTTGATACATTTAACCTTGGTTTCAGACCCTGCCAGAATTGAGACTTGAAAGAAAGATAGAGTAGGTAAAGGGAAGTTCACTTTCTTGACTAGCAAGTTTGCAGAGTTTTAATGTTGAGATTCCCTGGAACTGGTAAGATTTCAAACAGAATTTTCTCTTTTTTAAATTAATTATTGTTACTTATGTAAATATATATTTAACTATGTATAATATTTACAGCTTACAGATTTTCCAACCCAATTTATACATTTAAATCTGCAAACATGTGAAGAAGTTGGCATTTTAGCATATAATACTTAAAATGTTTCAAAACAACTTTACCTCAAAAATATTTTACACCAATCTTCCAAAGTGCTATTTTTACAAGCTCATATTGTACCACAACAACCTAGTCAGAATATCAAACCTCCAGGCATGGAGTAATCAATAATCACATGGAGAAAAACACTTTTATTCATTCGCAGATTGTACTAAAAATATTGAGTCCTTGAAACCCTTCAACAAAGCTTCGTTTGCCCTTTAAAACTGAGACAACAAATCCTGCAGATCTCCCTCATCATTGCTATCGACATTCCCCTCTTCCTTTTTTATTTTTATTTTTTGCAGTTCTTTTATAGTCTTCAAGAGTTGTTTGAGGGCCT
The DNA here is from genome assembly GCF_036850765.1 of Saccopteryx bilineata. Lineage (NCBI taxonomy): Eukaryota > Metazoa > Chordata > Mammalia > Chiroptera > Emballonuridae > Saccopteryx > Saccopteryx bilineata. Next base: position 170,040,235 of record NC_089490.1, on the reverse strand, counting down.
GACCAGATGGTGGTGCAGTGGATAGAGCGTTGGACTGGGATGCAGAGGACCCAGGTTTGAAACCCTGAGGTCGCAGGCTTGAGCACGGGCTCACCAGCTTGAGTGGGGAGTTGCTGGCTTGTGTATAGGATCATAGGTATGACCCCATGCTCACTGGCATGAGGCCAAGGTTCCTGGCTTGAGCAGTCACTTGCTCTGCTGTACTTCTCCTCCCCCCACACCCTGTCAAGGCACATATAAGAAAGCAATGAATGAACAACTAAGGTGCTGCAACAAAGAACTGATGCTTCTCATCTCTCTCCCTGTCTGCCCTATCTGTTCCTCTCTCTCTCTCTCTCTCTCTCTCTCTCTCTCTCTGTCAAAAGAAAAAAAAAAGAGTTGTTTAACGAAATCTCTCTCCTAGTACTGGAGATTCTCTCACTGCACCTCTCTTAACCTATGCAAATTCATTCTTTTTTCAAATAACTTATTTTATTTTCAACCCACAGTGATGTCATAGAATTCCATCATTTATTTGATTATGTCCTGTACAGAAATAAATTCATACATACATAGGCAACTGATTTGTGACAAATTAGCAAGATCATTATTGGGGAAAATTCTCTTCAAAAAATCGTGCTGGGACAACTAGACAGCCACATTGAGATGAATTAAATGTGTCTCTTACCTCACACTTTATTCAAATATTAACTCAAAATGAGTCAAAGATCTAAAGGAAAGAGCAGAAACTATAGACCCAAGGAAATCACAGTGAAAAATCTTCCTGAACTTGGCTATAGCAAATGATTCTTAGTAATGACACCTAAAGCATAAGCAATAGCAACCAAAATTTGATAAATTGACTTCATCAAAATAAAACCCTCTGTGCTTCAAGTAACACCAAAAAAAAAAAAAAAAGTTAAAAGGCATCTCTAAGAATGGAAGAAAAATATTTGCAGATCAGATATCTTATAAGGGACTTGAATATAGAATATATAAAGAACTGTTGAAACTATAACCAAGAAAAATAACCATATTTTAAAATAGGCAAAAGATATGAATAAACATTTCTCCAGAGAAGATATATATCTTGTCAATAAGCATGTAAAAAATACCCAATATTAGTCATAAGAAAAATAAAGATCAAAACCAGAGGCCCAAAGGACTGTGGCACAAGCCTTTATTTACTAGGCTCTGCAGGTGGAGTGCTTTGTGATTCCTGGCTAAGGTTGTATTGGTCTATTCAAATTAAAAAAATAAAATAAAAAGGAGCTGAGTTTGTAAGGGTCTTAACTAAGGGATGAACAAGGCAAAGCCTTAGGTGATGGGAGACAGTACACATCTCAAGAGTCCTTGGCGGGGAGACATTGTAGGATATTACACTTGTGGCTCTGCAGGCTATTATCAAGGGCATGTGCTCAAAGGAGAGGTTAGTGTCACTTCATGGCCCCTGCAGGCCATGTGGCCACAGAAAATAGATCTCAAGGCAGTAATATTATGGAGTGGTTCAAGTAAGCTCTCAATACCCAGCAATTCTATTCCTAGATTTATATACTAGGTAAGTGAAAATACATGTCTACATTGAAAGTTACACAGAAATGTTTACAGCAGCATGATTCCTAATAGCTAAAAAGTAGAAGCAACCTAAATAAATATGCATCAACAGATGAATGGATGATATTACACTTGTGGCTCTGTAGGCTATTATCAAGGGCACGTGCACTTTCTACACTCTTAAAACTATGTAATTTTAACAACATAAATATACCTATATACCACAAAATTCTGTGATACAGCAAAAAATCCACAGTACAAAATTAGATATATACAATCTAAAAATCCTTGGTACAGTGAGACCCCAAAAAGTGAACTCAATATGGCAAGTGATGACTGTATATCTATACAGTGGAATATTATTTGACCATAAAAAGAATGAATTACCAATACATGCTAGAACATAGGTAAACTTTAAGACTATATTATGCAAAGTGGAAGAAGCCAGTCACCAAAATATCATATTTTATATGATACTATTTGCATAAAATTGCAGAATAGGGAAATCTATAGAGACAGGAAGTAGTTTAGTGGTTACTTAAAGCTGAGGGTAATGATAGCTACAAGATAGTATGGGATTTCTTTTTGAGATGATAAAAATGTTCTAAAAGTGACTGTGGTGATGTTTGCATATATTAAAAACCACTGAATTGTACAATTTAAATGGATGGCTCTATGGTATGTGAACATTATCATAACAAAACAAAAAAAGAAAGTCTCTGTGAACAGTGCAGTTTCTGCTTTATTTGAAGCAAGTAAGATAGAGGGCAATCACAGATTCATCACAGATTAAAAGAAATGTTTGTCAGACAGTTTGGATGAAAGGAGTGAAAGAACAAATACATTCAAATTCATACTAGGCTTGCACATGTGTTGTTTGAGAATCATATATCAAGGTCTGCTATATCAAAGCCCGTATGCATCATTCCAGCAGAAATAAAGTAAGTGCTTGATCAAAATTAGAACAGAAAAAAATTAAAAGTAAAAACCTGGTAAGCATAGAGGAGATGTGTGGGATAAAGAGAAGAGTTATGAAACAATTTTAAATTAGATTATTTACAAATGATCCTTGAGAATCATTTAAAATGAAGTCTCAGAGAGAGAGATAATCTTTCATTTTGATGTTTTCTCTATACAATGTTTAACAAATACCTATTTTTGATTTATCCAAATGATTCATTTATTCTACTTTAATTACTAACTGCTTGCTTTTCTAAATAGAAGCTAATGATTTTGATGGCTCATCAGGTACAATGATACTTAGCACTTGCCTTAGGTGTGATGTTTTCAACAGAACTAGAAATTACATTAAAAATGAGTCTAAAATAAAATAATTGATGGAGTCAGATCCTCGACCCTCTCCACATGAATTTCAGTGAAGGAGATCTGTGCTGTGCCCGTATATACACTCACAAAAGCTAAACAAAGTAGTCATGCGCTTGCTCAGTAAACACTGCTTCCTGTTTACCACTCTTCTTTTTCTGCAAATCACTGGCAATGTAGAGTGATGAGCCATCTGCATACTGAAAAGAACTATTGTGATGGATTTATAAAAAATTGAGGATAAATAGAATGGCATTTTCTTATGCTATTATATGGGCATTGCCGATTTTAGGATCCTATTGATTTATATTCTGTATAGACAACGAGTGTAGAAAGAGATAAAACAGAACCATTTATTAAAGTGCAGGGAACTTACTGGTATGCTGCTGTTTTCTGTTGTCCCCTGTTGCTATGGTAACGATATCTACTGTGCAAAAAGGAGTTGGGTCATTGTAACTACCCACTGTTTCTATGTCTTTGGAAGGGGACACAATGCTGCTAAATTGGAAGCATCATAGACAGACTAAAATTGAAAAGTTTTGGAAGAGAATCTTAATGTGAGTTTAGAGTAGAGGGTTCTGTTTTTAATATAAACCCAATAAAAAAGAATATAAGCATGTGAAGCATAATTATTTAAGTATAATTAGTAAGACAAGCTAGGAAAGGAAAATGAAAAGTTATAGATTTATGTTATCCATTTCTGTAACTTTTTGATGCAATCTTCATTACTATAATAAAAAATAATAAGTTGCTTTGACCATAGGAATAAAACTGACAATGAAGTCAAAGTATTGACTTTGTAGAATGCATGCTATAGCTGTATTTTATGGCTGACCATCTGCTTAATAAAATTACAGTGCAGAACAATAAGTTGTAGAGGGGAAATTCCTATTTGCTTCAAACACTCCAACAGAAAAATATATATAACCAAGAGCTGTACATTGCTTCTAGAATACTATATTATCTTCTCAATTTTCAATAGTAATCCAATTTCGGTTACTTTCAGCTCAGTGGACTTTTGAATAAATGAGAAAGAGTATGAAGCTTAGCTCTCAATGAAATACTTTCCTATTGCTTTTAAGATATTTCTATCTTCCCATATTGAAGGCACTTGAGAGTCCCAAATATATTTTCATGTACCTCATGCTCAAATAAATGAGCTAGAAAACTGAGTCAGAAAGGGGAATGTCACTGAGTAGTCTGTTTCATATTATTTTGGGTGTGACCGTGGAGTTACTGCAACCCTGATTAAATGTCAACCTTTGTCTACCTCCGTCTTCACCTGCCCAGCTGAATGTGACTTGACAAATACATAATGGCACTGATTAGTCCCACTTTAAATTCATGACCATGAATATAAACTGAGCTTTAATGTTGTCCAGAAATCATGCTATACTTCCTTCTTTACACCATTATTTCACACCATTTCTTCTGCCCTTAAATTTCCAGCAGTTCTTCCCATCATTATTGTCAGCTGATGAATATGTTTTCTCCTTTACTCTATGATATAAGCAGTGAAAAGAGAACTACCACAGATACTACTTACCACCACATTGATCCACATGCCATCAACCTGTGCCATAAATTCTGCCTTTCATGGATCATGTAAAGGCAATTCCTCTATTTGTGCCTTATTTATTTTCTCCTTCATAACGATTCTATTCCAGCAATCCCTTCATTTAATTCCTTCATTATTAATTGTCTCTGTTTACTGTATTTTTTTCCAAATAGGTGCAACCATACTATAAATGCTATCATTAAATATTCTCATCTTCAAACTTCTTAAAAGAAATGTTTACACTTTCTGTCCCTAACCACTCTCATTCCATTTTCTTAAATATCCTTTTTAACCCAACTCTCTTACCACTCCATTGTAACCATGTTAGTATTATACATGATTTGATTGTAAAATCCATTGGTTAAGTTTCAGTCCTAGCCTTCATTGGTCCACGAGCAGGAAAGAACAATTGACCATTGCGTACTTCTAGAAATATTTTCCTCACTTTGTTTTCAAGGCAACATACTCTGGTCTTCCGTTACTTATTGGCTATTCAATCTAAGTCTTATTTGCTACATCGACCTTTTACCTAACTTTTCATGTAAGCCTCCCAAATCTCAGTATTTGGTCTTTTTCTCTGTTTACACTCACTCTTGTTGATGTCACTTGGTTCCAAGCCTGTACATACCACATGCATGAAGACTATATGTAAATATGTGTCTCCAGCCCAGGATTTTCTTCTAAACTTTAGACTCATGTATACAACTCCCTTTATCTCAAAGTCAAAATAGTCATTAATTTACTTCTGATGTCATTCTCTAACGCTGTTCATCTTTTAGCATTTTCCAATGAAATGATCACAATGCCATCCTTCTGCTTCCTTGTGGTAAAAGCTAAGATTTTATTTTATAAGTTTATCATTTCTTATTTTCCTTGGGATCTTAATTATCATGCAATAGCTCTACTTTTCATAATATAGGTTATTGCCTTGAAGTGTATTTTTTCAGATATTAATATAGCTGTCTGACACTGAAGGTATATTAATAATAAAGTCAGTTTTTATTGTTGTGGAAAAAAATCTTGAATTAGGCTTTATTTCTTGGTATGAAATTATAACTTGAAAATTTCTGGTTGTTCTCCCTTTCAGTTGTTCTATTGTTTTCTGGCTTTTGTATTTTCTGATTAGAATTCAGCTGTTTTTTTTTTTTGTTGTTGTTCTTTATAAAATGTCTTTTCTGGCCATATTTAATATTTCTTTGTTATTATTAATTTCTAGTAATTTGATTAAGATATACCTTTGTGTGTATATGTTTTTTCCTGTTTCTGTTGCTTGGGCTTCATTTACTTTCAAGAATTTTTGAATTGATAATATTCATCAAATATAGGTTTTTTTTCAGTCATCAGTTCAGATATTTTTCTCTACATTCTTCCTCCACTTTTTCTTCTCTCTTGAGACCAGTTATATCCAAAGAGGACTGCCTGGTTTGTTTATAAGCCACTTTATTTTTTTTTCAGATTTTTTTTCTTTGTATTTTATTTTAATTTGAAGATTTTATTTCATTTCATCAAATTTACTACCCATGATAAAACTTTAATTTTCTTGTGGTGAAATTCATGTTAGACTCCTGATATAAACAACTTTAAGACAATAACTTAGAGTTAAAACATCTAACCTATGGTACTTTCAATTCCTTTTGTTATGTGGTGGCAAAAAGGAGGTAATTCTCAAAGTGAAAAAGAAAGAAGTTCAGTAAGCCAATTTATAATGCCATGTTGTACACTAATGATGCTTTTTTTTTTTTAACAGAGACAGAGAGAGGGATAGATACGGACAGACAGACAGGAACGGAGGGAGATGAGAAGCATCAATCATCAGTTTTTTGTTGCAACACCTTAGTTGTTCATTGATTGCTTTCTCATATGTGCCTTGACCGGGGCGGGGGGGGGGGGGCACAGCAGACTGAGTAACCCCTTGCTCGAGCCAGCAACCTTAGGTCCAAGCTGGTGAGCTTTGCTCAAACCAGATGAGCTCGCGCTCAAGCTGGCGACCTTGGGGTCCCGAACCTGCGTCCTCCGTGTCCCAGTCTAACGCTCCATCCACTGCGCCACCGCCTGGTCAGGCTATTGATACTTTTATAGAAAGAATGTCCATATCAATGGAAAGTTCCTAGTAAGATATTTCTGGATAAAGATTGATTATAGTAAATAAACCAAATGTCTGGATTTATTAAGATTAGTTCCTAGAATAATATCATGTAAGTTATACAACTGTCTGAAGATACTTTACAACTTAAATAGCACCCACCTTGTAAGGGGATAGCCTGTACAATTTACTTAGATATCTTCTTTACCCTGAGACAGGAAGAAACATTCCAGAATACTGCAGTTGTATAACTGGTAGTTGAATAAAAAAGGTTCTATAATTTTTTCAAATAAAGAATATAATTTACTTTATGAATCTATATAATAAAAATATAGTTTCATGTTAGATAAGGAGACCAAGAAATTAGAATATTAAAAAAATTTCTCTTCTGCAACATACCTGGCATAGACATGTATTCATCAGAATACATATTAGTGACTTTTTAATAGGTTTAATATATCCATCTGTATTTAGGACTTTTTATATGACATGGTCACCCAAGAGAGGGATACTGACTCCTGTATAGTCAACTGGCTTCAGCATGTACATGTCAGTGGTATGATATAGCTCCAATTCCTTGATTTTGAAAATTTCAATCCCTCATTCCATGACAGAGGCAGAGAAGTAAAATTTAAAAAGGAATTAGCTAAACACAGAAGTGGGACCTGAAAAAATGGTCAAAGAGGCCCTGGCTGGTTGGCTCAGTGGTAGAGCATCGGCCTGGCATGCAGGAGTCCCGGGTTCGATTCCCAGCCAGGGCACACAGGAGAAGCACCCATCTGCTTCTCCGTCCCTCCCCCTCTACTTCCTTTCTGTCTCTCTCTTCCTCTCCTGCAGCCAAGGCTCCATTGGAGCAAAGTTGGCCTGGGCGCTGAGGATGGCTCTGTGGCCTCTGCCTCAGGCGCTAGAATGGCTCTGGTTGCAACAGAGCGATGCCCCAGATGGGCAGAGCATCGCCCCCTGGTGGGTGTGCTGGATGGATCTCGGTCGGGTGCATGCGGGAGTCTGTCTGACTGCCTCCTCATTTCCAACTTCAGAAAAATGCAAAAAGAAAAAAAAAGTTTAAAAAATAATAATAAAAATAAAAAATAAATAAAAAGATAGAATTAACTATAGTAAGTTGTTTTATAAAGATTTATTCTGCCAAACTTAGCGAAAATTCGACATGAGTACTTGGTAAGTAATTATTATTATATGCTTTAACTTGCTGTAACTCTGCATTATAAATTTGATAAAGTAAAGTTACTTCCCTACTTTATAAATTACATTACTCTGGAACTGGTAGGCGGTTAGAAAATTTTACTACTAACAGAGATACAAAAATGCGTGGTAGGTATAAAAAGGTTGACTACCCCTGCTCTATAGTCTCTCTAAAATTGTGATGTTCAGCATTCATGACTGATTTGTAGATTTTGGAATTGTCCATATTTTTGACACAGTCATACATTCAGGTAGTGTGTAGACATCCTATGCATATATTTAGATGTATGCAGAGTTCACTGACAGCCTATTATACCATGACTCAGGATGTGTGAAAGAAAAATAATTCAGCTACTAGAGGTTATTAGTCAGACTTAATTAGAAATGATTCCTACCACAGTGTTGAATTATACACCTCATAACACTCAGTATGAGAAAGCAATGAGATTATATCCAGCAGTAGTTGTCTTCTTGGGGGGTCAGAGAAATAATCTAGATTAGTGAATATATATCAGGAATTAGTTGTAACCTTTTAAAATTTCAGAATTCCAACCCTAACTTCAGAGATTTAAATTCAGTAGATCAGGGTGAGCCTGAAATCTTTTTTTTTTTTTTTTAATAAAAACTCTTTATGTGATTTTGATGTTACCAGATTTAGGAACTACTGAACTAAAACAACAGTCATTTCCAAAGGATACAGGAAGGGGATAGACAAATAATGAGCATACCAAAATTATATGGGAGTCTTATATTCAAAATTTATCTAATACCTCACCTACATCTAGTAAACTATAGGTACAGTGATGACAGTTTAAATTGGGAAGTTTTTAGAGATTTTCATAATTGGATAAAGATCCCCAGGTAAGTGTTACTGTCCCTCCCCATTTTAATAATCATTGAACTAAGAATCCCTTGGAGCCTGATGAGGCAGTTGCACAGTGCATAGAGCATCGAACTGGGATGTGGAGGACCAAGGTTAGAAATCTGAGGTTGCTGGCTTGAGCATAGACTCATCTGGCTTGAGCACGGGCTCACCAGCTTGAGGGAGAGGTCACTGGCTTGAGCCCGAAAGTCGCTGTCTTGAGTCCAAGGTCATTGGATTGACCAAGAGGTCACTTGCTCTGCTATAGCCCTCACCCCTCTGGTCAAGGCACATATGAGAAAATAATCACTGAACAACTGAGAAGCTGCAACAAAGAATTGATGCTTCTCATCTCTCTCCCTTCATGTTTGTCTGTCCCTATCTGTCCCTCTCTCTGACTCTCTCTCTGTTATTGTAAAAAAAAAAAAAAAAAAAAAAAAAAAAAAAGAACCCCTTAGAAAATTAAAATTACCCAGATTAAAAAAAATTACTCCAAGATGCAAAATCAAAATAAGCAAATGGGACTATTCCAAACTACTGAGCTTATGTACAACGAGAGAAATAACACTGGAAAATAATTTTTTTTCATTTTCTGTTGCATTAGGTTTTAGAACAGTTTCTATATATGTCTGCATTGCTGATTCCAAATCTGAAATTCATTTTTTGGTGCATGCTCTAGTTTTTATGCAATTTTAATTTCTTTTGTTACAGTTAATGGCATGCATTGGTTTTTAAATTGGAGTTAAAGGGCAACAACTCTTGGATTGAACATAACCACAAGGCAATTAATGTTTTACAAATATCATTTTTACATAATTCTAGTTGTATTTAAATGTAAAAAATTATTATCTGATAAAAACACCCTCTTATTTTGTTTTAAGATTGAATCATGGCTTCTTTGAGTATGTGTAAATGTAAGAATAGTCCTGACACCTTCTGTTATATATGTGGCTGTCACACACTTCAATGTCAAAGGTGCAATATCTCATCATTTGTGACACATGCATATATTTCCTATTTTCAAGTTCCCTTTGGCAATCAAGACAAGAATTGGGCTCCTCATATTGTGTGTCATAATTGTGAGGAAATGCTTCATGACTGGACAAAAGGAAAACGCAAAGAAATGCTTTTTGGTATTCCCATGGTTTGGTGTGAACCTAAGGACCACAGCAGTGACTGTTATTTCTGTCTGATCCATACAAAGGGCATCAGCAAGAAAAAAAGGCATATGATGACGTATCCTAATATTCCTTCAGCAATGTGACCTATCCCACATTCTGAGACACTCCCGGTTCCAGTTTTCAATGGTTTTATTTCTTCTAAGGACAAAGAAAGTGAACAAGGTGACCAAGTGTATTTTGATAAGATGAATGAGGAAATGGGTGTAGAATCTGAAGGGTCTTCTTCTGATGCCAAGCAGTCATTAACCCCTCAGTAGTTTAGCTTACCTGAAATGAATAACTTAGTAAGAGATTTGGGCCTATCAAAGAAAGCAACTGAGTTATTAACCTCCAGGCTTCAAGAAAAGAATGTACTTCACCAGTCAGCTAAAGTATCCCAGTTCAGGAAGCATGAACAAATTTTTGTGGACTTCTTTTCTGAAGACAAACACTTTGCTTACTGTCATGATATCAGTAGTCTTCTCAGCCAGCTAGGTGTTACCACTTACAGTCCAACAGAATGGTGGCTATTTCTTGACAGCTCTAAGTAGAGTCTGAAATATGTTCTCCTACACAATGGTAATGTTTATGCAGCAGTTCCAACTGGTTACACAACTCATCTATGAGAAGATTATAATGACATAAAAACTGTCCTCGACTTTCTGAAGTATGAGGAGCATAACTGAATCATTTGTGTGGATCTTAAAATGATAAATTTCCTGCTAGGACAACAGAGAGGTTTCACAAAAAGCATCCTTGCTTTCTGAGTTTGTGGGACAGCCGAGCCCAGGAAAAATACTGGACACAGAAAAGGAGTGGCTGAAACATGAAGCTCTGGAAGTTGGGATGCAAAATATTGTGAATGAACCTGTAGTTAATCGAGACAGGATCATTTTTCCCCCACTTCACATCAAACTTGGCTTAATGAAGCAGTTTGTTCAGGCTTTGAATAGAGAAAGTGAATGCTTTCAACATATTATTTCTGCTTTTTCTGCCTTGTCTTTCGAGAAGATAAAAGCAGGTGTATTCGATGGACCTCAAATATCGAACCCTCATATGTGATGAAGAACTTGCCAGGAAGATGAATAAGGAGAAGAAAGCAGTATGGCAGTCTTTTGTGGCAGTTACAAAGAACTTCCTTGGCAAGAAAAAAGCAGAAAACTATGAACTTTTGGTTCAAAGGATGCTGTTGGCTTTCCGAGACATTGGTGTAACATGAGCTTTAAGATTCACTTCCTGGCCTGACCTGTGGTGGCGCAGCAGATCAAGCATAGACTTGGAATGCTGAGGTCACTGGTTCAAAAAAAAAACCAACCCTGGGCTTGCCCAGTCAAGGCACATATTGGTGTTGATACTTTCTGTTCCTCCCCCTTTCTCTCTCTCTCTCTCTCCTTCCCTCTCCCCCCCCTCTCTCTCTTCCTCCTTCAAAATAATTAAATAAATAAAAATAATTTTAAAAATATAAAAAAAAATAGATTCACTTCCTGAACAGTCATCTTGAAAAGTTTCCTGAAAATGTTGGAGCTGTTAGTGATGAGCAGACTATTGTTGGAGCATCAAACGATATTGTCCTCAACAAATACACAAACACAAGAGCTACAAATGCAAAATCTTGCCTTAATAAAATTTAAATGTTTTGTGCAAATTTTATGATTAAAATAAGTGTTTTAATATGTTCTATTTCAAAGTTGTAGACAAATTTTGATGCAATCATATCTTTTAGTGTATTAGTGTATTTACTGCATTATATAAGTTTTCACAAAGATGATGTCCAAGAAGATATTCTACTTCATTATGTTAAACTAAATGTTGAAAATTTTACAATAAGGTGAAAACCTAAAATCTTGAATTTCAAAAAAAACTGTAGCTTACAGAGAAAAACTAATGTCAAATTTTAGATCAGCACACTCGAATTAGGTAAGAACAAGTGTTTTTGTGGATGCAACAAAAATTTTGTTTCCCGGTGTAATCTACAAAATGAAATTCCAACCTAGCAAATGGGAAAAATACTGCAAAACATGTATCTGATAAGGGATTAATATCCAAAGTATATATGGCACTTGTACACCCCAATAACAAAAACACAAATAACTCGGTTGAAAAATAAGTGGAGGTCCTGAATAGACATTTTTTCAAAAAATATATTCAGCCTGACCAGGTGGTGGTGCAGTGGATAGAGCATCAGACTGGGATGTGGAGGACCCAGGTTCGAGACCCCGATGTCGCCAGCTTGAGCACAGGCTCATCTGGTTTGAGCAAAGCTCACCAGCTTGGACCCAAGGTCACTGGCTTGAGCAAGTGGTTACTCGGTCTGCTGAAGGCCCATGGTTAAGGCACATATGAGAAAGCAATCAATGAACAACTAAGGTGTCGCAATGAAAAACTGATGATTGATGCTTCTTATTTCTCTCCGTTCCTGTCTGTCTATCCCTATCTATCCCTCTCTCTGACTCTCACTGTCTCTGTAAAAAAAAAAAAAAATTCAAATGGCCAACAGGTACTTGAAAAGGTATTCAATGTTACTAATCATCAGGGAAACGCAAATCAATCTACAGATATCACCTCACGCCTGTTAAAATGGCTATTATCAAAAAGACAAGTGCTGGTGAAGATGTGGAGAAAAAAGAACCTTCATACATTGATGGTGGGAATATAAACTGGTACATCTACAATGAAAAACAGTGTGGAGAGTTCTCAAAAATTTAAAAATATAACTACCATAAGATCTAGTAATTCCACTTCTGGATATATATCTAAATGAAATAAAATCACTAACTTGAAGAAATGTCTGTTATCTCATGTCTATTTCTGCATTATTTATAATAGTTAAGACATTATGTGTTATTTAATGAATAAAGAAGATGCTATATTCATACACAATGAAATTACATTCATCCATAAAAAAGAAAACTCTGCCCTGGCCAGATAGTTGAGTTGGTTAGAACGCTGTCCCAAAGTACAGAGGTTGCTGCTTCGATTCCTGGTCAGGGCACGTACCAAAACAGATATTCATGTCTCTCTCTCACTCTCTCCCTTCTTCTCTCTAAAATCAATAAAATAAACATTTAGAAAAAGAAAAAAAGAAAACTGCCACTTGTGACAATGTGGATGAAACCTCAAGAAATTATGCCCAGTGAAATAAGTCAGAAAAAGACAAATATTGTAAGATCTCACTCAGATGTACAAGCTAAAACATAACTTACAGAAACAGAGGAAAGATTGGTGGTTGCAGGAAGCAGAGAGGACGGGTGATAGTCAAAGGGTACAAACTTCCAGTCATTAAACAAGTTGTGGGGATACAATGTACAATCTGATAACTGTAACTAAAAATACTGCATTGTATATCTGGATGTAGCCAAGAGGATAATTTTGCAACATATGCATATATCAGATCATCATGCTGTACCCCTTACACTTAGACAATGTTAACTATCAATTATACCTTAAAAAAAACACACGAGGAAAATAGAAGCAAATTAAAAGAAAACTTTTAAAAAATAAAAGCAAATAAAAATTCCACCTTAAAAAACAATTACTGACTGGAGATCAAACTAAAATGCAAAGGACATGAGGAACCCGGACACCTGAGACGGGCACTAAACCAAGGAAGCGGAAGGAAGAATCTAGTTCAATGTTCCTGTCATACTTCTGATAGGAGTTTGGAGATATTTTAGGAAGCCTTCGTGATTCCTTTTGAAATCTAGGCAAGTCTTAAATACCCTCCCTACCCCCAATCATTCTAAAGTCACAAAGGGCTGGATAGACAGGTAATGGGAGATTTATTTAGGTTTTTATAGAAGACAGTGGTCAGGGAGTGATGACAGTAAGTAATTCTTTTAAGATTTGTCTTGATAAGAAATCAGCAGGGCGTTTAACTCTGTTGTATGCATTAGACCTCTTCTTGAGAAGACATTATGTTAACTTAAGTAAAGATCTTATATTACACCTTACTCAGAGATGCTTTATTAAAAAAAATCAACGCTATCTGGTTTGTTAATAAAATTGTACTTGCTCTGAGATTGCACTATAAAGCCCTTTATTAAGAAAACTCCTTACCTTCTTAAAAAGATATGATAGCCCTGGCCAGTTGGCTCAGTGGTAGAGCATCGACCTGTCTGTGGAAGTCCTGGGTTCAATTCCTGGCCAGGGCACACCAGAGAAGCACCCATCTGCTTCTCCACCCTTCCCCCTCTCCTTTCTCTCTCTCTTTTACCCTCCTGCAGCCAAGGCTCCACTGGAGCAAAAGTTGGCCCCAGCGCTGAGGATGGCTCCATGGCCTCAGGTGCTAGAATGGCTCCTATTGCAATAGAGTAATGCCCTAGATGGGCAGAGCATCGCCCCCTGGTGGGCATGCTGGGTGGATCCGGGTCAGGCACATACAGGAGTCTGTCTCTCTGCTTCTCTGCTTCTCACTTTAGAAAAATACAAAGAAAAATAAAGATATGATAAATTGCCACTGTTATTTCTAATCTTCAAAGAGCAAGGCATAGTTCAAAATATGAGAAATCACAATGCAAGACACTGTATGGACCAATTTTGAAAGATTACTTTTCTTCTAAAAGGAAATTTTAACCCAAACCTGTCATAATTAGGCTATCACTGCTTCCCAGGGCAGTTTCCCAGGTCATCGTGACCATCTGGTACAGTTTAAACTACTTCAAGTGCCTGCATTTAGGGCTAAGGCTATGCTTAAATCTTTCTTTAGGCTGCTGCCTTCAAAAACAAGACAGAAAACTATATACATATATGTGTAATATAACTACATTTTGTGTCTTTCTATGTCTAACATATATTATGTCATTCTATATTCTGTAACTATAACCAGTAGTTAAACAGGAGTTGATATTATATTTGTAATCATTCTGAATATCACTTATGGTGTGGTACCATTTGACCTCCCCAAACCACTTGCTTTTAACAGCAAAGGCTTATTTCACACTCATCCCACCATCTACTGTGGCTTCGCTATGACCCCGTTCCGTGTCATCGTCACCTCAGGAGCAAAGCTTTTTCAGCAGCCTCTTCCTGGGCCATCACCATTGTAGTGAAACGAAAGGATGAGAAAAAAATATATAATTATATCTATAGATATGCACACATGTTTATTTACAACCATACATAAGCATACACTATACATATACATACATACATGCACAGACACATTCTTGTTTGTGTATTTGTATATGTGTGCAGTGTGTATAATAGAAAACTCATTGTAAAAATTTAACAAAATAATAGTTTCAGGGTCTATAAAAAAGCAAAGTGAGACCAAATGCATCTCAAATAAGTGATATCCTGGAGTGGCTCACAATGGCTTACAAGAGACATTTATTTGCATTTCTTTGCGACTTTATGTTCACTCAGGAAACTTTTTGGCTTGAAATCAGCCACTGTTGCAGTATTTACACCACAGAAATCAGCCAACACTACAAATCAGTGGTCCTTGAGGCCCTCAGTCTCCTCATCAGCACACCACTGCTTAATGTGTAGGAAAATTACTTCTAATTAGGGATCCTCAATAAAGAGTACAGGGGCTAGAATTTTTCAGAAAGCCCTGAGTGAGAAGGGATCTAAAAATCATCAGGGCTGATACCCACACCGACCCATGAGGAGGTCATACAGCTTTACATGCCACAAGGAGGTGGGGGCAGAATCAGTCTTGTAAGGCAAAAAGCTTAGCTGGACCACCTGGCTCGTGGCAAACTCAAAGCAAAAAACTCTATTTACTTTTCCAGCTCCTTAAGCACAATGTGTACACGGGGAACCTCAATGGAATCATGTATTTTAAAATGTTTATCCTTGATACGTACCACCTGCTTATAATTTGCTGTGAAGTTAATGATCCTGTTAAATCCAGGATAGAACAGAGACCTGATGTAAACTTATTCATGGCACAATTGCTTTGTAATGTGTTATTTTAGAAATGCCACACTATCTGCCTCAGAATATATTTCTGAGGTGAAGCGTATTCATAGACTTCACCAGTATTAAGTAATAAATATTTTTAACAACTGCTTTAAAATTCATTTTGAGTATATTTTTATTTATGCTTATATAGATATAGGTCTTGCCTTTCTTTATGGCATCAGCCATATATAAATAAAAATATATATTGAGAAGCTACATTTGAATTTCTTAAAATTTTATGTATTTTAATTACAAAATTTCTCTGAATATTTCCAGAACAAAACTTCCTGACATAAAAGAACATTAAGACTTTTAATATATTTAAGACTTTTGTTTTTAATGTAATAATCTGGATATTAACATACATATCAGTAGCATTTAGATGAGCAAAAATACAGTTTTTAGAAAATATTTTCTTTTTTTTTTTTTAATTTTATTTTATTCATTTTTAGAGAGAGGGAGGGAGGGAGGGAGAGAGAGAGAGAGAGAGAGAGAGAAAGAAGGGGGGAGGAGCTAGAAGCATCAACTCCCATATGTGCCTTGACCAGGCAAACCCAGGGTTTTGAACCGGCGACCTCAGCATTTCCAGGTCGACGCTTTATCCACTGTGCCACCACAGGTCAGGCCTAGAAAGTATTTTCTAAAATGTTTAAGATTAACAGTATCTCCTTTTGAATACATAGATATTTTATATAACAGATATATTAATGTATTAATTATCCTTTAATATGTGTTTACTGAGCGGTTTCTAAATTTCAGCATCATAAATTTACAGAGAAAGCTATTATATATACATGTATATGTATATATATTGATATATTGGGTTGGGGAATAAGTTCGTAGCGTTTTTACCGAAGACTTTTATTTAAACAAAAAACAATAATTATATCAATAAGTTAATCAATTATATATTCGCCATTGCTGTTTACAACCTCTTCCCACCTCTTGACCAATTTGTTGATGCCGTTCCGCCAAAAATCGCCTGGTCTGGTGTCAAAGAAGTTGTTGAGCCAGTTTTTAAGGACCTCTTTGTTATCGAAGGTAACGCCCTTCATATGGTTTGACAGGGAGTGGAAAAGATGGTAATCGGTCAGTGCAAGGTCCGGAGAATATGGCGGATGCTGAAGGACCTCCCATTCGAGCTCTTGGAGTGCGGCGGCTTTGACGACTTGTGCAACATGGGGCCTGACGTTGTCGTGAAGGAGTATGGTTTGACCATGTCGATCAGGTCTTTTCAGTCGAATAGCCTCATTCACGTGGTGTAGCTGGGCAACGTAGAGCTCCTTGTTGACCATGGCATTCTTTTCGAGCATTTCCCAGTTCTTCATCGAATTCAGAAGGCCTTCCGCTGTGGCACGTGTCATCGACATCAAAGTCGCCATTTTTGAACTTTGCAAACCATTTCTGTGCTGTAGACTTGCCTATGACACCTTCTCCATACACGTCGCAAATGTCCCCGGCTGCTTCGGCAGCTTTTTGACCTTGATGAAAAGCAAAGAAGAGCAGGTGTCAAAAATGTTGATTTTTGCCTCCTGGGTATTCCATTTCTAAGCCTCAAAACTAATAAAAAATTAAATAACTCAAAAATACAATTAACATAGTTTTGTAGAGCAGAAAGAGTTTTATCGAATGAATACTTACCCTTTGCCAAACAGCAAACAAATCGTTGTAAAATAAAAGAAAATATAAAAAAGCTACGAACTTATTCCCCAACCCAATATATATATGCTATATATATACTTGTCTTTGCATACTGGGGCTATTGTAACTGTAGGAAAAATACTTGAACATCAAATTAATAGACAATTTAAATAAACCCTGACTAAATTATATAGCTCATTAGCTTATTCTACATATCATCTTTTACACACTTTAAAAAAGCCTTCATGAGAAATGTTTTGTAGTTACAAATTTACAGTTTGTTTAACATTTATTTCTCATGTTTCAAAGGCATAAATATTATATACTAAAGTGTACTGTTTGATAAAATAGTAACAAAAATATATAATAAAAATTATATGTAGTTTTGAGGGTAATAGGAAACCACTACTTTATTCCCCGATGAAGCATTTGTGAAAAATATAGGTTCATTTCTGTGTTGCCACTTGGGATGTGTTTTACCTAAGTTCCTGAATATTTATCAATTTTAGTTGGAGAAAATCTGGCTGTGAACTCTAACAGGAAGGGAATTACCTAATTTCTAAAACATTGTACCTGATACTTTTTGGAATTATTTTAGAAATATGAAATAAAGTAATGTAGTTTAGGTGAGCTGTCCCCTACAGAATATAACCAGAATCATCAATATTAAGGACTACATCATTTTAAACATTTGCATATGGGGCAAGAGGGCAGCTGTGGACATCTTCCATACACTGGCAATGTGCAGATGTTTTTTCTTTAAATGACTAATTAAAAATCATTTCAGAAAACAGGTTCATGAAATCAATGATTGATTGCCAAAATAATTTGAAATAACTTTTATTCCAAAGTATATGTTAAATTTGTATAAAGAAATCATCTTTCTTGATTTGCCCTGTAGTAATCTGACATAACTTTTGATAGATTAAATGATATATTAATTTAATAATATTTTAAATTACAATAAAGGCCTGGCCTGTGGTGGCACAGTGGATAAAGTGTTGACCTAGAATGGTGAGGTTGCTGGTTCAAAATCCTGGATATGACGGGTAAGGCACCTACGACAACCAATGAACAACTAAATTGAAGCAACTATGAGTTGATACTTCTTGATCCACTCCACCCTCCTCTTTCTGTAAAAGCGATAAAAAATATTTTAAAAATGACAATATCTTCAAAGCCATTCATATAGGAAAAAGTAAAATTATTTTTATTCAGAGATGACATAATTTTATATGTAGAAAAATCTTAAGATTTCACACACAAAAAATTGGTAGACTAAATGATTTCAGCAGTTATAGGATACAAATTTTACACAAAAAGAGCAATTGCATTTCTATATTCTAACAATGAGAAATTTAAAAAAGAAACTAAGAAAATAATTTTATTAACATTTGCATAAAAATATGTAGGAATAAAATTAACTAAGGAAGCAAAAAATTATACACAAAAATTACAAAACTCTACTGAAGGAAATTAAAGAAGACACCAATAAATGCAGCAATATCTAATATTTATTGATATAGAACACTTAATAATGTTACAACTCAATGTGATCCTACAAATTCAATGTAATCCTTGTCAAAACCCTAATAATATTTTTTTATAAAAACAAAGAATTTTCATAAATTTCAAGGGACTCCAATTACATAAAACAATCTTCAAAAGGTAATTTTATATTTATAGCTATACATCTAAGAAGCCTTCAGGAAAACTTTTTTCTATCTAGAAATGTCTACATCTCCTTTCATTCAATAAGTATCCAATGAATCTATCATAATTATCATTTCTTTAATAAGATATGATTTTTGCTTCCTTCCCTTAACTCCTTTACATTCTATCCTTGTTATTTACTATCAAACATTGCTTTTTATTGTCAACTGCAGTATAAAGATGTATGGCTTCAGGTGAATTTTAAACCTTTTTGGTGAAGGTAAAAACCATGCCTATTTATTAATATTCTAGCATTATATTTTGAAAATAGTGGGAGTTCAGTTAAAATAATTTAATTGGCTGGTTACAAATGACTGGTTAATCTCTCTAAGACCTAATTGATTAAATAAATCTTCAAATATAATACAGGGGGTCCTCAGGTTACAACAGTCTCAACATATGACATTTTTTTTTTGTAAATAAATTTTTATTTTAATGGGGTGACCTCAATAAATCAGGGTACATACATTCAAAGAAAACATCTCCAGGTTATCCTGTCATTTAGTTCTGTTGCATACCCATCACCCGAAGAGAGATCGTCCTCCGCCACCCTCCATCCAGTTCTCTCTGTACCCCTCCCCCTCCCCCTCTCCCTCATTCCCTCCCCCCACCCCCCGTAACCACCACACTACTGTCCATGCCTCTTAGTCTCGCTTTTATGTCCCACCAATGTATGGAATCCTGCAGTTCCTGTTTTTTTCTGATTCGCTTATTTCACCCTGCACAATGCTACCAAGACTCCACCATTCCGCTGTAAGTGATCCGATGTCATCCTTTCTCCTAGCTGAATAGTATACCAGGGTGTATATGTGCCCCATCTTCTTTATCCAGTCCTCTAAATTGTTTTTTTACAGTAATTAAAAGCCTTTAAGCAAACTCTTGGCCAATACAGCAAGAATCCATAAAAGAGTAGTGTCCTTAACATGTTCACCAAGTCCAAGTTAGCCCCATCACCATGCCAAATCCCTGAAAAATGCAACCCAACCACAGTTCAGTCTGTTAGGAGCTGTCACAGGGAGCAGGAGTCCAGGAAAGTTCCCCACAGGAAAAGTCTGCATGGCACTGGAATTGTTGTCACCATTCTATACTTTGCAGCTCATGTCCAAGTCCCAATGACCGCTGCTTCTAGCTGGTAATGATTCAGGTAGACTGGAAAAAGCCATTTGCAGCATGTGTGGATATGGAGCTTCTGTTCTCCTCTGCCTGGAGAGTTGAGACCAGGTTGCTTTTCCCTGGAGCTCTGTGACTGTGGCATGGTAAAGAGAACCTTGGGATACACTAAGCTGGGTGACAAAGGTAAATTCATAATACAAGTTGGCAAAAGGAGGAAAGAGAGCTCTAAATTCCCCCCTTAATCTATAGACAGACAGCAAATATTTATGTATGGTGTTCCCACTATAAAGACTGTTGTCTTAGGGACAAATGCTGATAAACTATTTCAGCAGTTCCTCCTTCTTCAAAGACTTATATGTCAACATAGAGCTCCATGTTTCATAGGACATACTCAAGCTCACTCCATGCTCCCTGGAGCTTTAGCACAAGGGAATGCCCCCCCCCCCTTTTTTTGTAGTATTTTTTCTTTTATTTATTTATTTTTTGTATTTTTCTGAGGATGGAGATGGGGAGGCAGTCAGACAGACTCCTGCATGCGCCTGAATGGGATGCACCTGGCATGCCTACCAGGGGGGAATGCTCTGCCCATCTGGGGTGTTGCTCTGTTACAACTGGAGCCATTCTAGCGACTGGGGCGGAGGCCATGGGTCCATCCTTAGTGCCGGGGGTGGCTTTGCTCTGGTGGAGCCTTGGCTGCTGGCGGGAGGAGAGAGACGAAGAGGAAGGAGAGGGGGAGGGGTGGAGAGGTGGATGGGTGCTTCTCCTGTATGCTCTGGCCAGGAATCAAACCCGGGAATCCTGCACACCAGGCCAATGACTCCGACGGGTCTACCATATCATGCTTTTTATTTAAAAAAAAAATTCAAGGCTGATGACGTCAGAGTAATGGCGGGGTAGGAAGCGATACCGATAAATCTCCCCCAAAACTCAACAAGATCTTCAACCAGAAACAGAAAAACCTATACTTGGAGCTTCCAGATGCTTCGCAATACACCCAAAGGTATGATTGAGTGAAAAATTGGCTAAATATATAACCAAACCCCGAAGGAAAAAGGGAGTAAGAAATGCTCCGCCTTCCTCACTAACCTAAACAGGGCAGCTTTCTCTGGTAACTGTGAATATAGAAACTGAGGCGGGCAATGGGGGTGAATAGATCCAGGCCGCCGCGGCACAAACGGCCGAACCAGGCTGTGGCACACAGATCCAAGCCAAGGAAAATCTGATCCTGTGGCAACCCGGGCAATACAAGCTAACACTCGCGCCAAACCCAAACAAAGAAAGACAAGCAGAGCGGCCATTTTACCCGGTCTCTTGGTCGATGCGCAGTTAGTGGGCGAGAATTTCTTCCTAGGCCCTGAGAGTGGGTGCCCATGTTGCCCCATGGAGAGGCAGGGTCAGAGGCCTTTCTGTGGGCGGAGGGCAGAGTCTCTGGGCAGCCCCAGCGCCCTGGGAAAGCCACGCACAGGAGGGAGTGAGAACTAATTCCAACGGTGGAGATTTTCCGTGCTGGAGGGTATTTCACTCAGAGGGAAACGCGGCCGGCCTCATATCCTGGTTTGTGCGCGCAGATAAGGAGTGAGCAATTCCTCCGAGTGCCTCGGCAGTGCGCGCCCGTGTTATCGCACAGAGGGGCAGAGTCAGGGGCCTTTGTGTGGGCCAAAGCGGAATCTCGAGCCGCCCCAGCGCCTTGCAAAAGCCGCGCACGGGGACAGAGCGAGACTCAATTCCAACGCTGCAACTTTTCCCTGCGGTTGGGGGTTTCACTCAGAGCGTGAGACTGCTGGCCGGATATCCTGGTCGCAAACAGTGAGTGAGAGTTTCCTCCAAGCGCCCCAGAAGTGGGCGCCCGCTTGTGTTACCGGACAGAGTGGCAGAGCCAGAGGTCTTTGAGTGGGCGGAAAGCCCGCCTGATTATGCTAGCAGCTCTGACTGACTGAGCCTTACCCAGAGCCCTGTGCTGAGTGGAAATAGAGTGGGGAGTTGCCAGCTCTTTGAGCCTCTTACTATCCAGGCAGAGGCAGCAGCAACCCCATAGCTGGATAATCAGGCCACTAATTGAGGAAGGAAAGACTAGGAGAGAGGCTCCAGGAACACGGACTCTCTCACTGTCGGAGTCTATAAATGCTAATGAGCTTCGACTGCCAACGAGACTAAAGCACAATACATGACATTGCCATAGAGACTTATCAACTGCAAAACTCTACCTGAGCGTGCCAAAGGGGCAGAACCCGGGGTACAGAGTCACCGACCAGGAAGAGGGAGAGAAAAGAAAAAGCAAGAAGATAACCTCTCAAAATCAAGAATAATGTGCAGACTTTATAACCTATCCCATTTTATTATATTTGTTCGTTTGTTTCTCTTATCTTCATTCTTGATACTTTTTTTTCCTCTTCCAATTTGGCCGATTAACTCTCTACCGGTCTTACTCTCTCCTCTCCTTGAACTACACTACCCATAAGTGTTACATCTCCCATTATCTTTTCTCTTCTCTTCCTTTCTCTCTATGAGGGTTGCACTCCAAAACCCTTAACTCTCTCTCTCTCCTTTCTTTTTTCTTCTTTTACTGGTTCCCTCTTTTTTTCTCTCTCTCTCTTTCTTTTCTCCCTCTATATTAGTTTCTTCCTTTCTCCTTTACATCTCCACTCATTCAAACCTCAATAACAAACAAATTATCTTATCTGGGACTCAAACCTATGTTTGTGGCATTTTGGGGGGTTTTTACTTCACCTTTTTAACTCACTAGCAGTGCTTCCATCCCTGGCTCTCCATATTATCTAGTTCTTGATCCACTAAATACAATAGTAATTTTTTAATTTGTCCCCCCATTTTTCCGTTTTCCTCTTATTCCTCTCATCATAACTCTTAGATAACCAACACCTAAAAGCAAATCATTTTATTCTTGACCCCAATTTTTTCCTTATTTGCTTTTTGTGGGTCCATACGCTCTTTTTTTTTCTTTTTTCTTTTTTTTTTCCTTTTTTTTTTCTTTTTTTGCCCCTTTTTTACTTTTCCCCAATTCAGGCCCTCCATCACAGGCATTGTTTGTTATAATTCACAGTCCACCACAAGATTTTCTCAAGAAAGAGGGGAGAGGAGAGGAGAGGAAAAAAGGAGGGGGGGGAATAATTTCCTTTTTTTAAAATTTTTATTTTATTTTATTTTTCTTTATTTCATTATTAAATTTTTTTTAAAAAAACAACTTTGATTTTTTATTTTTTTTATTTTTTTTATTTTTTTAACTTTTTATTCATTATTAAATCTCATTAATACTATCAACAAAACCACCCTCAGATGCCATTAAGGAAGAGAAAATCGAATATCATGGATACAAAAGAAAGAGAGGTAACACAGCTAGATGAGGAAAAATCTATGGAGAAAAAAATTAATATATTGGAAACCTTGGAGCTAAATGACAGAGAATTCAAGATAGAAATCCTAAAAATCCTCCGAGATATACAAGAAAAAACAGAAAGGCAATTTAGAAATTGCCTTTCTAAATTTAGAAAGGTAATCAGAAAACAACTCAATGAACACAAAGAATATATGTCCAAAGAAATTGAAAATATAAAAACAAATCAAACAGAGATGAAAAACTCAATTCATGAGCTGAAAAACGAAGTAACAAGCTTAGCTAATAGAACAGGTCAGATAGAAGAGAGGATTAGTGAAATAGAAGACAAGCAACTTGAGGCACAACAGAGAGAAGAAGAAAGAGACTCAAAAATTAAAAAAAATGAGATAGCCCTACAAGAATTATCTGACTCCATCAAAAAGAATAACATAAGAATAATAGGTATATCAGAGGGAGAAGAGAGAGAAAATGGAATGGAGAACATACTCAAACAAATAATAGATGAGAACTTCCCAAGCCTGTGGAAAGAACTAAAGCCTCAAGTTCAAGAAGGAAACAGAACTCCAAGTTTTCTTAACCCCAACAAACCTACTCCAAGGCATATCATAATGAAATTGACACAAACCAACAGCAAAGAAAAAATTCTCAAGGCAGCCAGGGAAAAGAAGAATACAACATATAAAGGAAGGCCCATTAGATTATCATCAGATTTCTCAGCAGAAACTCTACAAGCTAGAAGAGAGTGGACCCCAATATTTAAAGTCCTGAAAGAGAGGAACTTTCAGCCACGAATACTATACCCAGCAAAGCTATCCTTCAAATATGAAGGAAAAATAAAAACATTCACAGATACAGAAAAGATGAGGGAATTTATCATCAGAAAACCCCCACTCCAGGAATTACTAAAGGGGGTTCTCCAATCAGATACAAAGAACAAAAAAAAACAGAGCCACAAGTAAAAGCTCCAAGAAGAACACAATAAAACCAAATTTAAACTGTGACAACAACAAAAAGAAAGAGGGGAGAAGATGGAGATTAACAGTAGCAAAGGACGATGGAGTGTAAAAGTACTCACAAAATAGTTCGCTACAATGAACAGGGTAGGGACCCTTTTCATTACTCAAAGGTAACCACCATTGAAAAAACCACCACAGAAGCACATGAGATAAAAAAGATAGCAACAGAGGAAAGATGTATGGAATACAACCAAATAAAAACAAAAGATAGAAAAACAAAAGAGAAGGATCAAACAAGAAACAAAACTAACAGAAAGCAAGATATAAAATGGCAATAGGGAACTCACAAGTATCAATAATTACACTAAATGTAAACGGATTAAACTCACCAATAAAAAGGCACAGAGTAGCAGAATGGATTAAAAAAGAAAATCCAACTGTATGCTGCCTACAGGAAACTCATCTAAGTAACAAGGATAAAAACAAATTCAAAGTGAAAGGCTGGAAAACAATACTCCAAGCAAATAGCATCCAAAAAAAACCAGGTGTAGCAATACTCATATCGGATAATGCTGACTACAAGACAGGAAAAGTACTCAGAGACAAAAATGGCCATTTCATAATGGCTAAGGGGACACTGAATCAAGAAGACATAACAATTTTTTAATATATATGCACCAAACCAAGGAGCACCAAAATATATAAGACAGCTACTTATCAATCTTAAAACAAAAACTGACAAAAATACAATCATACTTGGAGACCTCAATACACCGCTGATGGCTCTAGATTGGTCATCCAAACAGAGAATCAACAAAGACATAGTGGCTTTTAAACACTAGAGCACCTGGATATGATAGACATCAACAGGACATTTCATCCCAAAGTGACTGAGTATACATTTTTCTCCAGTGTACATGGATCATTCTCAAGAATTGACCATATGTTGGGCCACAAAAACAACATCAGCAAATTCAGAAAAATCGAAGTTGTACCAAGCATATTTTCTGATCATAAAGCCTTGAAACTAGAATTCAACTGCAAAAAAGAGGAAAAAAATCCCACAAAAATGTGGAAACTAAACAACATACTTTTAAAAAAATGAATGGGTCAAAGAAGAAATAAGTGCAGAGATCAAAAGATATATACAGACTAATGAAAATGACAATATGACATATCAGAATCTATGGGATGCAGCAAAAGTAGTGATAAGAGGGAAGTTCATATCGCTTCAGTCATATATGAACAAACAAGAGAGAGCCCAAGTGAACCACTTAACTTCCCACCTTAAGGAACTAGAAAAAGAAGAACAAAGACAATCCAAAACCAGCTGAAGAAAGGAGATAATAAAAATCAGAGCAGAAATAAATGAATTAGAGAACAGAAAAACTATAGAAAAAATTAATAGAACAAGGAGCTGGTTCTTTGAAAAGATCAACAAAATTGACAAACCCTTGTCAAGACTTACCAAGGAAAAAAGAGAAAGAACTCATATAAACAAAATCCAAAATGAAAGAGGAGAAATCACCACGGACACTGTAGATATACAAAGAATTATTGTAGAATACTATGAAAAACTTTATGCCACTAAATTCAACAACATAGAAGAAATGGATAAATTCCTAGAAAAATACAACCTTCCTAGACTGAATCAAGAAGAAGCAGAAAGCCTAAACAGACCTATCAGTAGAGAAGAAATAGAAAAACCATTAAAAACCTCCCCAAAAATAAAAGTCCAGGCCCTGACGGCTATACCAGCGAATTTTATCAAACATTCAAAGAAGACTTGGTTCCTATTCTACTCAAAGTCTTCCAAAAAATTGAAGAAGAAGCAATACTTCCAAACACATTTTATGAGGCCAACATAACCCTCATACCAAAACCAGGCAAGGATGGCACAAAAAAAGAAAACTACAGACCAATATCTCTAATGAATACAGATGCTAAAATACTAAACAAAATACTAGCAAATCGAATACAACAACATATTAAAAAAATAATACATCATGATCAAGTGGGATTCATCCCAGAATCTCAAGGATGGTTCAACATACGTAAAATGGTTAATGTAATACACCATATCAACAAAACAAAGAACAAAAACCACATGATCTTATCAATAGACGCGGAAAAGGCTTTCGATAAAATACAACACAATTTTATGTTTAAGACTCTCAACAAAATGGGTATAGAAGGAAAATATCTCAACATGATAAAGGCCATATATGATAAACCATCAGCTAACATCATTTTAAATGGCAGTAAACTGAAGGCTTTCCCCCTTAAATCAGGAACAAGACAGGGTTGTCCACTCTCTCCACTCTTATTTAATGTGGTACTAGAGGTTCTCGCCACAGCATTCAGACAAGACAAAGAAATAAAAGGCATCCATATCAGAAAAGAAGAAGTAAAGGTATCACTTTTTGCAGATGATATGATCCTATACATCGAAAACCCCAAAGAATCCACAAAAAGACTACTAGAAACAATAAGCCAATACAGTAAGGTCGCAGGATACAAAATTAACATACAGAAGTCAATAGCCTTTCTATATGCCAACAATGAAACAACTGAGAAGGAACTCAAAAGAATAATCCCCTTCACGATTGCAACAAAAAAAATAAAATACTTAGGAATACACATAACAAAGAATGTAAAGGACTTATATAATGAAAAGTATAAACCATTGTTAAGGGAAATCGAAAAAGATATAATGAGATTGAAGAATATACCTTGTTCTTGGCTAGGAAGAATAAATATAATCAAGATGGCTATATTACCCAAAGCAATATACAAATTTAATGCAATTCCCATCAAACTTACAATGACGTTTTTTAAAGAAATAGAGCAAAAAATCATCAGATTTATATGGAACTATAAAAAGCCCCGAATAGCCAAAGCAATCCTAAAGAATAAGAATGAAGCTGGGGGCATAACAATACCTGACTTCAAACTCTATTATAGGGCCACGACAATCAAAACAGCATGGTATTGGCAGAAAAATAGACACTCAGACCAATGGAACAGAATAGAAAGTCCAGAAATAAAACCACATATATATAGTCAAATAATTTTTGATAAAGGGGCCAACAACACACAATGGAGAAAAGAAAGCCTCTTCAATAAATGGTGCTGGGAAAACTGGAAAGCCACATGCAAAAGAATGAAACTGGACTACAGTCTCTCCCCCTGTACAAAAATTAACTCAAAATGGATCAAAGATCTAAACATAAGACCTGAAACAATTAAGTACATAGAAGAAGACATAGGTACTCAACTCATGGACCTGGATTTTAAAGAGCATTTTATGAATTTGACTCCAATGGCAAGAGAAGTGAAGGCAAAAATTAATGAATGGGACTACATCAGACTAAGAAGTTTTTGCTCAGCAAGAGAAACTGATAACAAAATAAACAGAAAGCCAACTAAATGGGAAATGATTTTTTCAAACAACAGCTCAGATAAGGGCCTAATATCCAAAATATACAAAGAACTCATAAAACTCAACAACAAACAAACAAACAAACAATCCAATAAAAAAATGGGAAGAGGATATGAATAGACACTTCTCCCAGGAAGAAATACAAATGGCCAACAGATATATGAAAAGATGCTCATCTTCTTTAGTTATTAGAGAAATGCAAATCAAAATGGCAATGAGATACCACCTCACACCTGTTCGATTAGCTGTTATTAGCAAGTCAGGTAATAGCAAATGTTGGAGAGGCTGTGGAGAAAAAGGAACCCTCATCCACTGTTGGTGGGAATGTAAAGTAGTACAACCATTATGGAAGAAAGTATGGTGGTTCCTCAAAAAACTGAAAATAGAACTACCTTATGACCCAGCAATCCCTCTACTGGGTATATATCCCAAAAACTCAGAAACATTGATACGTAAAGACACATGCAGCCCCATGTTTATTGCAGCATTGTTCACAGTGGCCAGGACATGGAAACAACCAAAAAGCCCATCAATAGATGACTGGATAAAGAAGATGTGGCACATATACACTATGGAATACTACTCAGCCATAAGAAATGATGACATCGGAACATTTACAGCAAAATGGTGGGATCTTGATAACATGATACAAAGCGAAATAAGTAAATCAGAAAAAAACAGGAACTGTATTATTCCATACGTAGGTGGGACATAATAGTGAAACTAAGAGACATTGATAAGAGTGTGGTGGTTACGGGGGGAGGGGGGAATGGGAGAGGGTTAGGGGGTGGGAAGGGGCACAAAGAAAACAAGATAGAAGGTGACAGAGGACAATCTGACTTTGGGTGGTGGGTATGCAACATAATTGAACGACAAGATAACCTGGACTTGCTCTCTTTGAATATATGTATCCTGATTTATTGATGTCACCCCATTAAAAAAATAAAATTATAAAAAAAAAAAATAAGTGCTAATTCAAAAAAAAAAAATTCAATTTACATTTCTTTTGAATGCTGATGAACAGGAGACACCAAATCTTTTTCGCCTGCAAACTACTACCTTCTTTATTAGATCTAGCTAATAACACTGTTTTTGTCTTTTTCCAAATAGCTCCAGATATATGGAAAAGATTTATATAGTTGGATGGGGATCCTCAAACCCCTCAGCGAGATCTTCTGAGAATGGCTTTTAAGATACCTAGAGGCAGAAAAAGCCCAATAGAGATCAGGGGAACTACCAGCTTTTAGGATACTCTTAAAGGCTCCAAAGCTCCAAAAGGGTCTCATAGGATGCCTTCTGGGTCCTGCTTCAATAGTGGAAAGGAAGGTCATTGAGCTAAGGCCTGCCAGGCTTACAAGCCTCTGCTGTGAGGAAACAGGGACACTGGCAGGTGGGCTTCCCCCTCGCTCCTCTAAGGGAGGGTTCAGTCTCTTCCAGCCCTGCTCCAGCCACCTATGACCTAACCCTGCCCAGAAAGCTGGGGTTTGCCACTGAAGGCTGAAGGTGCCCAGGGCCGTCGGCCCCATCTACGACACTGTGGATGAGCCTAGGGTATTTCCTCCAAGAAGCAGGTAAACTGATCTCATTTGCACAAGGGCCACTTAACTATGTTTTGCTTGAGTAGTCAGGTTTTTTATTCTTCCCTCAAAGATCTCTGTTGTCGGTGCTGATAGTCCTATTTTCTGCTGCTTTGCTTAATATATAGTGTTTCCTTTATCCCTCCTACCTCAATGCCCCACTCATATTTCAGGCTGGGATCAACATATGACATTTTGAGTTTACAAAACTCAATCCCATAAAAACAACAACAAAAAAATGAGACATGAGTGTTTCGGCTTACACCATTAGCATTGTACTTACAAACTACATGGCTGAGCGCGGCAGAATATGCAGTAACGCGGCATATGAGTGAATGAAGGAGTTGGTGTCCTCCAGTATGCTTACCTACGCCATTTTGGACTGTTAAAAACGCTATGATCTGTTTGTGTTAGGCTAGAGCAGTGGTTCTCAAACTTTTGGAAGTGAGGGCACATTTAAAATCCTACAAATAATTGTAGGTGCACTATATATAAATTTCTGAGAAATATGTTATAATAATTAAGTCAAATATTAAAGAAAAAAATATAAAGTCTAAGCATGCTTTTATAGTAATTAAATGAAAGAAATATGACAAAATAAACTTTATTCTGATATTAAAAACATTTTTGTTACATTTTTTGAGTTTTGCTTTTTAGAATTTGTAAAAAAGAGGGGTTAAAAAATGACAAAAATGACAAAAAAGTTATCTTTATATATATAGATACATTCTTAGTAAGATTTAGTAAATTTGGCAGGTCCTAGCATGAATGTATTAAGTTTTTTCATTCTTGTGTTTATGAGAAACATGAGCCTGATATGTCCTAGTGATTTCTTCAATGTTGGGGCATATATTTGAAAGGCAAACTCTCATTTCCTCATCAATACATTGAAGAATTCCTCTCTTTTTACTCATGTTTAAGGTAGAAAATCCTAATTCACATAAATAGGATGTTGAAAACTGTTGTAAAATGTTCAAAGCTTTTTTAGATATTGCCACATATTCTTCTTTTATAGAAATCCAAAAGACTTTAAAAGACAATTCCTTATGTTTAATCATCAATCCATGATCAGTGGATATAGCTGCCAGTTCTTATTCTTCTGTTAATGTTAAGTCAAAATCACTTGAAGCTTCCATGAATGGGTTTCTAATCCAATCTTATTGTTCAGTGTTAAGTGATGGAAAAAACTATAAATTAAATTCTGCCCATCAGCCTTCAAGTCCTATTTAACTTACACTTAACTTTTGCTCACTTCCAGAATCACATTCTTCAATGCTTCTTTTTGAAAAATCGATCCATTTTATTTGGGTGTATTTATCTAAAAATAATATAATGATGTGTTAATAATAAATATAATAATGATGTGTTAATAAAAACAGCAGTATTTCCGTAATGAGATGGTATAATAGAGTAACTATATTTATTTTTATTTCTGGGCACATGCCGCAAACCAGCGCAGCTAGTAATTCCAGGTCCTGAGTGGGAATGGTACGGAATTAAGAAAATATGCAGAATCAAAAAAATATGGAGTCAGGAGGGCCCTCTAATTGCTTCTAGCAAGAACAAGAGCACCCAAAATCCTCATCTTGCTTTATTTATAGGGCAAAGTGGGCCATTAGCAAATCAATGAAATCTTTGATCATGTTTCCAGGGCAACCCAAGATTTTTACCAAGTGCAGAAAACCCCCACCATACATATCATCTTAACTTGACACCAAACAAAGGATAGAAGAAACTTGCCTCCAATCTTTCTGGGGAACATGGGGGATAGTATAAACAATCCAGCATCATAGCTTAACAGCCTTTTGCAACCTAATCAGGCAAGTGAGGTGGGGGGTTTGGCAGACTGTCAGCTTATAGCCAATACTCCACACCTCTGTCTTCCAAAATCTAAACTCCAAAAACTCTTTTGGTTTTTTGGTCCCCAACAGGCACATATTTCTCTGGAACACCATAGGGCATACCTGGAAATCTTCTAGGGCACCCAGTGTGCCCTGGTGCACAGTTTGAGAACCACTGGGTTATAGTATGTTTCGACTTACACCAAAATTTGGGTTACATCACTGTCACAGGAATGGAACTGTTTCTAACCCAAGGACCCCCTTGTAAATATCTCTTGAAGATAAAATGTTACTGGACCAGGAGGTGGTACAGTAGGTAGAGCATCAAACTGGTATTCAGAGGACCCAGGTTGAAACCCCGAGGTCACAAGCTTGAGCGCAGGCTCATCCAGTTTGAGTACGGGATCATCAGCTTGAGTGTGGGATCATAGATGTGACCCCATAGTCACTGGTTTGAGCCCAAAGGTGGCTGGCTTGAAGCCCAAGGTCTTTGATTTGAGCCCAAGTTTGCTGGCTTGAGCAAGGCGTCACTCGCTCTGCTGTAGCCTCCCCCACCCCCCCACAAGGCACATATGAGAAAACAATCGATAAACAACTAAGGAGACTAAGGCCGCAACAAAGAATTGATGCTTCTCATCTCTCTCACTTCCTGTCTCTCTGTCCCTACCTGTCCCTCTCTCTGACTCTCTCTCTGTCTCTGTCAAAAAGAAAAGTTATATCTAACTTCCAATAATGGAAATCAGAAGGAGGTTTGGGTTTGAAGAAAAATAAAATCTATTGAGAAGTAAAACTACCTACTAAAACCGTAAAATGGTAAAATGCTGTGAAAAATCTAACCTACTCCATTTAATTCCTGACATTTGCTGAAGAGACAGCCTTCAGATCTGATAGATTTCATCAACCATATAGTTGCTAAGCAACTGTAACTAAGATGGAAGTAAAGTACCCTTACTCCTTAAATTATTACAGTAATACAATTATACAGAAATACAAAAATAAAGAAGTATAAAATACAGCTAATCCTTAAATGCCAAGTGAAAATTACTGACCTGTGAAAGGCTCACTTCTTTAGCACAGACATAAGTACCTAACCACTTTATCTATTTCACAGGAGATATTTTTCACTTCAGAAATACTTCACAAACCATAAGGGTATTTTAAAAATAATCAAGAGTGATAAATTATTTTAAAGTAAATAAAAATATGGTAATCATACATTTCCTGTCTCTGCATTTTCAATTTATATACTGAAGTAGTATGGCTAAATTAACTTTAAAATCTTCAAGTTTTTGCTGTCATTTTTTAATTTAGGTGATTTAAAATTTCATTGATGATAAAACAAGTTCTTCAAAGTAGAAAAAACTATAAAGTCTATTAGTCATATCAAATGGTTCTTTAAAACCTGCTGGGTACCTTTTATTAATTAGCTACAATTAATTTTTTTTATAATCATACAGTCTTGCAGAAAATTATGAGCACACTCATACTAAAGGGAGTAATTGTCAAATAAAGACTATATGTTGAAATGAATTCTGTACTATCAGATATCTAGATTGGTTTTTAGATATCTAAATTGGCATGCACATGTAAGGAAGATCACAAGCACACAAAGTCTCTAGGTTTAGGGCAAAAGATGGATGGTTTAAGCCTATGAAGAGAGAAGTAAGCTCTTTTAGTCTTGAGATATATTCTCCTTTCTGCCTGATCATAAATTTTAAGAAAACACAGATGGTCACCCTCTACAAATTCACAACAACCTGAATATCTAGCCTAGTGTTAGTAAATGGTTATAAATATCTGGATTTGTTTCTGCTTTCAGATTTACCCCAGGGCATTCCACACACATATGTTACATATATAACACATAGCAAACATCAAAGAAAAATAAACATGAATGGTGTCCTTCCATTTTTTTTGTCAGAGTGATTTTTAAGTGTTTATTTTTTCACTATGATTCAATGATCTCTTCAAAACTAAGTCAGAGCATCTTATTACTGACAGTCACCTACTGCTACACAGATATGGTAAGAAAAAATGAGAATAAATAAAAATGTAATATTTTTTATAACAAACATATCCACTCTTTTTGATGAAACATTTTCTGAAAGTTAAATTTTTAATATAATTTCTAAAGTTTTCTAAAAGTTAAAATTTTAATTTTTAAAGTTAAAAAATTTTAATTTAACAAAACAAGCTAAATTAAATGTGAAATGTCTTTTATTAAACTATTTACACTTGAAATATCTGAAGATTACAAGTTAGTGTCCCATTGTTTTTATTTAAATCACATATTGACTGTCATATAAACACTATATAAGTGCCTCTGAGTGTGTATGTCTATATATCATATATACTTATACATATATATATATATATATATATATATTTACAGGGACAAAGAGACAGAGAGAAGGATAGATAGGGACAGACAGACAGGAACGGAGAGAGATGAGAAGCATCAATCATCAGTTTTTGGTTGCCACACCTTAGCTGTTCATTGATTGCTTTCTTATATGTGCCTTGATCGCAGGCCTTCAGCAGACTGAGTAACCCCTTGCTGGAGTCAGGGACCTTGGGTCCAAGCTGGTGAGCTTTTTGCTCAAGGCAGATGAACCCGCACTCAAGCTGGCGACCTTGGGGTCTTGAACCTCGGTCCTCCGCATCCCAGTCCAATGTATCCACTGTGCCACCGCCTGGTCAGTCGAGTATATTTTTAATTCTTAAAATGGTTTTCTGAATATGTTTTCCTAAAATAAAGCTTTTGTTTATATTTCTCTGGAGATCCCATGTACATATTAGGTCACTTCTCCAAGGACACATTTGTTATTTCCTATAAGAGTTATTGCATAATGTTGTCATGAAATTTTTATATTTATTAAATTTTTAATATTTGAACTATATTCAAGCATTTTCTAATTTATCTTCCCATGAAATACAGTTTTTACTTTAAATGGTGTATAAATACTATAATTCCTTTGTTGACTCAGTAGGTGAAAATCATTCAAAATAATTAATGTTAGTAAACTATAAATAATTTCCAGTTTTAATCAGAATAAAATTTCTATTGTTTTTATCCTTAAAATTAGAGTACAAAGTAAACCAATTCTGCAATTGTTATACAAAAATGTACTTCTCTTTTTATTTACAAAAATAAGACTATGACTTTGACATTTATCCCATAGGTAAAATTTTACCTGCTAAAAAAAAATTACCTTCAAGTAGATTTAATTCTAGGCTTTCAATTCTAATACTTTAAATTAAGTTTTAACAAGTTTATATCTTAGTTTATAAAATGAAGATATTATAAAGGGAAGGAAAATCATGTTATTTTTAGTTTCTTATTATTTCTGGGGGAAATATAAATATTATAAGAAATGAAAAGTCAAACATTATTTGTGGTGAAGAAATTCTCACACTCAAAACATGTCTAATAACTCATTTTCATTGCCACTGAGAATTTAAATTTGAAATTTTAGTTCCTTTTTATTGTTTTTAATTAGGACAATATTATCTGAGAGATCTTATTCCCTAGGTTCAGAAGAACAACCCTTTGAAGGAAAAGAGAACACTCTAAAACATAAATTGTGACAGATTAGACTCTCTCTATTATTTATTCTGATTGTGATAATATGAATAACATCAAATATTGCATAGAGGTACATATCAGAGCTCACAATGTCCTTAAGCATTATTTATTTGGTTTTATTTATACCACCTTAAAGTATATATTTTCATTCCTTTTTTTTTTTTTTTTTTTGGTGACAATATGGCTTGGGTCAAATGATTTATACAAAATTTGTCCAGATATTCATGGAATTGACTACTATTTTTGAATCATATACTGTCTTTTATCCAACTGAAGATCTTAGATCCTCCCTGAAAGCCAAATGCAGTTGTGACTCTAGATATCTGAAGAAGCTGTTTCTATGATCTGGATCACATAACATTTTGTTTCCTGGTGACTAGGAAGAACACTTAAAAGTTATGTCTCTTCTTATCAAATAATTTCATCTGGTAAATGATTTCATCCTTAGGAAAATACATATCAAGAACTCTTCACTAAAACTTCCACAGATTAATTATTTCAATTGGTTTTGAGCATATTCCATGACACAAGTATTTCCAGCCATTCTACAAAGACTTTAAGACTCTTAAACTGAAGAGTGAAACAATCCTATTTTTCTTCCTAGAAATATAGTATAGTATACAACCTTTTTACTTTAACTTCTAAGACCTGGGAATGCAGTTAGTTTTTCTAGTATAATGTTGAGGTTAAAAGATGTTTTAGGGGATAAATTGTTTAAGACATTGCTTCCAGTAGGGAATTTAATAGCACACCACAGAAGTGGCATAGTGTTTTGCAGTTGGGTATCTGCTTTTATTTAACACTCCTGATAAAACTTATTCTTGAGTATGACATTTCAGTTGCTCTTTTTATTTCTATAAATCCATCAAAACTTTGATCCTTAGCATAAGAAAGAGACCAAACAGGAAAGCCTCAATAAAGATCATAGCAAGAGAACAAAATAGTCTTTTAGCAACGAGGTTTATAATTCCAATTCTGCAGAACAGATTGAATAAAATAAACTTTTATTTGAAGCTGTTTATAGACTGTTCTTGTATGCTCTCAAAATTCATATATTGAATCCTTATTACCTAAGGAAATAATTAAGGTTAATGAGGTCATTAAAGTAGAGTCCTAATACAAAAGATTGTATAATAAGAAAGAAGTATAATAATAAGATAAAGAATATACTGGGGCACACCAAAACACCTGAAAAATAGATATATTTAGAGGCAATTTTCTCAATAATACAAGTTAAGTATTATTATTAATCCTTAAGGAAGGAGACTGCAGACCAATAAATATCACATATGTGCAATGAACACTGATCTCATCGAAATGTCATTTCTACTTAAAAAGTTCCATTAAAAATTAGTATGTTGAAGAATCAATGTCATTTTTAAATAAAAGTAACTGATCTCGATGGAAATAACTAAATGTGGCATTCAAATTTCTGTGCATAGCTTTCCCCTGTGCACACACACACATGCATACACACACAACTACCAAAATTAGTCTAAATTATAGTTATTTTTACCCTAGATGCTAAAAATTTCTCTAGGATGACTAAACTCGTATCACATGAGTATTTGCCTATGCTGTGAACCCATGAAGTTAAAAGACTGAACTTCTGCCAAAATAGTAACTATAGGAAACAAGATTGTTGGTCAGACTTCTTTTAAACATGACTTTAAGGAGTCATTTTATCTGACCTTCTCAGACAGCTGTCAACTCTTAATGGTCCATATGCGACCAAATAAAATTACAGACAATAAATTGCTCAAAGGAGCAGAAAGTCGTTTCTTTTTTGAAAGCTGTTAGTGATGCAGTTAGTATCCTTCTTACCAATTTACACAACTTATAACATGCAGTTGGTCTTTCATAATGAAAATACTACAAATGGAATATTATCAGTAATCTGCTACAAATTATGGTTGTCTCCTGAACATACTCAGTTCTTATCCTAATTTTATTCTTCTTCTCAGGTGAAGAAATAAAGGAAAATCAAAGAAAAGAAAAAGGCCACTTGCAGTAGTTTATTATCTGAGTTCACTTGATGTAAAGACTATAGTTTGAGCCAATAATACGTATGTTATGTGTTCTGCACCATCTAGTCTCTATTTCAATCACTCCACTGTGCCTGTGGTGAAAGACACTATACATATGCATAAAAGAATCAGCATGGTAAAAATCACGTGGCAGTTCACATTTGGACCATGCTCCTAGTATGATAACTCCTTTTCTGAAGAAACGGAAGGGTTGAATTTATTAAGTTCTGTGTACTTCCGTGTCAAAATATTAGAGAATTAAAATAGCACAATGTTGGTCATTATTGAAAATAAACAAGTGACTTTTTGTCCATTATGGGATCAGCTATTCAAAAGAATCCGAAGACAAGAGAAGGACGATATAGAATCTTTACATATAAACCATCCTTGTTTTTCAGGAATTTTCAGGTAGTGCAAGAGATGGTTGAACACAACTATTTATATATAGTAAAAGGCAGCCTGTAATTCCTATACTAAATTAGCATAGAAGCATTTATGAGTATGGAATTCTTAAGAGACTGTACATTTCAGTTTAAACTCCACGTGCAGAAGATACTTATGAAAGAAACAAACAAAAAAAATATTAAGAGAATTTTCCAAAACTATTGTTTTAGATGTTAACCTTGGCCTTTGTTCTCTGGGACTCTGACCTTATATTACCTTCCATGTTTAACTCAATTCTCTCACAATTTTGTTCATCTGTTCAAGGGCCTGATTTCCATTATTCATACATATGCACAAACTTGATTTATCTTTACATAAACACATCCTCTTCAGCACTTGAACTAGGGTACTAATTTTTACCTGAGAGAAGGAAGTAGGAATTCCCCAAACTGATCACACAGACCCAGAAACTGAAAAAAGAACTCCAACTTTCATAAAAGTATAATACCATTTGATTCAACAAGAGAAGCTACTCTAGAGAAACTGAGGAAAAAACAGCACTCTATAGATATTTCTAGGTTATTATATTTTTAGCAAATATATGATCATTATAGAGTACTCAATTAATAATGAAAGTTAAGTGATTTACAATAAATGTTTTGGTTGTCTTTATAAGATATAAAAAAAAAAGGTGAGGGAAACAAAAATATCCTAAACCAATGAAATTCCATTCAAAAAACTAGCTGGTTTAAAAAAATTGTTCTTTTTTCTAAATGCTTCCTTAGCTAGAAAAAAGTTGTCTCCTGAGTTTTTACACCCTAAACATACTTGCATAGCAAATAAACAGTAAGGAGCACAGATAGAATGTGTTTTTAAGCCCACATTTTGTATTTGTTCCCTGATGTATATATTCAATAACTCAAAAAATAATATGCATCAATCACATGCTAGATCTGGGAATATCTTGGGTTATGTGGTAAGGCAGACAAATAAACTATTATAATACAATGAGTATGACATGAACTTTAGCAAACCAGATAATTCATTTAGTCCATCTTTTAAGTGAATATAAATTATTATTAATATAAAGTAAATATTATTTCAAAAAATATTGATTCTTATAATAGCAGGAAGAGTGCTTAACGCTGAATATCCAACAATTAACTCGAGTTTATAGTTTGGTGGAAGCTAAAGACAGAGAAATAGGAAAGTGTAAGCCAAAAAATTATAAGGTGCTGTAGAAACAAAAGTTAGGCATGTAACCCAATTTCAGGGCTCTGGAAAGCTGCAAAAGAAGAAAGAAACATCTAAGCTGAGATTTGAATCACCCGTGTGTTTGTCCAGGCGATCAGGGAGAAGGCATGGTAGAAAGAGCATGTCCTAATCAAGAAACTGATATTTTTTTAATCAGAATAAAAGTAGGTCTAGTCTCCCTGGCTCCTAACTCAATCTCAGCTAATGTGCTTAAGGAGCTAATGTGAAATCATGAGATCTTGGAGACGACGCAGGACGATATTGCTTAGAACAGATTGAATTAGATTTCTCAGGGCCTGAGAGTTATTTGGGTCATTGCAGGCCTAGTGTTTCTTGATTTCATTCTTAGACAAACACAAGCCTTCTAAAGAACCCTCTTCTGGACAGTGGTTAGGCTTCGACAAAAACAGTCTCAAGTGAAAGAAACTAATTTGCTCATTAGAGAGCTACTACTCATAATTACAGTGGTGCCTTGTACAATATTTTCTACAAAAAACAGAAGAGTGCTTTGGTTCGTCCTTACCGTTTAAAAACTTTCAACTTCAACCCCTAAAAGAAATATCCAGAAAAATAATCTCTCTTAAAATTGATATTTCTGTATACCATAAGGGTCCTTAAGGGAGAATTATCAATATAATATATTCTTGACAGTTTACTCTGACATTTTTTGGTATTTGTAAATTGGTGCTGTTTGGGTAACTGTGCAAAGAATCATTCCTTTGACAAATTTTAAAACTTTCTGGAGTGAAAAAACAGCAAATAACTTTATAAAAATTAATACTTTACTTTGGTCCCAAAATCTTGCCAGAATATGTTGTATATTACCTAAAATTAACAAACCCTAAACTTTAATTCTCCTTACACTAAATCCTAATTTTGCTTAACAGTAAATAATACTTGTTCACTCTCAAACATCAAATAGTGTTTCTTAAACTTTTCTCAATATGGGAGTTGGTCTCTTAAAGCTCTTAAATAAGAATAACTTTTGTCCTTCATGACTGTTTAGCAATATCTTTCTCATTCTGAATTACGGTATTAGTTTTAACTGACTTCAACTCTCTATGGTATTGGTAAATACTGTTGCAATTTAAATAAAGAAGGTGGTATGCTTGAAATTATTTCTACAAGGCCATGGGACATGCATTGGAATATAAAAGCCATAAACTGATTTATAAACTGCACATAGTAAATCAAATATATTAGATATGGCTCTAAACAACTAATTTATAAAGTGGGAAAATCCATTTACATTTCTTAAAATTTTTATTGAATTTATTGGGGTGATGTTGGTTAATAAAATTATACAAATTTCAGGTATGCAATTCTATAATGTATCATCTGTGTATATGTTCACCACCCCGACTCCTTCTATCACCATCTGTCTTTCCTCTACCATATTTTAACAGTTCAGTATCTAATGTTAATTTCTTATATTTTAGGTATTTGGTGGATTAATGAAAATTTTATAATCCACTTGAAAATTATCACCACAGAAGTCACATGCCACATATAATGTTATTTATTAAGTATGATATAAAATTGAGTCAGAAGAAAACAATTTTTATGTATGATATATAATTTTAGAACCAATATTGGGAACTTTTTATTCAATACAAAGTTTTTGTTGACTTTTGGAATATATAAAAAATGTAGATAAATTTCTAACATGTTTTATAAAATATGGTTTGTGAAAATATTGTTCCACAAGATAACTCTTATGTGAAGAGGATTATAATGAACTAATTGAAAAATTAGAAGTATTTCAAGGACAGCTATAAATTAATAATTATCATTTACCCTGAAGAAACTTATTTTTTAAGGACACTGACAATTGCATGTCTTCTTTAAAATTGTTAAATTATTACTTTAAGAGAAGAAAATATTTTCTTGAATTTTCTATTTCTTAACATAAATTTAGAACTCTTTTATAGGAACTGTAGTTTTTATGCTTAACCTGATATGTTTAACTAATTTTTTGCATTTCAAGCTAGCTTTTCAAATAAAAACATAGTTTTCTTAAAATAGTTTATAATCATGAAGTTCACTTACAAAAATGGAATCCTAAGGAAACCATCACATTTTAAGTTAAAGATAACTCAATCAAATAATCTGATTTTCCCCCTTTTTCTAAACACAGCAGTAGAATGTCAGACTTTAATTCTAACCATAGTTTATATACCTTATACAACCTATGTGTGAGGAACCTTCTGTGGACAGTCTCTTATCTTACACGTGCTAGCTTTACAGCAGGATTTAGCTCTTTATTATCACCAGAAGCACATCTATACTAAAAAAGCATGAAAGAAAAGATGGACTAAAGTTTCTTTAGGAATGACCGGAGGGTGATTTACTCACAAAATATATTACATTTTGAATTTTCCATACCGTATGTATCTGTAGACATCTCTTTTCAAGCTTCTCTCAGACATTTGCTTTTCTCTTCTATTTAAATTTTCTTCCCAGAAGACATTTCCTTTAAAAACTCTTCTCAGTTCAAACTGATTCATTTCTCTCAGAACAATACACCCACTCAACAGACTCAAGTCCTTAGTTTTACTGGATCTATGATCTCTAGAAAGTAAGTTAGCAGTTACATTCTTTTATTTGAGAGCATGTCTTCTAGGGAATTCACCTCCCACTCCATGAAATTTTTTTTAATTACTAAAAAGTGGTGAAAAGGTTTTTTTTTTGGTTATTATTTAGTTTGTAAGTGGAGAAAACTAGTATAAATAAGTGTAATAAAACAAATATACACGTATTCTGTATATATTCTCATTTTGGATGTTAATAAAATATATAATAGATGTGTAATAATCTATTTAATAGCTGCATAACAATTTATGTAGGTGCATGAAAAGTTTTTATTACTTTTTGTTTTGATAAAGTATAAACATTTTTTGGGGATTTTCTATAGTGCCATAAGCAATATCCAGGGCTATAAATAGAAAACTCCAACATACTATTGTATCAATTGAGGCAAGATAATTTGTTTAGACTAATGGAATATAGAGCACACATAATCTAATAGCATGCTTACTTTGAAAAGTGCTTTACAAATGTCATAAAAAATGATAATTAGAATAGTTTGCAATTCATCTGGTGATCAAGCTGTTTCAGACTTTCTGTTGAGGTTATCATTTTAATCCTCATATAAACTCTGTAATTTGGCCATTACTATGGTATTGTTATGAGGCATCTGAGCCTCTAAGAATTAAATAATTTTCCAAAGCCATAGAGCAAGTGAAAGGCAACGTTCAATTAAAATACAATGTCTACGTAATTCCAAATCCCACGTTCCCATAAGTAGGTAGAAAATGAATTTCTCTTTTCATATCCTTTTACTTTTAACTTGCTTACAGTATTTCTTGTATACAAAATAGAGTTGGTTTATTTTTTAAATCCATTGTGACAATCTCTGTCTTTTAATTGGAATGCTTAAACCAGTTTCATTTTATGGAACTATTGATTTGTTTGGTTTTAGGATTAAGATTTTATTATTTGTTTTCTCTTCATTTCCTTTATTTTTGTCTAAAACTTTTCACTTTCTTTCCTTCTTGGTCATTTGAACATTTCTTGGTTTGGTTCTTGAACAACAAAATGGTTTTCTTTTTCAATTGAGCTATGCAATTTAAACCGTTGTGGTTCAAGGCTCACCTCAAGGCTAAGAATTCATGTATGGGGAAGGACTGGCTGCAGTAATACACAGATTTCCAACCGTTTCGTTGATGGGCACCTCCAAACCTAGGTATTGTTCAAGAGTCAACTATAATTTATTTTAATATATCTATTTTTTTATGTATTGTTTTGCATAGTTTTTTTTCCATCTTATTGGTTGTTGTTTCTGCAGTTCTTGTTATT
Organism: Saccopteryx bilineata; assembly: GCF_036850765.1. Taxonomy (NCBI): domain Eukaryota; kingdom Metazoa; phylum Chordata; class Mammalia; order Chiroptera; family Emballonuridae; genus Saccopteryx; species Saccopteryx bilineata. Next base: position 169,997,865 of record NC_089490.1, on the reverse strand, counting down.
TAGTAGTGGCTCTATAGATTACATTATATGTAATTAACTCCTCACAGTCTATTTTGAAGAAATATTTTGTCACTTAAAATTAAATGTAGAAAACTAGCCACTCTATAGGTTCCATTATCCCCTTTTGTTTTAATGATTCTATTTATCACATACACTAAAAAAAACCTTCAAATAATTTGTTTTTGGTTTTAGATGTCTAGGAGAGCTTTAAAAATTCATAAGAAAAAACCTACCTTTAATGCATTCCTTCTCACTCTGGAAGTAAATGAAAAGATTAAACATCTCAGCAAAGAAAGAGAAGAGATTAAGGAAATCTAATAAATTTCAAGCAGAATTTTGTATGATTTTTAAAAATATCAGTGGATACTGGTTACTTTGTACATACTAAGTATGTAAGATTTACAGAAAACAGTAGCCACCTGGAAATGCTATTTTAAGAAAAAGGACTTGATTAACTAAGGGTATCTCAGGCATTCAGGAGAATTGAGTACATAAGATAAGAGATAAAATTTAGCTCTGTTCCTGTGACAGTAACACAACCCAAATCTTGGTGTAAGTCAAAACACAGCCTAGCCTAAGTCACTTACCTATCCGAATACAGTTGTAAAATCATAATCTAGAACACAAAAACACAACTAAGCCACAGAAAAAGGAAAGGGACATATGTTGTACTCTACACTGTACTGTAGCAACAGAAAAAAATGACAAATAAAAGAATGTAAAAATTTCCTTACCTTTAATCCTATGGTTGGCTTGTACACTGGAAGGGGCAAACTCCCTCATTCATATGCCGCATTACTGAGTATTCTTTTGTGGCGTGCAACCAAACTAGTTCACCCACGTAGTCAGTAAATACAACACTAACGGTTTTATGGGAATGTGTATCGTAAACTCGAAATGTTGTATGAATAGACTGTCATAACCCGAGGATTCCCAGTATTTAGTGTAGGAGACATGGATGCACTTTAGATGTTGAGTTGAGCTGTTTTGCGGAAATGATAGCTAAAAGTTCAGAAGAGGACATTTGATTCACAATGGATCTTCTCTGATACAGGGGTTTATAATTTAAACATTAACTTCCACCAAATATTTTAGGTATTGAATAGAGAAACATAAAATTACTTCCTCCATACACATAGCCCTTTTGAGATAAAAATTATTTCTAAAAATATCATTTTGCTATAGTTTTATTGCATCTCTTAATTACTTTAAGAGTCATTAAATACATGCCAATTTTGACAATGTAAGCATCATTTCTGTGATACACGCAGGAAATGTATTACTCAGAGCTCCATTATCACTTCTCTAGGAATGTAGGGCCTATTTTGTGGATTCAAGGGTAGTGTTACCATATGCAATACCTTTGTGTATGAGTTCTTGCCCTTGCTGGAAAAAATAATGGGTACTTCTCCAAAAAAGAAACATTGATTTAATTTTACCATGATATTTTGGTTCATTAAATTGTATACATGGGGATAAAAAACAATTTTAGGTTAAATTAGTCATCTAGACAATTTAAAGTAATAAGTAAATAAATACAGAAACTATTCAGTCACTTAAATGAATCCTGTATTAAATTCTCAGTCTCAGAATATCATGGATTATTTATCTGGGAATAATTGTCTTGGTGAATGTTTAAGGATTGGTGGAAAAACAATTTAGCAAACAAGGCAAGTACTAATAATGTGTTTTTACCAAAGAAAATGTAATACCAAAAAAATAAGGAAAAAAGTTGACGAGAAAATTGCAGAAAGAGATTTTGACAAAGAATAAAAGAAACAGATTATGTGACAAGGCTTCTAGTTGGCTGAAATGTAAAGCAGAGTTAATCATTGCTTACAGTTCTGCCATTTGCTTTCTAGCATGAAATCCTCCAGAAGTTTCTTCTATCTGACAGGGAAATGGTCAATATTCAATACAGTGGCTATTAGAGTAGCCCAGGGTTTCAAATTACCATGATGTCAATGACACTTGAGCAATTTGCACTGGGAAGGCCATGAGAGAAAAAAAAAATATTACCCTTTTAAAGCACTGAGATTCAGGGATTTCTTATTATCATAGCATAATCTGGTTTTTCCGGGTGAATACCTTCACATTTTTCTCTCTCTGAATTATGTCCATGGAGTAGCCCCTCCACAAGTCTAGAAAGGCAACACAATTCTATGATATATGTTATTTGAATAAGTTTCCCAAGAAACTGGGTTAATGCCATATGGATAGCATGATTGCTACACACCATTAAGATAGTTCTGCCTTTCACATGTGACCCACGTGACCTGTGCTTTATATCTATTTAATGAATCTACAGGGCCAAGCTTTAAATTCTTTGATTTCCTGTAGCATCATACTCCTGAGAAAAATCAAAGTACCAGAATGATTAGATAATAAATATGTATAGTGTGCAAGAAGTCATCAAGCTTTTAAAAAGTCTTTCGTAACTGTTTCTAACTGTGCTTTAGTGAAATATGAAAAGAGCTTATGCATTAGGAGAACCTTTACATCCACCCTATTCTGACCTGAAAATATAAAGAACAGTCCTTTGAAACCTCTGAAATTGATGCAGCTCTAAATAAGAAGTTTTAAAGTAGGTCTGCATGCTATTTTATCAATATTCTCTGTTATGCCAGATTTACATTTAAGAGACTTGCATGTGTTTTAGACAGTTATGGGTTCCAACACATTGTTTGATCTATAATAAATGATGGGAGTGATGTCAGAGAAATGGCGCTGTAAGGAGTGATACCAATAAATCTCCCCAAAAATTCAACAAGATCTTCAACCAGAGACAAAAATCTATCCTTGGAGCCTCCAGAAATTCCACACTAAACGCGAAGGTATGATTGAGGGAAAAATTGACTAAATATATAATCAACCCTGAAGGAAATAAGGAGGAAGAAACACTCCACCTTCTTCACTAACCTAAATAAGGGCTGCTTTCACTGGGAACTGAGAGTATAGGAACTAAGGCAGGCATAGGGTGTGAATAGAACCAGACTGCGGCACAAACATCTGAACCAGGCTGTGGCACGAATATCCAAGCCAAGGAAAAACTGTACTTATGGCAACCCAGTCAACACAAGCTAATGCTCATGCCAAACCCAGACAAAGAAAGGCACTTGGGACAGCCATCCGCCCCAATCTCCTGGTCAGTACATGCAGATAGTGGGTGAGAGGTTCCTCCTAGAACCCCGGGAGTGGGCAGAGGGGCAGGGTCAGAGGCCTTTCTGTGGGCTAAAACCAGAATCTCGGGTCACCCCTGCGCCCCAAAAAGCAGCGCACGGGGAGAGAGTGGGAGCGAAATTCCCTACACTCGAACTTTTTTGTGCGGCGGGGCACCTCACCTGGAGTGAGAGGCAGCCGGCCTGATATCCTGGTCCGCGAGCACGGAGAGTGGGCAAGAGATTCCCCTGGGAGTAGGCGCCCGTGTTCCCGGACAGAGGGGCAGAGTCAGAGGTCTTTGTGTGGGCTGAAGCCCTGCCTGATTATGCTAGGGGCTCTGACTGATTGAGCCTTACCCAGAGCCCTGTGCTGAGTGGAAACAGAGTAGGGATTTGCCAGCTTTTTGAGCCTCTTACTCTCCAGGCAGAGGCAGCAGCAAACCCATAGCTGGATCATCAGGCTACTAATTCAGGAAGGAAAGACTAGGAGAGAGGCTCTGGGAACATGAACTCTCTCATTGGCGGAGCCTGCAAATGCTAATGAGCCTCGACTGCCAACGAGACTGAAGCCCAATATATGACATCGCCACAGAGACTTATCAACTGCAAACCTCTACCTAAGCATGCCACAGGGGCAGAACCCGGGGTACAGAGTTACCGACCAGGAAGAGGGAGAGAAAAGAAAAAAAAAAGCAAGAAGATAACCTCTCAAAATCAAGAATAATACACAGACTTTATAACCTATCCCATTTTATTATATTTGTTCATTTGTTTCTCTTATCTTCTTGTCTTGATTATTTTCTTCCTCTTCCAATTTGGTCGTTTAATTCTCTGCCAGTCTTACTCTCTCCTCTCCTTGAACTACACTATCCATAAGTGTTATATCTTCCATTATCTTTCCTTTCTTCTTCTTTTCTCCCTATGAAGGTTGCACTCCAAAACCCTTAACACACTCTCTCTCTCTCTCCTTTTATTCTTTTTTCTTCTTTTTGTGTTTTCCTATTTTTTTTTTTTCTCCCTCTATATTAGTTTCTTCTTTTCTCCTTTACTTTTCCTCTCATTCAAACCTCAATCACGAACAAATTATTTTATCTGGGACTCAAATTTATCTTTGTGGTGCTTTGGGTTTTTTTTACTTTGCTTTTTTAACTCACTAGCAGTGCTCCCAACCCTGGCTCTCCATTTTATCTAGTTCTTGCTCCACTAAATACAATAGTAATTTTTTAATTTTCCCCCCTTTTTCCTATTTCCATCTTATTCCTCTCATCATATCTCTTAGTCAACCATCACCTAAAAGCAAATCATTTTATTCTTGACCAAAATTTTTTCCTTTTTTGCATTTTGTGAGTCTATACCCCTTTTTTGCCCCTTTATCACTTCACCCCAATTCAGGCCCTCCATTATAGGTAGTTTTTGTTCTATTTAGCACAATATAATTCACAGTTCACCATAACATTTTCTCAAGAAGGAGGGGAGAGGAGAGGAGAGGAAAAAAAGGGGGGGAATAATAATTTATTTTATTCTTTTTTATTTTTACTTTTTTTTAACTTTCTATTCTTTATTAATTCTCATTAATACTATCAACAAAACCACCCTCAGATGCCATTAAGGAAAAGGAAATCGAATATCATGGATACAAAAGACAGAAAGGTAGCACAGATAGATGAGAAAAAATTTATGGAGAAAAAATTTAATATATTGGAAACCTTGGAGCTAAATGACAGAGAATTTAAAATAGAAATCCTAAAAATGAGAAGCCCTACAGGAATTGTCTGACTTCATCAAAACGAATAATATAAGAATAATAGGTATATCAGAGGGAGAAGAGAGACAAAATGGAATGGAGAACATATTCAAACAAATAATAGATGAGAACTTCCCAAGCCTGTGGAAAGAACTAAAGCCTCAAATCCAAGAAGCAAACAGAACTCAAACTTTTCTTAACCCCAACAAACTTACTCCAAGGCATATCATAATGAAATTGGCACAAACCAATGACAAAGAAAAAATTCTCAAGGCAGCCAGGGAAAAGAAAAATACAACATATAAAGGAAGGCCCATTAGATTATCATCAGATTTCTCAACAGAAACTCTACAAGCTAGAAAAGAGTAGACCCCAATATTTAAAGTCCTGAAAGAGAGGAACTTTCAGGCATGAATACTATACCCATCAAAGCTATCCTTCAAATATGAAGGAGAAATAAAAACATTAACAGATACAGAAAAGATGAAAAAATTTATCATCATAAAATATATATTGGCCTTAAACAGAACACTAGAGCACCTGGATATGATAGACATCTACAGGACACTTCATCCCAAAGAGACAGAGTATACATTTTTCTCCAGTGTACATGGTTCATTCTCAAGAATTGACCATATGTTGGGCCACAAAAATAACATCAGCAAATTCAGAAAAATCAAAGTTGTACCAAGCATATTTTCTGTTCATAAAGCCTTGAAACTAGAATTCAACTGCAAAAAAGAGGGAAAAACACCCACAAAAATGTGAAAACTAAAAAACATACTTTTAAGAAATGAATGGGTCAAAGAAGAAATAAGCGCAGAGATCAAAAGATATATACAGACAAATGAAAATGACAATACAACATATCAGAATCTATGAGATGCAGCAAAAGCAGTGATAAGAGGGAAGTTCATATCACTTCAGGCCTATATGAACAAACAAGAGAGAGCCCATGTGAACCACTTAACTTCACTCCTTAAGAAACTGTAAAAAGAACAAAGACAACCCAAAACCAGCCGAAGAAAGGAGATAATATACACCAAAGCAGAAATAAATGAAATAGAGAAGAGAAAAAATATAGAAAAAATTATTAGAACAAGTAGTTGGTTCTTTGAAAAGATCAACAAAATTGACAAACCCTTGTCAAGACTTACCAAGGAAAAAAGAGAAAGAACTCATATAAACAAAATCCAAAATGAAAGAGGAGAAATCACCATGAACATCATAGATATACAAAGAATTATTGTAGAATACTATGAAAAACTTTATGCCACTAAATTCAACAATCTTGAAGAAATGGATAAATTCCTAGAACAATACAACCTTCCTAGACTGAATCAAGAAGAAGCAGAAAGCCTAAACAGACCAATTAGTAGGGAAGAAATAGAAAAAACTATTAAAAACCTCCCCAAAAATAAAAGTCCAGTCCCAGATGGTTATACTAGCGAATGCTATCAAACATTCAAAGAATACTTGGTTCCTATTCTACTGAAAGTCTTCCAAAAAATTATAGAAGAAGCAATACTTCCAAACACATTTTATGAGGCCAACATAACCCTCATACTGAAACTGGGCAAGTCCAGCACAAAAAAGATAACTACAGACCAATATCTCTAATGAATACAGATGCTAAAATACTAAACAAAATACTAGCAAATCAAATACAACAACATATTAAAAAAATAATATATCACGATCAAGTGGGATTCATCCCAGAATCTCAAGGATGGTTCAACATACGTAAAACGGTTAACGTAATACACCATATCAACAAAACAAAGAACAAAAACCACATGATCTTATTAATAGATGCAGAAAAGGCATTCAATAAAATACAACACAATTTTATGTTTAAGACACTTATCAAAATGGGCATAGAAGGAAAATATCTCAACATGATAGAGGCCATATATGATAAACCATCAGCTAACATCATATTAAATGGCACTAAACTGAAGGCTTTCCCTGTTAAATCAGGAACAAGACAGGGTTGTCCACCCTCTCCACTCTTATTTAATGTGGTGCTAGAGGTTCTAGCCAGAGCAATAAGGTAAGACAAATAAATAAAAGGCATCCATATCGGAAAAGAAGAAGTAAAGGTATCACTTTTTGCAGATGATATGATCCTATACATCGAAAACTGCAAAGAATCTACAAAGACTACTAGAAACAATAAGCCAATACAGTAAGGTCGCAGGATAAAAAATTAACATACAAAAGTCCATAGCCTTTCTATATGCCAACAATGAAACATTTGAGAACGAACTAAAAAAAAATCCCCTTCACGATTGCAATAAAAAAATAAAACACCTAGGAATAAACATAACAAAGAATGTAAAGGAGTTATATAATGAAAACTACAAACCATTTTTAAGGAAAATCGAAAAAGATACAATGAGATGGAAGAATATTCCTTATTCTTGGATAGGAAGAATAAACATAATCAAGATGGCCATATTACCCAAAGCAATATACAAATTTAATGCAATTCTCATCAAAATTCCCATGACATTTTTTAAAGAAAATCATCAGATTTATATGAAACTATAAAAAACCCCGAATAGCCAAAGCAATCCTAAAGAAAAAGAATGAGGCTGGGGCATTACAATACCTGACTTCAAACTATATTATAGAGCCACGACAATCAAAACAGCATGGTATTGCAGAAAAATAGACATTCAGACCAATGGAACAGAATAGAAAGTCCAGAAATAAAGCCACATATATGTGGTCAAATAATTTTTGATAAAGTGGCTAAAAACATACAATGGAGAAAAGAAAGCCTCTTCAACAAATGGTGCTGGGAAAACTGGAAAGCCACATGCAAAAGAATGAAACTCGACTACAGCTTGTCCCCTTATACTAAAATTAATTCAAAATGGATCAAAGACCTAAATATAAGACCTGAAACAATATAGTACATAGAAGAAGACATAGGTTCTAAACTCATGGACCTGGGTTATAAAGAGCATTTTATGAATTTGACTCCAAAGGCAAGGGAAGTGAAGGCAAAAATAAATGAATGGGACTACATCAGACTAAGAAGTTTGGGCTCAGCAGGAGAAACTGACAACAAAATAAACAGACAGCCAACTAAATGGGAAATGATATTTTCAAACAACAGCTCAGATAAGGGCCTAATATCCAAAATATACAAAGAACTCATAAAACTCACAACAAACAATCCAATAAAAAAATGGGAAGAAGACATGAACAGACACTTCTCTCAGGAAGAAATAGAGATATATGAAAAGATGCTCATCTTCATTAGTTATTAGAGAAATGCAAATCAAAACTGCAATGAGATACCACCTCACACCTGTAAGATTAGCTATCATCAACAAGACAGGTAATAGCAAATGTTGGAGAGGCTGTGGAGGAAAAGGAACCCTCATCCACTGTTGATGGGAATGTAAAGTAGTACAACCATTATGGAAGAAAGTACGGTGATTCCTCAAAAAACTGAAAATTGAACTACCTTATGACCCAGCAATCCCTCTACTGGGTATATACCCCAAAACTCAGAAACATTGATACGTAAAGACACATGTAGCCCCATGTTCATTGCAGCATTGTTCACAGTGGCCAAGACATGGAGACAACCAAAAAGCCCATCAATAGAAGACTGGATAAAGAAGATGTGGCACATATACACTATGGAATACTACTCAGCCATAAGAAATGATGACATTGGATCATTTACAACAAAATGGTGGGCTCCTGATAACATTATACAAAGTGAAATAAGTAAATCAGAAAAAACCAAGAACTGCATTATTCCATATGTAGGTGGGACATAAAAATGAGACTAAAGACATTGATAAGAGTGTGGTGGTTATGGGGGGGGGAGGGAGCGAGGGGGGAGGGGCACAAAGAAAACTAGATAGAAGGTGACAGAGGACAATCTGACTTTGGGTGATTGGTATGCAATATAATTGATTGACAAGATAACCTGGATATGTTTCCTTTGGACATATGTACCCTGATTTATTGATGTCACCCTAGTAAAATTAATAATAATAAAAAAATGATGGAAGTTTGTGCTAAAGCACAGAGGTAGACAATTATTTTCAATCCACTGTGTCGACACATTCTCTGTGCTATAGATACAGATGGCAACCATTTTGTCAAGATGATATTTCAAGAACCAAATTAATTTTCTCTCTTCCCATAATGAAAAATATAGAAACCTGGGAAAGTGCATCTTGTTGGAGAAGGAATTGTTAACATCTACTTTTAAATGTTATAAATGACAACCAACTAAAGAAGTATACCTAGGGTCCCTATAGAGTAGATCTTACAAACTAACTTAGGGAGAAATAAAATGCAAAATAAATAAATAAATAAATAATCTTTAGACATATCACAATAATTTTAAGAAAATGAAATTGAAAATGTAATATTAAAATATATCTGTCATATATTAAGTATGAATGGACAAAAATTCTCATTAAAATTCATAAACTGATGAAATTGTTTAACAAAAATTTTGTTAACAAAATTTCTTAAAGTGAGAAAGGTAGAATAATGAGCTTAGCTCAGACATTATAGTTACATGTAAGCTAAAGTCAATAAACAGAATACAAGTAGCTAGTAGGTAATAAAAGGTACAGTTAAAGAAGAAATAGCCTTTACAATTTTACATGTATGGAGCATAGCAGCCAAAAGTATAAATCAAAAATTATTAGCACAAGGACTTGATTTTTAAAATGTCATACATAACAGGAGACTTCAATATATCTCTTCAGAATAGGACAGATAATAAACAAAAGATAAGAATAATTAAATGCTATATTTAATCAAACTGAATTATTATATATTTATAAATCCTGCTTCACATATCTAAGTAGAACTTAGATATTTCCCACATGTACTTGGCTAATTAACCTAGAAGTTAAAGCTACTAGCCCAATTTTTTAATAAATTAATTCAAAAGTAGAAACAGGATTAACTATCAGATCCAAATGTTATAAAATGAGAAGTACAAATAAATTTGCAGGAAAAATATTAGATGCTTCTAAATTAAGAAATTCACAACTAGAAAAACCTTGATCAAAGATAAAACGTTAAATTTTAGTGGAGCTATTAGCATTATTTTGAATTAAATGAACACACAAATATTACATAGCAAAATTGGTGGGTTGACATTAATGCAGTACTTAGGGGAATATGGCTCACACTAAATATTAGAAAAGAAGAAAGATCTCAAATACATGGTCTCAGCTGTTTATGAATCTAAAACAAAAGGAAAAAACTCCAAACTAAGCATAAGAGGAAATCAATAATATCTGCAAAAACAAACAAACAAACAAAACTAACTAACAAACAAAAACTCAGGCAGTTTATAAATGGGATCCATACTGACAAGAAGAATATTTTCTTCTTTCTTGGTATCAAAGAATACTTCTTTCAGCATTATAGGCTTAAAAACAAATTTCTGTTGAGTATGTCAGTCTGATTACTTTTTAAATTTATATTTTGCATATTATCATTTCAAATCCCCTACCTTTTTCATAAAAGAATGAGAGGGACTCTAGTAATGTGATATATTGCCTCCAAAGATGTTTCATCAAAAATTGTTTTCCAATTGCATATGCTGCTCCTCTTATAAAATAATAGAGATTATTTTCTGTGCCCTTACATCTGGGCTGGGGTGGTAATTTTCTTGACCAATAAATGTGAAAGAATTGACTCTATTCCAGTTCCAGACCAAGCCTGGATGTCCCTTAAATAATATTCTCATATTCTTGAAATGCTAAGCCAATGTGTTTTGAAGAAGTCCAAGTTAAAGCCATGAAGACATGCTATGAAGAAGGAAATGAAGTCAACTTCATCAAAAACCCTACCACAAACATCAACTGAGTACAGACACAAAAGTTACCCCCATAGACCAGCTAAAGAACTGTCTAATCAACCCATAAGATCATGAGATAGTGCCTAGTATGGGGTCTATTTTATATTAGGTAACCAAGGAAAATATGATGAATGAATAAAATGATGCCAGCAAGCCAATATAGCTAAGTAACTACTAAAATAGAATGCATTCAAATAATGTATAGGCCTTTAATAGTCCATGAGAAAAAGTTATTCAAATTGAGAGAATGGTTAGTCTTCATCAAATTAACTTAGCAAAACAAGAAATGGTTTTCCCATATAAAGTGAAAAATGAATTAATGTGTAGACAATATCAGATAATATACAAAAGTAGCTTTTAAATTTTCTTTTTTTATTTTAGAGAGAGAGAGAGAGGAAGGAAGGAGAGAGAGAAGCATTAATTTATTGTTCCACTTATTTATGTATTCATTGTTCGATTTTTGTATTTGCCCTAACTTGGGATCAAACCCACAAACTTGGCGAATTGGGGTGATGCTCTAATCAACTGAACGGCTTAGCCAAGGTCACAAAGGTAGCATTTTAGTGCATGTGTCTAATACAGAAAATGGAGTGAGCTGTTGGGAAAACAGGTGCAGTCTGGGACACTCGAATACAATACACTTAAAGTTTTATTATAAAGCTATATGGACACAGCAATGCATCCCATAAGAATTTTTTAATTAACATCTTTTGAACATAATAAAACAATCTCCAGATAGTCTTAAATGTTAATATACCGTGGACTAAACTTTCTGAAAGCTAAAAATTAGAAAAGGAAAGCTATCTTTTTCATATCACATCCAGCTGGTACACTTCAACTCTATTTTTATTCTGTGAATGAACAGTGATACCCTTTCCCTAAAATCAATGTAAATTAGAAGCTGACTTTGTGGTGCTTTAAAAACACAGAAAGGTTGAGACAAAATAAACCCTCTGGGAATAACTGTAATGAAAACTAATCCAAGTGAAAAGAAGAGGATTTTGTTCACTAATCCAAATGAAAACAAAAGAGAAGAATTCAAGCTACCATTCATTGTATTCACACTTATGGAATGGGTTTTAAGGAGACTGTATTTTTCTTTTTACTTCTTGTTTCATTTTTAACCTAATTTTTTATTTTTTAATCTTATTTTTATTTTATTAAATTTATTGAAATATTTTTGGTTAATCAGATCATATTGATTTAAAATATACATTTCTATGATACATGATCTGTTTATTGCCTTTTTTAAAATAGTGCACTAATGCTCTCCTCTTTGTGGTTTCCACTGAACATCCTTGATTGATTTTGTTGCTTGCTCAAATAAAACTTATCAGACAATCATTTCAGCACCTAATTACCCTGCTGTACTAAAGAAGCAAAGTGCATTTAGGGGCACTGCTCTATATACATCAAAGCTGCGGGAAAATTAGGTTACATAACAGTGACTTTTCTAATAATAAATATTCTGATTCCCAAAAACTGACCTCCTGTTCAAGGTCAAAGCACTATTACTGCCATGTGTTATGATTTATTTCTCTCACAACTACAACTGCATTAAATCAAATAATTTGCCCTTTTCATAACCTTCAGATATAGAAAAAGAAGTGAATTATCAAATCTGCAGTTTTGGATAACTGACTATCAAAAGATGCATGGAGAAAGATACTCCATATATAACAACAACCAGAGTTTCAATGTTTTGAACATGTGAACCAGAGTTAACATAAAAATTCTTAATTCTTATTCTAAAAACATTTTTAGGCCATTTACATACTAAAATTTGCTTCATTTTACTTATTTGACTTTTTATTTTATTGAATGTATTGGGATGGCATGGGTTATAAACCATATATCTTTCAAGTGTACAACTGAATGAAGTACCATCTGTAGACTGCATTGTGCATGATCACATAGTCAAACCTTTTTTGCCACTATTTATCTCCCCTTTGCCCATTCCACCTCCCCCCACCCTGCTTTCCCTCTGGCTATCACCATACTATTGTTTGTGTCTACGTGTCATATACATACATTTTTTTCTTAAACCCTTCTCCTTTGTGTGCTGTCTATAAGATATATACTTTAAACATAATAAAATAATAAAAGTTAAAAGAAAGGTTAATGGAAAATGAGTTGACTTTGGATGATGGGAACACAACGCAATCAATAGTTCAAATGCCATGGAGACGTTCACTTGAAACCTATGTACTCTTATTGATCAATGTTGCCTCATTAAATTTAATTTCTAAAGTTAAAGAAGTATAAAAAAAAAGAAAATTGACAGAAGACATTATTCTACATAATGGTAAACAGAGGTAGGATAAAATGGCTAATCAATAAAAGATGAAATATATTCATTAAAATGTATCATTAAACATAAAAAAAGCTTAATAATTATAAAAGTGTCAACAGAAAGGCATAATAATCATAAAAGTGTTGTTGGCTAATAACTGAGCTCATAATATATTAAACAAATATTGATGGAATTTATAAGATAAAGTCTTGAAGAAAATTTCATAGACCAAAAATTAACTGTGAATTTGTAATTAAAAAGACTTTCAAAAAAGAAAATCATGGTTCCAGCTTACTTTACTGGTACATTCTACCAAATGTTTAATTAAGAATTTTCACAAATCCTTTAGAAACTATTCTTCCAAATATAATAAAAAATAACATTTCCCAACTATTATATGAGCCAAGTATAAACATCAGGGTAAATATCCTCAGCAAAATACTCACAAACAAAATCCAGCAATATACACAGGGGATTTCACACCATGAACAAGTGAGATTCATTACAGAAGCTTAGGTTAACAGAATCTACAAAATTCAATTTATGTAATATATCATATAAGTAGGATAAAGAACAACACTGCATGATCTTCTTAACTGATAAAGAAAAAGTATCTGGCATTAGAATTGAACCCTTCTCAACACAACAAAAGGCATGTATGAAAAACCGACAGCTAATATAATACTTACTGCTGAAATATGATGTTTTTCCAAAAGAGCAGGAATAAGAAAGGGACATTTGTTTCATCACTTCTTTCAGCATTGTCTTAGTGGTTATAGACAGCACAACTAAAATAAAGAAATAAAAAGCATCCAGAATTAAAACTGACTCTATTTGCCTGACCAGGCGGTGGCGCAGTGGATAGAGCATCAGACTGGGAGGCGGAGGACCCAGATTCGAGACCCTGATGTCGCCAGCTTGAGCTCAGGCTCATCTGGTTTGAACAAAACTCACCAGCTTGGACCCAAGGTCGCTGGCTTGAGCAAGGGGTTACTCAGTCTGTTGAAAGCCTCATGGTCAAGGCACATATGAGAAAGCAATCAATGAACAACTAAGGTGCCACAACGAAGAACTGATGCTTTTCATCTCTCTCCCTTCCTGTCCGTCTGTCCCTATCTATCCCTCTCTCTGACTCTCTCTCTGTCTCTGTAGAAAAACAAACAAACAAACTGTCTCTATTTGCAGAAGACAAGATTTGTACATAGAATAGTCATTCATTGAATAACTATTAGGACTAGTAAATGAGTTCAGCAAGTTTGCAGGATACAAGCGCAAGAAAAAAACCTAATTATATAATATAAACATAACTATAAAAGTATCATATTCTTGGATAAGACAACTGAATAGTTTTATTAAAGTTTAATTGTCCCTAAATTTAATACACCCTAAAATTCTTTTCCTGGAAATAAACAAGTTGATAATAAATTATATGCAATAGGCACTTTCATATAAAATGCTAATAACAAGGAGAGACGAGTTCTACCAATTATTTTAATACATCACAGAGCCCTTAAATGTGTGATAGACTATCCTCTAATTCCAAACTGACAGACATTTCCCCAAATTGATTACATAGACAAATGACTGTCTCATCCCAACATTTTTAGCAGCCCTTAATATAGTCCCAAAGTCAGAAAATATTGCTCAGATGTTCAATTTAGATTGTTCTTTTTTAAAAAAATAAAATGAAACTGTTGTAGATAAGAGATCAGTAATAGGATCCAGTCAGAAAGTAACCTTGTACCCAGATATTTGGGGATGGTTAAATTTGTTTGTAAAAAAGAAAAGAAAAAACAGAAAAATAAAGAAAAATGAAAACTTCCATATACATAAAATAGAATCTGGATTCTGGAAACCTCAGATACTACATTTTTAGTGTAGGTGTCTATACTCAGGAATCTGCCCCCATTATCACACCTATGGTTGCATCCAAAAAATGTCCTGCGTTACTGAAGTTTGCAGTTTTCAACTAAATTTTGTAGAAAGTGTATTCATAAATCAGTTTCAAAGAAGATTTTAAGTTAAACTGACATGCAACAAAATGCATCGATTACTCATCTCTGCCACTCCTTGTGCCTCACATGACAAAAAGTTACCAAAGGACAAGGTATTCTTACTAATCTTGTTAAAATAATTGGTTCTACAAAAAATATAGTTATTTCTTCATGGCAATAAAGCCCTTTCCTCTCATATATATATATAGATAAAAAAGAGGTCTTCCATCTCTTGAAATTGAAGCTTTCGCTTGTTCTAAAGATAGACAGTATTAAAATAAAATCCAACGTTTACATGGAACTATAACATCCTATAGCACTATTACAGATATTTGGTGCTAGAAGGCAGTCGAGTACAAAAGCCATTACCTCATGTTCAATGCAATATATTTCCTTTTCCCTATTTTTGAGGCAGAATTATATAAAATTTTAAATTTAATGTACAAAGATTTAAATTTTAAATATGCTTCTAGATTAATTTTAATAAGACTATTTTACCCCTGAGTGAAAAATGTGAAACTCAAATCAAATACATCTGTACAAGCCAGTTCCATCCTTGATAATAGAGCATTTGTAGTTCAGATATGCACAGATGAATAATGTGAAAAATATCACATCAACATTAAATAGTTTAAAATATAAAAGGGGCAAAGTTGTCTGTTATTTCAATAATATTGGAGGGTTATTCACATAATCTGATATGGATTGATTTGTATCTGTCTCTCATAAAGCAAATCATTAAAAAGGATATGTGTTTTCATTTTCAGCATTTTTGCATTTTTACTCATAATTTAACAATCTTTAACTTATATATAATTTAAATTGAGGTTGGTTAACAACAGTACCAAATAATAATTTATATTACATAAGAATTTAGTGAAATTCTAGATATAATGAAATCACTAGTAGTTCCCACAAAACAAATATAAATTTAAGTGAGTTTAGGGAATATTAGTATATGCTTATAATTTGGGAGGGGCATGTGCTTGATTTTTCAGAACACTTAATTACCCCTTTTACTATTTTTATTTACCTTTAACACCATGATGGTTAGTTTTATGTAACTTGGTTAGGCTTTGGTACCCAGATATTCAATCAGAAACTAATATAGGGGTTGCAGTGGAGATAATCTCTTGCAGATGGGATAAACATGCATATTTAGTTGACTTTGAGTGAAGGACATTGTCCTGTAAATGTGAGTGGACCTTATCCAGTCAGTTATAACGTCTTAAGAGCATATTGTGTTTCCCTTGAGGAAGAAATTCTGCCTCAAAGACTGCAACGTCGGCTCTAGCCCAAGAGTTTCCAGTCTGCCAGCCTACCTTATAGAAGTCCGACTTGTAGTCTCCATAATCACATAATCCAATTCTTTGAAATACAGTTTTTTCAACCACCAAATCTCAATTGTCATCGACCTTCCTAGTTACTAACTTTCCAGATAGAAGTAATGTCTTACTAAGACTAAAAAGTCTGTCGAAGTAAAATTTTTACAACATTAGCACATAGGTAATAAACACATAGCGATTCCCATGTCAAAGTTTATCTTACTGCATTAGTGACGACACTGTAGTAGTAGGGAAGTAGGATAACAATGTCAATGACTTTGCCAAGTAGGACATGAGAAATGATAGATATATATTTTCAAAGAAGCAAACAAACAAACAAGTAAAATGGTGGAAAATGTTGAATAATTTGATGCAAAGGTGTTAATTAAATGTCCTACAGAACAATAACTCTATAATCTTTCTTTCTTATTAGACAAATTATTTGCATCTCCACTGTATAGATTCATTTACAGCTTAAGAGTATCTTACAAGTTAGAATCTAATTCTACAAAGTTATTTATATATAGGAATATATATATGATTCTAATTAATAACTAATAGTATAAACAAAAATAGTTTACATTTTCTTAAGCAGTCAGATGGCCCATCACAGCTAGCTTATTGCATAGAGTTTTACTTTACAGTATCAAAATACATCTTTTTGCCACATTATCAAGTTTTGGATAATTTCTTAATGCATCCATACATTCCAAAGCCATTTCCTGTAGTAGTGCTTAGATCTATCATGTCATAGGAAGCTCTTAGTATTTTTGCACTTGGTGTAAGGTTTTTACTGATGTTGATTTTTTTTCTGTGCTCCAATAATTTTAAACTGTGCACTCTCCTCTCTAAACAGGAAGTAGATATAAACTTGGTGTGCATCTATTTACAAGAAATTCGGGCATCGTGGTGTTCTATGCAAGTTATGTGTGTTCTTTTTCACTCTCGTTAATTTTTTGGCTCTTTTTTGTTCTTCCAAAGATGCAGAGAAAGGTTCTGATTTCTGCACTGCCTTTATTCCAAGGCACCTTAAAGCTGCCAGATGGTATTATATATCTTTGTAAATATATTTACCCCCACTAAGTAAGTCTACTTAATGTGAAATACATAGATTGTTTTCTTCATCACTCTGAGCCTTACCTTTCTATACTTTTTTTACTTCTATTTCCCCCATATAATCTTTTTTTTTCCTCTACTAGACAAAAGCAGATACTTTTCAAGAAAGATGTTAGATACTTAAGAATGTTTACCATCAATGTGCTTTTCTTCCTATGGCTAGGCCATTATCTTTTAATCCTTTACATTTTAATTATAGATATAAAGCCAATTACTTGTGTTAAAATAATTTCATGGGTCAGCAGTAAATGAAGAAAGAATAATTTGAAACATGAACTTTCCTGCATCACATTAAGCAGCAACCTTGTCATAAGTCTTATCTAGATCAGTGGTTCCCAACCTTTTTTGGGCCACAGACTGGTTTAATGTCAGAAAATATTTTCACGGACCGGCCTTAGGGTGAGATGGATAAATGTATCACGTGACCGAGACAAGTGTCAAGAGTGAGTCTTAGATGAATGTAACAGAGGGAATCTGGTCATTTTTAAAAAATAAAACATCATTCAGACTTAAATATAAATAAAACGGAAATAATGTAAGTAATTTATTCTTTCTCTGCGGACCGGTACCAAATGGCCCACAGCCTGGTACTGGTCCACGGCCCGGGGATTAGGGACCACTGATCTAGATGGTAAGATTGAAACTATCCATTTAGGATGTCTAGAGAAGAGATTATAGTCTTTCCCTCCTCTCCATTGCTTTTCACTTGCCTCAAAATGTACTCACTCTGGGTTATAAAAATATTTGAGATTGCCCCACCTATGCTAATGCTGCTGAGGGATATTTAAAGAATATCCTGTGATAGAAGAGAAATTCTCCAGATACAAAAGAAGCATGGAATTCTATCACAAACTGATTTAGTAGCTTTCCTGTTTGCCTTTTATTATTTCTCTCATGCCTCTCTGAAGTTTAATGTTTGCTTTTGTCTTAAATGCAGATTTTTTTTACCTTTCTCTGTAAGTTTGACTTAAATTCATCTGCGATCTTTTCTTTCTTTTACTATGTTCTGTCTGTTATCAAGCAGTAAGAATGAACGAATAAAGATCCTGAGAAAATACCACCCTTTCCTCCAGTTCTGTGGAAAATTGTAAGTCTGTATTTCCTGTCTCATGCAGTGAAGCATTGGGAACTCCTGGAATGAATCATTCAAATGGGGCTAAGTGGTGAGGGGAGGAAGGCAGACGGCAACAGAATATGCTGAACAAGAACATCCACAAGAACAGTATTGAGATGAGCAGCAGGATGAGTACACTGATGTTGTAGGCTTTGCCTGCTGAGATTCCACTTGTGTATGAATATGATTTCCGGTGTGTTTGAAATGGACATATGATCATTTACAGAAAAACAAACAAACAAACAAACAAACAAACTCAACTGTAAAGCCAGTAGCCAGTACTGTGGCCATTCATATGCAGATTCACATTGGATTCAGACAGATAGTAATGAAATAACGGAGCCAAGAACTGGTGGGCCATCATCTTTAATCCTAGCCTGCAACTGGCCAGCAAGTAAAAACACACACTGGGCTCCAAAACCCACTCATTCAGTGCTCACAAAGCTACTGACTTATCTGCGTTTCCTAGAATCGAAGGTTTCTAGCTCCCCAGACTTATTCACCTCTGTTCCCCGTCTCCTTCTCTCTGCACAAACTCTGCACAAACTGGCTTCTCTCTTAGCACTCCACCATCTTGGCTGCTTCTCCCAACCTCCTCCATTAGGCCTCTCTTTGCTCTCTCCTCTAATGCTAATCTCAGGAATGGAGAGAGCAAGCTCCTAGTCTACCCCACTTTATAGTGCAGAAATCAAAACCTTTAATTCAATATACAAAACAGGGAAGTCTCTAATACAAAGTCTACATCCAGAGTCATTAAACCATGGTCACTTATCTGAGGCATGATGGGATTGTACTACCCTACAGCAAAAAGGGTGGGAAAGGCTTAGTCCTAAAACCAAGCCCCAGGCTACAAGGATCCTGCCTGCCCACAACCCTCCCCCAACACACATTAATATCACCTGGGCGATGGCTTCCACATGGACAGCGCCATCTTTAACAAAGTGAGCATAATATATTTTATCTGCCCAACATCAACTACTGCATGATTCTACTTTCATTAGGTATATACAATAGTGATGTTTAACCTTTGCAATCTACAGATTTTATTTTACTCCCACTTAAGAAAGAAACTAAATGAACCTCTTCTAAGTCATTGGGTTGTGTCTTACAGGTTTTTACAATGTTTCTAGCAATAAATATTTCAAACATATGTAATCACAGCATTACAACTTAATTTGTTGAGACTGAATTTTAAAAAATAAAAATACATCTTTCTCACCTAATGTTTTAGAAAATGTAAGGTAAAAATAAAAAAGAAAGTTAAAATTGCATCTTACACAGATGAATGTTTTCAAGGAAGTCATTGCTTACCCAGTTTTACCTTACTCATAAATGCCTATTTCCTTCATTTTCCTTAATCTCATTCTTATTTTTTTAGTTTCTTTTTTTAAAGGAAAGGAGTTTTGTGTTTATAAACACATGGAAACTTGTCGACTATAATGAGAACCCCAGTAGATCATTAAGTTTTATGGTTGCATAGGATACATTAAAAACTATCATTTAAAATAACAACTTTCCTAAAAGGAGTGTTTGTGTGGTTTAAACAATTAACTGAAAACAAAAATAATATAATTTTCATTATAATTAGATTTTAAAAGTCCATTTTAATAGTGTTAGGCAAAGCAATGTGATTCATATGTGTTAGGTTTGCTCGCTTGTATTTTGCCTAATTGAAGCATTGGAGTGGGGCAGCGCCATGTGTGTATAGTCTGTGGAAGGCTGGGGTACTTGTTTTCCTCATGGCAACAGTTTACAAATTGCGGATTGCCTTCCTGCTTGGGAGGGGCCGTTGTTTGCTATTGTTTGCTGGAGAAGGGGTTTTTCCTCTAGCTGGTTGTGGCTAGAGAGTTCAGAGAGAAAGAAAGAGAGAGAGCTGAGGGTCTTGGGGGCTCTGCTATGGCTGGTGGGGGACCTGTGAATCTGGAGAAGGAGTCCGGATTGTGGAACCTAGACGGAGTTGGGGCCTGAGAGCTCTGAATGAGAGGGAAGTGGTCTTCCCTGCCTGTTTGCTTGTCTGCCAGTACAAGACTCTAATAAACAGAATGGCCCACCATTTTCTGGCTCCACAGTTCCTTTACCATCTGCTCGAATCCAGTGGGAACCGGCATGGCCATGGTGGTGGCCCCTGGCTTTACAAATAGATATTCAAAATACACAATAAGAGCAAGCAACTATTGAGAGTTTTTATTTCAGTATTATTGATTTGTATTTTACAAACGTTACATTTTTATACCTCAAAAAATTTTAGACCTGACTTGTGGTGGTACAGTAGGTAAAACGTTGACCTGGAACACTGAGGTCGCCAGTTTGAAACCCTGGGCTTGCCTGGTCAAGGCACCTATGGGAGTTGATGCCTCCTGCTCCTCCCTCCTTCTATCTCTCCCTTTCTCTCTCTCTCCTCTCTTAAATGAATAAATTTAAAATTTTTTATATGAGAAAATTTAAAAAAATGTACCAGGTAGTTACTATTAAGCCCATTTGTCCATGGGATATTTGAACTTCACAAGGATTAAGTATATAATTTACCTGAAGACAAATAACTATCAAGTAGTGAAGGCAACTCAGTCTAGCCTTTCCAACTTTAAAGCCCAAGTTCTTAACTACCCTGGGCATCCCTGGAGACCCTATCAAGAAATTAATAATGATAAAATAATCTTCCAAACAATACCAGATGGTATATGTCTTTTCCAAGCACGTGAGGCAGGGTTTTCCAGAAGCTACATGCAAGTAATACCACAATAGAGTGAGTGTAGGAGCAAATATAAGAATCCAGCTCTCTTCTATTAAGCCAAACATTAAAGAGATTTGATAAATGAAATACAATTACGCTTTGCTTATTTTTTTTTTCTTGTATTTTTCTGAAGCTGGAAACAGGGAGGGACAGTCAGACAGACTCCCGCATGCGCCCGACCGGGATCCACCCGGCACGCCCACCAGGGGGCGACGCTCTGCCCCTCTGGGGCGTTGCTCTGTTGTGACCAGAGCCACTCCAGCACCTGGGGCAGAGGCCAAGGAGCCATCCCCAGCGCCCGGGCCATCTTTGCTCCAATGGAGCCTCGCTGCGGGAGGGGAAGAGAGAGACAGAGAGGAAGGAGAGGGGGTGGGGTGGAGAAGCAGATGGGTGCTTCTTCTGTGTGCCCTGGCGGGGAATCGAACCTGAGACTTCTGCACGCCAGGCCGACACTCTACTACTGAGCCAAACGGCCAGGGCCACGCTTTGCTTGTTTTTGAAAAATAAAATTATATTAATTAAAATGTGTTATGTCATCACGTATGGGCTGTTTTATTGCTAAATAAAATCAGAAATACTTAAAACATTTTTAAAAATTCTAATGCAGTTAATAGCAACAGTGTACATATACATGAAAAAAAGTTCTTTTAGTTCCTATAAAACTTTTAGGAATTCAAATATGTCCTGAGACCAAATATTTTGAAAACTGCTGTACAAAGCTACAGCAATTTTTCCCTCATGATTAACTTTAAACCTATAATAATATCATATCCTCTCTAAGAATTTTAATAGTAGTACTAAGATTTATTGTTTTATTAAGTTATTGTATTTTATTTTTTAAAGATTCCACAGCCCACTTTTACCATGTGGTCATTTTGATCTATGACAGTTCAGTGGTTCAGTGCTTTTTTTTTTTTTTAATTAAGTTACAGGACTTGTAATAAAACCAATTTTTATCTTAAATGAGTTAACTCTTCCCCCTCATCTCATCTACATGCTCATATTAAGTAATATGGCCATTAAAAATTTTAGTTTTGCTCCACAACATATAGGCAGTTTTATTATATGAGTATAATGGAAGACACATCAATCAAATAGATGGGACATAGATCCAATAAAGATTGAATTCTCTGTAACTGTGGAGAAAGGGAAATAAAAATTTAGTTATCCTTACTTGACTTTCCTTCCCATCAACATAATTCTATTAATGGTCCCTGTCATAAGAGAACAAAGTCAGATGGAAAACAGTGTGCAAAGATGAACATGGAGTTTTTATGTTAGTCTATGAATTTACTATAAAATCAAAAAGAAATAAATATGAGACAGGATAAAACTTTTCAAGACTATATAAACTAATGGTAGATCTCTGGGAAAACTCATCATATCAAGTTCACTGACCATATAAGAGACTTTAATGGCTACTGCTTAGTCTGATTTAAGTCATACCAGATGACAGTTCAATCTAGAAGTGAAAGATTTATGAATTTTATTTGCATATGAGACTAAATGTTAACGTTTTTCTCAAAGGAAAATGTCCAAGTGTCAAACTGCAAATCCACAGAATTGGTCAGAGAGATCTACTTACATTTTGACCTCAGCTGGATATCACCATATGTTTACCGAACCATTAATGAGGAAAAGATTAAGTATTAAGCACAGCATTAAGTAAATACATAGCAGACTCAGCACTGACATTAGCAAATTCATTTTCTTGTTTTAAGAAGATTATGGAAAGATGCAAACTATTCTTCACTAATACAGATAACAATTCACTGAGCTGCAATGTTTTATGATAAAGTGTAAAATAAGCTCATTTTCAATCATTTCACTGTGATAAACTATATCTAAAATAACAAATATTGATGAACAGCAAGAAAAGTGCATTATGCTTTATGTTGGAGAGGAAGAAATAATCTCACATAAAAAAATGAGAAATATATACACACAAGATATTTTTTTAGGAGGAGTTTTTACAACTGTTTAGTTGTTTATTGAGAAAAAGACAGAAATTTTAACTAATATAAAATATTCTCCATTGATTCTCTTTGAACTTGAATTTTACAAACAGAAAATATAAATTCTACACCAGTGGTAGTCAACCTGGTCTCTACCACCCACTAGTGCGCATTCCAGTTTTCATGGTGGTGGTAGCAGAGCAACCAAAGTATAAATAAAAAGATAGATTTAACTATAGTAAGTTGTTTTATAGAGATTTATTCTGCCAAACTTAGTAAAAATCCAACATAAAGTACTTGGTAAGAAATTATTATTATATGCTTTAACTTGCTGTAACTCTGCTTTATAAATTTTATAAAGTAAAGTTACTTCTCAACTTTATAAATCACCATTACTGTGGAACCGGTGGGCAGTTAGAAAATTTTACTACTAATAGAGATACAGAAGTGGGCGGTAGGTATAAAAAGGTTGACTACCCCTGTTCTACATGTACAAAAATGTTTACCCGTTATTGAAAGCCATGAGAGCCTTTAATCAGCTCTATAATCAGCTCTTTAATCTGACTTGGGTTGAAGTAGACCCAATGAGAGCTAAAGTAGTGATAGCTTTCAATCACATCTAAAATAGTTATCCTTAGTGGGAACCTATCCTCTCTTTCCTCTCTTTCTTTCCTTTCTCTTTTTGTCATTCTCTTTCCCTATCTAGCTCTTTATGAAAATCTTCCTAAAACATTTTGGAGTTAACAGTTTCCAGTACAATGACAGGTATACACATGCAGGATATTTAGAGTGCAAATTATAATATGTTCATGAATACTTCATCTACCTTCGGAAAAAAATAACGGTACCAAAGAAATAAATTAACCTTTAAATCTAATTAGCATCCTTCTTAATCAATTAAAAAATATAAGTACATTATTGTATACGATTAGAAATTGTATAAGATAGAAAAATATCAAATTTGTTATAACATTGGAGAGATAAGAATATGACATTATTCTAATGAAGAATTGTACATTATTCTAATGGGTAGTATGTTGTATATTATTTCATACAGTAATCAACACATTTTCTTACACATTGACATGAGTGGTTTACATATAGGTATATGAAGACAGCAAGGAAAAGGGGTGACCCAGGAGGAGCTAACCAAGCAGTCTACTGTGGGAGCCCTCGGACAGTCAATTCCACTTAACATTTTCAACAGGTTCAGTGACTTCAGGCAAAACGACATATAACAAAACCAGCTTTCACTTGACCTGTAGTGGCGCAGTGGATAAAATGTCAACCTGGAATACAGAGGTTGCTGCTTTGAAACCCTAGGCTTGCCCGGTAAAGGCACATACAGGAAGCAACTACTATGAGTTGATGCTTCCTGCTTCTACCTCCTCATAAAAATCAATAAATAAAATAAAAATAAAAAGTTTTACAATAGACTAATATAAATAAGAATTAAATTTCTATAGAATCTCATTATTAAGAAGAAACAATGTTGAATGAAATAATGTTATACATGCAATGATTTAATGACTCTGGATGTAGAATATCGGAGATATCCCGGAATACAACATTTTCTCACAAGAAAATAACCAAGAACACTGTAAGGTATTTTTCCCCACCAAAAAAGAAGGAAGGGGTTGGAGCCATGAAGTGTGGAATAATAAAAGGCTTTATTGAGTACAGAGCACACCCCGCCCAACAAGGTCCTCTGGTCCCGGGGGACAGAGACCAGAGGAGTCGCAAAAAGTGACCCATGTGAGAGATATTTAAAGGGTCCCTAGGGTGGTTGAGCTAATATGTTGTGGTGAAATCTCACTGGCTGATGGAGGTGTCGTTCTTTTCCAAAGAGTTCCTGGGAAGTTTCTTTTGGCACACTTGGTTGTGGGCGGTACTAGCCAAATTTCTTAGGCCTGGGCCACTCATGTGACCTTCCCCCATTTTCCACTGATCTTACAGACACTTTCACTCAATTACCCAATATAAAAATATGAAAGAGAATCTAATACTCTAGAATTAATCTGAAAAATATTTGAATTGTAGAGATAAAAGTTTTCTGGAAATGTGCAGGAAAAATATAAATTTTCCTACAAAATAGCAAGTCATGTTTCACTCAGAAACACTAAATATAAAACATAGATAATGGAAGATTATAGGATAAAATATTATATATGTATTTTTTATGTTCTTGAGACAGAAGTTTATGTTTTGTTGTATAATTCAGGCAATATACAAGTTTTCTGCTTTTCCTAAAATTAAACACGCTCATGCACATTTATATCTATATATTTATATAAATACTTATATAGATAAATAGATATATAGATATATATATAAATAGATATATAGATATAGATATATATATGTATATATAAAATAGAATTGAGCCAATAAAATTTGAGAGAAATTAAATATATAACTCAAGATTATGAGTATTTCCTATAATAATAGAAATAGTGAACATTGAGATTGGACAACCAAAACTTTGTTCTTAGATAAATGTTATAAGTACAGATATAAATATAACTATAAAGATGCATATTTGTAAATATATGGAAAATAAATCTCAGTAATTACTGAGGTCTCTGGTCCTTCATATTACACTTATTGCCATTGCTGATAGGTATGTGTCTTATATGTCTTGATGTTTTCTCTCATAGGGCATTTGTGTCGAATGTTCACAAGCATTACCAACTCTGGGATACTCATTTTAAAATAAACATGCATCTACTTGAGGTCTAGAGGACCACCCAGGTAAGTCCAATTTATATCAGGCTCAAATTTATACAAAGCTTTTTATCAATTCTCAGGTGAGATATTATTTCTCCTACCACTTAATGTTGAGCGGGCCCTTCTACTGAGGTTATTAAGGTAGTATCTCGAAGCTACTCTGGGAAATTTCTTGTGCCCACACACTTCGAGGACATCAAAACAAGCTCTGAGTCACTAAGGATTGGCATAGTCCCTCAGGGAGAGAAGAGACACAGCGTCAGAGTTGGCTTACATCTATGCATTCCTGATTTCATTCCGTTTGGGGCATGTAGTGATTTCCTTTATTTTCTTTTTAGCTTAGAGATTCATTTAAAATATACTTTGAATAGTATGTTCAGACTTAAAACTGCTTTACAACTAACTCATTTTGTTTTATTAGTATTGATAAATACAATTTTAGCTTTCTTTTTGGGGAAATGCATAATATACTGCTCACAAAAATTAGGGGACATTTCAAAGTGAATATGAAATGATAAAATATGCCCTAAATATTTGTGAGCAGAATAAAATGTTAGAATTGGTGTATTTGTCCATTTTGTTCACCTTGCATTATCTTCTCAATTTATGGCATTGTTTGTATCATTTTACTGTGAAATTTCTATCTACCTATGATTCTTCCATAATCAAAGTTGATGGGATATAGTGGCACATCGAGAGTAAAGGAAAGCCCGGGACATCTAGTGTTTGTGGTCGATGATGAAAAGAGGGTTAGCCAATCTTATTCTCTCCTTTGGAAATCTTTAAACAATGAAAGGAAGGAAAGGAAAGGAAAGGAAAGGAAAGGAAAGGAAAGGAAAGGAAAGGAAAGGAAAGGAAAGGAAAGGAAAGGAAAGGAAAGGAAAGGAAAGGAAAGGAAAGGAGGGAGGGAGAGAGGGAGAGGGGGAGGGAGGGAGAGAGGAAGGAAGGGAGGGAGGGAGGGAGGAGAGAACGAAAGAAAACAAATAAAAAAATGAATTAGACAAGAGTTGTTAGAAGTAAAATCTAAAAGTTTGTGACTATTGTTTAAATAGAATCCCCTTAAAAGAATAGACTTAAAAACCAACTGGAGAGGTTAAGTGGAATTAATTAGGCATGCAAAGTATGTATAACTGAGCATCATGGTTTATGACATTATGAGTTACCCAGAGTTTTCTTACATATAAAAAACCCTCTAAACTCAACCTCAAAAAAGCACTATCCTATGAAAATCAACAACTCTCAAAAGTGAATCTTGCAGAAGGTAATAAGCTACCTCATTTTATCTTCCCAGCAACATTAACAGATTGGCACTACAATTATCATCAATCTAAAGAATGGAATACCAAGGCACAGTAAAATTAAATAACTTTCTCAAGGCCATGCAGTTAGCAAATGGTTCCTCTATAAATCTTTGCTATCTCTTGAGGCCCCAAGCTGCTAACCATTGCTATACCAACCTCAGTGTTACCATTCCTGCTTTTGCATTTCAAAGAGATTCTTTTATCATTTCACGTATGCCTTCACAGTGAACATTCCTTTGCTTGTGCTAGTTATAGTGTGTTTTTGTTTTCACAAGCAAGTCTGCTTCAACACATACATAGGTGTTTCCATAACAGCCTGAACTTTCTTCCAGCAAAATGTTTATTACATGGTTTTATACTTTGCTCTTTTGTAACCACCAGAAGATCTCTGGGGCACCAGAAGATGTTCAGGTGAGGGCATACCATTATATCCAAGTGCCTGGCAAAATGTTTGGCACATAGTATGCCTTTCTAAAAACTGTGGAAAAAAAATAAAAAGGAATGAATGCTACTGACACATTGAAGAACATATGAAAGAGAAAGAGAAGAAAATGAATAAATAATTCAGTTTATTCAATATATGCCAGGCTATATCACATGTATTTTTATCAATAATTTGCTTTAACAACTGTTTATTGAAGATCTTATATTAACCGGGCATTATGCTTATTGCAGGATATATTACCCAGAACAAGAAAGATGCCTTTTCTACATCCACTGAACTCATACTAGCAACAGAGAGATAAACAAACAGTTATATTAAATCATGTCAAGTGTCTGATAAGCAAAATTTAGGGTCTTATGAAAGGCATAGAAAGTACTCACGAGAGCCAAGGAAAAGATTACCAGAGAAAGGGGATTTGAACCTGAAGCCTAAAATACAGGGTGAGGCAAAACGTCCTCCTTTGCCATATCGCGGTTCACTAAATCGCGGATTATATAATTATTTATATCACCAAATTTTTGCTATATCACAGGATTTTGCAGTATATAAGTATTTTTATATATTTATTATTTTAATTATTTTTGTGGTAAAAAATAAGCATTTCCTAGCCTAAATAATTGAAAACAATATAAAAATATTAATTAAACATATTAAAAGAATATTACTGTATATTCACTGGTGAGTACCCATATAGAATTTTATATGTTGTTAAAATTATGTAGGTTTAAGGGTGTAGAAAGTGTTTAAGAGCATAGGAAGTGTTTATAAGAGTATGGAAAAAGTTAATAACAGTGTGGGAAATGTTTATGAGTGTGTGGCCTGACCAGGAGGTGGCGCAGTGAATAGAGCATCAGACTAGGATGGGGAGAACCCAGGTTCGAGACCCCGAGGTCACCAGCTTGATCACGGGCTCATCTGGTTTGAGCAAAAAAGCTCACCAGCTTAGACCCAAGGTTGCTGGCTTGAGCAAGGGGTTACTCGGTCTGCTGTAGCCTCCCCATCAAGGCACATATGAAAATCAATTAATGAATAACTAAGGTGTCACAACAAAAATCTAATGATTGGTGCTTCTCATCTCTCTCTGTTCCTGTCTGTCTGTCCCTATATATCCCTCTCTCTGACTCTCTCTCTGTCTCTGTAAAAAAAAAAAGTGTGTGGAGGGTTTATAAAGCCTTAAACTATATATAAATAATAAATATAAGGTCGCTACCTTACAGATTTTTGCCTATCGCAGGGGGTTCTGGAAACTAACTCCCACGATAGATGAGGAACCACTGTACTGTTGTTTTGTATGGAAAATAATAGAATAATTAATAAATAATAATACAAGAATAAACTCTATGTTTTATGCACTCACAACTGTAAACCTGCTTT
The DNA here is from genome assembly GCF_036850765.1 of Saccopteryx bilineata. Classification (NCBI taxonomy): domain Eukaryota; kingdom Metazoa; phylum Chordata; class Mammalia; order Chiroptera; family Emballonuridae; genus Saccopteryx; species Saccopteryx bilineata. Next base: position 169,968,731 of record NC_089490.1, on the reverse strand, counting down.
TGTCCCACACTGTATAAGTAGGTTTTAGCTGACAGAAGTGGAGAGAAAACTGTTCAAGGTAAAAAGAACATGTGCAGAAAAACTCATGGGCGCATTCATGAAATCAGGTATTAATGTCATCAGTCAGTCTGTATCATGAATAATCAAGAGCAACCCAGGATCTATACAATACCCCTTATACCTTACCACACCCTTCCTTTCAACTGTGGCCTCTAGGGTCGCAGTGCCCAACAGAGAGCAGAATCCTAGGAAAAAAGTGTTGTTCTCATAGTATTCCTTACATCATGGGAGTTAGCAATATCCTAGAGCAAATTCCACTCATAGAAACACTTTCACAAAGATTATGTGAGCATTAAAATTACGCTCCAGAAGCATTTCTTCCTGGCCCTGTATGGGTGAGAGCATCCTTGCAATAAACCAAGGTTGCAGAGTTCAACCATCCCTCAGGGCACATACAAGAATCAAGCAATGACTGCATAAACAAGTGTGGGGGGGATTGACGTGTCTCTCTTTTCCTCTCTCTAAAAACTCAATCAATCAATAAAATTTTTACAAAAGCACCTTTCCTCTCCCATCCAGCTCCATCACTTATAACTATCGCTCTCATCCATCTGACAGAGTGAAATAAGACGGAGTGATTACTATTAGGCAGGCTTACAGCCTTCATTTTTTTTGTCTTATATGGGCTTCAACTCCCTCTTTTTGAGAAAGATGAAAGCAGCCCTGATGGCTTTCATTTGGGTGCAGGCATGACACCAAGAGTTAGGTCATGGCATTCTTCTTTTAAACACACATTTTACAGACCATATCACAGAAAGCCACCCAGTGACCAAGATGCATGAAGACCCCTATATCACATTCACTGAGCACTGATTAAAACAAGAAACTGGGCAAACCGCAGAAGTGAATAACCACTCCTGTCTCCCCTCTCACCTATTGAATGTTGCTTCTGTTCCAGTGATGGCTTTAACTCCCACTATTTCTCCCATCTCCAAGTTAAGAATAATAATAATAAGGTACCCAATTACAGAAATATTCTTTCTTCCTGGAGCACTCAGTTCAGATATGGCCTCTGCTCTCTTCAACTCTTGTGAAAAAATATAATCCAAAGCGAGCCATAATCCTTTGACAAGCCCAATGTATCACTTTTTTTGCATAGAAATGTTCTTTTTTGCACTATCGGTATGTTCTTGGCTAATGTGTCTTTGGAAAATCATTTATTTGTTTACTTTGCATTTTATGAACATTGGCGTTCCGTCATATTACAGAAAAATGTGAACTTTATTTGACACATTGGTCCTTAAGCCAAATACCAAAATCCTGTTTATCTTTTTCCTATAACCTCATCTGCAGAACCTGACCAAAGAATCTGCAGACATATTTCTTTAAAGAAGTTTTTGGTTTTTGACTCAATTATAAGTGAAGGAATAAAGACGGGCCATCCAAACTTAATTATAGGCAAAAGGCCAAGAGACATGCTTTGCTTCAGATATTAGACATCTCTATGATGGATAACATAATTAAACAGGCTGGAATGCAGTAGATGTGTGGAAGCAGTAGCTGGAGGTAAGCCTGAAAAAATAAGCAAAAATTATCTCATGAGAGGCCTTGTAAACCCCATTACGGTGTTTACACATTATTCCACAGACAATGCAAAACAATTGAGCAACATTAAGCTAAGGAAAGATGTGATGAGGTTTGCATTTTTAAAACATCACTTTGGGGTTGGCATTCATAAAGGAATGTTGGAAAGATAAAGGTAATTAGGAGGCAGCTGAGGTAATAATATAGTTGAGAAACACTTGGGCCTGTGCAGGGATTGTGGAGATGGGAGGGAGAGGACTGAGAGATGTTAGGATGAAGAAATGCGAAGCCCAGATGAGCGTTTTGCTGGGGGAGCAGAGAGGAATAAAGGATCCCATCCAAAGTTATATATCAAGAACAAAAAAGACGATACTAAAATCTACTGTGAGGAAGCTAGAAGCATATTTGGGACAAGGAGAAATTTAGTCTTGGACGTGGAAAGTGAAGTATTAATATTTAAGGCAATGTGAGGAGGGCATGTTTAAGAGTAAGTTGAATATAAAGCTCAGCATAGAAGTCTAGGATGAGACAAAGATTTGAGAACCAGTACACAGATGCTAACTGAAGCAGGAGGAGTGCATGTGGTTGCCTAGGGAAAGAGATTTGACAGTCACTTAGGACTGCAATGTCTCAGGACCCAGAACAGAAATAAACGTGTATGAACTCAGCCCCCATATAAACACATGGGAGTAGAGGAAGAACAAGGAGTGAATGCTGTGGCAATAGGTTGATATATATATCAGCCTATATATATATGATATATATATATGATATATATATAGGTTGATATATATATGATATATATATGAATATATATATGAATTACATGCAACCTGGGAGAAAACAAAAAAAGTGCCAAAGGAAAGGAACAGTAGATTTTTTAGGGCACATCTCTGAAGAATGTTGACATTTGCACAACACATTGAAGAAAAGGGACATTGCACTTGGGTAGGAGGTATAGAAAGAAAAACACAAGATGTGATATCACAGAAAACAATGGAGGATAATATTTCAAGGAAGAAGAAATATCAGTAGCGCCTAATGCTGGAGTCCTCATAAATAAGTTATGGTTTTCAAAGTTAAATTAACATTGATGATAACAATGTGGTTAGGGCTGCCCCAGACATGATGGGTCTGAGAAGTAGGATGGTTAGAATATGCTAAGTTAGTTTGAATAATATATATGATAATATATAGACATTTTAAACAATGATTATAGTATGTAGTTGAATAATAGTCCAATTTGATCTTTATCATTATAAATACATTCATCTTATAATATTAATTTGATCATTCTGTTATCTGTAATCCATATTGGGTCATTATATATGACAACTTTTGTTCATGGGAGATCATTTTGGTTATTTTCTGTTCCTGTATCATCTTCTTTTGGAATCTAATGTTACCTGTATGGAAGCTGTATCCATCCAAATCCACTTTGCACTTGCTTTTGCCAAGTGTTGAAGGCTCTTTCTGCCTTATGGCCACCTTATTATGTGTTATTTATTCAGTGTAGAGTTTCCTGAGAAACTTGGTAATATAATGTTCACATCACAAACTTATTGAGGGCATAACTATGATTCTGAGATTTCGAGGAGCTCAAGTTAAGGAAGACATGCTTCCATTACATCTGCCTCTTCCAGCGTTCTCCCACCCACACACACACCCCAAACTACCATTGACTGAAGGGGTATCTAGCTTTATTCAAAGGACTCAATTACAATGCCCCATCTGCATCACTTTGCATTTGATTGGTTGAGAGTTAATTTTTCTGAACTCATCTATGGTTAAGATTTACCTTTTTTTTTTTCTGAACTCATCTATGCATTTTATAGATGTAATAATTATTCAGTATTTTTAATTTTTTTAATAAGTGGGATTTTGGGTTAAATAGTTTTTGGAAAAAATAAGTCTCATTATTTAATTGTTACAGTTGTTTTCTTTCTCAGCTGACTCTTGCAATTTATAGCAACTATGTGACAAAACCACTGTAGTGCCTACCCTTGCTTACAGAAAGCCCTTTAATGAATTGTGTTTCTTTACCCACTGGTGACTTCGTGCTCCTTTTGAACTTCTACAGATGAAGTTCTTAGATTTTCTAGAATGAAGGCAGATTAGAAAAAGTGAAAGGCACACAACTTTCCAACGTAGGGGTCTGCCATAAAATGGCTGACAATCCTTAACATGTGTTTCCAGAATTCACTGTATGTTAGTGCAAGTCCTTTTTCCTCTCCAGGTACTGAAATAAACTCAATCTACCAATAAAGTTTTCTGTCAGGCCCATGAAGGTCATAATATTGGGCCAACCTCCCAGAACCACAAGCAGAATTTCTCAAAGTTCAGTTTCTCTCCAGATGATTTACAAACTGAGTTATGGAATTTATTTTTAGGGAGGGGCGTATGAAGCAGAGAGAAAGTTGGGGTTAAGATGCCATTTCTACAGAATCTAAATCATTTTTAATAGTAAGAAAAAAAGTGATTATTTTATCTTATGGTTTTCACACATAGAGGCTACCAGAGTCAATGCCCACTACCGAATAAGGTCTCATCTACAAATAAAAATGAATACCCTGGCTGGTGCCTCGTGGATAGAGCGCTGGCCTGGTGTATGGATATCCTAGGTTCAATTCCCAAGCAGGGCACACAGGAGAAGCAACCACCTGCCTCTCCCTCCCTTCTCTGCCTCGTTTGCAGCCAGTGGCATGACTAGTTCAAGTGTGGCCCCAGTCGCTGAGTTTGGCTCCACTGGAGCATGTCAGCCTCAGGTACTAAAAATAGCTCAGTATTCAAGCATCAGCCCTAATGGGGTTGCTGGGTGGATCCCAGTTGGGCATATGTGAGAGTATGTCTCATTACCTCACTTCCTCTCACCTAAAAAAAAATGAAATGAACAAATGATAAACTAAGAGAGACATTAAATAATATACTTAAAAGTGACCCTACATATCCTACTGTGTTAGTTATATTGAAAATGAGAATAAAGAACAAGTTAGATATTACTGCAGGAAAGTGAGGATGCCTGTGGCGACGCCAAGTTATCTTGCAATACAGAAATGCTATGATCAAGAATTCAAAAATATTGTCCAAGAACAAGCTGGTTGGGAAATATTTTGAATAAATATTTCAAAAATTTCTTTTGAGCCAAGATGGTTTGCCAGTTCTTTTTATTATACAGAAACTGAGATGACAACTCAAAGCAGGCTTGCTGTTAGTTCTTAGGACCCATGGAGAATGTGATACAGTTTAATTGTGTCCATCTCAATCATTCATCACCATCCCTCTTTGACCAGCCATTTTATTACTGAAATCACTGAACAGGCCATGCTATTATATGTTAATATATTAAGTACAGAGAGAACTGTTTACCCATTAAGATAGCATTCTAATTACCAAATGTTAACAAATATAAATGAAATTATTTTTCTTCAAATCATGAGGACTCTCCATTTTGTGACCTTGGGCCATTTCTTTCTACTTTTTTCCCTCCCTCCCTCCCTCCTTCCCTTCCTTCCCCCCTCTCTCTTTCTCTTTCTCTCTCTTTCTTTCCTACTGGTGGGAATGTAAATTGGTACAGCCACTATGGGAAACAATATGGAGGTACTTCAAAAAATTAAAAATAGTTACCATATGGCCCAGCAACCCCTCTTCTGGATTTTTACCCAAAACATTTGAAAACACTTATTGAAAAGATATATGCACCGCTATGTTTACTGCAGCATTACTGGAATAAAAAGACATGACACACAGTATATATGACGGAATACTACTCAACCATAAGAAAAAATGAAAACTGCCATTTGTGACATGGATGGACCTTGAGAATATCATGAGAAGTGAATAAGGTCAGACAAAAATATCAAGAATGGCATGATTTCACTCAATATAAAACAGAAAGCAACAAATGAACAAACAAGCAAAAGAAAATTCAGACATAAATTTTTTTTTAACTATTTTTTTTTTACTTATTCATTTTAGAGAGGAGAGGGAGAGACAGAGGAGAGATAGAGAGAGAGAAAGGGGGAGGAGCTGGAAGCATCAACTCCCATTTGTGCCTTGACCAGGCAAGCCCAGGGTTTCAAACCGGCGACCTCGGCATTTCCAGGTCGACGCTTTATCCACTGCGCCACCACAGGTCAGGCCCAGACATAAATATTTTTAACAAATAAAAAAGCCAACACCATTTTTACAACCAAAGGTTTTCATTGATTTCTATTCATTTAGAATTAGCCCCTCTTTCTCTCTTTTGACTCCATTTAATCAGTTAGAAAAGGCAAATCTGCTTCTCTGCTAACTACTCATTTCCCAACAGCAAATTGAAAGGCCTGGAAACAATGAAGGAAGAAGTGGTAGAGCAAACTGCAGTAGCCACTCCTGCTATTAGTGTTTACCTGACCATTCATTTTCAATTTCTTCTTTTTCATTTAAATGCTTGGTGCATATACTTTAAAAAATCTAGAATTTAGAATGTGACAAATTGGTTTGACTAATATAGAAAGTACCCCCTCTGAGTATCATTACCAAAGACCAGAGTTCTAGAGAGCACATAAAAATATCCTTTTTTTTCTGGCCTTCTGATTTTTTTCAAACTAATGTTTAGGTCAAGAATAAAGACAATTTATATACTTTTAAACTGTAAGTGTAGTAAATCAGTTTTAGTTTATAGTTATTGTTTTGTGTATCTAAAGAAAATTTTGAGCAACTGGTCCATAAATAGAGTGATTCAAAAGAGTTTTGTAATGTATGTATTTGAAAGAGAAATTGTCATCTCCATTTAGTCATATTACAACATCATATTGCACAAGATTTGTTTTGTCTATTTTAAATCAGTAAACAGTTGAACAAAACTGTAATAATGCCTTTCAGATAAGTAAAAAGAATGTTGCATTCTTGGGTTGCCATCTCTGTTTAGCATCAATGAAGATAGAGGTTCAGCAGTATAAAAGCAATTGTCTCTTTAAGAGCTAAGCCTTATTTGTGCAGAGCATTACCAATAGCCCCAAGGCAACAATGAAAATGTTTTCAAAGTATTGCTTGGGAATTTGTCAGTGATTCTCATTGACATTAATGGAAGTTCTATAGACAGTTTTACTTCCATCACTTAAATGTGTAACTGAGAGTTTCTGTAAGAAGAGTGCTTTTTGCAAGCTTTCTATAGATTCATGAAGAAATACTTTATACTATGGATGCTTCTAAAATTGTTGAAATAACTGTGCAATCTGGTGAATACACTCAACTATAAATTTAAGTATTGACATTAATGATACCGGTTATTTCAGTTTTAAATGTGGGTTTTCTATTGACCTTCATTTTTCAGCTATCTTCAAGGATAATACATTTGAAGTCCATGTGAATTAAAACATTTGTAAAAAAAAAAAAAAAAAACAAAAAAACCCAATCTATTTGCACCATGTAACTGAAATGCAGTATCAAACTGTTTGTTTTGATAGTGTTGAGCCTTTATATTAGTCACCCATTGACCTATTTATAGTGCCCACACTACAGCAGACTATCAGAATATGATGGGTACAAACTCAGAGTTTACTATTACCATTAATAATAGTCATCAAATACAACACAGCTCTCATAAATTCACAATATGAAAAGCACCACAAAGAGACAAGGTACAGTTAGAGGAATAATAGGGAAGTCCATGAAAGCTCTGGAAAGAATGGACCTTGTGCTGACTTTTAAAAGATGAACTTGTGTTACTATGGTAATAAAAGAATAAAAAAAACATTTCAAAAGAAAGTATATAATGTGAAAAAACAAAGTCCTGTGCTACAATAGGATGATTTACAGAAAATAGTTGGGATTAAAAGAAGGCTACTGTGGCCGCATGTGCAAGGGTGAGAAGTCAGCACACAAAGAGGCTAGAAAGGCAGCAGAGACCAGTGTGTAGAGATTCCACTAGATAATGTAAGAAGCTTAATAATGAATATACTATTTCTTTTTTACAGTGACAAAGAGTCAGAGAGAGGAATAGATAGGGACAGACAGGAATGAAGAGAAATGAGAAGCATCATTCATTAGTTTTTCGTTGTGACACCTTAGTTGTTCATTGAGTGCCTTGAGCATGGGGCTGCAGCAGACCGAGTAACTCCTTGCTCGAGCCAGTGACCTTGGGTCCAAACTGGTGAGCTTTGCTCAAACCAGATGAGCCCGTGCTCAAGCTGGTCTCGAACCTGGGTCCTCTGCATCCCAGTCTGATGCTCTATCCACTGCACCACCGCCCAGTCAGGCATGAGTATACTATTTTTGTTACCATTTCCTTGATAAAAAAACTTAGTGGCTTAAGTGAGAGATGTTTATTATTTCACACTTTTTGTTCATGCGTATTTGGGAGCAGTTTATCTGGATAGTTCTGGGTCAGGGTCTCCTCTGTGTTGCAGACAGGGTGTTAGCAGGGACTTCAGTTATCCAAAAGCTTGACTGGACTAGAGAAGCTTCTTTCCGTATGGTTCACTCATATAATTGTTAGCAGGAGATCTCCCTTTCTTGCCACATGGACCTTCCATAATCTGCTTGTGGCTCCTCATAACATGGCAGCTATCGCTCCTATCCCACTAGTGATCTAAGAGAATAAATAAGAAGTTGCTGCATATCATTATTTACACTTTATTTTATTCTTAGAAGTGATTTACTAAGTCCAGCCCACAATCCAGAGGAGATTAATTAGACTATGCCCCTAAAAAGAAAGAGTTTCAAAAAGTATATGGGCATATATTAAAATGCTACCATAGATATATCTAAGTGTTTAAGAAGGTGAACAATATGATTAGGTTTGCATTTGGAAGAAGGTTAATCCTGATGCTTTGAGGATGACACATTAGAGTCTGAGATAATGGCATATAATAAAAAGTCAACTATTGTAATAGGTGAAGCACATGTGAGAGCAGTTCTGATTAAAGTGGAGGTAGAGAATATGGAGATAATATTGTGGAGGTAAATTGAGAAGAATGGTATTGTAGGAAGACAAAAGGAGTTAGATGAATGGATCTTAGTTTTATGGCTTGTTTAAATTTATAGTTGGTGACACCATTACCTATAATGAAAAGCACCAGAAAATAACCAGCTTCAGGTCAGCATTCAGGAATTTATGGGGTGAGAAGATCACAAATTCGGATGGCTGTGATGTATAGTATTTGCTGTGTAACTAAGAAATTAGTTATATCAGATGAATCTAAAAAAAATTGGTAATGCACAAATATCAAAAATATGTTAGTAGTATAAACTTGTGAATCTGTATAAGTGACAATAGGCTATAATTTACATGCAATCATCTAAGTAAAATTAGAGGACTGATATTTGGGGAAATGGACTAGAACTGATGAACAGTATATAACAAAGTTATAACAAGACACAAATTATTCACTCATTTACCTACTTCTTTTCAAACAAATACTAAGAAATTACTATGTGCTGAGCACTGTACCACTGCTAGTGTTTATAGCAACAGACAACAGAGGAATGTCACGTTTCCTCATCTTCATAGTTTGTCATTTCATGCAGTATACACATAAAACATGCAAATGTAAATATAATGTAAAAAGTGTTAAAATTGAGGTGAGTAGAGTTTGCCTCAGAGCAAACAGATGAGGTACTTAATTACACCTTAGGTCTCAAAAAGAATCTTAGAGGACACGAGAGAAACTGGGGTTAGCATGAGATCTAGAAGTGTGGAGAAGTGGGTAAATGTATAGATGTCTCAGGATGTTTAGAAAGAATATAATAATAAATCATAATAACAATAGCTACTATTGAGGACCCATAATGGACCCTGGTTAAGATCACATTCATACATTATCTGATTTGCTTTGTACAATTCTGTAAAATATGTAGTATTAGGTATTCTTATTTTTTAAATTATACTGAACCTACCCAGAAGATGGCACAGTGGATAAACTGTTGGCCTGGGATGCTGAGGACCCAGGTTTGAAACCCTAAGGTCATTGGCTTGAGCATGGGATAACAGACTTGGCCCCAAGGTCTCTGGCTAAAGCAGAAAGGTCATCGGCTTGAAGCCCTAGGTTGCTGGCTTGAGCAAGGGGTCACTGTCTTGGCTGGAGGCCCTGGGTCAAGGCACATATGAGAAAGCAATCAATGAACAACTAAGGGGTTGCAATGAAGAATTGATGCTACTCATCTCTCTCCCTCTCTGTCTGTCCCTGTCTCCCTCTCACCAAAAAAAACCTAAAACAACAACAAAAAAGTTATACTGTGTGATTATTTAGCCAAAAAATATATGTAAGACTTATAAAATATATAATACTGAATGAATATCCAATTAAATTGAATTTCAATCAAAATTGAATCTATTTTTATGGTAGATATAGGTTAATCAAAATGAAGACATTACTAAAACAGTGGGAGTTTATTGGTCTTGCAATTGTCTAATTCAGCTCCATGGACCAAAATCTTCAAGTTCTTAGAAATACAACACTTCACAATGAGTTTACTCTATTTTGATTTCAAACATAGTAATTCACATTAAATTGTATTTTCCATGGAGCCAGGTAGTTATATGAGTTTTCTTTGTAGGTCATGTGTGTGCTAGCGCTGACAAAGAGAATTCCATGTGTTATTGGCTCTCTTTTCATTGCTTCCCAGAATTTGATCAGTATCTGTCCAACAAAAGGAGATCAAGGCCTTGAACAGACTATCTCAGTCAGAGTAGGTCATCAAAGAGAGAGAGAAAAAAAATCTATTCACTTTGATAAGACAAACTGTTATCTGAGTCCTGATCGGGCTTTGCTGGAGCATTAAGAGGAAGTCTCAAGCAGCAGCCTGGCACATATTTGATAAACTCCATATGATTGGATTGACAATTTTTTATCGCTTCTGTCACACCTGTATTTGTAAACTGTACTGCACGATGATTGATGATGCCAAAGATGAACAATGAGCAGAGACTAGAGAAGAGATGAAAGACACTGCGTTGGAAAAGGGAAGAGAACAGCCCCTCATCATTCTATCAGCGATTCTGCTTTGTGAGCTGTAGATCACTGTCAGTCAACAGGGAAGCAGAGCAAAGGGGACACAAAAAAGTTCATTAAAACAAAGTGTTCAGAGTGTTACACAGATTCATAATCAGCAAGAGGTGAAGAGTTTTCCTGTCACAGCTACTAAAATACTTGTCTTTCTAGATGATAGAAGATTTTGCTAGATGTTATGTATGTAAGTTCGTCTGTGCTTTAAAAATGTGTTAATAAGACAGCAGTAATAAATGCATACCTCACAGTTTCTGGTGATAAAAATTATTTGGCAGATTGTTTCAATAAAACTAAGGCTTTTTAAAAATTCTTTTTTATCATTCTGCTTGAAGCTAATGAATAAAAGACCACCTTTTTATACCATACATAAGAATAAAGTCAAAATGGATTAAAGACTTAAATGTTAGACTTAAAACCATAAAAATCTTAGACAAAACATAGGTAATAATAAAATCTCAGACATTTCTCATAGCAATATTTTTTATGGTCTATCACCTCAACCAAGGGAAACAATCAATAAAATAAACAAATGGTACTACATTGCACTAAAAAGATTTTCACAGCAAAGGAAACCATCCACAAAATGAAAAGACAACGCATGGAATGGAAGAACATCTGACCTGATTTATCTGGTAAGAACTTATACCGTATTTTTTTCGCTCCATAAGATGCACTCCCCCCCCCCTCCCAAAAAAAAAAAGTGGAGGGGAAAATGCCCGTGGATCTTATGGAGCGAATGTTCTTTTTTTTTTTTTTTAAGCTGCTGCAGGGCGCTGCGCTGATAAACATATGTAGAATGAGCACCAGTGGGAGCGTAATCATACCCGCCACTGCAGTGTGCAGAACCCCAGCATCTGCTGAGTGATCTCCTGGTTCTGGTTTCCATAGTTGCATGCAGCGCAGGAGGGAAGGCGAGTGATGTTGTGGAGGGCTGTGCTGGAGCTGCTGGAGCTCTGTGTGAAGTGCTGATGTCACTTGCTGCCCTATTAGTGCTTAACCAGTTTAGAGCACATATTAGTGAAACCACACACAAAGAAACAAAACCTTTTAAGAAGTGAAGACTCATCTAGACGTAATTCCTGGGGGTCTTGCCAGCCAGTTGCAAGCTCTCCACATTTCCATCAACAAACCGTTTAAAGTCTTTATGTGCGAAGAGTGGAACAAATAGATGGCTGCTGGTAATCATGATCTGACACCTCTTACTGGACGAATGAAGAGACCCACTATCTCTCAAGTTTGTGCATGGGTGAAAACATCATGGCAGTCAGTGAAGAATGAAACTGTGGTTCAGTCATTCAAAAACTGTGGCATTGGCAATACCTTAGATGGCACTGAAGATGGTAACATATATGAAAATAGCGAAGAAAATGATACCAGTGATTGTGAGCAACTGAGCTTCTTAAATTTTGACACTAGTGATGATGAGTTCCCGGGGTTCCTGAACAACTAGAAGAGTATTTGAACATTAAAGTCTCTTCTCATTTGTTAATAACAGTGCTAATAGTTGTTAATACTACTGTTGAGTTTACATTGCTGAAATATTACTGTGGTATATTTTAGTAAATATTTTAACAAACCATTTGGTTCAGAATACTTTTTTTCTTATTTTCCTCTTTAAAACCCTAGGTGCATCTTATGGTCAGGTGCTTCTTATGGAGCAAATAATGCGGTATTACAAGAAACTTATAAAGGACAAACAATCCAAATAAGAAATGCTCAAAACACCTGAATAGAAACTTCTCCGAAGAGGACATACAGGCCCTGGCTGGTTTGCTCAGTGGTACAGTGTCACCCTGGCATGTGGAAGTCCCGGATTCGATTCCCAGTCAAGGCACACAGGAGAAGTGCCTATCTGCTTCTCCACCCCTACTCCTCTCTCTGTCTCTCTCCTCCTTCTGCAGCCATGGCTCAATTGGAGCAAGTTGGCCACGGGCACACAGGATAGCTCCATGGCCTCACGCCAGGCGCTGAAATAGCACTGAGCAACGGAGCAGCGGTCCCAGTTCAGGGGGCAGTAAGGGGATCGCTGGGTGGATCCTAGTTGCAATGCATGCAGGAGTCTGTCTCTCTGCCTCCCCGTCTCTAAGTGAAAGAAAAAAAAAGAGAACATACTGATGGCCAATATACATATAAAAATATATTCAGCATCACTAATCATCAGAGAAATGCAAATTAAAACCATAATTATCACCTCACACCTGTCAAAATGGCTATCATCAATAAATCCACAAACAAGTTTTGGTGAGAATGTGGAGAAAAGGGAACCCTCGTGCACTGTTGGTAGGAAAGCAGTTTAAAGATACCTCAAAAACTTAAAAAATGGATCTGCCTTATGACTCAACACTTGCATTTCTGGGAATATATCCAAAGAAACCCAAAATAGTAATTTGAAAGAAATATGCACCTCTAAGTTCATTGCAGTGTCATTTACAGTAGCCAAGATATGGAAGCAGCCCAAGTGCCCATTAGTGGATGAGTGAATAAAAAAGTTGTGGTATATTTATACAAAGGAATACTACTCAGTTTTAAAAAGAAGAAAATCTTACCTTTTGCATAAGCATGTATACACCTGAAGATTATTATTCTAAGTGAAATAAGCCAGCCAGAGAAAAACAAATACCATATGATTTCACTTATATATAGAATCTAATAAACAAAATAAACTGACAAACAAAATAGAAACAGACTTACAGGTACAGAGAACAGCTATGAGAGGGAAATTGGGGTGAAGGGCTGCGTGAAAAGATTAAGCAAAAAACCCCCAAAACAAACAAAACAAACAGCTCATAGACATAAACAGTGTGGTGATTACAGGGAGGAAAGGGGGTTGGAAAGTTAGAAGAGGGGATAAATGGTGACGAAAGGAGACCTGACTTGGCGTGGTGAATGGGTGGTCAGTGGAAAGGTACACCTCAGTGTTTTTCAGCTGCTATTCTGTGACTGCTGCCAGTTCGCCAGAAATTTCCTGCCAATGGTTGAAAAACACAGGAAACCTAAGTAATTTTATTAATCAATGTAACCCCAATAAATATAATTTTATTTTATTTGTTTTAAATTATTTTTATTTATTCATTTTAGAGAAGAGAGACAGAGAGAGAGAGAAAGAGAGAGAGAGAGAGGAGAAGCAGGAAGCATCAACTCCCACATGTGCCTTGATGGGGCAAGCCCAGGGTTTTGAACCAGTGACCTCAGTGTTCCAGGTCGACACTTGATCCATTACGCCACCCCAGGTCAGGCCCAATAAATGTAATTTTAAAAAGCCCTATGTGGTTTAGTTTCTTGGAAAAGAGTTTAAAATAAATTTTAAAAATATTTCAAAATGTTCTGCTATTTTAATATATAATAGAAATGGAAGATTGACCAAACCTTGGGTTGTTTGAAAATTATTCTTCCCAAAAAACACCCAAATAACTCTAGATAATTTGGGAATTTTGTTGAGATTCAAACATTTCTAGTGTCTTATGATATTATTTTTATTCTGAGGATATGAATGAATCATCCTAAAATTCAGATTAACTATATGGGTAGCAGTCATGGTGAAAAAGTTAAATTATAGATTATTTTTTTAAAATCTGATATTTGCTTTCTGCTCTGCAAGTCTCTAAAATATTGCTTCACATGACAACTGCCACAAAGGGGTGGAGTTGGAGTGGATTTTAAAGTCAGAACACATAGATGTAGCTATCAACCTTTTAATAAAAACATTAGCCAGTCTTGCAGTGGATAATGTGTCAATCTGGAAGCTGAGGTTGCTGGTTTGAAATCCTAGCCTTGCCCAAACACATACAAGAAGCAACTGCATTGAGTGGATGCTTCCTGCTCCTTCCCCTTTCTCTTTCTCTAAGATCAATAAAATCTTTTAAAAAGTGTCCAATCTTAGTTTTTTCCGATTTACTTATTTCACTCCATATAATGTTATCAAGATCCATCCATGTTGTAAATGATCCGATGTCATAATTTCTTATGGCTGAGTAGCGTTCCACAGTATATATGTACCACATCTTCTTTATCCATACATAGGTGGGATATAAAAACAAGACTAAGAGACATGGACAAGAGTGTGGTGGTTATGGGGGGCAGGGGGAGGGAAGGAGGGAGAGGGGGGAGGGGAGGGGCACAAAGAAAACTAGACAGAAGGTGACGGAAAACAATTTGACTTTGGATGATGGGGGTATGCAACATAATTAAATGTCAAAATAACCTGGAGATGTTTTCTCTGAACATATGTACCCTGATTTATTAATGTCACCCCACTAAAATTAATAAAAAAGTCCAATCTTGAACCTATATTACTAAACATAGATTAAGAAGACCCATTGGTTTACGACTCTGTGAAGGCATAGACTGATTTTGTTTTCCATATTCCATATTTTTGTATGTTGAATATCAGAAAACAACTTGACCATGTGGTGGTACAGGGATAGAGTGTCAGCCTGGGATGCTGAGGAAATCCCAAGGTCGCTGGTTTGAGTGTGGGCTCACCAGCTTGAGTGCAGGGGCGCCAGCTTGAGCACAGGGTTACTGGCTTGAGCGGAGAGTCACTGGTTTGAGCATAGGATCATAAATATGACCCTATGGGCTCTGGCGTGAGTTCAAAGGTCACTGGCTTGAAACCCAAGGTCACTGGCTTGAGCCCAAGGTTGCTGGGCTGAGCAAGGGGTCACTGGCTCAGCTGCAGCCCCCAGTCAAGGCACATATAAGAAAGAAATCAATGAACAACTAAAGTGCTGCAATGAAGAATTGATGCTTCTCATCTCTCTCCATTCCTGTCTGTCGGTGGTCCCTATTTGTCCCTCTGTCTCTCTGTGTGTGTCTCTCACCTAAAAAATTTTTTTTCAATGCAGCTAGCATAGTTTCTAGGTCATGGAAAGTGTTTGATACATGTAGACACTTCCCTATTTTTCCACCTACATTAAATTGTACATATTGTAAATAACTAAATTTCTTATGAGGCTGACATCTGTTCATCTATCTGCATTTCTCATGAAAGTTTGGATCCTCTTCCAACTATGAGAAATAATATCTTAAGCCTTTTTCAATGTTTTTTTTTGTTTGTTTGTTTGTTTTGTATTTTTCTGAAGCTGGAAACGGGGAGAGACAGTCAGACAGACTCCCGCATGCGCCCGACCCGGACCACCAGGAGCGACGCTCTGCCTCCCAGGGGGCGATGCTCTGCCCCTCTGGGGCTTCGCTCTTTTGCGACCAGAGCCACTCTAGCGCCTGGGGCAGAGGCCAAGGAGCCCTCCCCAGCCCCCGGGCCATCTTTGCTTCAATGGAGCCTCGGCTGCGGGAGGGGAAGAGAGAGAGAGGAAGGAGAGGGGGGAGGGGTGGAGAAGCAAATGGGAGCTTCTCCTGTGTGCCCTGGCCGGGAATCGAACCTGGGACTTCTGCACACCAGGCCGACGCTCTACCACTAAGCCAACCGGCCAGGGCCAAGATCATTTGAATGTTAACTGATGTTTTAACTTAAAGACTTTAAAGACTTTTTCTTTTATTTCTTTTCTCAGTATTTTTTTATAATATATCAAAAAGACAGAATACTTTTCATGCTTAGCTCCAAAGCCCTTGGGAACATCAGCAATCCTATACATTTCACAGAAGGACAATGTAAATCATACTCCAAAGTCTTCTGTATCTCTCTTATTTAGAAATGAGTTCTAGTTTTAAGCAAGAGAACGCAGAAGATACACCCGGCTCCTGAGGATGGTCTGAAGACCACACTCACGTAAGCCTGCTGGAAATGCCCTCCAGCTTGTTCAACACTGGCTGCTCTCACACATGCGCACAAAGTCAAAACTAATGCTTCATGATCTCCTAACTTACTGAGGGTTATTAGCTAAATCTGTGAGAGATTTTCTGTCTCCTTCAAGAAATAAACCATAGTTATGTCATGCTGTGTTAAAATTTACAATAAACACCACAATACACTGTGGCCAACTGCATGAAGACTGCAATTGAGTTCACTGGAATTATATTTATTTTTGTGTTGTACTTTATTTTAACCTAGCTATTGATTAGGAACAAAGAATATAAATAATGTAAGTTATAAAAGGGAAATAAAAGTAAAATGTAAATAATCTAGGCTATATTTAGATAGCTATACTTTTTTTGGGGGGGGGGGAGCGAGAGACATGGACAAACAGGAAGGGAGAGAGAGGAGAAACATCAATTCTTTGTTGTGGCACCTTAGTTGTTCATTTATTGTTTTCTCATATATGATTTGACCGGAGGGCTCCAGCCGAGCCAGTGACCCCTTGCTCAAGCCAGAGACCATGGGTTCAAGCCAGCGACTATGACATCAGGTCTATGATCCCATATTCAAGCCAGAAACCCTGTGCTCAAGCCAGCAACTTCAGGGTTTCAAACGTGGGATCTCAGCAGCGCAGGCTGATGCTCTATCCACTGAGCTGCCGCCTGGTCAGCTGATAGCTATCATTTTTTGTCATCCCTGACAAAACTTTCTGAATTTGTGGAGACTTACCATGGTAAAGGTTTTTTCTGAGGGGAGATGGCAGATTCAAAAGAAGAAATGCGCCTGACCAGTCGGTGGCGCAGTGCATAGAGCATCGGTCTGGGATGCGGAAGGACCCAGTTTCGAGACCCCGAGGTCACCAGCTTGAGCGTGGGCTCATCTGGTTTGAGCAAAAGTTCACCAGCTTGGACCCAAGGTCGCTGGCTTGAGCAACGGGTTACTCGGTCTGCTGAAGGCCTGCGGTCAAGGCACATATGAGAAAGCAATCAATGAAACTCTAAGGTGTCACTACGAAAAACTGATGATTGATGTTGTCCATCTCTCTCCGTTCCTGCCTGTCTGTCCCTGTCTAACCCTCTCTCTGACTCTCTCTCTGTCTCTGTTAAAAAAAAAAAATGCGCCTGACCTATGGTGGCGCAGTGGATAAAGCGTCGACCTGGACTGCTGAGGTCACCGGTTCAAAACCCTGGGCTTCCCTGGTCAAGGCACATATGGGAGTTGATGCTTCTTGCTCCTCCCCCCTTCTCTCTCTCTCTCTCTCTTTCTCTCTCTCCTCTAAAATGAATAAATAAATAAAAATAATTTTTAAAAATGCTGGCAAAATACTGGGGTGGGAAGAGATCATATTTAGATCAATCTTTGGATACCAGATTATGAAGAAAAATAAGTCTGACTTTAGAATAGGTAGGCTTCAGGAATTATGAGAATTCAAATATTTATTTATTTATTCATTTTAGAGAGAGGAGAGAGAGAGAGAGAAAAGGAGAGGGAGGAGCAAGAAGCATCAACTCCCATATGTGCCTTGACCAAGCAAGCCCAGGGTTTCGAACCGGCGACCTCAGCGTGCCAGGCCAACATTTTATCCATTGGGCAACCACAGGTCAGTCCAGGAATTATGAAAATTTAATGATTATAAAAATATTATCTTTATTTTAATTAATTAATTTTAGTGAGAGAGACAGAAAGAGGGAAAAGTAGAGTCAGAAAGGGAGAGACATGAGAAGCATCAACTCTCTTGCAGCACCTTAGTTGTTCATTGATTGCTTTGTCATATTTGCCTTGACTGGGGGCTCCAGCCAAGCCAGTGACCTTGGGCTTTAAGCCAGCAACTTTTGGGCTCAAGCCAGTGACCAAAGGATCACAACATCTATGTTCCAACGCTCAAGCCAGCGACTCCAACTTCAAGCCTGGTGAGCCTACATTCAAGCCGCCAACCCTAGGGTTTTGAACCTGGGTCCTCTGCATCCCAGGCTGATGCTCTACCCACTGCACCACCACCTGGTCAGGCAGAAATATCATCTTTAAATAAGAAAAACTTCATAATGTTATCTGCAAAAGAGACACAAAGTAAATAATAATAGTGAATGCTTAATGAACACTTACTATGCAGCAGGCCTTCCACTAGAAATATAACTTTTATTATAGCTTGAGAAATGGCAACCTGATTCTTTTAGCTTATCCTCAGGTCTCAACTATTCCATGATTCATTGTACTTATTATTTCTTTAAAAAATTAATTTATTCCTTTTTTTAATGCTCTTTTCTCATCATTTAGAACATTGTGTCTGACACAAAATAGGTAGGTGCTCAACAAATACTGGAAATGTCATCTAAAGTACCATAAAGTGCCTGAACAGGTGGTGGCACAGTGAAAAGAGCATCAGCCTAAGACACAAAGGACCCAGGTTTGAAACCCTGAAGTTGCTGACATGAATGCGGGTGCATCTGGCTTGAGTGTGGGCTCACCAGCATGAGCGTGGAATCATAGACATGACCCCATGGTCACTGGCTTAAAGCCCAAGGTCACTGGCTTGAGCAAGGGGTCACTGGCTCAGCTAGAGTCCCCATACTCCCCATTCAAGGCACATATGAGAAAGCAATCAATGAACAACTAAGGTGCTGCAATGAAGAATTGATGCATTTCATCTCTCCCCCTTCCTGTCAGTCTGTCCCGCTCTGTCCCTCTCTCTGCCTCTGTTACTCTTGCTACAAATAATTAAAGTAAAATAAAGTATCATGAAGCTATTAAAGAAACAAATTACAAAAGAGCAAAGATATGAATGTAATTCTGAGAATTATGTATCTTACAATAACATCTCTATTTTGCAGTTAATTTTAGGAACCACTTATAGAATGTGTGCCATGACTAATAAGGAACACTATGAAGCTCTTCTTTTTACCCTTATTTCTTAGTTTGCAACCTAATAATAGAAAGCTAAATTGACTACAGCGAACAGCTAATACGTCTTACAACAAAAAATTGAGTCCAGAACATTTGGTTCTAAAACCCACTTTCTTAACCATTAAGCCATGCTGTTTTCCAAAATAAACTGAGTACAGGCTTGTGAAATTAAAGTAAATACACTAATTTATAAAAGATTTATTTTTAATCAATAATTATTCAAAATTTTTATTTTGTGAAATACCTTTCTACAACCAACCACCTTGGTTATGATTATTTGATCCTTAAGAAAAGAGTTAGGAATAGGAACATAAGGAAAAAGTGTCTAAAACAACAAGGTATTTCCTAGTTTTATATTAAATGCATTTTAAATTAAAGCACATTTGGGTATGTGTTTAGTTTTTATAAAGCTAGTTAAAATGCAAACTTCTGTATAAAAGACAATACCACAAAATCAAATTAAACTATAGAAGAAAAAGATAACTATTAGTTATACAAAAATTTTTATCAATATAGTTAACTATTCTCAAACTAGACATCCATACCTATGAGGAATGACAGTGGCAGCGACCTGGGATACATAAGAATGAAGTATGCCAAGTTTCTTCTACTTCCTATGTTTTAATTATAAACTAATCTCCTAGTAATAATATTCAGAGTGAAGAAACACAGATGAACATAGTAAAATATAATTAATTTTGGGAAGGGGGCTTCTCTCAGTTTTTACAGCTTCAACAATTATTCACACTGACGCATAGCAAAGTAAATCAAGTTGATCTACTGGCGAGTCAAAACTTTGTCTTTAAGTATATAAATATTTCCAAAAATACTTTCTCTAAACCTTCTTGGTAGGGGATTTCAAGAACACTTGACCAGGTGGTGACGCAGTGGATGGAGTGTCAGACTGGGATGCAGAGGACCCAGGTTTGAAATTCCGAGGGCAACGGCTTGAGTGCGGGCTCACCAGTTTCAGCGTGGAGTTGTTGGCTTAAAGACCAAGGTTGCTGGCTTGAGCAAGGGGTCACTGGTTTGACTTGAGCCCCTCAGTCAAGGTACATATGAGAAAGCAATCAATGAACAACTAAGGTGCCACAACAAAGAATTGATGCTTCTCATCTGTCCCTTCCTGTCTGTGTGTCCCTATCTGTCCCTCTCTCTATCTCTGTCACACATACACACACACACACACACACACACACAAACACTAAGGTAATTGTTGCATGGTTTGGGACAGGTGTAATGTTTGAGGAGGTGGTGTTGAGGAGAGGGCCGAAGAACAACATTAAAAGAGTTAATAGAAATAATAACAAGAATATAAATTAGGTCTCCAGGTGGAGATATCTTCTAGTTTAATTATTGTTTGCTTTGTTTAAATTATGTTATTTTTGCCTGATTGGGCAGAGGTGCAGTGGATAGTGTGTTTTTCTGGGATGCTGAGGTTTGAAATACCAAGGTTGCTGGCTTGACAGCAGGCTCATCCAGCTTGAGCATGGGGTTGCTGGCTTGAGCATGGGATCATAGACATGACCCCATGGTCACTGGCTTGAGCCCAAAGGTTGCTGGCTTGAGAAAGGGGTCATTTACTCTGCTTTAGTCCCCCGGTCAAGGCACATATGAAAAAGCAATCAATGAATAGCTAAGGCATGCAAGAAACAACTGATGCTTCTCATCTCTCTCTCTTCCTATCTGTCTGTCCCTCTCTCTCTAAGAAAAAGAAAAAAAATATGTTATTTTGTTTCAAATAAGTAACATTATCTAGATCTATTAAATATACCTATTAAATATTTCTATTTATAAGTAGCTTCTGTTTAGTAACACTGCATATTTTGGTTGCCTACCTGTGCTATTGCAAAGCAATCTAGATTTAAAAACAAGAACGATAAAGGAACAGCAGCTCATTTACATAGAATCTCTGAATTGTTCAAGTCAATTTTATTTCTTGCCTTTTAGCAAATGTTTTCATCAAGCTCATATGTAGAACACATTTCTATTGGCTACAATAGCTCTCTAACAGCTGAAGATACAGCATGTGTCAAAAGACTAATGGCAACCTTAAAATAAATCACTTTTATTTCATGCAATAAAGCAAAGCCATTTTACTAATGGATCATGAAGAGGGTAAGAACATGACACAAATGTTAGTCTAAATTGAGTATAGTGAATAACATTAGTCCTTTAGACTTTACTGCTAATGCCTATATAAGCTTTTCAACAGATTGGGATATCAAATAGGTCTGTTGTTTTTATATGTTCAAAATGGACATTTTAAGTGGCTTACTTTAAATTGTAAAACCCATGTTTGTTTCCAAAAAGCCATAGTTCATATCAAAGATCTCTTTGTTTATATTTCCCCTGTCTTCTATATTTTCTAAGGTTATTTTTGAGTAGATCATTTCATTCAGAGTTCATTATTGATTACAAAATAAAAACCCAGAAGACACACATATATACCCAAAAACCAATTCCAGAAGCTCAGACAATGCCAGTGGAGTATAATTAATGTTCCTTGAAGTTGCTTATGTATGCAGACATAAAAGTGCATTTAGTAGATGTAATTACAGCTTTTACAACAGTCTAATTAAACAGCACATCCATCATCGATATTGTCTGCTTTGCTGAGAATTATATAAATCAATTTGAAGCAGAGCAGGCAGTGAGTTGCTTCTGCCTCCCCACCTGCTGCTACTAACTGTAAACAAGCAACAGCCAAAGGGAGAGAAAAATCTTTCCCACCAGAAAGTGATAAATGATATGATTTCCTGTTCTCAGTACTTCTTGGCTCAGGCCAAAAAGACTATACGTGCACTGTAATTATTACACATTATTTCCTTGGAACTAATATTTATCCCACAATGTGAAAAAACACCATTTATTTTACTATTAAGTCAAAGGAGGAAGATGATATTTCCCAAGTTGATAAAGTAGCAAGTATGTTGAATGGGTGTGCTAACTGACAAAACTGAAATTCAAATTATAACTTCCATCAAACTCATGGTTAGCTCTTTCTTTGTGGCCTGCTTTCCTACATTTACTAAAAGGAATAGAGTTTGTATTCACATTTTTTAATCAATACGGTGTTTACATTACTTTTTGTTTACCCTGAAACTTTGGTGATTTGAAAGGAAATGCTTCCTCTCATTATGAAGAAGAAATACCATATTGCTAAGTGATTTCAGATGATTGTTAAATCAACCTCAAATCAGACTTAAGAGCTCACCATGTTCCTGAAGTACACAGTCTGTGGTGTCTAGTTGTTTGGAATGTAACGAGAGAAAGTGAAGTGTATATACTTTTTTTTAGCTTGTGAAACAGTTTATACTTTTTTAAAATTGATTTTAATTTATTGTGTTTACATAGATTCTAGTGTCCCCCTGATAGTCAACAGCATAGAGGCAGTTACTGAAAAGAGGAAGATGGGGAAACAGGGCTTTCTCAGTGGTGGAAAGTGAAACCTGATTCATTCTTTTCTCCTTATGAGAAAAAGCAAAACAAATAAATAAAAAATAAAGTTCGTTCTCAAATCATAAATTAACATGGTGAGAAGAATCAATGAGAAACACAAACATTGAAAAGTAATGGTTTCTCTTTCCATAGAAATCTCAGCTGACCCGTGGTAGCACAGTGGATAAAGCATTGATCTAGAACACTGAGGTCACTTGAAAGGCTTGCCTGGTCAAGGCACATATGGGAGTGGATGCTTCCTGCTCCTCCCCACCTTCTTTCACTCTCTCTCCCCTCTAGAAAATGAATAAATAAAAATATAAATCTCAGATGGAAGAAGAATACACTTTTGCACTCATTGATTTTCCATGAATTTATCCATTTTATTTCAAATCCCAGAAGTATTATTCATCAAATGACTTTATAAATTAAGATGACCCGCAGAAGATGACCTCACAATGCAGTCCTATGGGTGAACATCTGAAAAAAAAAATCAGCTCAGGTTAAGAAGAGGCAATACCAGTTCTTGCAGCTGCTTTATTCATTTCACTGGACTGCCTCAGCCTCGGTCTGTGGTCCCTTCAGTGTCTGTTCAAGAGAGAAAGCTGAGACGTGACTAAACAGCAGACTGAAAAAGCTCGAGGGCCAATATTAAGTTGCTGCCTATAGTTTTCCTCTGTTGATGGCACTGAGAGATAGAAAGTTATAAGGAAAGAAAGAACAGTTGAAGAAACATGAGTTTTCACTCGATTCAATTCTTAAAATTCCTTTCTGGTTCAAAGAACCAGAATTCTTTAGTCTTTGCTTTTCCTATCCCATATATTGCAGTTGGAGGGAAGAGCCAGAGGCATAGTCAATTAGTGAAAGAGTAAATTCAGTAGAAATTTGAGTCTGTACAATTTCCTTGCTCTTCGCATAGGAATATCTCTAATGCTAAAAATTTTGGAACACTATTTTCCATTAATAGTTTCAAAATGGAAGATATGTGTTTCACAGAGACACACCAAATCCAAATCAGTAGGAACATTGACTTTTCTAACTCCTGTTCTTTATTCCTTAGTTTAACAGACAATAAGCTTTTTTTTTTTTTATAATTGTGTATGACCCAATTATCGTGGATGTTTGAATACCTGAAAATCTTGGATATTATCTATACTTGTTTACCAAATAAGTCTCAAAATTGTTAGAACAGAATTTAGAGATAATACTTAAAAATGGAGCATATTTGAGTTACTCACAGTAAAATCAGAAGAGACACTTCTGATAAGATTGCCTGAAGAGGTTGCCAATTTGATTAACAAACAAGTATAACGTTGGGCAAAGTTTGTCAAAAATGACATCAAAAATGACATTTCAGGTTGCTGGAAAACAACCAAGATTAGAAAACACAGTGAGAAGTATTTATCTTTGAAAAACAAAAAAAAAGAACTAAAAAATAAAAAAAAAACTGGAATGGGTGGTATTTTTCCTGGGGACAGCCACCACTTCCCACCCTGAAATTGCAGGTTGTCATTGCAGCTTTATCAGACTGAGGCTGGCTGAGAACACACACACACACACACACACACACACACACAGTTTTGGTGTAAAAAATGGGTAATCAGTCTCAAGCCAGACAGGTGAAAACCCATGGCTATGTTAACTAAAAATGGCAGATTTTGTTGGAAACATTTGGGGAAATCTTTATTTAAGGCAAGAAATTGATTAGCCAGAAATTTAATTGGGATGTTTGGAAAGGGAGAAAGCCATAGAAGGACTGAAATAATCTCTCTACACATTCCATTCTAACTGCCCGACTGTACTTCCACAGGGAGACCCCAGGGAGTCCTGCAGATAACAAAGGTCAAAGGAGACACCAAGAGAGGGGGCAACAGTGCAAGTGTTCACCAGCCACACACTGTTTAGCAGAGGGTAGAAGCCTTGCAGTCTTAAGGTGTTTGAGAATAATCGCTGCCCTAAGAAGAAACTGGGTGACCAAACTATATAAAGGGTTGATTAATGAAGGTTCCAGAATGAAAAATATAAATTAAGAATAAAAAATTGATCAGAGACACCAATGGCTATACATTGAGAGAGAAGAATAAAACATACTCCAGAATTGCTAAAATACTATTTAAATGTCTAGCATTCAACAACAACAATAACCAATATACAAATGTAAAAATAAATCTTACAGGTACTAAGGATAAAATCATCAATTTAATGTGACTCTGAATGGATTTAAAAATTGGGGACGGGCCTGACCTGTGGTGGTGCAGTGGATAAAGTGTCAACCTGGAATGCTGAGTTTGCCTATTCATAACCATGGGCTTGTCTAGTCAAGGCACATATGCGAGGTGATGACCTCCCCTTATCTCTCTCTCTCTCTCTCTCTCTTCTCTAAAATAAATAAATAAATAAATAAATAAATAAATAAATAAATAAATAAATCCCAGAAATTGGATATCATAGAAAAATGTTTTAAAGCAGCTATTATAAGAATGGTCAAAGACAAAAAGGGAAAGACATAAAATCAGAGCAGCCTGACCTGTGGTGGCGCAGTGGATATAGCGTCGACCTGGAAATGCTGAGGTCACCGGTTCAAAACCCTGGCTTGCCTGGTCAAGGCACATATGGGAGTTGATGCTTCCAGCTCCTCCCCCCTTCTCTCTCTCTGTCTCTCCTCTCTCTCTCTCCCTCTGTCTCTCTCTCCTCTCTAAAAAGGAATAAATAAAAAAAAATTTAAAAAAAAGATCAGAGCAGAAACCAATGACAGAAAACAAAACCAAAATAAAATTTATAAAACCAAAAGTTGAAAAGATAACAAACTTGATAAATCCTTGGTTACAGTGGCTAGAAAACAAAATAGGTGACAAAAATCAAGAATGAAATTTAACAGGGCATCACTACAGAAACTGCACAAATTGAAAAGTCATAAGAGAATATTATAAAAATGTATGCCAAAAATTAAAAAAAACTCAGGTGAAATGAACAAATACCTAGAAAAAAGTAAGTACTAAAAGTTAAAAAAAATGGAAACAGAAAAAATGAATAAACCTATATACTAAGTAAAAAAATTGAATAGAATGTCAATCCTCATATATTTCTGGTGAAAATGTAAATAAACAGAATGCCCACTTTGTGAAACAGTAGCTTCTTAAAACTTAAGCATGAACTAGCAACATTTATATCAAAAGAAATGAAAACATACGTCCTCACAAAGACTTGTACGTGAATAATTGTTCATAGAAGTAGTGTTTATAATAGCTTCAAACTGTAAACAATCCAGTTAATAATTTATAGCTAAGGTACCAGGTTTTTTCACTAGATTGTTGTATGATATAAGGAATCTTATTATAAATCATGAATATTCTTATGTTTTCAAATATATCTCTTGACTCTGCTACCAAAATGCCTGGATCTTAGCTACATAACTGCATCGTGACTCTGATTTCCACTGCAACATTTGCACAAGATATTTACTCTGTGGATGCTAAACCTTCTCAGAACTTTAATGGGTTAAGAGACTGAAGGTAGAGAGACAATACTCATAGGAGTGGAGGGAACTACACTCCTCTGGGTAATTATTGCAACAAAAAATATTTTTATTTACTACTTTAGAGGACAGGTTATAAAACCAACAAAAGACTTTTTATTTTATTTATTTATTTTTTTTTCATTTTTTCTGAAGCTGGAAATGGGGAGAGACAGTCAGACAGACTCCCGCATGCGCCCGACCGGGATCCACCCGGCACGCCCACCAGGGGCGACGCTCTGCCCACCAGGGGGCGATAATCTGCCCATCCTGGGCGTCGCCATGTTGCGACCAGAGCCACTCTAGCGCCTGGGGCAGAGGCCACAGAGCCATCCCCAGCGCCCGGGCCATCTTTGCTCCAATGGAGCCTTGGCTGCGGGAGGGGAAGAGAGAGACAGAGAGGAAAGCGCGGCGGAGGGGTGGAGAAGCAAATGGGCGCTTCTCCTGTGTGCCCTGGCCGGGAATCGAACCCGGGTCCTCCGCACGCTAGGCCGACGCTCTACCGCTGAGCCAACCGGCCAGGGCCTCAAAAGACTTTTTATACAATGATTATTTTGTACCCTCAATATTTATTTGTTCATTTAACCCTCACAGTAAGTTTATGAAGTAAGTACTATTTTTTTCAACTTTACATATGAGGAAACAGAGCTAGAGATATTCAATTAATTACCCCAATTAATGCATTGGTTTCTCTTGACACCAGGATTTTAACAATGGTTAGATTGCCTCCAGACTAACACTGCAAGAAGAACTCAAATATATAACAGCAAAATCCAAATAAATCTAATTTGTGTCTGAGGTTGAACTACTACTTGCAATATCCAAAGATGGCGGGCTGTTTAGTCTTTCTGAAGCGCCTTAACCATAAACCAAATGGATGATGTCTTTGATGTGGAATAGAAAATTTGACATATAGACCAGGTTAATAGAGCATATTAAGCAGAAATAATAAGGCAAAATCAAAAGGTTAAAAAAAACCACAATATTAAAAATCATTTATCAGTCATCTTAACAATAATTAGAAAATGAGTTCATCAGCACTCTAATTTAATTTAGTCATTAATGTGCCCATAAAATATTAAAAATCACCTTGAACTGCAGTTACTCTTTAAAGCACTGTTTTCTAACTATTTTACTCATGAGGACTGGTGACCTAGCTGGCCGGAAACGGAAACATGCAACAAATAAAGTTTTTTCTTACTGCATGTAACAGTGCAACATGGTACAAGTTGGTGCTTGATTTCTGAACTCCACATGTATGATGCATTGAATGCTACATAAGTTTGTCCAAATGCTTTTTGTCTATTGTGCATAATTTGTCAATGTTCTGCACAGTGCAAATGGTTGTTTAAACAAGCCTACTTTAGCCCTGGCCAGTTGGCTCAGTGGTAGAGCATCAGCCTGGTGTGCAAAGGTCCCAGGTTCGATTCCTGGCCAGGGCACACAGAGAAGCACCCATCTGCTTCTCCACCCCTCCCCCTCTCCTTCCTCTCTGTCTCTCTACCCCTCCCGCAGCCAAGGCTCCATTTGAGCAAAGTTGGCCTGGGCGCTGAGGATGGCTCTATGGCCTCTGCCTCAGGAGCTAGAATGGCTCTGGTTGTGGCAGAGCAACGCCCCAGATAGGCAGAGCATCGCCCCCTGGTGGGCATGCTGGGTGGATCCCAGTCAGGCGCATGTGGGAGTCTTTCTGACTGCCTCCCCATTTCCAACTTCAAAAAATTACAAAAAATAAATAAATAAATAAGCCTACTTTTCCGAAGATATGTAAGACACCTCAATAATATTTTCGTCACTGATACAGGGTGATATGTGGCAATCACCCTGAGTATAAGAGAATTTGACTAAGTTCATTGGGTCTATAATCTTCAAGCAACATCAGAATGGTTAACTCTTTCACAGACTGTCACAAAATTTCTGACAGACTGGTACCAGTGGTTGAAAAGCATGTCTTTAAAGGTTTATCTATACTTATGGCTCAAGGTACATTTATAAATTTATTTTCTCCAAAAATAGCTGGCACCTATTATATATCAGTCCACTAGGGAAAAACAGTGACTGAAAGAGACAAAATTCCTCTTCTAATGGGACTCATGTTCTAGTTTGGGAAACAAGAAAAATTCTGTGTGTGTGTGTGTGTGTGTGTGTGTGTGTGTGTGTGTGTGTTTATCTATCTATCTAGCACTAGGAACTAGTAAATGGCATGAAAATTAAATTCAGCAGAAAAGATAGAAGACAGACTTGAATTAGGAACACTGCATTTTCTGAGAAAGTGGTCAGGAGAAACCCTACTAAGATAGTAACATTTAAGCAAAGACTAGAAGATAGTGAGCATGTGATTCATGGTCATAGTAGAAAAAAGAAATTTTCAGCATGGTAAACAGCCAGGCTGGACTTGTTCTTGGCAATTTCTGGAAAAAGGAAGAACACTCAAGATGAAGTACAGCCAGAAAAAAGTTAGAGTAGGAGTGGATTTGGGGAAAGAGTTACGAAGGTCATTGATAATATAGAACTTTGCAAGGTAGTGAAAGGCTTTAAGGAGAATAGAGACATAATCTGACTTAAGTTTTTACACGTTGGCACTAAATTGATGCTGAATAGATTGAAGGATATGGCAGATAGGGAGTTGTGTCCCAAGGAAGTAAACTGAGAGATTATCTAGAGAGTTACTGCAGATGAGAGGCGATGGTTGCTTGAACCTGGGTGGTAGGTTGGAAGTGATGAGGAGCAAAAGACTCTAGGTAGCAATTTTATGATAGAGCCAATAGGATTTGCTGATGGACTGGATGCAGAGTGTGAGAGAGAGTAGGCAAGAAAGACACTAAGGATTTTGGCCAGAGGAACAGTAGAAGTAATTACTTAGATAAACAAGACTCTTGGAAGAGCAGACTCAGAGGGAAAACCAGGATAATGGCATTGAACGTTTGAAGTTTAGATGGGTGGTAGATATCTAAGTGAAAATAAATAGACATAAATAAATATAAGTATTTTAAAATTTAAATATTATTTAAAAATAAATAAATAGAAATAAATAGAAAGGTGAACTATGTGTGTGTATGTGTAGTAGTAGTTATCAACATGTAGCATCGTGAGAGTATCTAAAAGTATTTAACAAAATAAGATTATAAAGACAGTGATAGAGAAGATCCCACATCAAAAAGAGATAATAATAAGGGAAAATCAACATAAGACACTAACAAATTATGGCTACACAGGTGTAAAGAAATCCAAGATATGGTATCCTGAAAAAAAAAAAAAAACAGTGTATTAAATGTCAACTGAGTATGAAAAGCTCTTCTAAGATATATTGGCTTAAATATATTTGTTTATTCATGATTCTGGGGGTTGACAAGTTGGACTGGATTCTACAGGAATGGTCAGTATCTGCTCCATGTAAAATCACCTGGGCTCGGAGGGAGGGTGGGGGGTTGGGAGAAGAAAGTCACCTGGACTCACGTACATGTCTGGGCCTTCAACTGAGAGCACTAGCTTGGGTGAGGACTCTGCTCCAAACGTCTCCCGCCTTTGGGAGCTAGCTTGGGTTTATTCCAATATATAGAGGGCAAAGTTAGCTATGTTTCTGGAGGCTCAGGCACAGAATTTACACAACATCACTTCTACCACATGCTATAGGTCAAAGTGAGTAACAAATCCATACAGGTTAAAGAGATTAAAAATTAAAACTGTTTTTGCAAATCCCTGAAAAGAATTTGTGACAATTCTCTACAAGGGAAGAAAATGCTTTAGCAAGACCAAATGAAAACCTTCTAGCGTTCAGTCAGATAAGATGAAGGCCAAAATTGGATTTCACATTAATAAAATTAAGGGCTTAGCTAATTCTCGATGATTAGAATTGCACTATGCAGAAAATAAGAGGACCATGTTTAATTATTATTGTGTGGCAGTTATACATATCACATGAGAACTCTCAGTATAGTCTTTTAATGATATAAGAAAAAAGCAGCAGTAACCTTAATCATATTTTTCTAAGATTTTAGTTACCAGCCTTCACAGGTTCCTTTGCTAATTCAACCAGACAGCAAGTTGCTATCTTTTCAAGTGGAAGAATGCTACTGAGAACTGTATTTTTAAGTAAGTCAAGGGCAACACCATGACAACTAATGTCTTATTCTCTAAAATGGAAAGCTTAATGGTAACTTTAAAAAAAATAGGTGCTTGATTTACTACATATGTATCTAAAAGGAGTGCTTAAAGTTTTGAAATTGAGAGCAATGTAAAAAGATGTGACTATATAAAATTGCATTCTATTTTTCTATTTAAAAAACCTAATTGCATATGACCTGAAGAACAGCAAGAAGTTCACTTACAAGAATACTAAGTAATTCTTTTTTTTCCATTAAGCAAGAGAGAAAAACCACTTTTAACAATACTTTTCAATTGAGTGCAATTTAATGTATGATAATGAAGGACTCTCAAATGGTAGTTGCTATGAGAAATAAGAAAAGAAAACTTACTTTTGGCAAAGTATGTCCTTCCTTATATTTGAGATGACTAGAGACAAATAATATCATGAGATAAAAAGGGACCAAAAGATGTCTATTGTGCTTCATTTGTGAAAAGCAATCAGTGTCAAAATATCCTCTTGTTTTAAATTGCATATTTAATACTTTTAATACACAGCCAATATTGATTAAAGTCCAACATGCAAATTGAACAATACCCTCCACTTGAGGACTGAGAGTGAAGTGAGCACCTGACTTCACTGTGACTCTCAGCGTGAGTCCCACCACAGTAAGCCCTGATGCCAACCTGGTCCCCACGTACAAGGTTCCAGGCCTCCCAATAGCATCACGCTGACCCTGGTGATCCCAGGCTCCAGGCCCTTCCTGTGGCTCCAGGCTAGTGTCTGCAGACCCAGCCTTCAGATAGACACCTGCGGACCTGGCTTCTAGGTCCAACCCAGCACCAGCCCAGCCCTTACAGCCCCAGGCTCTCACGTGCCCCTGTGCCAAGTTGAACTCCACAACCTTGGATCCCAAACTTCCCCGAGTAGACTCGGGGTACAGACTCCTCCTATGGATCCATGCTCCAGGTTTGCTCCCTTTCGCCCTGACACCAGCCCCAGCCCCCATAGACCTGAGAATCAAGCCTGACCGTAATGGCCGTAGGCACCAAAGCCAATCCCAATGGACCCTGGCACCATGCTTGTTCCCACAGATCCAGGCTCCTGGGCCAAAGACTCATGTCTCAGCTCAAGTAAAGAAAACACACCTTTCCTCTACATCTTAAATTTTTAAATATATTTCATTAACCTCAACAGGTTAAATGATGCCCATTCACATAAGTGAGGGTGATTGTGTGTGTGCGTGCATGCGTGTGTGTGTGTGTGTGTGTGTGTATGAGAGAGAGAGACAGAGAGAGAGAGAGAGTCAGAGAGAGGGACAGGCAGACAGGAAGGGAGTGATGAGAAGCATCAATTTTTTGTTGCAACTCCTTAATCTCCTTAGTTGTTCATTGACTGCTTTCTCATACGTGCCTTGACCGGGGGGCTACAGCAGACTGAGTGACACTTCACTCAAGCTAGCGACCTTGGGTTCAAGCTGGTGAGCCTTGCTTAAACCAGATGAGCCTGCGCCCAAGCTGGCGACCTCGGGGTTTCGAACCTGGGTCCTCTGCATCCGTGTCCGATGCTCTATCTACTGTGCCACCTCCTGGTCAGGCAAGGGTGATCTTTATTTAATCCTTACTCTGCTTACTCACTCAGATGCTACTCTCTTCCTGAAACTCTCACAGACTCACCCAGAAATGATGTTTTACCAGCTATCTGGGCATCCCTTAGCCCAGTCAAGTTGACACATAAACAAACTATTACAATAGTTCCACTAACACCTAATAAATATTAAAAAATATTTTATATTACTTTTACAGAAGTAGAATGGAAAGATCTAGATTCCTGGTAATTATTGTTTTCATTTTAAAAAACAACTTTATTGAAGTATAATTGGCTTATAAACAATAATCATTTGAACTAATGTAGTAAAGCTCTATTTAATCAATTGTGCTTAGTGTCTTCATTGGGGTATAATATCTAATTAAAAGAAATAAGAGTGAAGAATAATTTTCAAATTTATATCTGGAAAACCAAGTTGATGGTATTATTTACCTCCATGTATATTTTAACACTGACCCTCATCTCCAAGACCTAAAACCAGATAATCAGAACCTAAAGAATATCATGTTCCACTGAAGAAAATATATGAAAAATAAAACTGCAGCTTACAAAATGGATTTTAGATAATAAATACTCAAATACAACATTAAAATGTATAAAGAGACTGATCAGGCAGTGGTACAGTTGATAGAGCATTGAACTGGGATGCAGAGGACCCAGGTTTGAAACCCTGAGGTCGCTGGCTTGAGCATGGGCTCACCAGCTTGAGCATGGGATCATAGACATGACCCTATGGTCACTGGCTTGAGCCCAAAGGTCTCTGGCTTGAAGCCCAAGGTCTCTGACTTGAATCCAAGTTCACTGGCTTGAGCAGGGGGTCATTCACTCTGCTGGAACCCCCCATTCAAAGCACATGTGAGAAAGCAATCACTGAACAACTAAGGAGCTGCAACAAAGAACTGATACTTCTCATCTCTTTCCCTTCCTGTCTGTCCCTCTCTCTGTCTCTTTCTGTTGCTTAAAAAAAAAGTATAAAGAAAGAATGGATAGTGACAGTAATGAAAAATAATGAATCCTATTTTTAATGAGTATTAATTACTATTGTATGCTGACAAAGAAATGCAACAATGATGCCAGTGTTAAAAAATAGAGAGAAAATATTAATATTATTATAATATGACATTCAAACACTTCAAATAAACAATATATATAACCATTATAGTGCAAGCAAACTGTATGTGCTATGGTTGGCAAAAGCAACACTTATTTTCATCATGTAATTTGCTCTTTGGTTTTCATGTTATTTTACCGACTAAAGAGCTTTATTAAATTGTTTCCAAACGGTTTCCAGGAAGCTGATTCTGTTACTGACAAACTCCCAGAGCCTCCTTATTTTTCCAATTCAATTAAAATTAATGTTTGACTTCTAAATCTAAATACTTTTTATAACAAACTCATAAAATGTAGAATATTTGTCCTTTGAGAATTGTGACAATTTCCAAGATAAGAAAAGTTAGTAAATCAATAACTATAATGCAATGTAATGAGATCTGAAATGGAAACAAATGGGCGTATGTTAGCAGTAAATGGTCAAGCAACTGCCAGGGGCAACAATTATACGTTTACTATTTTAAGTTCATCAGAAGCAAAAATAATGACTGGATTTAATTATTACTATTGTTAGTAACAATGTTAGTGTTAAGTACTTATTAGAAAATTTATAATTTCTTATGACTTGTAAAAAGTTATATTGTAATTGACCAGGTGTGTGAAGAATAAAAACAGAGATTAGGTTTCTGTACTTATGACTAATAATAATACAATTCAATAGCAAATGAAAACATCTTCTCATTGAGTTTTTGGCCACTACAAAATTGTTTTGATGCCTAGTGTGGTTCACTATAAAAAACAACATGTTTAAGCCATTAAGATTTAGACTAATGCTTCTAATAATTATTTCTCAAGAGCAAATAAATTTATAGTAATTAAATCTTGATTTTGATTGTAACTTTTTTCTTTATCGTATTTATTTTTTATTGATTTTAAATTATTGTGTTTACATAGATTCTAGTGTTGCCCTGAATGCCTCCCCCCTCCCCCCTATTTCCCTCAACATCTCCCTTGCCCCCCTCCCGATAGCACCCTCCCCCCTTCCCTTCAGGTTTATCCTTTCCTATCATCCCCTTTCCCTCTGTCCTCTTTTCCTCTGGTCCCTTTGATCTCTTCTCTGTCTCAATTCCGTTCCTCAGTTCATATTGTTCATTGGATTCCTCAAATGAGTGAGGTCATATGATATTTTTCTTTTTCTGGATTGTAACATTCTTGGTGGACATGAACGAAAAGGAGACTCTTTGGATGAAGGAACAAGCGTTACTGGGATTGGACTAAAGGGGTAAACTATTTGCTTGGATGCTTGGTTGGACCTAACTTTACTCCCTAACTTTCCACAGATTGAACAAGCCAGGAGACAAATGGAGACATTGATATCACATTTATCCATTACCTGTCACTTACACTCTCACAGAGATTTGGCATGGTAAGGTTATCCAGCCCTGGGACCCACGGTATAAGATGAAGAGTAAAGGAAATCAGTGCTTCATCATATTTTGTCCTCTGCACTCAGGTAAATAAGCCTATTTCCTTTCTACCAAAAATGATGTTCAGCGTTTCCACTTCAGTTGAGTCATAAGAAACATTGGATTAGCCTGCCCTGCAATCCCTCAACTCTCTCATTGCTGTAGTGATGTTCATTATTTAATTCAGGGGCCAAATGGAATATGAGAGTTCTTCATGCATAGCTAGCATCCTGACAGGCACTCAGGGGAAAGGACATTATCAAAGTAAAATTATTGCCTCTTCGATGACAAGTCATGAAACTTATGAGCCCTAAATAGCAGATTTGTAGAGTCAGGAAACCAATGCATTTATGAAGTAAAAACCAACATGCCAAAATCCAGGGGCATAGTGTCAAAATATTAAGAGTAACAAGTAGTACATGCTATAACATAGTGTTAAGCAGCAGAACTATTACTTTTCTGAAAAGAATGAATAAATAAATATATTGATTGCACTTACTTGCTCTAAGGAGAGAGTTTTAAGTATATGAGTTTAATTATCTTTGGTTAATATTTATTTGCTTTTTGAAAATAACTGTCTACTGAAGAAACTATTTTCCAATAATCAGTAAAGTTTGTTATTATTAATTTGATTCTTTTAAAAAAATGTTTATTGAATTGATTTTAGAGTGAGAGAGGAGGGGAGAGAGGGAGGGAGAGACAGGACATGGATCTGTTCCTCTGTGTGCTCTAACTGAGGATCACTGGCAAACTCTGCGCTTGGAGATGATGCTCTAACCAGCTGAGCTATCCGGCCAGGGCTCAATTTGATTCTTTACAACAGAAAAAGCATACACATAAAATACATAACAAAAATACAAAATGGGGAAAAGGATTTTTTAGAGTAATGGGGTTGCATAAGATTTTCTATCTTAGAGAAAATGTGTATCATTTCCTATGATGCTTTGACATTTGTGAGAAACATAAAATATATCATTCTGTGACTGTCACTGGGTCTCTAGGCATTTCTAATATTTTTTTCTTCATTTGAACTCCTTCCACTTAATGAATTGCTAGATTGCTATTAATCTGAGCAAAATTCCCATAGAGTTGGTTATACAAGCACTACAGTAATGTGGAGTGGCTCCTGGCCAATTGGTTATGAACAGAATGTATAAATCTTTATACATGTAAGAGGCATACCACAAATAGCAATACAATAACACAGAACAATATTTAATCTTCTTCCTGGATAAACTGTTTAAACATAACAGTACTCCAGAGATAAGAACTGAATATTGGGTAAACACATCAAGATCAGTATAGGCTGCAGTAAAGTTAATCAAAATATTGACAATATTTATTATTTAGCATGTCACTTTTCTACAATACTAAATGCTTGGCTTTAAAATTCAGTAGAAACTTATAAACAAATTCCCTGTGCAATGGAATTGAATGCTAAATATTTATATAATTATAAAGGCGGTTCATATCAAATAAGATAATGCCACTCTTTTCCATGCCCTCCAAAGCCTTCTTTTGTCATTAACACAAGCCACAGTCCTTCTAATAACCGACAAGGACCGGCAGCACCTGTCAGACCACAATTCTCCTCTCACACTCTCACTTGGCTCCAGCCAGGGAGGCTTCCTTACTGAGCTTTGCAAACACACAGCA
Organism: Saccopteryx bilineata; assembly: GCF_036850765.1. NCBI lineage: Eukaryota > Metazoa > Chordata > Mammalia > Chiroptera > Emballonuridae > Saccopteryx > Saccopteryx bilineata. Next base: position 169,932,688 of record NC_089490.1, on the reverse strand, counting down.
GCCTCTCCTCACCTAAGTGCCTTTGCACCTGGTATTTTCTCTTCTGAAAGCATTCTTTCTACAAATATCTCCTTCTCTCTCTCTCTCTCCCTCTCTCTCTCTTTCTCTCTCTCTCTCTCTCTCTCTCTCTCACACACACACACACACACACACACACCTCCTCTATTCTCAAGCTATTATTTAAATGATATCTCCTTAGAGAGGTTTTCCTTAGCTATTTTTTAAAAAATGTATCATGACCCTAACATTCCCTAAACCCTTTTCCTGCTTGCTTTATTCCTAGCACTTATCACTATGTAATATATTACATAACTTTATTTATCGATTCGTTAATTTCCGGTTGTTCTCTTTTTCCCCACTAGAACTGGAGCTCCATGAGAATAGATTTGATTGCTTACTCACCACTACATCCCTAAAGTCTAGATGAGTGCCTGGTAGATAATCAGTTCTTAATAAACATTTGCTAAGACTAAGTGATTAAATATTAACAAGTTGAATTAAGCTTATCATTTTTTCATGCTCTTGAGAACTATACTGTATTTTAAAAATATATCAGAGATTCAACTTATTAACAACTCAGGAATATATCAAATAGCAATGGAATACAATGCAACTTTAGTGGAAAATAAAGAGAAGATATTAAAAATATATATTAGCAGTGGAAAGATGCCTCACTTGAAGAGCTAAGTGGAAACTGCACAGGTAGAATGACAAAGAAATCTGAATGTAATTCTCTCTTGAGAAGAGCATAATGTAGAGTATTCAGTGTTATTGGATCGAAGAGGAGAATAATAGAGATTTAAATTTAGAAGAAAATAAGTTGGAATAACAACATAGAAAACACAGAGAAAAACCCAATTTCTGTACTTATCAAAAAAGACAGAAAGTCTAGGAATAAAACAAAGCACATAAGGTCAATGTAGACAAAAGATTTATTTTAATTCCCTAGACAGAACCGACGCGAGAAAACAAAGGACAGAGCAGACAGGAGAATACCTGATTAGACTGAAGATACCAATTCAATGACATAGGCATGATGAGTGTACCCTGATAATTCTTGAAGTTTATTTGAAAAGCTAAATGTAAACTTAAAACTAATACAATAAATAAAGTTATTTTTATTGTGGTGTGTATGTGTATCCAGAATAAAAATGCATAGGGCCTGACCAGGAGATGGCGCAGTGGATAGAGTGTCGACCTAAGACACAGAAGACCCAGGTTCAAAACCCTGAGTCACTGGCTCAGCTGGAGCTGACCCCCACCCCACCCCCCACCTGGTCAAGGCACATATGAGAAAGCAAACAATGAACAACTAAGGGGCTGCAATGAAGAATTGATGCTTCTCATCTCTCTCCCTTCCTGTCTGTCTGTCTCTCTCTCTCTCTAAAAAAATAAATACATAGGTTTCAGACTTGAGAAGACTAAGTTAAAAAAAGAAATTTTACTTATGATGTGATCCTAGATAAACTACAAAGTCTTGCTGAGCCTTCCTATCTCTGTGCAAAGGGGAAAGAGAACATACCTCTCAGGGTTGTTATTATATAAAATAATACATTAAAAAGCCTATAGCACAGGCTAGAAACAGTTATTTTTCCCTACAATTAGCATCATAAACTCTGGACAATACATAATAACTGAATAATAAATTGTATTGTGAAAATAAAAATCAAATTAGAGGTGCATCTGTGAGTGGCTCAAACTCTTATTCATGCATTTAATTCGCTGTTGCTAAAAGCACTGATCCTGGGTCTGCTGCTGACCCTCGCCTCCCCCCTTTAGCTGATTTCCTGTCATTCTGCCCAGCCATGACTTATTGAGCATATTGTGTTAGGTGCTATTCAGGTACCAAGTGAGTTACTTTTTGAGAAAATAGGAAACTCAGAAATACTCACAAATACTCATTTTAAATCTAGTTACTTCCACTGAAATAATTCTTTTGATAAGTTATTTATTTGAAGGCACAGGACTGAAAATTTTTGAGTCATTCCTGAATGGAAGAACCACATTCACAATATTTAACTGTGTTGAATACTCTTTTTTTTTCTTCCTCTCTTCCTTGTTTTCCTCATCTCTGTACCACGCTTTTCCAGTGGAAGTCAATCCCTGAGGACTACATTACCCAGACTCCCCCCTTTCCCCTTGGCTTCCAGTTAAGTTGAACAGTTTAGAGCAGTGGTAGTCAACCTGGTCCCTACCGCCCACTAGTGGGTGTTCCAGCTTTCGTGGTGGGTGGTAGTGGAGCAATCAAAGTCTAAATAAAAAGATAGATTTAACTATAGTAAGTTGTTTTATAAAGATTTATTCTGCCAAACTTAGCAAAAATCCGACATAAAGTACTTGGTAAGTAATTATTATTATATGCTTTAACTTGCTGTAACTCTGCTTTATAAATTTTATAAAGTTACTTCCCTACTTTATAAATCACCATTACTGTGGAACCGGTGGGTGGTTAGAAAATTTTACTACTAACAGAGATACAAAAGTGGGCGGTAGGTATAAAAAGGTTGACTACCCGTGGTTTAGAGAGTACTTGCCAGGACTCAATTTGCTGTTGGCTTCCTTATTCTCCCTAAGACCACAGCTCCCAAAAGTCAGCACTTCATTCAGAGCTAGAGCCCTGGGAGTGGCAATGGCTTTTTACTGGGTCCTTAAACCTGACCACATCATTATAAATGGCTCTTCATTAAATTCTATTGCTCTTCTGAGGATGCATTCTCTTCATTGGGAGGTGGATGGAGGGGTGTGGATTCAGATTACTTTTATTTCTTTTAAATGGCATTCCTACTGGGATTAATTCTAGAGATAAATTTATAGCTACTGAAGCCTTATAAGGAGCAAACAAGGTGGGGTAAGCAAAAAACATAGTATTTCTTTTTTGTTTGTTTAGTTTGTTAGGTTATTGTCATCTGTTGATGGGTATCAGGGGTTTGTGGTAGGGGCTCAGGATTAATTTTATATCAATGCAAATATATATATATATATATTTTTTTTTTTTATACAGGGACAGAGATAGAGTCAGAGAGAGGGATAGATAGGGACAGACAGACAGGAATGAAGAGAGATGAGAGGCATCAATTATCAGTTTTTTGTTTTGACACATTAGTTGTTCATTGATTGCTTCCTCATATATGCCTTGACCGCGGGCCTTCAGCAGACCAAGCAACCCCTTGCTCAAGCCAGCGACCTTGGGTCCAAGCTGGTGAGCTTTGCTCAAACCAGATGAGCCCTCGCTCAAGCTGGTGACCTTGGGGTCTTGAACCTGAGTCCTCCGCATCCCAGTCCAACACTCTATCCACTGCACTACTGCCTGGTCAGGCGCAAATATATTTCTTAGTATTCAATAATAGCAGCCTTTGCAGACACATCTTAGAATTCGAACTGTCACCAGAACTGTTACCAGGCTCATCCTAAAAGTGAATAATATTTTGTCTAAGGCTATACAATCTTTACCTGTATCCTCCTGTATTCAATTTTTTCCACATGTTCACAACACTGAAATTCTATGGCAGGCAGTCATATTATTAAAATGCTATGACCCAATTCTGATGATACAGCCCTGATATTAAAGTGAAACTTGGCACTTCAGTGATATACATAAAACAATTTTAAATGCTGAGTGTAATAGACAGAACAAATACTGAAATAATACATTATTTAAACAAAACTCTGAATACTTTCAGTCTTCTCCCCATTGTTGGGATTTTGTTGTCTCTCTTTTAAAAAATATTTCTCTATTTTTTATTTTATTTCAATGCTAAAAATGGGCATCAAGCTATTTATTGGGAGAGTTGTTTGGTTTTTAACATAGTTTTATGAAACAATTTAACATTTATTCGTGCAAAAAGTGCTATATTCAGTCAAAAGAGTTAAAACTGGTGTTTATTTTAACAGAGTACATGTTGACAAGTGATATATCAGGTTGTTTTATTTTCTTTTAACCCTTGAACACCATTGATATTTTGGGCCAATTCCTTTTTAGCTTCAGATTTCCAGTGAATCTTTTGACATAAATGCAGGCAATACATGAACCCAAAACTTCTCAAATTAAGTTTATAACATGAGGTTATATTCATAATATAATTTTTGGGTATCTTCTGCTTGTATTTAATTAACATCAAAATATTTGTCTACAAGAAAAGTTGCATCTTTAAACAAAGTAATCTGTGTTTCATAGTGAAAATGCACTAAATAATGTTTGAGCACCTACATTTGAATTTTCCACCTCCTGGGTTTTCTTTCCCATGCTAAAACACTTCTTATTTTACTGCTTAATTTTTCTGTAACCCTCAGTCTTATTTTGATTATCTTACTATTTTTGTTCTAAAACACTTTTTTCTTTATGTTGGTGAAGAGACAAAGCTCAGGTATTATGATTTCAGATTTGTTCTACGTGATTTCTGTTCTTTTGTTTACACAAGATCAAACATTTTTGAGAAATATTAAAGAGACTGAATTTTATTTAAAGGCAATATTTTTTTGTGATATAACTCAGAACATATTAAAGGTGTGAAGAAAAAGTCACTAAGGGAAAACTAAATTCAGATTATGAATAAATTAGAAATTGCTGCCAATTCACAACTACAGAGCATAGTAATTTCTTATTTGCCTGACTTTTATTTTTTCTTCAGGGTTTTATTATCTCAAAAAATATCAGAAATATATGTGGATTCCCAAGATGGATGATGATGAGGCAAAAAAAAATGTTAAGGTTTTGTTTTGATGTAATTAAAAGAAGTCAAGGATGATGTTAGTGGTTGAGTGTGTCTTAGACAGAATTCAGTTTCCATGATTTTTATAGTGATTAATGATAAAAAATAATATAGTTGAAAGGTAAAGTATACTGAGATAAAAGTAAAGACATGAATTTTTGAAAGGGACTACATGTCTGACCTGTAGTGGTGCAGTGGACAAAGCATTTACCTGGGATGCTGAGAGTTCTGGGTCAAACCCTGGGCTTGCCTGATCAAGGCACATATGACAAGCAATCACCAAACAACTAAAGGGACACAGCTACACCAACACAACTATGAGTTGATACTTCTTGCTCCCCCTCTCCTCTCTCTCTGTAATATAAATAAATAAAATCTTCAAAAAGCACTGCAACTTTGAAAAGAGAAAATAATACTTATATGTATTTTTCTCTTTTCCCAAACAGTCTTAGGTGATCCCTTTGTAGTTTTAATATAACTTTAATCAATGTCTAATTATGAATGCAGCTACTTCTTATGTTACATTAATGAGATTTCTCTGATATACAGTTCTGAAGATAACTTTATTCTTATCCCATATTTTAACTATTGTTTCACTAATAAAAGAAAACAAAAAATTTATTATATACATTATAATTATTGTTAGAGAAAAAAGTGTATTCTGTGGGTCTCCTCCACCCCTTTTTACCCCTGGTCCTACCCAAGACACTGTCCGATGTGATTTTCCCCTTGCTGAACCTGCTGTGTTTCCTTTTACTATAATAAGCAGCTGTATGATTTTTAAAAAGCATACTAAATCTGAGTTATCTTTGTTCAGCTCAATAAAGAAAAACAATTGTAGTAATTTAATATTTTTGAAAATCTTCCTTACAGCAATGTAAATTAATATATTCACTTGTTTGACTCTTAAAATATTTAAATGACAACTTTAATGAATACACAAACACACATGCATAATTATTCACTTGAATTTCTAAATCTTGATCCAGTAATTAAAAATATCTAGGCTCCATGCAAGTTACCAATGGCAGCACCTTGGGTCATTTAGAGTGTCCGTAACTGAGAGAAAAGTTAAAAAAATTGTGAAGTGATTTAGCTATTGCATTTGCACAATCCAGTAAATATGTGTACATTTGCTATGATAGTCTTAATGCTTTTCAAACATTTGTTTTTCTCTAATATAGTTTGTTTTAGTTTGTAAGATTCCCATCCCAAATCACCAGGAAGAAAAAGGATTAACATACAAACCAGAAAGATAAAGCAACACTTATGAAATTTTTAATCTTTGCTGTTTAGTGTATATAACGTTGACTACCACAAGTAGTCTTGATTTGTCCAGTTAAGCACTCTGACTTGTAAGGTCAGCACAGGCCAAGCTTGGCACCATCTACTATGAAGAATATGGGGAAGGAGTCACAAATCACTGAGAACAAAAGGTTCCTTATGGCAGGTGGCTTAGAAGTATTTGATGTAGCCTTCCAGGAATTATTCTTACCTGTAATGACAGCTCAGGTTCCAAAAGGTAAGATCTACATGGGTGGGAATGGAGTCCAAGTGGCGCAGAAGCCCCATACCCTGCAGAGTTCAATGATCTCCTATAACTCATAGGCCTATCTTTCAATATAGAATGAAAAGCAAGCCCATTCAAGAGTTACTGTCTTCAGAGAACCTCTAAAGCCAAAGTTTCTAATTGAGTATAATGTAATTCATAATTTCATCTCATACAGATGTAATATGCCAGTCAGAAGTCATTTGTTTTATAAACAACATTCCTTAGGAAAAGTTAGTCCTTACTAGATTTCCAGAAGAACAGAGGTAAAGTGACTGGCAGATAGTCAAACAGCAAGGGGTTTATTTATCCTTTCAAACTAATGTCTAGGTACAAGTTGCTCTAATGAACATTTTTGGTTGTTACTACATACTAAAAAGATTCAAGGCAAAAATTCCTTATAAACTCATCCATTTTTGACAGAATACATCAATATTTCACTCTGCTTACCTAAACATAATGAGTTTTGTTTTACCTGACCAACTGGAGAAAGTGATTTTTAACAATTTAAGTTTTTAAGTCATAAGAAACAGACACAATCACAGATACCTGGGAGAAGAGAAAGTGAAGATCAGGAGAATAAGGCATTGTACAAAAATAACAATAAAAAAAACCATAATTACAAAATAAAATATATTCATGACAAAGTATCATCAGTAATTAAAACTACAATTCTGGAGTTCACAAATAACATATTGATGTCATGAAATATAACTATGTAGAAATGGAATATCAGTAATGAGCAAAGTATTAAATTTATTTATTTGTTTATTTTATTATTATATTTTTTAAAGTGAGAGGAGGGTGACAGAGAGACAGACTGGTGTGCACACCAACTGGGATCTACCCAACAAGCCCTTCATAGGGCATGCTCTGCTCCTCTGTGGCTGTTGCTTGACTACCAAGCTATATTTAGCATGTGAGGCAGGAGACTCCATGGAGCCATCCTCAGCACCCAGGGCCACCTCATTTGAACCAATCAAACCATGGATGTGGGTGAAGGAGGAGGGAGGGAGAGAGAGAGAAAAGGTGGAGGGGTGGAGAAGCAGATGGTCACTTCTCCTGTGTGCCCTGACCAGGAATGGAACCCAGGACTTTCACACAATGAGCTAATGCTCACACTAAGCCAGCCAGCCAGAGCCTCAAAGTATTACATTTAAATGATAAAATAACACACCAGAATAAAAATCCTTCAACTATAACCTAATTAGAAGTGTCTTTTGCAAGTCTTCTGTAACAAATATCCCAAACTCATAGAAACAGAGAGTAGAAAGATAGTTACTAGGAGCTGCAATGTAGGAAAATGGGGACACATTGGTCAAAGGTTGCAAACTTCCAGTTAAAAGATGAATTAATTTTGAGACTCTAATGTATAGCAAGGTTATTATCGTTAACTATACTGCATTATAAAACTATAAGATGCTAAGTGAATAAATTTTAAACGTTCTCTCCACAAAAATGAAATAATTATGTGAGCTGATAGAAATGTTAACTAACCCTACTGTGGTAAATGTTTTGCAAAATATGTGTATCAAATATATAATTACATTGTAAGACTCAAGCTGCCTGACCAGGCGGTGGGGCAGTGGATAGAGCATTGGACTGGGATGCAGAGGACCCAGGTTCAAAACCTTGAGGTCATCGGTGTAAGCTTAGCCTTACCAGCTTGAGTGCAGGATCGCTGGCTTGAGCATGGGATCATAGACATGACCCCATGGTCACTGGCTTGAACCCAAAGGTTGCTGGCTTGAAGCCCAAGTTGGCTGGCTTGAGCCTAAGGTCGCTGACTTGAGCAAAGGGTCATTCACTCTTCTGCAGCTCAAGGTCGTTGGCTTGAGCAAGGATTCACTCTCTCTGCTGTAGCCCCCCTCCCCGGTCAAGACACATATGAAAAAGCAATCAATGAACAACTAAGAAGCTGCAATAAAGAATTGATGCTTCTCATCGCTCTCTCTACATGCCTGTCTGTTCCTATCTGTCCCTTTCTCTGTCTCTCTTGACCATATATATATATATATATATATATATATATATATATATATTTGTCAATTACAACAAAATAACTGGTCAGATTGTTATTTTTATCAACTCCATTTACAGCCAGTCAGTGATCTATCTGGATCAGTCCTAATTAGAGCTCAGATAAATCCTCTTCCTAATAGCAGTTATACTGGTAGTTATTGTCTCTGTACAATAAAGTTTGTCAATGTTCTAAATGTGCTATAAATGACATTGAAACAAAGATATCATAAAAATGAAAAACAGATCTGCATTTTCTTGTGTTTATAAAAATATTAAACCCATAAGTCTTTACTGATGTTCTCTTAGATGACATATACTATTTGAAGTCCTAAAAATAAAAGATGTAGAAGTCAAATCTCAGAAAGTCTAGATGGAATTGAAGAGTCAAGGCATCCTGGTAGGTCAAGAAATTACACAATTTTAGAGTGACCTCTTATTTGCTAAGCTATAAATTTAGACCAGAATATGTCTTACAAGCCTGATTTTGTTGAAAACAAGACAATAATGGAAGATATATTTTGAAATAAGCAAAAGCTTATTTCTATGATGCGTTTTATTTGGAGAAAATGTAGTGAAAAATAAATTTACCCAAGATGAATTTCACTTTAAATACTGACACAGCCTTGTCAGTGGAATGACTTCTTGGCAACTACTAAAAAGCAAACATAGTCTGATAGAGTGCCTGAGTAGTGTCTTAACTAATCAGTGATGCTGACACTTTCTAGCATGTTTTCCTTTCATAACACCATTTTGATCAGACTTACTGTATACTTCCAAGGTTTCCTTAAACCTTGCTGAGATTATTTTAAAAGATGTTTAATTGACAAAGAAAAGCATATTTCTTTTCCTTATAATATATATACTTAGATCTGCCCTAATCTTTTCAAAATCAAATCACTTTAAATATTTGTTAACCAGCACATACTAACACGCTTCTTCTTGTTTTCATGTTAGAAAGGTCATTTGAAAAGGTTAGCTTTATCTGGGTGATATCTATACAGATTTTCATCCTCTGGAATGGCTAGTCTGGGATTGGTTTTAGATGAGTTTTGAATTTGGCCCAATTATATTATGTACTATATATCATATAGTAGCAGAATATTCTCATTGGATGATGTATTTTTGGATCAAATGAACAATTATTCTACATTTTCCTATATTAAGTAGTACATTAAATTAATTCCTCCATTCTTTGTAGCTTTGGAATTTAGATGAAATGAGGTATTAAATATCAATATCCAACTTTTTTGTTACAATTACATAACAAATTGGATGATGCTTTTAAAATGAACACTAATGCCTGGCACACAACAAGCATTCAATAAATACCAGCTATTATCAGTAAGGAAATGAATGCAAATAAGATTACCATTTTTATCTGTGAGGCTCATTTATTAAAAGACTAAATCCAATAATCCATAATGTGATTTATTCACTTAAATGTATTTGGTTCTACCTCATCACAGCGTGGTTTAATGGAAGTAAAACATAACTGTCTAGTTTACTGGAAATCACTGACCCAGCACAGTGAGTGAAAGAAATCTCTGCACTAAAATCTATTTGTAAAGCATTCCCCTAAGCTTAAGGATAACAAAACTCATACATTTTCCACACACCTGACTCTGTTAATTCAGATAAATCATATAGACCCGATCACAGTCTCTAGTAACATCATGTCAAGGGAAAGGCTGCCAATCAAAACAGTGATAGAAATATTGCTACATTCTATTCTGTCAATTACTATCTCTTTTGAAATTCAAATTCCCTTTTATTTATTCAAAAATAATTCCGCATTTCTTCAGGTCCAAGTTATTTATTACATTTTACTTTATCCAGTATGAAATAATACTCTGGGTCTAACAGGTTACTTTTATGCTTGAAAATCTAATTTTTACTTTTAGAATATAAAATAACTTTATTTTCAAGTATTGCAAGATATGAATATTGTTTCCTAATATTTTCACATTTCCATCAGTTTTATAGTGAAGACATTTGTTTATGTTTTTAAAATTCCATGAAATTTTTATAACTATGCTGATACACATCTACACAGAACTTTTAGAATAGCATTACCATATAGCACTTACCTGCAACATTACAATATGAATAATTAAACCATAAAAAATCTTTATGAGACTTGTTGAAAGGTTTCGTTTCAAATTTCAATTTTTATAGATGTAACATCATCACAAATTCCAAGATTTAAAGATGTAATAATATATATGCATTTAGAACTTTGATAAATCAGAAAAGCACAAGACTGAACTTTTCATTTCTTTTGTATTTTGAAATATATTTATGATTCCTAGAGCACATTAGTTAAGAGCAGTGTCTGAAAACAAACTGTGTGACTAATCCTGTCCCCCTCTTTAGCTTTGTGATCTTGGGGAAGTTGTTTAATCTTGCTGCTGAGCCTCAGTTTTATCATCTATAAAATGTAGTAACAATTGTATTATCTTACAGATTGAAATTACAATAATAAATATATTCACAATTACAAGAATAAATATATGCATAATTAAAATTACAAGATGTTGGGCAAATAATTTTGTAAAATCCGTATTTTCTGGGTTTGCTCACTTTTATTGTTAAAAATGGTGCTGCCCATGTGAATGGCCGTTGCCCAGGTGATATGGCTAATTACCTTTCTGCTTGGGAAGGGGCTTGGTTTTGTTAATGTGTGCTGGAGGAAGGGTTGTCCTGACAAAGTTTTAAAAGGAGGAGCTAGGAGGTCATTCTGGGAAGAGACGAAGAGACGACGTTGTTGCAGGGAAGAGAGGCCAGGTGCTTGCAGGGAGAGAGGCAGCCAAGATGGAGGTGTGCTGAAGGGGAACAGAGGTGAGGGGCTTTGTGAGCTCTGCTGAACTGGTGGGGGTCTTTGATGCTAGGAAAACTTGGAAAAGATTCTTCTGGCTATGGTACTGGAGAATGTGTGAATGGGTGTTGGTGCCCGTGTGTTTGTTTTTACTCACTTGCCGAGTGTGAGGCTAGAAATAAAAAAAAATGGCCCACCATTTCTTGGCTCCACTGTTTCTCTACGATCTATCCGAATCTAATGCAAACCTGCATGTGCCAAGCGGCTGTGATGGTGTCCGCGGCTACTGGCCATACACAATAATAAAATATATTCACAAATGCCTGGAAGAGTATAGAATATGTCCCATAAAAAGCTATCAGTAGATATATAATTATATCTTTAAACATCAGTAACTTACAAATAAAATCACCTTTACATTTAAAATGTCATGATTTAAAAAATGAGGAGAAGGAAAATCATACCCAAAGTACTTAGGAAATAAGCTTCGTAGACAGGTCTGGTTTGAATTCAAGTTTACCACTTACAAGCTGTGTGACTTTGGCTCTGGTTATTGTAATTAGGGAGATCCTTAATTCTGTTAACATTTTTTTTCAAAGGTATTGTATTTAGCTTTTAGATGAAATGAGAAATGAGGGTAAATGAAACCTGATTGCTTTTAGAAAGCCACTTTCTAAATTTGTGGCAAATTGGGCAATTTCTGCTTTGCTATCAGGCATTAGTACTTCTTGGAAAAAAAAATACATGTTTCAGCATAGAAAACTTAATAGCACCTTATACTTGAGTACAGTATGTTCTTTTGAATCATGGAGAAAAAATGAATAATCACTAAACTAATCTCAGCAGGAGTTGTCATTTAAAAAGAGCCATTAAAGTAAAAGTTTGTAAGGAGAAAGTATGTAACACAGTGTAATGCACTCTGTATTTTTACATATAAATTAGTAGATTTAGTCATTCTCACACAAAAAAATCTCCTTAAACAAAATGCAAATTTTTAATCTTCATTTCAATAATACTATGATCTTTATATTTTACGCTCTCAGAAATCTTTTCCCAAGTGGTTCCAACAGAGAAGAGGTAAGTGGAATGACATGTGAGAAACAAAGGGCGGAAACTCAATGGTTGTCACATTAAAAAAAACGTTTGATATTAAAAAGGGCTTGATAGCCTTTACCCATAACACCTTTGAAGCCTAGTGAAATTTTTGTGATTATATACATGAGTACTAAGTAATTTATTTTTTAAATTTCTATTTGGAATACTATTAGATTCATAGAAAAGTTGCAAAAATAGCACAGAGTTTCTGTGTACCTGTATCCAGCTTTCCTTAATAGTTTTTTTGTTTTGTTTTTATTGTTTTTGTTTTGTTTTGTTTTTTAGCAAGAGGGAGAGACAGAGAGAAAGAGAGAGGGACAGACCGGAAGAAAGACACATGAGAAGCATCAACTCGTCACAGCGGCACTTTAGTTGCTCATTGATTGTCTTCTCACATGTGCCTTGACCAGGGGTCTCCAGCTGATCCAGTGACCTTGGAGTCAAGCCAGTGACCGTGGGGTCATGTCTCTTTTCCCACGCTCAGGCTGGTAACCCTGCACTCAAGCTGGTGAGCCTGAACTCAAGCTGGCGACCTCAGGGTTTTGAACCTGGATCCCCAGCATCCCAGGTCAATGTTCTATGCACTGTGCCACTGCCTGGTCAGGCCAGCTACCCTTAATGTTAATCTTTTATGTATATTTGTTTCATATAACATATTGATCACAGTTAAGAAATTAACATTGGCAGGATACTGTTAACTAAACTCTAGCCTTTCTTGGATTTTATCAGTTTTCAACTAATGCCCTTTTTTCAATCCAGGACAATTCAAGTACATATAACATAATGCATTTTAATCAGAATGCCTTTAAATCTGTAACTGTTTTCAGTTTTTCTTTGCTTTTCATGACATTGATAAATTTGAAGAGTACTGGTTAAATATTTTATACCATTAACTTGGACGTGTCAGTGCTTTCTCAATGGAATGCGTGGCTTTGAGAAATAATATGCAAGTGAAGGCCCTTCTTGTCTCATCATAGAAAGGGTCTGTGAGAATGGCCTTTATCACTGGTGATATTAATCTTGATCACTTGACAAACACATTTTCAGGTTTCTCTACTTTAAAGTTATGATGTAGTCTCTTTTCATATTCTATTTATTAGAAGCTAGTCACTAAATCTAGCCCATCATCAAATAGAGAAGAATTACATTCTAATCCTAAACTAGAGAATACCAGCATATATCATTTAGAACTCTTCTATAAGAAAAATTTGTCTCTTATCCTCCATTTATTTATATAGTCAACCTTTTATTAATATTACTGGAGACTCAAGATTTTTATTATTCTTTAGGTTAGAGTCCTATATAATTGTTATTTATTTTGTTGCTTAAATTATTTTATTTGGGAATACTGGGAATTTATTTAGATTTACTTCTATATCTTTTTGATATGGCTTATTCTTTTAATGTTTGTTTTCGTGACAGAGACAGACAGAGGGACAGATAGGGACAGACAGACAGGAAGGGAGAGAGACGAGAAGCATCAATTCTTTGTTGTGGTACTTTAGTTCATTCATTGCTTTCTCATATGTGTGTTGATAGGGGGGAGGTGTCCGGCTAAATCAGTGACCCCTTGCTCAAGCCAATGACTTTGGGCTCAAGCCAACAACCTTGGGGCTCAATCCAGCAATCCTGCACTCAAGTCGGTGACCTTGAGGTTTCAAACCTGGGCCCTCTGTGTCCTGGTCCAACAATCTATCCACTGCACCACCGCCTGGTCACACTGTTTGTTTGTTTGTTTGGGCATGTCCTCATTTTCTGGTACTAAAATAACACTCCAGTATCATCTTATATAGTTCTTGTCCCAACCTGAGAATCAACCATTTCTCTAAGAGCTCACATACCTTTAGTGAATAATAGTATTCATAAATGAAGATCTAAACTACTAGAATGTGAGGGGTTATATGTCTGTTCAGTGGATAAAGCAAACAGATACATACATATACATATACATATCTATTTATATCTTTTTATATCTATTTATCCAACCTCTGCTTCCACTGCCACATTGCCTTTCACACCACTAACTTTTTTGTCTCTCTCTTTTGTCTTTTGTGATTATATTTCAGGTTTATACAAATGGTCCAGAATAATCCCCTCAGTTCAAATTTCTTAACAGAATCACATTTGCAAATTTTCTTTTGCCATATAAGGTAACATTCACAATTTTAGAGATCAAGAAAAGGACATCTGGGGTTAAGATGAGCATTATTCAGCCTATCAAATATCTTTTAGTTCTCAGTTAAATATTCAAGAATATCTTTATTTACAAAAATACAGGATGGGCAAATATAGGGTTACAGTTCTAATACAAATAAATAATACAATAATTAGTAAATATTTATATAAGAATAAACTTTCGCATACTCACAACTGTAACCCTACTTTTGCCAACCCCTGTATATGAGTAGGGGTTTAATTGAAGTATTATTTGTTAGTGTGTGGGTAGAGTGCAGAGCGCATTCCTAGCAGCTGTGGCTGATGCAATGCTGTGAGAATACTCCAGCTCCCAGAAGCCTCTTGGGCATATCCAGGAAGGAAGCTCGCCCGCTATAAGGAAGTGACTTGGCACCAACCATGCAGCTCCCTGATCTTTTCAGCCATTGGCTATGAAGTACACGCTGTAACACCGTATAGGCTGAACCTGTGTATATAAGCTAGCTTACTTCCTGAATAAAGTGGATCTGCATCACTGAACCTGGTCCCCGGAGTCGGGTTTTTGCATCTCCGTCATCCTCACCCCCCGCCCCCGCAGGACTTGTCCACATTAGTGAATAATTGAAAACAGCTTAAAACATTGAATGAAATACTAAATGTGTTATATTAAAATTCCAAGCCTGACCAGGTAGTAGCACAGTGGACAGAGCATTGGCCTGGCACACAAAGGACATAGGTTCTAAACCCTATGGTCACCAACTTGAGTGTGAACTCATCCAGCTTGAGTGTGGGCTCGTCAGCTTGAGCATGGGATCATAGACATGACCCCATGGTCGCTGGCTTGAGCCC
The DNA here is from genome assembly GCF_036850765.1 of Saccopteryx bilineata. NCBI lineage: Eukaryota > Metazoa > Chordata > Mammalia > Chiroptera > Emballonuridae > Saccopteryx > Saccopteryx bilineata. The sequence continues at coordinate 169,917,495 of NC_089490.1, read as the reverse complement.
AAAGGTCACTGGCTTGAAGCCCAAGGTCGCTGCTTTGGGCAAGGGGTCATTGACTCTGCTGTAGCTTCGCTCCCCATCAAGGCACATACGAGAAAGCAATCAATGAACAACTAAAGTGCCGCAATGAAGAACTGATGCTTCTCGTCTCTCTCCCTTCCTGTCTGTCTGTCCCTATCTGTCCCTCTCTCTGTTTCTCTCACACACACAAAAAATAATTGCAGTAGACTCCTATTTGCTCTGTACCAAGAGATGCCACAGTATATTATTGATTGAAAAAAATATATATTTATAAAGGCAATTTATTCCAAGGTTCAATTTTGTGGGAAAGAAAGTACTCTATGTGTGTATTTTAGCAAATATACAAAAATGTCAAAAAAATATACATGTCATTCTATTAAGATCAATTACCCCTGGAGGAACAACTTCAAGTACGGAGAGTAAGAAGAAACTGTCAGTGTAGAGGATTTTCATGTTTGACTTTATACTTCTGAATTGCTTGACCTTTTAAAATTACACATGCCTATTTTTCAAATTTTAATATTGTCATCTTCCTTCTAAGGATAATACTGACACATAAAACAATAACTGGTGTTCATTAAACAATTTTCTTATTTAAGGTGAAGGGAAATGGCCTTTACATTTCTTCCAATCATCTTTTGAAAAGAACAAACTCAAACAAACCATTGCAATCTCTTCTCTCAATGGTTTAAAACATGGCTCAATTTCTTAATGTTCCACAATAAGTGGTACCTAATATTGTATAATATTATTGAAAGAGTTGAACACTTATATGTAAATACATACTGCTTTTTTCCCCCCAAAGAATACAGAATGCAATCCCAAGGAATAATGTGCTAGGCAGTGAGTGGGTCACAGGGGAGGTTTCCACAGTGCTGAAGTCCTGGGGACAGAACGAGAAATGTCAGCTCAGCGGGAGTGTCAGGTGCAGTCTCTGCCTTTATCTTGTTTCCATTTTCCATAAATAAAGTATTAATCAAAGCTGTTGACAGGCCTCGCTAAGCAAATTACAATGACAGATTTTGAAATTTGATGGGCCATTCTTCCAAAAAGCCTCAAGCCCATTCAACAACTTCCTCTAGACATCCCTGCTTTCGGGTTGCTGATACTTTGCACAAAAGCACACAGATATGAACAAAAAGCAGACTGAATTTAAGCCCTTACTTCCTGTCAGGATTTGTGTTCATTTTGTTGGGCACAACTGGCACAACTGCATACACATATACCCTCAGTTGTTTTGCATCACATGGAGACAGAGAGTCAAAAATACACATATGAAAAAGCAAAAACATGATCATCCCTTTTTAATTGTTTTTCTGCTACAACTCCTGATCTTGGTTAATGGTAACAGCCTTGATCCAGTTTTGTATGCTAAAAACCTAAGATTAGTCTTAAACACATTTCCTCCCTAGCTCTTATTTTATTTTTAAACTGCCTTCATTCCTTCTTATTCCACTGCTCTAAGCTAATTCAAGCTGTAAGGCCAGTGGCCGCCGCCATGCCACTGTGGCCGGGCAGGTTCTCATTGGATTTAGGCTGATGGTAAAGAAACAGTGGAGCCAAAAAATGGTGGGCCATTCCATTTATTAAAGTCTCGCACCACTGACAGCAAACAGGCAGGGAAAACACTTCCCTCTCATTCAGAACTCCCAAAGCCCTGATGCATTCTCTGGTTCCACAACCTGGAGAATCTTCTCCGGGTCCTTCTAGAATCAAAGGCCTCACCAGTCTCAGTGGAGCTCAAAAAAGTTTCTCAGCTCTGGTTCCACATCTGCAATCCTTCTCTTCTGCAAAACTGGATTCTTCTTCAGCACTCTGTATTCCCTCCGCTCTCCCTGCACAACTGGCGGGGCCCACAATGACCCCTCCTCCAGCAAACATTAGCAAAAACAACAGCCCTTTCCAAGCAGGAATACAATCCGCAATTTGCAGTCAACTGTCCTGTTCTGAGGGTAAGCACTCATGTGGCTGCCCAGCGCCATTTTTTAACAATAAAAGTGAGCAAACTCAAAAAATACAAACTTTACAAACTCATTTGCCCAACACAAGCCAACCTAATCTTTTTTTAATTACTAAAATAACCTCCAAAAGATTCCCCTCATATATTATGGTCTTTCATCAATCTTTTCTCCATAATGTAATTGGTGTTATTTCTTCAACAAAAATCTATAAGTGATTTTATTAACCCCACTCATTCTTTTACTCCTTTTGTACCCTAAACCTTACCCCCCAGGAAAACTCTAGTTAGTCTGGGGCTCAGAAGAAGTAGGTGTGTCCACTTTCCCCTGTTGTTTTCTTTTTGGCTAATGCCCAGTAAAATGTAAAAACCATGAGACAGAAACCTTGTTTAGCCCAGTTATACTGTGATCAAAATCGCTGAATAATTTCTTCTCACTGTAATCTTTGGTGCCCTCCAATGAAAGGGTCTCTGCATACCTCTCCAGACTTAACAGGAACAGAATCTCTGTATTTCAGTTACCTAGGGCAGTGGTCCCCAACCCCCGGGCCACAGACTGGTACTGGTCCGTGGGTCCATGGGCCATTTGGAACCAGTCTGCAGAGAAAGAATAAATAACTTACATTATTTTTATTTTATTTATATTTAAGTCTGAACAATGTTTTATTTTTAAAAAATGACCAGATTCCCTCTGTTACATCCGTCTAAGACTCACTCTTGACACCTGTCTCGGTCATGTGATACATTTATCCATCCCACCCTAAAGGCCGGTCAGTGAAAGTATTTTCTGACATTAAACTGGTCTGTGGCCCAAAAAAGGTTGGGGACCACTAATCTAGGGCTTCCTTTGCTTTTTGACATCCTAAGCTTTTTCATATTTTGCTAGCTTTTTAAGTTCATTAACTGATTAATTTACAACCCCTTCCTAACATTTGTGTGCTTGGAACAAGAGTACAAAATGAGGTAAGTGTACTATGTGTCTAAATTTTTAAAGATATGATTATATGATTATAATAAATTATCAAAAGCACATTTATCAATGTGGGGAAAACAGCCAAGTTAGGCTTGCAGGTTTACCAGCTGCAAGCTCTTCAGTTAGTGCAAGAGCTCACGACAGCATTATTGTAAGGACAGAAAGGCTTCTCCGCAGGGGCTATGAGATAGATCATGCCCCCACCATGGAGAGGTGTGGCTGGTTTCCGGATCCCTTGTCCTCCACTGTGAAAGGCAGGTTTTCCTTTCCCTTTATATTTTTTCTTTTTCTTTCATCTTTTGGCTTGCCTATCTTTGTGAGCTTCCAATAAGCTGGAATGGCCAAGCATTCTCCAGCTCCACAGTTCTTTCGCTGCCTGCCCAAATTCAATGCGAATCTGCATGGCCACAGCCACCCACCTTATGGTTATTATAATGACAAAACTTAGAAATATGTCTAAAATAATTCTAGTTATTACCTAAAACAATATTAAAGAATGCTGAATTTATCACTGCTTAAGTTTAAGTGTTCCATTAAAGGGAAAATAATATTTATAGGAATAATAGAAAAAATCAATTTTGCTAAAATAGAGGTAATAAATATCTACAGAACAAGACTTTTAAAAAACTTTCCCACCTAAACATCTCTCTTCCTTTGACAGAACACATAGATTTGTTCAATAATAATTAAATTCCTTCAAAATTACCCATTAAAAATGTAAAAAATAGGCTCTGGCTGGCTGGCTCAGTGGTTGAACATCAGTCCAGTTAGTGTTAGGCCCAGGTTTGATTCCTGCTCAGGGCACACAGGAGAGGCAACTTCACCTCCCTCCTTTCTTTTCCCTTCCCACAACCATGGCTCAGTTGGTTTGAGTACATTGCCTCAGGTGCTGAAGATGGCTCTGTGGAGCCTCCCCTCAGGCACTAAAAATAGCGTGGTTGTGAACATTGCCCCAGAAGAACAGAGCATCAGCACTAATGGGGATTACCAGGTGGATCCCAGTTGGAACATATGTGGACCTATCTTTGTGAGAAGTCTGTCTGTCTCTTAATCACCCTTCTTACTTGGAAAAAGAAGAAAAAAAAATAGATTATAATTAAAAACTTGAATTTAAATCAGAATTACTTAAATTTATCTGAATTTAAATGAATTACTTAAATTTAGCTGAATTTAAATGCATTTTAAAATATAATTAAATCATATTGTTTATTTTTATAAAAATAAATAAATGCAGCTTGACCAGGTGGTGACGGAGTGAATAAAACATTAGCCTGGGACACAGAGGACCAGGTTCAAAACTCTGAGTGTTATATCTGGACAGTGAGGAAACAAACATTTTGCCACACAATTAAGTAGCCAAATTAAAGAGTGTTTATTTTAAAGCCGGCGACTGCACAGGGACTATAGTTACCCAAATCATGCAGCCCCAAATGAACTCAGGTGTTTGCTTTTAAAGGAAAAAAAAGAAGCGGTGTGTGTGCGTGTGTGTGTGTGTGTGTGTGTGTGTGTGTGTGTGTGTGTGAGAGAGAGAGAGAGAGAGAGAGAGAGAGAGAGAGAGAGAGAGAGAGAGAACCTAGCCAAAGCAGGTTTATAGAAGTGAAACAGGCTTTCGGTTATCGTTGGAACAATCTAGGGAGAGGGTGCTCAGCGAAGCATTTTTCAAAACTCAAAAGAATGTGCTTAGTTATCTTGGCCTTTTACAGAGGTTAAGGCAGCATCCTGAGGGCTTTTCTGGAATCTAGAGACATTTGGGAATATTTATGGCCTTTACAGAACTAACATTACGACTTTACACAACTCTTTTCATTTACTCATCTGTAAATCTTGCAAAAGTTGTTCTATGGTCAGGGATGTGGTGTTTCTACATTTCATGAGGTCGCCGGCCTAAGCACAGGCTCATGTGGCTTGAGTGCAGTCACACCAGCTTGAGTGGGGGGCTGCTGTTTTGAGTGTGGGATCATAGACCTGACCCCATGGTCGCTGGCTTGAACCCAGAGGTTGCTGTCTTGAAGTACAAAGTCGTTGGCTTGAACCCAAGGTTGCTCGCATAAGCAAGGGATCACTAGCTCTGCTGTAGCCCCCCACCCCCACCCCATCAAGGCACATGAGAAAATAATCAATGAACAACTAAGGTGCTGCAATGTAGAACTGATGCTTCTCATCTTTCTCCCTTCCTGTCTATCTGTCCCTATCTGTTCCTCTCTCTGTCTCTGTCACATAAATAAATAAACAAATTCAAAGCTATATTAAAGTTCCTTCCGTTGCCAAAATAAGTTATTGCAATAACACTTCAGTTATATTTCATCTAGATATATATTTAAGAACGACATTGCTTAATTTTGTAAAATGGTTTTCAGCCACATATGAATGAAATGCTGATTCATGAGCACCACAGAACCACATGTTGGAATATAAAAGGAAACAAGAAAAAAGACTGTCAGCATTACTGGAAAAGAATAATTCTTTATGTAAGAATGTAATACATTCGTGCTGAGAGGACAAGTCTGATAAGTTAATAAATCTGTCTTTTCATTTACATAGGAGTTCCCACCTATAAAATCTTTACTGCACTACAAGCCTATGTCTGTCTCTGACACAGCAGTAGGAAAATTACAAACCCTCACAGTGTTCAGACACCATCGCCTTCTGGTTCATGCATACAGGAGAAGAAATGTGGAGAAGTCTTTTTGTGCCTCATCTGTGAGTATCTGGGGTTAAGGGTTGCATTGGCTCAACACAAATCTCCATATCCTGAATGACAGCAGTGCCTGCATATTCTTTATTAAATCTATTTGTTTGCATTTATAATATGCAGAATCTGTTGTCCCTTACCAAGATCACATGTCTTTATATATCTTCTGATTCTCCTCTCCTTGGAAACACCCTGCTTTGTAACTGCCTACAGACTCATCAGAGATCATTCAAATATACTGCTCACAAAAATTAGGGGATCAGGGAACATGCTGATCCAGTACTCTCAGCCTTTTGTATAGTGCATTTTCACCAATGAAATAAAAGTTGGTTTTCATCTCATTTGCATAATCAAACAACTTTCTTTGACTGGTTTGCTTTTCTGATGTTCTCGTTTAATAAAAAAAAAAAATCAAATGCTTTTTTTTATTACTTCACATTCATTATGAAATATCCCCTAATTTTATTAATTTCAAGTTCCAGACTAGGTCAGTTTGTTCAGCATACCAGTCAGAGCATGTTAAGCTGACCACTGCAACAGGTAACCCCAAAATCTCAGTGGCTTTATACAAAAAAACCCCAAAACTTATTTCTCGGTCTCCCAAATTCCAATGCAAATTAGACTTCCTTGCTTTAGAACCACCATCTGGAAGCCACGGTTTTATGGTTACTTTAGAAGAAGAGGGAGATGGAGAAGCCATGATCATTGTTATTTACTCCTACCTAGAAGCAACATGTTACTTCCACTCTCAATCTACTGGCCAAAAATAGTCTCATCCCTAACTCTGAAGTAAGTGGCAATATGCAAAACAGCTCATGATTAATCACTGATAATTTAGGCAATCTGTCTTTTCCTTTTGGTCCTCCCTTCCCACACAAACAATAGTCTCTCGCTTGTCTGAAGGAAACCACTCAAAGTCCCCTCCTATCAATGCATTCAAATGAACAGCTATGATTTAGAAATGACACACTGTAGCATTGCCATCACCTCTGGAATTTTCTTCTTTCAGTCAAAAAAGGTATTAAAAAGGAAATAATTTCCCTTACCGCACAAAACGTGCTCAAAATAAAATGGTGAAACATGGACTGGAAAACTACAATAATCATTTTCTTTGGGAAAGGAAAAAGTGAACAGTACAGAAATCACTGGTTTTTAGTAATTCTACAGTCCCATTGGTCTGCTCCACTTGGAGTGTGAAAGCCTTCTTAATTAGCATCCAAATCTGTTTTCTAGAGTAGCCTTTTCTCCTTTATTTATCTATTTCTTTTGTGGCTGTGTACGAAGTGTGTTTGAGGCAACCTGTCCTCCCTGAGTGTTGTTCAACTTTCACAGTTCATTTCCTTCTGAAAAATATAAATGCTAAAATAACACTTTTAGGTTCATAAAGTCAAAGATATATTTTAAATTCACATTTGTGATCTCTTTGGTAATATGGTTCACTTAAGAAGCTTGTAAACTTTTGTCTCCTGCTTCCAGTCACTTTTATGTGCTGTTAAATGCACTTAGGTTCCTTTGCTAAGAAAGTCTCAAAGTATGAATCCTTTGCTTCCCTCCCTCCATAGTCACTTCTCTTACCCCAATGCAGGCTTTTTTTGTAAGGATATTAGGTTTCTATGAGAAGACCAAACACTTAATTGGAATGTCATTCTACAGAACTTGACCCAACTGATAGATTTCAGTAGCTGCTGCTCTTAAAATTTGATTTTTTCATGTTGAGCTAACTAAATTCCATTGAACCATTTTTATTAACTGTTTTTAACCTCTCCTATTACGCTTTGTCTCTAAAAGTAAGGAATAAACATACCCATATAAAAACAGAGTTTATTTTTTCCTAAATTTTTTCTTTCTTGTAATAACATACCAAACATAGACAATAAGTACTGTTTCATTACTGATCATATTTTTCCAAGTTATTTCTCATGAATGTTTCTAGAGATATTTCAATTGATAATTTCTTTAAATTTTTCTACATCATCCTCTATCCTCCAATATAATATCTTTCTCATTTATTATTGCTAAGATCTGTTTTTGAAAAGCAGCACACCATTTTAGGATACAATTTCTATCTTAGGCTAGGTAAAGTCAAATTTGTTTCGCGTGGTCATTTTCTTACTCATATATGTGTCATCTGCAATGCGTGGCCTCTAAGATTACTATACTAGAGAAAAATGAAGCAGGTGTACCATTTCAGCACTAAAGAGACACATGTCATACCTGCTTAATGTCCATTAACTACATTCATTGACCAGTCGCAATATAATTGCAAGAAATACCGGAATAGATAAAGGAGCTTGTTGTATAACAGTGCATATGCACATCAACAATGCATACCACTCTTTACATTATGATTTCATATGTCAGCATTCTTTCAGCCAGATTTGTTTTCTTTCTGAGACACACTGACTTAACCTCACTCTTAGCATCCTCCCTCCTGCCCCCGGAAACCTTCCACAAATCATGCTCAGAAGCCAGGTGTCAAGTTCTGGTTACAGCCCTCAAAATTCCCTCGAGTAAAGAAGTTAGTACTCTTTCTCAAGAAGAAATTTACAGTTGCAGATAATATATCTCAGCCTTGGAGATGTAAAGTCCACTAGTGCTTATCCCTATCTGATAAGCAAACCAAGACCACAAAACAAAAGAGCAAGAAAACAAATGAACAAACTTACAAAGGGAACGCTTCCAAATAGCCTTCTTTACCTGTGAGTTTGGAGGTGGAATAGGTGTTGTTTTGTTTAATACACAGTGTGATTATTGTTCAGTTTGAAAAATATTTTACTTTATTTATAAAAATATTGAGAATACATATAAATTTACATAAACATGTGTATTTCAAATGTTGTGCTTTTTAGAAATGTCTTTCTTAACTTTCTCTTTGTTCATCTCCATACATGAGTTTCCCTTCATACCTATATAAAAACCCAACATATTTTTATCCATCTTCTTATAACTGTACATATACATACTCATGCATTTGCATGTATTAAAACTTATATAAGCCTGACCTGTGGTGGCGCAGTGGATAAAGCGTCGACCTGGAAATGCTGAGGTCGCCGGTTCGAAACCCTGGGCTTGCCTGGTCAAGGCACATACGGAAGTTGATGCTTCCAGCTCCTCCCCCCTTCTCTCTCTGTCTCTCTCTCCTCTCTCTCCCTCTCTCTCTCCTCTCTAAAAATGAATAAATAAAATAAAATAAAAATTTAAAAAAATTATATAATAGGTTTCGTGGTTATTGTATTACAGAATTATATGATATGTATCTATATATTGATTATTTATATTATATGTCTATTTATTGAACAGGATTTCATGAATCAAACTTCTCAGAGACATAATGGTTAGAGTATTCTTTGTAATGGCTGCATGGTATGAAAATCCTAGTAGTAGATATGAACTTATGGCCATTATTCTTTTATTTGTGTGAGAAAGATTCCCAGGAGTAGAACTACTGAGTCAAAGAGTATATGTATTTTTAATTTTAATAGATATTACCAAATTGCTTTCCAAACAGAAAATTATAACAATATACATATGCTTTTCAAATAGTATTGTGTAATAATATATATATATATATTCACCAATAATTTGTGAAATTACTCTTTTTCCCATATCCAGCAAAATAGATCTAGATTTAATTATGGTGGCTTTTACTTTTTTATATTTTTTATACAAACTTCCAGCTAGAATTTTAAAAAAATAAACAACAACAAAAAACAACTACTGTGATCCTTTAATTCTGTATAACTTCTATGATAATTTGGGAGAAATTGGTTTATTTTTTCTGTAGAATCTTCCCATCCACACTTTTCTGTTTTGTTGACATTTTCTATTATGATTTGATTGCTTTGTTTATATAGTTTCTGTGCCTTTCTGGTGGACATCATTTCTAAGCATTTTATTGTTATTGTACCATCATGAAGGAATTGTTTCCCAATTCTATTTCTAGGCATGTCCTATCTTACAGATAAACAATTGATTTGTGCGCTTATAGCTTTTGTCAACTTCCAGCTTAGCAAAACTCCATCAAAAAAACCTGTTAAGCAACCACAGCTTATTCTGTTAGATTTACTCAAATAAGAAAGAAAAATACCTTGGCAGAATTTTAACAGAACTTCATGAAGGAAAGTAGAGAATGATGTGGTTTTGAGGTTCTGTCTGGGTGATGAATTTTCAGACAAGTCTCACAAAATTGGAAACAATGTAGGGTTGGGCAATTTGTAAGACATAAGTGTAGACTGATGAACATAGCGAGACAAAGTCTTGAAAAATTTGATAAATAGGCTGTTATTTTAGTCTTGATAATTCAGGTGTTTAAGTTCACTGACATTCTATCTTCAGGATACAAGCATTGTTTACAACAGACCTCTAAAATAGCTTTCATTTTTCTCAGTATTAAGATAATAACAAGAAAATATCCTGGTAACTGTTTTTCTTTTATCAGAAGGAGATAATTAAAATTAAGTTCTCAGCTCTTGCCCCATTGTTGTAGTAATATAATGTTATAGTAATTATATAGAAATGTAAAAAACAAAAATATGGAAGATATGTAAAAGTAATTAAAATATTAAAAATAATTATTAAAGTTAAATAAAGTTATGTCATTTGGATAGGAATTAATATAGTATATGCAGATGTGATAAACAGACTCTGACTTTTGAGCAGGGCCCAGTTAGTATGTGTGTGGAGTTATACATAGATAAGAAATGGCTTGGCATCATAACTTTGTAAGTTAATGTAAATAAGAACATCTTAAAAAGTGGTTTGATTGTAAACATTTCAGTAGATTAATATAAAAGGGGGTTCCCTGTGAGGAACTCCCAAAAAAGGTGGTTTGGGATGATAATGACACCTGTTAGAAGGCGTTGGCCAGAAAAGGTACTAAAGCTGAGGCGCTCCCTACTGCGGTGGTCGCCCAGACTCCAACGTGAATGTGAACTGTCTCCGCGCTGCTCTGAGTTCTGACCAAAGATAGCCAAGAAGAGCATGCTGACAGGGCCTCCTTATGCTGTACCCAGGCACGCCAAAAGGATTTGTGAGTAATAAATTGTCTGTGTGATTCTAGCAACTAATTTGTGTGTCGGCCATGTCTTTACTCTGGTGGCAGTTAGTGTCGGCACTTATCAGTAGCATCCTCAAAGCTGCTTCAAGAGTAGTCTTGAAGAGGCAGTCCGCCCTGTTGATAAGCAGGAGTGTCCCACTGCATGGGAGAGTCCAATCAGGGATGCCTGATCAACGTAGAGCTTGGGCTCTACTGGGACACCCATTTTAGTCATTTGTGAGCCCAATATGATGATTACAGCAGCATGCTTGTGAATATAAATAATTTAAATCTTTAATGCTTTTTACTGTATTGGGAGTGTATAAAAATTCTGTTGATAGTATTTACAACATATGTTAGTGTCAGATTTTTTTTTTGTTTGTTTGAAGGTAACTTACTGGATCATGTGAAGAGACAATGTATATTTAGCAATAGTTTATACTTCAAAGATGATATATGTGAGCACAGCAGCATAGAATAACACCAAAAAGAGGATATGATTCAGGGTTGGTAGTCATGTTTTAAGCATCAGATAAGAGTGTCCAAGCTTTATTTCTAAAGTGTGTCTACAAAGACAAGCTGCTAGGAAAAGTAGCCAGGGATTGCTACTGTTGAACAGATACCTTTTTATTTAGGTTTGATGGAGGGCTTATATTTTTGGACGTCTGACCTATTGTTTTGTTACCTAAAAAAAAAAATCACTGGCCCTGGCCAGTTGGCTCAGCGGTAGAGCGTCAGCCTGGCGTGTGGGGGACCCGGGTTCGATTCCCGGTCAGGGCACACAGGAGAAGCGCCCATTTGTTTCTCCACCCCCCCCTCCTTCCTCTCTGTCTCTCTCTTCCCCTCCCGCAGCCAAGGCTCCATTGGAGCAAAGATGGCCCGGGTGCTGGGGATGGCTCCTTGACCTCTGCCCCAGGCGCTAGAGTGGCTCTGGTCGCGGCAGAGCGTCGCCCCTGGTGGGCGTGCCGGGTGGATCCCGGTCGGGCGCATGCAGGAGTCTGTCTGACTGTCTCTCCCCGTTTCCAGCTTCAGAAAAATACAAAAAAAAAAAAAATCACTTAGTGCTTGAGTCCAATCATACAAAAAATCATCTTTCTTATTGCAACCAACTATATAGGATCAGAGGAAGCTGGCTGTTAGCCAAAGGAATGGAAATTAAGTAATATTTGTTATTAAAAAATCACACTTTAATAGAATATTTGCCAATTGAACATCTCTGTGTTTCCTCTTTTTCTCTCTCTATAAAAGGTACTGTACTTTGTAACACCTTTGAATCTCACTGAAGCAAAAATGTCCAATGTATGTACACATAGCTTTGGTTTTTTTGTTTTTTTGTTTTTTTTCATTTTTCTGAAGCTGGAAACAGGGAGAGACAGTCAGACAGACTCCCACATGCGCCCGACCGGGATCCACCCGGCACGCCCACCAGGGGTGACGCTCTGCCCACCAGGGGGCGATGCTCTGCCCATCCTGGGCGTCGCCATGTTGCGACCAGAGCCACTCTAGCGCCTGAGGCAGAGGCCACAGAGCCATCCCCAGCGCTCGGGCCATCTTTGCTCCAATGGAGCCTTGGCTGTGGGAGGGGAAGAGAGAGACAGAGAGGAAAGCGCGGCGGAGGGGTGGAGAAGCAAATGGGCGCTTCTCCTGTGTGCCCTGGCCGGGAATCGAACCCGGGTCCTCCGCACGCTAGGCTGACGCTCTACCGCTGAGCCAACCGGCCAGGGCCAGCTTTGTTAATCATATCTGAACTTGGTTTTGTCTTTGAGAGTTCACAGCAGTAGTAACCAAAACCTACCACAACCACATTTCTAACAACAGGAGACTGGATAAATAATGAACTATTAAATCAGTATTCATTCATGTTGTTTCCCAACCTCAGAAGCTTCCTTAATATAATGCAAAACCGGTCTCTTTACATGGGGGGGGGGGGTAGGGAGAGAACAAAAAAAGACGTAGACCACTCTAGAGTGGCAGGTGGCAGGTTAGAATAGCAAGAGAACTTACATTCAAGTATTGACTTCGGTGGCTACAAGATGAGGAGATCTCTGCACACACCTGCCAGAATCTTAAAGATGCCTTAACTGGGCTCCGTCACGTATATCACTTAGGTGGTCTCAAAACCACATTACTACCTCAAGGTTGTGTCCTTGAACACCTTTTAGCACAAGAAAGATAAGTAGAGCACACATTCAAAGGGGAGTGGGTGAGGGGACTCCAATGGCATGAGTCCAGCTTGAAAGTCAACTCGCATTCATGTCCTCTCAATAACCTCCTCCTACAGTACAATAAACAAATGGCCAAATAAAATAAAATTCAACCAATGGAACACTATACAGCAATGAGAATGCATAGGAGGGTATGTATGGAATTCACAAACACAATGCTGAGCAAAAAAACTCTAAGTAATACAAAACAATACAGACCATATGATTGCACTTATAAAAATGTACACAAAAGCATATCTAGTATACTGTATTCAAAGTCAGGATTGTGGTTACCTTGCTATGGAATAGTGATTAAGAGATAGCAAGGGATTGGCTTCAAGTAATATATTTTTTAGTCTAGGTGCTAGAGGGGCAACATGTTCATTTTATAAAAATTCAATGAGCTATAATTAATATTTTAACATGTCTTTTTATAAATGCATATTGTAATTTTAACCAAAATATATTTTGAAATGTCATTTAATCATATTCTGTAAAAATACATATTCTGTAAAAAAAAGTTGAGACTTTTATATACCTCCTGGGATACAGTAATAAAAAATAAAAGAACTTACTTTAGAAAACATTTTAAGTAGTATTAATTTCCCATACTCACAGGAAGAGAAAAATTTACCAAAAAAAATATCAAAATTATTGCTTGAATATGTTAACGATTAATAGAAACATTAAAAAATGCTAGTCAGGGTTCACCATTTGAACCCTACCAAAAATGTCGATCTCTTTGGGAGGAATAGGTCTGGTAAAATAAAAATGTTCTTCAATCTACTAATATACTTTGGTAACACCTCTCAATTTCAATGCTGAACAAGAGCAAAATACCAAAATTTCAGGTTGATTCAACAACAGATTGCATAACAAAAATTTACTGAAGGAGATACTCATATATTTAGTTCTTAGCATCTGTCTGTTGTTCACAGGTCTATGTCATATCAGAATAGTATCATATTATTTGGAAGAACTTGCTAAAGAACAAGTCTGATGTGTCTTTCCATGAGGCCTTGAATATCTTATCCCCAAGACAACCAATCATTCACTAAATACACTTCTCTACAATAGAGCTCATAACATCCTGCCTACATAATTATATTTTCAAGGTTCCCTGAATTGTTTGTACAGATTTCCACTCAGATTTTACTTATTATGTATAGTTCCTGGGCATTAAGAAAAAATAAAATAAAATTTCATTAACTCTAATAAAACTAAATTTTTAAGACTTTAGAAGTTATTATAAAAATGGTACTGAAAAAGTCATTAACTGATAACATCTTGCTCCATTACACCATATAAGAAGAAAAGTGGTCAATAAATCAAGTCAAAATCCAATGTGCAATTTTTATTAACATCTATGATGTTACTTTTGCTTATATATATTATGAGATTCTCATTCACTTGCTTATTTTATATGTGAACATAATTACTTTAGAGTGCTACTATTATACCCTATTGTGAGCTTGAAACTTTTAGTATATTTTATAATTACTCTTTTAAAAAGAGTAATTTTCTGGACCTCAGCATTATTTGAAAATATGTTGAGAGTAGGATACTAGTTGATTGTATTAAATAAAGTGGATCTAAGAACATCTCACATATAAAACTGCCCAACAAACTGCTCTAAAAATAATCCTTGAATGAAATCCATTCATGCACATGATAAATATATAGACACATAAGTAACAATTTCATCCTATAACAATGAGAATTTCAGAAATCAAATCTACATAAAAACCTAAGAAACTAAATCACTTAGAAGATTCTCATCACCTACTAAGAGTTTAAGGGAAGAGTTAAGAATATTCTTCACTTGGGCCCTGGCTGGTTGGCTCAGTGGTAGAGCATCGGCCTGGTGTGCAGGAGACCCAGGTACGATTCCCAGCCAGGGCACACAGGAGAAGTGCCCATCTGCTTCTCCACCCCTCCCCCTCTCCTTCCTCTCTGTCTCTCTCTTCCCCTCCCACAGCCAAGGCTCCATTGGAGCAAAGTTGGCCGGGCGCTGAGGATGGCTCCATGGCCTCTGCCTCAGGCGCTAGAATGGCTCAGGTTGCAACAGAGCAATGCCCCAGACGGGCAGAACATTTCCCCCTGGTGGGCATGCCGGGTGGATCCCAGTCAGGTGCATGTGGGAGTCTGTCTCACTGCCTCCCCGTTTCCAACTTCAGAAAAATGCAAAAAAAAATGCAAAAAAAAAAAAAAAAAAAAGAATATTCTTCAATTGTACGAAGAAAAGTCATATATCATTCAAGTCAGAATAAAAGGTTATAAAATTGACAGTCATCCAGGAAACACAAGCTTAGGGTAAGGCAATCCTTCAGGCCTGGTTCAAAAATGGGAGTAGATACTGAATTAGTGTTTAACTATAACCAAATGAGAAGAGTCACATCAAGTTTTGGTGAGCTTCATTAACTCAAGGGCTTGACACTACTGGGAAGGCTCCAGTAGGGCTTTGAGGAAAAGCCTTAAACTTCTCTGAGAGTACAACATTATCTTTTACTCATTCTGTCACAGGAGAAAAAAAAAAAAAGCTGTTCACCAGATTAAAGAGAAGGCAGATACAGAGAATTACAATTTTCCTGAGCAGAAACTTCTAGGAAAACCAGACCCATTAGGAAAACCTAAATTCTAATGATGAATTGCCAGATGCTCAGTGTAGACAAGTTTGAGAGTTAAAAACTCCAGGTATCCCAGTCTCAGAGAGAGCTATACATTGATTTTGAGGCTCTACTACCTTCTCACAGAGAGGTTGGAGGAAAACCCCCTCTCCCTTCCAGCATGGTGAGGAGAAAAATAGCCATTTTGAAATATGCCCAGAGCAGTTTGTTCTTCTTAACAATACCTGCTCTCCACATAAACTATTTACCAGAGACAGCTTCTGGGTTCTGTTGTTTTTTGTTTTTTTTTAACCGGAGCCTAACTGACCTGGGGGAAGGGAAATATCCAACTCCATTTCTCTCTAGTATTCCACAATAAAGACTCAACAAGAGGAAACTACAAGAACCAGTACCAGGTGCAAGAACACCTGAATTGTATTTTACCAGTTCCTGAAGACTCAGTATTGACAAATCTGAGACTTAAAACCACGGAAAGGACCCAGTCATAGGGTTGCTCCCACAATACTGTGGAATTTGCTCAACTAGGAAGGTTTCTGTATTATATATCACGAAAAGTCCCTTCATGCGAGGGAGAGGGTGTTGGGAAATCATTTGAAACACACCAGAGCATTTCGTTCTTCTTAAGTCCCGCCCTCCTGGAAAAAATCACGAAAACCTAAAGAAACAGAAGAAATACTTGAAGCAATATTGAAAACTTCATTTTCAAACTACAGAAAACCAAAACCAAAACAAACCAGAAAGCCCGAGAGAAGCCAAAGGGGAAAAACAAAACAACAGCAACACTTACGTGTTGCTGAAATAACTTCTACACCCAAGTTGAAGACCCTCCTGTCTGCGATGCCAAGATAGCAGGCAGCAACTTAGAAAACTTGTGTCTCTCTGAAGGCTCTGGAAACGGAAATGCAGTGTATCCAATCAGCCAGTGCCCAAAAGCCAAGACAAATGGGCTCATACGACTTTCAGGTGCCTCTTCAACCCAAATGAAATTGACTGTGTGGCTCAGCCAATCAGATCGTTTCTTTTCGGCTCCTCCTTGATTTTTTAAAATTAATTTTACTAGGGTGACATCAATAAATCAGGGTACATATGTTCAAAGAAAACATGTCCAGGTCATCTTGTTGATCAATTAGGTTGCATACCCATCACCCGAAGTCAGATTGTCCTCGACACCTTCTATCTAGTTTTCTTTGTGTCCTTCCCCCTCCCTCTCCCCCTCTCCCCCCCCCAACCACCACATTCTTGTCAATATCTCTTAGTCTAGTTTTTATGTCCCACCTATGTATGGAATAATGCAGTTCTTGGTTTTTTTTTCTGATTTACTTATTTCACTCCATATAATGTTATCAAGATCCCACCATTTTGTTGTAAATGATCCGATGTCATCATTTCTTATGGCTGAGTAGTATTCCATAGTGTATATGTGCCACATCTTCTTTATCCAGTCTTCTATTGAAGGGCTTTTTGGTTGTTTCCATGTCTTGGTCACTGTGAACAGTGCTGCAATGAACATGGGGCTGCATGTGTCTTTACGTATCGATGTTTCTGAGTTTTTAGGGTATATACCCAGTAGAGGGATTGCTGGGTCATAAGGTAGTTCTATTTTCAGTTTTTTGAGGAACCATCATACTTTCTTTCATAATGGTTGTACTACTTTACATTCCTACCAACAGTGAATGAGGGTTCCTTTTTCTCCATAGCCTCTAACATTTGCTATTACCTGTCTTGTTGATAATAGCTAATCTAACAGATATGAGGTGGTATTTTTGATTTTGATCATTGTAGTTTTGATTTGCATTTCTCTAATAACTAATGAAGATGAGCATCTTTTCATATATCTGTTGGCCATTTGTATTTCTTCCTGGGAGAAGTGTCTGTTCATGTCCTCTTCCCATTTTTTTTATTGGATTGTTTGTTTGATTGTTGTTGAGTTTTATGAGTTCTTTGTATATTTTGGATATTAGGCCCTTATCTGAGCTGTTGTTTGAAAATATCATTTCCCATTTAGTTGGCTATTTTGTTGTCAGTTTCTCCTGCTGAGCCCAAACTTCTTAGTCTGATGTAGTCCCATTCATTTATTTTTGCCTTCACTTCCCTTGCCTTTGGAGTCAAATTCATAAAATGCTCTTTAAAACCAAGGTCCATGAGTTTAGAACCTATGTCTTCTTCTATGCACTTTATTGTTTCAGGTTTTATATTTAGGTTTTTGATCCATTTTGAATCAATTTTAGTACAAGGGGACAAACTATAGTCAAGTTTCATTATTTTGCGTATAACTTTCCAGTTTTCCCAGCACCATTTGTTGAATAGGCTTTTTTTCTCCATTGTGTGTTCTTGGCCCCTTTATCAAAAATTATTTGACCATATATATGTGGTTTTATTTCTGGACTTTCTATTCTGTTCCATTGGTCTGATTGTCTATTTTTCTGCCAATACTATGCTGTTTTGATTGTCGTGGCTCTATAATAGAGTTAGAAGTCAGGTATTGTAATGCCCCCAGCTTCATTCTTTTTCTTTAGGATTGCTTTGGCTATTTGGGGATTTTTACAGTTCCATATAAATCTGATGATTTATTGTTCCATTTATTTAAAAAATGTCATTGGAATTTTTATGGGAATTGCATTAAATTTGTATATTGCTTTGGGTAATAAAGCCATCTTGATTATATTTATTCTTCCTATCCAAGAACAAGGAATATTCTTCCATTTCATTGTATCTTTTTCGATTTCCCTTAACAATGCTTTGTAGTTTTCATTATATAGGTCCTTTATATTCTTTGTTAAGTTTATTTCTAGGTATTTTATTTTTTTGGTGCAATCGTGAAGGGGATTATTTTTTGAGTTAGTTCTCAAATGTTTCATTTTTGGCATATAGAAAGGCTGTGGACTTTTGTATGTTAATTTTGTATCCTGCGACCTTACTGTATTGGCTTATTGTTTCTAGTAGTCTTTTGGTAGATTCTTTGGGGTTTTCGATGTATAGGATCATATCATCTGCAAAAAGTGAAGCCTTTACTTCCTCATTTCCAATATGGATGCCTTTTATATCTTTGTCTTGTCTGATTGCTCTGGCTAGAACCACTAGCACCACATTAAATAAGAGTGGAGAGAGTGGACAACCCTGTCTTGTTCCTGATTTAAGAGGGAAAGCCTTCAGTTTTGTGCCATTTAATATAATGTTAGCTGATGGTTTATCATATATGGCCTTTATCATGTTGAGATATTTTCCTTCTATACCCATTTTGTTGAAAGTCTTAAACATAAAATTGTGTTGTATTTTATCGAATGCCCTTTCTGCATCTATTGATAAGATCATGTGGTTTTTCTTTGATTTGTTGATATGGTGTATTACGTTGACCGTTTTACGTATGTTGAACCATCCTTGAGATTCTGGGATGAATCCCACTTGATCATGATGTATTATTTTTTAATACGTTGTTGTATTCGATTTGCCAGTATTTTGTTTAGTATTTTAGGATCTGTGTTCATTAGAAATATTGGTCTGTAGTTTTCTTTTTTTGTGCCATCCTTACCCGGTTTTGGTATGAGGGTTATGTTGGCCTCATAAAATGTGTTTGAAAGTATTGCTTCTTCTTCAATTTTTTGGAAGACTTTGTGTAGAAAAGGAACCAAGTCTTCTTTGAATGTTTGATAGAGTTCACTAGTATAGCCGTCAGGGCCTGGACTTTTATTTTTGGGGAGGTTTTTAATAGTTTTTTCTATTTCTTCCCTACTAATTGGTCTGTTTAGGCTTTCTGCTTCTTGACACAGTCTAGGAAGGTTGTATTGTTCTAGGAATTAATGCATTTCTTCTAGATTGTTGAATTTTGTGGCACATGGTTTTTCATAGTATTCTACAATAATTCTTTGTGTATCTATGATATCCATGGTGATTTCTCCTCTTTCAATTTGGATCTTGTTTATATGAGTCCTTTCTCTTTTTTCCTTGGTAAGTCTTGCCAAGGGTTTGTCAATTTTGTTGATCTTTTCAAAGAACCAGCTCTTTGTTCTATTAATTTTTTCTATAGTTTTTCTGTTCTCTATATCATTTATTTCTGCTCTGATTTTTATTATCTTCTTTCTTCAGCTAGTTTTGGGATGTCTTTGTTCTTTTTTCAGGTCCTTAAGGTGTGAAGTTAAGTGGTTCACTTGGGCTCCTCTTGTTTATTCATTTAGAGTTGAAGTGATATGAACTTCTCGCTTTTTTTTTTTTGTATTTTTCTGAAGCTGGAAATGAGGAGAGACAGTCAGACTCCCACATGCGCCCGACCGAGATCCACCCAGCACGCCCACCAGGGGGCGACGCTCTGCCCACCAGGGGGCTATGCTCTGCCCCTCTGGGGCATCGCTCTGTTGCGACCAGAGCCACTCTAGCGCCTGGGGCAGAGGCCAAGGAGCCATCCCCAGTGCCTGGGCCATCTTTGCTCCAATGGAGCCTCACTGCGGGAGGGGAAGAGAGAGACAGAGAGGAAGGAGGGGGGAGGGGTAGAGAAGCAGATGGGCGCTTTTCCTGTGTGCCCTGGCTGGGAATCGAACCCAGGGCTTCTGCACACCAGGCCGACGCTCTACCACTGAGCCAACCGGCCAGGGCTGAACTTCCCTCTTATCACTGCCTTTGCTACATCCCATACATTCTGATATGTCATATTGTCATTTTCATTTGTCTGTATATATCTTTTGACCTCTGAACTTATTTCTTCTTTCACCCATTCATTTTTTAAAAGTATGTTGTTTAGTTTTCACATTTTTATGGGGTTTTTTTCCCTCCTTTTTGCAGTTGAATTCTAGTTTCAAAGCTTTATGATCAGAAAACATGCTTGGTACAACTTTGATTTTTCTGAATTTGCTGATGTTGTTTTTGTGGCCCAACATATGGTCAGTTCTTGAGATTGATCCATGTACACTGGAGAAAAATATATACTCTTTCTATTTGGGATGAAATGACCTGTAGATGTCTATCATATCCAGGTGCTCTAGTGTTTTGTTTAAGGCCAATATATCTTTATGGTTTCTCTGGATGACCTATCTAGAGCCGTCAGCGGTGTATTGAGGTCTCCAAATAGGATTGTATTTTTGTCAGTTTTTGTTTTAAGGTCAATAAGTAGCTGTCTTATATATTTTGGTGCTCCTTGGTTTGGTGCATATATATTAAGAATTGTTATGTCTTCTTGATTCAGCGTCCCCTTAATCATTATGAAATGACCATTTTTGTCTGAGTAATTTTGCTGTCTTGTAGTCAGCATTATCAGATATGAGTATTGCTACGCCTGCTTTTTTTTTGGATGTTATTTGCTTGGAGTATTGTTTTGCAGCCTTTCATTTTGAATTGTTTTTTATCCTTGTTGCTTAGATGAGTTTCTTGTAGGCAGCATACAGTTGGATTTTCTTTTTTAATCCATTCTGCTACTCTGCCTTTTTATTGGTGAGTTTAATCCGTTTACATTTAGTTTAATTATTGACACTTGTGGGTTCCCTATTGCCATTTTATACATTGCTTTCTGTTAGTTTTGTGTCTGTTTGATTCTTCTCTTTTGTTTTTTTATCCTTTGTTTTTGTTTGGTTGTATTCCATACTTCTTTCCTCTGTTGCTATCTTTTTTAAATCATGTGCTTCTGTGGTGGTTTTTTCAATGGTGGTTACCATTAAGTAATGAAAAGGGTTCCTACCCTGTTCATTGTAGTGCACTATCTTGTGAGTACTTTTGCACTCCATCTTCCTTTGCTACTGTTAATATGTCCTCTACCCCCCCCCTTTTTTTTTGTTTTTGTTGTCACAGTTTAAATTTGGTTTTATTGTGTTTTTGGTGGAGCTTTTACTTGTGGTTTTGTTTTGTTTTGTTCTTTGTATCTGCTTGGAAAACCCCCTTTAGTAATTCCTGGAGTGTGGGTTTTCTGATGATAAATTCCCTCATCTTTTCTGTATCTGTGAATGTTTTTATTTCTCCTTCGTATTTGAAGGATAGCTTTGATGGGTATAGTATTCATGGCTGAAAGTTCCTCTCTTTCAGGACTTTAAATATTGGGGTCCACTCTCTTCTAGCTTGTAGAGTTTCTGTTGAGAAATCTGATGATAATCTAATGGACCTTCCTTTATATGTTGTATTTTTCTTTTCCCGAGACTCCGGTTTCGGCCCACACAAAGGCCTCTGACTCTGCCCCTCTGTCCGGTAACACAGGCGCCCACTCCCGGGGTTCTAGGAGGAATCTTTCACATGCTATCTGCGCTTGCCGACCAGGAGATCGGGGACTGATGGCTACCCCACTTACCTTCCTTTGTCTGGATTTGGCACGAGCATTAGCTTGTGTTGACTGGGTTGCCACAAGCACAGTTTTTCTTTGGCTTGGATGTCCATGCCACAGCCTGATTCGGACGTTTGTGTGCAGCCTGGTTCTATTCACACCTTATGCCCACCTTAGTTCCTATACTCTCAGTTCCCAGTGAAAGCAGACCTTAATTAGGTTAGTGAGGAGAGCGGAGTGTTTCTTCCTCCTTATTTCCTTCGGGGTTGATTATATATTTAGTCAATTTTTTGCTCGATCATACCTTCACGTTTAGTGTGGAACTTCTGGAGGCTCCAAGGATAGATTTTTCTGTCTCTGGTTGAAGATCTTGTTGAATTTTTGGGGAGATTTATCGGTATCTCTCCTTACAGCACCATTTCTCTGACATCACTCCGATATTTTTTTTTCTATTAAAGCTTCCTGCCTTCTGCTTGCCCCATTTGACAGTTTTAAAAAAAGAGAACTGTTTCATTAAGTGTTAAAGTTTGTATCACGTGTATTGTTTTTTATTATTCATTTTTAAACAGTTTTTGATTAGAGGAACGGGATCCAAATGGGGCTTCTAGCCTTTGGCACAAGTAGAAGCGCAGGGCAGGCATTCAAAGCTACAAATCTCTTTGAATTCACTGTATCTCCTTGGCTCTGGGTAAGCCACCTGCAGAGTTGCGTTTCACTCCATTGCGTGCAGCTAGCTCTCCAAGCCGAACAAACTTATTTGTAAAATAATGATATATTTTCCCCAGAAAGGTTCTGGATCCCAGATATGTTCTAGGGTTTATTAAAATTCCCAGAAAGTTTCTGGAGTCCTGGGATGGTTCCAGGACTTGCTCTAGTTCCTAGAAAGGTTCTGATGTTCTAGGATAGTTATATTCAAGTCCAAAACAGATAGCAGCTGTTAAGAGCTCACAAAGCCGAGGTGAGTCCACAGCATATGTGTTTGAGAGACTTGGGAAATAAATTCAGACAAGAAACTTGGACTATTTTTGAATATTAAAATTAAAATCTAAGTAGGTGCAAGCTGGACTAATAAAAGCCATTAGAGCATATGCCACTGTAAATCAATCTTCTTTTGAAGCAAATAATAGCTATATTGCTAATAGGGATCTTATCTTGAGAATGAAAATTTCAAAGTTGGTGGGTACAGTTTCAGTCACTTAAAAGCCATTTAAGCACTCTCCACTGAACTCTAAAATTTCCATGCTTGGATAAATTGGTCCAGGTTAGAATGACAGTAGGTCATCCGCCAACATCAAGAAAATTTTTATTCAGTGAGGTAGTCTGTAATAACCACAAACCCTTCATCCAGTGGTACATCCAGCTTAGGGGCCAGTTTGACTCTGAGACCCAAGACTTAGCTCAGGAAATTAGATCCACAAGTTTCAAAGAATTGAGCACAGCACATGTACGTTTTATATACTGTGGTCCTGGAAGTTGTACACATCTACAAAACAGTCAATTTTACTAAGACAACTTAGAATTACAATGGCCATTATGGAGAATGCTTCAGTTAGACAAGATTGCTCAATGAGTCTTTCAATGAAGCTATTGTGAAATCTTGAAGCCTTTGGAGGCTTCTGTGTGCCGATTAAAATAGGTTTCCCATTTACTTGCGTGAGGAGATATCTGGTTGTTTAGATTTGACCTCTCTGATGATTTGTGATGTTGAGCATCTTTTCACATTACTGATGACCAGCTATCTGTTTATCTTTGAAAAAAATTAGATTCTCTGCCTATTTTTAAATTGGATTGCTTGTTTTTTTATATTAAGTTTTAGGAGCTCTTGTATATTTTGGATATTAACCTCTTTTAAGAGATATAATTTGCAAGTATTTACTCCCATTCATTGGGCTGCTTTTTCATTTTGTTGATGGTTTCTTTTGCTGTGCAGTATTTTGTTTGTTTTAGCTTGTTGTCATCCCAGTTGTTTGTATTTCCTTTTGATGCCTCTGCTTTTGGAGTTAGCTTGGGCCTTTACCTATCCATGCTGGCTGGTCTTCAGAACTGTGAGAAATACATTTCTGTTGTTTTTACACTCCCCCATCTGTGGTATCCCAAAACAAACTAAGGTACCTCCTACACTCGACTCCCATGAAAAAGAGTTTATGTGTGTATGTTCGTTGGCTTATGCAAAATCAAGACCATGTCTCTTTTTACATGTTGTAAGGATAAACTTTAGCAGATGATCAAAACTTTTTTTCTTTTCTCTGTTTTTTTTTGCTCCAGACTTCTCTTACACTGTCATGAGAGTGCTATTTATTCATTGAACAATATTAATTAAGCATTGTTATATTCTGTGAACCATGGTAGGTGTTAAAGATTTATACTGATTAGGTCACTGGTGTATAAAGGGAAAATGACAAAATTGGCATTTGGGTCTGAAGTGGTACGAAAAGAAGGTACCACTTAAACAACTGTTTCTCAAGTTTACTTGGAGGAGACTTTCTTGAACTAGTTGGTAATTAAGTTTACCTATGATTGTTTTCTCATAAGTACCTTGATCTGGGGGCTCCAGCAGAGCCAATGACCCCTTACTGAAACCAGTAACTTTGGGCTTCAAGCCAGCAACCTTTGGGCTTTAGCCAGTGACTTTGGGATCATGTCTGTGACCTCACATTCAAGCCTGATGAGCCTTCATTCAAGCCGGTGACCTCAAGGTTTTGACACTGGGTCCTCAGAATCCCAGGCTGATGCTCTATCCACTGTGCCACTATCTGGTCAGGCTGCCTTTGTGCTATCTTGATCTCTGTTTTCCTTGGTAATCTTGGATGAAGTTTACAAGCATCCTAGATTTGCTATGCAAATAAAGTCACACATATTAGTTTTAGCAACATCTATGTAAAAAAAAAAAAAAGATCAATCCATTGACAAGAATAAGTTACCATCCAAAGAGTGTTTTGTTAGCTTTTTGTTTTATCTTTAATGGTGACAGTAATAGAGACTGACTAGGATCCTGTCTCCGACATCATTGAGAGAATTAGGTCTCTCCAATAGACAAACATATTCATTCTGAGATAGCTGAAATAGCATTTTCCAACCAGTGCTAAAAATAAAACTAACTAGCAGAAATTGACAGTGATAGCCCAAAAGATTTAGAGTGTTTCAGTGATTTTGCCATTCCTTGTTAAATATTTAAAATGCTGTTTTGATAATAAATTCTTCAAATCAAAGCAAGCAGTGGGTTTCCAGCTTCTGTTTTATTTTGAGCCTTGCATTATTAAAAACATGTATAGTCAATGAGGAGCTAGTAAAGCCAGAAATATGAAGAACTTTTGCTCAAGTTTTGTGATAATGATCATTTTAATTGACTATCTAGTTCCAGGTTGTAGGACCTCAAAATGTACATTAATTTCTATTCTCTGTAAAAGACTTATTTTTAAAAATAATAAAATAATTGTTAAATGAATAAATTTATACAAATCCACGAAAGAAAAGAAAAAGTAATTAGATGGGGTAACACAGATTGAAATGAATACATTTTTCATCAATTTTTATTATCTAGAGCTCTATCATAGCAAGGAAAATAGACTCTTTTCTAGTGAAAATTCTTGTAATTTAACTGGGTTTTTTCTTTTTTTAAGTTTTGTTAGGGTTTTGATAAGAACAATAGTTTCCAACACCAAAGGGTTCCTTACCAAGGAGTGATGCAATGCAGTTTATGAAATAGGCAACAGTTGGTGCTTTGGATTAAAAAAATTTTTTTGGTGTTATTAAACCTCTATGGGCACTTACTATACTATAGTTTTCTAGGTGGAACATTTTAAACTGGGCTCCTGGATATTTTTACTACTAGCTTATTCAGAGACATGAAACTCATAGCAAAGAAAAAGAGTTAAACTTAGGTTTATATAAAATTGTAAAGCACTATGTGAATAAAAGAACAGGTTGAATTGCATGATGCAACTTGTTTTTCTGGGCACAGAGTCTTACCTTCACTTAGATGTAGAAAATCTGACTGTCTTTTTTATGCACTCAGAAAATATAGAAGATGAAAATATCTGTTTCTTCTTCCCCATAGTCTCAATTTATTAAAATTGCATCATATAGAAAAATAATAAATTTAAAATATTAGCATGCCTGGACATAGTCAGCAATTTTCCAATTAAAAATCCTGTGACGACTAGCTAACTTACCTCTTCTCCTGGATGTGCAAAATATTTAAATCTATTCTTTTGTGTCCTGTCATAGACTTGTAGTAATTAATAATTGTCAAAGCTAAGCAAATATTAGTTGATATCTATATGTGTATCTAACTATCCCTCTATCCCGGTCAATCTCACATGACATTTTAAAAATGTATTGAATATTCTCCACAGGTATTGACACTGCTGTAGCAATATAATTCTAAGTTTCTCATTATTATAATGCCATTAAACATTTAGTACTTTCTCACTGAGATTTACAAAATAACTCAACAATTGCATCACAGTCTCTTTTGTTCACTTTTTTTCATAATTTCACTTTTATTATCATCTTTCAGTTTTATTATCTAAAATGAAGACTATGCTAGAAGTTCTCATTTTGTGAGAATTAAGAACTATCCCAAATGTCTTGCTATTTTCTACCCCTATTCTAATTGTATGAGGAAAACATACCAGTAAATAGACAAGACCCCTGACTTGTGTCTTATCTACAGGGAGGATTGAATTGATTAAAGTAAAAGGAAATAACCTTTACTTGATTTAATTAATATGTAAGTTGTCAGCCTCCTGAAACAATTTAAGCATTAATGCTTATGTCAGCCTCAGGAGGTCTGAAGTTTAAAAAAAAATGTTCAGTCAATATTAAAGTCTTTCCTGACCAAGTGGTGGCACAGTGGATAGAGAGCATCAGACAGGGACATGGGAGACACAGGTTCAAAACTCCGAGGTTGCCAGCTTGAACGTGGGCTCATCTGGTTTGATCAAGGCTCACCAGCTTGAGCCCAAGGTCTCTGGCTTCAGTAAGGGGTCACTCGGTCTGCAGTAACCCCCTGGTCAAGGCACATATGAGAAAGCAATCAATGAGAAACTAAGATGCCGCAACAAAGAATTCATGCTTCTCATGCTTCTCATCTCTCTTCTTTCCAGTCTGTCTGTCCCTATCTGTACTTCTCTCTGATCTGTCACAAACACACACACACACAAATATATATCTATATATATAGATATAGATATAGATAGATAAATATATAAAATACTTAAAGTTTTATTTTTTTACCATGAAGTCTTATTTAATATTCTTTTAGATGATTCTTAACATTACTATCCAAAGCAGGATTTAGTGATGTTAACCTAAGAAGCCTTTGTGATGCTAATTTAAGAAGTGTTCATGGATTTAAAATAATTATAAATAATTCAATTTGTTTCTCTTTAATAAGTCTTTAAAATCATTTAAATGCAAAGACTCTGAAGAAGAACTTATAAAATAATATGTGGTTATTGCCCTTGAAAATCTTAGTAAAGATGACCGATAATATTTTCTCAAAATAGATGATAGAAATTAACACAAGTATTTATAGATATACAGCTATATGTAGATATATAGGCAGATATGAGAATAATTCCATAGCAGTTGCATTATAATGTAATAGAAATCACATAATCACACAAATGATCAAGAAAGAAAAAAATGTAGAGATAAAATTTAGATGAAAATCCTTCCTAGACTTACACTCAGGTTTTTTTTTTATTTCCAAATTGATGAAAATAATTTTTTTAAATACCATGAGAAAAACAGCCTAACTTTAAGAAGTTTGAAGGCAGAGATAAGAACATACCGCTTTAGGCAAATCCTACTAAAGTATATATATATTTTTTTCATTTTTCTGAAGCTGGAAACAGGGAGAGACAGTCAGACTCCCACATGCGCCCGACTGGGATCCACCCGGCAGGCCCGCCAGGGGCGACGCTCTGCCCACCAGGGGGCGATACTCTGCCCCTCCGGGGTGTCGCCATGTTGCAACCAGAGCCACTCTAGCGCCTGAGGCAGAGGCCACAGAGCCATCCCCAGCGCCCGGGCCATCTTTGCTCCAATGGAGCCTTGGCTGCGGGAGGGGAAGAGAGAGACAGAGAGGAAAGCACGGCGGAGGGGTGGAGAAGCAAATGGGCGCTTCTCCTGTGTGCCCTGGCCGGGAATCGAACCCGGGTCCTCCGCACGCTAGGCCGACGCTCTACCGCTGAGCCAACCAGCCAGGGCCCTCTAAAGTATATTTTGTTGGTAGAAATAGTGATTTAAAGGTGCTAATGGCTTTCAATTTTTTTATTCTTTTTACCCTAGGTTCAGAGTTGCCAAATGTGGACCTGAGAGATACACACGTGAAACCCAGTGTGTTTTGTGTAATAACATAA
Organism: Saccopteryx bilineata; assembly: GCF_036850765.1. Classification (NCBI taxonomy): domain Eukaryota; kingdom Metazoa; phylum Chordata; class Mammalia; order Chiroptera; family Emballonuridae; genus Saccopteryx; species Saccopteryx bilineata. Next base: position 169,889,386 of record NC_089490.1, on the reverse strand, counting down.
ATAAAATACGAAGATAAAAAGTAAGGTTGGGAAGTAATGTAAGCCAAAACACGGGTTTGGCTGCCTTCCACAAGAAAGCCAAACTCCTGAGACAAGTGCTGGTGCAAAAACAAAGAGATCTATTCAGGCGTTGCAAACTGGGAGAATGGTAGACTCCTGTCTCAAAATTATCACCCCTTCCTGCTTAAGCTCAGTTTCTTATAGGGAGGGGAGTTTTTTATTTTTCTTCCTATCTAATTATCTTGCTAGTTTTTGGCTGTTGGGCCCCCATCCATTCATCTTTTTAGCTTTTGGCACACTGCTGTAAGAACCTCCCTGTGTCCATCTTGGTCAATGAGGGAGTCTTCCAGGCAGTTCCTGACCATCTAAGGCAGTGGTTCTCTAATTGTGCTCCAGGGCGCACTGGTGCGCGCTAGATGTCCAGGTGTACCCTATGGTATTCCAGAGAAATATGTGCCTGTTGGGGACCGAAAAACCAATAGGGTTTTGGAGTTTAGATTTTTTGGGGGACAGAAGTGTGGGGAATTGGTTGTAAACTGACAGTCTGCTCAACCCCCACCTCATTTGCCTGATTATGTTTCAAAAGGCGGTTAAGCTGTGTTGCTGGATTGTTTGTACTACCCCCCCTCAGGTTCCCAGGAAAGACTGGAGGTAAGTTTCTTCTATCCTTTGTTTGGTGTCAAGGATGATATGTATGGTGGGGGTTTTGTGCACTCAACACAATTAAGAGTAAAAAGAGAGGAATTCTTCAATGTATTGACGAGGAAATGAGATTTTGCCTTTCAAGTCTATGCCCAAACACTGAAGAAATCACTAGGACACATCAGGCTCATGTTTCTCATAAACACAAGAATGAAAAAACTTAACACATTCGCACAGGGACCTGTCGAATTTACTAAATCTTACTTAAAATGTATCTATATATATAAAAAGATAACTTTTTTGTCGTCTTTTAAATTTTTTAACCCCTCTTTTTTTTTACAAATTCTAAAAAGCATAACTCAAAAAAATGTAACATAAAAATGTTTTTTAATGTCAGAATAAATTTTGTCGTACTTATTTCATTTAATTATCATAAAAACACGCTTGGACTATATATATTTTTTCTTTAATATTTGACTTAATTATTATAACATATTTCTCAGAAATTTGTATAAAGTGCACCTACAATTATTTGTAGGATTTTAAATGCACCCCAACTTCAAGAAGTTTGAGAACCACTGGTCTAAGGTAATAGTAATTTAACTTCAAATTAAGTTCAGTCAAATTAGATATGCTCTCTTCAATTTCTGAGCATAGAGGAAAATCTTTTTTTTTTTTTGAGGAAAATCATTTTTTAAAAAAAGCAAAAATAGATGAAATAAATCAATGGCATAGAAACTGTGTACCAGTTTGATGAGCCATAGACTCTGGCTTACTTGGTACAGTTTACCTCACACTTTTTTTTTTTTTTAACCCAATTACTAACAGTGCTCCTTTTTGTTCCTAAAAGCAGCCTGATAGTTTAGTAGAGAACATACATGGCCTCTCTGGAAAACTGCAGAAATAATGATGACTTCAGTTCCCAAAAGGCAGAAAGAGTTGCATGAGAAATAGGAGGCTGGAGTCATGCTCAGTACTTAACCTTAGGCACTGTGAGAGGGCTTCTTCATTGGGAAAAGAACCCAGGGGACCAGGAACAAAACTCTCCACCCAATGAGATCGGTACACAGCTCTGAAATATCCACAACGATTTCATGTTGGCATGTGGGAATAGAAGCCAGGAAAAACAACTATAGAACCACAAAATGCAAAAATGAAAATAATTTCTCTCCAACAAAATTAACCTGTAAATCAAACCTCTACAATAAAGTTAAGTAATCTAATGCTAAGACATGTCATATGTAACCATGACAAAATAGAATCCATCACAAAACTTTTGATTAAGATCAAATCATCCCTTTGATAAAGATCAAATTATCCCTAAAGAAGGGATAATAATGTTACATGATCTTCCTAGAAATGCATCAGCAACATCAAACAGAAAATCTATGGCTGAATGGATCTGGGAAATTGCATGAACTAGTTCTAGCACATCACCCTTTTATTTTCAGCTTTATTATAGCCTAATATTTAAGGTATATCTCAAAATCTAAAAAAGATTTTGTATTAGTCATATATTTCAGTAATAATTTTATGTGAAATTTTTTCAGCTTAAAACAACAAACATTTATCATTTCAAAGTGAAAAAGATCCAGACATAGTACAGCTGATGCTTCCGTGTCAATGGCTGTTGGCCGGGGGTATGTATGGTCTTACCACAAGTATCACTGGCGAGAGATCCACTTCCAACCTCACTCGTGTATTTGTTGGCAGGGTTTGTTCATCAAGTCTGGAACATTTCCAAGTATTATTGTTTCAAATTATTTTTTCTGTTCTTTTTGTTGTTTTTCTAGAATTTCAGTTACTGCTTGATGTTGTCCCATAGCCACTAAACTAAGGCTTTGTTCAATTTTAAACTCCTCTTTTTCCTTTCCTAATTGGATAATTTCTATTTATCAATTTTATTGATTTTCTTCTGTCATCAAATCATTCTTGATATTATTTATATTATCCATTTGATATTATTTATAATTTTGTTACAGTATTATTCTCACTTTTTTTTTTAGCAAAAGCTACAAAGACAAAAAGAGAGACAGAGAGAGGGACAGGTAGGGACAGACAGACAGGAAGGGAGAGAGATGAGAAGCATCAATTCTTTGTTGCAGCATCCTAGTTGTTCATTGATTGCTTTCTCATATATGCCTTGACTAGGGGTCTCCAGCAGAGCCAGTGACCCCTTGCTCAAGCCAGCAACCTAGGGCCCAAGCCAGCGATCTTTGGGCTCAAGCCAGTGGATGGGGTCATGTGTGTGATTCTACATTCAAACTGGCAAACTTGTGATCAAGATGGTGAGCCAGCAGTCAATCCAGATGAGCCCAAGCTGAAGTCAGCAACCTCAGGGTTTTAAACTTGGGTTCTTTGCATCCCAGGCTGATGCTCTATCCACTGCACCACTGCCTGTTCAGCAGTGGGAATGCATGGTGAGTTTTTGAGGCAGTTTTAGGACCACTTAAAAATGTGTCATTTAGCCCTGGTTGGTTGGCTCTGCAGTCGAGTATGAGTTGGGTGGTGGAAGTCCCAGGTTCAATTCCTGGTCAAGGCCAAAAGGAGGAGCAATCATCTGTTTCTTCACCACATTCCCCCTTCTCTCTCTCACTCTCTCTCTCTCTCTTTCTCTCTCTCTCTCTATCTCTCTCTCTCTTTTTCTCTCTCGCTCCTGCAGCCATGGCTTATTTGAGCAAGTTGGCCCTGGGTGCTGAGGATGGCTCCATGGCTTCCCCTAAGGTGCTAAAATAGCTTGGTTGCCAAACAACGGAGCAACACACCAGATGGGCAGAGTATCGCCCTATGGTGTGGGCTTGCTGGTGGATCCCAGTTGGGGCGAATGCAGGTGTCTGTTTTTCTGCCTCCTTGCCTCTCACTTAATAATAAATAAATAAATAAATAAATAAATAAATAAATAAATAAAATATGCCCATTAATGAATAAATAATTTATTAATGATTTGTTATATATCTTACTCTGTGAAGGCCAAAAGAGTATTCTGTCTTGTTTACTACTATATAGTCAATGCTTTGCATAAAGTAATGCAAAATTTTGAATAAATGAACAATACAACCAATAAGCAAGGTTCAAACCACAATATAAAATATTATTCAGCCATTTAAGAATGTGAAAAAAAGCTCATATAACATGAAAATTTCAAATTGAAGGAGAAAATTATGTATTCCATTCTAAATCAGAAAATAAGAGTGAATAATCCTAAAGATGGTTAAGAAGGCATCAGAAGGTTTCCTTTTTAACATATATTTCTGTATAGTTTGAAGTTATTTACTTTAAATATTATAAAGTTACAACAATGAAACTCTGAGTAGGACCCGAAATAAACACCTCCTGATATACCCATCATTGTATTTAGACAAATCAGAGAGTGAGTCTTGTTTGCCATCATAGACACAGTGCCTCTGGTCACATTTGAAAATCTCTCTCACTGTTCTCTGTTCTCTAGACTAATAAGATCCCATTTTTAAAAGAGCCAATAACTTCAACCAGAATATTTCAAAAACAAAATTTTATCATCCCTAAGGAGAAGTTGTTTCAGAATTAAAAATATCTGAGTTTGCATTTAATGACTCTAGAAATGTATTTATCACGAGTCTGTTTCACTAATTTGCCAACAACAGGCAAATTAAACAGAATCCTTTCAAATCTAAGGTAATATCAAGAAAGACTAAATAAATTGCTTAGTACTACAAAAAATCATTAAATACATCTTTTCAAACTTTCAAAGGATATCTTTAAGTACCTCTGACTGTGAACATACCAAATACAGAATTGAGCACACTGAGATTAAAGACACAACTGCTCTCTTTTTAAGCAAAAATAACTGCATCAAGATCAGCAGGATGTTATATCACAGAACCAGATGGGGAACAAACCCAGCCAGGTATCAACTATAATAAAAAGAAAAGGATTTATTGCCACAGCAAGGTTTGTTCCTGTAAGTAATGACTTATAAACTGAGCTGAAAAGAGAACCACTTCCACATTAAAAAAATAAAATAAATAAGTCTATAAGGTCAACATGTCCTTCTTGGCAAACAAAGAGAACAATTAGAAAAAAAATTGGTTTGAAAGAAAAATGTGACTTTTTAAGGACAATGACTACCTTTATATATATATATTACTTGAATACAAAGCTATAACGTGATTAATAAAACCACTAGAAACATTATCATGTTAACTATCTTCACATCTTTTCATTAATATTATGTAAAGAAGTGTCATCACAATCTACAGAACTTTTTCTTAGTTCATCTTTAAAGCCATTTCATCCCAAAGTTCTACTGTAACAAAAGTAGTTATACCCGCCTGACCTGTGGTGGTGCAGTGGATAAAGTGTCAACCTGGAAACGCTGCGGTCACCAGTTCGAAACCCTGGACAAAATTGATTTGAAAGTACAGAGTTCCCATATACCCTTACCCTACACCTGCACAGCCTCTTTCATTATCCTCATCCCCTAGCAGAGTGATACACTGTTTACAACTGATGAACATATTATCACCCAGATCCATAGTTTACATTAGGATTCATTCTTGATGCTGTACATTCTGAGTTTGGACATATATTTTTAGTGACCTGGATCCACTAATATAGTATCAGACAGAGAACTTTTACTGTCCTAAAAACCCTCTGTGCTCCTTTTCTTCATCCCTCTAAACCCCCCGCAGCTCGCTCATCTTTTTATAGTTTTGCCTTTTCCAGAATGTTGTATAGTCAGTATATATCCTTTACAGAATGATGTCTTTCACTTGGTAATATGCATTTGTTTCCTCCATATGTTTTCATGGTTTGATAGCTCATTTCTTTCCAACACTGAATAATCTTCCATTGTCTGGATGGAGCAGACTTTTTCTATTGACTACCAAAGGATATCTTGATTGCTTCCAAAATTTAGCAAGTATAAATTTAGCTGCTATAAATATCCACAAGCAGATTTTTGTGTAGACATCCATTTTCAGCTCCTTTGGGTAAATACCAAGGAGTCTGATTGTATAAAAATATATGTAGGTTCATCTTGTAGACGAACTGTCTGGTAGAGTGGACAGACCATTTTGCATTCCCACCAGCAATGAATGCAAGTTCTTGTTGCTCTGCAGTATCTCCAGCATTTGGTTTTGTGAGTGGTTCAGATTTTGGAAATTCTAATAGTTGTTTTTTTTGTGAGAGCTCCCTAAGGCTCCCTCGATAAGACAAGTCACCCCAGGTTTTAATTCTCCAGATCACTAAGCATCAGTAATTCATCAGTTACAGTTTGGGTGGTCCTTCCAGTACTGGCTCCAGCAGTAGGCTTCTGCTTCTGGGTTCCTGTTCCTTATAAGTTGTCATCTTCTCTCATCACCTTTCTTTCCAATTTTTGTGGTAGCACTTTTTTTTCTGTGACCTCAACTTTCTGAAAGATTGATTCAAGAAGAACAGTTGATTTTATGTTTATATATTTTAGCATTTTATTTCTTGTGAGAACAGAAAACGGGCTTCCCATCTCTTTACATGTCAGACCAGAAATCAAAGTCCTCCATATTTCTTTAAAACAAACAAAAAACAAACCAAAGAAAACTATTACAGAAGCATTGGAAGCTTCCTAGGTACTCTTTTCTGATTTTTCTCCAGCTCTTGCTAGCCTTGGGTATTTTTAAAAAAATTATTCACTGATTTTAGAAGAGAAGATGGGAGAGAGAGACAGACAGAAACATCGATCTGTTCCTGTCTGTGTCCTGACCAGGAATCAGACCTGTAACCTTTGCACATCAGGACAACACTAACCAGCTGAGCTATCCAACCAGGGCAGTATTTTTCATATGTTTGAGTAAATTTATATGTATATTTTCAAATAAAAAATATATAATGATTTTTTTTACCTTTAAAAACTTTAAATAAACAATCATATTGTGTGTTAAATGTAAATTTCATTCTACAGTACCTTTTACAGATTTGCTCATATTAACACATGGGGCTCTAATTATTATATTGTTTTCTTCTGTATAAGTCATGTCAAGAGCTATGAAGTGTCTGAGATCTTACACTACTTGCAAGCTTATGAGTCAACCTGCTAAAGATTCATGGTAGCTGAAGATGTAAGACTATTGGGTTAGAGTCAAAAGATATTATTATTCTCAGCAATAGCAAGGGTCAGAATCTCTAACCCATTCTCTTGTGCCTGTTTTCTAAACCCCAAAACTCTGAGGTCCAGGAAACTCCTGCACATGCAGTTGGTTGTATTGTAAGGGAGGAATACTGGAATTATGGGACCTCAATGCTTTCTAGTAGACAGTGAACATGCCTAGCCTTTGTTCTGCAGGGATACCATCTCTATCTTCTGAGAAAGTCCACACCACCCACGAAAACTTAAAAAAAAAATTAATCTTAATCAAAGTCAATGTTTTTCTCAGGAACATGCACAAATATAAAAAACTCAAGGAGTACTTCCTCTCCATAGTCTTTAGCTGTTGCTAATTTTTTTTTTTTTTTTTTTTTTTTTTTTTTTTTTTTATTTTTCTGAAGCTGGAAACAGGGAGAGACAGTCAGACAGACTCCCGCATGCGCCCGACCGGGATCCACCCGGCACGCCCACCAGGGGCGACGCTCTGCCCACCAGGGGGCGATGCTCTGCCCATCCTGGGCGTCGCCATGTTGCGACCCTCCTGGGTGTCGCCATGTTGCGACCAGAGCCACTCTAGCGCCTGGGGCAGAGGCCACAGAGCCATCCCCAGCGCCCGGGCCATCTTTGCTCCAATGGAGCCTTGGCTGCGGGAGGGGAAGAGAGAGACAGAGAGGAAGGCGCGGCGGAGGGGTGGAGAAGCAAATGGGCGCTTCTCCTATGTGCCCTGGCCGGGAATCGAACCCGGGTCCTCCGCACGCTAGGCCGACGCTCTACCGCTGAGCCAACCGGCCAGGGCCACTGTTGCTAATTTTTATTAACAATTTATTACTTATTATTATTTTATATAGAATGCTTCAACTAATAATTGAGAATAAATTTTAAATAACCATACACAAACTTTCTTTTCTAACTAGGTCTACTAGCTCTTCAATATGGTCTTGTCTAATGTGTTTGCTTTTTGTTGATATACAAGAATGCTCTTCTATTGTTTTATTCTGTTTTTCTTTTTATATATTGAACTTTTATATCCATCACTTTGTTGGTCTCGTATTTCACCTATTATTGTGTCAGTGGATATTTTCAACTATCATATTTCTGTGCAACTAATTTTTAAGAGTGCTTATTTTGGAAATTGACACATTAAATAATTTTATGTGAGATTTTTGCTATTAAAATCTCAGAAAGTGTGTGTGTGATATCTTTATCTATATGTTATCGTTACCTTACACACAGAGGGCTGTTATACTTTTAAAAGTTCTCAGTTGAAGTTCAATTGAAAAGAAAGGCTAAACCCTTTCACTACGTAGTCATTTGTAGAACTTTAGTTTCAATCAAGGAGAAAGAAAAGAAATAAAGCAAAGCACTGGAACAACAGAGAGCCATTATTTCCTTTACCTCAGATTCCCAAACACATCGGCAAAGATGAAAACAACTTTCCTGCTGGTGCTATTATCTATGATAGCAAATCCTTTCCACCTCACAATGAGGGTCCAGAAGGACAATCTGTCTCCCAGGTGGCAGAGGAAATAAAAAATGGGAAAGTGAAGAATTTCAGCCTAAGAACAAAAAACATATAGACGGGCTGGACAATCACCGTCAACAAAGGGACTGAAGGAATGAATTTTGTTGTCTGTGTCTGTTCCAGTTTAGCCATTTCTTTCTCTATATTCTTGGAGTTCCTATAGAGATGAGGCATTCACACAAAATGATCCTCTTCCAAGCCACACAAAACGGATATAAAAACAAAAAAGAATTTAATGGGAAACCAAACAAAATTCCTTTTCTTTTGCTTGCATGATTACTTGGAATGGCAGTAATTTTGCTAAACATACTTTTCTTCTGATAGCTCTTAGGAAATGGCCTTGTACTTAATGTTCTGTTCCAAGCTTTGAATAATGACATTTTGTGAAAGAAAAGATTCTAGGGGTGCTAAATATTTTTTTCTTACAATAAAACACTGATATTTTTCCTGAGTACTCTCTTTTAATTATAAAAGTTATAATTTTTGAGACACAATTCATAACTTACTGCAAGGCACACAAATAATTTAAAGCAATACCTCTGACTCTAGTACCCAGAGAAAAAGCCACTATTAATATCTGATCAGTGTGTGTGTGTATGTGTGTGTGTGTGTGTATTCTTTCTTTATATAGTTAGTATTCTACCATATCATATTTCTACTTGGAGGCATTTATATTGCTATAATTCTTTAAAAATTATTTTAAATTATCATGCAAGTACAATTTTAAATACAAATCTTAAATTATTTGCTCAACTTTTTCCTGAAAAATAACAACAACTGGAATTGTCTGTATTTACAGGTATAAATAGATTTATAATTTTTGGTGGAACAAACTGAAGGACAGAATTTTCCAATTCATTTATCATTCTAGTGAAGAAAATAATAAAATAATAAGTGGGATTATCAAGCATAATGAATAAAGACATTTTAGATATTGGTTAATAGATATAGTCATTTAAATCTTTTCATATATTTTAAATTATGAATTAGAAAAATTATTTTAAGTCACATGTTCTCATGTGGGGTTTTACTATTATCTTCATAAATAGTAAAAAAAAAGATCACTTCTTAGCTTTTTGGCTAAGATCAAGTGTGAAGAGAGAGAAAAAAGAAAGTGTTAGACTAAAAGACTCCTCTTTTTATTTCTTCTTTATTTATTTATTTATTTATTTTGCATAAAAGCAAAAGACAGAGAGAGAGGGACAGAAAGGAACAGACAGATAGGAAGGGAAAGAGATGAGAAGCATCTGCTTATAGTTGTACTTTAGTTGTTGATTACTTTTCCATATGTGCCTTTACAAGGGGTGGGGCTCTAGCCAAACTAGTGACTCCTTCTTCAAGCCAGCACCCTTGAACACAAGCCAGTGACCATGGGGTCATGTCTATGATCCCAGCTCAAGCTGATGACCCCATGCTCAAACTGGTTACCTAGGGATTTCAAACCTGGGTCCTCAGCATCCCAAACTGATGCTCTATCCACTGCACCACTGCCTGGTCAGACTATTTCTTCTTAACATTAAAAGAAAGAAAGCATGCATTCTCATATTTTAGACCAGGGATCCCCAAACTACGGCCCACGGGCCACATGCGGCCCCCTGAGACCATTTATCCGGCCCTCCACACTTCCGGAAGGGGCACTTCTTTCATTGGTGGTCAGTGAGAGGGAGTAAAGTACGGTGTCGCTCACGTACAGTACTACTTCCGGTGACGTGGGACGTATGCGTCACGGCTCTGGAAGCGCGTCCTATCACTTGTTAGGGCTAGCAGTGATAAATATGGATCCGGACATTGACCATCTCATTAGCCAAAAGCAGGACCATAGTTCCCATTGAAGTACTGGTCATTTTGTTGATTTAAATTTACTTGTTATTTATTTTAAATATTGTATTTGTTCCCGTTTTGTTTTTTTACTTTAAAATAAGATATGTGCAGTGTGCATGGGGATTTGTTCATAGTTTTTTTTTTTTTATAGTCTGGCCCTCCAACGGTCTGAGGGACAGTAAACTGGCCCCTGTGTAAAAAGTTTGGGGACCCCTGTTGTAGACTATATACACAGCTCAATTAAAGGCCTAAATCTAACCTTCAAGTTGTCCTTTGTATTACCTAAAATACATGATTAACATAATTGATCTTTACTAATTGATTAAAGTTATTGCTTTAAATACTTTCTTATAGTTTTATAGGAATCTTAATTCTACATCTGGAGAAAATGCCTATGATTTTAACAGACAGGCCTAAACTTTAAACACAGGCACAATGCCTCATTATTCTATAAACTTTGACCTACAAATTATCACCAGTGAGTTTCAACTTCCACATCTAAATACACCAAGATAATTTTTGCTTAAAGATATGTACAACAGCCCTGGCCAGTTGGCTCAGTGGTAGAGTGTCGGCCCAGCGTGTGAAAGTCCCAGGTTCAATTTCCGGCCAGGGCACACAGGAGAAACACCCATCTGCTTCTCCACCCTTCCCCCTCTCCTTTCTATCTCTCATTTCCCCTCCCGCAGCCAAGGCTCCATTGGAGCAAAGTTGACCCAGGTGCTGAGGATGGCTTCAAGGCCCACGGCCTCTGCCTCAGGTGCTAGAATGGCTCCAGTTGCAACAGAGCAATGCCCAGAAGGGCTTGCTGGGTGGATCCCACTCGGGCACATATGGGAGTCTGTCTCTCTGCCTCCCTGCTTCTCACTTAAGAAAAATACAGAAAAAAAATGTGTATGACATGTGCCTAACATGAGTTATTGCTCATTGAATATGATTTCACTAAAATTTTCTTGCATATAAATACCTTCATTTGATTCTTTAAACAATCTCATGAGTAAGTAGGCCTAGTTTTACTATAATTAAAATTTTATTGTATGGGTGAGTAAACTGAAGCTCAGAAGTAAAACGACATCCCCTAAGGATCAAAGCTATTGAACAAAAAGTCACACTTTAGGCCCTGGCCGGTTGGCTCAGTGGTAGAGCGTTGGCCTGGCGTGCAGAAGTCCCAGGTTTGATTCCCGGCCAGGGCACACAGGAGAAGCGTCCATCTGCTTCTCCACCCCTCCCCCTCTCCTTCCTCTCTGTCTCTCTCTTCCCCTCCCGGAGCCAAGGCTCCATTGGAGCAAAGATGGCCCGGGCGCTGGGGATGGCTCCTTGGCCTCTGCCCCAGGCGCTAGAGTGGCTCTGGTCGCAACAGAGCGACTCCCCGGAGGGGCAGAGCATCGCCCCCTTGTGGGCAGAGCGTTGCCCCCTGGTGGGCGTGCCGGGTGAATCCCGGTCGGGTGCATGCAGGAGTCTGTCTGACTGTCTCTCCCCGTTTCTAGCTTCAGAAAAAAAAAAAAGTCACACTTTAGCTTTGGCTGTATAATCTCTGACTCTAGATTGTTTTCACTATAGCATACTGCAAAGGCTAACTTTGGAAAGCATAGTTAATTTTGGTGGGTGTAATAAATTGGTGAATATCATGTCAAATTATTATGTTGAAGACATGCTGAGAATGAAGTTTCCTCATGGTTAATCACAGATGCTATTTGTGCCCAGCTCTTGATACATCGAGAGGCTCCTAAAACAGAGGTTTTTATAAAAACCACCTTTGTGGAACTGCTTTAAATGATTACTTTTTTTCTGTCCTGCTGTCCCACTTTCCAACTAGCGCCGCTGGATGTGTGCCTTTCCCTTTCAAACCAATGTATCTTTGGCCATTGGGCCAAAAATGGATAGCATGAGAAGCTTATTTTATTTTAGCTTGAAAACATCCCTATTTATGAGACCTTACCTTCAATTTGTTTTGAATTTGTAGGATTGGGTAAATTAATGCCTAACAAGTACTCATGTATCACAATAAATGAGTATTGCATTTACCAGTGGTAGATCAGACATTCTAGATGTTTGAAGAGACACATTAGAGGGTATAAAAGTGCAGGTGGCACAAGACATTGAGAACATACTCAATACAAAGCTAAGCAAGGGTCACATTTTTAAAAGTCTAATGCTTTAAAACTAGTTAAAAATTCACAGATATAGGTTTGGATATCAAGGCACACAACTGAGAGATTATTAAACCAATACAGTAAAAGACAGATATCAAGACATCTGCTCAAAATAGGTATTTACTAAAACAATGCTTGGGTTTATCATTGAGGAAAATGCCAAAGTGATGATATTTTTAAAGTCAAATAATTTTAGAAGGCATCTCTTATTATTACTGCAGAGAAGTGAAACTCAAACTTGTGAAAAACCAGTGAGTATGAGATCAGAAGTGTGTTCAGTTGTGTCCTTAACATAAGTTAGATTCACAGAAGGCTCACCTAAATTTAACTCATTTTTTTGTCATCTATAAGTGGAAATTATACCTATTATCCAAATTTGCATAATTAATTATGGTCTTTGAACTTCACTGGTATTTATACATCATTGATCCTAACATATTTTTACTGTTTTTTCAGTTTCACTGTATCCTATAAACAACTTAAATATCCCAATCCCTCTCATATATCCCCAAGTTCCTTTTGCCTTAAGTTTACTGGCTCATACATACCAGGTAAAGCTATGTATAAAATTTAATCTCCTTCAAGCCTATGTCTATGTACATTTATGCCACTTAATATAATTGGAAAAAAATACACATACACACAAACATGCTATCTCACTTTAACTTCAGGACCTCTAACCTTGAATCAACTAGTTTGGCTTTTCAATAATTTTACTATAGGCTGCTAACACACATTTTCTCTCTCCATGATGATTTCTTTTGTCTTGCTTCTCAAATCTCTAAAACCTCCAGCCCAATCCTCACTCTCAGGGACTTGTCATTCATTCACTGAGAAAATGCAAACAAAGTGATTTTACAGACTTCTTACAGCTAACCCACACATTAGCCCACGCAATGTGCCTTTTATTTCATGGTGCATATAGCTAATGATCTTATAACTTTCAAATTTTATAAGAGTGAAGGGTTGAACCTATGTTAAAAGTTATCACACCAAATAATAATAATAACAATAATAGTGGAATGATATTAATGATGGTTTTATTTGTATATTCCCCAAACTTATCAAGTTATATAACTAAATATGTATAGCTTTTTATAAGTTAAACATATCTCAATAAAGTTTATTTGTTGCCCATATTTGTGGTGTCCTATCCAAAAACTTACTGCCAATATCAATGTCAAGGATCTCTCTTTTTCTGTTTTTTGTGTTTCTGTCTTTAAACTTTAAATGATGTTCTGTCTTTAGAGTTTACAAAGGAAGATAGCAAACTTCCTTTGTAAATTTAAAGTTTACAGACCAAAAGACAGACCTAGAGAAGTTGGATTAAAACCTTGGTCTAGAACCAAAGTATCTCCGTAACCGAAGATTTTCTTAAACCTCACAGATTTAGGCAATAATATGATACATACTTCACAGAAAAGCTTTTAAAGGAATCAATGCCACTTGATGGCTGAGAACCACAAAGATAAATGTCAAAAAATTTGTCCAATAATGTTGCTTAAAGGAAAACATTGCATCCTGAAATTCTGTGTTAAATTGTAGGCCCCAAAAGAATGGAGCTGTCTTGGATCTTACTTTCATGTGGTATTCATTAAGTCATGATTAATTTTCTGTTTCTCTCTATTTTTAATTGATAAATGACAGTGGTAGTAAAATTAATTTAAAAATACCTACACTTAATTCAAGTCTAAGCCAGAAATAGCTGAACAGAAAAATCAAGAGTTGAGACAGATAGCAAAGGGGTATAGTGATGTTATCAGATTCTAAAGGTATTCAGGAGCTGGCATTAGGCTTTCAGCAAGTTAAAAATGCTTGAGCCATACCTTTGTGAAAAAAATAGAAGGATGAATTGAAAAATGCTCACACAGATAATATGCCTCTCACATTATCTATCAGGGCATAAAAGCTGAGTGACAAGGTTTATTTTATTCTACTATAAAAATTGCTGGGTTTGGACAAGGAAATAAAAGATAATTGACACCAGTGTCTTAATACTAAACTGAAAGAACTTCCCTGTTATTTTAATTTCATGATAATGAACTCTTAGAATGCCTTTTTCTGTTAGCACACAGATGGTAGATTATGTCTCAAAAGGTTTTTCTTTCTCAATATCCAAAATAAATACAAAATAATGCCATTATCATTATGCAAAATAAGAATAATGTGAAGACTCAGGTATGGCAATATAACACTTAAAAAAGCTTTTACTCAGCCGACTTTCATTCTGACAACATGAAAACAAAATCAATTCTGCTTAAGATAACATAAGTGATACTGTAATTGAGGCAATCTTTACAATACAGCTTGTGTAGTGACAGGGGGAAATGCAAGCCATTTTAATTTGTTAGAAAATGGCTCAAAGACAAAGAGACTCCAGCCCTTGGAGACTCACAACACCTACAATGAGGGCAACAGCCATCATACAAGAAATAACAGATGGCAGCCTGGCTGCCTCGCTCAGATACAGGTTACAAAGCAGATGAGCACAGGACTCTACTATTTAGAATATATATGGGAGGTAGCTTTTAGAGGAGAAGGTGAAACTAAATATACTATAACAATGGGAAAACATAAAAGCTATTATTAATTTTTTTCTTTAACATATTACTCTACAGAATTAGAGGTTATAGCATATACCTCAAAATCATCTATAGAGTACAAGTCCTTAAAAAAAAAAGAGAACATATATTGTTAACACTATAAAATTACAGATACGCCTGACCTGTGGTGGCGCAGTGAGTAAAAGCGTTGACATGGAACACTGAGGTCACTGGTTCGAAACCCCGGGCTTTCCTGGTCAAGGCACATATGGGAGTTGATGCTTTCCCTCCTTCTCTCTCTGTCTCTGTCTCTGTCTCTCTATCTCTCTCTCTCTCTCTCTGTCTCCTCTCTCTGAAATGAATAAATAAAATCTTAAAAATAAAATAAAATTACAGATACACAGTAAATATTCAAATATATTTATTAATTATATTGAATT
Source organism: Saccopteryx bilineata (assembly GCF_036850765.1). NCBI lineage: Eukaryota > Metazoa > Chordata > Mammalia > Chiroptera > Emballonuridae > Saccopteryx > Saccopteryx bilineata. Next base: position 169,874,165 of record NC_089490.1, on the reverse strand, counting down.
AAAGTACATTAGACAATATCAAGGTAAATTCATAAATATATTTCAATTTTTTTTAAATGGCCTGATCAGGCAGTGGCACAGTGGATAGACTGTTGGCCTGGGATGCACAGGACTCAGCTTGGAAATCCCTAGGTTGCTGAATGGAGTGCGGGCTCACCAGCTTGAGTGCGGGGTCACTGGCTTGAGCGTAGGATCATAGACATTACCTCATGTTGCTGACTTGAGGCTAAAGGTCACTGGCTTGAAGCCTAAGGTCACTGGCTTGAGCAAGGGGGCACTGGCTCAGCTGAAGCCCCTGGTCAAGGCACATATCAGAAAGCAATCAATGAACAACTAAGGTGCCACAATGAAGAATTTATGCTTCTCATCTCTCTCCCTTCCTGCCTGTCCGTATCTGTCCTTTTCTCTGTCTCTGTCTCTCTCGCTAAATAAAAATAAATTTTTTTTCCTCATAACAAAGCTTGATGAAATTACTTTTTATAACTTACAAAAAGTCTAAAAATTGTATGAAATATAAAAACATCTTTTTGGTTATATTGCTAAGCAACCAAGACAGCTAAGACATGGAGTGAGTAGGAAGCAAGATCTGGTAGGAAATGGGAAATTGTTTAGTGAGATCCACATTGACTGCCATTCTTTCCTCTGGTCCATTTGCCATTACTGGCTTCAGGCCCTAGAAACTCAGCTAAAACTGTGGCACAGAGCTGGTCATGGCCTTGCTGAAAGGGAGGCAAAAATTGAAATTTAGAACCTCCAAAAATGCAAACTTGGACAACATTCTAGGCAAGCAGGATCATGGCAAAAGTGAACTGGACATTTTGCTAAGGATCACCCTCAAGGCATTTGGTAAATCTTAAATTGCTCTGATTAAATGGAGAAGGAACACAAGTGGAAACGTACAGCTTAGAAATGAAACAAAAAGCCTGAGTTTTGGCTATCTCACAAATCCAACAAAATACACACACACATTGTTACAGACATTTCAGGAAAGAGGATATGTTGTTCAGGGTTCACCAGAGTAATAGAACCAAAAGGAGTGATTAGGTAGATAGATGTAGATAGATGATAGATAGATAAATAGGTAGATGATAGATGATAGATAGATAGATAGATAGATAGATAGATAGATAGATAGATATCAAGAGACATTAAAAAGTAGTGACTCCATGCAATTATGGAGGCTGAGAAGTCCCATGATCTGCTGTCTACAAGCTGGAGACCCAGGTAGGCCCATGGTTTAATTGGAAGCTTTGGGTGCCAAAGACCCAATGGTTGAGATTCCAGTCTGGGTCTGAAGGCCTGAAAACCAGAGGCACTGAGGTCAGATGAAGATTCATGCCCTACTCAGTGTTGAACTACTACTCACCAATAAAAAGAAATGAATTGATCAAGAAACAACATGAATGAAGCTCAAAGTCATTAAGCTGAGAGATAGATGTCAGATACAATGAATACATATGGTATGATTCCCTATGAGACCCTAGGAAAGACAGAGTAATCTTTGGAGAGAGAAAGCAGATCGATCATCCAGTAGTTATCTGAGGATAGATGTGTGGATAGGTGACTGGGAAAGGCCATATAAGAAATCTGAGGGTAATAGATTTTGTGTTTTTATTTTTCTTGTGGTTACACAGGTACTTAAATTACTCAAATATAAATTTACACTTAAATTCAGTTTATTTTGTTAAATGTAATTTATACCTGCATAAATTTGATATTTAACATGTATGTAAATATATATGTAAATTCACCCAATACATAGTAAGATATATCTGTGAATGTTGTAGTGAGTGTATCTAATGTATGTGAAATCTCAGGGGCAAGGAGAAAAAATCAAGGCAGGTAAAAATGAGGATAATCATAATTTAAAATGAAATGTGGTAGGTAAACAAAAGCGTATGGGAAAGTTTTCTGCCTTGTATTATTTATGCTGTTTCTTTTATGCATGTCAACAATGTCAATCTAAAGACTATAAAAGGGGAAAAACTGAAGTATATGAAAATAGATCATTTTGATTGAGCCAGAAAAATAAAAATGGTATTCCATGCAGTTACTGGAAATGGAAAAAAAAAAGTTTCTTTACTGAGTAGAAAACATACTGTTTCTGATCCTTGTTTATCAACCCCAAATGATTTTTTTTTTATTAGAGCTATAGTAGTAGAAATCTTATGACTAGAAATGTATTGGACCAAGCTCTGGTAAGAGGAAGATTCAGGCTATAATAACAATATGACATCGTAGAACCTGTCAGCTATGTGTTCATAATTAAAGGGTGCCACTAGCTCTCACCTGAAATCCTCAGAGGATCTGGCACCAGACTTGTGGTCGCAGCTGCATAACAATGCTAGCTGCTTCAGAACTTCCTGCATCAGCTGTCATGGCTAGGAATAGACAAACCCTTCCCCTAATATGATCAGGGGGTGAATTCCAAGCCTCATGTTTGGATCCCATGGATTGCTTTAAGCTGTCTACCATAGCTGTTTTATAGGAGTATTGCAGCATGGGATGAATTTCTTTACTGAGAAGCCAATCTGCAAGGGGTCAATCTTTTTTTTTTTTCTGTGACAGAGACAAAGAGACAGAGAGAGGGACAGGTAGGGATAGACAGGAAGGGAGAGGGATGAGAAGCGTCAATTCTTCCTTGCGGCTCCTTAGTTGTTCATTGATTGTTTCTCATATGTGCCTTGACAGGGGAGAGAGGTTATAGCAGAGTGAGTGACCCCTTGCTTAAGACAGCAACCTTGGGCTCAAACCAGTGACCATGGGGTCATGTCTATGATCCCACACTATAGCCAATGACCCGACGCTCAGGCTGGTTAGCTCACGCTAAGCCGGCTACCGCGGGGTTTTATACCTGGGTCCTCCATGTGCCACTCCAACGCTCTATCCACCTGGTCGTGCTGCAAGGGGTCAGTCAACCATGTTGTTATTCCTTACCATTCTGTCTTACAGCTTGCATAGCAATATCACTCATTCCAAATAATTCAATTATTTGTCATGTCAAGAGCATATGCTAATAACATGGTACAATAACTTTAAAATATATTATTTAAATGTTACATATAAATAAAAATAATATCAAATTTATTTCATATGATAAATTTACTATTCATATTGGTAGATACTAACTTTAAATACTAAAGAATCTCATGATATATTTAACAACAGTTTGATGTTTTCTCCCATTCCAACAAGCAGAAGGCAAGTGGCAGTAACAGTAGGAAATGGGTGTTGGACAAATGTGGGCTTCCTGGATGTGAGGCTGAGTAGGAAATCTGGAAACTGAGGTCCAGAGAAGAGAGTTGAAGGAGACTGAAGAAAGCACTGAGGCCCTGTCAGGGCAGCTCAGCTGCTTAGAGCATCATCCCAGTACACTGAGACTGAGCTCTGCTCTCTAGTCAGGGCACATACAAGAAACAACCAATGACAGCATGAAAAGTGGAACATTAAATTGATGGTTTCTCTCTCTTTGTCCTTTTCTCCTCTCTCTCTTTCTCAAAAATCAATCAATAAATTTTAAAAAGAACTCATTGAAGTCTATGGCCACCTGGAGAGACTAAACCCTAAGAGAAGTTTTTGCAACAGGGCAGTAGGGGGATTGTCAAATTAAGTCTGGAATGAACGCAAGAGGATATATCACACAAGAAGTGCCAATTTCTTGGAGATACTTGTGGCAGAACCTGGAGGCTGAGAAAGGGGCATAAAGACCATTCATAGATTAGAACTGAACCATCTGCAATGATTTTTAACTGGGGTACTGCGGCCCACTGGTTCGCCACAAGAATTTTTAAAACATGCAACACCTGACTATTTAGTCAAGGGCACTGATTTCTTTCCCCTTAGATTGTAAAAATGACAACATCCAATACTACAATAGCCGTCTTCTGTGAATGAATCAAAATTATACATGTTTGTTTGTTTGGTTTTTTGTCAGATTGGCAAAAAAATATTATTTCACATTCTGCAGAATTTTAATAATTAGCTTATAGGTCATGAGATGAAAAGGTTGGAAATCACTGACCTGGGCAGCGGCTTTGTATCTCTTATCACAGATCTCATTCAATAATCCAAGGAAACCTCTGGGCCATTCTCCCTTCTTTACCCTTAGAACACACCTGGACCTATAACTGTGTGAGTTATTGCAAAATTAATTATTGCCATGGCTTTTTGCTTTACTCCATTTATCAGAAAAGCAGCAGCATACCTAAAATTACAATTTTTTTTTTCATTTAAGAAAAATTTCTTGGTTCTGAGCTTGGGTTACTAGTAGTTTCAGTCCTTAAAGGGGGAGTAAGGTAAATTGTCCTATGGGGGAGGGAAAACTTCTCTTCTATATTTTGACTTAAGAGAAGGGTCTATTATATAATCTCTTAAAAAGAGTTAGGGTCCCAGAGTCACTGGTGACCAAATACTGAGATGACAGGGCTACTGACTTGGGGCCAGAATTAAACCCCATTGGAATAAATGACTCTGTAAAACTAGGCATAATGGTGCTGTTCACATAACCTTGGGGTTAAATATTTCATCAGGGACTAAAAATACTGAAAAGACAACTTTGACATTTTTTCCTGACTTTCATTATCTGCACATTTCTTGTGCAATAAGAAAGGAGAGAGAAATTGATAAGGTATGGTGGTTTGAAGTTACACATGCGTACAGCCTCCCTTGACTGTGCCTGCTGTACAGAACTTTGGGGGGGCTAAATATTCTATTGTCTAGATTCTTAAACTAAGTGTAAAATGAGGTTCAGATTCTTAGCCAATAGGGTGTGGTCACATAAGATGTGGAGTAAGAAACTGAGGCAGAAGTAGTGCTCCCAAAGCTTCTGTTACTTATGGTGCAAGCCCAGCCCTAGAGGCATTTCATCCCCCTTCTGTACTATTAGGAAAGGCCTATCATCGGCACCCACTTACCTGATGAGAGCACTGGCAGAATTCTGCTTCCTCAATATAAAGGATTCCTGACAAACAGGAAGGTATGTTAACAGAACCAGCAGCTGGAGTGCCAGTTTCTCGGTTTGGAGGCATCAGGTCCTTTGGTGGCTCTGCCAAGCTGTCAAATTGACAACGTATCCTAGAATCTGTATCAGTAGTCCTGAAATCAATCACCTTCTAAGGATTCTCTTTGCTGCTACTTAACTTTAACCATATGAACAAGATCATATGAAAAGTGAAATTAGATGTTCCTACAATCAGGCAGTTAGGACCAAATTTATATTTGTGAATTTTTAAAAAAAGGACTCGAAACCAAGTGTAGTGGATTCATTCATATCATACAAACATCAAGCAAAACTTTGTATACTATACCAGAAAGTTTATAGACAACTTTCAAGTCCTGCCCAAAGGCTGTAGGTTAAGAACTACCTGTTAAAAGAAAGAATCAGTGTAACAAGGCATGAAAATATCAAAATAAGAAGTTTCATGTAATATATTGTCTTTGGATAGTTATCATAGGAAAAATAGTTTACATATAACCACATGATAAAAGGAGCAAAACACAACCAAATTGGAGAATAATAGACCCCTTTTTTGTGGTCCATAGCCCTAAAGGTAAAAAAAAAAATAAATAAAGTAAATAAATAATATTAAAAAGAAAATAGTAGGGTAGGGTGGGCATATGTGTCTAGAAATCTGAGTTGAAAAAATTAAAAATAAATCATTCCCACTGAACAATTTTATGATTTGATGAGAAAGAAGTGTGTCCTTCTCCAGTTTGAGACTTGATGTTGATGTTTCAAGGAATCCCACCACTCAAATTCAACACCTACACTCCAACAAATTGTCTCAATCGTCAGAAATCTTGGTTCAAAATATCTCTAAGAATGTATACAAGCATGGTGGGAGAAAAAGAATTAAAACAAACAAACAAACAAAAAACCCCTCACAGGTCTTTGATTCCTCCTGCCTGGGATATATTTTGGCCTTTAATATTTTTAGGCAATTCCTTGCATCTTACATAAAAAGAAAGTAAGTAAACGAATACAAACAAATCCCCAAACCTAAAACCAGCATGGGGGAGGTAAAGAATAGAAAGAAAAGAGAACTGAGAATGGTGTACTTTCTTTAATCCCAGGGACCTTAAACTTTCATAGAATATGGTTAAAGATATGCAGTTTTTACCCATGTTTGATTTGAAACAAAGCATATTTTTCCCCGCTCTCTCTGCATTTTTTAAGAAACAGAACAAAGTGCATCATTTATCTGAGATCCTGTACTGGGATTCAGTCCCACCTCCCACCCTTTCTTGGCTAATCTCCTGCTACTTGTTTGTAATGCTGGTGGTTGAGGTCATGTGGGTTCGCATTGGTTCGGGCAGACAGAGGAGCTGCAGAGACAGAGAGTGTCGGAGTCTTACCCATTTATTGGAGGCTCGCAAAGACAGGTGAGTGAATAAACAAAGGAAAACCTGCTTTTCTCAGTGAAAGGCGAGGGATCAGGAAAACTGCACCTTGCAGTGGCGGGAGAGCGATCTAGGAGAATCGCCCCGGGAGGAAAGCACCCATAGCCTTATCTAGATAGACTATACACACGTGGCACTGCCATGTGCTCATGCACTAATCAGGTATGGTAAACCAGCAAACAAGCCTAAGACAGCTGTTTTCCCCACATTGTTCATTTGCAACACCAGTTTCTCTGGACTCAGCTGCAGAGTCTCAGCTCCATAACCCTGACCTCAATCCTGGCTCTGATTGGTCTTTGCAAACTTTTTGGTGTTTTCACTGTTTCAACCTGTGGTTGCTCTTTTAGATTTATGCTGACTCACAAATGCTTTTTTTTAATGATTGAAAAACAGAGAAACATGCTTAGTTATTCAATTTCTGAAAAATTTGCAAAAGTATTAAATATATAGTTATGTCATTTATGGACATAGTCTCCGAACAACTCAGAGTGTTTTTATTTGATATGCTTCAAAGGCATACTCGTTTGGAAACATAGGTCACTGATGAGTTGGCACACTTCTTCATGTTTTACAAAACACCCTAGTGACTTTTGATGCCAATTGTTCTCATATCTCATTGAATTCATGGCAAATTTAGCCATCTTATTTGGTAGCAAGGATTTAAACAAACAAACAAAATGGAAGGTCAATGGCCGGCAAAGGACACGGAAGAAGGATCGCTCACAGTGGATGCTTATAAAATAATGTCAATAAGAAATATAGCACCATTATTTTAAATTAAATTTGCAATATTTTTCAAAGTTATTGCCCTCAAGGATGCAATCTTGTTTGCTTTTTATTAGCTAGACTGAATGATTATATTCTGGTACAAATGACAGAAATGCATGTGAAAATACAAAGCACCCTTAAATGTTTTATGTTTATAAAACAAATATTTCAACATTTTGGTTCTGCTTCATAAAGACAATATATTTTTATAACCCTAAATATATATAAACAGACGTCTTTGGTCTTTTATCTTTTTTTGAGATTCTAGAAAACTATATTCTTTTTCAGACTAAAATGACATCCTTAATTTTTACAAGCTTCCTAGTTATAATTTGCAGATCTAATATATCCTTAATTCTAGTCACCCTGATCTTTACTGTTGTCATTGGTTTTATTTATATTCAGATTTTCTTGGTAAAAACTAGCTGTCATTTAAAATTAGTTTTTTCCAATTGTGTTAAATTAATATCTTTTTTGTGTGTGTATGGTTTTTTTGTATTTTTCTGAAGTTGGAAACGGGGAGGCAGTCAGACAGACTCCCACATGTGTCCGACCGGGATCCACCCGGCATGCCCACCAGAGGCGATGCTCTGCCCATCTGGGGCATTGCTCTATTGCAACCAGAGTCATTCTAGCACCTGAAGCAGAGGCCAAGGAGCCATCCTCAGTGCCCAGGCCAACTTTGCTCCAATGGAGCCTTGGCTGTGGGAGGGGAAGAGAGAGACAGAGAGGAAGGAGAGGGGGAGAGGTGGAGAAGCAGATGGGTGCTTCTCCTGTGTGCCCTGGCTGGGAATTGAACCCAGGACTCCTGCACTCCAGGCCGACACTCTGCCACTGAGCCAACCGGCCAGGGCCCTGAATTAATATCTTTATGAAGAAAAGAACACATTAAAAAAAAAGAAAGAATGAAAAACATTCCTGGAAACAATTATTGGCCCAAATAGCCTACACACTGTATACACTTCTTTTTATGACACACTTTCATTTATACCTCTGAAGAAACCTGAAAAAATAAGCACACTGAAATTTTGCTTTTCTGCTTAGATTAATCTGAGATATAATTTATGTTTTTGTCAACTGTAATGCCAATATCCAAAGCCAGGCAGGTTCACATTGGATTCTGGCAGACGGTTAAGAAACAGTGGAGCCAGAAAGCTTTAGGGCCATTCCATTTAATAGAGTCTCATAATGGCGGACAAGCACACAGGCCAGAGAAACCGCCTCTTAGGCAAACAAACAGCAAAATGGCCTCACAGTGTTGGGCAGACAACGCATGCATCTGCAATCCCCCTGAGAGCAAGCACCCACCCCTTATATAGGCCACACATGTGTGGCGCTGCCATGTGCTCATGCACTGATCAGGCAAAGGGTTTGTAGGAGATAAGCGAGCAAGGAAGCCTAACACATCTACCACACATCAACAAATAATATATATATATATATATATTGAGTTTTGAAATATTAATCTAAGTTAGTAAAGTACAGCATGACTTATTCCCCTAAAGCTGGTAACATGATATAGCGTAAACTTAATGGGTTAGAACTAAGCAGAGAGGCAAATGTGGAATTAATTCCTACCTTGCTACTAGTTCTGAGGCTTAAATTTGTCATAAATGTGTAAAATGTGGAAAATAATAGCTAACATATAGGGCTGTAATGAGGTAAAAGAAAAGCAAATGTGGAAGTAACTCACAATTTTGCACATAATAAAAATTAAATAACTGGTGATTTATATTCTTTTAGCCTCACTAGTTTCACACTGAATATATTTTTCTTTTCTCCTCAATATTTTCTTTCCCAATCTGTGTCTCTCTGGCACCCTCACTCTTACACATACACATTTGTACACACACACACACACACACACACACACACACACACAGCATTAAAAACTAAAAGTTTTAGCCTGACCAGGCGATGGTGCAGTGTATAGGGCGTGGGCCTGGAACGCAGAGTACCCAGGTTTGTAACCTCGAAGTGGCTGGCTTGAGCCCAAGGTTGCTGGCTTGAGCAAGGGGTCACCGCTGGGCTGGAGCCCCCAGTCAAGGCACATGTAGGGCTGCTGTGTTAGGCTTGCTTTTGGCCTTACCAGCTGCAAGCACTTAGCTTGATTGGTGTGTGAGCTCATGGCAGAGACATGTGTGCATAGCCTATATGAGGCTGTGTGAGCTTCCCCTGGGCAGCAATTCTCCCAGATCGCTCTCCCACCATGGTGAGGTGCGGTTTTCCTTGCTCCCTTGTCCAAATTGCAAATAGCAGATTTTCTTTGTTTGCTAGCTCTTTCATTTCTGTTGTTTATTTGTACGCCTGTCTTTGCGAGCTTCCAATAAACAAGAATGGCCCAATACTTTCAAGCTCCCCAGTTTCTGTACCGTCTGCCCGAATCCAGTATGAACCTGCCAGGCCTCAGCCACCGCCATTACAGCACACATGAGAAAGCAAATAATGAACAACTAATGTGACATAACTATGAGATGAGGCATCTCATCTCTCTCCCTTCCAGTCTGTCTAAACCTGTCTATTCCTCCCTCTTTTTCTATCTCTCTTTCTTGCTAAAAGAAAAAAAAAACATAAAAATTTTAAAGACAGAAATAACATGCAAAGACATAAAGAAACAGTACAATCTGATTCAACTATGACTTAAGTATACATATAGTAAGTACATATTTAAACATACAGATAAAAACATAATCGATTATGAATACCATGTGGATGGAAAGAACAATAGTTATAATTTAATCTAGTCATTCTGATCTCTGTCTGGCTAAACTTAAATTGAATATTGTTTCAAAGTAGTCAAATGCTTAAGCCAGCCACCATTTTTTCTGGGAAAGATTCCTAGGTTTTCTTATGTGATTATAAAGGGATATTATTTATTTATTTAATTGAAGTTAATAAGAATAGAAATTTATATATATTCTACATATAAATATTTTATATATAATATAACTATATTTTTATATATAATCCATTTGCAATGGGCATTATATCTATTTATATTCATATATATACATATATAAGAATTATTTTCAAACCTTAAAAGATCCAGATTATATCTCTGCAAGATGGCCCAAATGGAATCAACTCTCTTTTTGATAGATGCTGTCATTCATTTATCATTCAAACTCCTTCCTGTCAGCCTTAAGGAACAATATATATAAATCTAAGATAAGAAAAAATGAATTAAATGGCTGGTAATAAAAAATCTGCTGCCAATTACATGCCTCATATATCTGAAAACGGATGACATGCCTTATGTATAAACAGCAAGTACTTGGAAGCAGACGGTTGAATCAGCAAGTAATAGTCCATTTCCATAAGAGTGGTATCTTCCCTAGGGATTTTGAAAGACTCTGAAGTGGTTGTAGCCATGACGGATACTGTATAAAGCATGTGAAATTGGTTAAGTGTCACCAAACAGAAAAGACCACAGTCTCAAATGCTTATAAAATACAAATGATACAAATAGTATCAGTGTTACAATAAAAATGTTGATCCTACTCGTAGCATAATTCTTTCAGTACAATGTTTATGGGGTATGGGGTAATGTACTGAGGAATAGTTTAGGGATAAAAAAACTCACTGGTACTCTGTTCCTTTAACTAGCCATACCACTTATTAGTAAGCACAAGTCCTGCTTAGATCTGCTCATATAAGTAAGTATAGACCACCTATATAGATCACTAAGAAGGGCAGAGTACTGTTAGCCAAAAGATTTCCATAGTTCTGCAGTTTTCAACAACTGGTCCATGGACTGGTGCTGGTTCGCAAAAGAGTTAACAACCCTGATGTATGAAGATTATAGACTGGTAGTTGAAAACCACTGCCCTAGTTGAAGCATCAGATGAAGACAGAAATATGTCCCTAGCTAGATATACAGTATTAAATGACAGCCACCTGTTCTGATAGGAGACCAAGAACACAGAAATGGGACAAGGTACACCTTCAGAGCAGTACTGCTCTCAAGCATTAGACTTCAGCTTTGGTGGAGATTCCTTTACCTGTAATGTGTTTCTGACTGTCACAGCATCTATTTCAGAAATGTGTTCACCAAAGTGGATTAAAAATAACATAATCAAGGTCCATAGGTATTTTTTATCTCTGAATCCAAAGAATTATCCTTGTTCCAGCCTCATGTGTCCGGGAACTAATTGCTGTTGGTATTGTTACTTTTTCTTCATTCATCAATGACAAAAAGGCTATGTACCTAATAATGGGTCTCACATTCTCTTTTCTCTCTCTTTTTACTTCTCAGGAATTAGGTAAGGATGAAAGACTCCAGTTTTGCCTCTGTTCTACTTCCTCCATAACTGTGCTTGTGCTAAACCTGTCTGATACACACAAATACTATAAATCTTGGACCGATTCACTTACATTCTAAGCCCTATGTGGAGAGCTTGATACAGGCATCTAATGTATTCATCTCTGGCCTTAAATAAGACTCCTGTTTTAGTAAAATTGCATGTGGTCCATCAAGCATTGTTGAGGTTAATGCAGAGGTAATCAATTCACGAGCAGAGCATTTCTTCCTTTAAAGAGCAATAAGAAATGATGACATCAGATCATTTACAGCAAAATGGTGGGATCTTGATAACATTATACGGAGTGAAATAAGTAAATCAGAAAAAAACAAGAACTACATGATTCCATACATTGGTGGAACATAAAAACGAGACTAAGAGACATGGACAAGAGAGTGGTGGTTACCAGGGGTGGGGGGAGGGAGGACGCAGGAGGGAGGGAGAGAGAGAGTTAGGGGGAGGGGGAGGGGCACAGAGAAAACTAGACAGAGGGTGACGGAGGACAATCTGACTCTGGGTGAGGGGTATGCAACATAATTTAATGACAAGATAACCTAGACATGTTTTCTTTGAATATATGTACCCTGAATTATTAATGTCATCCCATTAACATTAATAAAAATTTATAAAAAAAAAAAAAAGAAAAAATAATTCAAATTATTTGAAAAAAAAAAAAGAGCAATAAACAATGATTTGCTTGACTGTCATCAAAGCCACACTACATATTTACACTTTATAAAACACATACACATATACTCAAATAAGTTCTCAAATGCATGTTCATTATGTCCTTTCCAGATTAAATTTTCATTTGAATGCAATAGAAAAGGAAATTGTTATCAGATAAAATAGTAAATATTCTAGACTAGCGGTTCTCAACCTGTGGGTCGTGACCCCGGTGGGGGTCGAACGACCAAAACACAAATTCTGATGGCTTTAGGCGACCCCTGTGTTTTGGTCGTTCGACCCCCGCCGGGGTCACGACCCACAGGTTGAGAACTGCTGTCTAGACTCACTAGGGTGGAATAGTTTTCTTGGATTTACATATATTTTCATATCTATAGTTCTCTATGTAATACCTATTTCATTTTCTAATTATATTTTATTTGAAGAATTACGTGCTTAATATTCATTTGAGCCATAAGTCATTGAAATGAAAACATGGAGCCTGACCAGGCAGTGGCACAGTGGATAGAGTGTTGGACTGGGACACGGAAGACCCAGGTTCGAGACCCTGAAGTCACTGGCTTGAGTGCAGGCTCATCTGGTTTGAACAAGGCTCACCACCTTGAGCCCAAGGTCACTGGCTTGAGCAAGAGGTCACTCAGTCTGCTGTAGCTGCACCCCCTGCCCCTGTCAAGGCACATATGGGAAAGCAATCAATGAACAACAAAGTTGCCGCAATAAAGGATTGACACTTCTCATCTCCCTTCCTGTTTGTCTGTCCCTATCTGTCCCTCTCTCTGTCATAAAAAAAGAAATTAAAACATGGAATTGGTATGTCTTTTAAGCTATTTTCTCCCCACCCCACCTTTTTCTGCCTTTCTCTATCCTAAACTTAATTATTTAGTTTGCGAAATAACATTTCTTCATAAATTTGAAAGCTCTTTAAGTTTGTTAATTGGATGGTAGTGTCTCTTGTATTACTCACCTAAAGTTAAAAAATAGTATTTTCAAATATTGAATAAATTATTCTTTAATATTGTTATAAAGATTTCATTTGCTATGGACAATAATTTGATGGCTTATTTGAAGCTCTTTTGATCTTTGTAAAATTTTTTTTTTGGTTTCCATTAAATTTTTTTCACAAAAATTAATAACTGAAATGATTTTTGACATATTTCCACTAAATATTCTTTTCCTTTTGTGTAAGCACTACAGCCATGTTAACTGGCTAAAATTTTTGTTGTTATTTTGATTTTAGACATCTACGTTGTTGATAGTTTTTTGTGCTGAGGGGAAGATCCTTGTCAAATCCATTATCCATTTGCTGAAAATGTCTTTTAATATTTTCCTTTTTGTCAATTTTCACATAATAATTTTACATAACACATACCTTTTATATTTTGTTCTGTTCAACCAAATAATACCATATTTCTCCATATATAAGATGCTCCCATGTATAAGATGCACTTTAATTTTGGGGCCCAAAAATTTAAAAAAAATGTATTCCATAAAGTTATTGAATTCAAGTTTTATTTATCATAAAATTCATACAACTCCTCATCACTGTCAAAACTTCCATTCATTGGCGTATCCTCATCTGTGTCTGATGACGAATCACTGACTTCACATACTGCCTTGTCCTCAGTTCCATCTATGGCATTTGAAAGGCCACAACCGCTGTATAAGACAGACTCAATTTTTAGACCCCAAACTTTTTTAAAAAGGGTGAGTCTTATACATGGGAAATACGGTAATTGCTTTTAATCAGGAAATGTACAAAGCACATTCTCTCTCTACTTTTCTTGTAACAGTACCAGCTTCTGCATCTATATTTGATTTTTGAGTCATGATTGTTAAAGATTATAAAGCTTTATATACTTAATCATGCATGCTGAATTCACGTGTTTATATATGTATATTTCTGGAAATGATATACGTGTCTCAATCACCCACTACCAAGCAACAATATCTTGTGCAATGCAGGCTTAAATTGACATGTAGTTTATGAAAACACTAACATTGCTTAGTAGAAAAATGTTTTAAACTGAGTCTGTATCAAAAATTAAATTAATGAAAATTAAAAATTCAGTTCTTTCCTGGACGCACTAGATAATGTAGCTATAGAGCTCTAGAAATAAAGCTAGTTATTTCCAGAAGGTATAACCAATAACTTAAAATTTAGTATTTCATAATCTAGGTCTGGGATAGCCTGTCAAATAAGCCTAGAAGCAATGGTACCTCCTTATTTCAAGCTTCGTTAGTTATCACAGTAATCTTCCACTAAACTCTGAGCATTAAGTGCTTTTGCTTTACTCATAGTCATAGGAATTTCTGAAATATGAAAGTAGGACTACAGTTTTATTTAAAATAGAGAAATTAATGATCAGTGGTGAGATCTTATAGCACCAATTGTATGAACAGATGTTCTGATTTCTATTCTAGTGCTTAACCTCTGGATCACATTGTCCTTTGGGAGAAATAGCCACTGTGACGGCCCACAGCCTAACCTAGACTATAAAGCTTTGCAGAAAAGATTACCTCCTTTCACCATTCAGGCCTTCATCAAATCCTTCAACCCTTATTATCATAGTACATAGAAAAAAATGTATGTCTAATATATCACTGACTTGCAGCTGCATTTCCCAGGTGACATAAAGCTGTTCTGTAGATATAGTTTATTATGCCATAAGTTGAATCATCACAATTTTACTGACATCAGATCCCAGTGGGAACAAAACCTGCTAGAAGATTGTCAAATATTTCAATTTGTCATTCTGTCACCCAAGATCCTTTTTCTCCCAGGCCCAAAATAATTATGTGCAATGGGATCTCAAACAAAAGCAAACGCTGAACAGGAATCTCAAAACACACCAAAACACTGCCACATGTAACAAAATGTTATTGCCCTGAAGCAGGTAAACTTATTAAAGGGAATCTATAATACCAAAGAACATAAAATAGCCCTTGATATTAAGATAACATCTTTCTTCTGGAAATATTCCAAGGTCCTTTTTTCAAGCTCTGCAGTTTGAATTACTCCCCTAGACTGAAATATAAGGACATATTGATTAATTTCCCAGTAGCTGAAGTATATATTTGTTCAAGAACATGTAACTTTTCAAAAAAATATTCTGCTCCTTTTACATCATTTTACGCCCTGTCCTCCTTCCCACATCAAGCTCTGGATTGCACACAGGCCATCCATCAGTCCCTCGCCATATCGCAGTTCACTTTTCACGGTTTCACTGTATAGTGGATTTTTAAATTGTATATATCTAATTTTGTATCATGGATTTTTCACTATATGGCGGGATTGTGGCATATATATATATATATATGGGATTTGCAGTATATATGTATTTTTATACATTTATTATTTTAATTAGTTTTGCAGTCACATAAACATTTTCTAGCCTAAAGAATTGAAAACAATATAAAAATATTAATTAAAACATATTAGTATTCACTGGTGAGTACCCACATAGAATTTTATATGTTGTTAAAATTACGTAAGTTTAAGAGAGTAGAAAGTCTTTAAGAGCATAGGAAATGTTTATAAGAGTGTGAGAAAGGTTAAAACAGAGTGGGAAGGCGTAAAGCCAGTAGACACGGCCACCATCATAGCTGCCTGATCTGTGCAGGTTCGCATTAGATTCGGACAGATGGTAATGAAACAATGGAGCCAAGAACTGGTGGGCCATCATCTTTATCCTCGCTTGCACCAACGGGCAGGAAATACACACAGTAGGGAAACACTTCCCTTTCCATTCAGGGCTCCCAAAGCCACTGACTTATTCAAGTTTCCTAGAATCAAAGTTTTCTACCTCGCCAGCCCTATTCTCCTCTGTTCCTCATCTCCTTCTCTCTGCACAAACTGGCTTCTCCCTCAGCACTCTGCCATCTTGGCTGCTTCTCCTCTCCTCCACGTGGCCTTTCTCTGCTCTCTCTCAATGGGCTCTTTCTAGAATGTAATCACTTTTCCTCTTAAAACCTTTTGGCACAAAAGCCCTCCCCCAACACATTAACATAATCACGCCCATCCCTAGCAAGAAGAGCAACTAATATTATCACCTGGGCGACGGGCTTCCACGTGGGCAGCGCCATCATTAACAAAGTGAGCATAATATATTTTATATGCCCAACTGAAGGGTTTATAAGAGTGTGGGGAGGGTCCATAAAGCCTTAAAATATATATACATAATAAAATAAATATAAAGTTGCTACTTCTCAGATTGTCGCCTATCGCAGGGGTGGGGTCTGGAACCCAAACCCGGCGACAGATGAGAGACCACTGTATGTCGTCTTGTGTGATTGCTTATATGAAGTTCATGTGAGTTATTATTGATAACTTATGGCTACGAATCAACCATGTGTTTTAAGATATTTTGCTTTTAAAGAGCAGAAACTGCCAAGTTCCAAAATGGATGAGTTATTTTAAGGATACATAGGAAGCAGTAACATAGAAGGTGGTAATATTGCTTGATGCCAAGGAAAGATGTCATGGTAGAGGAAGAACTCATAAGAACTTGAGCTGGAGGTAAGACAATCTTGAGTCCCATGCAGCAGGTGTATATATTGTCACTTTAATGCTTCATGATTGACATGAATTCCTTATTGTCACCGAGTCATTTCCAGTTTCTCCTCACTCCAGTTGTCTCTAATCTTTATTGAGTCTGTCTACTAACAAGTTGTCATCAGTTCCTCAGATTATTAGCTTGCACTGTAGTTGGTAAATTCTTTTAATTTCCAAAATTCATGAGAAAGAAAATATGCTTGTCTCAGCTTAATATTTTTATACAAAGCCAACATTTAAAAATCTTTGGCTATCTTTACTTTCATGGACTTTACCCCACCCTCCACCTCCATCTCTTCTCCACATCCACATAGATTGCAATTTCAACATCACAGATTTGGTCTTGTCACTTCTTCTTCTTTTTTAATTGATTGATTTTAAAGAAAGAGGAAGGGGAAAGAGAGAGAGCAACAGTTAAACATCAATGTGTCATTCTACTTATTTATGCATTCTCTGTGGATGTGCCTGATCTGGGATTGAAATGGCGACCGTGGCATTTCATGAAGACACTTCTAACCAACAGAGCTATCCAGTCAGGGCATCTTGTCACTTATTTAATAAAATTTGTTCAGTGCTTTTCCCAGAGGTGATCATGTCCGAAATGCTAGTACCTTATGATCTGGCCTTAATACTTTATCAGTCCAGTACTGATCACTGACCATCTCACATTCCACTAGTCAACCATACTGTCCTATCTCATTCTCCATGCTGTTCTCTTCATTCTGGGTATTTATGCCTCCTTCTTTCTCTACCTAAAATGCGTACCCTACTTTTTGAACTCTTACCTATTCTATTTTTAGTATTTATTTTTAATTCTTTTTAATTGATTTTAATTTATTGTGTTTACATAGATTCTAGTGTTGCCCTGAATGCATCCCCCCTCCCCCATATCTCCCTCAAAATCTACTCAGCCCCCCTCCTTATAGCACCCTTCCCTCTTCCCTTCAGGTTTATCTCCTCCTATCATCCCCTTTTCCTCTGTCCTCTTTTCCTCTGGTCCCTTTGATCTTTCCTCTGTCTCAATTCCGTTCCTCAGTTCACATTGTTCACTGGATTCAATTGTCTGTCAGTGGACGAGTGGATTAAAAAGGTATATGGTACATATATACAATGAAATACTATGGGACCATGAAAAAGAATGAAGTCTTACCTTTTGCAACAACATGGATGGATTTGGAAACTATTATGTTCAGTGAAATAAGCCAAGCAGCAAAAGAAAAATATCATATGACCTCATTCATTTGAGGAATTCTATTTTTAATTCTTAAGCAAACACTTTCTGAGCACAGTCTTTTTAATTTGTTTCCTGAAAAAATTACAGATTCTAATTTCTACCTGCATAAAAATGATGCATATATACACATGTACAGACACACTTCCTTGTGTCTAAATAAGGCCATCAAATAATTTACCAAAATTTTGTTTCAATCTGGCCAATCAACCAAGGAAATAGAGTGTAATTAGAAACAAAATAGAATTGAAAATACTAGCCATACAGAATATGACAGGTAATCCAAGTTATAGTTTAATTCTAATTTATTTTAAGACTCAGGAATTTGAATAGCTCATTATATACGATTATAGTAATAATACCAGACATATCCTTTAAGTTTAATTTTTGTGAAACATTAATTATTCCCACATTTAAGCAATTTCTTCTTTCATACTAATAAATGTTAACTATTCCTGAGTGTTTTGTTAATATGCCCAATTTCATGAATCTCTAGAATCTTCCATTTCTTGAGGTCAAGCTTGTTTCTCAGTACTGCAATAATAAGTCATTGTTGAAAGAACAAAAACAAATGTGTTTCCTTATGTCTGTCTACCTAGTCTCTGTCAAATCTAAAAAAAACTAGTTGCAGAGGATCAAAATGTTGATTTATTGGTTATGCATATAATTGTTTATTGGCTTCATACTAGAGATAGTGTGAGATAGCTGACATTTTTTAACAAGTTTTTATTCTTATTTCTTCTATCAATAAACAATTCTCTCTTCCATTTATGTGCAAGGTGTTTTATTATTTACTAGAAGAAAAAAGTTTAAAATTTCAGTACCTTTCTTCAAAGATTTCAGAGGCTAGTGGGAGAAACATAAACAAACCATAATAAAACTAGCAATTACAGTGTAGATATAGATAAAGCATCAGTCCTGAAAGGCTTATGTTGTGGTGACAAAAAGACAGTAATATCTCAGTGGCTTCAGTACTAAATATCTGTGGCAGGCCAGTTGGGGTCCCATGCCACAACTTCATTCAGATACAAAAGCTGATGAAACAGCCTTTACTAGATTATGGTCTCTTGATGTAGAAATAAAAAGGAGTACATACACACGCTGACTTAAGCTTCATGCCACTTCTGCGTACATCTCATTAGGCAAAGCAAGTCATAAAGTTTCTTTTGAGTAAACATGTTGGGCATGCATCATTCTCCCACAGGGACAGGCTCTCAAAGGAAGGGCATTGAATACTCATGGACTGAATCCAACCCTGAGTTGTACAGAGACTTAAAGAATGAGTTTGGAATTTTATAGGTAGAAACGGAAGAAGACTATTTCAGATAATATGCCAGGGTACAGAGGGAGATGAAAGTATAGCATTTTATTCTGGCTAAAGGAGCATAATATGGATGAACATATGGTTGGGTAGTTTGGAGGAGCCATCCCAAAGCTCATCATTAAATGATTTCAAACTGAGAGGGCAATCAGATACACATTTCAGAAGAGTATGCTGCAGCTTTTGAAGAAGCATTGAGTAGAAGTTGGGACTTAGGTGGGTCTGAAAGAACAGTGGTCTGTGAGGAGAAAATTACAGCAATCTTGCTAAAAGATGTTGAGGGATAAGTCATGAAAGCTACTATGCAGACAGAGGAGGGGGGTTCACAGGACAGGTCCTGATTTCCTGTGCAGCTTCAGTTTTACTCACTGTCTTATGAGCAGGTCTAAGTAATTTACTTTTTATACTACATCCTATTTCAGGATATTGAGGAAATTATTCAGCTGGGCCAAATTAAGACTTTGGAAAAAAAGGTTATATTGAGTTTTGTTTTCATAGCAAATTATTATCATTTCTGTTTCTGTGACATATGATCACTAATTACCATATACAGTAGATGTGTCATTTCGATCTATGATGAAAAATGAGAGGCTTTAATATTGAAAAATAACAAGAAATGACATTACCAAAAGAACCTTAATTTTTTTTCTTCCTGGATCTTGATAGTAAGGTTAGAGAAGTGTCATCTCCTTTCATACTTTTAAAAGTATTTCTTACAAAATAAAAAAATTATATATTTTAAACCAGTGTCACCTCAATAAATTCAATAAAAACAAAGAGAAAGTAAAATAAAATAAAATTCCAGAACAAAACGTAAAATTAGAAGGGCATTTTCAGCCCTGACCAGTTGGCTCAGAGGTAGAGTATTGGCCTGGTGAATGGAAGTCCCAGGTTTGATTCCCATTCGGGGCACACAGGAGAAGCAACCATCTGCTTCTCTACCCTTCTCTCTCCCCCTTCTCTCTTTCTCCTCTCTTTCTTTCTCTCTTTCCTCTTGCAGCCTTGGCTCAAATGGTTCACAACATTGGCCCAGGTGCTGAGGATGGCACCATAACCTTGCCTCACTTGCTGAAATAGCTCAATTGTTGAGCAATGAAACAGCGGCCCAAGATGAGTGAACATCACCCTGTAGTGGGCTTGCAGATGGATTCTGGTTGGGGTGCATGCGGGAGTCTGTCTCCTTACCTCCCTGCCTCTCACTAAATAAAAATACATACATACATACATGCATACATACATACATACAGAAGAGCATTGTCATTTCTGTTTCAGTCTTCCCATTTTTCCAGATCTCAAACCTTAGCACATCTAGGCACTTTGATTTTTCTAAGGTAATTTAAAAACCAGGAGAGGCCAACAGTAACATCTAAAACTTTTGGGGATAAGATACTTTAATTGCTACATTTTAATCCAGGAATTCTAGAAAGCTAGAAGGTGGCCACTGTATTTGATCTCTTATAAATTTGTGGTAAACTAGGTAATAACTACCCAAGATGTTCTTTCCACCCTAATACACACAAAAAAAATGCTTGTGCAAAATGTATTTTAAGAGGTTGTATTCTTATTTGTATCAAGGTACTTTGTAAAATTACTGGCATCAGAGATCAGTTGTAAAAAATATTGGAATTTGTAGGAATCATCATCTTTTCAAGAAGTCTATGGTTAACTAATTTAAAGAACTTCTTGATAAATTTTTAGAGCATATATGATACAATTAATTAAGGTAAAGAAATAAAATATTTGTTTTGTTTTTGGCAGTTATTAAAGAGAATGAGACAGAGACAGAGTTAGAGAGAGGGATAGATAGGAACAGATAGACAGGAATGGAGAGAAATGAAAAGAATCAATTATTAGTTTTTCATTGTGACATATAGTTGTTCATTGATGGCTTTCTCATATGTGTCTTGACCGTGGGCCTTCAGCAGACTGAGTAACCCCTCGCTCAAGCCAGCGACCTTGGGTCCAAGCTGGTGAGCTTTGCTCAAACCAGATGAGCCCGCGCTCAAGCTGGTGACCTCGGGGTCTCGAACCTGGGTCCTCCGCATCCCAGTCTGATGCTCTATCCACTGTGCCATCACCTGGTCAGGCTATTTTCTATTTTTTATAAGGACTCATTAATCTGTCCTTGACCAAAAGCCAAGGGTAGCTTGGTTTGTCTCACAGAACATATCGACAAGGTAGAAAGAAAAAGAGAACAGCATAAAAGGAATAGCAAAACTGAAAGCCAAAGACTGCAGAGGGCTAAATCATGTAAATCGAAATGGTAGGATAATTGAGGCAATGGACTAGGACCACGTCCATCAGCATGATGGGAAATCAAGTCAGAGAGGTTGTACGCAAGCAGGATTACAAGGGAACAACTATCTGCCATGTGGCTGGAAACTAAAATGTGGAAAAAGGACTATAATAAAAAGAGTACCGACTGTTCTTCTATAGACACACTCAAGAAGAATCTATTGTTTGGCATATACAACCACTACAGAGAGGAAAACTGACCTATAGTTTTATTTCATAGGCATTTATGTAGAAATATAAACTAACCACTCAGTATTTTACTGTAAAACCGAATCATTGACTTACTAATTTTATAAAGAAGTTCACTTAGAACTCAATTACATCACATCATACACTTTTATGATTAAACAGGTGGTAATGCTTGGACTGTAAACTCATTCTGTCAGAAAAGAAACTTCCTCCAACATTAGAAATTAATGGGCTTGTAAGGCTGCAGCAGTTTGTTTATGATCTGTTCATGCAAGAAGACATCATTAAAGGCTCTATCAGCACCAGCACAACTTTGATAGTACCCACAGCATAATTAGTTTTTAACATGTTAAAATAGATAAACAACTCTCCAAGTGTAATTATATTCTCTATGTTTGTTCATTCTGCATGCTGTGCAGGGAGAAATGGGAACTAAAAATGTTTCAAAGTTCTTTGATTAAATAAAAGGAAATGTTTGGGGGGCCCTGGCCGATTAGCTAAGTAGGAGAGAGCATTGTCCGGAAACACCAAGTTTGCAGGTTCTATCTCTGGTCAGGGCACAAACCAGAAGCAACCAATGAACGCACAGCTAAGTGAAACGACAAATGAATGCTCTCTCTCTCTCTCTCTCTCTCTCTCTCTCACTGTGTCTAAAATCGATCAATAAAAAGAAAAAAATTAAAGTAAATAATTTGGTATTTTCTTTCTATTTAGTGTTTGTAGGTACAAGAAGTGTGTGTGTGTGTGTGTGTGTGTGTGTGTGTGTGTCTATGTACACATGCATGTAGGTACATGCATGCTTTGGAAACTGACTCACATCTTCTAATGTTTTGCCAAAACCAGTGTAGTAGAAAAGAGAATAAAGGTAAATGAAAGAGAAGTATGTCAACCTTCTGTCACTTATGGGAGAGCTGAAACTTGAAGAGAAAGAAGGAAGCAGAACATTTAGCAGTTGTGTGAGAGAGTATGACATAGAACGATGAATTATTTTGCTGTCAACTATAAACGCCCAGTGGAGGTTAATCTTTCAGCATTTTGTCTATCTGCGGATGAAAAGAAAGGCAAGAAACTTGTTCAAGTTGCTGAAGCTTCTGAAATCAAGGTCTCGCCTGGCCAGCAAATCTGAACTATTCATCATGCTGCTATGTGGTATTGGCAAGAAATGGGTGGTGACCATTTAAAAAAATAGATTTCACAATTTCATTTGCCCTGAGATGTGTCTAGTATAACAGCATAACCATCACACTAGAGGTGCCTGATTGACCTGAAATGTACTGAAATAGGTGATTTTTTTCCTTGAGCGTATAGCTAGGGCAGTATTTTGGTTCAAGTTAAAAAAGAAGAAGAAGACTCACCAACATGCTAATTTAATCACATGACTTTGTTCATTGTTGAGTACTGGATAGGTGCTTCTGCTCACTCTGGGGCCCTGACTTCTGACCCGGGCCACAAGCTGTACTTCCCCACATTGCTCAACTCTGACCTCCAGGGACTCAGGAACATTCTCTTTCTCTTTAAAAACCGTTAATATTCACTGAATAGCATGCAGTTTTTCTTTCCAGGAAGACTTGCTGTTTAGTGGTATGCATTCAGCATAGAGAGTTCCATTTATAATGACCATTTGTTTGAAGGTATATGTGTTAAAGAGAAAACCACAGGCCCAAAATGGTATCACTTGTGCTAAGTTCCATGACAGCAAACCTAGCTTCAATACCTCACCTAATTGCCATTTTAACCTTTCCTAGAAATACAATCTTAAACAGCCAGTCCGGAATTTTCTGGTCAAGCAGCAGTAAGGTAATCTGCCGAATAAACCCTCCCTGTCCTCACAGCAAGAGGAGGCACTCTGCATGATAAAACCCTTGCCTTCTCCTATTCCCTCAAAGGGAATGTCTTGATCTAAAAATAATCCATTCCCTCAAAGGGAATGTCTTGATCTAAAAATAATCCTTTCTTTTCTTTTGTTCATAGCCCCTTTGCCCCACCCCTTTTCCTATAAAAGCTTTTCTTTATGTGAAACCCCTTGGAGTGCCCTTCTAGTTGCTAGATGGGATGTTGCCTGATTCATGAATCACTTAATTGGAGTGTTGGCCTGAAACACCAAGGTTGCCGGTTTTATCCCCGGTCAGCGCACATATGGGAAGCAACCAACAAATGAACAACGAAGTGGAACAACAAATGAATGCTTTGCCCTCTGTCTCTCTCCCTTGCTTTCTCTGTCTCTTTGAAATCAATCAATTAAAAAAAGCCTATTAAATATTCAAATTCACTCGGTTAAACTTTGTTTAACATGTGCTATTGGAACATGGAGACTGCAATAATTATAAAAATCCGATACAATTTCCCCACATTAATTCATTAACCTCTTCTTGTCTGGGCACTGACAAGTATAAAATAAACTGACTTGTGTTTTCTCTTGTTTAACGAATCATTTTCATTTCCAGAAGTCAGAAAGAGGAATCAAAGAAATGAGAGATATAAAACATTTGTATTATATTTATAAATCTGGGAGTAGCCATATCCATAATAATGCATGCATAAATAATGGCTTAGGAATGACCTTTGAGAGTATTTGGTAGAGATGCTATATTTTTAGCAGGGTACTGCTAAAATAGCACATGATATTAATTTTGAAATGTAATATTTATTTTGGACTTCATTGTCTTCTTTCCCCTTCAATATGAAGAATTAAAATAGAGACTGTGATATTATTAAGCACCAAACAGCTTCCCCTTACAGTATATTCTAGGCCCTGTTTTAAAAGAACAGCTCTTTGAATGGAACCCCATGCAAGTTCAGAGCTAAAATTAGCCTGCCTGGGGCACTGTATGGGCAGTGAGGTTGTCTGCACTGATTCGACTTGACAGTGTCTTTCCTGGCATTAAAGAGGTTCAAGTTGTAGCCACCTGGGGAAGAATACAACTGAACTGCTATATCAATTGTGTTTTGATCTTGCAAGATTCTGGCACAACTGTTCCATTATAACACTGGAGAATAAGTTATTATCCAGTTAATGCCAGTCGTGTAGTCACTTCCTATTCAAGACAATTTTAAACATAACTAGCAATTATTGACAGGTAGTTTTGTACCCACTCAACCTCATTCGGGAATATTTGCCCTAGTTTCCTTGACACCTTATAATTTACAATGTTCTTCAAAGAATGGGGTTAATGCATAAAAGAGAATTCCTCTAAACAGATGAGCTAGCTCTTATAAAGCTATTATGAAATTGGATGGTGAATGAATGGCTAAGCTCCTTTACTACTCAAGAGCTGTTTATTCTCACCTGCCTAGAAGCATGAGGGATTCCAATTAAATATGCCTGTATGGCCATGGAATACTTCAAATGCTGAATGCTAAATTCATAAAGGCTGAGTGTATGCAGTAATTAATGTAGAACATGCTTAACCTCAGTGATTTTGTTCTGTTCCTCCTCACTTTAATTTGCCAGGATGCAGTTTAACTAGGGGTCCTTCCAGAAAGCCCCAGTAAAAAAAAAAAAAAAAGACCAGAAGACATACATACCCGGACAGGGAAATAAACATTTATTCTAATGATCACAAATTTTAGAAACTAAACTGAGATTGATGTAAGCACTCCTTGCTCCTATAATTATGAAGCTGATCAAAATGTACATTTTAATTAATAAGTGATTAGTTCCAATAGTCTATGATTCATATGACTGACTTGGTGAAACTTGAGACAAAATTATTTAGTCTTGTGGCCAGATACAACATACAGACAATTTATTTTGCTGTTAAAATATTTTATAAGAAGAATGCGAGGCCCAGATTATACCTTTAATTTGTTCATTTCCCTATGAAGCTATTTTATAGTAAAGGGCATTTTTTACTATCTTTTATTTGTCTTTTTCCAGATGGTTAAATTAGTTCAGGAAAAATTACCTGTTGTTCGGAGTGAAATGAGCACCGGAAACACATTATTCTAAAAGAAAAAAATGTTAATTTTTTTACAAGTCATATCAGGAAAAATTGTATCTGGGTAAATAAAATGAAGGAACAGTTTAGCAATAATAGCTCATTTTTATAATAATATCTATACATATAAAATAAAAATGTTCAAGTTTTAGACAAATGTAAAATGATTTATGTCACATATTCATACCCTTTGAGAGGATGTATAAGAATGTCAACTTGTCCAATCCATACTTCTTTCTCATTGTTCCATTTGTGCTTCTGTCTCTCCAAACAGAAGCTAAATTATTTTTAAAGTATAGGTACTGCTGTTCACACATTGTTTTTTTTTAATTTAATAAACTCAAAATGGACATATTGTCACAACCTCTATTAAGTCCTGAAACAGATTTATTGTATCTAATTATTGTTCTCTTTTAACTAACTACAAAACATAAATCCTACCCCAGAAGGACTAAACACATAAAAGTTGGGCAATATTTTAGATCTCAATTAAAAAGAGACATTTAGAGTGACAATCAAGAAGAACCTATATTAAGAATTTTGTACATAACCAATCTTTTGGACAGGACCTTAAACTCAATGTTTTAAAAAGTTTGGTCCGTAAATAAAAAATACTTTTTAAGAGAAAACATTTATGACATATTAAAAACATGTTAAAATTAGCCCTAGCCGGTTGGCTCAGTGGTGGAGCGTCGGCCTGGCGTGCAGAAGTCCCCGTTCGATTCCCGGCCAGGGCACACAGGAGAAGCGCCCATCTGCTTCTCCACCCCTCCCCCTCTCCTTCCTTTCTGTCTCTCTCTTCCCCTCCCACAGCCGAGGCTCCATTGGAGCAAAGACGGCCCAGGCGCTGGGGATGGCTCCTTGGCCTCTGCCCCAGGCACTAGAGTGGCTCTGGTCGCAACAGAGCGACACCCCCTGGTGGGCAGAACGTCGCCCCCTGGTGGGCGTGCCGGGTGGATCCCGGTCAGGCGCATGCGGGAGTCTGTCTGACTGTCTCTCCCCGTTTCCAGCTTTGGAAAGATACAAAAAAAAACCCCAAAAAACAAAAAAAAACAAAAAAAAAAAAACAAAAAAAAACACATGTTAAAATTGTATAGCATTGAGTTGGTGCTGCCCAAGTTGTGATTTAGTCCTTTTCTTCCTCCTTTCTTTGTTTCTCTTTTTTTTTCTTTCTTTCTTTCTTCCTTCTTTTTCTTTCTTTCTTTCTTTCTTTCTTTCTTTCTTTCTTTCTTTCTTTCTTTTTCTTTCTTTCTTTCTTTCTTTCTCTCTCTCTCTCCCTCTCTTTTTTCTTCTTCCCCCATCCCTCCCACCCTCCCTCCTTTCCTTTTCCTTCCTTCCTTCCTTCCTTCCTTCCTTCCTTCCTTCCTTCCTTCCTTCCTTCCTTCCTTCCTTCCTTCCTTCTTTTTTAGGTGAGAGGAGGGGAAATAGTTAGGCAGACTCTTACAAGTGCCCCAACCAGGATCCACCCAGCAACCCCATCTGAGGTCAATGGTCAATGCTCAAGTACCAAGCTATTTTTAGCACCTAAGGCTGGTGCATTCCCATGGAGCCATCCTTAGCACCCAGGGCCATGCTCAAACCAATTGAGCCACTAGCTTCAGAAGGAGAAGAGAGAGAGAAGGGGAATGGGAAAGGGGTGAAGTAGATGGTTGCTTCTCCTATTTGCCCTGCCTGGGAATTGAAGTGATTAAGTTTCTATATTGATGTTCCAGTGATCTTCATCAGTCATTTCATTTCTCTGGATTAGAGGCTTACTAATAGAAGAAAACAAGAATAAAAATTTCTATATTTCAATCTTTAAACAAAAATGTGATGGATCTAAGTATAGTAGAATGGATATTGATTTCACTTTTCCTCCTCTTAACCACATTATTTAGTACTCATTAAGTGTCATTGTTCTAAGACCTTTTAAAAATATTTAAATGTGTCCCCTTTTCTCCACCTCCTCGCCAGCACTTATTCTGTGTTGCTTTTTTGATGAGCTCCATACTGACTGGTGTGAGATGATAGCTCATTGTGGTTTTAATTTGCATTTCTCTAATGATTAGTGATATTGAGCATTTATTTCATATGCCTATTGGCCATCTGTATGTCCTTTTTGGAGAAGTATCTATTTATTTCTTTTGCTTATTTTTTGATTGGATTGTTTATCTTCCTGGTGTTGAGTTTTACAAGTTCTTTATAAATTTTGGTTATTAACCCCTTATCAGATGTATTGTCGAATATGTTCTCCCATTGTGTAGTTTGTCCTTTTATTTTGTTCTTATTGTCTTTAGCTGTGTAAAAGCTTTTTAGTTTGATATAGTCCCATTTGTTTATCCTGTCTTTTATTTCACTTGTCCATGGAGATAAATCAGCAAATATATTGCTGCGAGAGATGTCGGAATGGGAATTCAGACTGATGTAGCCACTGTGGAAAACAGTATGGAGATTCCTCGAAAAATTAAAAATCGAACTGCCTTTTGACCCAGCTATCCCACTTTTAGGAATATACCCCAAGAACACCATAGCACTGTTTCAAAAGGAGAAATGTACCCCCATGTTTATGTCAGCATTGTTCACAATAGCAAAGATCTGGAAACAGCCCAAGTGTCTGTCAGTGGATGAGTGGATTAAAAAGCTGTGGTACATATATACAATGGAATACAATGGGGCCATGAAAAAGAAGGAAACCTTACCTTTTTTGACAACATGGATGGACATGGAAACTATTATGTTAAGTGAAATAAGCCAGGCAGAAAAAGAAAAATATTGTATGACCTCACTCATTTGAGGAATCCAATGAACAATGTGAACTGAGGAACAGAATTGAGACAGAGGAGGGATCAAAGGGACCAGAGAGAAAGAGGACAGAGGGAAAGGGGATGATAGGATGGGATAAACCTGAAGGGAAGGGAGAGGGCACTATTGGGAGGGGGGCAAAGGAGATGTTGAGGGAAATACAGGGGAGGGGGGATGCATTCGGGGCAACACTAGAATTTATGTAAACACAATAAATTAAAATCAATAAAAAAGAAAAATAAATAAAAATAATAAAAGTATTAAAATGTATAATCCTCCCTTACAACTGATTTGGTGAGAATACCATATCTATTTCTCTGATGAGAAAACTGAGTAACGTAGCAGTGAGTGGCAGAGTCAGAATTCAAGACCTTGTTGTCAGGCCATAGGTAATTTTTACCACCTTGCAGATATTTTTACTTTTGCAGCCAACTTTATTGAGCAAGATATTTTACTAGGGTTCTTACTGAAGCTCCATAATAGCTTAGTGAAGTAAATTCTAACATTATTATTTCACATCTGAAGAAACTGAGCTATAGCAAAGTTAATTGTTTGCCTAATGTCACAAAGCAGTACCAGACTGAGCTCAGGAATTCTGACTCCAGAAGCTGCTTTTCCTATAGCACTACACAAATACATTTCATGAATCAACTGAATTAATTTATCAATGCTCTGCTTCACTTAAGAGGAATTTCAGGTGCTTTCAAAATCTGTTGTATGCTGTAGAAGAGTAAGGCATTAGCCTGTATAATTGTTGTATATTGAAATATGAAAGTAGTATGACATAGTGAAGTGACCTGTGGAAATGGGAAACACTAGCTAAAGTCATAGCTCTATCACTGCCTGTAAAGCAGATTCACCTGCCCTGTGCAGCTCCACCCACATCACTTCAGCTCACTATCAGTTGGCTAGAACTGGTCAAATGGACCCAACCTGACTGTAACAAGAAAAAAGATGACTCAACTGTACTGGGTGAAGAGGAAGACTGAGTATGGTGAGTACTAGTGACTTCTATGATACTTTACCTCTAATACTATCCTCCTAGCTTTTTGTATGGACTTAATGTATTCAGCCTTTAATATATAGAACATATAGTAAATGCACACAAATGCTAGTCAATATTACTACTCTTTAAAATGATATATTCAAACATATAGAAAAACCAAATAGGTAGGACATCGATGTTTGGGACTTTATTATTTTAATTTCTTAATTTGGCTTTGCTATGTTGTGTTGCTTTAATAATGATAGTAATTGCATTTATTTGGTATTTACTATGTTCTAGGCATCATGCATTACTTCATTTGTATTCTCAAAATGACCTTATGATGTAAGTACTATTTATTACCCTTATTTAGTATATAAAGATATTATAAATGCAATTGTTTTTAAATGAATATGAATAACACTTTAAAAATGGAAGTTATATTTAAAGTATATCTTGCAAACTTCAGTACAATGTCTATAAGTTACTCATTTTAAAGACTTAGAATAAAAAATTAGCATTTAATGAGTACCTTCTATATGACAGACATGATGCTTCTGTTTTAAATGTTTTCTCATAACATTCACTCTAATTCTCTAGGATAAGTACATCAAGCTCCATTTGAATGATGAGAAAGGTGAGGCGCATAGGCTTCAAACATTGTGTATGTATGTATTTATGTGTTTAAAGATTGAGAGGTATCATTACAAATATAATAGAAATAAATTTCCCAAGGATATCATTCAAAGAGTTGAATATGTGTATGATAGGGTGTACAAGTTGAATAAATACAGTGTGTCCGTAAAGTCATGGTGCACTTTTGACCGATCACAGGAAAGTAACCAAAGATGATAGAAATGTGAAATCTGCACCAAATAAAAGGAAAACCCTCCTAGTTTCTGTAGGATGATGTGGCAGTATGTGCGCATGCATAGACGATGACGTAAAACCATGTATACAGCGGAGCAGCCCACGGCCATGCCAGTCAAGACGTGGACAGTACAGAGGAAAGTTCAGTGTGTTCTGTGGCTCACTAAATTCGAATCCATGACCAAAGTGCAACATAAATATTAGCGTGTTTATAACGAAGCACCACCACATAGGAATAACATTACTTGGTGGGATAAGCAGTTGAAGGAAACTGGCAGTTTGGTGGAGAAACCCCGTTCTGGTAGGCCATCAGTCAGTGACGAGTCTGTAGAGGTTATACGGGATAGCTACCTAAGGAGCCCTAAAAAAATCTGTGCGTGAGCCCACATTGAACTATACTGAATAGATATGAAACTGGAAGAGTTTTCCTTTTATTTGGTGCAGATTCCACATTTCTATCATCTTTTGTTGCTTTCCTGTGACCGGTCAAAAGTGCACCATGACTTTACGGACACACTGTATATCTTTTTTACTTACAATGTTTTATTTTGTCATTTTAAATCATGTTTTGTGATGTACTGATTTATATTAATTTTACTTGCTAAGATTGTTGTTGAGGCATGTAGCAAATAAGTGAAAGAGACATTAGGTAGTCCGGAGACAGCAGAAGTTCATATTGAAGATATAGTGGTCAATCACAAAGACTATTTTAAATGGCTTTGCCCGAAGAGGAATGACATATGTATTGTATAAAGCTAATGTTGAAGCTGTTCTCTTTGTTTATTGACTTAACTACAGATAATAATTTCATTCCATCATTGTAATTCATGAAATATTTTTAAAGAATGGAAGTAAACGACTAATCATATAACATATTAAAATAGATACTAGTGAACAAAAATGCTTCTTTTTCATTATATTAACTAAAACATCTGTTATTAGGTTTAAAATAACTTTGAAAAGTATAAACTACAGGAAGCTTACATTATCATTTATTTACATATTTGTACCAGTGTAGACTTGCTCAACCATGTTTTTGTTTTCATACTTCATGTGAGCAATCTATGGTCTATATTCCCGTCCACTTCATTCATCAGAAACAAGGTAGAAGAGAAATACATGTAAATTTATCTAGCCATTTTCTTTAAAATCAAAGACAAAAATTGGAGTGAATATGTGTATGTGTGTGCACATGTGCATGTACATATGTGCTCTATTATTTATCAGAGAAGACAAACTCATTTATGATGATTGCTTGATTTTGTTTGGTTTGCTTTCTCCATTGTTTTCCCCTAGCTGTTAGGGATCTTGCAAAGTGGACTATGTATAGGGCCCTGAAGATGACCATGGTATCCTTCATTTTATACAAAACATAGCAAATGTTAATGATTATTTATAAAGTAACGTCTAAACCCACTTTAAGTAAATTATTTGCAGGTCATATAGATAAATGTTTATTTTGTGTTAGTTTTCACCTCTTCTTTAGCTTCATATAAATTAAAATATGTAAATATTTATAAGAGAATGAAGTATTCAGTATCTCCTTTATTAATTAATTAGGAAATTCTAATGATTTGGCCAGTTTGGCTTGATTGATTTTATTCTATTAAGAGATTGGCAGAAAAAAAAAAAGGATTGGCAGAAATACAAGGTTTGCCTTAGGCTATGTGTTCTTTCAGTCAATATTAAAATGTTGTATGTCTGTTTTTAATTTAGCTTGTTTTCCCAGTAACATCAAGTAGCCTATTCAAGTTGTCAAGTTAGACATGCAGAGCAAAAAGCATCCATACATTTCCACATTAGATTTTTGACATGCCAGGAACATTTGATATTTTATTTGTATGTTTCCACTCTCTTACTCCATGAGTTGAAATTTTATTTTGTGAGATTCCAACCGTCTTATAGTTTTTAATTTGCAAATGTGCTCCCTATAATTACACTATTGAAAGAAGGCTTAAAATATTACATGTGGTTTGATTTCATGCCTAAGCATCAGAATTCGACTTAAGAAAGAACAAAATGTTAGGGTAGTGTGATTCTTTTCAATAAAAATGTACTTTAAAAATTTGAGTTTGTCTCCAGAACTTTCTTAAGTGTTCAATACACATTGCTTTTTATTCAAATTAAATCTAGAAAATAGCTTTGATTTATTTTCCAATGGAAATGCAATTACATTATGTTATGAGCTAGGGATAAGTGTATTGCCTATTTTCCACACTAGAACTGAAACTTCATAATTATTCTGTTCACCAATAAATCTATAGTGTCCAGGGTATAGTAGGTGCTCAATATTGATAGTTTTGGAATAAATAAGATTAAATTGAATAAAAATCTACAAAATAAATAATCAAGAGACCTAACACACATCACAAAGAGAATGCTTACACACATACTATGAATAATAATTCTGTAATATTCTTTATGTAAAGTTTAATAATATAAATATTTGAGTTTTATACTTACTATTGAATTGGTTGCTCTCTTGAGAGCCTGAAAGACTCGTTTAAAAAAAAATAGCTTGGCCCTGGCCGGTTGGCTCAGTGGTAGAGCGTCGGCCTGGCGTGTGGGAGTCCCAGGTTCGATTCCCGGCCAGGGCACACAGGAGAAGCGCCCATCTGCTTCTCCACCCCTCTCCCTCTCCTTCCTCTCTGTCTCTCTCTTCCCCTCCTGCAGCCGAGGCTCCATTGGAGCAAAGTTTGCCTGGGCGCTGAGGATGGCTCCATGGCCTCTGCCTCAGGAGCTAGAGTGGCTCTGATTGCGGCAGAGCGACGCCCCAGATGGGCAGAGCATCGCCCCCTGGTGGGCAAGCCGGGTGGATCCCGGTCAGGTGCATGCGGGAGTCTGTCTGACTGCCTCCCCACTTCCGACTTCGGAAAAATACAAAAGAAAAAAAAAAGCTTAACTTTAAACCTACTATATTTGTTATTTTAAATTTATTTGTTAAAGCTCCATATAGAATTTGATTGTTTTTTCCAATAAACCTATATTATATTTTCTGATTCCTATACATTTGTTAAAAGTTATTCTATCAGTTTTTAAAATATTATTGCTATAGAACTTTAGCTAAATATGTTAAATATAATACCATAAAAATTGGTGTTAAATCACCACCTTCAACAAAAAAAAATGTTTACTTGCAACATTATGACAAATGAAAAAATTAAAACAAATCAACAGACAAAAATCATTTAACAGGGTAGAAAAACAATATCCACGATACCAAAAGCTTTGAAATTAAAACTGAAAACTTTCAATACTTTTCTTAGCTAGTTTGGAATATATTCATTTTAAAAAACAGGAAATAGATTAATAATGCTTCATGCTACTATTTATACCCCAGAAAAATATTTAAGGAACAGTTTAATTTGGTTATAAGATTCTTTATTTTGTAAACTATACATAAACAGTAAAAAAGAAAATGCATTATACTTTAAATATTACATAAAGTCTACATTAAAATTTATTTTTTAGTGTTCATTAACCAAATGGAAATAACCCACCAATTTTACTTTCAATGAATTGTATATCGGGAAACCTGTTGACCCACTGTTTAAATTATAATATCAATGTGAAATATTCAACAGTTTTTTTTTTCATTTTTATTATGGGCACAAAACCATAGGTCTGATATACTGAAGAGTGATGGTGTGCTGAAAGGTCCACACACTTAACATGCTAACTTAAATAGAAGTAATTAAAGTAATTTTTGTTACAGTTAAATCTTAAATGCTACTCCACACAATAATCATAAACAAGTCCACATGGCAATTATGTAACAATTTGAAAAAAGAAAGAAACATATTCCATTTTCTTCATTCCAGCAGCAGTACCTTTATTGGTATTAATTTGTTAATTAGGTGTGCTTATAAGTTGCCTAATATTCTATAGTGGTATGCATGCTAAAACCTTTCTATTTCTATTTTGCAAGGCACCATACAATACGTTCTCTAAATTTCAACACTAGTAACAAAAATGGGAAAATCTTAGATTAAATGTAAATTTTTATTTAAAATAGGAAATAAAGTTAACTAAGCTTTTTAAACTTGACATTGGGCATATGATAAACTATATGTGAAAATATAATTTAAATAAATCTTTCCTTTTGTCTTCCTACTTTAAATTCTGCACGCTAAGTTGCTGGTCAGAAAGATAAAGAAATCTAGAAAGGTAAAGAAATCATGCTGTTTAAGAATATAATATAAAAATATCTACATAAGACTGCTATCCAAATTAAAATAAAAATTAGAAGGAACAACTAAGTTTTTAACTTTCAGATTCCATGGTTTTACATACTTGCCATTTCATAAATTATTCGATCATATCCAGAATAACTCAATAATTAAAAACATCATTATTAATGTAAACATGATGTAGGATTCCTTATTTTTCTTACCCTGTGTGGTATCTGCCTCACTCATCTCTGGTTTTTGGAAAAAATGATATTTTGGAATTATAACTAAGGTCACGCATATTTTCATAAAATCCTATGGACCTAGGTCACCAATAAGTTATTGTAAATTTAACTTAGAGTATCTCTCAGAAACATAACACATAGGACCTCAAATAATGGTTGTTTTGTTTGTGGAAGATTTATATACTTTGACATTATAAAAATTTGTGTTTGTTTATTTCAGTAGCTCTTTGTAACTTTCTTCAATCTGGCCAGACTTCATATGTGTTTTCTTTTTCTCTAAGGCATATAAAAACTCAAAAGTAAATGTTTCTTATTAAACATAAAGTTCTATGACTTTAGCTGTAATATTTGAAATAATTATACAAAATATACATGAGTTTTAGAATCATTTTGTTTGGGAACAAGAAGGTAATTCTCAATAGGCTACCACTTTGTAAATAATAGAAATGTTAAATGTATTGATCTCAGCTCTTCTCAAATGAACCCATCATGGTCATCACCATCATCATCATCATCATCCCCTTCATCTTCATCATCATCTTCAATTTCATCTTCATCATTCATAATATCATCTTCATCATCCTCATCATCAGTCCATTCATGGAAATCTCCACTTGCAAAATCTCCAGAGATCTCAAAATCAATAGCTTAGGAAAAATGTAAACATTAAGGTTATTTGCCTGAGTAGTGAAATGATTTCTGAAGAATATAAAACTCTGATGAAAATGGAGAAAGTTAATAAAATTAATAAAATTTTCATTTTCTCATTAGCTTATTTAACAAAGGTAAGAAAAAAAATCCATACTCTATTATTTGTTAGTGCTGAAAAGCAGAATTGTTACTGAGGTCTGATATGTAAAATTTCAAGTTCAGGAATACTGACCTCAGCCTAGTTTTTATAGAGTCCATGTCAAACTTTAATTCTGATAAAGAATTAAATTTTTTTCTACAATTATAATAAATAAACTAATTTCCCTGCCACAATCTTCAATTCCTAAGCACTAAAACCTGCAAATATGTGACCTTACATGGTAAAAGGATTTTGCAGATGTGATTAAAATGGGACCTTAAAACCAGGAGACTATTTTAGATCAGTCTGCTGGACCCAGATAATCACTGTGTCTCTGAAGTCATAGAACCTTTCCCATGTAGAGTAAAAGGGAGATATGATTTCAGAAGAACGGTCAGCGCGATGCAGTGTTGCCTGGTTTGAATTTGGAGTAAAGGGTCCACAGGCTAAGAAATGTGATCAGTCTCTAGAGGCAAGGAATCAGAATGTTCTCTAAAGCCTAGAGAAGGAATGCAGCCCTGAAGATACCTTTGATGTTCATTGCAAGGAGACCCATGCTGGACTTCTAGACTTCTAACATACAGAACCATTAGATAATAAATTTGTGTGGGTTAAGCCCCAAAGGTTATGAGAATATGTTATAACAGCATGGAAAACTAACATATCCAGTCAGTATTTAAAAAAACCTTTAGACATATACACATTACTATTTATGGAGGTAATAATACACATTATTATTCAGTATATGTTTATTTTTTTATCTCCTCTAATGTTTGTGTGTTTATTTTTTTCCCTTTTTAGTATTTTAGTCTTATAATTCTTTGGTAGCTAATCATAATATATTCTATTAATGTAATCCAATATTTATAATTTGCCTTATTTCATAATATGACACATTGAAATTCAGAGCTTCTTTGAACAAAATGTTATTTTTATTCTCCTACTTCATGTATTTTCTTAATAATATCAACATGCTGAGAAAACTCAGAGGTCATGTTCCCAAACAATTGCCCTATTTACTTATTGAATTCAACTCTACATAATTTTTATTAACAACATAAATTAAAATTCTGGTATCACTAATAATTATAATATGTAATATATAATATGTAATCACAAAGTCAACTTCTCCAAAGGTAAACAGAAAGAAGGGTGCTGTGTGTGTGGCACATGCTAAAGGAATGGATCACAATGGTCTGACTCACCTCAGAGACAAACTGGAGGTATTTACCGTCCTTTCTGTATTAGAAGCAGTTAAAGAAACCTACTTTTCAATAATTATCCCATAAAATGTCTAAATGATGCAATTCCATTTATTAATTATACAAATTTTAATATGCTAGAGGTAAGTTTTTTATTACTCCTTCAAAAATTTATTCTTTGTATAAAGTGCATCCTTATTAAATAAACACTTGAACAAATGAATGAAATTCTTAAATTCTTATACTGTGCTTGTTAATATCGCTAAGAAAGCACCTGTTTGCTTACCACAACTTACGACACCATTTGTTCTGGATCCCATGACTTCATTTCCATATCTGTCAACACACCAGCACTGCCCAACACTGCCATAGCATTGTGTTGGCTTGTAGTAACCATCTTCATCACATAGGGGTATGTACTGTCCTGAGAAACACACATGCACATTATTAATAAGTTGAGTTCCTCTTTGATAGTCATCAATTATACATTAATTCACTCAAGGCACACATACACTGCTTCAGTCTATGAAGCTGGCCACTGTCATAAAAAATGCTTATATTTTGTTAAGTTAGTATATTCTGCAAAGGATAACGTTTTGAGAGGTCTAATACAGAATGAAAATCTGATTAATGGTATGCATATTAAATAATTCAGATGACAAAGCATGGCATACTAAATTCTTCCAATTTAAGACTTCACTTAATATGAAACCTGCTCTTAAGATGGAGGATTTGTGATATTCTTCTTCCTGTGTGTGGATGTGTGTATGAGCCTGTCATTACATGCTTTCACCAATAGACAGTGATATTCTCTATCCTGGGAATTTTTGGGTCTCATCATTTTGATTGCTTTGTTAAAAACTCTTAAAATCAGTCTAGTGAGAAAGATAAACATTTATGTTCATATGTAATATCTAATGTTGTACCTGGCACATCGCTAATAATATCATAGATGTTTAATTAATAACTTAGAAATAAATTCACATTCTTCAGTAAACCCTCAAATACTACAATGTAAGCTTTGGAAGATTAGAAAATTTTCTTGTCATTTCTAATTATTATATTTTCTCAGTGACCAGACACACTATAGTTATTTGGTGAAAGAAAAGAACAAGTGAGTAAGTGGGTAAAAGATAATATTTTATTCACTTAGTCTTACAACAATGTAGGATCATGATTTTCTTCTTTTAAAAAGTTTCAAAATTCTGATCTATAACTAGTCAACTTTGTTTAAAAATTGTAATTCATTTGAAAATTTTGGACTACTGGTCTTTCAGTGAGGTAGACAAAGTATCACCAAACATGAGCATCACTTTTGTTGATTAAAGGCCAGCAAAAATAAGAAAACTTTCAACATTCTTACTCAACCTCATTTAAAAACTATCATTATTTCACATATTTTACATAAAATGTTATGAGGTATAATAACTATGATTCTTTAATTTAACCTTTAGGCCAGTATACTTTGAAAATAAGAGAAAGCACTATTAAGAATTATGCTAGAAATGCAGATGTCAACCAAGACTGAATTTGCAAATTAGAACATATGGCAGTCTACTCATAAAACAATTGATCAATTTTCAGACAAGGACTATGATCCTATCTAAATTAGAAAAAAATATTTAAGACATTCAGTACTTCCCCAAATTAATGACTTTCATTTTTATTATGTGAGAAGAATAAAGGCGATTCGTCCCATTTGAGAGCTAAATATTTTCATTATTTTGTAATTTAAAATACTCGAAGTCTGAATTTCAATCAACTTTTGTCAATAGTATAACAAGATCAAGTCTAAAATTACTTTTAGTAGAATTTCAATGGCTTTTCTCATTGTACATGGCTAACTACTGATTTGTGGAGATAAATGAATGTAAGAATGTTATTTCCCTGTAATACATGTGTATTTTGTTAGAGTTAAGAGAAACATGACAGGTTAGCTTTATTATGTAATACTTAACATCAAACAATGCTTTATTACAAAAAAGTACCTTTTAATTTTGAAGCAAGAATATTAAAGTAATGTAAAAATTTTTCTTTTTAAATTATATAATATTGTAATTATAAAAAAATAGCATATCATAATATAATACATATTTAAAAACATAAAACTTTTGCCACTAAATACACAAGGGCATTAACATACATTTTTTAAAATTGCATATATGGTGTATTGCACTGAAAAAAGATATCAGTGGAAGAACTCTTAAAATTCAAATAAACTCTGAAACTTAATGAATAAGATTATAGCAAGCTTAATTTCTTAAATTTGAGACATATATAGTGGTTATTTGATACATGGTAAAATGGTAAGTTTAGGTTAGGCTGATTAAAGGATATATGGAAACTATGTACTGTCTTCATAAACATTTTTGAATCTACAGTTACCTCAAAAAGTTTATTTAAAACTGTGTGTTTCTAAAAATAAACAAAATCATTTTATTTAATAGTTCAATAATCTTATTTGGTCTGGGTGGGTGAAACTGGAAACTATCTATATATTATCTATTGATTTAACGCTCTAATACTTTTAACTTAATAAAAGTTAGTAAAAGGTGCTAATGAAAAACACTAAAATGTGTGTTCAAAATTTTTTTAACAGGTACAGTTTTTTGGTGTTTTTATTCATTCATTTTAGATAGGAGAGACACAGAAAGAGAGAGATAGAGAGAAGAAGAGAGAAGGTGGGGAGGAGCAGGAGGCATCAACTCCCACATGTGCCTTGACCGAGCAAGCCCAAGGTTCTAAACCGGTGACCTCAGCGTTCCAGGTCAATGCCTGATCCACTGCGTCACCACAGGTCAGGCATCATTTTTTTTTTTTTGACATTCTCAAGACATACTTACTATCTCCCCATACATATATGCTATCAATTCTTGAGATGTTAACCATAAAATCAGAATTTAAATTTCTGCTGATACTTTAATGTCAGCATTGTTTAAATTTCTTTCTTTTTTATTTAATAACTCTCAAAATGAACATTATATTAGGGTAATAAAACAGACATATCTTTCAATAGGTAAGATAAAAGTAAGTTAAATGGCTTTCAAAAACTTCATAAATTTTGTTATTTAAATTTAGTGTAGTCTGTCTTTGTTGGATTAATATTGATTTTATGCTGCTGTTTCCCAGGGGCTATTTATGTAAGCAATAAAGACTTCAGAAGAAGAATCTATTACTCACCTAGGAGCTTCTTTATCCCTTGCCGCTTCTGAATATTGCTGAGCTCCGTCTGGCAAGGTGGGTCTGCAATGACATTAAAATGTTACTTCAAGGGTTATAGTCAAACAAAACAAGTGTAATTTCTACGTTATCAAACTTGTTATCCTTTACATGGCTTTGAAAAACACACATTACACAGTAGTCGTTTTACTTTTAGAGATACAAACATATAGACACATATGTTTGTCTATCTATCTATCTACCATCTATCTATCTACCAACTATATAAAATAAAGAGAAAAAAAGAGACTTTCCTGATAATTAGTATTAGATTATTTTGATTTTCCTCAGAATAATTATATTGTATAAAAAAAGAGAATGGTATAAAATACTTATATGGTGAAAAATGCTTCATATCATTACTTTCAATAGGTCCATCAACTTAGCAATGTAAATCCAAGTGATGGACAGATGCCCAAATAGTTAACTGCTTACGTCTTCCCCTCATTAAAGCAGTTTCTATGATATAGACATATAGCTTTGCATTAAAAAGGTGTTCTATAAGAAAGTTAATCCTTCTTTCAAGTTATATCAGAGACAACTTTATAAAATTTGATACTGAAAAATATTGACAGGCTTTGGTCTTTTTATTTCACCCAGATGCTTGAAGTATACAGGGATGGGAAAGAGTAGGTAGGAACTCTGTGCCAAAGTGTGCTGGAGTATAGAGCAAGTAGACTACAAGAATGTATAAATAATGAAGGCGGCATTTTGAACAAGATTGTACCTAAGTGCACTGAGCCACTGTGACATTCTTTTGCGTTAATAAAGCTATTGTAATGATCATAAACTGCATGTCTTTTTACATACAAACAACTATAAACCTACTTTTGCTTTGATTTTTCCTAATAATCTTGCAGGGCTCTTATTTTAACATTAAAGAAATAAGGATTAAGTTGTATAGCATGAGGTTGTAGAATAAATAACGTAAAATTCATTGCCCTCCAAATAATGACATACAGAAGCAAGAGGAAAAATCTTTGCTGGAGTTTTAATATTAATTTTTTGACAGAGACAGAGAGAGAGTC
Organism: Saccopteryx bilineata; assembly: GCF_036850765.1. Lineage (NCBI taxonomy): Eukaryota > Metazoa > Chordata > Mammalia > Chiroptera > Emballonuridae > Saccopteryx > Saccopteryx bilineata. Next base: position 169,833,195 of record NC_089490.1, on the reverse strand, counting down.
AGAGAGACAAACAGATAGGAATAGTCAGGCAGGAAGGCAGAGAGATGAGAAGCACCAATTCTTTGATGTGGCACTTTAGTTATTCATTGACTGTTTTCTCATATGTGCCTTGACTGGGAGGCTACCACAGAGTGAGTGATCCCTTGCTCAAGCCAGTGACCTTGGGCTCAAGACAGAGACCATGGGGTCATGTCTATGATCCCATGCTCAAGCCAGCCACGCCGCACTCAAGCTGGTGAGCCCACGCTCAACACTGATAAGCCTGCTCTCAAGCTGGTGACCTTAGGGTTTCGAACCTGGGTCCTCCGCATCCCAGTCTGATGCTCTATGCACTGTGCAACACTGCCTGGTCAGGCTTAATATTAATTTGAAAGCAATTTTTCTCATTGATAATGGCCAGTTATTGTAAAGCAGAAGTAATGTATCTTATATACAGTATTCAATACTGAATTGCCTCAAAATCTAGGTGTATTTGAGTCTGACTTAATTAGCAAACTCATTGAATAAACCAGGTTATTAGTGCTATAAGTTCTGTATATGAGAACATTTTAATATTTTAAAAGAAATCTTAAAGATTAGGCTGTTCAACTACATACAGGGTGGGTCAGTAGTAGGATTACAGTTGTGAGTGCATAAAACAGATTATTCTTATATTATTATTTATTAATTATTGTATTATTTTCCATAAGAACAACTGTAAAACCACTTTGCTCTGTCCCATATAGTATTTATTTTGAAATATTTTTATATTATTTAAAAGGCAGTCTGTCTGGCCCTTAATTTATGTATACTTGGAGTTTTTAACTGATACTATACTTATCATTTAAAACTCACTTGCAAAGAATTAATCTAGATAAAGGATAGTAACCATCTAATTACATGAAGATTAAGACATGATTAGACAATAAACAATCAGATTAGAGTGCATGCACAAATTTATACCACAAGATTTATTCCACAAACACTGTTTACTACCTCATAGTGTTTTAACTTTATGGGAACTTCTGATTTTCTTTCTTTTTTTTTAATTTTATTTATTTTTAGAGAGGAGAGAGAGAGACAGAGAGGGAGAGAGAGGAGAGAGAGAGAGAGAGAGAGAGAGAGAGAGAGAGAGAGAGAGAAGGGGGGAGGAGCAGGAAGCATCAACTCCCATATGTGCCTTGACCAGGCAAGCCCAGGGTTTCGAACTGGCGACCCCAGCATTTCCAGGTCGACGCTTTATCCACTGCACCACCACAGGTCAGGCGGGAACTTCTGATTTTCTATGGCTATAATTTTATGAGAATCATGCATTAAAATAATGTTGTAATTTAATCATTAAATTTACAAGTAATTACTTCAAACATTAGTTTTAAAAAAACAAAAAAACCATGAAATTATTTTACTAGTTTTATTTCAAAACGTTGTTGTTGAAAATAACATTGTTCATTATTTTACATTCTCAATCGAAAAACTTGAAACACTATTTTGGGCCATTCACACATAATTTTCAATACAATGATAACAATGCAGTTTTATCTTCCCATACAATTTTGCACCTAATAAAATGTCACTGGGAAAAATAAATAAGTAAATATCTCTATGTTAAACTAGTTCTAAAACAGGAGGTCCTCAGGTTAGGACACAGTTTCATTCCTACAACTGTGACGTAAAATAAATTTTGGTGTAAGTCGAAACATGCCCTAGCCTAAGTCACTTACCTATCCTAACACAGTTGTAAAGTCAAAATCTAGAACATAAAAACACAACTAAGCCGCAGGAAAGGGAAAAGGACATAAATATACTGTCCTGTACTGTAATAACAGTGCAAAATGGCGCAGGTAAGCTATTGGGGACGCCAATGCCTTCACTCATATCCCACGTTACTGCATATTCTTCCACCGCGCACAACCAAACTAGTTTGCCCATGTAGTCCATAAGTACAATGCTAACGGCGTTAGCCAAAACACTCACATCTCAATGTTTTTAAGTTTTTATGGGACTGAGCGTCATAAACTCGAAACATCATATGCTGAGACTGCCATAACCTGAAGAGCCCCTGTATATAAATATTTTTTCTATACTAGCAACTAGTTGTTTTTGAGGAGTATATTTTTATTAGTCATCAAATCTATATAGACAAATGGCAATCGCAAATAAAAACATGGTAGACATGAAGAGGTTTATGACTGACCCTCTAAAAAGGCAGCATACAGGTACGCAGCTGTGTATGCACAACTGCAAGGTCCCACCATGCACTCCCACTGCAGTGTGAGGGTGCCCGGAGTCATACAGCAAGGCAGCTCTCCACTCTGCCCCTCGGTAAGCCACTGTCCTCTTTCTCTTTTTAAATCACTATATTACTATTCACATGGCGTCTCACAGAAGGAATATGTAACTGAGTAACTTTATTAGGTTTATTTGATCAGTGGAAATTTTAAATATTCATGATACCAGAGGACAAAATTCTCTCTATTTAACGTCTTTTATCAAACAGGAAAAACATTTTGTAAAATTAATACACACAAGCCATATTTTAAAATCTCTTCCTATAGATTAATTACATAAATAACCTCTACGAATAATGTCTATTTTCATTTTAGTCCTGTGGAAAACATACTGGACATATTGTTGACTGAAATAAGACTTGGTGATGTTACTTGTACTGAATAGGATTTGTCAAGAAGTTAGGCAGTGATGTCTCTATGGCATTTTATTAATAATTATTTTGCAAATTTAAAATATAGAATTAAAGTTACTGAGGCAGAAGTAAAAAATTTTAGTTTCAAATAGCAGTTCTGTACTCATTCTGTAATGCGAAGTTATTAAAGATCAATAAACTTCAGTCTTTTGACATAAAATGGGAATAACAATATTTTCACTATTTGAGTAATAAATAATTTTATACATATGGAAGACTAGCTGGATCTGAATAAAAGTTAGCATCTTTTACTTTTCCTGAATCTTTCACAACAGTACTTTAAATGAAATAACAACTAATTACTGATTTACACTTTTAGAGTAGAGGCTTAGAATGTACTTTTATGAGTGTAAGTTATTAACTCCTAAGGTAACCAAAATCCCCAATTAATATTCCTCCTACTCATTCTTTCATTATTACTTAGAAAAAGAATTTTACAAACCACAATTATAACCATAATGTAGTGTTTAATTGTCATGACTTCAGAAAATTAGTCACAAACACAAATTTGTATCTTAAAGTTAAAACATAAAATTTTTGAAACCTATGAGTGTTACACTTGCTTGAACATATACTCAACCTCATTTATTATACTTGAGATAAACCTTAATTTTATATTTTTGAAAGGTATTTTTAAAATAATACCATTACTTTATTTTCTAGATATTTCTAAAACTTTATAACTATAGTCTTGATTGCATTTTTAAGTAAACTTGGATTAATAACACCTCATTATACACCCCTTTCTCTCCATATATATTTATTTTTTTCTGATATATAATATATAATTTTCTGTTATTCAATAAACAAAACAACAAGTATTCTATAGAGTTAAAACTTAACTCTTTACATTAAATTTATTATAGTAAACTTAAGAATTTCATTTATTGAATAAACAGAAAAACATTCTTTTACAAGAAAAACATTTAAATAATGTTTTTAAATGTTTTATTATCTACTGATCTGAGAGAGAGAGAGAGAGGGAAAGAGAGAGAGAAAGAGTGCGGGACAGAGACAGGAACATCAAGCTGTTCCTCTATGTGCCCTGACGGGGTATCGAACTGGCAACCTCTGTGCTACAGGAGGACGTTCTAACCAATTGAGCTATCTGGCTGGGGCTGAATAATGTTTTTAAATTAATAGTTATTCTTTATTACAAAATTACTTAATGGCCTAATTTAAAAAGTCAGTTACCCTGACAAAGCTTTGTAACATTTTCTAGCATATTAAAGTGATGAACATAATTAGCCAAACTTCCCTAAGCTTTTGGGAAATTGTACAAATCCTTTTACCATCTTGGCTACACTTTAATTATTTCTACTATGTATTAAATGATCTCTGAAAATGTCTTTATATGACTATAAAAATTTTTACACTTTGGAGAAAAATGCTTAAAAAATGAAAAGCATACAAAGCAAAAAAATTTTTTTGGGGTGTGTGGAAGTCTTTAATCACTTCTACAAATATTACTGCAAAATCCAGGAATTTTTTAAGAGAAAAGTATTTATTTCTGAAGAAACATTCAGATGGATACAGAATATTTTTGTGTTCATCTTTAAGCACTTAAACATGCTATCATAACATTCAAGGAAAAACTAAAATAACATCTATGATCATATCAAAAGACCACAGGTCTTTTTATGGCAGTTTACCTGGATTTACTTTTTTCTTCTTTAAATGATTTCAATGTATAACAGTCATTAAAACTAGGATGCATTTTTTAGGAAGTTCAACCACCTAGAAGCACATATGTAAAATAAAGTCAACAATGTGTTTGTTTGAGTGTCTGTGTGTGTGTATAATATAAAATATTTTAATACAGCAAATCTAATTTTTAAACTGGTTTATAAATAGTTCAACTACTCTATAAATCCTGCTGCTGACTCACTGCTAACCCATTTATTAATATCATTTCATTCCCTACTTATTAAACTATTACTAATAGATGAAAAAGTAATTGAAACAGTAAAATGCCTTACCTAATATGTTAGTTTCCCATATGAAAAACTAAGAAACATTAATATAGCTCTAAGTAGATTGTTCACTCTATTAGCTTCCAAAAATTTTTAAATGAAGTGACAGTAACAGGTGTATCACATTAGACTAATTCCCAGTTTGCTTTTAAAAAATTAGCACCAAAATATACATATCAGTTTTTCCTTATTTTGTCTCAAACTTTATCAAAATGTGAGTTTTTCTGGGTCAGTTTCCTATATATTCTTCATTTTAATTATCATTTGATTGATTATACAGGAATGCCTCTAGTTTTGCATTACATCAACATTTCATAATAAAGAAAATGAGTTGAGAATTAGCATCATTCCGACTGTTCAGGTTATCTCACTTTCAGAGAAGCAAGACATTGTCTTTGCTAGTGAATTTTTCTGAAGCGAAGTGATTCTGAAAGTTTGAAAAACTAAGTCATTTTAAAATCAGATAAGTAAAATAACTTTATGGTGAATGCTATGGTTCATTCAGCTCATTTAATAAGATTGCAAAAATAGAACATTAAAATTCTATAGTATAATGATAAAAACCCATTTATTTTACACCATGGGCAATCCAGATAGCAAATTAATTTTAGTGATTACTTTTAATATCAATGTTCTCATATCTTTTTGTGCTTCTTGGTGGTTAAGAATTAAAACGATAATGAAGCTCATTAATATAAAATATTAATTACTATTTTTCATCTTATTTAGCATGTTTTGCATCCCTAGCAAAATTATATTGTTCAAGACACTTCTTATTTTGCTCTTTTATTAAACAACCTAATTAGAACAGCATCTACTGAGATGCAAGGGATATACTGTGCAATATTTCAATCAAGAAGGAAAAGATAAAATTTGACTTGCAGGTGAACTGTCTGCCTGGCTAAGTGTTGCATCTCTTACCTTGCTGTCTCTGGAAGCAGTAGCACCATTCATTGTTAGATATCAAACTGTCCTTGTATGTGTCACAGGAATTGAAGAATGCCTTTGTACACTGCTCATTTTTATCAAGGTAAATGCTCCCGAGCTCTGACTGGTCCAGTAGCAGGTCATAGTTTGTATCAAGTCTGTTAAACATCCAGCCAAGTGAATCCTTGCAAATTGGCAAAATACTGGTGTCAAATCCTAAAAGCAACAGAGAAAATAATTAGTTAAATCTGAAAGTCACCATCAGCAGGGACTGCTGTTTGTGTAGGGTACAATTCAAGAATAATTGCAAATAAAGATGTACTTATTTAGGATTTAATTTTTTTAATATCATTAGCACTTTAAGGATACTGAGATTTAAAATTAAATGGTTATTGACTCCAGGAGATTTGTGGACTTGACAAATTTAAAATTTTATTAACACCTTTTTGAAAGGTGTTAATATATTCAGAACATACTTACTGCTTTCTGCCTGCGTACCACCATACTAGGCAGTGGGGGATAAGGTCAAAGGTATTTGTGACATTGCCATAAAAGCATAGAGAAAGAAATTCAGTCATTTATTTTCATTGTTTACATTTCTATTTGTAAAACTGTAGAATGAAAACAGAATTCTCCTACTCAAACAAAGCAAGGGCAAATTAAGTTGTTCAATTTCTAGTTATTTTTCAGGTCCTGACCTTGGTTCTGAAAATACAGGGTAGAAAAATGGAGACAAATCCCTTATTTCTTTGGAGCTTTAAACAGCATGGTTTGAGGTTTAGGATGAAACTGTTTCTACCAGAAATTGTCATATGCTCAGGGATTACATGAAGAAGCGACCTGTAGAAAACTAACGTGCTAAATTCTGCAAAACTATTCAAAGAAACTGAGTTCTTGGTATGAGATTTCTGGTATTTATCAAAACCACACCCTCCCTCCCAATCTCATTTTTGGAAAATGGAGAAGCTTAATGATGAGAAACCTACGTTTATGAATAAAAGCTATGAGAAGAAGAGAGAAGAGCTGTTACCTTTTAATAAGCGTTCAGAGTTAGTGAAAGGAGGTTATCTTCTCCCTTCTCCTACTTTCTGAGAAGGGATTCAACTGGTTTGTCCTCTGCAGCTTAGCATGGCAAACTCAAAAAAAATTCTAGCAAAGTCTTCAGTATGTACAAGAAGGAAAGATGGCATTTGATCTCCAGGTGAATATCTGCTTATCTACTTTTTACTAGTCCTGTTATTGCCCCCGGGGGAAAGAGAGTTGGTGTACAGCCGTGCAGACCAAAAGCAAAGACCGCTCTGGGATTTAACCAAGCCTGAAAGCTCGCTCTGTGTTGGGGTAAATGAGACGTGAAAATGCCCAGAGAAAGTGAGCAGAAGGCCAGCAGCGAGCGACTCGCCAACAGTGTTTCCTGTTTAGAGACCAGTGGTGGAGAACCAGTGGCGTGATAACAGAGTCTTAGATTCAAGCCAATGCTCTGGGCCGTCTATTCAGAGCAATGAAGAAGACTGAAATGTTAAAAGCAGAGAGTGACATGATCTGACTTTTCCTTTAAATGGAAACACTCTCTATCATATGTATTCTATGGGGACAAGTGTAAAAGCTGGGAGGCCATCAGGAGTAACTGGACTAGCCCACATGAAAGATTTATGGGATTGTTCTATCACACCTTTACAAGTTTTGAGTTCACTATGATTAGATTATCAAACTTTTTTTTTTTTTTTTTAAGTGAGAGGCAGGGAGGCAGAGAGACAGACTCCTGTGTGTGCCCTGACCAGGATCCACCCAGCAAGCCCACTATGGGGTGATGTTCTAATGTTCTACCCATCTGGGGCCGTTGCTCTGTTACTTGGCAACTGAGCTGAGGTGAGGCCATAGTGCCATCCTCAGTGCCTGGGGCCAACTTGCTCAAATGAGCCATGGCTGTGGGAAGGGAGGATAGAGAAAAAGACACAGAGAGAGAGAGAGGATGGAGAAACAGATGGTTGCTTCTCCTGTGTGCCCTGACCAGGAATCGAACCCGGGACTTCCACATGCTGAGCAGACACTGTACTGCTGAGCCAACTGGCCAGAGCCTAAAACCTAAATTTAAAAATTATCTTTGCCCAGCTTTTATGATGTACCCTGTACACATTCTTGTCAGTTTCTACACATTCTTTCTTATTTTTGTCAGTTATACAGAAAAAGAAAAGTACTTATAACCTTTCAATAACTTTTGTAGTTCTGTTTTGGGGAAAATATATCTTACCACCCAGGCATCAGCAAAAATGAATATTCCAGAAAATGGGATATGCACAGATAGTTGACAAATGTTAGACTGAACAGAACTAAGCATTTACCTTCTATATTAAAGGGTTCTTAAATTCTCATAGAGTACTTATCTGCTGAATAATCAATTTGATGAAATGTAATAATGTTTTAGATAGATAATGTCAAGGTATCTGATGTGTATTCAGGTTACTTGCCTCTGTTCTATTGCTCCCTTACTAGTTTAAGTTATTCAATACATCTGAGCATTAATGTTTCATCTTGATAATGTGGAGATTTAAAAAAAAATCTATGTTGCCTTGAGTATATAAATATAGTGAGTTTATGTTATTTGAATGGCATACATAAAATTATGTTACAAGGGTCATCAGAATGATAAGTAACAGAAAAGAATAGGACTAGCAATAAAATTTTGATATTCTAAATTAAATGAATACTTTTAATATGATCCTGTCCATACACAAATATAAAATAAAATTAATTGGATAAAAATGGTTTTTCCTGTCTTATTTTGAACTTTTAGAGCTAATAGATAAAATTTGGTGACTTTGAGAATTTGTGGATAGTGCAATCATATTGTCACTATAAATAAGACAAAGCAAATATAAAGGAAATTAAGATTACCGATGGAATTAAAGTTGTTAATCAGATAGCTTTAATAATGAAGATTATTCTGTATTTTCTAGATAGGACCAGTTTAATTACATAAACCTTAAAGTGAAGAACTTTATCCAGCTGTAGTCAGACAGAAATAAGACAAAAACAGTTTTCATTGAAGACGGAAGAGGAAGACTGTAAGTCTAATATAAGTGGTATGGTATCTAGAAGTTGAGATAGAAGTCTCACTTTCTAACAAGCAGGCAAAGAGGAATCTGTCTTATAACTGCAAGGACCTGAATTTTGTCAACACCACAACTAATTAAAAAAAAAAAAGATTTTTTTGGATGAGCCTCCAGAAAGGCTTACAGTCCAGCAAACACCTTGTTTTTAGTGTGATGAAACCTGTGTAGTACTATTGACCTACAGTACAGTAAAATAAAAAATTTGTGCTTCTTCAGCTACTAAACGTTGGGGTAATCTATTACATTAGCATTAAAAATTAATATAGTTTATTAATGATATTTATATATATTTTTTTGTTTGCCTTAGGGTTTACAGTACATAGTTCTAACTTACCACCACCTACCTTCAAACAATATTTTATCACTTGACATATACTATAAGAAACCAGAATATACTTAAACTCTCCCACATTTCCCGCCACTGGTGTTATCCATTTTAATTCTACATATGTCACAAATCCCATAGTACTTTGTTATGATGTTTGCTCTAAACACTTTGCTTGCTTTTTGAGTGATTAAGAATGAGAAAAAAAATCTATTTTATTTTTAAGGAAAAATTGTTCTCTGTGCATAATACTTCTAACACAAATGTGTTGTTTCTTCTTATCAAGCAATTCTACAATTTCCTGTGGACAACAAAGGGGTGTCCTACTATTTAATGCAATTAAATTGACATTACATACTGGGAGTAACTGCAGATCTCACAAGACTGCCCCCACTTCAGACACCAATCACAAGCAGTGGGTTTCCAGAGCACCCGCGCTTCAACTGTATTTCCTGTGATATGTGATATTTTGTCTGGCTGACCACAACTACTTAGTCCCTGGATATCTGGTGATCCAATTTTACTGCTGGGGTTTATTCACTATTCCAAATGACTCTCTTGGGAAGAATTTACTTTGGCTTTTATTCATATGGCTCAAATATTTTCTACAGTAACTATGCTTATATTTCTTGCTCAGACACACAATTCCAAAGCAGCAGTGACTTTCCTTCAATTTGACACCAAAAAGTATGCAGCTTACAGCTATCTCTGTCTTTTAGATTTTCCTGGTGAAACTCAGGCCATAACCTACCTGTCAGGTAGCACATATAAAACTCTGGCTGGTTCTGTTGAAACCCTTCCCTCTACTTGAAATGAAGGAAAGCATCTTCATCACCTTTTAGAACAGTTGTGAAATCATAGCAGAGCTCTTTCCAAAGAAACCCTCTTTATAAATTCTGTTGGAATCTTTCATCCCTTTATTATTTTAGATCCTCCTTTACCCATATTTTAAGGGCAACTGACTTCCATCTATAAAATTCCTTCACACTAGTACCTAGAACAAGGTTTGTTTGAAGAACCAAGGACCAAAAAGATGACCAGGGAAGGACCATCTTTAGAATTCTGCCCACCATACTATCTTTAAAAACAGGATATTTTAGTAGAAATATAAAAGTAAAACTATGAGTAATTGGAGAATATGGAGAGGGGCATTCCAGACAAAAGAAATAGCAAGTATGAAAATCTAAGATTGGTGTAGAAGCTAACACAAAGTCATTATAATTGAAAAAGTATCTCTCGACATTATCTGAATGTTTAATCCATTATAGAAAATAAGTTTATTCACTTCTAGAATGTAGGCATACAACTGTTCACTTCCTAATCATATGAAATAGCAAGCCTATTTTAACAATTGCATTTGCTTAAGCAGTAGTTGTATTAGCAGAACTGAGATTAACAAGTCAATGTCAAATCATTCAAATGAGAGTAATAACTCAGTGAATGTAGATTTCAAAACATATTCAAAATGGTTGAAGTAATGTTCTTAATCATGAAGATTTAATACTTGGTGAGAAACAGTAGTTAATGAAATATAAAGTACCATTATAGCCCATACTATATATGCTCCAAGGACTTGTAGATTCAAACACAAATAAGACAAAAATCTATTCTTCAAGTCATCATTTGAATAGTCATTTTATATTCTGCTTCCTGTAATAGGTGAATGCCACTTACTGGACTGACACTTCTGCCCATAAGTCTTTAAAATGTTTACAAAACAAACAAACAAACAAAAACAGAAAAAAAACCCAGAAGAGTGAATAAGAAGCAGGTACTTTTCTGGTGGAAAATTCACACTTTGAGGAAGAAAGTTACATAAAACGATTTCCTATTTCTCACTGGTTTTTAGCCTGGGGACAGATAAAGTTGGCAGAGCAAAAGACAGTAAGGACACTGGTAAATAAAGAATGCAGGCATTCTAGGCTGGGCAGTCAGAAAATTGGTAACAACCACTGAAGAATGAGGGAGAAAACCAGGAGAGAAGGGAGCCAGAAAGCTAAATATTGTTTGCCCTAGATTTGGATGACCAATCAATCACATGTGCACATTGTAGACTCAAGCCACCTCCACTAGAGACGACAAATCTGAGCTGATTAGAGCTTGCACCCAAGAAATATAGTTTTCATTTTGAGCCCAACAAAATTAATCAAGTGCTAAAACAACAACAAAAAAAACCTCTCATTGGACTAAAATAACATAACAAAGCAGTCCCCAATTTAATAACCATAACATCTGGGACACCATCTATCATTACAAAAGATATGAAGCACCAGGAAAATAGGACATATTCTTAAGAGACAAACCAATAAGAACAAATATGAGATGACCTAGTTGTTGGAAATAGCAGACAGAATTTTAAAACAACTAAAATAACTATCTTACTGAAGGAAAAGAAAATAATTGCCATGATAGAAACTGTAAGTAGAGAAATGGAAATTATGAGAAAGAACTAAATGAAAATTGAAGAACAAAATAACAAAGTAACCTATAATTTTTAAATTACTAGATGGATCCAACAGTAGAAATGAGTTTATAGAAGAAAATGTAAACTTAAATATAGATCAAGTGCAATGGTTTAAGTAAAGGAAAGCAAGAAAAGAAATAAGCCTCAGGGAATGGCTAGTTAATAATATTAAAGAGTAGAACACACAAATAATCGAAGCCACAAAAGAGAAGGAAATAAATGATAGTATAGAAAAAACTTGAGAAAATAATGGTAAAAGTTTTGCTTAAATATTTAAATTTACAGGTTAAAAATATGTAACAATCTTCAAGCAAAACATGCAAAAGAAAGACATCCCTAATCACAGTCTTAAGAACTAAAGAAAAACACAAATTTGAAATCAGCAGGAAAAGAATGACATATCATAATTAAACAATGATTCAATTATACCTTGGCATTTTAGAAATTTTAGAGGCCAAGAAGGGTTGAATAATATCTTTAAATGATGAAAAAAAAAATGAAGGAAGGACTTCCTGCTTTCACTCAGAGAGTAGAAGGTTAAAACAATATTGTTTTCATACTAAAAATGAGAATACTTTGAATTATCTACAAAACCACACCTGGTTTTGAACCTGCCAGGGACTCTGTGTCCAGGGCAATGCAATCACCAAGAATCTAAGAACAGGTAAGAGTCTTAAAGAAGAGACGGGATGGAACACTCTAGATCAGGGATCGGGAACCTATAGCTCATGAGCCAGATGTGGCTCTTTTGATGGCTGCATCTGGCTCGCAGACAAATCTTTAATAAAAATAATAATAATGTTAAAAGTATAAAACATTCTCATGTATTACAATCCATTCATTTCCTACTGCTCATGTTCATGGTTGCGGGTGGCTGGAGCCAATCACAGCTGTCCTCCGGGACAAGACCAAATTTTTATTGGATAATGCATAATGTACACGGGTTGTTGTATGGCTCTCACGGAATTACATTTTAAAATATGCGGTGTTCATGGCTCTCTCAGACAAAAAGGTTTCCAACCCCTGCTATAGATAGAAGCTAACAAGGAAAATTCAGCTAAATTCTTCAATGAAATGATAAAGGTTGAGCATGGACAAGCATGACAGTAAATAATCCTTTTAAGTCACAAAACAAAGTGGATTTTATTCTACAGATCTCACCAAGTGCTCTCAAGGACATTTTGGGGCAGAGTAAGAGACCTAAGAAAGACACCTGAGAAACAGAAGCAGCTGCTGAGAAAAGTATAAAGGCCCACTTATATCTTCTCTCCTACATCCCTTATGAATCAAAGCCTTAAGTTGCTGGTCACTTTGTGGATACCACTTTGTGGTGAGGATACATTGCACCCAGAGGAAAGAAAAAGAAAAGAAAACAGCTGTCCTTTAGAAGGAAATATATGGCTCACAAAAATTAGGGGATATTTCAAAATTAATATGAAGCGATTAAGTATCCCCTAATTTGTGTGAGCAGAATACTTCCAGAGTTGATGGAGAATTCTCCAAAATTAATGAAATAAAACAAATCATAGAGATAAACACTAAACAGGAATGTAAACAAAGCAAACAAACAAAGAAACAAACAAAACCTGGTCACATCATAGGCAAGCTGCTCCAAACAAATGATAAGGAAAAAACTCGCAATACATGTTCCCACAGAGGGAAACAGAGAGAATGGCAGCTGACTTCTCAGCTGAAACAGTATAACACACCATTCGATGGAGGACTATCAGTAACATACTGGGGGGAAAAGAAATAATTCTAAAAGACTAAAGGCTCATCAAAAGCTTGATGTCTAGTGACTCCATTGGGTAATTTCCCAGGACAGAATAATATAACAAAACAAGTTTATTATATTATTCACTTACCACCTTTATTTTATAATTATAGTTTTAGTTTATATAGGATTACATGCATTTAGCTAAACACAAAATACATAATTTGACAAAATTCTAATAACCAAATATTAAGATAATACCTTAGTAATACTAAAGTGTATAATTAAATTTTATTATAGAGAGCTATTTTGTCTACTTCATAAACAAAGAAAATGCCAGATGTCTCAATAATTGGAATGAACTAAATAAGCAATGATCTGTATCTTTCATTTTATTATTTGCAATAAGAAAAGAAAATCTATCTTCTAACTTTATAAACCTTTGTTTTCAAAAGCAAAGTCTTCTGCTATACCTAGAAGGCTCCTGATTGCATTAAAATGGGGCATTGTCTTTAAGCTGTCTGATTCCAAATTCAATCTTCCTCTCAATGTGAAGACAGCACGACATAAAGTAAATATCTTTGGAAGAAATTAAAATGTATTCATTTATTCATTTACCCTAGGGATGTAAGCAACTATCATTTTCTCTGACTGAGTAGAGCATTTTGTGTGTAGGAAAGCAAAAGTCAGATATTATCTTAATCTGAGCCAGACTGTTAATCTGAGGAATTTGCACATGCTTGCATGTGATTATGTTCTCAAAACAAACAAACAAAAATTAATACAATATGTCTTTCAAAGGATAGATACACAGACACTCAAATGCAAGCATATTAAAAAAAAATTATGTATAAAACTTCTGTTCTTTCATTTTTGGAGATTTAAATAATAAAACAAAATATCAAAGTATATAGATATAATGGTACAACATATACTGATTTTATTTTTGACAGAGAGAGAGAGAGAGAGAGAGAGAGAAGCAGAGACAAAGAGACAGACAGACAGGAAGGGAGAGATGAGAAGCATCAATTCTTCCTTGCAGCACCTTGGCTGTTCATTGAATGCTTTCTCATATGTGCCTTGACAGGGGAGGGGGCACTACAGCAGAGTAAGTGATCCCTTGATCAAGCCAGCAACCTTCTGCTCAAATCAGCAACCTTTGGGTTAAAGTAACAACCACGGGGTCATGTCTATGATTCCACACTCAAGCCAACGACCCTGCACTGAAGCCAGATGAGTCCCTGCTCAAGCTGGGGACCTTGGGTTTTTTTTTTTTTAATTTATTTTTATTTTATTTTATTTTTTTTACAGAGACAGAGAGAGAGAGTCAGAGTGAGGGATAGACAGACAGTAACGGAGAGATGAGAAGCATCAATCATTAGTTTTTCGTTGCGCATTGTGACACCTTAGTTGTTCATTGATTGCTTTCTCACAAGTGCCTTGACCATGGGCCTTCAGCAGACCAAGTAACCCCTTGCTTGAACAAGCGACCTTGGGTCCAAGCTGGTGAATTTTTGTTCAAACCAGATGAGTCCACGCTCAAGCTGGCGACCTCCGGGTCTCAAACCTGGGCCTTCCGCATCCCAGTCCGACACTCTATCCACTGCGCCACCGCCTGGTCAGGCGACCTTGGGGTTTTGAACCTGGGTACTCCATGTCCCAGTCCAATGCTATATGCACTGTACCACTGCCTGGTCAGGCCAACATATACTTATTGAAAAAAAGTCTAAAAAAATATTTTTGTAGTATAATGTTAATAGAATCATAGGCTAAATCACTATTTCCTTCACCTTCTTTTAATAAAACAAATTTAAAGTTTTGTTCGTTTATATACTTTTATCTCTAATTTTTGTAGTCAAAACTAATTTTATAGTTTATATTTTAAGTTGTATATATTTGGACTTATTAATAAACATGTTCCTTTTGCCACATTGAAAGGTTATAATTTTATAAGTGTATGGCTATAAAAACATAAAATGCATAAGTTCTGCTAATCAAAAAATGAGAATGTATAACAGTTTAAAATTATCCACCTAATAGTTTTATGTATAAGTTAAAATTACTATATTTAAAAATTATAATGTATATAAGTAGGACTATACTAGGAGATATAATGATATAGCAGTCAACATGGATTGCAAGGTTTACAAAATATGATTTTGTTAGAAAATAGAGTGTTATTCTTAAATAAAATGACTATTCCAGAAATGTACAAGGAAAAAAATATATAAAATGCTTCTCCCAAATGTTATTTATCATGGATAATGCTGATTAATATGTAAAGGGTTTATCTATATGAGATATGTTTTAAAATTAGTATCAAATATTATATTGACACTAAAATTTGATTTTGTTTGTTAAAATGACAAATTTTCTTAGATTATTGGTTTGCTTTTAATAAAGGTTTGTAAGAAAAGTTGTTTGCTTTTTGTCTTTTGGATAATATGCGTAAGTGAACAACATGATGTCTCTTTTCAGAACAATTTTCTGTGCTTTAGGTTAATTTTATTATTTCTTAATTATTAAAAAATACATCTGCTCAATATCATAATGAAAGTTCAAAATTCAACTATGGCCTTGGCCGGTTGGCTCAGTGGTAGAGCGTCGGCCTAGCGTGCGGAGGACCTGGGTTCGATTCCCGGCCAGGGCACACAGGAGAAGCGCCCATTTGCTTCTCCACCCCTCCGCCGCACCTTCCTCTCTATCTCTCTCTTCCCCTCCCACAGCCAAGGCTCCATTGGAGCAAAGATGGCCCGGGCTCTGGGGATGGCTCCTTGGCCTCTGCCCCAGGCGCTAGAGTGGCTCTGGTTGCAACATGGCGACGACCAGGATGGGCAGAGAGTCGCCCCATGGTGGGCGTGCCAGGTGGATCCCGGTCGGGCGCATGTGGGAGTCTGTCTGACTGTCTCTCCCTGTTTCCAGCTTCAGAAAAATGCAAAAAAAAAAATGCAAAAAAAAAAAATTCAACTATGAACATTTATAAGAAAGACACTTCAGTCTAAATAATCAGTAAAGATTAACAATAAGATATCAGCAAGCATATCTAGCAAATGTAATAAAATTGAATGTAGTAGTGGTAATATTACTATCAGATATGGTAATATCTGTGCTAAAATGCAGTAAGTAGCATATAGTTTTATAACATAAAGTGATAAGCATAATTTATTAATGAATTAGAACAGAAATAAACCCATATGTTCTAAAAATTAGAGCAGCCAAAGCATGTAGAAATATTACCAACAAAGTGACGTCACGGAAATGGCGCCGTGAGAAGCGCGTCCGACAGCTCTCCCCTAAATCACAACAAATTTATCAACTAGAAACAGAAAAATTTATCCTCGGAGCATTCCGGAGTTCCACACAAACTGAAAGCAAAAGGACTGTTATCACTTGAATCTGAGAGACGAGGGTGTGGAGGAAGCTACCGCAGCAGCGACGCTCATTCAAGCCGCGAGGGAGTGCGCCTGCGGTGAGTCAGCCCATATACTTGGGAACCGCGAGCTGCCGGGAGCGGCTGACACGAGCCGCCACCGCGAGCCGCCGCGAGCCCCCCCCCCCCGTGAGCGGCCTCCGCGAACCGCGAGCGCGCGCGCGCCCGGTCCGGTTGAGCACCGCTGACGTTCCCAGCGGCCGGCCACCGGTGCCCGGAGCGCCCCATTCGCGCGCGTGCCTTGGGCATTCCACGCGCCCAGGGCGCCCTGCTGGCCCGCACACCCAGGGGGCTCCATTATCCTGCGCCTGGTGCGGTCCAGCCGCCAGCGGCGGGCGAGCTGGAGAGGCTTGGGAGATTCTCTCCGTGGGCGGGGCACCTCACCCAGCCATTCAAGCTAACAATCAAGCGTTGGGGGAGGGGCGGGCGCGCAGGCAGCCTAAAATACCTTCGGAAGCACAGCTGCGACCCAATCACTGAAATTAGCTTAACCCATAAAATCTGCGCACCCTCGGTTCTAATTGATAAGATCTCTCTCAGTTCAGCGATCCAAGACAAGAGGCGTGATATTTTTTAGTGCCTCTCGCTAAAGGGGCGGGGGCAACTTCTGATTGATAGAGCCTCCATATTCAGGGATAAATGCTAACAAGAAGGACTTGGCAGATAATAAGGTCTATACTACACTAGTCGTAAGCAGAGACTAGTGCCTCTTCTTCCCTGCAAAAACAGGCTACAAAGTGTGGAAAGCCTGGGTTGAGAGGTCCAACGAAATGATAGGCGCTGAACAGTCACCTTGACAACAATTGACTCCCACCCCCGCCTGATTACACTGGAGGCCCTGACTCTCAGAGCCTTTCCCAAAGCCTTGCACTGAGTGGGGATAGAGTGGGGATTTCCCAGCTCTTTGAGCCTCTTACTCCCCAGGCAGAAGCAGTTGCAGCCTTATAGCTGGATCACCAGGTTGCTAATTCAGAAAGGGGGGACTAGGAGAGAGAATCCAGGAAAGCAAACTCTCTTATCGTTGGACCCTGCAAACGCCAACAAGCCTTTACTTCCAGCAAGACTAAAGCCAATTATATGACATTGCCATAGAATCCCATCAACTGCAAATCCCTACCTAAGAGTGACACAGGGGCAGAGCCTGGGGTACAGAGTCACCGACTAGGAAGAGGGAGAGAAAAGAAAAAGGAAGAAGTTAACCTCTCAAAATAAAGAAAAACCCACAGACTTTACAACTTGATCCACTAATTTTTTGTTGTTGTTGTTGTTGTTGTTTGTTTCTTCTATCTTTTTGCCTTTATTTCCTCCACCTTGGTCCTTCTATTCTCTGCCCATCTTATGCTTCCCCTTTCTTGAACTACACTACCAATGAGTGTTGCATTTTATTTTTCTTCTTCATCCTCACCCTCCTTTAAGGTTATACTCCAAAACACTTAACTCTCACTCTCTCCTCTTTTTTTTTTTTTTTTTGTCTTGCTTTATTTTGTTTTTTTCTCCTATTTTATTTCTTCCTTCGTTTTTCTCTTTTTCTTATTTTTTCCTTTCTATTCGTTTTTTCTTTTCTCATTTTACTTTCCTCCCATATAATCCTCAATCACGAACAAATTAGTTAATTTGGGACTCAAGGCTTTTTTTTTGGCTTTATTTCCCTTTTTTGCTTTTGTTTTTATTTTTTTTCCTCTTGTTTGTTTATTTTTGTGGCATTTTGGGTCCTCCCAACCCAAGGTCTCCATTGTATTTAGTCTTCGCTCCACTTAATACAACAGATTTTTACTTATTATTTTTATTTTTTCTTCTTTATTATTCTTTTTTGGTCCTTTTTTCTGATTCCCTCTTATCCCTCTCATTATATCTCTTAGTTGACCATCACTTACAAGCAAATCATCTTATGCTTGTCTAAGATTTTCTTCCTTTTTTTTTTTTTGCATTTAGTAGGTCCCTACTCCCTTTTTTTTGCCCCTTGAACTCTTCACCCCAAATCAGGCCCTCCATTATAGGCACGATATTTCCCTGAGGAGGGGAGAGGAGGGAAAGAGAAGAGAGAAAAAAAGGGGGAAATAATAAATTATTACTGGTTTTTTTTGTGGGGTGTTTTACCCTTTTTTTTTTTTTCTTTTTACTCTTTATTAATTCTAATTAGTGCTATCAATAAGACCACCCTCAGATGCCAATAAGAAAGAGGAAATCGAATATTATGGATACAAAAGAAAGAGAGGTAATACAAATAGATGTGGAAAAATCTATGGAGAAAAGACTTAACATATTGTAAGCCTTGGAGCTAAATGACAGAGAATTTAAAAGAGAAATCTTAAAAATACTCAGAGATATACAAGAAAACACAGAAAGGCAATATAGGGAGATCAGAAAACAACTCAATGAACACAAAGAATATATTACCAAGGAAATTGAAACTATAAAAACAAATCAAACAGAAATGAAAAACTCAATTCACGAGCTGAAAAACGAGATAACAAGCTTAGCTAACAGAACAGCCCAGATTGAAGATAGGATTAGTGAAATAGAAGACAAACAACTTGAGGCACAACAGAGAGAAGAAGAAAGAGACTCAAAAATAATAAAAAATGAGAAAGCCCTACAGGAATTGTCTGACTCCATCAGAAAGAATAACATAAGAATAATAGGTATATCAGAGGGAGAAGAGAAAGAAAATGGAATGAAGAATATACTCAAACAAATAATAGACGAGAACTTCCCAAGCCTGTGGGAGTAACTAAAGCCTCAAATTCAAGAAGCAAACAGAACACCAAGTTTTCTTAACCCCAACAAACCCACTCCACGGCACATCATAATAAAGATGACACAAACCAATGACAATGAAAAAATTCTCAAGGCAGCCAGGGAAAAGAAGAGTACAACATATAAAGGAAGGCCTATTAGATTATCATCAGATTTCTCAGCAGAAACTCTACAAGCTAGAAGAGAGTGGACCCCAATATTTAAAGCCCTGAAAGAGAGGAACTTTCAGCCAAGAATACTATACCCATCAAAGCTATCCTTCAAGTATGAAGGAGATATAAAAACATTCACAAATACAGAAAAGATGAGAGAATTTATCAACAGAAAGCCCCCACTCCAGGAAATACTAAGGGGGGTTTTCCAACCAGATTCAAAGAACAAAAGAAAACAACACCACAAGTAACAGCTCCACCAAGAACACAATAAAACCAAACTTAAACTGTGACAACAAAGGAAAAAAAGGGGGGAGAGGATGGAGATTAACAGTAGCAAAGGATGATGAAGTGCAGAAATACTTATAAGATAGGGTACTACAATGAATATGGTAGGTACCCTTTTCATTACTTAATGGTAACCACCCTTAAAAAAACCACCACAAAAACACTTGACTTAAAAAAGGTAGCAACAGAGGAAAGAAGTATGGAACACAAACAAACAAAAACAAATGATAGAAAAACAAAAGAGAAGAATCAAACTAGATACAAAACTAACAGAAAGCAATTTATAAAATGGCAGTAGGGAACCCACAAGTGTCAATAATTACACTAAATGTAAATGGATTAAACTTACCAATAAAAAGACACAGAGTAGCAGAATGGATTAAAAAAGAAAATCCAACTATATGCTGCCTACAAGAAACACATCTAAGCAACAAGGATAAAAACAAATTCAAAGTGAAAGGCTGGAAAACAATACTCCAAGCAAACAACACCCAAAAAAAAGCAGGCGTAGCAATACTCATATCTAATAATGCTGACTACAAGACAGAAAAAGTACTCAGAGACAAAAATGGTCATTTCATAATGATTAAGGGGAAGTTGAATCAAGAAGACATAACAATCCTTAATATATATGCACCAAACCAAGGAGCACCAAAATATATAAGACAGCTACTTATTGACCTTAAAACAAAAACTAACAAAAATACAATCATACTTGGAGACCTCAATACACCGCTGACGGCTCTAGATCGGTCATCCAAACAGAGAATCAATAAAGATATAGTGGCCTTAAACAAAATACTAGAACACCTGGATATGATAGACATCTACAGGACACTTCATCCCAAAGCGACAGAGTATACATTTTTCTCTAGTGTACATGGAACATTCTCAAGAATTGACCATATGTTGGGCCACAAAGACAATATCAGCAAATTTAGAAAAATTGAAATTGTACCAAGCATATTTTCTGATCATAAAGCCTTGAAACTAGAATTCAACTGCAAAAAAGAGGGGGAAAAACCCACAAAAATGTGGAAACTAAACAACATACTTCTAAAAAATGAATGGGTCAAAGAAGAAATAAGCACAGAAATCAAAAGATATATACAGACAAATGAAAATGAAAATACGACATATCAGAATCTCTGGGATGCAGCAAAAGCAGTAATAAGAGGAAAGTTCATATCACTTCAGGCCTATATGAACAAACAAGAGAGAGCCGAAGTAAACCACTTAACTTCACACCTTAAGGAACTAGAAAAAGAAGAACAAAGACAACCCAAAACCAGCCGAAGAAAGGAGATAATAAAAATCTGAGCAGAAATAAATGAAATAGAGAACAGAAAAACTATAGAAAAAATCAATAAAACAAGGAGCTGGTTCTTTGAAAAGATCAACAAAATTGACAAACCCTTGGCAAGACTCACCAAGAAAAAAAGACACAGGACTCAAATAAATAAAATCCAAAATGAAAGAGGAGAGATCACCACAGACATCATAGAAATACAAAGAATTATTGTAGAATACTATGAAAAATTATATGCCACCAAATACAACAATCTAGAAGAAATGGATAAATTCCTAGAACAATACAACCTTCCTAGACTGAGTCATGAAGAAGCAGAAAGGCTAAACAGACCAATCAGCAGGGAGGAAATAGAAAAAACTATTAAAAACCTCCCCAAAAATAAAAGTCCAGGCCCAGACGGTTATACTAGTGAATTCTATCAAACATTCAAAGAAGACTTGGTTCCTATTCTACTGAAAGTCTTCCAAAAAATTGAAGAAGAAGCAATACTTCCAAACACATTTTATGAGGCCAACATAACCCTCATACCAAAACCTGGCAAGGATGGCACAAAGAAAGAAAACTACAGACCAATATCTCTAATGAATACAGATGCTAAAATACTAAACAAAATACTGGCAAACCGAATACAACAACATATTAAAAAAATAATACATCATGATCAAGTGGGATTCATCCCAGAATCTCAAGGATGGTTCAACATACGCAAAACGGTTAACGTAATACACCATATCAACAAAACAAAGAACAAAAACCACATGATCTTATCAATAGATGCAGAAAAGGCTTTTGATAAAATACAACACAATTTTATGTTTAAGACTCTCAACAAAATGGGTATAGAAGGAAAATATCTCAACATGATAAAGGCCATATATGATAAACCATCAGCCAACATCATATTAAACGGCATAAAACTGAGGACTTTCTACCTTAAATCAGGAACAAGACAGGGTTGTCCACTCTCTCCACTCTTATTCAACGTGGTGCTAGAAGTTCTGGCCAGAGCAATCAGACAAGACAAAGAAATAAAAGGCATCCATATCGGAAAAGAAGAAGTAAAGCTATCACTTTTTGCTGATGATATGATCCTATACATCGAAAACCCGAAGGACTCCACAAAAAGATTATTAGAAACAATAAACCAATACAGTAAGGTCGCAGGATACAAAATTAACATACAAAAGTCCATAGCCTTTCTATATGCCAACAATGAAATATTAGAAAACGAACTCAAAAAAATAATCCCCTTCACGATTGCAACAAAAAAAATAAAATACCTAGGAATAAACATAACAAAGAACGTAAAGGACCTATATAATGAAAATTACAAAGCATTGTTAAGGGAAATCGAAAAAGATACAATGAGATGGAAAAATATTCCTTGTTCTTGGATAGGAAGAATAAATATAATCAAAATGGCCATATTACCCAAAGCAATATACAAATTTAATGCAATTCCCATCAAAATCCCTATGAGATTTTTTAAAGAAATGGAACAAAAAATCATCAGATTTATATGGAACTATAAAAAACCCCGAATAGCCAAAACAATCCTAAGGAAAAAGAATGAAGCTGGGGGCATTACAATACCTGACTTTAAACTATATTATAGGGCCACGATAATCAAAACAGCATGGTATTGGCAGAAAAATAGACACTCAGACCAATGGAACAGAATAGAAAGCCCAGAAATAAAACCACATATATATGGTCAAATAATCTTTGATAAAGGGGCCAACAACACACAATGGAGAAAAGAAAGCCTCTTCAACAAATGGTGTTGGGAAAACTGGAAAGCCACATGCAAAAGAATGAAACTCGACTACAGCCTGTCCCCGTGTACTAAAATTAATTCAAAATGGATCAAAGACCTAAATATAAGACCTGAAACAATAAAGTACATAGAAGAAGACATAGGTACTAAAATCATGGACCTGGGTTTTAAAGAACATTTTATGAACTTGACTCCAATGGCAAGAGAAGTGAAGGCAAAGATAAATGAATGGGACTACATCAGAATTAAAAGTTTTTGCTCAGCAAGAGAAACTGATATCAAAATAAACAGACAGCCAACTATATGGGAACTGATATTTTCAAACAATAGCTCAGATAAGGGCCTAATATCCAAAATTTACAAAGAACTCATAAAACTCAACAACAAACAAAAAAACAATCCAATAAAAAAATGGGAAGAGGACATGAACAGACACTTCTCCCAGGAAGAAATACAAATGGCCAACAGATATATGAAAAGATGCTCAGCTTCATTAGTTATTAGAGAAATGCAAATCAAAACTACAATGAGATACCACCTCACTCCTGTTAGATTAGCTATTATCAACAAGACGGGTAATAGCAAATGTTGGAGAGGCTGTGGAGAAAAAGGAACCCTCATTCACTGTTGATGGGACTGTAAAGTAGTACAACCATTATGGAGGAAAGTATGGTGGTTCCTCAAAAAACTGCAAATAGAACTACCTTATGACCCAGCAATCCCTCTACTGGGTATATACCCCAAAACCTCAGAAACATTGATACGTGAAGACACATGTAGCCCCATGTTCATTGCAGCACTGTTCAAAGTGGCCAAGACATGGAAACAACCAAAAAGCCCTTCAATAGAAGACTGGATAAAGAAGATGTGGCACATATACACTATGGAATACTACTCAGCCATAAGAAATGATGACATCAGATCATTTACAGCAAAATGGTGGGATCTTGATAACATTATAAGGAGTGAAATAAGCAAATCAGAAAAAAACAAGAACTACATGATTCCATACATTGGTGGAACATAAAAATGAGACTAAGAGACATGGACAAGAGTGTGGTGGTTACCAAGGGTGGGGGGGGAGGGAGGACATGGGAGGGAGGGAGGGAGAGAGTTAGGGGGAGGGGGAGGGGCACAGAGAACTAGATAGAGTGTGACGGAGGACAATCTGACTTTGGGCGAGGGGTTTGCAACATAATTTGATGACAAAATAACCTAGACATGTTTTCTTTGAATATATGTACCCTGATTTATTAATGTCATCCCATTACCATTAATAAAAATTTATTTAAAAAAATAAATAAATAAATCAATAACAAATATAATAAATCAAATGGTTTATTCATCTATAAAAAAATGAAATATTACCAACAACCTTAGAAAAACTTGATTATAACAGAAGTCATTAATATATATTTCTCAGAATTAAACATATAAGTTGACATAACTTATTATGGGATTTGTGTGTGTTTGTGTGTGTGTGTGTGCTATGAATTTAATTGTGTCCACTCCCACAAATCACATATTACCCCACCCCCCCAAAGTAATTGCATTTGGAGGTAATCAGGTCATGAAATAGAGCCCTAATAATAGGATTGGTGTCCTAATAAGAAGGCATCTAGAGAGATCTTTCTGTCTCTGCCATTTGAGAAGAATGCTGTCTACAAGGCAGGAGAGGGTACTCACTAACAGTCTAATTTGCCAGCACCTGTATCTAGAAATTCCCAGCCTTCAGAATTTGAGAATACATGCCCAGTAATTAATCCACATAGTTTATATTTTATTTTAGTAGCCTGAGCTAAGATATTGTTTATTTTTTGCTGTGCATACACTCCTCAACCAATACTTTGTGTTCAGATTCACTATTAAAAAACAAACACAAATTTTATTAACAACATATAATAGCATGTTCACAAGAATGGAAAAGTTAAAAATAATTTTTTGGGCTTTTTTTGATGGCTGGGATGAAGGCTAAAGTTAACTCTCATGGTTTCCTGTTAGAACTTAGAAATGCCCTAAGCTTTTTTGCAAAAGTAGTCTGGCAATATTAATTATCATTTATAATTTGAAATGCATGCATATTTTGACCCATTACTTCCATTGCGTGGAATTGTTCTCATAGAACTAACTTTTTCTCATAGAAATAAAAGTATGTCAATTAACTGCAGAATAGATCATCAAGAAGAAAATAATTGAAACAGGAAATAATAATCCCTAGAGATATAATTGAATGATTAGATTATGGGATATTCATTGCTTCTTTGCTTCATGTATTCATTAATTCTACTAATTTGTATTTTATTTAATAAATACTATGTGTCAAACTATTATGCATTTTGATAATACACTCCTACAAAGTAGAGAAAATACTATAAATTCTTTCTGCACTTTGATGTAAGAAACATACATACATAGTCACTACACAATCAAAGACAATTGTTCTATCTATTGGTGATAGCCTAAATAAAAAGAACTATTAAATACAAAAGGATGACATTGTGGAAAATTCCTTGATAAGAAGAAAACAAATGAGGCATTTTAGAAAATGTAGGTTATGAGTGACTGTGCCATTCTGTGAATGATTTTATTAGAAACTGATATTTGAAGATCACAAGTGAGAGTGGATGCGTCATGTCACCACATGCAAAGGACTATATTTGGGACTCTGTCAGCCACAAGATGCTGCTCACAATTATTCTCCTATCTCCTCTAGTCTTATTTTAGATGAAATGCTTCAAGCTTTGAAAACTCCCTAAAATTAAGCACATTTCAATATCTTCCTTTCACATGCATAAATACACAATAAATATTTATTTGGAAATAAAATCATATAAAAGTTGTTTTGAAAAATGCAAATTTCATTAAACTATCCATCTCAAGTTCCTTATTTCAATTTGCACTTCCTATTCTAAGGAAGTAAAACCCAATTTGAGGTATTAGACAGATGATGAAAGGATCACATAAGATTCATATAACTCTTATTTTTTCTTCTTTTTAATGCATTTAATCTTCAGTGTGTCATTGAAAATATCATTTTAGTCTACCATCATAGTTGGGCCAAAGTAGATGTGTCTGCAAAGCAATCATGAAAAAGCAAATGTTAGGGTTTGGAGGAGGCACTAAATATGCTCTCTGAAAATCTAAGTGTTCCAAAATTCTTACCTTTATATGCTATATTGTTTTACTCTTTACCGCTTTTACTAATACAATGAGAAAAATATTCCTAGTCTTTCAATTCAACTTGAAGGCTAGATGCTACCTCTGAGGAATATTCCCCTTTCCACCAATCAGAGAAGTCACAAACAATTTAATTCCTTGCAAAATATTCTAGGTGTGCTTCGAAGTACTAACAATGTTCTGCTGTTTGTTCAGCATCTAAGTGAAGGAAAAACTTTGAAGTTTGTGTTTTGATCTAAGTGACTCATTGGAAATAAAAGCCCATATCAAAGACAATGGCACATTTCAAATTCAGAAATCTTACTGCTTCGCTCAGGCCTCAGTAATGCTTTTGTCTTCTTGTTTTGGCTTCCACTTTCATGAAGGGCCTTGAACCAGTCCCGCAACCTGTTTGCCACTTCCCTGAACTCCAGGTCACTACATGCTGAAAAAAAGATAAAGAAACAACACCAATCTTGAATAATAACTTCGCAGAAGGTTAAGGCTAGTTCTTAAATTATTCCAGTAATTGAAATGCAACAACTAAAAGAAAAAAAATGTAATACAATTCCTAATTGTTTTTCAGCTTTTCAAACATTAAAGATAAATGTGTTTCAAGCACAAGATGTAATATAATAGTTTATTTAATAAAGAAATGTTATTCGCAGAATGCTATTTCCACTCCTCACTGTGTTTAACAGTGATCAAAGGTCTTCTTTTTAACGTCACAGATATGGAGTCAAATATTTACGTACTAAACACTTTTGTCATGTTTAGGTTGTATGTCATCTGGGGAATCAGGGGTGGAAAATCCACAGTAAATACTTACATGTTTGTTTATTATTGGCCATACCAATTATAAGTTATGCTTTATAAGAAGTAGCAGAATACATTTCATATACATACATACAAATACATACTTATGTATGTGCATGTGTGTGTATATGAGTAAGACACAATTCAGTAATTTTTTGCCAAAATACTTTGAAAATATAAGAAATACCATTTATATTGTTCAGAGAACATTGTTACTGTAGGCCTAACTCATCTGCAAGTAGCCAATATGCATTTTTCTAAACTGACAAGCCCCTTTAATATTATTCT
Source organism: Saccopteryx bilineata (assembly GCF_036850765.1). NCBI lineage: Eukaryota > Metazoa > Chordata > Mammalia > Chiroptera > Emballonuridae > Saccopteryx > Saccopteryx bilineata. Next base: position 169,806,026 of record NC_089490.1, on the reverse strand, counting down.
TCTTGTTTATTTTGTTAAAATCATAATTTACATAGTGATATGTAACATTACACTTAATATAGACTAGATATATTATATTACAATATGAGTCACATATACCCTAGCATGTATAACATTATACATATGGTATAATATAATGAAATATAATATAAGACCATTTCTTAGTATTAAAAGGAATAAAAGTACAGATTAATAAGATCCTCCCCGTATCCAGTAAGGTAGTTGACCCTGAATGGTAAATCATTGTGACATTTCAGGACACTTTGGGGAAAAAAGATACTAGAAGCTGCTATGTAGAGACATAACAACAATTGTCACATGAAAAGGATGAGTTATCAGGTCTTCAGATTTTTCAATAGCCACATTGACAAGCAGAAAGATAACTGAAAAATTACTTTGTATTTTAAACCAAGAATCCTATATTCTGAACAATCAGGTGGACAAATAACCTAAATAGACTTTTAATATACAAGATCCAAAAAAATAACCAACCCAGGAAGTTACTGGAGAATGTAACGCACAGGAGAGAACTGACAAAGAAGATGGCTGAGACACAAGAAATACAAGATTTAAAGAGAGTTGAAAGGAATTACTAGGCAGATGGTAAGGAGAAATCTTAAAATGTATGCTGTGCTTCCAAGGTAGAGGCACATAATGGTAAATTTGAAAATCCTTAGTCAAAGAGCAACATACAGAATTCACAGAACTCATTAGAAAACAATGAACTCCAGTGAAGTCAAAGAAAACATCACTTTTACTGATAAAACCTACAATGGCTGAGACTGAGTGATAAAGCCACAAGACAGTACGTTCGCCTGGTATCTCTGTTTCAGCAACATTTAGGCAAGAGTCTTTTGATCCTTAAATTTCTATGCAGAAGAAAATAAAAGCTGACCCCACGCTCAAACTGGTGAGCCCTCACTTAAGCCAGATGAGCTGGTGCTCAAGCTGGAGACCTCCGGATTTCAAACCTGGATCCTCAGTATCCGAAGCTCACATATATCCACTCTGCCATTGCCTGATCAGGCTAAAATTTCTTTAAAAAAGTAATTATAATACATCTAATATTTCATCCAGAAATTCCCTGTATTAAAAGTGACCACATAGGGGTGTATACATAAAAAAACTCACTCAAACTTTATATTATTTATTGGGTACTTTTATAACAGCAAGTATATTAACAACTGTCCATCAGCAGTGGCCTGGTGAGAATCATCAGCACATACAACCACTGAAGCTCTTTGAGTCATTAAAATATTCAAGAAGCTCTTTGTGTACTAATATGGAACTATGCCCATAATGTGCTTTTGGTAAATAATAATAATAATAATAATAATAATAATAAAACAACTTAAGGAGCAGCAAAGTGTATTTAGGAAGCTTTCATTTGTATAAAAAAAGGGGAAATGCATTTGTTTATGTAGTAATAAAATATCTCTGGAAAGACAATAGGTGAGCTTATGATGCGGGTTACTCAATAAGACTTGCTTCTCCTTTTTTATTTTTTCTGGGAGGCTAGAATGGTGTCATTTATTATTATAAGCCATGAGTCAAATGTCCTTATCAAACAACATAAGAAAATACCTAGTGTAAACAATATTGAAATATAACATTATTTATAGAATGACATTCCCACTTCACTTTTGACAAAATTCTTTGTTACGACGTGTTCTGATTGGAATATGACCAGTCAAATCTCACTCTTGTAAATGTGTGACAGTCATCTGTGATTTACTACTGGTCTTTTCTAGAATAAGTCAATTAGTGTTGAATTCATATTTTCCAAATGTTCTACTATATGCTGTTTTTTTTTTCCTGGAAATAATACATTGTAGTTATACAGCATGAAATGCTTTTAATGAGGTTTCACATTTGATTTTAATATCAAGCCTGGAAGATTAGGTAAATGATTATTATTTTTTATAGCTATGGAAACTAGGACACAATATAAATGACTGCCCTAAATTTTATAGCCAGTAGTGAACTAGAACAACACTTGGTACTCATTGATCTAATTGTATTTATAGCAAAGAATAACAGAATAATAAATCACAATAACATAATATATATGATTTAAAATTAAATTTGAATAAAAGAAAAGGTAGGTTTCAATGTAAGATTCTTCAATTGTGTCAAATTATTAATTTGAGCATGGTATTATATGAAGCAAATGAATGAAAAGAAAAGAAGTCTTGGAAATTTAAAGTTCCAAATATATATTTTTTGTGAGCATACACACATACATATTTTATAAGGAAAAAGATAGAATTGGTGGGGATAAAGCCAGAAGAGAATCTAGAGTATAAAATAAGAACAACAGAGGGAGAATAGGTAGGGAGAACATAAAAGCAAAGAGAGGAGACACAGAGGATCAGTATAGCAGATATAATATCTGACTTAAAGGAAGTTATAAGGAGAGAAAGAGTAATATAAAATTAGTTTAAAAATAAAGTGAATAATTCCTATAGCAACCAAAGAACACGTTTTCGGAGAAAAACAAACTTCCACGATCTTATTTGAATGAATTAAGGATACAGATATATACACTCATACCAAAACATCTTTTAATATTTAGAATATAAAACAAAAATTTTTAAGAGCTTTCAGGGAGAAAATAAAAGTAATAAATGAACAATCAGACTATAAAACAAACAAAAGCTCTCTGCCAAAAGCAGTCAGCTTATTGTACAATAATTATTAGCAATACTGGATTATAGAAGAGCATAAAGTAAGCCTTCAACATTCTAAGGGAAATAAATTTTAATCTAGTGCCCCATATCTATTTAATTATCAACCAAATAGGGCAGAATAAAGGCATGTTTAGGTGTGCAAGAACTTGAGATTTTTACATTCCTTGCCTCTATAAAATTGGGCTGCAGAAAAATGAGAGAGAAAATAAAAGAAAAATGCAATGACATGAAATTTACAAAGGAGAGACTCTGCTCAAAATCTGAGAATTACAGTACTCAGACTAGCTGTTTAGTGTATTCCAAGATGAAGCAAACTTACTGGCCAAGTTCAGGCAGAAACAAACCTGGTGGGTAGTGGTGAGAGAGTGATTTCATAGCATAGTCTCCAATTGATAACTTGTAAAAACTTAACATAAGCATAATAAAGGCAGTTGGGATACAAAATGGTAGATGCATTTAAAACTTAGGCTAGTAATATTCTCCATTAAGATAGAAAAAAATATACATTTGTACAGCTATAACTATAGGATAAATTCTCATTTTTTAATGAGCAGCATTCACATCAGCATTTGTAAAAGTTCTTTGTTTTTATTTATTTATTTATTCATTTTTAGAGAGGAGAGAGAGACAGAGAGGGAGAGAGAGGAGAGAGAGACAGAGAGAGAGAAGGGGGGAGGAGCAGGAAGCATCAACTCCCATATGTGCCTTGACCAGGCAAGCCCAGGGTTTCGAACCAGTGACCTCAGCGTTTCCAGGTTGACGCTTTATCCACTGCGCCACCACAGGTCAGGCTGTAAAAGTTTTTGATGTGCAAGTTGACTCACTTTATAAAGAATTCACAGAAGACTTAAAAATATTTATAGAATTTAAGTGTTATCAGTTGTGACAATGAATGACCCAACTAAAGCCACTAGGTATCGGGAAGCAGAAATAGATATGAGTGAAATATGGCTGTGTTAATGTCCTAATTTTACAAAACTAGGAGGCAAGAGATATCTATGAAACTGGCAACAGATGGATAAGTGTTTTTGTTTTTGTTATTGCTAGTGATTTTGCTTTTTAAATTGTAACCAATTAAAAAAACCCTAAGAATAGCCATGTAATTATATTGAAAAGAGGGAGGGAAGTGAAACATGTTTTCATTTATCAAAGCAGAAAATCTAAAGGTAATGTCTGAAGTTGATAAATAGCGGCTTCACAAATGAGCTCATCACCAGATGGGAAAAAAGCAGTAAGGCTTAAAAATGATCAGCTCTGTGACCCAGGGGTGGAAATGAGGAGATGTCGGGCAGGAAGTTGACTGTTGATTTTGATTATACTATTTCATACCTTTTGACTTTTTAACCTCAGTATTGATAATTTGTGGTAGAGAGTCACTCCCCTTCCTGCACTGTCTCTCCTTCATGACAACAGCTGAGAGATACTAAATGCACATTGTGTGGACAGGAGCTGAGAGAAAGCAATTAACATTTATTGATCGTGGTCATTAAATCAAACGTTGAGGTATTAGCTTCCTTTATAACACCTATTAGTTTTAAAAAAATTGTTAACTCATTTGAAATCATAGATATTTGGTGGCAAATCTGGTACTCTTAATTCAGAACAATTTTTGTATTGCTACTGTAACATCTTTTTACTATCAATGAACAGCATCAGTGGCAAGGCTATACAAGGATATTGTATATTCCGATCCAGGTTCTCTTCAGTACTCAAAGAGAATCACAAACACTGAGAATAGAGGGAGTGATTTGGGGGATATTTCAGTGCCTTTCAGAAGCTGAAGACATTTAATTTTAGGGGTTCCTACCTGTAACATACACCAAAATCAATATTGTTGGTATCAAATTATTGAAAATATTTTTAGATTTCTTGCAAGTGATTTTTTTTTTGAAAACAACTCATTTATTTTAAATTTGGCAATGGTTTATTTGAAAGTATTGAGCAATGCAGGAATTCTTAGTAAATCAGGAACTTTAAACCACACACTTTCTGAAATTGAGTTAAGTGTTCTAAACATAAAATTTAAAATTAATGAAGTTAACAGTTTTTATAACTCAAACATTTACTTTGCATGATATTTTATCTATCTATCTATCTATCTATCTATCTATCTATCTATCTATCTATCTATCTATTTAAGTGAGAGGCAAGGAAGCAGAGAGACAGAATCTGCATGTGCCCCGAACTTGATCTACCCAGCAAGGCCCCTATTGGGTGATGCTCTGACCAACTGGGGCCACTGCTCTGTTGCTCAGCAACCAAGCTATTTTAGCACCAGAGGAGAGGCCATGGAGCCATCTTCAGGGCCTGGGGCCAACTTGCTTGAACCATTTGAGCCATGGCTGCAGGAGGGGAAGAAAGATAGAAAGAAAGAGAAGGGGGAAAGGTGGAGAAGCAGATGGTCGCTTTTCCTGTGTGCCCTGACCGGAAATCAAACCCAGGACTTCTATATGCCTTGCTGACACTCTACCACTGAGTCAACTAGCCAGGGCCTGTCAAACATTTACTTCAGGTTATTCATTTTTCTTTTCATTTTGTATTTTGGTACAATAAATATTTACTCAAGTCTCACTTTCTTACTCTTACATTTCACATACACACAAAAAATGTTAAAATGTTTCTGATATACTTACATTGTAACAAACTTGTACTCATTAAGATGTTCATTTATTAAAGAACAAATACTGATGTCTATCACTATGAGTTTTTCACTAAAGCAATGTTCTTTAATAAGGAGCTCAGACCTAAATACAAACTTTCAGGCAGAAAGAATCTTGCTCTGGGGAGATTTATACAGGTTGGTTTAGCAAAATGGCCACTATCTCTATTAGGCTTCATTTATAAAGTTTTACACAATATTTCTGAAATCATCATTCATTCTTGCAAAATGTTAGAAAATAATTACACAAGGTAGTCAAACATATTTGGCATTTTTACCTCATGAGCTTTTGGTAAAGGAAAGATTTTCCTAAGTATATGTTTTCTATAAAGAAATAAACCATCACCAAACCTCACTTCTATCAATAAAAATATTTGCCGTCCCTTTGAAACAATTTAAAAGATAGAAATTCTGATAGTCCCCTTAATGGAATTAGTTGACATAAGAATGTGGTACAATGAAAACCATGCAGAAAATAGCTACCCTAAAGGTAAAAGAGCTTAAGTTTGCCTTGATATAAATATTTTTTTTTGCAAGATCAAGACTATTACAAAACGAAAGGTCCAAACAACTTGTGACTCATCAACTACTATACTCTCATTACATAGGCCATGATGTCCCGGAGATATCAAAAAGGCTCTGAAGAGCACAGTATTTAATTTAATTTAAGTTAAAGAGAAGTAAAGACAGTTTTCTTATTCTTGAACTATACTCACAATTATTTGAGTATGAATAATCAACTACTCTTAAATTATCACTGCTTTTAATCTAGCTATGCCAGCACATGAAGAGGTGATTAATAAACAGTTGATGAGGACCTGGCCAGTTGGCTAAGCAATAGAGCATCAACCTGGCATGTGGAAGACTCGGGTTCATTTCCTAGTCAGGCACATAGGAGAAGCAAGCATCTCTTTCTTCATCCCTCCCCTTTCTCTCCCTCTCTCCCTCTCCCTTTCCTGTAGACATGGCTCATTAGAGCAACTTGGCCCTGAGCACTGAGGATCACACCATGGCCTGCCTCAGGCACTAAAATAGCTTGGTTGCTGAGCAATGGAGCAACGGCCTCAGATGGGCAGAGCATCACCCCATACGGGGCTTGCTGGGTGGATCCTGGTCAGGGTACATGCGGGAGTCTGTCTCTCTGCCTCCCCACCTCTCACTTAATAATAAATAAATAAATAGTTGATGAGTGACACAGATTTCCACATTTCTGAATAGCTTTATCACAGATCTTTGTGTATTTGCTTTATTTGATTGTCTCTTTTTTAATCCAAATTTATATATTTGAAGATAAAATTGCAAAATCTTGAACAACCTTTTCAGCCAGACTTTTTTTCACTAAACCCATCTAAGAATTCCCATCTCCTCTTTCAAGGCTCCAATTGTCCATAAGGATTTTTTCATGCTATTATATATAATTCCGTTTATGAACCACCTAGCTGTTAGAAAATTTAAACTTCAGTCCACATTACATTGCTGATGAGAATCTTTTACTTCTTAAATGTCATTCTTACAACAGTATAAGAAAAGAGGAGGGGAGGGAATTAGGAAAGGGGAAGCAAATGGGGTATAAAAAGGGACACAAGGGTGGGGGTGAGAGAGTTATATTCAGCGGGACACTTGAATCCATGTAAACACAATAAATTAAAAATTAATAAAAAATTTAAAAAAGTAAATTTTTTGATTACCAAGGTAAGATATTCTAATTTTGTAAATATATACATTTTATAATGTATATTAAGGAGAATAAATATAAAAACCTTATATTTAACATCACACTGATAGGTAGCAAAAATTAAAATATTTTACTTTGCATATCTGCTGCTTTTAGATTTTACATAGCTTAGAACTTGCCAGACAAACAATTTTTAACCTTATTCTTTTCCAATGCATTATACAATAGTGTTCTCAGGTGGTTAAAATATTTGACAACAAAATGTATGATAGATGCAAAATGTCCATTATGTAAATGTAAACTTCTTAAAAATTCCCACAAAGAGTATTATATGTAAAGAGAAATTTTTTTAATCTGTGTACAGTAAAAAGAATTATTGCTGTCTCTCATTTCTTTTGAAAAATCTTAGAAATGGAGTTAATGGGTCACAGGATATAAATATTTATTTATTTACTTTTTTTTTTTTTTTTGTATTTTTCTGAAGCTGGAAACCGGGAGAGACAGTCAGACAGACTCCCGCATGCGCCGACCGGGATCCACCCGGCACGCCCACCAGGGGCGATGCTCTGCCCACCATGGGCGATGCTCTGCCAGCGCCTGGGGCAGAGGCCAAGGAGCCATCCCCAGCGCCCGGGCCATCTTCACTCCAATGGAGCCTAGGCTGCGGGAGGGGAAGAGAGAGACAGAGAGGAAGGAAAGGGGGAGGGGTGGAGAAGCAGATGGGCGCTTCTCTTGTGTGCCCTGGCCGGGAATCGAACCTGGGACTTCTGCACGCCAGGCTGACGCTCTACCACTGAGCCAACCGGCCAGGGCCAGGATATAAATATTTAAAGGCTCTTACGTAAAGACAACTTGTTTCTGTTAAATACTAGATTTCAACCCTACAAAATATTTTAAACATATTTAGATGTTTACTTTTATTTGTAATTTATATTTTGATTATTGAAAAATGAAGTAGCACAGGTATGCGGTAATTTAAACAAACTGAAAATTAGGAAAAGTCCTCCAGTACAAAAACAAACAAACAAACAAAAAAACAAAAAAAATACAGCCTGAGTTACTCAAAACGCACACAGCACATGTAGTCAGCGGAATGACCACTATCAGACAGTGAAAAAAATGATGCCTGAACACCCCACCCCTTGCCCGGAACATTTCAAGAAGCTTCAAAATAAATGGCAATTTCTACATTCTGTTCAATTGTGAATTAGTTTTTCAACATGGAACCTAGTCAGAAAGTCCCAAAGCAGAATGTAAAATATATATCCATCACTGGCTTGAAAGAGACAATATATACATGAAACAAAAAGAACATAAATTAGAGAAAGCAAGAACACATCCGGCCTGATAAACAAATGATGCTGATCATTTTGCAGATTCTTTTCAGAGAGTGTTTTCTTCATAAGAATCAGTAGCTTAAGGCTTGAGAAAATTCAGAAGCCGAGACTGAAGATGTTAGACAAAGACAGGAGGGACAAGAATAGCATGGCTCAGGAAAAAAAAAGAACAATATGTTTTTGACCTTTTGGGAAAATTAAGATGCCTGATTTGATCAAAGACACTCTTCTAGAAGCTTTGATTGGTAAACAAACTATAAATTTAGAGCACACATACATCTAAATTCAAATGTACACACCCCATTGCCCACAGGGTAGAAGGTAGGTAAGTGTCATTTCAGAGCAATTGGTTTAAACTGTGTCTTTCTTAAAAAGTTCAGTAAAAGATTCCACCAGTACTTGTCATAGAGACAGAGGAGGATTTGGGGTAGATCCTATTAAACTACTGTACATCCATGTCTCTGCTGCACAGAACCAGGTACAGAGCACAGAGGTCACTAAGCTGCCTTTCTCTGACAAATATGAGCACACACACATGAGCACACATGCATACATCTTAAGAGAATAATTCCTCATCAAGGATTATTTCAATCTGAGTGTGCTGTGCACTAAAGTCATACTGAAATTTTTAACTGACAAAATATGGAAGTGAACAATGAATCTCCAGCATTGCTATAAATCATACAATTTTATTAAAACATGAGCTACAATTTCTATAGCCATTAAAAAATACTGATGTTCACAAGTGTATGTGAAACTTTTTGATTTAGAAATCATTTGCATTTCAAGAACCAGCCTCAGGAAGAAAGTGTTTTAAGCTAAGAGGCATTTTGTTCAGACATTAGAGAGCAGGTGTTAAATAGGCGAGTCCCCATGCAGGCATCTGAGCACCAGTAATGCATGATTCATTACCTGCAGTCACTGACATTTTGGGTATAAAAAAGTGCTTCTGAAAGGCAGGAGCAACTAGGGATAGGATCAAATGATGTAGTAGCATTCTAAGCAAATGTCTTAAAGATGACAAACTTTGTTGAAATATTTTTAAAAATGTTTACTTTATTGATTTTAGAGAGAAATGAAGGGGGAGAGATTGAGAAAGAGAAAGAGAGACAGGAACAGTTATCTATTCTCCCATGTGCCCTGACCGGGGATCGAACTGGCAACCTCTGAGCCTTAAGACCAGGCTTTAACCAACCAAGCTATTCAGCCAAGGCATGTTGAAATACTTAATGCTCTACATAATATAGATAAATCCATTTTTATCATTAAGCAAGGAGATGAATGAATAAATATCAGGTGGGCCAACACGTTTTATTTTTTATTTATAAAATTTTATTTTATTTATTAAATTCATTGGGGTGACATTAATAAAAAATTAACCAAAATAGGTTTCAAGTGTACAATTCTATAATACATATCATCTGTATATTTCATTGTGTGTTTACCACCCCAAGTCAAGTCTTCTTCTATCACCACTTATCCCATTTTTATCCTTCTTTACTTCCCTACTCGCTCAACCTCTGGTAATCACCCAGCTCTCCAGTCCCTTCCTTCTGAGAGTTCTCAGTCTGTTCTCTGTATCTGTGAGCTTCTTTCTGTTTTCTTTGTTAGTTTATTTTGTGCACTACTTTCCACATATGAGTGAAATCATATAGTACTTGTCTTGCTCTGACTGGTTTATTTTATTTAGCATAATTCTCTCCAGATTCATCCATGCTGTCGCAAAAGGTAACTTTTCCTTCTTTGTTTTTCTGGCTAAGTACTATCTTATTGTGTAAACATACCAGCTTTTATTATTCCCTCATTTACTGATAGGTTCTTTGGTGGCTTCCAAATTTGGGCTACTCTAGATAATGCTGTAATAAACATAGGGGTGCATATATGCTTTTGAGCTAGTGTTTTGGGTTACTTTGGTTTTATTTCCAGAAGTGGAATCACTGGGTCATAAGGCAGTTCCATTTTTAATTTTTTTTTTTTTTTGTATTTTTCTGAAGTGAGAGGTGGGGAGGCAGAGAGACAGACTCCCACATGCGCCCAATCAGGATCCACTTGGTATACCCACTAGGGAGTGGTGCTCTGCCCATCTGGGGCGTTATTTCATTGCAACCAGAGCCATTATAGCACCTGAGGTGGAGGCCATGGAGCCATCTTTAGTTCCTGGGCCAATTTTGCTCCAATGGAACCTTGGCTGTGGGAGGGGAAGAGAGAGGTAGAGAGAATGGAGAGGGGGAAGGGTGGAGAAGCAGATGGGTGCTTCTCCTGTGTGCCCTAGCCGGGAATCGAACCCGGGACTTCCACGTGCCAGGCCGATGCTCTACCACTGAGCCAATCAGCCAGGGCCCCATCTTTAATTTTTTGAAGTAACTTCATACTGCTTTCCACAGTGGTTGCACTAATATGCATTCCCACCAACAGTGCATGATGGTTTCCTACTCTCCATATCCTTGCCAACACTTGCTGTTTGTTGATTTACAGATGATAGCCATTCCAACATCTATATTGGCCATCTGTGTGTCCTCTTTGGAGAAATGTCTATTTAGGTCCTTTGCTTATTTTTTAATTGTATTTTTTGTTGTTGAATTTTATAAGTTCTTTATAAATTTTGTTTATTAACCCCTTATTAAATGCATCACTGGTGAATATGTTCTCCCATTTAGTGGGTTGTTTTATCATTTCGTTGATGATTTCCTTTGCTGTGCAAACACTTTTTCGTTTGATGTAGTCCATTTATTTTTTTCTTTGTTATCCTTACCTGAGGTGAAGTCAGAAAAAATATTGATATGAGAAATGTCCTCAGTTTTACTGCCTATGTTTTCTTCTAGGAGTTTTATGGTTTTGGGTCTAACGACAAGTCTTTAATCCATCTTGCATTTACTCTTAGTGTATGTTGTAGAGGTAGTCTAGTTTCATTTTTTTGCATATATCTGTTCTATTTTCCCAAAATCATTTATTGAATAGACTGTCTTTACCCCATTGTATGCTTTTGCCTCCTTTGTCACATGTTAATTGACCATTAAGGCATGAGTTTATTTCTGGGTCTCTGTTCTGTTCCATTGATCTATGTGTCTGTTTCTGTGCCAGCACTATGCTCATTTGATTACTCTGGCCTTGTAGTATAGATTGGTATCTAGCAGCATGATTCCTCTCATTTTGTTTATCTTTCTCAATACTTTTGTGGCTGTTTGGGGATCCTTTGTGATTTCATATAAATTTTTGGAATATTTATCCTAATTCTGTGAAATATACCATTGATATCTTTTTTTTTTTTTTGTATTTTTCTGAAGTTGGAAACGGGGAGGCAGTCAGTCACACTCCCACATGCACCCGACCGGATCCACCCGGCACGTCCACCAGGGGGCGATGCTCTGCTCATCTGGGGCATCGCTCTGCCATAATCAGAGCCATTCTAGTGCCTGAGGCAGAGGCCACAGAGCCATCCTCAGGCCTGGGCCAACTTGGCTCTAATGGAGCCTGGCTGCGGGAGGGGAAGAGAGAGAGACAGGGAGGAAGGAGAGGGGGAGGGGTGGAGAAGCAGATGGGTGCTTCTCTTGTGTACCCTGGCCGGGAATTGAACCCGGGACTCCCACACACCAGGCCAATGCTCTATCACTGAGCTAACAGGCCAGGGCCCACCACTGATATCTTGATAGGAATTGTGTTGAATCTATTGTTTACTTCGGGTAGTGTGAACAGTTTAATAATGTTAATTTGTCCAATCCTTGCACATGGTATACGTTCCCACTTACTTGTATTTTTTTCAACTTTTTCTTCAGTGTCATATATTTTTTTTTTGAGTACAGTCTTTTACTTCCTTGGTTAAATTTATTCCTAAGGATTTTATTCTTTATGAAGTAATGATGAATGTGATTATTACCTTAGTTTCCTTTTCTGATTGTTCATTATTGGTGTTTAAAAATGCAATTGAGTTCTGGATATATATTTTATATCCTGCTACTTTACTGAATTCATTTATCAGTTCTAGTAGTTTTCTCATGGAATCTTTAGGGTTTTCTATATACAGTGTCATGTCATCTTCAAATAATATTTTACTTCTTCCTTTCTAATTTGGAAACTGTTTGTTTCTTCTTCTTCTTGTCTTATTGCTGTGGCTTGACTTCCAGTACTATATTGAATAGGAGTGGTGAATGCGGACATCTCTGCCTTGTTTCTGATCTTAAGAAAAACACTTCTAGTTTTTGCCTCATGAGTATGGTGTTGGAATGGCCTTTACTACGTTAAAGTATGTTCCCTCTATTTCAATTTTGCTGAGAGTTTTTAATCATAAATGGGTACTGGATTCTATAAAATTCTTTTTCTATATCTATTGATATGCCAATTAATATTTATTGTTCATTTTGGTTATGTGGCATATATCACGGTTATTGATTTATGGATATTGTACCAACCTTGGATCCCAGGAATAAATCCCACTTGATCATGGTGTTTAATCTTTTTAATGTATTCCTGGATCTAAAGTCTTTGAATGAATGTTCCTGAGACTTCAAACATTTGCTGATCTTTTTGACTAATTGAATGTGACACTAAATTTTTAACTTATATATGACATTTAGTAATATAACCCAGAAGTCTATTATTATTCCATGCCTGGAGTTATTAAGTTATATTTCTGGAAATATCAATTAGATATACTTATCTAACACATCTGAATGTAGGTTTGTTTCTATTCTTTTATTAAATGCGGATTACCTGTAGAGTTAATCAGAGGGAAAAGCTGTCACTAACTCTGATATCTACCCATATTCATTAGGAAACCATGAACCATAAGTACTCTATAGAACTGAAAGGAATAGTGTTTCACTAGCACATTGGATGAAGGGGACTTTAAGATTGCTCTAAGTGGTAAGGATGAGTGCCATATCGCATTGTGACCTTCTGTTGGATATGAGGACCCCTTTGGACCATACGATCAAAATGTTCAGTAGGTGTTTTAGTTTTCTAGGGCTGCCATAACTATAGATTAGATAGCTTAAATAATGAAAATTTATTTTCTAAGTTCTGGAGGCAAGGGTCCAGATCAAAGTGTTTATAGGGCTGGTTCTTTCTTAGGCCTCTCTCTTTGGCTTACAATTCACTACTGTCTAGCTGTGCCCTCATATAGTCTTCGTTTGATTAGTAAGGACTGTGTCTCAGTGAGTTTATTTTACATTATTTGGCTCTTTAGAGACCCTGTCTCCAAATATAGTCACATTTTGAAGTACTTATATATCAATAAATTTTGAGAGGCACAATTCAGACCATAGTGGTAATCATAATACCTGAGAGCATGTCATCAGTGTTGCAGAATATACTTCAAATGGCCTAAAACTCACTTTGTACATGTTAAAAAGCTAGCACTTTCCCTCATATGTTTTCAGGTATTTTAAAAATCTTTGTATATTTCTGCATTTCAAATATTTGATATCCTCGACAATTGTCACTTATAATTGTATATTGAAGAAAGTGATGTAAAAAGAGTATACACATTTTATTTGTTTCCAAGTTAGTTTGTAGTCACTCCCAGCACAGATCAAACCATCAGTTTTACCACAGCATTTTTCAAGACATGCTTCATAGATCATAATTCTGTAAAGTCTTACATTTTGTTTAAGAAGGGTTCCACAATCAAGAGTTTAGTGAACACAGAGCTGAAAAACGTTTTGAAAAGATTTATTTTCTGCATAATTTGTCAAGAATTCTAATATGCTTTTAACATACATCTCTAAAAATGATAAAATATATAGCATTATCCAAACTGTATTTATTTACTGGTTTATATTTGTTTATTTTTGTTACCATAGAACCATATTTGCTTCTGGGTAATAATGTTGTTTGAGGATACACACACACACACACACACACACTCCACAAAAGGGTAATAGAAGTATAGCTATCATGCCTTTTTCATGAATGCTTAATCTTCTGCACAGCATAATTACATATATTGATAATGAATAGGACTTCAAAATTTATTGGATGGATGGATGAATAGGTAAATCAAATAAAACCATACTGTTAATTCCTTTATTATTTTCTTTGAGACTCTCTCTTTTAGGTCTGATAAATTTTAGATAACCAGAAAATATAATTGATAATCTATTTATTTTATCAACACAGAATTACATTATAATAGGTTTTCTTTGCTACTGAATGGTAATTTTATAGTTACATATATATCCTCAAACAGTAAAAATTATAGTCTTATTTCATTCAATAAATGAGGTAAAGTAATACAGATCTATTCAGATTTTATTCCATTTTATAGATTGGCAAATTAATCTCTAATTGCAAAAGGCAGACATTAAAGGTCGTAGAAGGTTAGACAGTAATCAAAAAATGCATATTTAATCAGATGAATTCCATTCAGGAACCTGAAAAAAAACTGCTTTTACTCTTGCATAATACTAACAGAAGGCATACGTGCTATTACAATCAATTCTAGTAGCCATTAAAAGAATGAATATAGGGTAAAATTGAAGTCATACACACAAAGGTTGGTACATTTGGCAATCATTTGAAATAATAAAACCTGACTGGCATTGTAAGAGCAACATATTTAAGTTTGAAACAAGTGGAAGAACTTTTAAGTTCATAAAACACTATAAGTACATGGTTATAAAAATTCCCTATAATAAACACTATTTAATAGTGTAACCAATTTATTGCCACACATAATAAAAGATATAACCTAATACTGTATTAAAATACAATTGTTGTTTGTATTAATTAATAATGTTAATTAATTTATACTCCCTACACTAAATTCATAGATAATTGAGAGTTGTAGAAAAGCAGTATTATTTTTAAATAATGTTGATTTTAAAAATGGTTAAATTAGTAACATTGTTAATCAATAAGTATAGTTTTTATAAATTACTACTTTCTAATATGTAAATATTATTTACATAAACAATATAGATCCAGAAAATCCATGCCACATATTTTTGGAATCCAGAAATTAGAAAATGTATTTTTTCTGGTGTTTTAAATACTTCACAAGGTTCTAGTGTGTTGTGGCTGATAAATAATTTATGTCTTTTGATTATCAACAAGATGTAATGCTACAAGGTTTATAGCTTTTCTGGTGCAATTTTCCATAAGCAAATAAATTTGTTTTAGCAAGGTCACCTCCTTCAAGATTTTTTATTTCTTAGGCAACTTACCTATAATTTAGAGAACTTATCACCAAATCAGGATTGGTGCTTTTATTCTGCATGTAAATGAGCTGAGTTACACAAGTGTGAAGTTAAAAGGCTATTCGCATGACTTCTCATGAGAACATTTCTTATAAACTATTAGTTTAAAAATCTTAAACACTAGTGTTCTTAAACATAAAATATGTAAATATATTATGTCAGATATAAATATATAATAAACATTTTAGGAAATATAATTGTTTAAATTATTATTTTTCTTATAATTGATTTTGTCTTAAAGTATAAATAACTATAATGAAGGCTCCCAAATTTGCAATACTAACTTAGGGAAGATTTGGTGGTAATATCTATATCAGATAAAAATAAATAAATGAGAATCCAGGCAAAGACTGTGTGCTGGACCAAGTGCCTGTATTTCACTGTTGAGTGTTCTAAGTCATCAGTAACTGAAAATAATAGGTGATACCAATGGCCAAGAGAATGGAAACCAGTTACTCTCAAGGGGCTGCATCATTAGTTATGAAGCTAAATGACTATGCTTAAAAATTTAAAGAAAACCATGACTAATGCATTATTCAAGTAAGTTAGATCATGCTCTCACATTTTCATCTTTTGAGTTCCTTATATGTTTCAGGTACAGAGTGATTGTAGCAGAAGTCATGCTTGGAGTTATGGCATAAACATTTTTTTATTATTATTGTTAAGTAAGAGGAGGGGAGGCAGAGACAGACTCCCATGTGTACCCAGACCGGGGTCCACCAAACCCCCTATGGGGCAATGCTCTTCCCATCTGGGGCCATTGATCAGCTGCTTGGCAACCAAGTCATTTTAGCACCTGAGGCAAGGCCATGGAGCCATCCTCAGTGCCCTGGGCCAACTTTTTCAAACCATTTGAGCCATGGCTGAGGGAGGAGAAGAGAGAGAGAGAAGAGACAAAGAAAGAAAGAGAAGGGGGAGGGGTGTGGAAGCAAATGGTCACTTCTCCTGTGTGCCCTGACTGGGGATCGAACCTAAGACTTTTACACACTGGACGAATGCTCTGCCATTGAGACGATGGGACAGGGCAACATTTTTATTTTAAATGTAGAAAAAGAGTCTGACTGAATGATCTTGCAGGATTTGGGGAATATACTCTATTTTTAGAAATAGTATTTCTATTTGTATTAGTTCAATTAAAATATTTAAAATAGATAGTATGATATGAAAATAAATTTTTAAAAATTTGAAGTATACTCCCATTGAAGCATAATTCTTCACTAAATTTATTTAAAGGCCTCAAGGTCTTTACATCTTTAAAATTCACACGTACACATAAACACACAAATACATAGTGTATAACACTATTATATTTTTCCAACTTCATTTTTCATATGCTTTCATTAAAAATATTACTGGTTTGAAGAAATGCAGGGATGGAGTAATGTCTACCTTAAAATAAATAAATAAGAGCATTTTGTTTTCCTTTTTCTTCTATTCCAATTATTCCATTTCATAAGAATTAATATAAATACAATAGTTATCAAACCAGGAAAACACAGCTATTTATTCTTACTACTTCAGATTAATGTTCCATACCCACGTTCCGTACATGTTTACATGTTTCATCTATCAGAAACCTTCATCTGAGTTAAGTTAAATTACATTTTTATAAAGTAAATCTGCTTGCAGCATTTCATCACAACTGGTAAAACCACTAATAGACTCCAGGACAGAGACTAAATGTCTGTATAGATAGAATATTCAATATATATTGAGAGAAGGTTTAGAAAGTGTTAGCAGGAATTTCATACATAAATACCATATTCATACCCTGAGGTTCTAAGCTGGAAGATGGAAATAGAACAGCTAGTAAATGAAAGACTCAAAGAAAAGGTAGGTCCTGAAAAATGCATGTGAATTGATGTCGATGCTTGGCTTATTCAAATTGAAGAACAATAATTCTGAAAATATTAGCGATTAGCAGTTTATTATCAAATATTTATTCTTCAAAATAATAAGTCATACCATTGAGAATTAATAGCAACAGAAAGTGTATCCAAAAATATGCTTGGGATAAATTAGAGTAACATTTCTTATTTTAAGTATTATACTTTATATACACTGCTCACAAAAATTAGGAGATATTTTATAGTTTTATATTCATTTTGAAATATCCCCTAATTTTTGTGAGCAGTATATTATACATGTATAGTTAGAATGTTATACAATATATTTTTATTATATATCAATTATATTTTGAGGAAAATAAAAAATGCTTACATATACTATACATTTTGATTATACATATATCATACTGATACAAAAATGGTCATTAGGAAAAGTACATCAAAATTTTCATTATAAAAGCTTCATGGATAAATTATTTTCCTCAGAACTGCTAAGATAGCTGATGCAGGGGGCTCAATTCTTGTATTTAGGATTTTGTTGCTATACTATCAGACCATCACTAAACAGATAACATATGTAAACCGTACAAAAATTAATCAAAGGAAAATGACCTATCACCCCAGAGCTGATTAATCACAAAAGTAAATGAAAAGTTGTTTTGATATTATTGAGTGTAGCATATATACTCACTTCATTAGTAATGATAAACTGCATTTGGTTTGGGTACAATATTCTGAGTATATTATCTTACACACATAGACTATGACTTAATAAACAAATATGCACATTAAGTTTCTAACACAAGTTAAACCTTATAATAGGCCTACAGTATAATTATTTCAACTAATCACCATGAAAGTCATTATTCCCATTTTAAGGATTAGGAAACTAAGGCTCAGAGTACTTAACAGAGTTAACCTAAATCCACACAGTTAAATTCCATAACTATGTATCCATTCAGTTATCTGTCAACTCATATTCTTCTTACCTGTGTGTTGCAGCATAATTACAATTATAGAGGATTTTTAAAAGCCTTGCATAATCTGGCAGGAATTATTTAATAGTTCCTGTATAAAGATAAATTATCTAAAAATAAATTTAAATAACTTCTGCTTTAATTGTAGCTCATATTGTCCTTTCCTTTTTTCTTCAGAAATGAAAATAATTCATTTCAAAATCATTTAATGCCTTGCTCATACAAATAGCTCATATTTTTCTAAAAATTATTGTTATCCTTCAATCTTTATTCTAGCTCTAAAAGATGGATTGTTTTTATTCAGAGATGTGATTTCAACTGTGCATGTGTTTGCAATTTTTAATATGTATTTTTCCTCTAGGCTGCCTCAAATTTCTTTATATATCCTGGGTAATTGGTGCTATCAACTTCATTATTCATTCTGTTAATTCATGCCAAAATGACTCTTATGTGTGTGTACATTTGGTCTTGCAGACTTTTAATTAATTTCTTTGCCATCAAGTAATACTTTTATAAAGCATTCTGTATGCTTTGCAAGGGTGCAATTTTCTCGTCTGCCAAATGTGTTATTTCTTTTTCCTTTCTCTCACTCTCTCCAAGAGGCCAGACTTCCTCTGGAGCCACATAATATTACCGTGTTGATTGGAAAGGTAATTATATACAAATCAAACACTTGATGTTAAGATGAATGCATAACTAATGTTAAATCATACAAATCTATGTGGTCTGACAACATGTTGAACAAGTACCTAATCCTTATTCCTTTCCCTAAACCAAACCTGGAGAAACTACAGAAGAAATGTATATGAATGAAAATGATTAAGAAAAACCCTCTTCAAGATCTTGTGGAAGAGAGAAGGCTCTGTGTTGTAAGCAGAAAACATTAGCTCAGAGGATGGGGTTTTACTGCTAACAGAGAGTCCTTTTATTTAGATATTGCCTTGGGTAAATCATTTCTTATCTTGTCCATCATCTGAGATAGAAAGATCATGTCAAGAACTGTGAAAGGTCTGAAATTTAACCTGCTTACACAGTGGCCTGCCACAGTTTTATGGTTATTGGCATAAGACCTAGACTCTGGCCAAAAACAAAGGTCAGTTTATTACACAGCAATAGCCGTAGCCAGAGCATAACCATTTTCTTGCTTTTTCACTAAGCGCTGATTTGCCCAGGACAATGTGACAGGGTTCAGTGACATAACCAGAGCAGGCGACACCTATATGTGCATATGCTGCATTACTGGAGAGAAATCCTGAGCTGAGGAAACCTGCATCATTTGTAGTAGGCTGCAAGCACACCTGCCTCTTTCCAGGATGGGAACAGTAACTCTTACCTTTCAAGGCCACAGCATAGGCTAACCTTGTTTTACTCTAAATAAAGATGCTCTCCCCTTCTTTGAAGGCTGTTTACAGATATATTTGAAAAGATAATCTAGAACATGGCCAGTCAGTGCCTCTGCTCACAGTATAATATAGTTATAAATGTGAGGACTATGCAGAATTCTACCCCAAACTGTAACAGCAGAAGTTCATGGTCACGTGGTTATATTAGGGTGGGACCAGGGTCCAACATGGGTGAAGAGCAGATTAAAGTTAATATGAATACATTAGCCACTCCTGAGTGGCCCCTTATCAACACTTCCCCACCCACAATGAAGTTGGAGCCATTAAATCTGGACATGGACATAAGAGCTCTAAGAAATATTAAAAATTAGGGAATATAAAAAGAAAAACAGGCAATTCAAATAAAAGGTAAACCACAGTAGAAATATTAACATTAAACAACATAAAGAACAATAACATGAAAAGAACAGCTTAAAGGAATTTTAAGAAAATCACTGGACTGAGAAAATGCAACAGTGAACTGACACAAACATATAACAACAGAACCAGAAAATCAAAAATAAGGGTATTTAGTTAGTTAATTCATACATATGATGTATCTGGTCTTGTAAACTCTAAAATTACTGACTATTTTTATAATTTCAGCAATCTTATAAAGTAGGTGACTATTATTGTCTTCATTTAAAAAAAATAAAAAACCAAAACACAAGGAATTACGTAGTTTTTTAAAGATTACAGTTAATAAATACTCTTGCTAAATAATTGCTTTGAAAACTGAAATAGTAGAATGCTTTAAATCTCTCAGAAATTACCTATAATACTAAATGTGCTCAATAAATGTTAGCTATTATATAATACAATACTTGCTTTGTGTAGTGCAGCAATGCTTTAACAACTACCACTACAGTGAAAATAGTTTGATCAGAGTTATGAAGTAATTATATATATTTTTAAAAATCATTTCGTGTTTTTCCCCTTAGAAGAGTTAGGTTTAACTTACTTTTTTGATTTATGTAAAGTTTTATTTTGAACTAAGTTACTGGTTGTACTGCTTTTTATACATAATGTAAACGTGATTCACCATATTCTTACATTCTTCCTTGTTACACATTAAAATAGACACATACTGCACTTATCACACTTATTGCTAAAAGCTGTTATTAAAAAATTCACCTAAGATTTACACTTCCTCAGAAAACTTCCCTGTGAACATACAGTCTTATATTCATACTACAATTAATTTTAGAACTTGTCAGCTTAGTTTAAGTCTTTTTGCAACTACAGAGATAGGACTCTTAAAACGGTTTCAATCAATAGAATTTATAATATAAACTTGTGAAATTCCTATTTTTATAACTGAGACTTATAAATTAAAATTATTTACCCAGAATATGATTTTCTTTTAAAGTCTCTAGAACTAATTAAACTTGAGCTACAAAAATTCATTCTTAGCTATTGTATACTTAATTGTAAATTTTCCATTGATTTTAGCACACCATGGTACTACTAATATTTGGAATAATTAAAAGAAGAAAAGCCAAATCCTATTTTATTATTAGTGGTCATAATTTAAAAATTAGTCTATTAAGGAAAAAAAACATGATGATCTTAATAAATGTAATAAAATCATTTGACAAAATTAAAAAAAATACATATTTGTTCAGGATACAAGTTTTCAACAAATTAGGAATCAGAGGGAACTTCAACCTGATAAAGGACATCAACAAAAATTCTACAAAAAAGAAATCCTACAAACAACAGCATAAATGAAGATGAAAGTCTGAATGCTTTTCTTGCAGATAAAGAACAATGCAAGGTGGTCTGCTCTTACCAATTACTCTCCACATTGAGTAATTTGAGCCAGAGTAATGAGGCAAGAAATAAAAAGTATCAGGATTGGAAAGGGACAAAGTAAGAACTATGTTTATTTGCAGACTACACAATCTTATATGTAGAATGTCCTAGGGAACACACACACACATACACACACACACAAACACACACACACAACTACTAGAATAAAGGAGTTGGCAAGGTCACAAAGATGCAAGATCAATGTATTAAAATTTTGACTGGTATTTTCGTGAACTTTCTGAATATATACTGAAGATAATTTTTAAGCAATGTACTCATTGGGTCAAAAGGTATGTTCAATTTTAGACTCAGTAAGATTTTCTTTTCAATTTATACTTAAACCTGGATTATGTGAAAATGCCCCTGTCTCTGGGAGCACTATACCTTAATAGGAACTAATTTTTGTCTTTTTGGCTTTGTTACATAGCAACCTCTTTGTTTGAGGGAAGGCTGGGTCATGAGGAAAACAAATGGTTTGGCCAGAAAATCAAAATGTCTGGTCCTATTTGCCTCCAGAGTTTGGGCAATAGATGAGGCTAAATCTCGAATAAAAACATCTTAAAAGTTTTCCCGGGCTCAAGAAAATCAAATGTGTCTTCATTTTATTTTATTTGTCTGTTTCTTTATCTAGAGCTTAAAGAAAAAAATCAGACTTGAAAGAGTCAGCAATCACCATATTGAATCAAACTTTATATTTCTGATTGTATTATTTTTATTTAGTTTTTATTTTACCAACTTTGGAATTTTCTGGAGCACATATCCTGAAGATGAGAATTAATTTATCTTTTCTTAAATAACAGTGTCAAACTAATTTTAAATGGGATTGCCTTAAAATTTAGTAATTGACAAGTGATTTAATTACTGTATATCCATCCCCTTAGACCACTTCCTGCCTTTTGAAAAGGAGACGGTAAGAGGTAATTAAGAGACCTGTTATGTTTACATAAGGTAGGGTATACAAAGTAGCTGGGAATACTGTCTAAGATGCCACCCAAACAAAGCATGGCCACCATAACTGTTCATTGAGTTGAACAAAATTTAATAGCATAAAGTAAGCACTATATGACATTTACTTGATTCTCTGGTAGCAAACTATACTTTATTATAAAAAGTTATATATTTCAATTACTTGTAAAATACAACTGCTTTTAATTACCACTAATGTTCTACCACAGGAAAAAAAATAAAAGGTTTCAGGTTAGTATTCAAAAAGAAGAAAAAAAGAAAAAGAAACAGCAACAGCAACAAAAACAGCAATATTTTTAAACCAGAAAATATGTTAGGACTGTGTAATACGGCCAACTTTGTCTCTGGACTATGTCACTTGCTCTGAATAGCAGTAAATCCACAGAGCTTGTTGAAACCAGCAATGTTTCTCATAGATTACAACATTCAGTGCCTGTATCGGCTTCAAATCTGAAAGGGGGAAAAATGGCCCTTCTTCATACTTCACTCCTGATGAAGAAGAACTTCTATAACAAATGTAAGTCATTTTAATAATAGATTGCTAAATACTTTTTTGTCTATTATAGATTATCTTTTAAAAAAATTAATATTCCATACATGTAAGATATAAATTTCCTAAGATTAATTGATCTAAATCATTGTTATATAAAACCATTGGCACTTTAGAAAAATACATAAACAGTATAATCCTCAACAGTCTAATTATTTCTTTTATTTTTATAAAGCACAAGCTTAGTTAATTATAGTATAAAATTCAGTATAATGTCTTCAGGTTTTCAAAAATTATTGGTTGTGTGTTCTATAGTCTTTCCCTTATTGTTTGGTTTCTTGTAAATTGAGGAATACAGAGAATGATTACTCATAGTTCATGAATTCAGTGCCACATGATTTTTCTAGAAAGATACTGCCACATGTAAATAAATAACTTTGATATGCCATTTTTTCAAAATAGTCTTTGCATTCAATTAGTAAATCAGATCTATATAATTTAGCTTAAATTTAGATTTTTGTTTGACTCTTTCCAGAAGAAAAGATATCTATTATCAGCAAATATGTAGGAATTAGAGAATATTGTGTAACTCATCATATTTTTGTGGGGAAGAATTTTTCTCAGTTATTGTTTTACACCAGGGATTCTCTAATAGTATCTTATTACTTCTCTCTGAAGGCACACAGATTATTCTTATCATGGGGTTTAATCATATTTCTAGGATTAAAAGCTTCCTTCTTGACACTGTGATGGTGGAAAGTGATTATTTTGCATTGAAGCAGTGCAAAATAAGCATTCTTATGGTTGGATTACTTTTTTATTTTAATTTTAATACACTAAGAACAAAAATACCTACAGAATAAGCGATATCACATATATAGTGGCTCTTATTGATTAACTTATAAATAATACATTTCAATGAAGAAAGTGTTTCTTCTGACCCTGGATATTCACTAGTTAAGTTTTTCTTAAAAGACTGAAATCTCTCAAGAGAAATGTATCTTGCTTTTAATAATAATGAGAAAGTTCTGAGATGTAACACTTCTACCGAGAAGACTGAGTACATTTGGGTGTTTCCTGATTAAATAATATTTTTATCTGAAATACAATAAATGTTGTGAAGATGTTTACTTAAGACAATTTTAAATTAAGTCATTTAAAGTAATTTGCTTATGTGGTATCAGGTATAACTATCCTGTTTTTTAATGTAGCCAGTTTCCAAACAAAGAACTTTAAAGAAATGGTGTTCTCTCACCATATATGCATAGACACAAGCAAAAAAACATGGATTGATACCATTGATATAGGTTATATAGTACCCATCAGATTAATATGGCTTAACATAATCAAGGTGGTTGTAATTTTAAATTGAGTGCATCTTCTTTCAAGGTAAAATACTATGTAATTCTAAAGACCACCTTTTTAAAGAATGACAGCATGCAAAACCAGCCAAATGGCAGATGACATTTATACCATGAACACTTTCTTTTTGTAAATAGGACTGACTTTGTTATGCGCTTAGGGCAAAAGAAATATTTCAAATGATCTTCTCTTTCTTTCTAACCTTTAACATTGGTATTTCTTTTTAAATTTATCAATATTTTAAATTAAGTAAAGATTAAATTGCTTTTGGTTATTCAGTCATTTGTAAAAAGAAGAAAACATTTCAAATCATCCACACACTGTAATGACCTCTAACCTATTATTCTTTTTAATACAGAAACATTTTCCATGCAAGGTCCCACACTTGAAGGCAAAAAACTCCTTGTACTGGACAGGTAGGAAAGCCTGTTTTATTGTTGCAAATTCAGATTGTTTGAACAAACAAGGCTCATGTTATTATGTCATCTATGTACTTGGAAGTTTGTATTTATGTGAACTTTAAAAATCCCATTTCTCTTTCATGTGTTAACTCTTTGGATTTAAAAAGCTCACCTCTCTGACCCAGTAATGTTTAACTTTCTTCAGGTTAAATATTTTAATTCCTTAACTCATTCTTCACTTTACATGATAATTATCAATAGCCACCTTATCTATTCTATGGTTTGTATCTCCTCATCATGATGTTCACATTAAACAAGTTTGCATTAATACCTTAACAGTAACCCACACTATTGTCCTGTCTAGCTTATTGAAAACTAAAGTAAATTTACTTTTCACATGAATAGCTTTCAAATCAGGACATTCTCATTCTGTTTTTTCTAGAATGATTTTTTTGTGAATCTAAATACAAGTCTTTCTAAATCCTTATTCACTTAAAGATTGTTACTTCAAAGTAATTCATGACTTATTTTAACAAGTCTGAGACTCAGAGTAACATTCATGGAAGAATCCATTCTTCTCAGGTGTGTTTGATATTCAGATCAATAAAAATGTTTTCTAAGTTACTGGGAAACAGGCTAGGACCAAAGACAAACTAATACATAAAAACAGCTAGGGTACGTCATCAAAAAGGAATTTATGATTTCTTCATTGATTTGCATAGGCATCATTAAAATCTAGCTCAGATCTTGAAATCAGGTTGAGTCCTCTTACTTTTCATTAATTTCCAAAATTTTTTTGGTTGTTCTAGCTGCTTTGCTTTTTCACACATCTTAGAATCAATTCATCAGCATCCACCAAGTAAACAAATTCAAAAACAAAATGCTTGCAGGGAACATGATTGTTATTCTGTGGAATCTTTTGTATAATTTGGGAGAAAAATAGCAGTTTAGCAATATGGAACAATCAGGTCCTCTAACATGGTATATATTTTCATTTAATTAAGTCTTCAATGTCACTCATGATGTTTTGTAGTTTTTATCAAAATAATGTTAACCTCATAAAGTGAGTTGAAATGTGTTCATTCCTCTTCAATTATTGAACAATTTTGGGTAGAATTTCTTCTTTAAATATTCATTAGAATTTGCCAGTGAAATCATCTTGTCCTGCAGTTTTCTTTGAAGAAAAGTTTTAAATTAAAAATTAACTTATGTTTAAATATGTAGGAAAAAGGGATGTATGAGGCAGCCATCTCTTTCGCACATGCTCTGAAACAGTTCCTATGGCCTCTCTTCAGTAGAGAGGTCCTGTTTCTCTTCAGAATTCAATTCACTTGATTGCCTTGCAACTATAGCTATCTGATGAACTAAAGGAAAATAATACATCTTTAGATTATAACGCTTTTTCTCTATGTTTAAGTGGCAATATTCAGGCAGGATTAACTTTTCTTGGGACTTTCTACATTCTAAGTAGAAGCCTAAATCCCATTTTCTCGAGACTAAGAGGCTATCTTATTCAGCATCTTTTATTCATGTTCAGCTTGAGGACACTTTTAATTAGAAATTTTAAATATTTTTATTCTTTCTCCCCATTCCCAGTGTATCATTCTGTTAATTAGAAAATTAAAATATTTCTGTCAATCAGAACTTATACTCTGCTTTTTGATTTCTCAAGAATAGGTCTATAAAGGCAGCCACATTTTCTTTAATATCCCAACTTCTTTCTGGGTAAATTTAAATAGTTTTATGTTTATTGAAATAGATCTAAAAATTTACCATTAACAAGACAAATCTGAAATTTTGATTTATAAATAGATTAGTAAAAATGTTTCTCTGGTAATGTGTTATATTTATATAAGTATCATCATCAATATTGGTGTCATATATTTATCTATAAAACTGTTGTTAGTCACTAATAGTAAAGGCTTCTGAACCAATTAGCTACCTTAATTTATACCTTAGAATAGGGGTCGAGAAATATTTTGGCTGAGAGAGCCAAGAAGGCCACATATTTTAAAATGTAATTCCATGACAGCCATACAATGACCCGTGTATGTTACGCATTATACAATAAAAATTTGGTGTTGTCCTGGAGGACAGCTGTGATTGGCTCCAGCCACCCGCAACCATGAACATGAGCGGTAGGAAGTGAATGCATTCTAATACATGAGAATGTTTTATATTTTTAATGTTATTATTTTTTTTTATAAATTTTTATTAATTTTAATGGGGTGATATCAATAAATCAGGGTACATATATTCAAAGAAAACATGTCCAGGTTATCTTGTCATTAAATTATGTTGCATACCCATCACCCAAAGTCAGATTGTCCTCCGTCACCTTCTATTTAGTTTTCTTTGTGCCCTTCACCCTCCCCTTCCCCTCTCCCTCCTTCTCCTACCTCCTGCCCCCGCCCCCTAAACCACACTCTTGTCCATGTCTCTTAGTCTTGTTTTTATGTCCCACTTATGTATGGAATCATGCAGTTCTTAGTTTTTTCTGCTTTACTTATTTCAATCCGTATAATGTTATCAA
This sequence comes from Saccopteryx bilineata, assembly GCF_036850765.1. Taxonomy (NCBI): domain Eukaryota; kingdom Metazoa; phylum Chordata; class Mammalia; order Chiroptera; family Emballonuridae; genus Saccopteryx; species Saccopteryx bilineata. The sequence goes on along the minus strand of NC_089490.1, from coordinate 169,778,699 downwards.
AATCCAACCATTTTGTTGTAAATGATTCGATGTATTGTAATACATGAGAATGTTTTATATTTTTAACGTTATTATTTTTTTATTAAAGATTTGTCTGCGAGCCAGATGCAGCCATCAAAAGAGCCACATCTGGCTCACGAGCCATAGGTTCCCGACCCCTGCCTTAGAACATAAGGAACTAAAATTATAGTTATTAAAATTCTTTCTATTGTTTAAACTTCTAATAAATATTATTTATAATGTCCAAATAACTCTTATCTGTTCTATTTTCAGAATCAATGAAATCAAGAATGCTTATAATGTCATCAGCAGTTTGTTGGAGATATTCAAGGAAATATTTAAATAGAAGTTACCTGAGAAAACAAAATATATCCTTTAGATATTTTTTAAACATAGAGACTATTTTTTTATTTTGGGTATTAAACTATTCAAAAAGGGGCAAAAGGGAATAGTCAATGTGAAACGAGGCCTTCATTTTTCATTTATCTGTATAGAATATTTTTCACTGTTCCACTGCTGTCAAACCATTTCTTAAATAATTTGTTATTTATCTTACATGTTGTTCTATTTCAGCTTCAGTGTGGGAGGCTTTTGTGGATTTTAAACATTAGCTTATCCTTTGTAGGCCCTTTTTGTTCATCACCAGAGAAATTTCTTGATACAAAATAAATATTCTTGCAAAGAAGGCAGCTTCATTATTGAAATCTTTTAGGTGTTTTCAGAAATGTGTATTATTACATTAACTCCTCAACTTGAACATAGTGTTATTTTATTAGAAGTGGTATTTTGTTTTTTCTGTCATGTTGATTGCATCTAATAAAAAAATAGATGAAGAAATTATTCACTATATCCTAAAGTAGGCACTCCAGCTAATTTGGCTAATTATAGTACTCTTCAGTTTCTTGAGTTTTGCTGTTTTCCTATAAGTTTAAGGCAGTTTTAAAAAAAATTCAACAAGCATTCATGCATTCAAATCCCACCATTAACAACATTTTGTCATATTTTAAACTTTCTTTTAAGTAAAATAGATGCTACATTTAATTATGAATACCATCACACAAATATCCTAAAAATGAACCAAAAAAAAGGTTGGAAAAGTTACATAATTATGTAACTTACATAAAAATTATAAAAATTTTGATTAATATTTTAGGCATAGACCAGAAAATCTTAGATAATAAAGTTTTTCAGATAATTGGTAACATAGATTAAAGCCTGGTTTCCTCCCTCCCATTAGCCCATTTTCCTTCATGTAACTGAAATTGGTATACTGTAATGCTGTAAGCAAAGTATGGTAGGTTAAACTGTAGAGTAATAGATTTTTTAAATTTCTATTTTAATCACTTTTGTGAATATTCTTGGATTTATGATAATTTTCAATGGAACTTTTAGATTATCAAACATCTAATAGAATATTGTAGGCTTTATTATGTGGAATATGCAGATGGATTTATGAAATGAGACAAGGGAATGGTTTAAAGAGAAAATTGATTCTAAGTTGAATTTTCTAGTAAGTATCCACTCAAAATGTCAGCCCAGGTAAATGTTCATAAAATTTGGTTAGATCATAAATTATATTAAATCAAATTAATCTGTTAATAGTAATTAAGTGGTATCCTCTGAATAAGCCATCAGAGAAGTTTGATTTATACACAGAGGCTAATCTCACTGGACATAAAGAGACCACGTCAAAAACAGAAAAAGGGAACCTATCAAGCCTTCACTTACATCAAATGAAAGACTGATGTGTCATCTTTACTGCAAAATTCTTTGGCTTATGAGGGAAGAAGTAAGAAAATTGTTTCTTTTTTAAGCTAGGCACTTTTCATGCACCAGTTCATAGACCATTTGGGAGGAGTTGAAGCAATGAGGGAGACTGTTTTTATTCAGTCAGCTATCTAGAATATGGGAACATGTTAAAAATTTGACCAAATTTTCTTCTTCAGACCAATGACATATAAATTAAATGTTTCTGAGAAACTCAACATTTCAGGCTGTATAACTTAAAGAATTGTATGTGTTAATATAAGACACTTGAACACACTAAATTTGAAACCCTCAGGGAAACAGAAGTGTTGTTCTTTTTAAGAATATGCAGACATTTCCACTTAAAAGGGTGTTGTGAAGAAAGAGACACTGAGATTATGCTCATTAGCCATTGGTCAACTACTCTCACTTTGTCTTGGATTTTAGAGAAAGCCAACCAATTCTAGAAGAAATTAAGACAAAATATAAGAGGAGAGTCCTAGATTTTCTTATTATGAATCACGGTTATTATATTTTTTTACATGTTGAAATTATAATTCTCAAGATTATGTTAATAATCAAAGACTAGCCATCCCTAAGTAGCTCAGCTTTAAGAAAAACAGATAAGCAGAAATTTCCCTACATGCAACAAAACGAAAAGCAACATCAATAAAATTGTGATGATTCATATATCATGCACATAATGATCCAGTGGTTCTAGTTATGCAGCCAAACTTGGAAAATATTAGTACCATTTGTATTCTGCAAACATATTCAGAGCTAGAAGCTATCTTCTGTGCAACTGGAATCAAATCACAATTAAGTTTACTAAGAGTTGCACACAACAGCTCTTAAACTTAACGCAGACTATTGGAAGGTAGTGTTCTCATGGAACCATTTCATATTGTGGCTAGAAACCAAAACTTCAGTGTTCAAGCAATACTTTATAACTACCACATAATTGCAGTGTCCATTCCTTTGATTATTGACATTTATTTTACATATATATAATACATATTATATATATGCATATTATATATGCATATTATTGACATTCCATTTTACATATATATAATATGCATATTATATATAATTATATATATATTTCCTTTATTTATTTGGCTTATAATTTAAATTTGCAAGTCACAAACTTCTGTAATACAGAGTAAGGTTTCAATCAATGATTCAGCACAGATGGGCTAGTATTGACTTGGGAAAGGAGTCAGGAAACTTGTATTTAACACTTGAGGAAAAGGGGGAAAAATCTTGAGACAGGACATATTTCCTTTCAGTCAGGGTTTGCAGCTTCCTGACTTAGTTGACATTAAAGCAGTGGGAATTCTTTCTGTTACAGAATGATGTTTGGAAATGCTCTCAGATATAAAACACAACAGAGAGGAACAGTCAATAAAAATCCTTTCCAGGGTGTACTAGGAAAAGCACTATAACTTGAATTGTGTGCTGAGCTGCCATGTGTTTTGAGAGTTCCAGGCTAGATACTTCCTGAAGCATGTACTTGACTTCAAAAACAACCAATTGATCAAAAGTAACCCATCATTTGAACTCTGTGTAAGTCTAATTGATTATGGCTACACTTGCGGCTCCTTGGTACAGAGGTTTAAATAAGAGATGCTTGGACCAGTGAGCACAAAAGGGATTCTGGGAGCCAGCATGCTGGCTGCTGTTTGAGGAGGGCACATGCTAGTCCATGGCATAATACTTTCCTGCATGCTGTTACTTCCCATTTATCACTCGCTTGGCTCCAACTCCAACATTTTACTCTTTCCGTACTATTATATGGGCTATTTCGCTTATCATTTGTTAGCCATTCTCTTTTAAAAGGTAAAATAAAATGTCTTCTATATTTACCAACAGCATGGACAGGATCAGACTTGATTTTTGAGACGCAGGGAATGGTTTAAGAGGCAAACATCTTATCAAACTTTTTAACTCAAATAAACATTAGAATTATAAGTAAATATACATGAGTATCTAAAACACAGGCCTTGTCATTGAGAAGTTTATAATTTGATTGTGGAAATGAGACATGTACTTTTCAAAGTAAGTCAGAAAATACTGTATAAACAATCAATATTGTAGGGGTGTTGTTTATCTAGAATCCTCATTAGTAAAATTTTGAATATGTTTGGCCTGTTTCTGTATACCCATTTATAAAATATGCAATGTATATGTACTTCTGAAATCTGCATATTCCATATTAAGAAGATATATATATATATATTGCTTCCTTTAGTTAAAATAAAATTTTATATCTGTTTGTTCCATATTACACAGATTTTTTAATCCACCCTACACTATGTATAACCCATGGAGAGACCACTCATAATAGATATAATTTAAAAAAAATAAAGAAAAAAATCAGGGAGTTTAAAGATATTTGTAGACACAGCAACAACACTGAAAAGATATCTATTGCCTTGGTCAATTTGCTCAGTGGTATAGTGTCGGCCAGATGTGTGGAAGTCCTGGGTTTGATTCCTAGTCAGGGCACACAGGAGAGGTGACCATCTGCTTCTCCACCCATCCCCCTCTCTCTTTTTTTCTCTTTCTCTTCCCCTCCCACAGCCATGGCTCAAATGAGCATGTTGGCCCATGGTGCTGAGGATGGCTCCATGGCCTCCACCTCAGGTGCTAAAATAATTCAATTGCTGAGCAGTGCAGCAGTGTCCCAGATGGACAGAACATCAGCCCCAGACTGGAGTTGCCTGGTGGACCCTTGTCTGGGTGCATGCGAAGTCTGTCTCTCCGCCTCCCTGACTCCCACTTAATAATAATAAAAAAAATAAAAAGATACCTATTCATTCTTTTCTCTTTTTAAAAAAAATTGTGGTAAAAAGCCTGACCTGTGGTGGCGCAGTGGATAAAGCCTCGACCTGGAAGTGCTGAGGTCGCTGGTTCGAAACCCTGGGCTTGCCTGGCCAAGGCACATATGGGAGTTGATGCTTCCAGCTCCTCCCCACCTTCTCTCTCTGTCTCTCTCTCCTCTCTCTCTCTCCCACTCTGTCTCTCTCCCTTTCTCTCTCCTCTCTAAAATGAATAAAAAATTGTGATAAAAAGAAATAACATGCCATTTTCCATTTCAGTGTTCTTTTTATGAATTTATTTACTTATTTATTTATTTTAGGGGAGAAGGGAGAGAGAGACAGAAATTTTGATTTATTCCTGTATGTGCCCTCACTGGGGATCAAACCCTCAACTTTGCATATAGTAATGATGTTCTAATCAACAAAGCTATTGGGCCAGGGCTTAACTGTTTTTTTAAGTGTATATTTAAGTAGTGTTAAGTACATTCACATTGTTAAAACAAATCTCCAGAACTTTTTCATCTTGTAGAACTAAAAATTATACCCATTAAACAACTTCCTGGCAACCACCATTTTACTTTCTGTCTCTATGAATTTGTCTACTCTATGCATTACGTGTGAATGGACTGATATGGTAATTGTCTTTTTGTGACTGGCTTATTTCACCTATACTAGTGTTCAAGGTTCACCTAGGTTGTCTAATGTGCCAGATGCCTTCTTTTTTAAAGGATGACTACTATTCCATTATTTGTATAAACCACATCTTGTTCATTCACCTGTCAAGGGACACATGGGCTGCATCCATCTTTTGGCAATTATAAATAATAAAGCTTCTATGAATACAGGTGTGCAAATATCTCTTCGAGATTCTGCTTTCAACTCTTTTCACTATATATGCAGTAGTGGAATTACTGGGTCATATGGTAAGTTTTTTGACTGAAGCCATCCTAATGGAGATGAGGTGGTACTTAAACGTGGTTTCTTTGCTATTTTAATAATTATAAACAGATTTGAATAAAATAAAGTTATATACAATAATGTTGCAACAGAGGTGGGGGGTCTGCATTTTGAAGGACCCTGAAAGTAAAGCTAAACAACTTGAAATGTATTTTAGGGGAATGAAAATTAGAGATTTTAAAGAAAGGTATACTATGTATGGAAGCATTGGGTGCGACTAAATAGAGAAAAGACTCAAACTTATTTTTAAAATTATAAATTAAATTTCATGGCAGATTTTATATGTGATCTTAGCCAAAAGACCAAGAAGCTATCATAGCAGATTTAAAAATATAATTATTTTGAAAATATATATGGTCTGCTTCTAAAACACTCTGAACTAGATTTAAGAAGGGTTTAGGTTCTAACCTCCAGTCTGAGCTAATTATTTACGTTTTAGTTTTATAACTTATTTTCTTTTCTTTTATAAAACAAAAAGCTTAGGTTATCTCCAAAGCAACAAATTCTCAAAAACAATAGTCTCCAAGTCTATAATGAATTAAAATTTTTATTTGCATTTCTCTAATAGCTAGTAAAGATGAGCATTTTTTCATAAATCTGTTGGCCATTTGTATTTCTTCTTGGGAGAAGTGTCTGTTCATGTCCTCTTGCCATTTTTTTATTGGATTGTTTGCTTGTTTGTTGCTGAGTTTTATGAGTTCTTTATATATTTTGGATATTATCCCTTATCTGAGCTGTGGTTTTAAAATATCATCTTCCATTTAGTTGGCAGTCTATTTGTTTTGTTAACAGTTTCTTATGCTGTGCAAAAGCTTCTTAGTCTGATGTAGTCCCACTCATTTATCTTTGCCTTCATTTCCCTTGCCTTTGGAGTCAAATTCATAAAATGTTCTCTACTGCCAAGGTCTATGAATTTAGTACCTATGTGTTCTTCTATGTAATTTATTGATTCAGATATTATATTTAGGTCTTTGATCCATTTTAAATTAATTTCTGTGCAAGGAAACAAACTGTAGGCAAGTTGCATTCTTTTGCATGTGGCTTTCCAATTTTCCCAGCACCATTTATTGAAGAGGCTTTCTTTTCTTGTGTTTTTGGCTCCTTTATCAAAGATGATCTGACTATATATATATATATATATATATATATATATGGTTTTATTTCTGGGCTCTCTATTTTGTTCCATTGGTCTATGTGTCTTTTTTTCTGCCAGTGCCATGCTGTTTTGATTATTGTGGCTCTGTAATATAGTTTGAGGTCAGGTATTATAATGCCTCCAGCTTCATTTTTTTTCCTTAGGATTACTTTGGTTATTTGAGGTTTTTTATGGTTCCATATAAACCTAATGATTTTTTGTTCCATTACTTTAAAAAAATGACATTGGGATTTTGATGGAAATTGTGTTAGATTAGCTATTATCAACAAGACAGGTAATAACAAATGCTGGAGAGGCTGTGGGGAAAAAGGTACCCTCATTCACTGTTGGTGAGAATGTAAATTAGTGCTACCATATGGAAGAAAGTATGGTTGTTCCTCAAAAAATTAAGACTAGAACTATTATATGACCCAGAAATACCTTTACTGGGTATATAACCCCCAAACTTGAAAGAATGGTTATGTAAAGACACATGCAGCCCCATGTTCATTACAGCTTGTTCACAGTGACCAAGACAAGGAAACAGCAAATGCCCTTCAATAGATGACTGGATAAAGAAGATGTGGTATATATATTCAATGGAATACTACTCAGCCATAGAAATGATGAAATAGTATCATTTACAACAACATGGATGGACCTTGATAACATTATACTGAGTGAAATAAGTAAATCAGAAAAACCTAAGAATTGTATGATTCCATACATAGGTGAGATACAAAAATGAGACTCATGGACATAGATAAAAGTGCAGTGGTTACTAGGGGGAAGTGAAGGGAGAAGAGGGAGGATGATGGGGGAAATGGGAGAGGCTTAAAGAGAAACAAAATATAGGGTGACAGAAGATGATTTGACTTTGGGTGATGAGTATACAGCATAATCAGCTATACAAATGATGTACTCTGATTGACCAATGTCACCCTGTTAAATTTAATTGTCTAAATAAATTAATTAAAATAAATTAATTAATTCCAAATTAATTTTTATCCAATTAGATCATAAAATAAGTTGCTAGTATTTCTAAAAATTAAATTATGTATATGTATGTATGTATCTGTGTATGTATTTATTTAATACACAACACAGTGACAAGAGGCACTATAAATTGTTAACATGAAATTTAAGGTCATATGAAATGTAATAAAATAATTATTTTACTGTAAGAATTACTGTAAGGCCATTTTTCAAATCAATAATTTTATAATGTAGATAAATTTCAATACTTAACAGGGTAAAATGCATTTGTTGAGCTCTTCTTATTTATAAAGAATGCATATTTGTATATACTTCTTTCCTAAAAACAAAACTGTTCTCTAAGAAAACAATCTATTTTTTTATAGTTGAAACAACTCTTCAGAACCACCTGATTATTTATTTAATTTGCAATGCAACAAGACACGAAAAGTCTCCTTCAAATTTTTCCTGTGATGTTTCCAGAGTGTTTTTACATGATAGGGAATGCAACTAAATAGAAATTGTACAGAACTCCAAGGTTTTTCTCTGAGAGAATTAAGAGCAATATTAACCAAAACTAAAGCACAACAGTTCACAAAATATAAAGCAATCTTTTAAAACAATATTATGTTGATACACAGAGAATTGCTTTTAGTCTAGAATTTTGACCTACAAAAAGACAATGTCATCTAGCTCAACTCACAATACTTTGTATTCCATACTGCATTCTAACCATTGGGGATACATTGAACATATTCATAGATAAACCTTCCTCCCCAAACAAACAACATAGAACTCTCCCTTATTAGTGAACCATAGAATGCTAGGATACTCAATACATTCGAGTTTGTTTTATAAAAATTCTTGGAGTCAAAGAGGTTTCTGATACTCATTTGTTTCCCAAAAGCACTTTACCAAGGTAATCTGTACATAGTATGCTTGGAATAAATATCTGATTTGATTTGGAATACAAATATAATCTATTTCCAATTGTCTAAATCCTGATTTAACTAACAGATTATGTTTGGTGCCATTTGCTCAGCTCTGCTCACTGAGCAGGATAATTAAGAAACACCTAAATAGTTTCAACAAATTGGATTCTCTGACTCTATTAGGAAAAGTTGCAAAAGATGCATAACCTCACCATTAGCTTACAATTCAAGGTTTCTGTCAATAATATTTATAGACTGTCAGTCATAGCTAGAATATTATATGCTACATTGATATAACTTAAGAAATTGATTCCTAAAAATATTGTTATCAAATCATGTGTTTATATAAATGTTTCAGTGGGAGGGGAGCAGGGATGGTGGAGGGGCTGCCGAGTTTCAGATAGAGCAAATTCATTTTCTAGTTGCAATTTCATTAGCAAAGAAGATGCCATACACTGAGGGTAGTTAATGAGTTGTTGACAAAATTGTCAAAAATACACAGATGATCACTGAGCAGCTTTGAAAGAGTGAGCAAGCTTGCTGCTAGATCATCAAACCATAGGCCCGTTCTCTCTCCTATCCAGCATTATCATTGGCTCAGTGTTCCTTACACGTCTTTATAAACTTTATCATCCACTGTGTGAAAGCAGTATAATTTCTTAAAAGTTAGAAACACACATACACAAACATCAAAATAAATGACAAAAAAAAATCATTGTTAAACAATGGCGTCCAAAAAATAAAAAAAAAAAATGGTAAGGCAAGAGCTAAACAGTCACAAAGTAACTGTACAGTACAAATACAGCTCCGAAGAAGTAACCAACCATATTCCGGTCCTGAGTGCTGAACTTCATGGCTAATTCAGGTGATAGTTAGCTCTGGTTGCTCTGAAATGGCAACCAACATTTTCCCATGTAGTATAAACTGTGTTTCTTAATAAATCAGGCCTGTTGCTCCAATCTGCTTTATAAAAATTCTTACTATAAGAGAAATGCCTTTACTCAGTATTTTATATACATAGGAAAAAACAGATACGTGATCCTTACTTTCTTAAGTCATGATTGCTACTCTTATTCCACCTTCCTCCATGCCTTTAACAAGGCTTGACTGTGATTCTACTCGGGGCCAGGTATATCTTGCATCAGAATCACGGGAGGGGCTTATTAAGACATATGTTGTTGTATCTCTATTTCCAGAGTCTCTGATAGATTATTGGGGGCTGAAGATTTGCATTTCTGATCCTAATAATTTCCCAGGTGATGCTGATCCTGCTGGTCTAGAGAATCTTTTAGAAGGAGGAGTTGCAGAGGTAAAGTAGCCTTTTCTAGAGGAAAAGTCTTGTGAATAGATTAGAGGAAAGAGTATCCTGCCCATTATTATGTCAATGACAGTGAGCTGAATTGAACTGACATGTATTATAGCAGCATCTCTAGGGCAACTCAATTTTTCCAGTTCTTCTTGTTCACGGCTAGATTCCCATGCCTGCTAAGCTAACCAAATACAATGCACTAAATCATCTGGGAGCTGCATCTGGGCAGTTTCAAGGTTTAAAACAAATCAATCAGGTGCATTGTTTTCTGGTTCTGACCCCCAAATGGGCAAATTATATCATACAAAAGACTTGTCTTTCAAAGTTTTAAAAACGTAGTTTCTCTCCTTCATGATTTTCCAGTTCACCCTTGTTGATCCTACACTCAGAGGTCAGCAGAGACCTCACTGGGTTCACCAGGGGACGTGACCTCCACAACACTGTCCCCAGGCTCAGGCCTGACCTCTGGTAAGGAGCAAAACCTGCATTCATAATGGTAGGAGCAGATGTCTACACCAGACGAGTGGCAGCTGGGGAGAAGGAGGTGGCTGTGGACACAGACCTTCAAAGAGTACCCGATACATGAGCCCACTGGAAATTCTTGTTGCTGTAGCTTTAATATCTCATCTATCTGGGGTGAGCCTGAGCTTTCCCTCCATTTATAACTGTGGTCCCCATATGCTTTGGACTCAAACTTCTCTGAGAAATACCATGCATAGGAGTCTCAGAGTAATCCTCTTTCCTACAATGGAGGGAAAATTTGAGAGGCAATTGACAAGTTGAGTTTAAATTTCTTATCATGGGTCATTTGAAAAGACTAAAAAATCAATTTTCTGCAGAAGTGTCACAGTTAAAATTACTATCTTTCCTTCTTTGGTGAGTAGCTCCAAACATAAAGTCTTTCAAGTAATCTGTTCATGAGTAGGAGAAGTGTAGGAGTTGCTGTTAGATATGTTAAGCACACTCCTTCAGGGCATTGATACATATGGTTAGGCTTTAGCCAATTTTTCCAAGTGAGAGGGATCTGTATCATCCCATTCTGTTGGAACTCTATTTTCTGTGTATATATTTCCTGGGAATGACATTAAAACAGAATATATTTTCTTCATCTTACCGTCCATAAATAGAACAATTCTTTTAGCCAGCAAATTTTGAGTCTAGCATTCACAATGCTGGCTTCATAACATCACTAAATAACACATAGAATAAATATGTTTATGTGTACTCCTGCGGCACCTAGTACAGCACATGTGTATAGAAGACACCTGACAGATTGATTTCAATTACACGCAGTGGGCCACATGTGAGTCAATGTCATGCTAAATAGATAGTAGTCAATACCTGGGAGACAAAGTCTGAAAGGGTCAGGGAAGAACATTCTGTTCAAACTGTGGGAGGTTCTCTATTTTACCGAACTCTTCCTGAAACCTCACAGCTGTGAATTTGGTCAGGTCCCTTGCTGTCTGCATACTTCATGCTTCTCTCCATTCGTAACCTTCAATCTATGTCCAGTGCAACCTCTTTCATTTAACTCATCCTAATTTCTTCCCAAGTGCCACAGAACTCAATCTCCATCTTTTTTCTGGCATTTATTTGTCCTTACCTATTTGGTACAGATAACGTGGCCTGCGAATTCTTCGAGAAAAATATATCTCCAAACTGTATCTGCCAATATTACCTAACATTCAATAAAAGATGTTTTAAGTGAAAATAAAGCAGAGATATATTTAAACTCCTTACAAAAGTTTTAGATTAATATGAAGTATAATATATATGAAATGAATAGTTATCTACTTAAATTGAAAATAGAACAGTTCAAACATTTTACAGAAGACAGAGTAGGACTACCAGTGAAGATATTACATCAGCAAAATATTGATGATTTTAAATAAAACAAGTATGAAATATATAAGTACACTGTTTTCTTCCTGCTTACTGGTGGCCTCTTTCTATTGTGACTATTAATTTATGCATATATGCCTATATGTATACACATACTATATATAGTATATATATGCTATATATATACATATGGCAAATATATATATAAAAATGCTGCATGTGTACATATATATATATGCTATATAAATATACATATAGATGACCTGGGTTGTATACAGATATTAAAAATATCCACCAATATTATTTTAATAGGTTTATATCATAACCACATCTATTCTGTGGAAGTGATTACCTTTTATTAAAACAATTTGTGCTTAAAATTGCACAAATGTATTTTCCATTTTTTAGTCAATAATTACAAAGAAAACAGACTGGTCTGGAAAAATTCAGTTAAAATTTGATAAAATATACAGTATATGATGACAAACTGACTATTTTTAGTGTTATAATATTTTAATATTCTTAATCACATATATATGCTAGTAATATGTTTTTTTTTCCTTTTTTTAATTCATGACTCTTAAAACAAACTGAAATGCAACTTTTGAACTGAGTAATCTCCTGATCGTGTCTTGGGAACATAGTAAAGCTATAATTTTGCTTCGTAAAGAAAGATCAGAAGGGAAATGTTAGAAGTGTAATTAGCACCCAGGGGTTTTCTTGCACTAAATAGGACACATCTTCAAAAACAGGACACCAAATTTGAGAATGAACTTTCCAAAGACACTCTAGTAAAAACTCACACAGTGAACAATACTGGAAGTGTTTCATTTTTTATAAGTAACCTGCCAACAAAGAGCATTATAAATGTATTAGTGTCAAGAACAAAGTGTTTAGCAGTATCTTTCACAAAGAGCAAGCACAATTTATTTAAACTAAGCAAGGCAGAAAGAGTTTATCTTACAAAAAGGCCCATCAAATATAAGAAATTTTCTCTCTCTTTCTCCCTCTCTTTGTGTGTGAATGTGTGTTTGCTCCTGATGCCTTTCTCAACATCCTTTTCTCACAATACTAAGAACATTTTCACCTAGATACACTTCAAGAAAAGCTAATCCTTTTTTATAGAATTCAGCTTTAATGTTCTAGTCAGCATTTTATTTTTTAATTGAATCTTATTGGGGTGACACTGGTTAATGTCAGCACTTTTTAAATGGCAAATCCCCACATCAATAGCTGTATTAAAATTATGCCCAAATGGCCTTGAGCAGTAAGGTTGCTTAAGGTTAAAGGAAGTGAAATAAATTTTCTTTGTAGTTGGGATCCCCACTGCCTTTCCTGCACTGTTCATTTGGTAGCTCTAACATGTGGCACTTCCCAGCAGCACAGACCTCTGAACCCACACTTGCCATCTACAATATACGAGAGATTTTGACAGGCTGTTGTTGTAAATCTCTTTCTGCAGGGTTAACACCACAAAGGAGAACAGCTACAAACCTGTTCAACACTTATCTGGTGTGGAATTCCCCTTGACACTCTGCCTTTTGTTTGTCTAAGTTATAAGAATTGGCTTTTACATTTGTGGATTCATTAGCTTCCCTCTAGTAATTCCCAAATGATACTTGGTTCCCTTTTGCCCCACTAGACAATTACACAGTACAGCCTAGCCAACCCTGATGATGGCATTTGTTCAGCAGATTGTGCTTAATCAAATTAAATTTTCTCCTTGGTTCTGTTAGCCGTGTTTTTTAGCACAGCAACTTAAAGTCTGAAAGTGTGTATAACTTCAGGAGTACATGCAGCAAGTAGGTTGGAATTGGGTCAGGCTCCCTCAAAAGCCAAAAATAGAAGCTTAGAAAATGAGTACAATGATTAAATTTAGGAAAAGCAGGTGGGAGGTAGACTTCCTACTCGAGGCACAGGATATATGTCTTTTGTGGCTTGGGAGATTTTAAGGTAAAAAAGTTAGGAGTCTTAGAAAGAAAAAAGAAGAAAGGTAGTAAAACTATGAAAAATATCTGAATGTAACAAATTAAATTGGAAAACAAAATAAAGAGAATACACCTGTCAAGGTCATGAGCTGGTATACAAGTGATATGATATTTAAAGAGTTAAGAGAAAACAGCCATTTCGTTTATAAGTAAGTCATGGTATTAACTTTAACTCATATTATAAAGTAATATGTACTTTAAACATTCAAAAATTCTTTTAAAATTATATTATATACTTGTAGGGACATAAAAATTGGGCAAATTTCTTAATCTTACAAACTGGCCATTACAAGTTTGTAAAATGCTTATATGAATAGTTTCTGAAACATTTTTTTCTCTTTGTGGGTGATAGTGAGTTCTCCATAGCTAGAAAGTGAAAATAGATGATGAACTAGATCTTTGTTTCTTTATTTACTTTTCTTTAAAGAACTTTCAATAGCCATCTCCATCTCCCTCAGGAATTGTCATGTTTACCCAGTTTGTGGATATGCAGGTACATTTCCTTCCTTCTTTTTTTTTGAGCAGGCCTCAATAAAAAATATCCAGAAAGTATTCATAAAGAGGTCATCATATAAAAAATTATTATTGTCAACATGTTAAAAAAAAGTTCTCCTCAAGTCTAATTATCTGAGCCAAAACATCACATCAAAAACAACTTTTAAGTGCAACAATCGCACTATGGAAAACACATATTCAACCCTTCTAATGCAGTTCAGGAAAAGATTTATAAGAATCCAATTAAATAACATGAAAACAATTATTTCTCTTTTCATTTATTATTAAATACTATCATCATCACTTTGTCTTTCAACTGAGCTTTGTCTAGGTACTGGTCATTAGTTTATTTGTATGTTTTCCTTTGACAACTTTCTGGCATAATTAGTACTCTATGTTCTTTAGTAGGAAGGACAATAATATTAACTACGGTCAAACAAAGAGTAGAGTTGATGATTTTTATGAAAATTGATGTTTTAGAAGAATATACTCCTGAATTTTATATTCAATAAAATATTAGCTAATGGAATATCTTACATATATAAAGGTCCATTTAAAAAGCTCTTAATCCTCATTAATTCTTTTTTTTTTGTATTTTTCTGAAGTTAGAAGTGGGGAGGCAGTCAGACAGAATCCAGCATGCGCCCTACCGAGATCCACCAGGCATGCTCACCACAGGGCGATGATCTGCCCATTTGGGGCAATGCTCGTTGCAATGGGAGCCATTCTAGCGCCTGAGGCAGAGGCCATGTAGCCATCCTCAGTGCCCAGGCCCTCTTTGCTCCAATGGAGCCTTAGCTGCAGGAGAGGAAGAAAGAGGTAGAAAGAGAGGTGAGAGGGAAGGGTGGAGAAGCAGATGGGCACTTCTCCTGTGTGCCCTGGCCAAGAATCCAACCTGGGATTTCCACATGCCCAGCTGACACTTTACCGCTGAGCCAACTGGCCAGGGCTTAATCCTCATTAATTCTTAATCTTATGTCAACAATTCCATATTATATGGCCACATTATTTCTAGATTAATAATACCCCAAGATAAGTATAATCAAATATATGATTAAGCTACCAAAACAAGTATATTTATCACAGATAAAACTGAGCTTCTAAACAAATATAATTTCCACTGCAGTTCTATGTAATTTGGACCATGATGATGGAGTTATAAGGAGTGAACAAGCTAAACCTCACTCTCTGTAACTTTAACATTACTTACAATCTTCTTCTGAGAACCAGAAAAAAGACATATGCTGAAGGTATTTAAATTCACAGTCACAGAACAGGGGGCTAAACTATTAATGAGATTATAACAGTATATACTCCTATTATAAATTACCCTGCCATCTGACATTCTGGATGAAGATAAAAATAACTAAAATGATAATGGAGTTTTCTTGTCTCCAGTCCTTAAGGCTTTAAAATGCATGAGAAAGGGGTAGAGGAGAGTTTAACACCATTGAGGAAAAGGAAATATTTAAATTAGCAGAAGATAATGGAGAGGTTTGTTCTAAAACAGTTCAAAAGAAAATCTGTTAAAATGAATGGTTTATAAGCATTGCATATTGGCAATGAAATGTCATGATTTTCAAAAAGGCATTTGATATGCAGTAAGTAATAATCGATTAATGAACTACATTAAAGATAAAATCATGAAAGGTAACAGAAACTGCTTAATGATTTTAAATATTAAGCAACTGAATAGCACTTGCTAATACTGAAGGTAAACAAAAGTAAAATTATTATATTTAGGCATGTTTCCAACATATTAGTAGGCATACAATACAAAATAAATTAGAGCATAAAAGCATCAAACATTTAATGATAATATCAAAAATCTTAAGTGCCACTGATTAATCTGTGGAAGAAATAACTAAACTGAGTACAGCTTCAAGTTAAAGCAAAGATTTTCCTAACTGCCAAATACTTATATATACACCAGAAAAATGTCTATTTCAAAATATATTATTTTATATGCATATGGTATAGTTTATTTGACTAAGAAACAAATAACATTATTTCTAAAATTAATATTTGATGAATTAAACAGCTTTATTCACATTCAATTGTCATTTTAAGAAACAAATTAGTTAACTACTACATAATTCTGATTGTTCATTATTATTGTTCTTTAATTCTGAACGTACACATTGTGGACACAAAATTTCCAAATTAAATCACACACTGAATATCATATGGAATAATCTGATTTATAAAGTTTAATTTTTGTGTATAGCAGCGACTCTTAGGGGAATGATCATAATATTCAATATAGAACATAAAATAAATCTTGGAAAACTAAAATTCCTCTGGGAAACTAATTTAGGTTATAAGCTTATTCATCTTTTTATATATTTATTAATCTGAAAAAAGATCACTTCGATGAAAAAGTCAAATTCTATCAAAATAGTTTTATTCCTGAAGTCCCACAAAGTAGATCAAATCAATGACACCACTTTAAATGTAAAGTCCCTATACTGTGTGTAATAGGGTCTTTCTAAACCAACAAAATGATCTCTGGCCAAAATCATACAAAATGTCCCCATTATTTCTTTAAACTAGGATGCCATGACACGATTTTATATTTACTCATTAATGGCTTTAGTGAAATTTATAGTTTTGATAATCAAGCCTGCATTTTTAAAAATAAAGTTTTTACGAATAACTGTATGCTAAGAAAAGCAAGTAGAACATATTTTCAGTCAGAGAGAAGAAATCTAAGTTTGTTTTTTTATTAATTATTCAGAAAAGTTGAAAAGCTGCGCTCCCACGCTAATGGGGCAGATCTATCAATTTAACTCAGTCGGGCAACCGCGGGGACATGCGTGGGTGGCCTCTCGGTGCTTCCCCGTACAGTCAGCAGAAATAGTTAAAAAAAACGTGCTGTTCATTTTACAAAAGGTAAGACGGTGATACTTTGGTCTTTCAAGTTAAAGCAATCCGAGTAAAACATGTGCTAAATTGCACAGCCAGAATCTTATCGTACGAAATAAGGCTATCTAATAAACCAGAGAAATTAAGATCTTTGAGTCTCCCTTCTCTTTTTCAGAGCTCCATAGACTGAACTCCATAAGCTGCCTCAAGGGCAGTTGGGCTTTTGCACATTGTGCTGTTGGTTTCAAGAATATCTGGGTCAGAAGATAATGATTTCAAACACCTATATTATCTATGGGAAGGAATATCACTGCATCTATTTTAAGTCACAGTGTCGTTCTTTATTCAAAAGACAACTGATGAGCATTATACTCCAATAAATTATAACTAATGGTGCATTAACAATTGTGTGGTGATTTATATTTTAAAAGTATTTTTAGACTTCAAGTTTTAGATTAAACAAGTAAAGAGCATGAAAGGCATTATTCCTGTTTTTACACCAAGAAAAACAGTAGAAACTAAAAATCATTTACTTTTCATGGACCCTTTCAGAAAACTGAGGTTACGGGGCAAGCCACCAGCTTCAAAATGTGAGTCAGGCTAATCCGGATCTATAAAGCACCTGAGATTTCTTCACTTCACAGGTAAGCTGATGGATGACATAAACAGGTTGAAACACTGAAATAGCAATTTTGATTTTTTTGCTGGAGGCTAAATATGGATAAGCTTGAGCGTGAGAAGCTCCTGGAAGCTGAAGTCAAAGGGGGAGGGGCTCATATTTTATAGGTTGTTCTTCCAGGAACCCCATGTGGTTCTTATGGAGACTATTTAAGAAGACTCTCCACAGTATCCTGGCAGCAGGAATGTAAGAGTATCACATTCTCTCCAGCCTTCAACAACAAAAAAATATTCATTGATGACAAAGTTTTAAAAAAAATTAAAACATCTCAAGAGATAAAACAATTTATCACTAAAGCCAAAATTATTTGATTGGAGATTAAAATGATCAGAGAAGGCATTTAAAATAACTACATATGATTAATATGTTAAAGACTAATTAAGAAGAGGTAACAAGAAAAGCAAGATTATTAACATAAGCATAGAGATAAGAAGCAGAAGAATTTAAAAGAAAGAAAGAAATAAAAATCAGTGAGTTTGAAAATAGGTAAAGAGAAATTAAATTAAAATGCAAGAAGAAAAAAATAATGAAAGCTAAAAGATAAAGATAAAACACCCAGAACACCCAATAAGCATGGAAAAACATCAGAAGCTATAACATTTGCTTAATCAGAACAGCAGAAAAGAGAAGATAATAGCAAAATATTTGAAGGAATAATAGTCAAGACCTTTTCAAAATTAATATCACATAACATAGCATAGATTCAAGAAACTCAGAAAATATCAAGAAAAATAAACACACAAAGCAAAACAAAACCAGAAAAACTACACATAACACATTCAAACTGCAAAAAATATCAAGAGAATATTAAAGAAAGCTGGATTGGGGAGTGCTCACCTATAGAGAAACAAAGAAAAGAATTATAGCCAACTTCTATCAGCAACAATACAAGTAAGAGGAAACTGAAATGAAATCTTGAAAATATTTAAAGAAAAATATAATCAAACTTGAATTCTATAATGAGTGAAATTATTCCTTAAAAATAAAGGAGAAATGAAAAGTCTCACACACTAAAACTGAAGCAATATATTTCCAGTAAACAGTTGTTTGTTTAAAGCAGTAATAGTAATAATTCATTGGGTGAATTATTACTATTCAAACCAAGATTGTAGGATTCTGTTATTGGTCTTATACTATTTATTTAGTAAATATTCCTGTATAAATTGACTTAAAGTCATTTCAATTTTTAAAATTAGCTTCAAACTCAGAGATTACCTTAAAATAAAGAGCCTGCTGTACTAATATTTTCTCAATAAATTTTCATTGAAATGAAAGTCTTCAACTGAAGTAACTATAGAGGACATTTACTGTACTTGGGAAACTGCAGTATAAAAAAACTCTCATGTCCCTTCTCTAAAATTCAGTGCTACCACATATTACTAATTCCTGAGCAACAAATTCCTAAACACAAATTCATTTAATGTCAGCAACTATTTTCGGACTCCCATCCACAGCCAAGGCGCTGCAGAAGAGGTCAGGAGCAGGGCTGGTAGCTGGGGGAGGGTGTAGCACCAGGAGAGGGAGCAAGGGGAGATTCAAAGGGGGAAGAACAAGGCAAAGAGATCAAATAGCTTAACAGCAAGTAGTAACTAAGAAGAACTAGGACGAAGAATTTGTTATATTTTTGAGAGATCATTTTCCATAGATCTCTTTTGTGTCAGCACATATTGTAACTTTTTCTTCTTGTACTATTTTTTAAAAGATATTTGTAGAGCAAATGGAAGTGGGAGATGGAGATAGTATCTATCTACAGAGGAGAGGGCAGATATGATGGTCTCCAGGAACCTCGAGATGAGGTTTTCCTCTGGGGCAAAGGTTGGACATGTTTGCTATCAGCCTCCTTAAGATTGTGGGTTTCCTACGTTTAGGTTTTTTCAGCTGGGACTAAAAACCCACTATGTGCACAGCATCGGCTAGACATCACACCTGTGGGACGAGGGGTCAAGAGGAACATATGTGAACATGAAACTCATGCTGTGAGCCGTCAAGACCCCCGTCTATGATCTAGCATTGCTTGTCTGCTGTCAGCATCTATGAAACTGTATAAGCCAACGTGTGGGCTTCCAAGTGGAGAAAGATCCTACTCCCTTGAAAAATAGAAACCCTTGAGGTATAGAAGTTATAATTTAGGTACTGTGCTAAGTAAATTCTATCTACTCCAATTTAATCTTCAAACCTAGTGGGTTTATTTTAACTATGTTACAAAGTAGGAGACTGAAAATTAGTGTTTCACTACTTTTTTCAAGATCAAACTTCAACTCAGTGTCAGGATCACTAATGTAAACAGATGTCTAACCACAACAACTGTGAGTTTAAGCACTAGGATTAACTGACTCCCTGGATAGTTAAGTTTTAAATAGAAGACTTTATAATGATCATAATTTTTAGAAATATAAATTGTAGAACTTGATCTAGTACATGAGGTATATGCAAAACAACAGAAAATCAGGTCCAATACAAATTTAATACTATATTGAAAGATGTAATGCCCAAAATTGTAGAATTTTAATAAAAAGTACTTTGCCTGACCTACTTAATTATACCACAGTATATTTAACATATGAATAGACTAGAACAACAAAAGGTTTTGTTAATATGTCTAATAGTACAGCATTTTTAATAATCAAATAACTGTATACTTTATCTTTGCTATATTTAATTGTGGCTAAAATATATAAGAAAACAAATACACAGTGATAAAAAATGATTTGACTTTGGGTGATGGGCACAGAACACAATCAATAGTCCATATGCTATAGAAATGTTCACCTGAAACCTATGTACTCTTATTGATCAATATCACTGCATTAAATTTATTTTATAAATAAAAAACCATATGAAAATGATCTGTTAAAGGAGTAACTGATATACACAGTTTTAAAAGGACATATAGAGATATCTGTCATACTTGTAGTACATAAATTATTAACATATAGGTAATTAGAATATGTTCGCCATTGTTTTTGATAACTGCTACTTTTCTGTACTATCCTTGTAACTTGAAAAGAACAAAATGTAAAAACAATGTATTATTAAAACATTTACATTTGGAAGAAATTAAATCTTTATTTAAATATATAGCTTAGATTTTCTAGTAGGTATATTTTATTAGTCTATATGTATATCGTTAATATTATTGGCATAATACCTTAATTATGATATACTTTTTAGTTATTATAGCATTTTATATATATGTAGTATATATCACAAAGCAGTATATATAGCAACGTAAAGCAATGTTTTTTAACTGTCCACAGACTGGTCTGCAAGAAATTTCATGTGGGTCCACAAAAGAGTTAACCATCTTGATGTTGTGTGAGGATTATAGATCCAATGAATTTAGTAGAATTAGCTGATGCTCGGTGATTTCTGTCTTAGTGGTCCCCAAAATAATTCTCCTACTTTTACTGCTCACCAAGTGTAAAAAGGTTGAAAACCACTGACATAAAGTATATTATTCATAACAATAATAAAAGGTAGAAGACAAAAGATAATGCCTTCGATTGCTGAGAAAATACATGTTATTTGAGAATTTTTTGGATATACTATTTAAAAATCCTAAAAATCAAATTATTTTTAATTTTGAAGTTCTCCAATTAACCATTAATACATCTTTTAAAAAATATAAATGGATATATTCAAGAAAAACCAAAGGAGACAACACGAGAAATAGAAAGATATTGAATCTGAGAAATTGTAGCTACAGAGAAGGAGTAAAAGTTACAAGAGTTACAGGCGAGAGTTCACTGGGGGTAATTTCAGAATGTAGTAGTGCCAAGTGGAAGACAAGAAATTTCAAAAAATTAGAGTCTTGCTTGTCACATTTCCATAAGTTCAGTAAGTAATGAAAATAATTCTGGAAGTTGGGCACCATGACTTTCTTGTTCACGTGTGTTCTCATTGCCCCCAAGTCCCACAGAGGCAATATAGAACACCCTCGTGGAACATTGCAAACGGTGCACCTGTGGGATGTTTGCCAATCTCAGAGAAGCGGGGGGCTTTACTATCCTGTAATTAGATAAATGTGTTCACTAACCCGGAGGGAAACCTAATATCTAGGGTCTAAAGTTGGTTGTTTGAAAATGTTGAAAACTTCTAGAAACACCATCGAGAATTGTTTCCCAACAACACTGGAAGTTTGAGTGGCATTTTTTCCAATTTTGTTAGTTTATGAGGGGAAAAAAAGAATGCTATTCAGGCACTTCATGGAAGAAGAGTCATGGTTTCAACAGAACAGGATTTTAAGGGCTGGAGCAGGTTTCAATTGTTCTCATTATACCTCAATTTGTACTAGCTAGTATGTTACCATGTACACAACTTACTAAATATATATATAAACTTATTTTAGAAATTGAAATTCTAAACCTTCCAAAAACATTTTAAGCTTATTTGTATGATTCAGAAAATGTATTTTTTCTGTGGCTATTTACTGTGGTACTATCAAACATTCTTTGATAATTTATTCTGTTTTGGTTTTACTATTAGAGTTCTCTATTAAAGTTAAAATATTTTCTTTATGGTGATAAAATTGTCATTTTTTAGGAAAGATTTTCATTTAAAAACTATGTAATCAGAATTATATCTCCTTTAGAATACCTAAGCTGAGAACAAATAAATATAAATACATTTTAAGGCAAATGTAATATAAATTTAAACAAATTAAGTGCTATCTCACATTAGATATTAGGTGAGAACACTTAGTAAAAAATATGCAAAACAAAAAAGAATAGTTAAGAAAATATAGTGCATTTAAGACTACATTAAAATTTAAAAGACTTCATCTTCAGGTCATTTTTGTTCAGAGATGAATAATTTCATTATTAGAGATAATTTTGAGAAAATCACACATTAAAATTCTTGAACAGGTTCTTATTTCTGGTAATATCCTTTTCAACACCACTGATTTTATATTTGTGTAATATTAGTAATTCTGTAAAAATAATAGAAACAGAAATCAGTTTCCCAATAAGCAGAAAATGTCGTGAATATACTTTAGAAGAAAATACACAGAAGAATTTAGTAATACATTAAGTAAGTGGTGTATTGCTAAAATAACTATCTTTCTTTATGACTCTGAAAATATTAAAAATGCTACCAGGAAAGGTTCAAAGAAAATATCTAAGGAGAGATTACTAAATAGTGTATGTTTCCTTCTTAGAATCTATAACATAAATATTATAATATATAACATATTCTGAAAAATTTGCTCTAAAAAATACACAATATAGAAATTTGGCCAAGATGATAGGCTAAGTTAGCCAATAAATTTTTAGATTTTTAACAAGAAAACTAAAATGATTTAACATTGCTTCTTTTAAATGTATGTAAAACCATTTGTTTATACTCATTTGTTTAGAAAATATAATGTCATTCCTTACATGTCTCTTCTTGGTAACTTGATGCAAATACTGTAAGTTATTTTACTTATATATTCCAAATATATATATTGTTATTAAAAGAGCGTATGACATATGATCATAATAGAAGAGAGACCCTAAGACAGGGCAGTTAAGGGGCTGAAAGCATAGCTTCAAATCCTCTCTGACATTTATTAGTTATGTGACTTTACACTGGTTACTTAACTTCTCAGTGATTCAGATTAGTCATCTGTAAAGTGAGGGTACAAACAGAATCCACTTTATAAGGTTTTGTGCAGATTAAATGAAACACAAGTAAAGCACCTAGAGAGTCAAGCATATACTAATGAGCACTAAATGATATTAGCCCATTCACTTCTAAATCACTAAAATTTCCAAAACAACAAATTTAAGGAATTTATTTGAAGCTTACCAAGGTGTCCAAACTGGGTTTTAAAAAAAAATCAGTTTTTTATTCTTAGAATGAAAGATGTAGAATGTGGGCTTAAAAGACAGAAAGACTACTTGATAACTTTTAATTTGGGAATATTTCTTAACTCGACCTTTCGTTTCAAGTGTCCAACTGGTACACCAATAATACATGTTTTGAAAAGAAAAGGAAATAACAGAGCCAAAAAGTAGCTTGCAAATAATAGATGTAGATATATATTATTTCCACTACTTTTTCTCACATTCTACATATGGATTGTATTCTCTCAACCACAAAATATCGGCTGAAATAAACCACAGTTGGAAATAGTAGGTGAGCAGGGGTGGAAGAAGGAACAACTCTTATTGAATAATTACTATATAGCTTAAGTATTATGTATTATGTCCTTTAACTTCCATTAGACTCAAGTTGCTGTTTTTTTACAATCACTACTGAATAACCGCCAAAGTCTGATGTCATTTCTCAGGTTCATATTAAAGAACACTTCTGTATTCAAGAGTCAAGTTCACTATCATTTTCACATTAAAATTAATTCCTCAGCTTCCAAGGCACTATTCTCTTCTGCTTCACACTTTAACATCATTAAGGTTATTTTTCCTCTAATCAGTCTGTGGTTAAGTCTTTCCCAAACCTATTATCCTACAGTTTTTACTTCTTACACCTCAGTGTAATGCCAGTATTTATTCCAACCCAGACTTCTCTCAGATGTATAAGCTCATATGTTTTTACCCTGTGACCATAGACACCCTAATTATACTGTTCTCAATATTGAACTTAAAATTGCCCCACCTCAACTAGATATTTGAACAATTTTTCCATCTTGATTTTATCATTGTAATTTTCTCAGGAGTTGTCAATGACTCCTGGAGACCTCTCTTTT
The DNA here is from genome assembly GCF_036850765.1 of Saccopteryx bilineata. Lineage (NCBI taxonomy): Eukaryota > Metazoa > Chordata > Mammalia > Chiroptera > Emballonuridae > Saccopteryx > Saccopteryx bilineata. The sequence goes on along the minus strand of NC_089490.1, from coordinate 169,754,263 downwards.
CCTAAATTGAATCAGTCAAGTCTAGACCATTTAACTTCCAAAAAATTTCGTGAATCTTTTACCTGTTTTTTTATTCCTGCTACCTTAATCACTATCACCTCAAACCTAAATTATTATCAACCTCTTACCTGTTCTTGCTTCTTTGTTTTTGCACCATGACATTTAACCTTTACACAACCTAAATTAAGTATTTACAATTCAAACATGACCACACCTTTACAAGCTAAATTCACTGAAAATCTTTTTGAACTGTTTTGTTCAAATATTCACTCAAAACTTTACTTCTCTATTATTCATTATTTATGGACTTTTAAAATATTTTTTCCAAGTAAACTAAAGCTAACAGTAAAGAGGTTAATTGTAATAATTAAAAAAAGTATGAACCTCAAATTGTGAACTTAAAATTAGTTGTTGAGGTGTACAGAATACAATAAAATATAAATCTTTATACTCATTTTTTACATTTTAAAGAGCATACAGGCATAGTTTACATTCTTTGACCCTTAAACGGAAACATCAATCAGACAATTGCATTACTTTCTTTCTTATTTTAGACATTGTAAAGTCACAGATAATTTGGCACGCAATAACAAAATTTATTTTATTCCAGATATAAATTCATTCAGTAAATTCATTAATAACTCATCAAGTGGTTTAAAAGCATTACAAAACAAAAAAAAGCTTAGAGTACTATATATTGTACCTTTAGTTCAACTAAATTACTTGTTCCAAATACATTTTATAGATCTATAATATATTCTCATTTTTGCTTTTGGTTTAATCTAACTTCAAGCTTTCATTCTTCTATAAAATATTGATGACATTTCTTCTACATCTAAAATTGATAACCCATTTTTTTATTTTTTGTAATATCAAATTGACAATTTTTTATAAATATTTCATTGACTTTGCTTTGAATTTTCATTTTGAGGCTAAAAATTATCATCAGGATCCTGGGAACTCATTGAAAATTCTAAATCAGAAGCCGTTATGCTATATACAAAAATCTATAATTTAAACTCTGAAATATTATTCCAAAAGACTGTGCAGAGTACAATGCTAAACTTCACATATATTTTATGATTTCTTCACTTACAAAAGAATTTCACACCAGATCTAAGTAACAAATCAATTCGCCTCATTTCTACATTTGGAAAGATAAAAATTCTACATTAGAAGTAGAATAGTAAATATCTTACTATTTTACATTATATTTAATATTAGTGGAAGCCAATATTGTTTAGTATGGGATAGAATGTAGAAAAGGGGAATAGTAAACATGTGTATTATTGAAAATAATGTGATTTTGTACCTTTATTTGTTATTATGTAATTATTATTTAATTTTTTACTTGTACTAAACTTGAATAGAATGAGGTTTCTGGATTAGGATTAAAATTTGCAAAGTTTCTGATTCAAGAGGGACTCAGAATGACTCCTCTTTTATCTTTTATCTGATATGAGTTGCAAGCTAGAATAAAAGCAAGTAGAGAATACTGTTACTGAGCCCACTGTGTTTAGAAATGTGTGGCTACACTCAAGCCCCAATGTTTTATAAAAAATATCTTTTAGTCACTCTTGGTAACAGCATACCAAACATTAAAACTGCTTTCTCCTAACTTCCTTCCTGTCCTATATTGCCAACTTTGCATTTTAATACTAACATTTAGTATTCTGATAAAAACTAATTAGCAAAAACCAGTACTGAGGAAATTAAGAAGCCCTAAATAAATTAATTCCATAAAATTTTAAGTGCTAAAACAATGGAAAAGTAAAGTTATAGGTATGAGCAAATGTACTGAGTTGTTATTAAGATGATTATATATATGAAGGTGATTATATATATTAGATAAATATATCTTAAAGATCTTATGTAACCTAAAAAAGAGTTTTATAATTAAAAAAACAATAAAATGTGTAACTTAGGTTAATATCTAAATAGCAGGATATTTACTTTAGAAAGCATAAATTAATGTAATTGTATCTAGAAGTTATATATATTCACACAACAAAGTCCAGTATGTATGAAAGAGTGTGGAAGATTTATCAACAAAACAGCCAATAATAATAGCTTATGTTCCAGAATTCTACTTTAAATTTGCTTCAAATTTTCATTGTGCAGATGATGTTTAAAGTCTATAAACAGCATTGACTATAAGAAAAGATAACTTTTCAACTTTTTTGTAACCCAACCTAATACATAAAAATACAAAAATAAAATTATGTGATATATAATGTATGAAATAATTCTATAATTTGTAAGAATTCAACAGTATTTTACAAGTATCATCAATTACAATGAACTACAAATGCAAAGATGGTTTAATTTGAGAAAACACATTTATAATTCTTCATGATTTATCTATTTTATATTATACAAATGAAGAACAGACTCATAAGTTTAAGTATATTGCCAAAGGCAACACAGCCAGTGCAGAACTGGGATTCTAAAATCTAAACTCTTAGCCAATAAATAATGTCAACCCACAAGATACCAATACATAAAACGAAACAAAACAAAATTCTGTAAAACAGTTGAAACACACAAACATGCACGTGAGCACATGCACGCAATAGCAAAATTAAGAGCAAGCAGTCTAGTATGCAGGCTACTAAAAATGTAGGCTGGTATTTTTTATTAGCATTCTATGAATCACCCAGATCACTAAATTTATAATTACATTTAATGGATTCCTGCACACTTTGCTGACCTACATAGATCTCTGTAGATCTTGAGATCTTCTGCCCTAGCCAAGGTGACTCTTTAGTTGGCAGGGGTGCTAAACCATGTAACGGTCCCTGGAGTGATAACCGTAAGAGCAGCCTAACCTGTCCACCAGCATCCTTGCCTTCCATTCCCTAGCAACGTGCTCTAGCAACAAGGGACTTTCGTTTTTGTTCTGACATCTGGAAGTCAGCTCATGGTTGCTCAAGTCACTTCTCCCAAGAAACCAAACCTATATAAAAAGGTACACCTTTGTTAAATTAGGACTTTATTTCTTTATTTCCTCTTGCCTGGAATATCTGTATGATTAAATTTTGTCATTTGTGTGTAATAGTTTTTCCTTTATTGGCTTATTAAGAGGTATTGTCCTGTTTGCTATTGGCTTGAGAGTTATTACAATTCCCACAGCAAACCTGTGCAAAATAAATTGCTGGCAAAGGCACAATTTCTGAGTACCACTTTGTTGCCAAAAACAAAACAATATATAAAAATTGTAGAAAATGGTCTGTTCATATTCCATGTTCACAACTATAAATCTCATGTAAATTTAACTATATAAAATATAAATGGGGCTTTAAAAATCAACCAAAACATCATAGTCTTTGAATGAAGTTGATGAACCTTTCAAATGATCACTGTGTATATGTATGTGATCAAACAACAACTTTTTTTAAATAGAAAGAAGTAATACACTAACGGGACTGTGAAGCATTGGTCTATGTATTCCTGATTTTATGTATTAGAAAAACAGAAAACTATATAGTTAATTTACTGATTGAAGAAGGATATGCTTATCTACTATGTAAAGTAGAGTCTAGAATTTTAAAAATGTAAACTGTTTTTCTTTCTTTGGGTTATTTTAATGTGTATATTTGGATGAATTTATGTACATCTATTACTGAATACATTAAGAGAGCAGAGAACTTTGTTTTATCCCACTATATAAAGAAAATGTATTTTTCTTAATTTTAATATATTTCAAGTCACTTCAAATAATTCATTCAGCTTTTAATATAGTTGACACATACTATGGTGTCAATTTGACCTCAAATATTTGAAATAAGAAAGACTCAAGAAATATTTTATAGTTGGGAGTTTGTCTCAGTTTTTCTAGAACAGAAATACTATTAAATCAAATTTCCTGGACTACACAGTCTACTGAAGGCATGCTTCTAATGTAAATGACAGTTGAAAAATTATGAAATGATGCTGAACTAAGTTTTACATTCCTTTCTCTCTTGGCCTTTGGCACTGCGTAGAAATGACATTCACAATTTTCTGTACTGCAGTTCCACAGTAGCTAGAAAAATTCTGTACTTGTTTTTCCCTGACAATCCATCAGAGCAGGATTGGTTTAAATTCTTCTTGTCTCTCTTTCTACGCACAATTGAACACAGATGATCTTTATACCTTGATGATATGACATTAAGAGAAGTTTCCTTTTTGACATAATAATATAAACACTCTTCAGAAACTTCAAGCAACATTAAACATAATTGCTGTTTATTCACCAAGGATCCTTTTTGTAGATGTAATATTTCCTATATTTAATGCATACTGAGTTCCTGTTGTAGTTTGTGGGAGCTACGATAAATTAATACAAAATCAAATATACCTTCTCATTCAAAAATGAGTTTAAAAGCAAGATGTTTTATTAAAGGGAAATCTTAGAGAACGGTTGTGATGTATTACAGGTATACAATTATTACTATTACTCCTACTCAAATGTTTGCAATAGCCTACAATGAAAAGAATAAGGCATGAATATTGAACATCAAGATAGGATTTACTTTATAACTAAAGTGATTTGCAGAGAAAAATGTATTCAGTTATGTAAATAGGGAATGGGGAAGAAGAATGCAAGAGATATTGAAGTTAAAAGAAAATGATAATTACCTTAATTATAAAGGGGCTAATTAATATATTCAATGCCATGCCTGAACATCCTCATTTCAGCTATGTGAAGCAAGTGGATTGGGAGATGAAGGTAAGAGGTCCAGAAGAAACTAAACTCTGAAATTGACTCTAACCTCAGGTGAGGCAACAAGGGTGAGTTCCGGGAGCAGCTTTCTCCCACCAGTTGTGTCTTTCTGCACACTGCCTAATATTAGAACACTACCTTACAATTACTTTATAAATCAATTAATTTACTTTTGAATAATACAATCAACTAATTGCTTTACTAAAAGCCATGCTATAACACAGTTTTTAAATTCTAAATTTTATTTTAAATACTATTAAATGCATAAAGACACATGTACATGGCATAATAGAAGTTCAGAAATTATATCTGTAATTAAATATTCATTGTGGGACTGTAATATAGAATATCAAGTATACAATATTCAAGAAAATATAGTGTACATTAAATGAGTTTCATATTTTCTCATCTGTATATCTGTTATTCTTATTTTTTTCTAGAAAAAAGAAAATAAACTATTTGCATTAAGGACCAATGATAATAATTGTTACATTTCATGATTAAGATGGTTATAAAATGTATAATGTGGCTATTAATGTTTGCTAAAACACTTCGACTTAAAAAAAAGCATTTTTTTATAAAATTTTTTCTTCTTTTTCCAAGTGACAGGAGAGGAGGTAGAAAGACAGACTCCAGCATGTGCCCTGATTTGGATCCACCCAGCAACCCCCATCTAGGACCGATGCTCTGCTCATCTGGGTCATATTTTCAACTGAGCTATTTTTAACACCCGAGGAGTCCCCATGCAGGCAACCTCAGTGCAAAGGCCAATGCACTTGAACCACCTGAGCCATGCTGGGGGAGGGGAAGAGAGAGGAAAAGAGAGAAAGGAAAGGGGGAGGGTAGAGAAGCAGATGGTCACTTCTACTGTGTGCCTTGACCAGAAATTGAACCTGGGACACTCATATGCCAGACTGATGCTCTACCACTGAGCTAATCGGCCAGGGACCAAAAAAGCATTCTTTACATTTCTTTCTTTGTCTATAGCTGTGAAGAACTGAAACTGGCAGCCTTGGTGATATGTTTAAATGCATATGCAATATCTTAAATATAAAATAATACTGTGCAAACCACAATAAATAGTGAATGAGAAGTCAAATTATAATACATACTATAACATATATCAGGTTCACTGTATTTCATTATTTTCTTAGACATCAGACCAATATAATAAATACTTAAAAACACTAGATCACATTTAATTTATGAAATTAGTAGGAAATTTTATACATATATGCACCCTCTATATGGGATAGAAATCTTTAATTAAAAAGATCAGTACTAATTGACTGACCAGTTCCACAATGTACCAAACTACTTATCACTTACTCTGTTACCACTGAAGAGTTGCTTGTTCCAAAAAAAAAAAATGGATGTATAATATATTTCAAATACAATAATTGATAGAAGTTATTGCTTTAGCTTTCTTATATATGATGAATATATAGGAATGAAGCATCCAGCTATTACATTTAAGATAAATAGAAATCTATAGAAAAATATTACTTGCTATAATAATTGAGACTAAAGGAAAAAAAAACTTCACTTACAATATAACTTCTGTTTGGTACACATAGAAAAGTAAGCTTCATTGTGTACATAATAACAACATTCACTGCAAATCATTTTAATAGAGAGATTAAGTATAAAAATATAAGTAAGATTTCCTTGCTTACCTCTTTTAACATTTCTGTTTGTACTTGTTGACTTATCTGAAGGACATGGGCAATGGCCTTCACATCTGACTGAGATCTGTTTTCCTAAGACACATGCCTGATATTCTAGTTTGCACTGTAAAAGAAGAGAAAAAAATAGTAATTCATAATTAGTTATAAAAGTAAAAATTCCAGAAAGTGATAATAGTATATGTTTAATTCTATTAGATATGCTCTGGGAAAAGATAAATAAATGAAACAGATCAAAGAGTATTATACCTAAATTCAAATCTTAAGAGTATCATGTCTTAAATGTGATGTTTGGGGATAGTTTCTAAATGTTCTCCATTTTCCCATGTGAATAACTGGGATAACCTCTAACTTACAGCTTTAAGAACCAAACTGCAGTAGCAACCATGAGCCAGGCTCTTCTCAGTAAATGTTAACAAGACCTGAATGAAATTAAAGGCAAATAATCAAGATTACTATGGCACATAATTTTTTTTTTTTTAGTTTAGTTTTGTTTTCGTTTGGTTTTCTTCATCAACATTACTATTTGTTAATATTTTAAACCTGAGTACTGGTAAATCATTCTTAATATTTTATAAATGCACATTTGACACAATTTAAAAAAGTCTAAAACTATCCCATATTTCAAAGGGGCAATAATTATCTTCCTACTACAAAAGAAATTGATCTCAGTAATTCTGAAGTAATGTGATTTCTTTAGTGGCTACCTCCATAATTTACTCAGTGCAAATTATTTTAAAATTAAATAGGGCAGACTTTCTGGCTCCCATCGACAAATACACCAGTGACTAATTTAATTCAGCTTCAACTGATACCAAGATGTACTGAATATGCCCAACAACTAATCAGATTACTCATATCTGTACATTTTTATTCCCTTGTCAAAACACTCTCTCTGGCAAAATTCTTAACTAGCCCTACACTAAATTATAAATTCTTACACTTGGAATATATTTAGAGTGGTTCAGTCAGCCTTTTTTGGAGGAATAAGTTATTTGAAAGTTTTCATTATTTAATATTTTAATAATAAAAGATCTTGTCATGTAAAATCAAAATAAGGTTTCAATATAATTAAAAATCCCTATAGCTATCAAAAGTAGAAATAGTTAAGAAATTGTATGTGCTTTAATGAAAGCCAAATAAGTTATATAAAACTTTAAATTTAATATTCTTTCATGTAATTTCTTTTAACTTAGTATTTCAAAACCCTAGATCTGGACATAAGAGAATTCTGACTCATGACATAATTTAAGAAAAGTTCACGAGCAATTATAAGTGGAATATGAGTAGATAAAGCCAAAAGTAAATATTAATTATGATTAATATTAAAATTTGAAATTTAAAAGTGTTAGCTTCCTTCAAAGGTGTTATACTATGCTCATTTACATTTTAATGTGGTTAATTTTATTCAGAGAAAATGAAAGTTCAAAAATACTTGAACAGAAATAGACAAGTTGTTAGTTTATTAAAAAGGGGATCTTTTTTTGTTGCTCAAAAGTTGATTGTTAATTGTGATGTTATTAAGTAAATAATTTATGAAAGCATAATCTTTATAAAATTTTATTTCATTTTCATTGTCATAATCATAAATTTAAAATTTCAAAGCTAAAAATAAAAATCAAAGTTGTCTTTAATATTTGCATGACATGATAAAGTTTTAGCTTTGCAAAAGACCTTCATAAGTGAAACAACTTTCTTCAGAATGAGTTCACTGAACACTTTTTTATTTTCTATAGGTTTCTTGGGTGTTCACTAAAGGAATGCATATAAAATAAAAATAATCATATAAATAAATTATCAGATACAAGCACATCATCCAGAAAAAATGAAAATAAATATGAATCAGCTATAACAACAAAATACACAATTTAAAAACAATTTCTTTCCTTCGGTCATTTTTTTTTTTTTTTGTATTTTTCTGAAGCTGGAAACTGGGAGAGACAGACTCCCGCATGCGCCCGACCGGGGTCCACCCGGCACGCCCAACCAGGGGGCGATGCTCTGCCCCTCCGGGGCGTCGCTCTGCCGCGACCAGAGCCACTCCAGCGCCTGGGGCAGAGGCCAAGGAGCCATCCCCAGTGCCCGGGCCATCCCTGCTCCAGTGGAGCCCTGGCTGCGGGAGGGGAAGAGAGAGACAGAGAGGAAGGGGGGGGGGGGTGGAGAAGCAGATGGGCGCTTCTCCTGTGTGCCCTGGCCGGGAATAGAACCTGGGTCCCCCGCATGCCAGGACGACGCTCTACCGCTGAGCCAACCGGCCAGGGCCTCCTTTGGTCATTTTTATGTGCCAATCACTATATTAAGCAGTTTCGATGCTTTGCTCTTTGATCATCATATTCTTATATTTTTTAAAATAAATTTCATTAGTGAGGCTTAGAGATCTTATGCAACTAATATATAGCTAAAATGAAATTCAAATACTATTTAATAGTGCTTCTAAAGTAGAACACATATATAATTAGCAGTAAGCAAAAACAGAAACAATATTCTATTTCTCTTTGTAGTGGTAAAAATTTTTATTCAAGTGAAAAACAAATTAGAAAGTATAAAATATTATGAATCACTTTTTTGTGTATGTTTGTTTAAACCTACTGTGGACAGACTAATATATTGCATTCTCTCATCTCTTTAATACTGTAGACCGGCTACTTTCTACTGGTGTGTCACAAGAATTTTTAAAACATGCAACATATCACTATTTAGTAAGGGCACTGACCTCTTTTCCCATAAGTTGTCAAATAAAAAATGATAACAGACAACACTGCAATATCCGTTTGGTGTGAATGAATCATAATTATAGTGTTGGGTTTTTTTGGCAGATTGGAAAAAATACATTTTTTGGTGTTCTACAGAATTTTAGTAATTAGTTTAGGTGTGCCATGGAACAAAAAGATTGAAAATCACTGCCCTACACAACTAATGTCTTAGATATGAGCTGAGATCATCTGTATAGAATTCTTCATACTCAACTATAACTAAATCTTTTCCTAGCAAATCTACTCCAGTTGGGCTTCTTGATGCCCTACTCTAGAGTTTTCCAGACAAAGACAGCCAGAAGAAAAAAAGAAGACTCAGTCCTTGAAAACATTCATTCAATCGGGATACTCACACTCACATAATTGTAGCATATACACAAAATCAGGGACTGAAACAGAGCAATGTCCTTTAAACCTATGTACTAAAGTGGACACTATACCATTGTTTTCTTGTGTCCCAGTCTATTTTTCATTAAGGAAGTATACTTCGCTAGATCTGGGCAACTTTTCTAACCAAAACTTTATTTTAGAAAGCTTTATTTTTAGTACCACAAAATGTTGTATCATAGTGCCCTCATCACAGGTGAAAAGCCATGTGTATGAGGCAGAGTCCTGTTCCTACATTCTTTATTAGAGCCGAGAGGAAGTGAGGCAGGCCCTAAATAGGGACAACACTAGAGATGTGAGCACCGATGCTATTCAGTAAAGTCAAAATAAGAAAAGGACCAAGGGAATCCTGAGATAATTAAAGCCATTAATTGAAGCAATCTCTAAGGCTCACTAATATGTAAGGCAATTTCCCTTTCTTCTTTATATATTTCTATCACTTCCTATCAGGCATTCAAATAAGCATCTAGAAATTGGGTGCTGTAAAGTACTAATTGAGTTTAAGCTGAGATGAGGGCAGTAAAGACATGTCAACCCATTGAAAACTTGTAATAAGTTTCTAATCCTTGTTACGTACTCATGAGCCAGTTCAAATATTGCTCTGGTTAGCAACTAGATTACTTGACCAAGAATAATGGCCAGGAAAAAAATATACATAACCCTGATTATTTTAGATGTAGCATATTTGCTGGATCAGAATATCTCCAATTTTTCAAATTATTATTATTATAAAAACTTTAATTTTTTCCCCCAAATTAAACACATACCAAAATACCCAGCATAAACTTCTCATTCTGAACAGACCTTACACTAGCTTGTGGTGCAGCATCAGAATGTGTTAAGGAGAAAACAGCTTGATTCATGGATTGTGGATACAAGATTGAATGCAGTAATGGTTTTTGAATGTTTTCCCTTTGAAGAGTATCAGTGTGTTCCAGGTGTCCATGGAACTGCTGCATTACATCCTGCCTTAAATTCTATTTAATCTAAAATCCTAGAATGTCAAAATTGCATATTCTTCCACCTCAGTCAAACTGCATATATAATATAAGGCCTTATTGTTTTTCTTATTACTGAATTATTCAGTTGAGTGATAAATTCAGCTGCAGTCAAAAGTCTCCTATTTTGTGATTTCTGTGTGTAAATCAGCATTGACATACCTATTTTCCTCTTTCTTCTAAACAGATTATTGTAGACTTGAAAGTCTGGTAAACATTTTAAAGATCAATGGGATAATGTCCTTATTTTAGTATCATTTCTGTCTTACAGGTATTATTAAATTTATTTATTAAATTAACATTCTTGTTTAAATTATTTTAAACTATTGTCATTTCAGCTATTAGCAATAACTTCTATTAAAATATAACCTATAAGACCTGGAGTCTATTATGCTAAGTGAAATAAGCCAGGCAGAGAAAGAAAAACATCATATGACCTCATTCATGAGGAATCCAATGAACAATGTGAACTGAGGAAAGGAAGAGAGGCAGAGAAGGGGTCAAAGAGTCCAGAGAGAAAGCAGTCAGAGGGAAAGGGGATGAGAAGCAAGGATCAAAGAAAGGAAAGACATTAGGAATGTATATACATATAACACAGAGAGATAGAGGGCAGGATAGTAAATTATGGAGGGAAGGGGAAAAGGTGTGGGGGAGGGGGCAAAGGGGGTATCAAGGAGAACACAGAGGGGGGAGGGAGATATATTGAGGGGAACACTTGTAACTATGTAAACACAACAAATTAAAATAAAAAATTAAATAAAAAATATATATAACCTATAAAATATATGTTGTTTGATGCCTGATAAAATACATTTATAAAATTAATAAAATTCTTTAACTTACTATTATTTTATCTTTTCATTGTTTTTCTTATATAATATAGGCTTTGACTTATAAATTTTTTCAGAAAGGTGAAGGAGTGGTTAAAATAACTTTAAAATGGATGAAATACAAGGACATGACACTAAGTACTCCTAAAAATGAGGATGACATTTGAGAGGGAATTATTCTTACAGATATAAATGGGAGTGATATTTTTTCTCTCAAAAGAATGAGTGTAAAAAAAGAGATGCATTTTAAAAGAATATAAGGAGATGAAAGATTCAGGACAAAAGGTTAAATCTGGTTAACAAAAAAGAAAGACTCTAAAACCTCAATGTAGTAAGCCATCAACAATCATACCTCAAACATCAAAATAGCAGTGTGATAGCTTGTGCACACATTTCAATGTCCATGGGGCTTAAATACACAAATTTCATATTAACTGTTTGAGTAAACAAAAGCTGGAGGAAGTTCCTTGTTTATTATGCTTAAGGAATACTAAAAACCTATTTAAAAATATGTATTATTCTTACAGCTGTTCACATTTGGGAAGGAAGACTACTGGCAATTTTGGCTATAGTAAAGAGGGAGGTCCTACTAACTGGGTGGTTAAACACATCATTGAAAATGACTTTGTACTGGAAAGATGAATAGAAAAAACGGCAACAAGGCTATGGAGATAACAGATACAAACGAGTTAACCATTCAGAGGTTAATAATTCATTAAATTTTGTAAATAAACAACTATCTTAGGAAAAAAAGATGCACACAAAGATATAACTGTGGCCAATTTCAAATGTATCAATATCGCTATCTTAGAGACAGAGATAGAGATATTTTAAATCCAAAAACTACTCAACATGCATTCATAATGATCCTTTCAATCTCAACCCAATGTCTCAGGATTCATTCCAGCTTTCCATTTCCCATGTCAATAAGTACTTTCTCCAACAACGAGTGACATAGATCTGTCTGATCAATCTACTTTTCAAATTGTTTAACAGAAACATTCTTATAACCTGACTAGTCATCTTCTCAGCATAAAAATTACAGGAATATCAACCACTACATACTCCATGTCCTTAGGCACAAGTAGGCATACCTCCAGGGATAGGTATGTTACAGGGTCCTTTCACCACTGTGCTGTGCAGTCCCACTGATTTACTCTGAGCCAGAGAAGAGAGGAAAGGAGTTTTGTTTGTTTGTTTGTTTGTTTGTATCTCCATCTAAGAAGTGCTGAACTTTAACCACGTCTTAGTGAGATTTGATAATTTCTCCATGTAGAAACTGCTTCATATATCATGGAATTATTTTATGAGATACATGTAAATTTAGAATAATTATGTTACATTTTCCAGGTGAATTCACATATTAATCATTATGTAGTGATCCTCACCATCTTCCATGGCTTTTATTTAAAAATCTAGTTTGACTGACATTAATATAGCCCCCTACTACACTGCTCACAAAAGTTAGGGGATCAGGAAATTTGCAGGTACTCAAGTACTGCCTTTTGTATAATGCATTTTGACCAATGAAATAAAAGTTGGTTTTACATCTCATTTGCATAATTGAACAACCTTCTTTGACTTGTCCTTTGCTTTTCTGATGTTCTTTTTTAATAAAAAAAAGATCAAATGCTTCCTTTTTATTGCTTCCTATTCATTTTGAAATATCCCCTACTTTTTGTGAGCAGTATATTTTGTAGTATCCCTATGGAGCTCCTGTGTTTACTTATGTCATAGGAGCAGAGGCACAGGCAACTTTCAGGTTTGTATCATTTCAAACTTGCAATTTTGTTTCCATAGAAAATACCCTTTACCAGATGGAGATAATGTCTCCTCTGGGGGAGAGGGCAGATTTATATTTTTCCCAGTAAAGTAAATATCTCCCCATGGAGTAAAGGGTGGGTAGGCTTATTTGCAGCCCTTTACAGAATTTCCTTAGATGTGCCCCAAACCCAAAGTGTGTGGGACATTCAACTAGGAGACTCTGCATTGTTCCTGTGGGATTTGTAGGGAAAGGGAGGTTGACACAAATTAAGATTATGGTACTTGTATCAAAAGAAGTAATAAATTATCTTGTCTTTGACCAGGAGTTTCATGCCTTCTGCCAATAATAATGAAACTGTGGCATCTTACAAGTAGGGCAAAAATCTCGGACCCTTCACAGTTCTTAACAGTTTGGTAGTGAAGGAGTCAAAGCCACAGTGATGCAATTAGAAGTTACGAGATTCCTCATGATCAGAATAGTGAATATTCTCACCCTGATCACGAGACAAAGGTGGTGAAAGGCTCACCTCCTCATCTACCAGGTATTAAAAAATTCAAGTAGGATTGAATTGAAACTATACAAAAATAGCACTGGCTACTACTCAGCAGCCTACAGGCAGGAAGGAGAAGGGGTGTCATCTTGATAATAAGGTAAAACTTTCCATGTTTCCAAAAGAGACACAGGCCATGTACATACATCCAAATGTACTGAAGAACGTTGGCATAGAGGAGAGATTCTACCTTTTATGGCTTTCATGAATGTGGGCAGGGCACGAAGTCACCTTTGTGTGTGGCTCTGTTGGAAAGATAACACTGAATTCAACTGACAACATTCAGATAAGCATTTAGCGCATGAAATGTAAGCAAACAAGATCTTTCTTATGAAGCTTTTAGGACCTAAACCAATCAGTGGTGGGATTCAAATAATTTAACAATCAATTCTCTGCCCTAATACTGTTTTAAGTATTAAAAATATGATATACCAAAAGGTAGTTTATTACTTTATGCATTTAATACTTAAATAAGAATAAAAAAGGTACACAAAACTAGATTGTTATAAGAAATATTAATTAAAAATTTTTAAATAATAAAAGATATTAAATAATGCCTGACAAAAAATAATAAAATTGTTATTTAAAATATTTCGATACTGCTTCTTGACTGGTATCCTCACTTGCAATTTTTTTCACCTATGAACGGAATGAACATTACCATGGGTGCTTAGAATATGCTGCTATACTGATGAATATTAAAAATGATTAAAAAATATAAATTTGTGATTTCCACATTGGGTGGTTGCCCAGGCATCATCTTAGAGAGAACCCTGATTACAAGTGCCATTTTAACAACTGCTCACCGAACTCAACAAAAAATTAGGTATCGATTCTGCCGAACAAGTGAGAACCAGCTGAATCCCACCGCCGAAATCAATGTATGTTGTTACTTCTACCTCTAAATGTGTAGTAGGCGTGATATGTTATAGGTTTGTACTTCACTGTTTGATAAATATCAGAGGGGAGTCCTTCTCCAAGTGAAAGAGCCAAAATTTACAAATTAACTTTTCTGGTGGGAAATTTCTTTGCCCTTTGCCACCAGTAGGTGCTAATAATCTTTAATGTGTACAGTTTGTCTATACAGATGATGCCCTATTGGTTGAAACATCAGTCCCCAGTCTCAGTAACTCTGACTATAGTATTATTATTGCACCTTTGCTAGCAGAAATGGTTGATAAATCCCCAACAAAACTCAGGAGCCCCACTTCTAAGTAGTTTCTTAGGACTATCTGGATGGATTTACAAAGCTCAGTCTTGTCAACAATGAAGGAAACTGCTATGACCAAAATGTAGCATTAGCACTTAAGTGGAGTCTTTGGATAATGCAAAGAATATGTTCTTCCCCTGGACATTCTACTTGATCCTCTATATCAAATAAAACCAACAGAATGATTTGGAAGCTATCCAGCAAGTTGTATCATACTCCCTACCTTGGAGCTCCATAACCCCAAAGAACCAGTTTCAGCTACAAGTCCCTCTTGACACTTTTGCAGATGATGCTGTTGCTCCTCCAGTTCTGTCAGGTGACTCTGGCCACATCACTGTGTCCTTTGACACTAATCTGTGTCATGTTTTTGACTTTTGGACGATCTGTAGTCCAAACTATAGTAAAACTTTTACCATAAAATTGACTCAACAATGGGTCAACAGGCAAGATATTTAACGCCCCTCCCATATTCTTTATTGTCCTCAAGCATCTGATACTGTAAGCATCAGGATGGCCTCTTCAAAACTCTGGAAAGGATTTCAGAGTCTACTTCCCTCACCTGGGTAAGGCAGCTTAGTCACTGAACTTCTCTATGTCCAGAAAGGGAACATACCCTCTCAGCTGGTTCTTGGGCAATTAAGGGATGAAAAGAGGTTGTAAATACTTATTTTAAACATTCAGAATTTTTCTTTCCTTCCCTGGTCTGTTGGCTGTACTCTCTGAGTGACAGCTTAACCAAGGGGGACTTGGAGATTCAAACTCAGTTCTGATTCAGCCACTTGGATTCTCTTGTTGAATTAATATGAAATTCTATCATACTGCTCATTGAGCTTCTTGACAATAGTCTATGTAGGCCAAAGTTGGGAACATAATAAGTCTCTCTAACATTTGTAGTTAGTTTGTTATAAGAAGCCCTTTGTAGAAGTAGTACATAGTTTTCATGTTTAAAAATAATTGTTTTTATTTTTCCTTTCCTTTTTGAAAAACCATGCTTTGCTATACATTAATAATTTCCAACCTGTATGTGTCCATTTAAATACACTAATAATGTATTAGTAAATTATAAAACACTCAACTTTCTCAACATGTTATATCCATATATATCAAATATGCTGAGAAAAGTATATTCAGTCTTAAAGAGAAGAATAATTAGAATTTATCTTATTCAATATTTGCTTTAAAATTTTTAAACATCATGATAGTTCTGTGATTTATTCTGTTTCAAATTCAACTAAAAGATCATATTTCACATTGACTTAGTAATGACATGTAACATTCACAGAAGAGGAGCATTAGTTTCTCCTAAATTAGTATTTTTTGGTTGACAATGAAAATATTACACTGGAAGTTCTCTCTTAGCCAATCTCCAAGGAAGTGACTGATGCCTACAGCAAGCTGGACACCTAAGGCTAATAAATGACTCCAACTGTCTCATTTCTGTCAGATGAGTTTTATGGTTACCACTGTTCCACTTTTTAGTCCTTAAAATCAGTTCAAATACATTAATAGTGTAACTATACAATTTAATTAAATATAACCTAATGTGATCAAATATTAGGGCACAAGAGAGGGCTGGGTTCCCAGAATACAATGTTGCATTCCCTAGACTCACTGGAGGTGGGACGAATACAAAAAGTCTGTACCTAAATAAATGTGTGTAAGATGAATCTGAACACTAAGAATACAGTTTTACAGACACTAAATAATATTCTGTCCTGTAGACCACTTTATAAACATATTTTAGTAGCTAGCTACATTTGAAATGATAAATTGAGAAATTCACATTTTTTCCAATAACTGAAGAAAATAGAGCACACATTTTATGTATTGATATGTGCCTGAGGGATAAAAATAGTGCTGTACAAGCCACATCAATGTAAGGAGAAGAAAATTTTTCTGACAATTAGAACTTCCCTCAAAAATAGACACTTATCTCACATAGCATGATATCTTATCAGGGACTTGCATATTATATAGCAGTTTGTCCTGATGTCCTATTGAGTTCTTTTCTAATTTGAGATTTTATGATAAAGTTAAATCATATTATTTCCTCTAATACTCAGTGATTTAATAAGAGCTTATCCCAATGATCCTGATAATATGCTGGAGTTGTAATCTTGATCAAGTTAGAATACCAAGCCAAAAGCACAGCCTAGATATTTTGAAAAGCAGTTCAAATAGAAACAGGACATATCCATTTCTCCCATCCAAGTACTAACCAGGCCCGACCCTGCTTAACTTCCGAGATCAGACGAGATCGGGCGCGTTCAGGGTGGTATGGCCGTAGACGCCTGACATATCCATTTCTAACTGTTGATCTTTCAACATAAACTTCTCTCAGCCCAGACAGAGTATTCGTTAGAAGAAAGGTAAGACAATGAAACACCAAATAAGAGATGAAACACATCAAAATGATGATGTGTAAGAAATTTATATCTTTCAAAATGTATATACAGCTACTAGAATTAGTAACTATTATTAAGAAAAGTAACAGAATGCTTCAAATATGAAAAATAAATTAAAGAACAATAAACAAAATAATAGTACAATGTTAAAACTTAAAATGGAATTTTCTCAAAATGCAGCAAAACGTCAATGCTCCCTTTAATGTTAAGGTCATTGTTCTATTATATATACATAAGATTTCAAAATCAATAGTTTGGATGGGTGCAACAGTGCTTCTCAACCATGGGCACATGTTAAAAAAACACCTTGGGAGCTTTTAAAATTCAGATTCACAGGGCCCCATCCCAAATCAAGGAAAGTATCATCTCTGTGGGCAGAGTTGGGAACTGCAGAATAAAATGGATAAAATGGATAAATGTGTGTGTGTGTGTTTTCCCCTGAAAACAAACACACAAACACACACACACACACACTTATAAACTGTTCATTCTTAAGGATTTCACCATTATTTAGTTCAATTGTCAAGCACTGCATGACTAAATATGATGTAGTGTTCAAAATTATCCAATGTGTTGTCCTCACTGGATGCCCTGCTGAGTTCTAAAACATTAGTATTATTTATTGACTTCTGCTCAGCAAATGTAGTATACAATTTACACAAGCCAGTGACAAATATATCCATGGTATAATATAGATGTTGTATCAGAGAACAATTCCTGAGTCCTACTGAAGCTTGACAATACAATCAAAATAGACTTTGCCTGAAGTAAAGAAACAAAGACCTTCATCTTTTGTGTCAATTTCAGGAATGATTACTTCTCAAATAACCTTGAACAGACATATATTTTGATTTTTCTGGCATTGCTGAATTTGAAGAAATTCAAAATAGATAGATTCTTTTAGAAATAAAGATTAAGTCAACTTCTTTTTAAAAAGTCAATTGTTTTTCTAGCCAGACCTGGCAGTGCTGCTGTGAATAGAGCATTGGACTGGGATGCACAGAACCAGGTTCAAATCCCTGAGGTCACCAACTTGAGTGCGGGCTCATCTGGCTTGAGCATGGGTTCACCAGCTTGAGCACGGGGTCTCTGGGTTGAGCGTGGAATCACAGACATGACCCCCTGGTCGTTAGCTTGAGCCCAAGATCACTGGTTTGAGCAAGATGTCACTGGCTCTGCTCTTGCCCCTTCCCGCTCCTCCCCCCATTAAGGCATATATAAGAAAGCAAGCAATGAACAACTAAGGTGCAGCAAGGAAGAATTGATGCTTCTCATCTCTCTTCCTTCCTGTCTCTGTGTCCCTATTTGTCCCTCTCTCTGTCTCTCTCTGTCTCCAACACACACACACACACACAAAGTCAATTGTTTTTCCTAACAGGAAAAAAAATATCGGATGTTATAAAAACACTTCTCAAGAAAAGTAAAAAAAGTCTCAATATTTCTTCAAGCAAACCTATTTTTTCATAGTTCTTCATCTGTTCCTTTGTCTCCTTATGCAGTGGTCCCCAACCTTTTTTGGGCCATGGACCGGTTTAATGTCAGAAAATATTTTCACGGACCGGCCTTTAGGGTGGGATGGATAAATGTATCACGTGACCAAGACAAGCATCAAGAGTGAGTCAGATGGATGTAACAGAGGGAATCTGGTTATTTTTAAAAAAAATAAAACATCGTTCAGACTTAAATATAAATAAAACAAAAAATAATGTAAATTATTTATTCTTTCTCTGCAGACCAGTACCAAATGGCCCACGGACCAGTACCAGTTTGCGGCCCGGGGCTTCGGGACCACTGTCCTTATGTATACACTGTTAAGTACTCTGCTTACGATTTTTGGACAAGTTGAAAATTCATAGTTTCAACTCCAATTAAATAATTATTCAGAATTGGCTACATATGTTATGAGGTATGGTTTCCAAAATTATAACCTAGTATGCCATTTGACAAGAGTCTTCATTTGGATACCTTCTGATAACCTTGTCTCAACAACCCCTTTCCTCCCATCCTGGACCTGTTATACTTTTTAATGACCTCACACCTCCACTTAAACTGCAGAATGGAAATATAATTTACAATTTCTACCCTCTAAATTGAGCTGAAGGTAATGTGGAAAGATTGTGAGTCTAAAACAGAACCTATAGGAATAATCTTTTAGTAGTAAAAAAGCAAAAATGAAAACACCTGCACAGCAATGCTGGGGGTTCCAAAACACAGATTGAAGATATGAAGACCTGGAGAACAGGACTGGGCTTTGTTCCTGGATGAGGGTGCCCCACACTCTGGACTGATAGTACTGGGCTTCTCACTAATCTTTATATCATATAAAGACTACTCAATTGGCGGATTAGGAACTTTAGCAAGGAGCTTCATGGACCATACTTAGTTTAGGATTTGGAGCTCATTATGATTGTGAGCTTGAATACCTATAAGCTCCAAAAAGCTGTTTATTTAAATCTGCCCTGTCACAGTTTGCTTAGTGTATTGACAAAGGTGAGTGAGCCACTAGCCAGAGAAAGCTCTTGGGACCCCTGTACCTATCTTCTATTCTGATCTCTTGATAAGTAGATGTTGGAAAAACAATAAATGACTTCCTCAGAAAGGCACCCCCTCTGTGGTCTTTGTTCACGATTGGGTACCTATGTATCCTTCAGCACTGTTTTATTTAAAAGGAAAAAGAAGTTAAGTGCCTTAAATTTAAATCCAATAAACACCTACAAAGCAAACTTTCAATAAACTCTAAAACGGAGAGTTTGATATAAGTTCCTACTGGGCTTAAGTCTTTGTTTACTTTGCATTATTTTCTACAGCTCAGCCTCACTGCTGTCGTTGTACACATGGAGGATTAGGATTGGTGATCTGAAGTGGAAAAACCACTAAGCTAAATTAGAATCAACAGACATGAGGATGCTGATTTGGGATTATTAAAAACATCCATTTGAACTATGTTCCTTATATGTCTTTCTATGTAAATAATGCACTTATTGAAAGTGATACATATGCACAAAATATTAAATTAATAATTAAAGTATAGATTCTTTAGAATGGATTAATTGACAATATTAATAAGACTGTATGATTTGTAATTTGAGTTTACCAGTGTGCACAATACAAAGGAGAACAATGGGGAAACCCCATGGAATTGAAAATACATGGGAATTAATCTATTTATGGTAGGTGTATTTAGTCTCCATTAAGATTATGGCAATTCTGTTTCTCTAAAATCATCAAATAAGGCTTTCCATATAGTCTCAACAGATTGAAATCACTTGTGATTGTAACTTTCTTTACTTTAAAACTAAAATGTGAAAGAATTGATCTTGAAGAGAGATGCAAACAAACAGGTACTAGTCTAATGCCAGCCCTCTCCAGGGACAACTGTACTCTGGATACAAACATATCACTATTGTCAGCACCTATGTTTCTAATGTTGACAAAGACATACATTGTCTCTGTTGGATGCCAGTAAAAGTCAATCTCTCTCTCAATGCAACTTGTTCAACTACCAATATTCATTAAATAAAATTAGGATTAAAACTAGCTTCCCATGTAGCTCTACCTACCAGTTTGAATATTAAAATATGCACGTTTAGTTGTAATTTTTTTATGTGTGTGACAGAGACAGAGAGCCTTCTCTCAGATAGGGACAGACAGATGGGAAGGGAGAGAGATGAGAAGCATCAATTCTTTGTTGTGGCACCTTATCTGTTCATTGATTGCTTTCTCATATATGCCTTGACCGGGGAGCTACAGCAGAGTGAATGACCCCTTGCTCAAGCCCACAACCTTGGGATCAAGCTGGTGGGCTGTGCTCAAACCAGATGAGCCCATGCTCAAACCAGTGACCTTGGTGTTTCAAACCTAGGTCCTCCACATCCCAGTCCAACACTCCATCCACTGTGCGGCCTGGTCAGGCTGCTTAGTTGTAATTTAATAAATTAATATAATGGTTTGCATATAATTATCCTGTGGTATGTGATAATATAAGATAGATTTATTTTACATGTGCTCACAACATGAGTTTTCTAAGCTTGCAAAGCTAAGGTTGACTAAGATCAAGGTCATGTTACGAAGATCAGTGACACACTCCTTTTTCTCCTAGCAAAAGCTACCTCTATATACATCTTAAAACTTTAGCAAATAGCACATGGCAGCTTAAGAATACACAATACATGGAATCCAGGTTGTACTATCATATATTTGTTGACTGAATTATTCTATTTTATCATTATAATGTTCTTATCAAACATAGCAATTATAAAATACAAGTAAAATTTGTAGAGAAATATTCACTGAGACAAAATACAGTTCATAAAGAGGTATCCACAGAACAAAATGTTCGAATCGCCCCCAAATTTTTGAAACTCACTGAGCAGTAAGTGAAACCAGGTAAGAACTGAGGTAAGGTTATTTTACAGATTCCATGTATCCTATTTAATGTGAATATTCAAATACTTCCTTAATGAAATGTTAATATATTTAATTATAGGGTAAGGTCCAACTGAGGACACTACACAATATGCTCTTTAAACATATTTTATATCACAATACCTTGTTAAAGTATTCACAATATTTTAAAAATTCACAAATGTATCTGTTCCTAAAATTTCAGGTAAGAGGTTGTGAGCCTGTATTCATTTGTCACAGAATAAAGAGCAAACAAATAAATAAACAAAAATAACTCATCAATCAATGTCTTATTAGATGCAGTTCTTAAAAACTCCAAAATATTTAAATAAAATAAGGAGGCAGATTAATGTATAGGAGAGAACAGGCACTAAATCAGAGAAGACATCAAGTCTTGCCTTCAATGTCAGCTAAATACATTAAATTTACTATATCTTCCTAATGATTAGTTTTTTCATTTGTTTAAAAAAGATTTTTGGAGGCTTAAATAAAATAATATAAGAAATAATAAAAGTAGTGATGGTTCTACTGAAAGAGATTGGCTCTATTTACATAATAATTGTAAACATTGTATGCATGTTAACATTTGAGGGTTCAGAATGTTCACAGCTTCAGTATTTCAAACATCAAAAATTCTTAAATAGGAGAAACAAATATATATTGAATCATATTTCAAACCAGTGAGGTTATTCACTTTATTTTAAAAGTTAAAAAATTATTTGGATGACCACATTGAAGAGCTAATAACACTTACTCATAAATTGGAATTGTGTATTTTGTACTAAATGACTATAATTTATTTACCTGTGAAGAGTAGGTATGGCCATCTGAACCACAAACGGGGCTGGAATAGACCACTGGGCACTGTTTGCAGGTGGATGACACAGGGCCCCTCCATTGCTTATGGCCTGCTCCTGCATCTTTCATACTGTTGAAAAAATAAAACAACCACACTTAATGTGTTTATTTTAAAAAAACACAAATAAATGTATATTAACATCACATTTTTCCATTGTCACTCCCAATATTGAAGATAAATTAGAATCATGAAATATTTTCTTCTTTTCAACCTATTAATCTCTACAGTATCCTTCATTATAATCTTTGGTTTTGCATGTCAAGGTTTCCCTATAATAAAATGAGAATATATTACTTAAAAATATTCTGCTAGTTACAAATAGACTTGTTATATTTCATCATATGAATTTAATTTATAGTTGTGACATATTTTTAATTGACCTAGAAACAGAAACAACAATTGCCCAGCAATAAAAGGCTCATATATTTGGACCATCTAAAAATCCACCCTTGTCTTGCAGGAACAATTTCACAAAACAGACACCTAATTTGCTGGGTGTATCCAATGTGCCTGAAAATAACTGTAGCTTACGTTAGAAAAAGAACAATAAAGAACTACACTTTTCCAACAGCAACCCATATTTTTTTTTAATAAATTTTTATTAATGGTAATGGGATGACATTAATAAATCAGGGTACATATATTCAAAGAAAACATGTCTAGGTTATTTTGTCATCAAATTATGTTGCAAACCCCTCGCCCAAAGTCAGATTGTCCTCCGTCACCCTCTATCTAGTTCTCTGTGCCCCTCCCCCTCCCCCTAACTCTCTCCCTCCCTCCCTCCCTCCCATGTCCTCCCTCCCCCCCCCCCACCCTTGGTAACCACCACATTCTTGTCCATGTCTCTTAGTCTCATTTTTATGTTCCACCAATGTATGGAATCATGTAGTTCTTGTTTTTTTCTGATTTACTTATTTCACTCCTTATAATGTTATCAAGATCCCACCATTTTGCTGTAAATGATCTGATGTCATCATTTCTTATGGCTGAGTAGTATTCCATAGTGTATATGTGCCACATCTTCTTTATCCAGTCTTCTATTGAAGGGCTTTTTGGTTGTTTCCATGTCTTGGCCACTGTGAACAGTGCTGCAATGAACATGGGGCTACATGTGTCTTCACGTATCAATGTTTCTGAGGTTTTGGGGTATATACCCAGTAGAGGGATTGCTGGGTCATAAGGTAGTTCTATTTGCAGTTTTTTGAGGAACCACCATACTTTCCTCCATAATGGTTGTACTACTTTACAGTCCCACCAACAGTGAATGAGGGTTCCTTTTTCTCCACAGCCTCTCCAACATTTGCTATTACCCGTCTTAGCAACCCATATTTAGAGAGCCAAATTAGTAGATTTAGTGATAGCCAATCCTCTTTTTATTGTTTAGAAATGCTTCTAAATAGATCTGTTAGGTTTTGATCTAGAATAACTTGGGAATACCCTTTCTCTTCTGCTACCTGCACTTAAATTTATTTGTTTTTCCACTTTGATTAAACTGTTTTATTGTTCTGTCTACTGGTGTGGACAATTTACATAGAGAAGATTAGAGGGCTTAAAAATAAGAATACTAAGAAGTACTCTAGTAAATCAGTATTCATTCTTATTCGTTAAAATTGTTTATCTAGAGTAATATGTCTAAATCAGGATAAGAGAAGATGACTTACTAGAAACAGTTACTTCTATATGCTTTTATTTTTTTTTCATGAATAAGTGAAATGTACAAAAAAGTGATCCCAAAGACTATTAACAAATATAACAAGAATCTTCATTATAGAAAAGGAAGTTCAAACTATGTAGTTCAAATGTGGATAAATGTAGGTGGGATCAAGAAAATATTATTCTCTCTTTCCCTTCCTCCTTGCCTCCTATTGCTAATCTCAAAAATTTTTCCCAAAGCTTTTCATAATTCCAAATGCATTTTCTTCATTTCAATTATGTAAATTCTTCCAAAAGGCCATTTTAACATCTTGTCTGACCACATAGTTTATTGCACAAGAGATACAAGGAAAAAAATAACCCCACTGTTATTATGCTTTAATTACTTGGCACAAAATTCTAATGAATATTAAAACAGTAACTAGGAAACCCAAAACATTCAATATCACTTCAAACTTATATAAATTATAGAAATGGTGAAGAGAAAAATAAAAAGTTTAAATATTCTACTTGTATTTTTTTTCACTTTGTGCAATAAAATGAGACATAAAATAATACAAATTATTTGCTCTTCATATGTATCAGGAGAAATTATTAGAAAGTTCAGGCTTCTAATCCATACAAAGTACTTTATTAGAACAGGATAATATATATATACACTTTTTGCTTTGAGATATATATGTAATATATGATCCATATTCTATATAGATACACTATATTTTATCATTTAAAGCACTAAGTAGTTTCATACCAATAAACCTATTATTATATTTCTAATTGAAAATTAAATTAATAAAGATGAGTTTATACTGCTGCTAGTATTTTTTTACAGGACTTATTTCACGGCAGTTGAGCCATAGCATCTTACTGTTCCCTGGGCTATCTTCCCGTGTTCCTGATTAACCTTTCACTCTCATCTTCAGTCCGAGTCTCCAGAATCAGTAATGCCTGAAAGCACAACAGCCTCTTATTTTCCTAATAACTAAACTGTTAATTACAGCTACATCTATTTAATCAAATATGATACTTGGTTTTTATGTTTAGTTAGTCATGCTGTGGAATTTAAAAATATAATTTGAACATGAGTCCCATATTTTAGAACTTACATTGATTTTGGGAAGAGCATAAGTGATGTCCCCAAAATGGTTAGTGGGGGAAAAAAACACCTCATTCTAATTTTATTTAAGTTTCATATGTGATCATGTCATCAATCAGTCTTGGCAAGTCAATAAACCTCCCTCGGTCTTAATTTCTTCCTTTATACAAAGCTGAACTTCATCAGCATCGATCGTTTGATCTAGAACATTAGAAGAGTCTACAGAGCTTTAATGAAACAGCTTATATGAAGACTCTCAACAAAAATTAGAAGCATAGATAGTATATATTGGCCAGGTTATTTCAGAACATGACAATGTTAACCCATTGAAACAAATATATCATTATGGTGTGAAGGATGATGTTGAGTGGGACAAAACAGAGTTAGCAATTCTGAAGTTGTAAAACTCAGTTATGTCAAAGTAGCAAATGAAAGGCATAGAGGGACCCCTTTCTTATGATAATTAACCAAACAGAGAAGATAAAATAAGGTTGTGTTTAAAGAGTCATAATTTCTATGTAAGTACGCCTACAAATCAAATAATATGTCTATTACAAAGTTTGATAATAAAACATAAAAATAAATATTTCATATGACACATTTTTTCTAAAACTTGTAGTTCCTGGATCTGACATTACATATTTTAAACTTTCATTCTTTAGGTCATATATACAAAAGCCAAATTAAATGCCAATTTATTTAGTACCTATTTATCCTAGAAGGGAACCATCAGTAATTAAGTCTTAATTTTTCATGTGTCTTTGTTTCTTTCTCTATGCACCTATATTAACTTAATTCTTAATGACTTTGCTTCAACAGAAGAATTTTATTATCATCTGATAAAACAGCATTCAAGTGAACAGAAATATTCTGTGATTATCTAAATTAAAGGAAACTTGATGTATTTCTTGTATACTCAATACACCTAACATTTTAATTTCTTAGGCAGCCATTTTTTTTTAAGTTCTTCCTGAGTTGTGGAGGAATTCTTTAAGACATGACTGCCAAGTCATGACTTCTTCCTTATTGGCCATAACTCTTCAAGAAACAAGTTCACCCTTACTTTTATTTAATGGGCCTTAGGGAAAAACAGATGGGACTAGCAAGGTACAGTAAATCATTTTTTGGGACAGTAAAATCATATGAAAGTTGGAAAGTCTTACCTAGAACTTAATAAAATTAAAGTGGCAACTATTTACTTTATATGATTTCTGTATTCTGTATGACAATAATTTGAACATTGAAACAAAATAGTATAAGCTATCAATTTTTATTTTGAGTAAAAGACATACTTAACAAATAAAAAGTAAATCTTAATTCACACTAGAAAACATTAAATACATAAAAGTGAATTAGCATAGCTTATTCTGTAATATGAATAGAAAATCTACTTACTCCATATACTTTGCAAAGGACTAAGATTTACCCAAAGAGCCCACTGTAGACATATTTTAAAATACAGTGACAGGAGGAATTAATAAACTGTATCTTTGAAAACTATTGCTAACATAAATGAAAATAACAAGAGAAAAATGACAGTATAGCTGCTTAATTTTTTTTTAAAGAAAAACTCACCAGTTTTGTCAGAGTATATATCTGGCAAATTAAACCTAAAATTTATATAGTGTAATAAATAATACAACACCACATATGTAATTCTGATTCAACCAGAATCACATATAGAAGAAACTGGTATAGAAGTAATTAACTAGCATGTGAATTATTCTATTCTATATATATTTCACTCCAGATATGAGCATATAAATATGAATGGTTGGTCTACATCCTATATTTAAAATACAAATTAGGAAATTCTTCACTAACTTTGATATTACTTTAACCTTAAACTGTACTATAGTGTCAGCACTGAGTAAAATAGAAAGTAAGCTTTGAGTTCACAAAAATGTGGTTCTTAAAGGTCAAGGAGATTGTACATTTGGAAAAATGTATTTACATTTTTAAAATAACAATGACAGATATGCAGCTGGAAAAGGAAAAATATTCTACCTAAAAGAATATGACAGTGAAACAATGTGACATTTACCAAAAGGCTTGGGGAAAGTTTGTTTGATTATTCAAAATAGATATTATGTATACAAATTTCTTGATAATAAAAAATTTTTTTTGATTTGTTTGTCCTTCTAAACAGAAGGAAATATTTTAGCTACTGCTAAATAAATAGACTTGAAAGCTTTATCAAAAGCATTTAACAATTAAAGGTCACATTTTATTTAAGAAAACAATCATTAAAGCTTATCCTAACTTCAGGGAAGGAAAATAGAGCTTTTTCTCTCTGTGTTGTCTTCATGGAAATTATTGCTACTTGCCTCCATCTTGCTTGCTGTTTCATGGGAATGGAAAAGTTGTAGAAATTAGAAAGAAGAAAGAAGTTACCATGTTTTGTTTGAGTCTGATTTATAGACTGAGAAAGAAGATTAAGAGTACAAATTCTTCTCTATACATTAGCTTTCACAGTATTGAAGTTAATTAATGATTCAAATGTCTTCAATTTTTGACTACATACTATTTTTCTCTCTACCAGATTTTATTTAATTCCTGTCCTGAAAGTCTATACTTCTAAGCATGTGTTGACATCTTCTGGTGAACTCAAAACTATAGTAAGATTTGCTAGGCAAGGAAATGTTAATAAAGAAATGCTATCTCAATAACTTGTACCATATATAAAAGGTTAACACAGAAGCCTTTTAAAACACCCTTATTGCTTTATTTACAATATATTTTTACTTATAGCTACCTACTACATTCTAGTAAATCAATAAGGCACTGTGAAAACCCCACCACTAGCTCCTTCAATGACTTCTTACCTTCTAAACTATAAATAGTATCTATACATCCTTCTAAATACTGTTCATATATGTATTCATGAAAACACCCAACAATGTGTTCAGGAACCATTTTTACAATGTGGAGGTAACAGATGGATAGAGTCACTGAACTCCTGGATCTCAGAATTAGTTTGGGAACAATAGAATAAGCCTAGCTTGGAGTTTCCACGGGTTCGGGAAATAACAAGGACAATATAGAGCTTACCTGGCCAACTTCTATTAATCTTTGATGAAGTTCCACCGTTGATGCCATTTTTATTGTAAAATACTTTCTGACTCCCCAAGCACAGTTTTACTACCAGTCTGTGTCTCACAAACTCCCTTCGTACCTTATATCCTTTTTAAATTATTGATACTTATCACTTCTATTTTAACAGCCACCCATATGGTTGTCTTTTCATTAAAACCAACCTATACTCAAGCTCCCCTAATTCGTAGTCTGTCTTGCCTCCTGACATCAACTGAGACATGACTGGTTCAAATACCCACTTCTTCCCTACTTCTGTGATGTATCTTAGCTTTGAAGTTTGGGATACCATGGAGCTCCTTAAAGTTAAGGTTTACATTCTGTGGGCTAGAAATACATCTAACCTCTTTTGACCCTCTTCGTTCACAGTAAGTAGAAAGCAGGTGGGCAGCAATAGAAGTCATTTTAATCACATGGGATTGTACATGAATTGAATTTAACCAAAGCATTTTCTAGAGTCAGCATTGCAAACATTCTGACATTCCTGATTTCCCTTTAGTTAGGTCATGCTTGCAGAAATAAAGTGATTATGAATTTGATTCCTATGTCTGCTGTAACAAATTACTTAAAATTTTCTGGCTTAAAACAAAAGAAGTTTAATTTCTCAGAGTTACAGAGGCCAAACGTCCAAAATCAGTTTTATTGGACTCTCTCTGAACCCTAGGTGATAATCTGGTCCATCCCTCTTCCAGCTTCTGATGGCTGTCAGCATTCATTGGCTTATGACTATATCTTTCTCTGCTCTATATTCACATTACCTTCCCTCTTTGTGTCTGTGTCAAAATCCCCTCTATCTCTCTCTTATAAGGAAACATTGTGAATGCACTTAGGGTACACTCTAATAATCCACAATAATTTCTTCATTTTAAGATCTTTAAGTTAATCACTATATAATAGAATATTCTTTTTTGCCATTTAAGAATTATGCATATTCTGGCAACTAAGTGCAGATATATCTTTTTTAAAGAATTTATTCATTTTAGAGAGGGGGGGAGAGAGAGAGAGAGAGAGAGAGAGAGAGAGAGAAAGAGAGAGAGAGAGGAAAGGAGGAGGAGCAGGAAGCATCAAACCCCATATATGCCTTGACCAGGCAAGCCCAGGGTTTTGAACTGCGACCTCAGCATTCCAAGTAGACGCTTTATCCACTGATTCTTCTGTGAGTAGGTAAGTATTGTACGTTCCCAACAAGGGCATTTTAATCTCAACTATGTCTCAGTAGATTAGAGAACCAGTTTTAATTTTTCATTTTACTAATTTTTAGATAAATTGAGTGCTATAGGTATGAAGACTGGAAAACAATAAAGTTGTCATTTTTATGAACCTTAAAAATAACATTCATATCAACATGCCTCATCTGACCCCCTCAATTTAATTAGCAGTAAAACAGATGATAAAGACAATGGATTTTCTTCTTTTTATTCTTTTCTATTTAGGAGTACTGGTCATTGGGACAAACTGAAAGGGAGTGGAAGACAAATGAACTAAGTATTAGCAGACAAGGATAAATATGGTCTCCTCGACATCTACAGAAGACCGGAGGGAAGCCATTGCGTTATTCCATGAATCTATTTCAGAACGTGAGGTCTATAGACTTGGTTTTCTATCTTAGCTAATTTTCTGTTTTTGGCCTTGCTGATCAATCTTTACACACAGTCTTCTCTCTCCTCTAATATCGTTTCACCTTTTAATCACAACTCATCATTTTTACTCCAGTACATTTCCCTAAGCTGGGCGCAGATTAAGCACTCAATAAACATCACCAAATGAATAGAAGAATGAGAGAAAACAGAAGAGAGAAAAAGATTATTAAAAAAAAAGAAAAAAGGGAAAGAAGGAAGGAAGGGAGAGAGTAAGGGAGGGAGGGAGGGAAGTAGAAAAAGAAAGAGAAAAAAAAGAAAGGAGGGTGGGAAGGAGTCTCTGTTGGAAGCACTAAGGATGCATCTTAGTTTCTTTGTTATATGTCCACTAAAGAAGTAGAAATTCTATAGCATTATCTTCATAGTGAACAAACTTTTCATAATAATCTGTAAATGAAGTCCTTAAAAGTCATAATGGCTTGTGATACTAAAAGTCAGTCCATTAGAATCGAAATAAATTTAAACAAGAGTCTTACTTTTCCTAACATTGATCTTATACTAGAGCAGGGGTAGTTAGCCTTTTTATACCTACCGCTCACTTTTGTATCTCTGTTAGTAGTAAAATTTTCTAACCACTCACCGGTTCCACAGCAATGGTGATTTATAAAGTAGGGAAGTAACTTTACTTTATAAAATTTATAAAGCAGAGTTACAAAAGTTGAAGCATATAATAATAATTACTTACCAAGTACTTTATGTCAGATTTTCACTAAGTTTGGCAGAATAAATCTTTATAAAACAACTTACTATAGTTAAATCTATCTTTTTATTTATACTTTGGTTGTTCCGCTATTGCCCACCATGAAAGCTGGAACGCCCACTAGTGGGCGGTAGGGACCAGATTGACTAACACTGTACTAGAGTATTATATCTTATTAAGCATAAAGGCTGATGACAAAACATTTTACATTATTTCTTTCAGTAGCTTCAGTTATCAAGTACTCTTTCAACCTCACATTTCAGAATTGGTAACATGCTCCTCTATTACTCATCTAGGAAGCAAGCATCAGGAAATGAACAATTTGGCTTTCACAACTGTATGGGAAAGAGTGATTTATATAGATTTCTTAATTGACTGTGTTTATTGTTGATCCTCACTTGGCATTTTGGAACAATAAAATCCAATTAATCTACAATCTCATGCTAATTTTCTTAAAAAAAAATACTCTTCCACTATCCTTTGCCCTTCTGACTGTTTTATTCTCTCACCATTTGGGGGCCATAAACATATAGAGAGAAAAGCACTGCATTTTTCAGCTCCCCATTAGCTCTGCCTGCAAGGGGTGGGAAGATGGCTGACTTATCAGGTTTACTGTTCTTTTACTGACCAACGTCTGTTGAGTGGAATGGCTGGGCTGAACAAGAGGTTAGTGACTCCCTAGGTAAGGGATCACAAGGCCTAGTTAAACTGGCCTGGACGGTGCTCTCCTGGGAACTGGCCACTGTCTCTCACTATATTGAAGGGAAGCTGAGATGGCTACTGGAATTCTGCTGTAGATTTTAAATAATAACATCTGTGTACTCACTTTATGTTTTTCTTGGAAGCTATGTTTTCTTGGCTTTCATTTGTTTCATTTACATTGGTTTGATAAATTCAATATTGGATTACTTTGGATTTGAGTTGCTAAGAAGGCAAAGAAAGCCTTTGGCTTTTTTTGATGCTATTGATATATTATCAGTTAAGGTTAAATAAAGAGTATTTCATGGGTTATAGGAGAGCAGACTGGCATGCACTGGGGTTTTACGCTGAAGTTTTCTGCATGACATTAGTATTAATTTATTTACATTTTGTTCCTTTATTCATGTATCCTTTGGTAAAAAATATGGGTATGACTGAATTCCTTTAATCATTTCCTAACAACAGACCAAATATACCCTTATAGTAATTCTGTCTCATAAGTTCAGGGGATATATAGATCTATGTTTATGTTCTGCTATGGCATTTGCAGAGAAAGGACTCAATAAGCGTATTTATAGTAAGAGTCTTGTCCCTAAAACAAAAGAAAGAAGAGAGCCTCCCTTCACTAGGGACTACCTTTCTTGGTTTAATATGTGTATAATAAATTAATATTGTGTTATATCACTGAAATTTGGAGGTAAATTTGCTATATCATATTACCATAAATAGCACATATTTAAAGCAACCTAGACATATTAACATCTAAAATACATCTCATTTTAACATGGTCAAAAAGTGAAGGTACAGAAAGTAATTTCTAACCTTCTTGATTTCAAGTCAGATATCAATTAACCATTCAAATTTTTTTTTCTTTTTTTTTCCTGAAGTTGGAAATGGCGAGGCAGTAGGACAGACTCCCTCATGCACCCAACCAGGATCCACCTGGCATGACCACCAGGGGATGATGCTCTGCCCATCTGGGGCATCACTCTGTTGCAACCAGAGCCATTCTAGTGCCTGAGGCAGAGGCCACAGAGCCATCCTCAACGCCCAGGGCAAACCTTGTTCCAATGGAGCCTTGGCTGCGCGAGAGGGGAAGAGAGAGACAGAGAGGAAGGAGAGGGGGAGGGTGGAGAAGCAGATGGGCACTTCTCCTGTGTGTCCTGGCCGGGAATCGAACCCGGGACTCCTGCACGCCAGGCTGCAAAAATTTATATTTTAAAAAATATTTATTAAGAGAGTTCTCCAAGTTCCCCAAGCATAGAACCTCAATCCTGGACTTGAAAGTGTAAAGAAATAAAGAGAACAGAAACATAATTTGCAACAAAATATACATTGAAATTAATGCCATGCTTGTGAATTCCTTAATATGAAAGGTGAAGAAGTCATAAAATTAGTTCTATTTTAAGATATCAAGCAGAAATCACATGTCAGCATTACTTTTTTTATAACTCACTTTAAACAAACACGCAAATATGTCTATATCTTACTAAGATATAAAACATTATTTTTCTCAAAGTTATATACATAAATTTACATAACAAATAGTGAATGCTTAGTAGAAAGATCTTTTTTTTTCAAAGCTTAGGAAATTTTGGATGAGAAATTATTGTTTGAATAGCATCTCTATCATTGTCACCAAGAGAAAAGAAATGATCATATAATAATCTTTCTGGTGAAGCTAAATTTTAGAAACCCTTAGATTGGAATGAAATGCAGATGTTGGGTAATTGGTGAAGCTTTACTAAATATAGAACATGAGAAGAAATGAAAATGCAGTTTATGAATTATTCATTGAGTTTTATATTCAATTACCATAAGAACCCTGTGGGTTCTTCTGTAGGATCCTGTCAGCATACTTAGAGCCACGTGATACGCATGGCCACATCTGCAAAGCTTGGTGTGGGATAGGATAGGATAGGATAGGATAGGATAGGATAGGATAGGATAGGACAGGATAGGATAGGATAAGATAGGAAAATTACACATCTTTTAACAGGAAATTGTCACCTTTGGCATTTGCTTCAGGCTACGTTCTCCAGATCTCAGTTGAAATATCTCTGTGGAAAGGTTTGAGATCTGTTTTGTCTGATGTCCTCTTTGAACTTAATTTTCAGATTACGGTCTTTAAAAGAACTTTAAAATGTTGCCTTCATCTCAATGCAGCCCAACTCCTGGTAAGATATTTTAACTTTTGCTTTTTCCTACAATCTCTAACCTCTTCCTCTAACTGCAAACAGGAGAATATAATAATAGGTATATATATTTCAGACCAAAAAAAATCTAGTTCTATTTTAGTAATTTGATAACTAGTGAACTATTACCTCAAACTCTGCAGATATACTCTCTGAATTAGAGAGACAACAGCCCTATTGAACATACATGTACATTTATAATATTGTACTTATGCAGTGTTTTTCCTTTCCATATGCAATTATTCCATATTCAAGTATCAAGAATGCCCAGTTATTTACAATAGCAGCTCGATGTTAAAAAATGGCATAGAATTTGCTGCACATTGGTGTTCTTCAATGTTTTCTCTGGAACAACCTTTTGAATGGTGGGCCCAGAAGAGGCACCACCAGTGGAGGAGCTCCACCACCAGGAAGCCCCCAGGCATTCCTGTCCTGTGCCTCCCGAATTCTGGCATAGCTTGATAATGATAGGGATGCGGGCTTTATTCGTTTTTGGGTTTTTTTTTTTACTGATGTTCAAATTGTCCTTTTTCTACAGTCTGGTTCTTAACAGGCCTACTAATGATTTCATTACACTTGTCAAAAATCTTCTGTTTTTCCTCATTGATGATTTTGCCTTAAAGTTTATACTCTATGTATAGATTTAATATTTCGATCAGGTATCTAAGGAGAAAATTTTAGAATAATTTCACTTTAAGCTGTATAGTGCTTAAGTTCCTCAAAAGTGTGTAAGGTAGCCTTTGGCAGTTCCCTATAGAAAGATCCAACATAGATTTCATAGCTGCAAGTCATGAAAAAAGTTTCTAATAAATGCAGATAGAAAATACCATTTCCGGCCCTGGCCGGTTGGCTCAGCGGTAGAGCGTTGGCCTAGCGTGCGGAGGACCCGGGTTCGATTCCCGGCCAGGGCACATAGGAGAAGCGCCCATTTGCTTCTCCACCCCTCCGCCGTGCCTTCCTCTCTGTCTCTCTCTTCCCCTCCCGCAGCCAAGGCTCCATTGGAGCAAAGATGGCCCGGGCGCTGGGGATGGCTCTGTGGCCTCTGCCCCAGGCGCTGGAGTGGCTCTGGTCGCAACATGGCGACGCCCAGGAGGGTCGCAACATGGCGACGCCCAGGATGGGCAGAGCATCGCCCCCTGGTGGGCAGAGCGTCGCCCCCTGGTGGGCGTGCCGGGTGGATCCCGGTCGGGCGCATGCGGGAGTCTGTCTGACTGTCTCTCCCTGTTTCCAGCTTCAGAAAAATGCAAAAAAAAAAAAAAAGAAAATACCATTTCCATTATGTTCAGCTATGGTATAGAAAGATAACAAAGACTTTCTTCTGTAATAGTAATTTGCAACCTTGACTAGTCAAAATATCCCATAAAGTTAAAACTAAAACTAAACCCCTCCTCAGACTTTCACTGGATAGGGATCATACTTTTACTTTTGTTCATTAAGAAATTATATAGTAATATCAAACAACTTTAATTTTTTTTTCCTCATAACGTATCTGAAAATGATGCAAATATTTCATGGTATATATCAATATGTATACACTGCAATAACCCCATAGCCTCCAAGGTATTCATAGCTAGTAGGCAGAAAAATTCTGAGGGAAGAGATCTCTATGTCATAAAATAAATTGGTGTCAGTGAACTGAAATTCTTTGTGCAGACAGGGTCACATTATGTCCAATAAATATTTCACTACTGAAATTTCTAATAAATCATTCTTGCCAGCAGCATTTGAATGATAAATGACCTTCTACTGTTGGTTTTAAAAAGTATTGTTAATTTATTCACAAAATTGGTATGGTATTGCTGTTTCACAGGTTGCTGTTATTACCAATAAAAATGGACTTTTCTTTAAGATTTTGGTTTTAATTTATTCTATTTTTGATTTCTACTTTGTCCATTACCATTTTTCTCTTGTGTTGAAAGCCACTTTAAAAAATAATTGCAAAATTTAGAGTTATGGGTAAACAAGGAACTTGATAAAAAGAAAAATGCTATGGAACATTTGAGTTATCTTTTGCTTAAGAGTCACCTGATACAGAGAGTAGAATTTACAAACTCTGTTAAAAATTCACTTATACTAACAATGTTTAAATTTTTCTTTACCCTGTTCTATCTTTTCTTAAATTAAAAAAGGAATATTACTTTTATGTTGAAAACACATTTGCAGGATTGTTGTGGTTTAAATGGATGGATTGGGGCTCTAAGACAGTAGCTTAGAACTAACTTCTTAATTCTACCCGGGGCATGCGTGAGAAAGTTGGCAGATTTCCAAGCATTTCTAAATCTTCATTTTATTCCCAGCAATGTCAAGTGCTTCAGGAGTTGAATTTTTTCTTTCCTAATGTGTCTGTCCACATTGTACATACAAGAGCCTGCTGATCAATATCACTAAGTCACTCCTCCCTCGCCCCAACTGGGATCAGAAATCTTCCCAAGATGATTTCTGTAAGATCAACTGAAGAAACAAAAATGCTTCAGTAATTTAAATATCCTTAAAGTGAGGCTGTGGAACCTGGTAAATTTTTTATTAGCAATTTTGTCATTTCTGTGCCTTTTTCTTTTCATAAAATCAAGAACCTCTTTTTTCAAATACCCGTTTGGTTCTTGAGAGCTCTTAGTATATGTTGCTTAACCTACATACAACAGCAAAGTTTAATACTACTTTCCTTCTAACTGAAAAATAAGGTATTCTAAAGCTATTGATTTTTCCTCCTAGGCGATTGATTCCTATACTACATCCAGCTTGAATTATTAATCTGAGCCTATGTAAGAACATCACTTTCAAAAAGATTTCAATATAACATTTGAAAACTTTTTTTAAGTGAGAAGAGGGGGGATAGTGAGACTCCTGCATGCACCCTGACCAGGATCCACCCGGCGCCACATGTGGGGCCATGCTCAAATTAATGGAGCTATATTTAGTACCTGAGGCTGATGAGCTCAGAACAACTGAGCTATCCTCAGCAGCCGAAGCCAGCTCTCAAACCAACTGTGCCATTGGTTATGGGAGGAAAAGAGAGAGAAGAAGGAGGAGGGGAATAGGGAGAGAAGCAGGTGGTCGCTTCTCTTGTGTTCCCTGACAGGGAGTCAAACCTGGGACATTCATACACTGGGCCAATGCACTACCCACTGAGCCAACTGGCCAGGGCAGAAAACTTTTAATATATAAGGTATACAGCATTAATAGACAGAGTAAAAAAAATAAGAGCAAAATGCAGTGAAATTTTACTCAATCTGTTAGAAACTTTTCATATAAACAATGGCAAACTAAAAAATTTCAATGAGGAATACAGACCATGATGCAAAGTTATAGTTATATTGTTTTTGGTCACCTTTTAGTATATTGCTAGTTCTCTTATTCCTCAATTCTACATAGTATTTTGAATTTAATCCTTTTACTGCTAGATAAATTTGAATGACTTTCTATAGAAAAAAATATATATATATATATTTTGCTAGAAGCATGACTGCCTTTTCAAAAATAAAGTAGTTATAATTATAAAGAAAACACAATTATTTTCCTCAGAACAGTTGGGGTTGGGGACAGCAGAAGGGCAGTTAAGACTGAGCCATGAAATACAGTGTAATAAAAAAAAAGCTGTCAACATAACTAATATATTGTTGATGCTATATTTGTGTAGTTTTAATCATCTTCAATAATAGTATTTTACTTCATCACTATAAGCAACAAGTGTTGTGTATGTTGAAAGGAGATATTCTTAAAAAATTAACATAAATCCTGTTTAATATTCTCTCCTTGTAAAAAGAGACAATGACAGCCATAGTTCAATTGACAGCTCTTTAATAATTCTGCTGGCACTAAAAAATAGAGAAAAAAAAAGGCAGCTTTTCATAAGAGAAGATAAATCAAAGAGAAAGGACTAAAAAAAAATACTGCATTATGAAAAGGTCAGACACGTAGATTAACACAGAAGGGACTTATGGAAAACATTTGCATTTCCTGTCAAGTGATCATAAGATGAAGTATAGACAAGAAAGTTAACATGCATTATCCTCAAAGACATGCTTCCATGAGATCAATTTATATTTGCCCCCAAACAGGATGTTCAATAAGGTTTCTTTTTAAGATCACTTTTAAAAATTGTCTTAAATATAAAACGCAAATTCTATTTAGATACAAAAATATATAAGTACTGTACATCAACTAGTCCAGGCGTGGCCAACAGCTTATTAGAAAGAAAACTTCTCTCATGGGCCAGACGAAATATTAAAATTTTAAAATGTTAAATACAAGAACTATTTGTTTAAGTAAACAAAATTTTATTATGTAATTTGTTTATAATAAATGTAAGTAATTTAGTACAACAAATTAACAAAAAAAAAAAAACTAATGTGACGTGTTGGGTACATATGTTCCAAGAAAACATCTCTAGGTTATTTTGACATTTGATTATGCTGAATTCCCATCACCCAAAGTCCAGTTGTCTTCCGTCACCTTCTAATTGGTTTTCTTTGTGCCCCTCCCTGCCCCCAACCCCCTCCCTCTCTTCCCCCCCACCCCGTAACCCCCCATACTCTTGTCCATGTCTCTGAGTCTCATTTTTATGTCCCACCTATGTATGGAATCATATAGTTCTTAGTTTTTTTCTGATTTACTTATTTCGCTCAGTATAATGTTATCAAGGTCCATACATGTTGTTGTAAATGGTCCGATGTCATCATTTCTTATGGCTGAGTAGTATTCCATAGTATATATTTACCAAAGCTTTAAAAGTTGTAAATCTTTATAATGGAATTTTTTAAAAAAATAAAGAAGTATTGCGAATCCATTCAAGCAATTATTGGAAGTTAACACTAGATTAGTCACACACGGAATTCTTTTCCACATATCACTATCTTCTTAAAAATCTCGATTTCCAATAATCAAAGACACTTCCGCTTCTGAGTGGCTGAGATTTTAACTTTTATTGTTGTACAATGGTTAGATATCGTAGTTTATGTATAACAATTTAAAAGTATCACTTATTTCCACAGTGCGTCGTGTGGAGAATATTAAAAATTTAATCATGGGCCACATAAACTCATTACATGGGCCGGATACAGCCCTTGGGCTGTATGTTGGCCATGCCTGAACTAGTCCCTTGCAAAAGAGAATAAATGGTATGTTTTAGGAATTCTATTAGGGTCTTTCTTCATCTTTTATTTTTTTTGTATATACATAAATATATACACACAAAACTTTTATATTCATGCATACTGTGAGTAGTTACACTACTCTAGCTTAGTCATGCTAGTAACAAGAGTATGTTTTCATTTCCTTTAGCATGAAAATTGAAATATCAGTTTAAAACAATCCATTGGTGTAAATAAAAAGCAACTTATATTGCATTTGCTTACCAGATATCTAATATCTACTCTCTAGATTTTAATTTTGTTTATCATCAATCTACTCCAAATAGAATTTAAGCTCTTTTAAAGCAGAGATTTTTACATATTTATTCAGTTCTATATCTCCTGTGAATAATAATGTACTTATTCTGTAAATACTTCTTTTTCTCTTTCAAGTCCTTACTTATTTTTAATTGAACTTATTGGGGTGCCACTAGGTAACACAATTATACAGGTTTCAAATGCCAGATTCTACAATACATCTCTGTAGACTGTATTTTGCATTCACCCACCTTTGTCAAGTCCTCATTCATCACCATTTATCCTCCCATACCCTCCTCCACAGCAATCACCACACTTTTGTCCATGAGACCTTTTTTTTTTTTGCTCAATCCTTCTAATCCACTCCCCTAGCCCCCACTGCCAACAGCCATCAGCTTGCTCCAATTTATGTGTCTGTCTCTATTTTGCTTGTTAGTTCATTTTGTTCACGAGAGTCCACATATGAGAGAAATCATATGGTACTTGTCTTTCTCTGATTGTCTTACTTCACTTAAAATAACGCTCTCCAGGTCCATTTATGCTGTTGCAAAACATAAGATTTCCTTCTTTTTATGTCTGTATAGTACCCATTCTATAACTGTACCACAGCTTTTTGTTCATCTACTGGTAGGCTCTTGGGCCACTTTCAAATCTTGATTATTGTAAATAATGCTGCAATGAACATAGGGGTACATATATCCTTTCAAATTAGTGTTTTGGGTTTGTCTGAATAAATCCCCGAGGTGAAATAGCTGAGTCATAGGAATTTTCTAATATCAATATTTTTGGGGGTAGCTCTATTGTTCTTTTCATAGTAGCTGTACCAATCTACTTTCCATCAACAGTGCACAAGGGTTCTCTTTTCTCCACTCCCTTGGCAACACTTGTTTCTTGATTTATTGATGAGAGCTATTCTGACAAGTGTGAGGTGATTGTCTCATTTTAGTTTTAATTTGCATTTCTCTGATGATTTGTGGCATTGAGCATCTTTTCATGTTTATTGACTATCTGAACATCTTGTTGAGAAAAGTATCTATCTGGGTATTTTACCCATTTTTCAATTGGATTTTATGTGTGTGTTCATAAATTTTATCAATATAAAATGTAGTATAAATTTTGGATATTAATCCCTTATCAGATATATCAGTGAATGTATTCTCTCTTACAATGGTCTGTCTTTTCATTTTGTTGACAATTTCCTTGGCTGCACAAACACTTTTTAGTTTGATATAGTACCATTTTTCAATTTTTTCCTTTTGTTTCCCTTGCTGAGAAGATATAGCAGAAAAAAATATTGTTATAAAAAATGTCTGAGATTTTGCTTCTTGTGTTTTCTTCTAAGATTTTTATGTTTTTGAGCCTAATGTTTCAGTTATTAATCCATTTTGAGTTGACTTTTGTGTATGACATAAATTGGTGGTCTAGTCCCCCCCCCTCTTTTTTTTCTGCACATAATTGTCTAATTTTCCCAACATCATTTTTGTATAGACCGTCTTTACCCAATTGGATGTTCTTGCCTCCTTGGTCAAATATTAATGAATTATCTAGGCATGGGTTGATTTCTGGGTTTTCTATTCTGTTCTATTGACCTATGTTTCTGTTTCTTGACAGTATTATGCTGTTTTGATTATAGATAAATTATACAATCACATAAATAAATGAAAAAAAGCACTTGATAAAATTCAGAACCCATTTATGTTAAAAACCCTCAGCAAAGTGAGAACAGAGGGAACATACCTCACCATAATAAAGCATAATAAAGGCCATATATGACAAACCCACAGCCAACATCATACTCATCAGGCATAAACTACAAATGTTTGCCTTAAGATCAGGAACAAGACAGGGTTATCTGCTATTACTACTCTTATTCAATATAGTACCAGAAGTCCTAGCCACAGCAATCAGACAAGAAGAAGAAATAAAAGGAATCTAAATAAGAAAGGGAGAAGTAAAACTGCAATTATTTGCAGATGACAATGTGATGTGTATCAAGAACTCTAAAGCTTCCACCAAAAAACTACTAAATCTGATAAATGAATTCAGTCAAGTAGCAGGATGTGAAATATCCAGAAATCAGTTGCATTTTTATACACCAATAATAACCTATAGTAAAGGGAAACTAAGAAAACAATATCATTAACAATTGCTTCATAAAGAATAAAATACCTAGGAAAACTCCAAGGATGTAAAAGAGAAAATTATAAGAAACTGAAGAAAGAAAATAAAAGATACAAATAAGCATAAGCATATACCATGTTCATGGACAGGAAGAATTAACATTATCAAAATGTCCATATTACCCAAAGCAATCTATAGATTCAATGCAATTTTTATCAAGATACCAATGGTGTTTTGTACAGAACTAGACAAATATTCCAAAAATGTATATGTAATCACAAAAGACCCCAACTAGCCATAGCAATTTTAAGAAAAAAAATAATAAAGTTGGAGGAATCACAGTACCTGATATCAAACTTTACTTCAGTGACATTCTTAAAGGTACTTTTTCTATAAAACAGGCATACTTCATATCATTTCAGACTTTTCAAACTAATTCTGGTAATGCCAAAACTATAAGCAACAATATAATAACTAAGTCACTAGACATTCAATTACTCATTCTTTTTTTTTTTATTTATTTTTTTAAGTGAGAAGAGGGGAGATAGAGAGGCTCTTATATGTGCCCCGACAAGGATCCACCTGGTAACCCCTGTCTCGGACAGATGTTTAAATCAACCAAGCTGTCTTTAGCACCTGAGGCTCACATTTGGACCAACCTAGCTGTCCTCAGCACCAGGGGTCAATGCTTGAACCAATTAAGCTACTGGTTGTGGAAGAGAGAGAAAAATGGGGGGGAGGTAGGGGAAGAGAAGTATATGGTCACTTTTCATGTGTGCCCTGAGCAGAAATTAAACCTGGGACATCTGCACACTAGGCCAATGTTCTATCCACTGAACCAACCGGCCAGGGCCCATTCTATTTTTTTTTTCAAATAAGCGTTGTAGTTAACTGAACTTTCTTTTAGAAAATCTAACCATAAATGAAGTCTTTTGAAGTTGTTCCATGTTTTATAAATAAACTGTAATGTTAGGAAATTTTTG
The DNA here is from genome assembly GCF_036850765.1 of Saccopteryx bilineata. Classification (NCBI taxonomy): domain Eukaryota; kingdom Metazoa; phylum Chordata; class Mammalia; order Chiroptera; family Emballonuridae; genus Saccopteryx; species Saccopteryx bilineata. The sequence goes on along the minus strand of NC_089490.1, from coordinate 169,712,148 downwards.
TTGCTAAAATGTCAATTTTAGTCAATGTTAACTGATTAGACATTGATTAAGATCTAGACAAGCCTGACCAGGCTGTGGTGCAGTGAATAGAGCATCGGACTCGGATGCAGAGGACCCAAGTTCAAAACCCCGAGGTAACCAGCTTGAGCAGACTCAACTGGCTTGAGTGAGGGCTCATCAGCTTGAGCGCAGGGTCACTGGCTTGAGCATGAAATCATAGACATGACCTCATGGTCGCTGGCTTGAGCCCAAAGGTCACTGACTTAAAGCCCAAGGTCGCAGGCTTAAGCCCAAGGTTGCTAGCTTGAGCAAGGAATCAGTCACTTTGCTGTAGCCCCCTGGTAAAGGCACATATGAGAACATAATAAATGAACAATAGGAGGTGCAACAAAGCATTGATGTTTCTCATCTATCTCCCTGCCCCTATTTGTCCCTCTCTCTCTCTCTGTCTCTGTAAAAACAACAACAAAAAAAACAAAACAAAAAAACCCAAGAAGATCTAGGTAAAATAAAAAAAAAAAACCAATTGCTTAACTTAACTTCATCCCAAAATAGTCTATTTGATTTATGGATAAATGGATGGATAAAATTAGCCTGATAGATGTATTTGAATTTATTCATTTTTTGCATGAATATTAAGCAATATAATATTAAGAACTATCTCATTGTTAACATGAGAAGCATTTCTGTGTGCCAATATCCCTCCAGACTTAATGCAAGGTCACTGTGAATGATATGATAATTAACATAAGGAACTATTTATACTTTTTACAAGGATCTTATTAGCACAAAAGCACTGAAGACTACATGCATTGAAAAATTTGCTATAATGATATTCCTTGGGGAAAAATTAGTAAATGTGATTGACAAATTTTACCTCAGATTTCAGATATGGAGAAATCTCATTACTACAATATTCTAATTATGATATTACTAATAACATTAATGGGTTCTCTGAATATTTATTTATTTATTTATTTATTTATTTAGTGACAGAGAGAGGAATAGATAAGACAGACATGAAGAGAGAGAGTTGAGAAGCATCAATTCTTCATGAAGCCCCTTAGTTGTCATTGATTTCTTTCTCATATGTATGTGCCTTGACTGATGTTTTACAGTAGACTGAGTGACCCTTTCCTCATGCCAGCGACCTCGGGCTTAAGCTGGTGAGCCTTGATCAAACCAAATAAGCACACGCTCAAGCTGGCGACCTCAGGGTTTTTCCAATCTGGGTTCTCTGCATCCCAGTTGACTCTCTATCCACTGCGCCACCGCCTGGTCAGGTGGTTTTCAGAATCTTTACACTAAAGTCAAAAGCGATTTTCAAAATAAAGACCTAATTATGTCACTCTGTTGATAAAAATAACAAAACAACAAAGAAGTAGAACTTTTGATGCATTTCTTTTGATCTTTGAATAAAACAACAAAGACCTTCACTGGACCTGAAGGTACAGCCGTGTTTCCTCTCCCTCCTCCCCTCACACTACAACCTCCCCTCACACTGCCGTTCCCTGGTTCTGGGTGCCCCCACCATGCTGTTTGCATTCAGTTCTTTCTCACAGGGAGCGGTTTGCACACTACTTTGCCCTTGGTCCAGCATGTTTGTATAAATCTCTTTTTATAAATCTCCTACAAATCCTTTAGATCTCAGCCCTTGAGTCACTTGCACAGAGAATTTCTCCCTGAAAATAACACTAGTTGTTTTTTCTCTCTTTCTCTTGCTCTTGCGGCAAAGCTCATTTCTCATTCCAAATGGAAAAATATATCATTATCATCACCATCATCATCATCATCGTCATAATCACTAGCAATGTAAGGCATATTAGGAACCAATTCTCCATGTCAGCACCCTCCTGTTTCTGCACTTCTTACTAACATAGCACCAATGCCCATTGTTCTAAACAATCTTCTCAAGGGTGAGTGTATAAATGTATGTAAATCTCCTTGGAACACAGAGCTGTGTCTCCCCATGGAAGTAAGGGCAAATTTGTTCATTGTCCCGAATAATAAAGAATATGAGTAAAATGCAAGAAGGCTTACTACTCATTATAAAAAACCTTAGGTTAGCTAAACTTAGAATTTATCTCCTGTAATGTAACCCCCACAGTGTGAGCAGGTATCTAGTTGGGCTGACCCACGTTGCCCCCATGGAGAGGTAGAGAGGGATTGACAGATAATCTAATGTCCCATGTTGCTTGATTACCAAGTTCCCTGTCTCTGACACAGGAGCCCGATGTCTTCTACTAGCATACATAGAACTAAGACAGGTTAATTTGTTTGCTGGCAATGAGGGTGAAATCTCAAACTCGTCATAGCTCTTAATAACGCATAAAAAGGGAGGAAGAATATGTACAATACAAAAATAATATCATAGAAAACTTGGCAGAAAAGGAAATAAGCAGAAGAGAATATGCAATACCCTGAAGTTAAAGAACCACATAAAATAAAAATCACACATAATATCACCATTAAAAGATACTTCATGTCAGCTGTCTGATGTACTTGTATTAAAAAATATTCTTGCCTGACCTGTGGTGGCGCAGTGGATAAAGCGTCGACCTGGAAATGCTGAGGTTGCCGGTTCGAAACCCTGTGCTTGCCTGGTCAAGGCACATATGGGAGTTGATGCTTCCTGCTCCTCCCTCCTTCTCTCTCTCTGTCTCTCTCTCTCCTCTCTCTCTCTCTCTCTCTCTCCTTTCTAAAAAAAATTAATAAATAAAATAAAAACAAAAAAAATATTCTTTATGTACATGTATTTGTTATAATAACTTATTACTACATAAAACAATGTTGTGATAAACACTAGTTGATGTTGCCTGTATGAGGTCTATGCTGATTATTTCTATAGCATACATTCTAGAATTAGAATTTCTGAATCCAAGGCAAAATGCTTACTGCTTTATTCAGTGCCCTCCCAAAAGGCAGTTTAAATGGTAATGAGTACTCTGAAGAAAAATAAAGAAGGAAAGGTGATTGTGTTGCAATTTTAAATAGTATGCTAAGAGCTGAAGTGTTAATATTTGAGAAAATAAAAATTGAAAGAGGTGAAGGAGTAAGCTATGAAAATTCCAAGTAGAGGGAACTTCAAGTAAAGTCACCCTGAGCTTAAAAAAATGTGGTGATGAGAAGGAGAGCTTGACCTATTTGAGAAAAAAGCAAATAGGGCAGTACAAAGCTGTATAAGCAAGGAATCCAAGAGCATAAGAAAAGCAACATTGTAATGAGAGTCCAGATTTGCAGGCCTTTTGGAAGAAGCAATCCACCATGGGTGTTGACAACATCTTTTTGCTGGATTGCCAAAAACAGACCCTGACTGCTAGTTACCTGAATTTCTTAAGATGGAATTTTCAGCAAGTAATCTTGAGTTATGAAGTAAGGTCTCCTTCTGTACAAACAACAGGCATTCTTCCGCTTACTAAAAGTGGTGAGACTACAAGCTCAATGTTCTTCTGTACTGTTGCCCACTGCAGGAGCTCTTATCCATAACTGAATTGTGGAATTTAGGGACGCAGAAAATACAACACAACTATAAAGCTCTGGCTACTGTTTTTGCTGTGAGTAATAAAGCCCTACGTCATTAACCCAAGATTCCCAAGTCTTCTGTCAGCATCCATAAAACAATAGCATGCTAAACAGTAGTTTACAAGTAGGGTAAAATCGCAGGTCCCAAGTAGCTTCTGACAAGGTCATACCAACCACTAAAAAAATTTTCACTTTTACCCTGGTTGATAAGAAGTTCCATTAGCATGTTTGAATGTAAGAATTAATGTAAGCAGTTCTGACCATCTTGATATAATAATCTCTAGGTAATTCCTTTTGAATGTGTGCAGAGATTCCAATAGTCCCTTTTCTCTCAGAACTGCCTGATGATCTGTGCTGGTTTCAGCACTCCAACCTCCCTAAACCACCCTCCAAACAGAGCCACCCCGCTGTCCTATACAAATAGGTGTGGGGTCTGCAGACATGTTTGTCACCATTAAAATGGATTCCGGAGAGACCGCAGACAAAAGCCAGGACAATCAGTTCATGCCTCCAGAGAATGTAGAGCACACTCATCAGTCTCCATGATGAACTATAAAATCAGAATTTGAACAAGAGAAACAGCAAGTGCTGATATGTTTTGTTGTGATTTTTGTCCTGGAATTAGCAACAGTGACATTAAGAAAAGTATCATTTACTAACTTCGAGTCAAACATAGAAACATATGAAGGTGGTTGATTCTATTCATGTTGGAACTTTTCCCTTTTTATCAGTTACAGTAGTATTCTTCCCACAGTCTGAAGGATGAACTACTACTACCAAGAAGGGGGAAAAGCCGTAACACATAAACATCTTTTTAGTATTTCAATATCTGTGGGTGGGTGACCTCTAGGATGGTTTTCAATGATCCTTGCCTCCTTGTTCACAGATGTAGTGCCTTCCATTTAGTGTGAACTAAGCTCATTGACTCGCTTCTAATACATAGACTACAACAAAAGCAAAGAGATGTCACTTTCTAGATTAGGTTACAAGAAAACGTGGTTGCCCTCCTCTTGTTCTCTCTCATCTCACTCATGCTGGGGCAGTAAGCTGCCATGCTATGAGTAGTGAGTCTGATGGTGAGGCTCCCAAAGCATGTTAAGAGCTGAGACCTTGAGTCTACCAGCCAGTGAGTTACTGAAGCTTCCCTGGAAACACATGGGTGAGACTGGAAGTTGGAAGTAGGCAAACCTTGAAAGGACTCCATGCAGGAAACAGGTTAGATGCAACCTCATGATAGATGGTCTTAAATCAGAGAATGTTTGTGGTTTTATCCACTCAGTTTTCAAATAAATTGCTACACAGAAATGAAGAACTAAAATAATATCATTTGTTGACTTTTAAAGATGTTTTATAAACATATTTAAATGTTTTTTCCTTCAGCTTTCTAAAAACATAACCACACATAAAAATGTATTTAATAAATCTATAGTTTGAGTTTATATCATTTTGTATTTCTATATTTTTTACAACATTTTTTAATGAATTGGCCTGTGAAGGCAAAAAAGATATGACTTCTAGAAATACTGAGCAAACTTTTTCCTTAAAACAATTCCCAACATTCACAGAAAACTATACTGCTCACAAAAATTAGGGGATATTTTAGAATGAATATGAAGCAATAAAAAAACATTTGATTTTTTTTTGTTAAACAAGAACATCAGAAAAGCAAATGACAAGTCAAAGAAAGTTGTTCAATTATGCAAATGAGATGCAAAACCAACTTTTATTTCATTGGTGAAAATGCACTGTACAACAGGCTGAAAGTACAGTGGTACCCTGAGATATAAACAGACCAACATATGAATTTTTTAAGATACGAGCTGCAATTTGGTCTGTATTTTTGTTTGAGATCTGAGAGAAATTCTGAGATATGAGTCGTGATTCGGGAAGCTGCCGCTAGTTGGCACATGGGTCCAGTATTGGCAGTTTGATATACGAGTTGACTGACTTACGAGCTCAGTTACAGAACGAATTAAATTTGTATCTCAAGGTATCACTGTACTGGAGTATCTGCACGTTCCCTAATCCCCTAATTTTTGTGAGCAGTATATATATATATGTTTATATGCAATAAATGTACATGATTCTATTGAGGCAAAATGTAAGAAAAAATGTCAATAACCAAAAAAACCAAGGGGCAGAGAAGATTAGACTAAGAATACCCTGTGGAATTTGGCTTAATACTCTAAAAGTATCACAGGTGTTGATATTTTTCATGATACATTCAAGTAGAATTTATAGCAACTTACCAGCTGTACTGTAAATAGTGTCTTATAAAAAGCCTATTAAGCAATAATTGCTATTCAATATTCATGGCTAAATGAAAGTTACTTGTTGCAATTTTGAACCATTTTAGAATCCTCATTATGTAAAATCATGACATATGAAAGCTGTTTTTATCAGTTAGTTTGGAAAAAATATGCGAACATATTCTTTTTCAAAAAAAAAAAAAAAAGAAGGAAACATTGATTGCATTGATTGCATTCAATTTAAATAGTTTGTGTGTCTGTGCTACATTAACCAAACTTTCCAAAAATGCTACTTGATTTTATTTAAAGTTTGCCATTCAAGGACATGGCATTAATATCTTAAGTAAAGATTTATAGCCAGTTACATCCACTGGTCATATAGACATATCTCTGGAAGGGAGTTTCCAAGTGTAGAAAAAGTTAAGAAGACTTGTAAGAATTCAAGGTCAGGGGATATTGTATCTCAATGATATTATATAATGAAAGACTACATTAAAATTTGACAAAAAGACACATCGTGAAATCACAGAAATATTAGGCTAAAATTAACCTCAAACTGTCAATAAATTTTTGACTGAATTAGGTAAAATATGCTCATCAAAGTTGGTCAAATGTATCATATATTGTTCCTTTTGGTTTATGTTAGATATTTTAAAATATTTCAGTAATTAAACCAAGGTATATTCTAATTTCTTGTATCTTGACAATTACTAAATGTGGTCATATTATGCATATAAACTATCATTTCCTTGTTTTTAAATTATTAGTTTAAAATAAGGTTAAGTCATTAACTTGCAGATGAACACGGAAAGGGAATTTGAGCACTAAATGCCAGTAGTGGCCTATTTTATACCTTGCAAACATTTTACTACTTAAATTTATGTGTGTATAGTTAAAATAAAACAATATAAAATAAAAGGCCTGAATTAATTTTAAACTGTATAATATTACACTATATATGTAAGACATCATTAGATATTTGTCTAAATAACTATGATATCACTGCTGTCACAAAGACAGTTTAATTCAACACTCCATTCTAGAAAGATTTCTTCAAAAGAGAGGAGTCCTTTTTCTATATCAAATGAAGAACTAGACAAAGATGTGAATATCAGTTGCAGACATGATACTCAAGGATTAGTCCAATACTTTAGTATGTATTTGCTACAAAGACATACCTCCTATGTAACAAAAATGCAACCAACCATCTGAAAGAAAAAATTAATACTGATATATTACTTCCATCTAACCTCAAACTCCATTCAAGTTTTCCTTATAGTCCCAAAGATGTTCTTTTAGCAAATGAATGCAATCCAGAATCCTCTTTTGTTTCATTTAGTTGACTTTTTTTTTTTTTAATTTTTTTACAGAGACAGAGAGAGAGTCAGAGAGAGGGATAGGGACAGACAGGAACGGAGAGAGATGAGAAGCATCAATCATTAGCTCTTCCTTAGTTATTCATTGATTGCCCTCTCATATGTGCCTTGACCATGGGCCTTCAGCAGACTGAGTAACCCCTTGCTCAAGCCAGTGACCTTGGGTCCAAGCTAGTGAGCTTTGCTCAAACCAGATGATTCCCACTCAAGCTGGGGACCTCGGAGTCTCGAACCTGGGTCCTCTGCATCCCAGTCCAATGCTCTATCCGCTGCACCACCGCCTGGTCAGGCTAGTTGACATTTTTAAAAATGTCTCCTTCAATCTGGAATGGTTCAGTCTTTTCTGGGCTTTCATAACTTTGACACCTTGGAACATTATAGACCAATAGAGAATATTTCTCAATTTGGGTTTACCTGATATTTCTTCATGATTAGAATCAGCTTATGCAACTTGAGCAGAAATGCTGTTGCATTCTTCTCATGCATCATACTATGTGGCCCATGCTTTAATTTCTTCCATTAAGAATAATGCTAATCCGGTCATTTCAATCTTTGTACAAAAATATTTGTAGTGGAAATACACTGAGATTATGTAAATATTCTATTCCTCATCAAGATTTTCATTATATTAAATTCATTTATATTATTGAGTTCTCATTATTTCCAACTTTATTCTATGGGTTATAATTTGGTACTATTCTTATGAAGATGCAAAAATTATCCCAGACTTGGCCTGTCATACTCCCTTTAACCTGGCTAGAATCACTTCTCTAGGCTTCCAGAAAGCAACACTCTCTTATTTATCTTATATTTCTACCTCACTTATTCTCCATGCCAGTCTCCTTTAATAGTTTCGCCTCCTCTCCTTCATATACTTTTCAAATACTGAGTTTGCCCCAGGGCTCTCTCTTTGGAACTCTATTTCATTCACTCACAGGTGATCTCATTCTGTTCAGTGACTTTAAAGAACCATTTATCTGCTGAGACCTGTCAAGTTTATCTTTAGCCTAGACCTCTACTCTGAACTTCAGATACATATACCTAAATGCTTGCTAGGCATTTTTGCCAGGATAACAAAAAAGGATCTTAGAGTCAGCATATTCAAAACTGAATTCTGTCCTTCCTCTCAATATTGCTCCTGTTAAAGCCTCTTGTCCCAGGCGAGGCCATCTCAAGACGCTTAAGCCAAAAATCTCAACATCGTCTTCTCACACCACGCATTCAACTTGCTTGTAAATCCTCTTACACATGCTTCAATACAAATCCAAATCTTAACCAGTTCCTCCCATTTTCACTGGTATGCTGATTGGAGCCTCATCTGTATTATTGCATTTTCTTTTTTTGTGAGGTGGAAGGGAGGGGGCAGGCAGGGACACAGAGACAGGAAGGAAGAGAGATGAGAAGCATCATCTCATAATTGTGACACCTTAGTTGTTCATTGATTGCTTTTTAATATGTGTCTTGAATGAGGGGGGATGACTCCAGCCGAACCAGCAACCCCTTGCTCAAGGGAGGAACCTTGGGTTCAAGCCAGCAACCATGGAGTCATGTCTATGATTCCAACTCAAGCTAGATGAGCCTGTGCACAAGCCGGCAATATCGGGGTTTCAAACCTGGGTCTTCAGTGTGACAGGCTGACACTCTATTCATTGCACCACTGCTTGTTAAGGCTTATTGCAAAATTTATTAACAGGACTTCTACCATTCTCTACCTCCTTTGCCCCCTTCTCAAACCTGTCAATATATTCTTGACACAGTTGCCAGAATAATCTTCTCAAAAATAATGCAGGTCAATCGGCCCTGGCTGGTTGGCTTTCAGTGGTAGAGCGTCGGCCTGGCGTGCAGAAGTCCCGGGTTCGATTCCCGGCCAGGGCACACAGGAGAAGCGCCCATCTGCTTCTCCACTCCTCCCCCTCTCCTTCCTCTCAGTCTCTCTCTTCCCCTCCCGCAGCCAAGGCTCATTGGAGCAAAAATGGCCCGGGCGCTGGGGATAGCTCCTTGGCCTCTGCCCCAGGCGCTGGAGTGGCTCTGGTTGCAACAGAGCGACGCCCCGGAGGGGCAGAGCATCGCCCCCTGGTGGGCAAAGCGTCGCCCCCTGGTGGGTGTGCCAGGTGGATCCTGGTCGGGCGCATGCGGGAGTCTGTCTGTCTCTCCCCGTTTCCAGCTTCAGAAAAATACAAAATAAATAAATAAATAAAAATAATGCAGGTCATTTACTCCTCTGTTCAGGACCCAACTACTACCTCCCAGTTTCATTCAGAGTGCCATGGTGTTCAAGGTCTTACATATCAGACCTTCTGTTAGTTGTCAGAGTTTTTCCAACTGGATCCCCCAGGAACTCTGTTCCAGCCACACTGATTGGAGTTCCAGAGCATGCTACATGCTCCTGCTTACATGAGCTGTTCTAAGTCTTTGCTCTAGCTTTTCTGTCTGCCTGAAATGGTCTTCAATAGAAAGCCAACTGATCGACTTCCTCAATGTTTCAAATCTTTGCTCAAATATCATTTTCACAGTGAAGCTTCCTTGACCCTCTTCACTGCTTCAGTCTAACCATTTTCTTTCTCCTTGTCATGCTAATTCCCTCTTTCCTTCCTCCACACTTTTTATAGCACATAGCTCTTTTCCAAATATTCTCTCGACTTTATTGTCTTAAACGACTTCAGGTTTTTCTTCTATAGTATAACCTAAGTGCCACATGGGGAGGGATCGTGTCAGTTGTGTTCACAGATGTCTCTAAACATCTATAACATAACCTGGCACAGAGTAGATGAACAATAAACAGTTGTTGTTGAATAAACCAGGGAAAACTTTAATACAAATCAACCAACATCACCTTTTTTTGTGACAGTGTCAGAGAGAGAGAGAGAGAGGCAGAGAGAGGGACAGATAGGGACAGACAGACAGGAAGGAAGAGAGATGAGAAACATCAATTCTTCGTTGTGGCATCTTAGTTGTTCACTAATTGCTTTCTCATACTTGCCTTGACTGGGGCATGGAGGGCAGGGTTATAGCAGACTGCGTGAGCCCTTGCTTAAGCCAGCAACCTTGGGTTCAAGCTGGTGAGCTGGGCTCAAACCAGATGAGCCTGTGCTCAAGGCGGCGACCTCAGGGTTTCAAACCTGGGTTCTCCGTGTCCCAGTCCGACGCTCTATCCACTGCACTACTCCTTGGTTAGGCCCAACACCATCTTTCAAAAATCTTCTAATTTTTTTATTTAAAGTGTATAATAATTTTCTGAATTTGTGATCATTAAGGTTATATAAATATACCAAGTGTCCTTAAAGTTTATTTTAATATATCATTGAATATTATATCTGATATCTAACCATAAAGACCAAATTCCTTAAGAAATCAGAACTACTCTTTTATCTCCTAATACTAACTTATTTGTACTTGTGAAATAACAATTTATAATTTTATATAAAACACATATTTTCACTACATATTACTTTGCTTTTAAAAATAGAATTATATTTCAGTTATTCAAATGAGTCAACCAACAGCCTGACAATTCCAACAATTTTTTTTAACTTCTCAATTTTATCCCATTAACATGTTTTCATAGTCAAATATACCAAGCATACCACCTTCTCTGTTACTAAACACATTTTTTAAAGTCTCAAAGTGATCATGTTGCTGAAAACTCACAGATATTGTGTAGTTTACTGAATGTTCATCCTTATTCATTTATACTATAAGCAGGGGAAAACTGCTGTTGGAAGCTAAATTTTGCATGTTGCTTTGCCTCCCTTGACTTATTTTTCTTAGGAAACATTCTCAAAAACCAGATTATTGGATCAAAGGATATAATTTATCACTATTCCAATTACAAGATCACTGACATACACACATAAAAACAACCACCTATAATAGCTTTTCGTGCTAAAACTCGTCAGTACTATATTTAATTTTTGGTCCTACTTTTGTTGCATGAATATTATTTTAAAATATTCTCTCTTACTTTTACTTAAAAAACAGTTGTATTAAAGTATAATATACATACCTTAAAATTCATTCACTTAAGTGTTCAATTCAATGATTTTTAGGAAATTAGCAATATTAGAAAATCATCACTGTAATCCAGTTTCAGAACATTGGTATCAAATGTAGTAAATATTGACATGCAGAAGCCTTTACTATGTGTGGTTTGGGGTCCTGGCCGTTTGGCTCAGTGGTAGAGCATCAGCCCAGAGTGTGGAAGTACCAGGTTTGATTCCTGATCAGGAAACACAGGTGAAGGGACCCTCTGCTTCTCTGCCCCTCCCCCTTCTCCCTTCTCTCTCTCCCTCCTCCTTCTCTCTATCCCTCCCGCAGCCATGGCTCATTCGAGCAAGTTGATGCTAAGGAAGACACCATGGCCTCCTCTCAAGCACTAAAATAGCTTAGGTGTTGAGCAACAAAGGAACAGCCCCAGATACGCAGAGCACCACCCCATAGGGGGCTTGCCAGGTGGATCCTGGTTGGGGTGCATGCGGAACTCTGTCTCTCTGCCTCCCTGCCTCTCACTTATAAATAAATAAATAAACAAACAAACAAATAAATAAATAAATGTATGTTTGTACAGAAAAATGTATGTATACAAGATCCCTTGTCCGAAAATAAATTTTTAAAAAATATATTGAACTGTCATAATTCTTATAATTCTTACTGATTTTATAGAGAAGGGAGGGAGAAAGAGTGATAGAAAGAGAAAGAGAGAGAGAGAGAGAGAGAGAGAGAGAGAGAGACAAAGGAGGTAGGGAGAAGTGGGAAGCATCAACTCATAAATGTTTTTGTATGTGTCTTGACCAAGCAACCCCAGGGTTTTGAACTGGTGATCTCAGCATTCCAGGTCAAACTTTATTCACTGTGCCCACACAGGTCAGGCCCCTTATATTTCTTTTATTCAAATAATCTCATTGATTTTATTGGCCTGCTGCTACACTATTCCTATTCTAAAAGTAACTCAAAGCATGCAGTTACAAATTAGTAATTAGGTTTTCTTCTGGAAATATATAATTTATGTTTGTTCACTTTCTTCATGTTCTTGTCCTAAACAAATTTGTATGTCTCCTAAAGACACTACTTCTTCAGCCTTCTCCAGCCTTTTTATTGTTTTATGTGGCTTATACATAAGCAAGATAGATGTCTCCCTTGCTCCTTACTCTTTGTAGCTTCTCCCTAAAAACACCTGCATTTGAATCTTACATCATCAGACTTCCCCATTTTTCCTTTTTTATAGTTCTCTATGGATCCTGTGCCCTGATTCTTTTTTTTTTTTAAGATTTAATTTATTCATTTTAGAGAAGAGAGAAAGAGAGAGTGTGAGAGAGAGAGAGAGAAAGGGAGAGGAGCAGGACACATCAACTCCCATATATGCCTTGGCCAGGGAAGCCAGGGTTTCAAACCAGTGACCTCAGCGTTCCAAGTGGACACTTTATCCACTGCGCCACCACAGGTCAAGTTGCCTTAATTATTTCTTAATGGCTTTTCCTCCTGGTACATTATTGCAATGTACTTCAACTGAAGTCTTGGTGATTTTAATATCCATGCAGATATTTTCTTTTTAATTAATTAATTTATTTATTTATGTTAGAGGAGAGAGAGAGAGAGAGAGAAGGAGGAGGAGGAGCTGGAAGTATCCAGTCTCATATGTGCCTTGACCAGGCAAGCCCAGGGTTTTGAACCGGCGATCTCAGCATTCCAGGTCGACGCTTGATCCACTGTGCCACCACAGGTCAGGCTCCATGCAGATATTTTCAATAGCTTTGATGACAATGAATTCTTCTTCTACCCAACTCCAGACACTCATCTCTACCATTACACATCAATTTCTGTTATTACCAATAACTCTCTAGAGGCTACTTGATCTCTAATTCAAGCTGCCTCCCTTTTGCATTCCAACTCCAGCAATTTTCTCAGTCTTCCTCACCTTGCTTATGCCCTCCTTTCTCTATTTAACCAGTGCAGAGTCAACAAACTATTACTAAAATCACTCCCCTCTCTCTCACTTCATCGTACACAGTTAGCAAAATGCCAGTTCTGCCATTGCACCCATGCAGATGTACATGTTTGAAAAAAAGCATACAATCTCAATATTTGCTTTTACTTTAAACTCATGAACTACTAATTGTAAATGGGCCCTGAAATCATACACTATTCACTTAGAACACTTACCCTTTGTTCCTTCTTAAAGAAAAAAACATACATAAATACACAGCCTCCCCCTGAACTGGTTCTTCACCCCCAATGTATCTCTCCTTAAGTCTTCCTTACCCAACTTAATTGCAAATCTGCAATTCTAGTCACTCAAGCTAAAACCTTGGAGATATCATGGACTTACTCTGCTGTATTTCTCAAAACCCAAAGCAAAAGTGGTTGGGTCTTTCTTCAAAATATATTACAAATCCACCCACATATCATAACCTCCCCTGTTACTGAGCTGAACCAAACTCTTGTCATCTTCCTCTGGATCATTGCAATACTGTAGCTTCCTAACAAGTCTTGTCCCTGAGCCCACAGTAAGTTTGTTTAAAAATAAAACAACAACAATAATGGTTCTTTCCCCTAGTCCCTTGATTACATAATATAATATCTAGCAGGTATAAACTGTTATGGAGCATGATCAGGGAAGAGGAGAGGGATAACAGTGGGCGTAGTGAATAGATGCAATTGAAAAAAGGTGATTATGTCCAAATTGATAAGATGATATATATTTTTTATTTTTACCTTTCTGAATCTTTTTTTTCCTTCTTTTTTTAATTAAATTAATCATGTTTACTTAGATCTAGGGTCACCTCGAATGCATCCCCCCTCCCCCCTATTCCACTCAACATCTCCCTTGTCCCCTCCCTACAGCATCCTCTCCCCTTCCCTTCAGGTTTATCCCCTTTCCCTCTGTCCTCTTTTCCTCTGGTCCCTTTGATCCCTCCTCTGTCTAAATTCTGTTCCTCAGTTCTCATTATTCCTTGTGTTCCTCAAATGAGTGAAGTCATATGATATTTTTCTTTCTCTGCCTGGCTTATTTCACTCAACATAATAGTTTCCAGGTCCCTCCATATTGTTGTAAAAGATAATATTTCCTTCTTTTTTCATAGCCCCATAGTATTCCATAGTATATATGTACCAAAGCTTTTTAATCCACTTGTCTACTGACGGACACTTGGGCTCTTTCCAGATCTTCACTATTGTGAACAATGGTGCCATAAACATGGGGGTGCATTTCTTCTTTTCAGTCAGTGATATAGTGTCCTTGGGATATATTCCTCTAAGTGGGATGGCTGGGTCAAAGAGCAGTTCCATTTCTAATTTTTTGAGGAATCTTCATACTGTTTTTCACAGTGGCTGCACCTGTCTGCATTCCCACCAGCAGTGCAGGAGGGTTCCCCTTTCTCCACATCCTCACCAGCACCTATCGTGTGTTGTGTTGTTTTGTTGATGAGTGCCATTCTGACTGGTGTGAGGTGGTATCTCATTGTGGTTTTAATTTACATTTCTCTAATGATTAGTAATGTTGAACATTTTTTCATTTGTCTATTGGCCATCTGTATGTCCTCTTTGGAGGAGTGTCTATTCGTTTCTTGTGCCCGTTTTTTGATTGGATTGTTTGTCTTCCTAGTGTTGAATTTTACAAGTTCTTTATAAATTTTGGTTACTAATCCCTTATCAGATGGAAGTAAGAGCATACAGTGGAGTAAAGACAGTCTCTTTAACAAATGGTATTGGAAAAACTGGACAGCTACCTGCAAAAAGTGAAACTAGACCACCAACTTACACCATGCACAAAAATAAACTCAAAATGGATAAAGGACTTAAATGTAAATCATGAAATCATAAGTATCCTAGAAGAAAACTTAGGCAGTAAGCTCACCAACATCTATCGCAGCAATATATTTGCTAATTTATTTCCACAGGCAAATGAAATAAAAGAAAGAATAAACAAATGGGACTATATCAAACTAAAAAGCTTTTGCACAGCTAAAGACAATATGAACAGAATAAAAAGACAAACCAGGCCCTGGCCGGTTGGCTCAGTGATAGAGCGTCGGCCTGGCGTGCAGAAGTCCTGGGTTCGATTCCCAGCCAGGGCACACAGGAGAAGCGCCCATTTGCTTCTCCACTCCTCCCCCTCTCCTTCCTCTCTGTCTCTCTCTTCCCCTCCCACAGCCGAGGCTCCATTGGAGCAAAGATGGCCCGGGCGCTGGGGATGGCTCCTTGGCCTCTGCCCCAGGTGCTGGAGTGGTTCTGGTCGCAACAGAGCGACGCCCTGGAGGGGCAGAGCATCGCCCCTTGGTGGGCGTGCCAGGTGGATCCCGGTCGGGCACATGAGGGAGTCTGTCTGACTGTCTCTCCCCATTTCCAGCTTCAGGAAAAAAAAAAAAAAAAGACAAACCACACAATGGGAGAACATATTCTATAATGCATCTGATAAGATGATATTCAAACCAAGAGTTATTTAATTTGCTTATTTTCTTTTTCCTTCTACTTGAAGGTAAAGTCCGTGAAGATTGTTTTTTTTTCTTCTTTATTTACTGCTGTATCTCTGAACCTGAAAAATGCATTCCTTCAGCAAAAGTTTATGAAGGACACTCACATAGGCACATGAAAGGTTGACTAAGAAAGAGAAGTTCTCCCTCCTTTTTTTGAACTTAAAGTCATTAAATAATTTGGGGAAAGGGAGGAGAGTGACAAGCTTAAATAATGTTTTTTTAAATCTTTGATATTGTATAATCTATCATAACTAGTTACAAAGAGATTAATTTTCATAAAATATGACAAGAATCCAATGGATGCTTTAAGTATAGCATTAATTACTTTTTAAGGACTTCAGAATGTCTGAAGTGTGTTCATTGCAAATATGGTTTGCTCACTTGACATTGTTTACTTGGTTCTAGCTAAGTTAATTGAGTTAAAAATAGAGAAGGAAATAAGGAGTGATCAAGAAAGATGTGCATAAGGTAGAAAATAGAGCCTATGACATTTTCCAACCAATTAACACTTAAGAGAGAAATAAGAAAAAAATAGGTTAAATGGGGAAGTGGTTGGAAAGAGTAAATTATCAGAAAATGTAAAAGAATAAGAAAAAATGATTAGATAAGTTCATGAAACATCATCTTTATATAAAATATAATTATAGATTTTTAATCTTTTAGAGAAAGGTCTAGAGATATTTATTAATTACTAGCCACATTATTGTAATTATAATACCACTAATTTATAAGTATATTATATGTAATATATGCTAGAAACAAAAGACATAATCATAAAAAAGTAAACACAGACTTTAATTAGGAAAGTAGGCACAAAATGATTAAAAAATTTTTTATTTCCCCTTACTGGTTATTTTCAAAATGAAACATAATAAAAATACCCAAGAATAATAACTGAAACATTTTAACTTAACTAGATTGAATTATTTTGGAACTCTTTCACAAAGCTACTCCAAGGAAAAGACCTAATAGCCCATATAAAATTATTTTGCTGATCATGAAAGTAGTATATACTCATTGGAAAAATATCAAACAATATAGAAATGATTGATTTGAGAAGTGAAACCTTTGATAACTCAAGGATTACTCTTTAAACAGTTTTATTTATTCAATTAATTTTTCTACATATTAACATTAAATCAGGCTTTGTGCACGCTGATATGGAGAATGCAAAAAATAAAAAAGACAAGGTGAGTTATAGGCCCTAACAGATGGTAGATACTACTCATAGAATAGTGAAAAGCCACAATAAGGAATATAAATTTCCATGAGATACAGAAGAGGGAGAAATAACTTCAGGTGGGAAACATAAAAAATTCACTGACTATAAAGCACTTGTAATTTACTCAGAAGGATGAATATATATGTCTGTTCTCTCAGAATATTCATTACCCCAGAGTATAAAATAATCAATCTTAAGAGCTTTGGCAGAGACTGTGATAGGGAGGACAGCTACTCATACAATGACATAGAAATAAAAGCACTTCTCTGGCAGGTCAACCTCTTTACTGAGTGTGGCAATTGCATTTGGAATTGTAAAGACGAGAGAGGTCCCATCCAGTTAGCCAGGTCAGCTAAATCAATGCTTGGATCAGAGAGTGGCAAATTGTGCTCACAATCAGAATAAGATAAACACTGATAACTGGCAAGTTGTATATGAATATTTATGATCAAGGAACAGCAAAAGAAAAACAATCACAGTGCGCAGGCACAACCGTGATCAGGTTTAAAGAAATCCAGTCTGGTCAGTCTTGTAGTGGTTTAAGGACAGAATAGTTGGGGTAAAGCTGCATATGATACTATGGTGCAACTCAAAGACTGAGCAGTGAATTCTCTGCATATGAGGAAATTGGATCCAGCAAAGGTTGTAGAATTGGGAGAGAAACAACCATTCTTGTTACAAAAAGTGATTGATCTGGCCATCGTAGATTTATAATTTTACATTTGTTTAAATGATGACTAGAGTATACAATATATTTTAAAAATTGACAAAAATGAAAAGTTAGGTAATATAATCAAGCAATAAAGGAGAAACTAGAAATAGTAAAAATTAAAAATAAATAAATATGACCCCAGTGACACACAAAGTAAACTAATAAACTTTGCACCCATAAAATTAAAAAATTTTCAAATCATGAGAATTTAAAATTTAAAACAAAACTTATAAATACATAAATTACACCTATGAAATTTCAAAAAATAAACACAAAATGTTTAAATATGAATGCATAGATATTTGTACCTATAGAAATGTACAAACATTTTAAAGATAAATATACTGCTCACAAAAATTAGGGGATATTTCAAAAAATGAATATGAAATGATAAAATATCCCCTAATTTTTGTGAGCACTATATATACTCTAAATAAAGTACAGAAATGGGCATTATCATAATTTGATGATTGAAGTATTGAAGACATCTATTAGAGAATAATTTGACAGGTGTCCAAAAAAAAATACATGTATTCCATTTCATCCACTCAACTAGTCTCTTGATGTTCTATATATGCAAACCTCGTAGTCATGGGCACAGAAATAGAGATGCTAGTCTCTTTTGAGAAAGAAAATTGAAACATATACAAAGAGTTCTGATGGTATTCAAGTTAATGGTTCAAGTTTATTCTTGAAACCTGGATCAATGTTTTCTTTGAGTTGTTAATTTCTTAATTCTTACCAAAAAAAACCTACCCAAAAGTTTTCAAAAGAAATTTCAGAGGGTTTCTATACTTGCAACTTAACAATAAGAACTAGAATAAATAAATAAGAATGTCAATTATTTTAAGAAGTATAAAATAACTGTTGAGAACATAATCCCAGAAGAAGACCGACAGTGTACAGAATCATTTTCCTCACTTGCCAGCTCCTCTGACCCTTAATATCTTCTTCAGGGAAATGGGAGTCATAATGACTCCTATCTTGTACAGTCCCTCTGAGCACTAAGGGAGTTAAGACAAATGTGCAACATAGAAGATCATGATGGTTAGTTCCATTATTATAAAACAATTGCTATAAACAAGACAGGTAATAGCAAATGTTGGAGAGGCTGTGGAGAAAAAGGAACCCTCATTCACTGTTGGTGGGAATGTAAAGTAGTACAACCATTATGGAAGAAAGTATGGTGGTTCCTCAGAAAACTGAAAATAGAACTACCTTATGACCCAGCAATCCCTCTACTGGGTATATACCCCAAAACCTCAGAAACATTGATACGTAAAGACACATGCAGCCCCATGTTCACTGCAGCATTGTTCACAGTGGCCAGGACATGGAAACAACCAAAAAGCCCTTCAATAGAAGACTGGATAAAGAAGATGTGGCACATATAGACTATAGAATACTACTCAGCCACAAGAAATGATGACATCGGATCATTTACAACAACATGGATGGACCTTGATAACATTATACGGAGTGAAATAAGTAAATCACAGAAAAAAACTAAGAACTGCATGATTTCATACACAGATGGGACATAAAAAGGAGACTAAGAGACATGAACAAGAGTGTGGTGGTTACGGGGGGGTGGAGGAAAGGGACACAAAGAAAACTAGATAGAAGATGATGAAGGACAATAAAAAAATTGCTATTAAACAATTTAGGTATTTAATTACAAAATGTTTCATTCCGAAGTTTTAAATCTCAATTACGATTGTTATTTAGCCCTGCATTACTATTTAAGAACTGTTTGCTACCACAAATGGGTTCTGTATATACTCTTTTTTTCTAATTTTCTTTTTTTTTATTAAATTTAATGCAGTGACATTGATAAATCAGGGTACATATGTTGAGAGAAAATATCTCTAGATTATTTTGACATTTGATTGTGCTGTATACCCCTCCCCCAAAGTTAAATTGTCTTCTGTCACATTCTATCTGGTTTTCTTTGTGCCCCTCCCCTCCCCTAACCCCCCTCTTTTTCTTCACCCCCTCTCCCCTCCCCCAACCCCCCGCCCCTGTTGCCATCACATTCTTGTTCATGTCTCTGAGTTTCATTTTTATGTCCCTTCTATGTATGGATTCATCTTAGTTGTTTTTTTTTTCTGATTTACTTATTTCACTCCGTATAATGTTGTCAAGGTCCATCCATGTTATTGTAAATGATCCGATGTCATCATTTCTTATGGCTGAGTAGTATTCCATAGTATATATGTACCAAAGCTTTTTAATCCACTCGTCCTATACTCTTAAAGTTATTAAAAGTTCCAATTAACATGGACTCTCTGCTGTTGTACAGTCAGATGGCACTTGGCTTCTCATATAAAGAGTAACGCAAACTACAACAAAATTTACATTATATCGCACTCTTTCAACACACAATCTGCTAAAATGGCTATTAATGTGGCAGCACATATTTGAAGATGTTAAGGTAGATAAGCATCTCAGCCCATAAGGGGATGAGCAGTAGATTATTTTGAATTCTTTAGCATGTTTAGGAATATCATTTTTTCTTCAGATCTTTTGATGTTTATTGGTCTATATTCTATAATAAAATGTTATCCCAAACTCACTGCAGATACTTCTTTTCTGTAGAAAGAGTTGCATGTGTACATTGCTAATATTACCAATAGGGACAGCTTCTTCAGTTATCAAATAAGACCTTATCTATTCATTTTATTATTGGTTCCATACCTATGTTATCCTGTTGGGTCAACTATATATTTCGCAGTTCAGTCCTGTCCTTCAACTTTCAAAGAACACTGGAATCTTACTTCATCAAACAGGCCACTAGGTAAAGACAATGGGAGAGTCAGAGTACTCCACTACTCTACCGATGTTGCTTCTGTCATTGTTATAAGGTTTAGCTTTAAAAAACACAGCACAGTTCAATTATGTGACTTTGTAGACTCCAAATCTAGGTCTCTAAATAGGCCCAGTGGAGCCCCACTCTTGGGCTCCAAGGTCAGAACTAGCGCCGATGTAGCAAAATTAACTGGCTCTTAACACAAATACATGTCCCCACTACATGCGTCCCAGACGATAGAATCCCTTTATAATCAATCCAGATTGTAAGAAAATAAGGTATCCCAAGAAGAGATAAATAGGGAGCTTAAAAGAAATAAAAAGTTAAAAGCTTTCTAAATTTCTTCTTTCACTCTAGGGAAAGGTTGGGCAGGTTTGCTACTAGTCCCCATGTATTACTTTTCTGTTGCCTGTATAGCAAATTACCAAAATTTAAATTGCCTTAAAACAACGCGAATTTATTATATATATCTGGATGACGGAAATCTGAAATGGGTCCCATTGCGCTAAAAGCTCCATGTCCAGAAGGTTTTTTTCTGGAGGTTCTAGGACAATATTTGTTTTATTGTTCTTCCCAGCTCCTGGCAGGGTCTGCATTCCTTGGTTCCTGGCCCTCTTTCCTCTTCTAGGCCAGGAATGGCTGGCAGTCTTTCTGACATCACATTGCTAAATATGACTCTTCTGCCTCACTCTTGCATATCTAAGGACCCTTATGATTACACTGGCCAACCTGGATAATCCATGAAATTAACCCTTGTGTAAGGTCAGCAGATTCTCAACATTAATTCCATCTCCTACTTTAATTCCTTTACACATATAATGTAATGTAATGTAATGTAATGTAATGTAATGTAATGTAATGTAATTAATATATTCATGAGCTCCGGGGTTAAGATGTAAATATCTTTTGGAAGCCACTGTTCTGCCTACTCCACTCCTTAAAAATAATGAAGTTCCTATCTTGGAATAGACACCACTGGGTATACAGGTAACATATGGCCCTTGTCATATCACTCTGTGGAAACTGAGGCTCAAGGAACTTATGCAAATGGCTACTGCTAAAATGAACCTCTATCTCTGAAGTCACAAGTAATCTTGTGACTTCTCCCAGGATCCAAGAAATTGTGTCATGATAACTTGAAAGCTAGTAACTAGAGTGAACTCAGATATTTTATAGTCCTTACCATCATCAACCAAGTGATAAATGAGGACTTTTTTTCAGGTCAATGTTTGTATCATAATTACCAACAAAATAGAGAATCTTCTACAAGTAAGACAAATGTCATTTTCAACTAGAAATATTTTTAAAAGAATAGAAATACTTTATAGGGAAAGTAAGAAGAAAGGTGTAATGCTGGAATTTTATTTTATTTTTTTAGTTTGTATCTAAATTATAGGATATAATCCTGGACTGCATTATAATGCTCCAATGTCAGGAAATAATTTAAGAAAATATTTCAGAACTTCCGTAGAACCTGTGAGTTCTCATAAACAAAACGAAAACACTAGGTAGCTGTTGGAAATGACTCATTTCCAATAAAGAACAAAACATTGTCAAAATCCAACTATGGGAAATATTCTGTTGAGTTACCAGACAAATCTCCATAGGGCTACCATGATAGGTGCTCATTAAATCATGAAAATGCCAACATGTAAAAGTCTCATCATGGCTAGTTTCATAATATGCTCTTTATTACTTAGCCGATTTAGGCCCTATTGAATAAATGTCATGCCGTTAGTCATTCAGTCACATATGCATACTTCGTACCAAGTACAATTTGTCTCTTTTTTGCTATAGTCGTAGCATCTCCCACTCATGTCCCTGCCACTTGTCCTAGTAACCTGCATAATCAAATCTTAATTATTGATTTCCCCAAACCTTAGCTCTACTACTTCTTTTTAATTTTTTAAAATTTATTTATTTTAGAGAGAGAAACATTGATACGCTGTTCCATTTATTCTTTCATTCATTGGTTGATTCTTATATGTGCCCTGAACAGGGATCGAACCCACAACCTTGGTGTATCGGGATGATACTCTAACCAAATGGTCTGTGGGCCATTTGGTACCGGTCCGCAGAGAAAGAATAAATAACTTAGATTATTTCTGTTTTATTTATATTTAAGTCTGAACAATGTTTTATTTTTAAAAAATGACCAGATTCCCTCTTTTACATCTGTCTAAGACTCACTCTTGATGCTTGTCTTGGTCACATGATACATTTATCCATCCCACCCCAAAGGCCGGTCCGTGAAAATATTTTCTGACATTAAACCAGTCCATGGCCCAAAATAGGTTGGGGACCACTGCTCTAACTAACTCAGCAACCTGGCCAGGGCTGCTCTATTACTTCAGTGTTCCTTAATATCAGAACTTCTGACTCTCTCCATCATTATAAATTTTTTGTCCTATAAACCCCCTACCATGACCAAAAATAGTGAAGCAGGACCACCTTGTTATTATTGATAGGTGGATAAAACACATGATTTGGACAGATAAATAGAAATATGAGTAAACAAGGATATATATATATATATATATATATATATATATATATATATTTAACTTAATGTGATTTGTTACTTGGAAATATGTTAACATTACCAGAATGTCACAAATGTTCCTTTTGGAATATAATTAACATTTTCTATCTGTTAGACGTTTATACTAGAATCATCACTGTTTGTAATGAAATAGATTAAACAGACTTAGAGTTAGCACCACACACCAAGGCTATTTTTAAGGCCATCAAGCAGTCAATTTTTCCAGTATTAGATTTCATTAACTTAAACCCCAGGAGGTAATACTGAAAGCCAATAGTCGTGTAAAACATATTCAATTTTTTAAAAAAGGTGCCATTAATTATTCTGCACAGATCATATTATAGATTCCTTTTAATACAAAGTCCTTGACTAACATTCTCCATTTTTCAATGGAAAGAAATAAACACAAATACACTAGTGGCAAAATTTGAAATGTTTTTTTTATCCCAGTGTCAGATTTTACTTTCTCCTGACTTTCAAAAACTAAATGCGAGAGAGATTATATTAGAAATTAAATATCATGATTCACTTGATAAAACACCTTGATTAGTAATATGATTTAAAATATAAATTAATGATCTTATCATAAGAATCTCAAGATGGAAAGATATACCCATATGACATGTTCCTGTTTCCACAACATCTGCACTCACTTTTTATAATGATAAACCCTTATGTCCTCATTTAATATGCCATATACTCTTTGAGAACAAAGTTACCACCTTGTATTGTAGGTAATATGTATTAGGTAGTCAATAAATTTTGCATAGATAAATGAATTAAGGGGTAAACAAAGGCCTTTCTTCTTAAATATATTATTTCTTAAATAATTTATAGCTGTCCTAAGAACTTGCCTGTGCATGACCATGCCCTTTCTTCCTATCAGTGTTCATTATTCAACATTTTCAAAGGAAAGAAAACTAAATAAAATAGGAATAAAAATTTAAAGCACAGCAAATCTATCTATGATACTGTGGGATTTAAAGGTATTTAGACATACAGTTGTTGGCATATATCAGGTCCTTTCTGAGCACTTAGAAAATGGCAACTCAAAGTGCACCCAATTCATAACAATTTACAGAAAAGATGTCATTTATTTTGATTCTATGTTATAACATAGTATTCAACAGGCAGAATTTTAATCTGAAAATATCCTCTATCTAGTTGTATATGTAAATATATATGATATATATATAAACTTTCTACACACATGTACAAACCTAATAACAAAAACTGTAATTTACATTCTATTTAAACATTTTAAAAACATGTACATTTACACATATAAATCTACCAACATATGTAACAATTCCAGTGTGTTCCATCCCTTCCTGTAGACTTGACTTAATATGGTTGAATTCTTTAACTTGAAGAACTTCCTTTAGGATGTTTGATAGTGAAAAATCTGCAGGAAATAAATTTTCTGTTCCTGTTTTTTTTGAAAATGTCACCATTTCACCTTCAGTTTTGAAGGTTAATTTTGTAGGATGTTTTTGGTTTGACACTTTTTAAATTTTTTTTAAAAAAATGTAATTCCATTGTCTTTATGCCTCCATTGTTTCTGATGACAAGTTAGTCATTATTTGTATCCTTGTACTACTTTGTGAAAAGTCTAATTTTTCTCTTACTGAATATTCATAGGATTTCTTAGAACTGTTAGTTTTGCAGTTCGCCAATTCTGAAAAATGTTTGCCGGTATTAATTCAATTTTTTTTCTATCAGCTATTTCTCAGGTGCTTCCTTCAAAGTGAGAATTTTTTTTTAAATAACCAAGACCAAAAAACCATAGTTTTCTGTTAGTCATTATTTTATATACAATTGTTATTTTGTGAAGAAATATAGCTAGCTCCTTTTGCAACTAAATCATATAAATGCTTTACCTTGGGGTAACAACTTTAATTGTATTTTGTAGCAGAATGTCTTTTATGCATACTTCTGATATCATCATATGGATTTTTTAAAGGCACATATAAGGCCCTGGCCAGTTGGCTTGGTGGTAGAGCATCAGCCTGGAGTGCAGGAGTCCCAGGTTCGATTCCCAGCCAGGGCACACAGGAGAAATGCCCATTTGCTTCTCTACCCCTTCCCCTCTCCTTCCTCTCTGTCTCTCCTTTCCCCTCCTGCAGCCAAGGCTCCATTGGAGCAAAGTTGGCCCGGGTGATGAGGATGGCTCTGTGGCCTCTGCCTCAGGCACTAGAATGGCTCTGGTTGCAACAGAGCTGATGCCCCAGATGGGCAGAGCATTGCCCCTGGTGGGTATGATGGGTGGATCCCGGTCAGGTGCATGCGGGAGTCTGTCTGACTGCCTCCCCGTTTCCAACTTCAGAAAAATTAAAAATAAATAAATAAATAAAATAAAAGGCACATATAAGGTTGAGGCTAAAAAAATTAATATGTTTTGCAACTTTAAACAGGATACTATTAAGTGAAAGTGTTATTTTCTACTGCAATTTTATGGTGGTAAAAAATAAAATGACTACTGCCATAGTTTGTTTCTACTGCCTTTACACTAATGTACCACAGTTTTAATCACTATGCAAATAAGTTATTGATAATATTATTATCACTATAAAATAGTTTGACTTCACTGACCACCTGGAATGTCTTAGAAAGCCCCAGAGTTTTATGGATTACACTTTAAGAGTACTATAGAAGTCTTCATTTAGCCTTAATTCCAAAATCTGACTCACCTAGACTGCCAACTGAGCCCTCACAGACTCAGAGCAGTCTTCTGGGCTCTGCCTTGTGAGACACCTACCAACATGTTGTGAACTCCAGTCTCCCTTTAAATCACAGATCCCTGCGAACTACATCTCGCCCTAAACTAGCTAATCTTGAGTATTTGGCCAAAGATAAAAAATTATCCTCATGTAGATTTATGAAGCCCCTTATTTGTGCAGTCACCTAGTATCTAATCTTCAAACATGTTGTCATCTTGACAGCCCCAAACTTGAGCTCCGCAAATTAGCCAGAGCAATCTATGCCAGGCTCTCTCTACACAGCTGTCTGATGCCCAAGTGGCGTGATTCCCACACCACCCCCTTAGGGGTCTTAGGATCAGAGTCTTGTACAGACTTAAAATATCTGAAAACAGTTGTCTCATAAATCTTCATGATCTTATTGAACTCTGGTCTGAGAAGTTCATTGAACCTATTCATCCCTGTGTCGGCATTTTCCTTTTCGGGATGGTCAGCATTTACACAGATCTTCAGGCCGACATTCATTAGTTTAGTCTCTGTAATACTGAGACTTTGGAACTTTATTATAGAGATTTGGTAGTTTTTTTATGGAATGTCTATACTTCTTTTGAACTCCTGACTGCAATATCAATGTACTATTATACCCTCTTACATTTATCTCATGCTCATAAACGTCTACAGATCCGATAGATTTCCAGAAACAGAAACAAGATTTCAGAAAATAGAGTAACACAGGACTTGAGAACTTGTAATATGTCATAAAAATGATATAATCCTAAACTCATAAAATATATCAGAATTATCTGCTACAGTCCAGCTCCAGTCATACAAGTTCTTATACTAAGTAAGACACGCAGAAATAGATCAAGGGCGTAGACATTTTCTGTCATCAAATCTCAGTGTGTAATATATAGAATTCAGAAGAAAGATTGAGAGGGATCTCCAAGACGTGAGGCAGAGAGGAATGAGAAAACATCTGTAAATTTTCAGATACATAAATATTTGTGTTGAAAGCATCCTCGATTTTTCATGAATATGTCCAGGTTTTTGCTATAATGGATTATTTTGCCTCTGATGTCCCTATGCCTCTTGATATGCCTTTTGATAGTGTTTACGTCATTCATAAAAGAGACTGTGTTTTCTAAGTGTCTGATTATTTTAGCAGACAGATGTAAAGAAAAGGGAGGAAAAGATTTGGGGGTTGATTACCTGACATTTTGTTCTTTCATTCCTATGTTTGAAGTGTACCTACTACTTCCTATTAGTAAAAAAGGTGGAGTCATAGGTTTTCTCTTTTCAAAAGTGTAGTTTTTCTCATTAATCATAAAATATAATTTAATTGAAATGCATTTCTCATTCTTGATTCTATGTGAGTACCTTTTATTTGATCAAAATGAAGTATTAGATCTGAATTTTAAATATATATATATATAACCCAAAACATGTAATGTTTAAGAATATGCCTCCTATAATTAAGCTAATACTCAATAAGTACAATAAAAGCAAAATATATATATGTTTTGATTTTCCTGAAACATATTAGATATCAATAGCTTCTGTTCATAACCAAACACAAATGTTAAAGCAATTTCCGGTAACAGTAAAAGCCAATATAATCTGTGTGAAGTTACTCAGGGCATATTACTACTACTTTAAAAACAGACTGACCTGTGGTGGCTCAGTGCTTAAAGCATTGACCTGGAATGCTGAGGTTGCCGGTTTGAAATCCTGGGCTTGCCTGGCCAAGGCACATAGGAGAAGCAACTACTATGAGTTGATGCTTCCTGTCGCCTCTCCTCTCTCTCCCTCCTCTCTCTATAATCAATAAAATCTTAAGAAAATCTTAAGAATCAATAAAATCTTAAGAAAACTAAAAATAAAATAAAAAACATCCCAAAATATCCACTATCTTTAAAATGAAGGAATAAACCCAAGGCTCAAGGCACAGTTAACTGACTGCAAGAAAACAAGTGATTACCTGCTGGCTCTGGAGATGGTACAAGAAAGAATTATTACAAGAAAGAATGCTGTAATTGTTTTAATCCAAGTTATAAAATAATATAATCATGAACAGAGTACTGCTCATTAGTCCACTGCAAACCATTACTATAAATTCTGCCTCTGTGGTGCATTACTTCCTGTTCAGACAAACAATACAACAAACTGAAAATTCTTCCCAACTAGCAGATTGATAGCACAAATTACTCAGCAAAAGAGAAAGCCTTCAGCGCTTCAGAAGTGCTTGCAGCATAAGAATGATTAAGTGTTTCTGTATGAAATCACAAATCACAATAATGATCAGATGAAAATTTCCAATAAGAAACTTAAATGCACCAGCTGGCCTTCATCACACAGCAATGTTACAATGTAAAATGATGACATTCTGAATAGCAGTGCTGGCAGCTTCAGAGTACTGTGTCCCAAGTTAGCTCCCTGTTTTGACAAGCACATCGTAAAGAAAAACTGACAAATCTAGAGAACATCAAACACTTAACAACTTTAGAGGGAAAAACAAAAGCATAAATGATGATTTTCTATATTGACAGCTCTTAAAATTCTAGAGAGTATTCTGTAATTCTATGTCAAAAAAAAAAAAAAGCATAACCTTCTTACTACATATTAAATTTTGCCTGTTGTGCCTCAACATTGTCTGGAAGGTGTTTGCTGTGAAGTAAACACCCACAGGCTTTTCTTAAAATTGTTGATCAACATTGAAACCAATTACACTACAGTCATTAGAGCACTATATTAAACTATAAGAAATCCTTAAAATATATACTATGTAGAATAGTTTTAACATGAAGTTACTAAATGTGGAATATAATAACTAGATCAAATTACATTTGAAGTCACACTAAAAAATAATTCAGTAGCTTGAGTAAACTGCTTGAAAAGTATGCTCTTCTTATCTTAAACTACAAACAACAGCATATGCATCTCAAGATATACATATGATTTATTTCCATGACACAATATCCATATTCATTTATGTGTCTGCAAAACATACTTAACACTGCTATAGTGTAGAGGAAAAACTTGTTGATGAGGAGGACACTCCTTAGCTTAGTAGAAAATACTGGTTAGTTCATTTTAGGTGGTTGTTACTCAATCTTTAAAATGACTATCATTTTTTTTTTGGACTTTTCTGAAGTTGGAAACCGGGAGGCAGTCAGACAGACTCCCGCATGAGGCTGACTGGGATCCACCCGGCATGCCCACCAGGGGGCCATACTCTGCCCATCTGGGGTGTCGCTCTGTTGCAACCAGAGCCATTCTAGCGCCAGAGGCAGAGGCCACAGAGCCATCCTCAGCGCCCAGGCCAACTTTGCTCCAATGGAGCCTTGGCTGCGTGAGGGGAAGAGAGAGACAGAGAGGAAGGAGAGGGGGAGGGGGTGGAGAAGCAGATGGGCGCTTCTCCTGTGTGCCCTGGCCAGGAATCGGACTCCTGCACACCAGGCCGATGCTCTACCACTGAGCCAACCGGCCAGGGCAAAATGACTATCATTTTAAATCATAGAATTTCCAGTATTGTTTTTGTCTACTATTTTTGCAATAATATCTAATGGATTGATTCTAACTACTCATTTTTCATTTTCAGAATACATATTTTCAAGGAGATTTGGAGGGTTTTGGTATCAGATAAGTCTGAATGAACATTTTAGAGTAAGTCATTTAAACCTAATGCTTCTTAAGTGATTGTTCCATTGATAGTGAAGCCAAAATCTGATAGTCACTAACTGTATTTTTCGCCTCTGGAAATCTTCCATTAGTTGGGAAGGCTGCCAAAGCTCTCCTCTCTTAGAAGGAGGATGTGAAACAGATTTGAATCAGTATAGCATTACATCAATTTTCTCTCTCTTGGCAAAACTGCAAATGCACACATACAAAGATTTTAGATTCCTATTAGTAACACAAGCTTTTGACTCAAGTCTAGCCATGATTCAAAGCTATTGCTACAAATCTGCTTAAGTCTCCATTGACTCTTTTGAAACAAAGGACGAGTCTTCCATTATAGAAGAAGCTCATATTGATCCAGGATTTCTGATTTAGTCTACCGTCAAGTATATCATAAGAATGTTTTCACTAATGCTGGACCAAGAACCACATATGTAATATAAGAAGCAGCAATTTCTCAAGTTAGGATAATTGAGCCCTTATACTCTAAAAGTCTTACTTCTCAATTCCATTGCCTTTTTCTTTTTTATTAAATATTAGCTGGTAAGATTCTTTGCCACCTACCTCAACCCAGGAGGCAGCACTGGAAAAGGACATGCAGAGGTTCTTCAGTCCAAGTAAGGAAAAAAGCTAAGTCAAAACAATCAAAGCATGTCCCCATGAGTAAAATAGGAAAAAGGTTAAACGAGATGGGACAAGACTTGGTGTTGAGAAGAACACATGAGTTCAGTTATTAGAATAAAGTACTAAGGTCAAAGCTGGATAAAAAAGACAGATAAATTTATGTCATACCTCTGGTTTTGGGCTAGTCTCATCATATCCCCAAAATATAAAGGGAAAGGAAAACAACTAACATTTGTTGTACACTCACTGTGTGCTGAGTTCAGAGTAAGACACTGTATGTAAATTATCACATATATAATCTATTTAAAACAGAAAAACGGTATGCAATGTAGATGCCAAAATGAGAGAGAGAGAGAGAGAGAGAGAGAGTGTGAGAGAGAGAGAGAGAGAGAGAGAGGGAGAGAGAGAAGAAGGAAGCTCTATTTAGTAGGAATGATCTCAAAACACCCTATTAAGTAAACACACACAGTGAAGATAATGGGAAATTAAAGGGGAAAAGTAAATTAATAAAATGCATCTGTTTATATTTGAATAAAATCTTTCTGGAAACATTCGAAAGGCATTGAAAACATTATTTGCTCCAGGGATAAAGTACTAGGTGGTATGAAACAAGTTAGGAGGGAAACACTGTCTTGTATAATTTAGTATATTATAAATCTTAAAACATGTGAATATAGATTTATTTAAATAACAAGAAACATCATAATTCAGTTTTTAAACTACTTTCTATGTGCTAAGAACTATAACCAACTAATGACACTGTCTTTAGAGAACTGAAGGTGTTAAGGAAAAAAGAAAAGCTTTCACAATTTAAAATCTACAGATTCACACATCTGTATGTATTTTCTTTCTCCCTCTTTTTTTGCTTCTAACAAGACTGAGGCAGCACCCCTCTTTCTAACATAGAATACTCGACACACACCCACCTGTAGACAGGACCCCTCACTTCCCACTCTCTCAAAGACTTTGATTCTTTTCATCCTGCACCACCAGCCTCTGCTACTCCAGTGAAGTCCCATCCGTACCAAATACTTCCAAATAAGCTCAAACCCTTAGAACAAATCAAAACAGTACAAAAAACCCTTGCTTTTTAATAAAACTCCCATTACTTTTTCCCAGCACGTGCCTTCCATTTCCTTATTTTCCTTCACTCCCCTATCTGTTCTATTATGAATTCCAACCCCAAATTGTCAAATTCAACAGTTATTTTCCTGTAAATATTTCAGTTAACCTCTCCGCAGAATGGTCACAGTCAACAATTTCCTCTGACTTAAAATTTCTTTCTCAACTTCGGTTTCACCATGGACTTGTGATTTTCTTTTTTTTTTTTTTTTTAAATAAATTTTTATTAATGGTAATGGGATGACATTAATAAATCAGGGTACATATATTCAAAGAAAACATGTCTAGGTTATTTTGTCATTAAATTATGTTGCGTACCCCTCGCCCAAAGTCAGATTGTCCTCCGCCACCCTCTATCTAGTTCTCTGTGCCCCTCCCCCTCCCCCTAACTCTCTCCCTCCCTCCCTCCCATGTCCTCCCTCCCCCCCCACCCTTGGTAACCACCACACTCTTGTCCATGTCTCTTAGTCTCATTTTTATGTTCCACCAATGTATGGAATCATGTAGTTCTTGTTTTTTTCTGATTTACTTATTTCACTCCTTATAATGTTATCAAGATCCCACCATTTTGCTGTAAATGATCTGATATCATCATTTCTTATGGCTGAGTAGTATTCCATAGTGTATATGTGCCACATCTTCTTTATCCAGTCTTCTATTGAAGGGCTTTTTGGTTGTTTCCATGTCTTGGCCACTGTGAACAGTGCTGCAATGAACATGGGGCTACATGTGTCTTCACGTATCAATGTTTCTGAGGTTTTGGGGTATATACCCAGTAGAGGGATTGCTGGGTCATAAGGTAGTTCTATTTTCAGTTTTTTGAGGAACCACCATACTTTCCTCCATAATGGTTGTACTACTTTGGACTTGTGATTTTCAAAATGGAGCTTGAGATTATTGCTCCTTCTCCCTTCCAGGCGTATTTAATTCTCAAAATGGTGTCACGATCTACCAACATGATTAATACAATAAATTGAAAATCAATATTGATTGTTACCTCTCTTTCACTCTCCATGAGCAATTAATGAGTGAGCCTTGTTATTTTAATGTTCTGAATATATCACTGGTGATCCATTTCTCTCCACCTACAAACAACTACTATCCTAGTCCAAGCCACATTCTTTCTTCCTCTGTTCTCCCCTCCTCTCGAATCATAT
The DNA here is from genome assembly GCF_036850765.1 of Saccopteryx bilineata. NCBI lineage: Eukaryota > Metazoa > Chordata > Mammalia > Chiroptera > Emballonuridae > Saccopteryx > Saccopteryx bilineata. Next base: position 169,679,971 of record NC_089490.1, on the reverse strand, counting down.
TCTTTCCTTCCTCAGTGCTATTACAATGCTCTTTTTTCTGCTTCACTCTTCTTCCAGTATTTTGCCTGATGATCTCCCTTTAATCCTCCACATCTGTGCCTTGATGTCATACCCTTAAGATGTCTGACAACTCTGTCAATTAAGATATCATACCAATTTCATGTTGATCACACAGTGATTTCATACTATATTTACATACCTATTCTTCATTTGAAAAAAAATCACATTAGATTTTAGGCTCCATAAGAGAAAAATGAATGTCTCTTTTCTTTACTAACATATATGCCATTCCTAGAGGTACTAACATATTGCAGGTAAATAAATAGCTGGATGGATGGGTGGATGAATGGACAATTAAATACATACATACATACATACATACATACATACATACATACATACATACATAAATGCAGTAATATCTTCTTTAGTCTTCCTCCATTAACATCACCAAGAATTTGCTTGATTGTTTCCATTAAGAGTTCACTGTTGAGCCCTGGCCGGTTGGCTCAGCGGTAGAGCGTCGTCCTAGTGTGCGGAGGACCCAGGTTCGATTCCCCACCAGGGCACACAGGAGAAGCGCCTATTTGCTTCTCCACCCCTCCGCCGCGCTTTCCTCTCTGTCTCTCTCTTCCCCTCCCGCAGCCGAGGCTCCATTGGAGCAAAGATGGCCCGGGCGCTGGGGATGGCTCTGTGGCCTCTGCCTCAGGCGCTAGAGTGGCTCTGGTCACAACATGGCGACGCCCAGGATGGGCAGATCATCGCCCCTGGTGGGCGTGCCGGGTGGATCCCGGTCGGGCGCATGCGGGAGTCTGTCTGACTGTCTCTCCCTGTTTCCAGCTTCAGAAAAATGAAAAAAAAAAAAAAAAAAAAAAAAGAGTTCACTGTTGTAGAAGATATCCCATACCCTTAAATGAAGTTTACTGATAACACAAAGCTGTCTTATCATAATTTGGTATTTCTCTTTCCTCTCATTTATGTGAAGAATTAAAATTTTTTTTGCAATTTCACAAAACCACATTAAATAATATACTCTATAGATAAAAATAACTATTTCAGGTTTATCCAAGTAAATAATTTAAAATCAATTCTAAATTTCACTGATTGAAGCAAATGAACTTTCGACTCATTAAGCTTACATGTCCATACATAAGAACATTTCTATAACAAAACTGGCAAACTTAAAACAAGTAAAGAAGTAAGATGTAAAACTCAAGCCATATTTATTCTGTAGACATCTTATTAAGAACATGATGACTGTATATTTAGGGTCCATGTCTGGACTCAAATAATGTATTCCTAAGAACTAAGATAGTAGTCAATTATTGATAAAGATAAGTGGCAACATTTGTGATTTATTTACCTGTCTTCCCCAAGTTTTTCCTGAGGTAATTGTCCAGTGAATATACTAAAGCCCTTGTTATTAAGGTAGAGTTGTACAAATGCATAAGATGGATTTGCATTCTAATAACACAATCATTAACTTTCAGAATGTTTGTTCTATATAGAATTGAGTTTGTACTCAACAGAGTGAAATATAACAATGGAATAGTAGAAAAGAGACCATTATAATGAGCATTTATTCCATTCCTGAAGTTTCTGCTTTTGTCATCTGTATTTGGTTATTATGCCTAATGTAGCACAGAATAGCATGAAACTAAAACATATTATTCATTTTTTCAAATACTTTAATTTGTATTTAAGTGTATATTGTTGGCATATGGAACTGTATGGTTTAGCTTTACTGAATGTTTGAAACCCAAGACAACAGTGTATTTTATTAGATTGGATTTCCCACTGTAGCTACTAGCACCATGCCTTATACATATTAGGTGCTTAATAAATACACACTGAGTTGAAAATGTTTTTCCCTATTTACTTGAATATAATAAAGCAGTGATTTTCAACTTTTTACACTTGGGGACCAGGAAAATAGGAGAGTGATTTTGGGAACCACTAAGGCAGAAATCACCCTGAGCATCAGCTAATTCAACTAAGATCATTGGGTCTATAATCTTCATACATCAGTGTGGTTAACTCTTTCATGGACCAGCACAAAATTTCTGGCAGACCTATCCACTGGCAGTTGAAAAACACTATACAGAAACAGGAAGCAAAGACCATGCCTTAGAGAGATGTTTATTATGCAGTGATGATTTCTCAAGCAAATTGCAGAAAACCTAAGAAATAGTACATCTTTTCAGCACTATGCTAATCAGTCTTCAATTATGTTTAAAAAGAATAATGCAAGCTGACTAAAGCAGCTGTACATCTTCCTAGAAAGTGATCCCTTCTTACAAATCTAAAACAACAAATACACTTAAATTTCTTTTTAATTATCATGTTCATATTTTCTCAATAATGCATCCATCTTTTTCCTGACAATTTACTAGATTAAAGAACAGGGTTAAATGGTTATACTTCAGGATCCATGAGACGAGTCACTGAGACCTCAAACATGGAACGCAACACAAAGAACAGACAGAACTTTTAGTAGACGTAGACAAAGATTTTCCTGAAACACTATGATCATTCTGTGCCACATCTGCACGCCACAGAAATGGGTTACTAATATATTTTGTATGAAATTAACTACTTTCGCCCTGGCCAGATAGCTCAGTTGGTTAGAGCATCGTCTCAAAGTGCAGGGGTTGTTGGTTTGATCCCCACCCAGTCAGGGCACGCACAGCAACAGGTACTCTTTTCTCTCTCCTGCTCTCTCCTGTCCTCTCTCTACATCAATAAAATAAAAAATTTAAGAAAATAAGAATAAAATATAAAACTAACTGCTTTCATCATCCTCTGATAATGCTTTTCTGGAAACATTAAAAAAGAAATCTAAGTGAGAAAAATTCAAGTATATAATTTAGTAAACTACATAGTTTGATTCCAGCACAAGTAGCTCTCCATCCCCCCTGTCGCATACAATGTAACCAACTTCTGAACTGGTCAAACATCAATCAGTATTGAATCTGTAAGTGAAAAACACTTTGTATTACACTTATTGCAAAATACTGTGAAGTAGTTTTTTTTTGTTATTGTTTGTTGATATTGCCCTTTTTAAATTATTTTATTTTTAAATGATTTTACCTATTGATTTCACAAAGAGGAGGTGTGGAGGAGCAAGAAGTATCAACTCACAGTTGCTTCACTTTAGTTGTTCACTGATTGCTTGTCGTATGTGCCTTGACCAGGCAAGCCCAAGGTTTCAAACCAGCGACCTCAGCATTCTAGATCAATGTTTTATCCACTGTTCCACCACAAGCCAGGCCATATACCCCCTTCTTAAAAATTATTGGCTTAAGGATCAATAGAATGGAAGTTAGAGAGTTATACTTAGCTCAGTATGAGGCAGAATTTCTGATAGTCACAGCAGCGGAAACTGGATGAACAGGGACAATGTAAAAGAATGCATTCCCAAAGTGCATATAAGGCCTAGATATACACGATCCTGCTATGTTCTAAGACCATACACAATCCATGTTTTCTTACCTTTTGCCTCTGAATAGCCATTATATCATTTCTATATGATTAACTATATATTATGAAATGTATATAATAATATATTTGTTAAAGTTTTGTTAAAAATTAACATTTGTCTTTACTAGTAATTTTGTTTTAAAACAAACATTCTTTAATTTTTGTCTTTAACGGTCAAGCTTTTAATTCATTGCATGGGTACATCTACTTCGTGTCTTTATAACTGAAGCAGGACAAGAAATACTTGGGTTTAGAAGAAAGCAGGTAATTGCATCCTAGAAGCCATGCAGGATACAGAGAGGGTTTTCCATATTAAAAGTGACATATTTTAGCTTCCAAAAGAGAAGCCCAAAAAATAATTCTCGTTATAATTGACAATTTCATTATTCTTTATACTTATTAGCATTTTGAGTCACTACTGAGACTGGGAATGAAATAGACAAGCTGCAACCTATTTTCTCCCAGGATTGTTTATGATGGTTTGAAACCAAAGACCTAAGAAATCCTTCATGATGAGAATCCAATATGAGAAAAGCATCCAACTAGAAACAGTCTCTCATAATGCTTGTAGTCATCAGCTTGCTGCAATTTAGACTTAGCCTCCCCAAGAGAAGTAGCAACATGTCAAATTTTCTGGACCCATTGTTTCTGACACACAAAGGTTACAGTGGAAACAGGCTGGAAACATACATCTGTGTCAAACTCTTTTGTAAAAATGGAATAGCACTCTACTGTATTACACATCTCCCTTTAAAGAAAATCCTCTCACGTATCCATTTGCACTATTTTTTCTGGTTTTATTAAAAATTCAGAACTTAATGCTGTGCTCAATATCAGATTCGTGAATGAAAAAAACACCTACATAATCACATTTCTTGGAAAACATTCTATAAGGCTATGAAGTTTTAACATGGTCTGTAAATATAGAATCATCATCATCATCATCATTATCATATTTTTGGTCCTCAGAATAACCCTAGAATTATATGAGCCAGTGAAAAGGTAGAAAACTTTATTTTCATGTTAAAAAGAATATAAAGACCAAATCTTCAAGTGAGTTATTTATTCTATGAAGTTAACTGGGAAAAATACTCTCTCTCCATGAAAAGTTTTAATCTTACAAACACCAGAATATCAAAATTTCCATCTTGGTTTATTACATTCGAACAAAAGAAATAGATAAAGGCTAAGATGACATTATATTCTCTTTCCTTAAACTCTAAAAGTTAAACATATCTTTCTCCTTTTATTAACAATAGTGCATCAAAATATCTGGAATTCTGAACTACACAGAGAATCTGAAAATGAAATAATTTCATTTCAAAATTAATTATTTTAAATTTCCCAAAATTTATAAAGCCATTATTCCTATTAATGTCACTGGTTCAATACCAAAGCAAAATGCCAGGAAGCAAAACACCGCAAAGTCAAACTTTAACCATGTTTACTTGCTCAAGAATTTCATTCACATATTTCACACAGTAGCTTTTGCTAATAGAAAATATGTGGTGACTTTGTGACAGAAAAGATTATATAGGCCTGACCAGGTGGTGGCACAATGGATAGAGCTCAGCCTGGGATGCTGAGGGCCCAGGTTAGGAACCCCAGGGTCACCAGCTTGCGTGTAGGTTCATCCAGTTTGAGTGTGGGGTTGCTGGCTTGAGCGTGGGATCATAGACATGACCCCATGGTCGCTAGTTTGACCCCAAAGGTTGCTGCTTTGATGACCAAGGTCACTGGTTTGAGCCCAAAGTTTCTGGCTTGAGCAATGGGTCACTGGCTTGGCTAGAGCCCCTAGTCAAGGCACGTATTGGAAAGCAATCAATGAACAAAAATAAAGTGCCACAAAAAGTTGATGCTTCTTATCTCTCTCCCTTCCTACCTATCTGTCTGTCTCTTGCTCTCTCTCAAAAAAAAAAAAAGGTTATATCACATCCAGAAGAAATCCCTAGTAAGTAAATTCTTGTAAACCATTTGTTATCCTGTAGCTTTTAAATAATGTGAAACTTGATGAGATAATTACTGTGACTCCAACACAAAGTTCCATAATTTTCCACCATTAAGGCCACTTTCCTAAATTTCTAACTGTAAATTTCAATATGACAAGTTTATTTTTCTTTCATATAATAGGTCATTGAGACTGATCCTTGGATGATCTTTCACATGCTAATTCAATAACCAAGTTCCATATATCTAGTGGCTCTATTATGCCCTTAGCCTCAGAATTATTTGCCCATGGGCAGAAAGGAGGCAGTCATACCATTTCTAAACTAACTGGACTCTGAATCGACAAATGTTACTTCTACTCTAGTTTGATACACAAGACCTAGTCACATGATCTCACAAAGAAGTAAGGGCTACCCTAAAGAGCTGCTGAAAACTGTAGTGTCTCACCTGGCAGATACTTGCCAACAGCAAACCTACCTTGTGGAACAGAATCATGATTTGCTGAATGGCTAGTTGAATATGAATAAATATAAATTACATATTCAAAATCATAATGTGACTGGAGAATTTAACAAGAGGCATTGAGTTCCATGTTTTACCAATAAATAGACCCAACATTAAAATTGTTTTTAAAGTATTTTTTTAAAAAATATAAAGGAACTAAATAAAATAATCAGGTCTAGGAACAGAAAGACCATTCAGTTTAGTAGAACAGCACATGATTCTAAATATCCTAATTATTTATCTATATTAGTCTGCCACAGAATGAAGGATTTCTACAAAATTAAAAAATTAATATGCTCCAGCCCTTATAGTCCATTATGCAGAAATACTATTGTCTGTCTGCAACACTTGGCTAGCAGATGGTTCGGTTGTAATTTATCCAAAATGTTGAACTCTTTAATAAAAACTTGGTAATAGAAAGTTTTGGTATAAGATTTAAAATATCATGATTAAAATGAAAGGAATTAATAGCAGCATTGATCACTGGAAATCACAACATTAAGAAGAAGAATAAGCCCTGGCTGGTGGCTCAGTGGATAGAGCATCGGCCTGGCATATGGACGTCCCAGGTTCAATCTCCAGTCAAGGCACAGAGAAGCACATCTGCTTCTCCTCCCTTCCCTCCCTCACTTCTCTCCCTCTTCCTCTTCCACAGCCAGTGGCTCTATAGGTTTGAGCTTGGTCTCAGGCAAGCTGAGGATAGCTCGGCTGGTCTGAGGGTAAGCCTCAGGAGCTAAAGATAGGTCAGTACTTGAACACTGGATCCAGATGGGGTTGCTGGGTGGATCCTGGTCAGGGCTCATGCGGAAGTCTGTCTCAGAATCTCCCCTCTCCTCTCACAAAAAAAAGAAAGAATAATAATAACAATAATAATAATTATCTAAACTGCTAAGAAATAAAAAAAAATTAATTACCTAGAGAAGAAAGTATTTAGAATGAGAAATATTCATTTGATGAGATGATTACCAAAAACAGAAACATGTAAAGCACTGATAAGGTATCATGTAGCAACTGCCCATCAAACACCAGCTGCTTCAAAAGTAATAGGTCTAAATAAGAGAGAATAAGTAAATTATGCACATTTTGTTACATTTAAATATCTAGTATATCTTTTCCAATATTGGGTCATATTATCAATACTCCTTATCATGTGACAAAAATTATCCTCTTATTTAAAAAAAAAAAAGCTGCAGCTTCAAAAAATGTTATGGGTACAATTGAATCTCTTTAATTTGCCACTATATTTTTTCCATGTTACAACTTGGAACAAATCACTGGTATTAAACATATACACACATTTATTATTGAAACTGAAGAGAGATTATAAGACTTTATACCAATTTTTTATATTAAAACTTTATTATCTTAGAGCAGTTGTGTTTTGTTTTGGGTTTTTTTCTAACTTCTCCGAAGTTAGAAAAAGGGAGATAGACAGACTCCTGCATACGCCCAGCCAGAATCCACCCAACATGTCTACCGGGGGCGTTTCTCTCCCCATCTGGGGTGTTGTTCCGCTGTAGAAAGAGCCATTCTAGTGCCTGAGATGGAGGGCATGGAGCCATCCTCAGTGCCTGGGCTAACTTTGCTCCAATGAAGCATTGGCAACAGAAGGGGAAGAGGGAGACAGAGAAGAAGGAGAAGGAAAGGGGTGGAGAAGCAAGTGGGCTCTTCTCTTGTGTGCCCTGACCGGGAATCGAACTCGGGACTTCCACATGCTGGACCGATGCTCTACCACTGAGGCCAACTGGGCAGGGCTAGCAGTTTAAGTTTCACAGAAACATTCAGGAGATAGTATAAAGTTTTCCCACATGCTCCTGGCCCCCAGACATGCATAGCATCCTCCATATTCAACATGTTCCATCATAATGGTACATGGACTTTCTGATAAACCTACATCTTCACATCATAATTACCTAAAGTCCACAGTTCACATTAGGGCTCACTCCTGGTGCTGTGCTTTCTACAGTTCGTCTTGGTGGGCCATTTTTTTTGGTGCTGTATAATGTTCCCTTGTCAGTGAGTCACCATTATCCATTCACCTACACAAGTAAGTATATCTGGAGTGCTTCCAAGTTTGAGCAATTATGGATAATGCTGCATAAACATCTGTGTGTGGGTTTAATTGTGTACATACATTTTATCAGTTCAATTGGGTAAATGTCAAGGAACGTGACTGCTGAAACACATGACAAAAATATAGTTATTTAGTGACGTCACAGAAATGGTGCCGTGAGCAGCGCATCCGACAGATCTCCCCAAAATTTCAACAAATTCATCAACTAGAGACAGAAAAATCAATCTTTGGAGCATCCAGGAGTTCCACACACACTGAAGCTGAAAGGGCTGCTTTCACTTGAAACTGAGAGTTGGGAGGGAGCTGAGGGTGTGGAGGAAGCTAACTGCAGCACGGACGTTTGTTCAAGCTGAGGAGGGAGTGTGCCTGTGGTGAGTCAACCCATGTGAGCAACTGCCCACCCGCAGTCCGGGAGCAGCCGCCCGCGTGCCGTGAAAAACCGTGCCCCAAGCCACAGGCCGGTGTGCCGCGAGCGACCCGCACACCATGAGTGTCCCCAGCCACGGGCGCGCCCAGAGCACCCCACTCGCCTATGCGCCCAGAGCACCCCACCCATTCGTCTGCATGCCCAGAGCACCCCCAACTGCCAGCGGCAAGCAGGAGTGCACCAAAGCAAACTTCCCTACACCAAGCCGGGTGGGGCACCTCACCCAGCCATTCAAGCTAACAATCAAGTGTTGGGGGAGGGGCACGCGGGCAGCTTGCAGTCAGTCCTGGAGCACATCTGTGGATCCAATCACTGAAATTAGCTTAACCCACAGTCTGCGCACCTCCCAACTGACCTATGGGGCTCTAATTGACAAGATCTCTCTCAGTTCAGGGATCCAAGACAAGAGGCGTGATGTTCTTTAGTGCCTCTTGCTAAAGGGGTGAGGGCAACTTCTGATTGGCAGAGCTTTCATACTCAGGGATATATGATCAAAAGAGGGACTTGGCAAATGTTAAGACCTGTACTGCAGGCAGTAAATAGGGCATCTTCTTCCCAGCCAAAACAGGCTACAAAGTGTGGAAAGCCTGGATAGAGTGGTCCCACATAGGGCTAGGCATACTGAACAGGCCTGGAGGCTCATTGAAAGTCACCTTGAGAGCAATTGGCTCCCAGCCCTGCCTGATTACGCTGGCGGCTCTAACTGCCAGAGCCTTACCCAGAGCCCTGTGTTGAGTGGGGTTAGAGTGGGGATTTGCCAGCTCTTGGAGCCTCTTACTCCCCAGGCAGAGGAAGTGGCAGCCTCATAGCTGGACCACCAGGCTGCTAATTCAGGAAGAGGAGACTAGGAGAGAGGCTCCAGTGAAACAGACTCTCTCATTGTCGGAGCCTGCAAACGCTAACAAGCCTTGACTACCAACGAGACTGAAGCCAACTACATGACATTGCTGGAGAATCTCATCAAATGCAAATCCCTACCTAAGCATGACACAGGGGCAGAGTCTGGGGTACAGAGTCACTGACCAGGAAGAGGGAGAGTAAAGAAAAAGAAAGAAGTTAACCTCTCAAAATCAAGAAAAATCCACAGACTTTATAATTTGTTCTACTATTTTTTTGTTACTTTTATCTTCTTGCCTTTATTATTATTATTTCTATTTCCTCCACCTTGTTTCTTTTTTTCTCTGCCCATCTTATTCTTCCCTTTTCTTGAACTACACTAACCATAAGTGTTACATTTTATTTCTTTTCTTCTTCCTTACTCACCATGAGGGTTTCACTCCAAAACCCTTAACTCTCTCTCTCTCTCTTTTTGTTTTTTTTCTTTTTCTTTTTTTTCTTCCTTTCTTTATTCCCTTTTTCTTATTTCTCCCTTTCTATTCGCTTCTTCTTTTCCTCTTATTCAATCCTCAATCACAAAAAATTATTTAATTTGGGACTCAAGTTTTTTTGTGTGTGGCATTTTGGGTGCTTTTTACTTTGCTTTTTAACTCATTAGCATTCCTCCCAACCCAGGATCTCCATTCTATTTAGTCTTTGCTCCACTTAATACAATAGTATTTTTTTCTTTTTTCTGTTTCCCTCTTATCCATCTAATTATATCTCTTAGTCGACCATCACTTACAAGCAAATCATTTCATATTTGACCATAATTTTTTTCTTTTTTGCATTTTGTAGGTCCCTACTTCCTTTTTTACCCCTTGAACACTTCCCCCCAACTCAAGCCATCCGTGATAGGCAGTTTTTGTTCCATTTAGCATAATATAATTCACAGGTCATCATGATATTTTCCTAAGGAGGAAGGTAGAGGAGGGGAAGAGAAGAAAGAAAGAGGTGGGAAATAATAAATAATTATTGGGGTTTTTTTTTGTTTTTTTTCTTTTCTTTCCCTTTTTTTTTACTTTTTTTTTACTTTTTATTCTTTATTAATTCTCACTATTGCTATCAACAAGACCACCCTCAGATGCCATTAAGAAAAAAGAAATAAAAAAAAAAGAAAGAAAAAAGAAATTGAATATCATGGATACAAAAGATAGAGAGTTAACACAGATAGATGTAGAAAAATCTATGGAGAAAAAATTTAATATATTGCAAACCTTGGAGCTAAATGACAGAGAATTTAAAATAGAAATCCTAAAAATATTCAGAGATATACAAGAAAACACAGAAAGGCAATTTAGGGAGCTCAGAAAACAATTCAATGAACACAAAGAATATATTACAAAGCAAATTGAAACTATAAAAACAAATCAAACAGAAATGAAAAACTCAATTCACGAGCTAAAAAATGTGGTAATAAGCTTAGCTAATAGAACAAGCCTGATAGAAGAAAGAATTAGTGACATAGAAGACAGGCAACTAGAGGCAAAACAGAGAGAAGAAGAAAGAGAATAAAAAAAAACAAACAAACAAACAAAAAAGAAAGCCCTACAGAAATTGTCTGACTCCATCAAAAAGAATAACATAAGAATAATAGGTATATCAGAGGGAGAAGAGAGAGAAAACGGAATGGAGAATATACTCAAATAAATAATAGACAAGAACTTCCCAAGCCGGTGAAAAGAACTAAAGCCTCAAATTCAAGAAGCAAACAGAACACCGAGTTTTCTTAACCACAACAAACCTGCTTCAAGGCATATCATAATGAAGATGGCACAAACCAACGACAAAGAAAATATTCTCAAGGCAGCCAGAAAAAAGAAGAATACAACATATAAAAGAAGGCCTATTAGATTATCATCAGTTTCTCAGCAGAAACTCTACAAGCTAGAAGAGAGTGGACCCCAATATTTAAAATCCGGAAAGAGAGGAACTTTCAGCCAAGAATACTATACCCATCAAAGCTATCTTTCAAGTATGAAGGAGAAATAAAAACATTCACAAATACAGAAAAGAAGAGCAAATTTATCATCAGAAAGCCCCCACTCCAGAAAATACTAAAGGGGGCTTTCCAACCAGATTCAAAGAACAAAACCAAACAAAACCATAAGTAACAGCTCCAGCAAGAATACAATAAAACCAAATTTAAACTGTGACAACAAAAGAAAAAAAAAAAGAGGGAGAGGATGGAAATTAACAGTAGCAAAGGATGATGAAGCACAGAAACACTCATAAGATAGGGTACTACAATGAATATGGTAGGTACCCTTTTCAATACTTAATGGTAACCACACTTGAAAAAACCACCACAGAAGCACATGACTTTAAAAAGGTAGCAACAGAAAAAAGAAGTATGGAATACAAACAAACAAAAACAAATGATAGAAAAACAAAAGAGAAGAATCAAACAAGATACAAAACTAACAGAAAGCAATTTATAAAATGGCAATAGGGAACCCACAAGTGTCAATAATTACACTAAATTTAAATAGATTAAACTTACCAATAAAAAGACACAGAGTAGCAGAATGGATTAAAAAAGAAAATCCAACTATATGATGCCTACAAGAAACACATCTAAGCAACAAGGATAAAAACAAATTCAAAGTGAAAAGCTGGAAAACAATACTCCAAGTAAATAACATCCAAAAAAAGGCAGGTGTAGCAATATTCATATCTAATAATACTGACTACAAGACAGAAAAAGTACTCAGAGACAAAAATGGTCATTTCATAATGATTAAGGGGACACTGAATCAAGAAGACATAACAATCCTTAATATATATGCACCAAACCAAGGAGCCCCAAAATATATAAGACAGCTACTTATTGACCTAAAAACAAAAACTGATAAAAATACAATCATACTTGGAGACCTCAATACAACGCTGACGGCTCTAGATCGGTCATCCAAACAGAGAATCAATAAAGACATATTGGCCTTAAACGAAACACTAGAGCACCTGGATATAATAGACATCTACAGGACACTTCATCCCAAAGCGACAGAGTATACATTTTTCTCCAGTGTACATGGAACATTCTCAAGAATTGGCCATATGTTGGACCACAAAGATAACATCAGTAAATTTAAAAAAACTGAAATTGTACCAAGCATATTTTTTAATCATAAAGCCTTGAAACTAGAATTCAACTGCAAAATAGAGGGAAAAAAACCCACAAAAATGTGGAAACTGAACAACATACTTTTAAAAAAATGAATGGGTCAAAGAAGAAATAAGCGCAGAGATCAAAAGATATATACAGACAAATGAAAATGACAATACGACATATCAGAATCTGTGGGATGCAGGAAAAGCAGTAATAAGAGGAAAATTTATATCACTTCAGGCCTATATGAACAAAAAAGAGAGAGCCCAAGTGTACCACTTAACTTCACACCTTAAGGAACTGGAAAAAGAAGACCAAAGACAACCCAAAACCAGCCAAAGAAAGGAGATAATAAAAATCAGAGCAGAAATAAATGAAATAGAGAACAGAAAAACTATAAAAAATATTAATAAAACAAGAAGCTGGTTCTTTGAAAAGATCAACAAAATTGACAAACCCTTGGCAAGACTCACCAAGGAAAAAAGAGAAAGGACTCATATAAATAAAATCCAAAATGAAAGAGGAGAAATCACCACGGACATCATACATATACAAAGAATTATTGTAGAATACTATGAAAAACTATATGCCACCAAATTCAACAATCTAGAAGAAATGGATAAATTCCTAGAACAATACAACCTTCCTAGACTGAGTCATGAAGAAGCAGAAAGCCTAAACAGACCTCCCAGCAGGGAGGAAATAGAAAAAACTTTTAAAAACCTCCCCAAAAATAAAAGTCCAGGCCCAGACGGTTACACTAGTGAATTCTATCAAACATTCAAAGAAGACTTGGTTCCTATTCTACTCAAAGTCTTCCAAAAAATTGAAGTAGAAGCAATACTTCCTAACACATTTTATGAGGCCAACATAACCCTCATACCGAAACCTGGCAAGAACGGCACAAAAAAAGAAAACTACAGACCAATATCTCTAATGAATACAGATGCTAAAATACTAAACAAAATACTAGCAAATCGAATACAACAACATATTAAAAAAATAATACATCATGATCAAGTGGGATTCATCCCAGAATCTCAAGGATGGTTCACCATACGTAAAATGGTGAACGTAATACACCATATGATCTTATCAATAGATGCAGAAAAGGCATTTGATAAAATACAACACAACTTTATGTTTAAGAAACTCAACAAAATGGGTATAGAAGGAAAATATCTCAACATGATAAAGGCCATATATGATAAACCATCAGCCAACATCATATCAAATGGCACAAAACTGAGAACTTTCCACCTTAAATCAGGAACAAGACAGGATTGTCCACTCTCTCCATTCTTATTTAATGTGGTGCTAGAAGTTCTGGCCAGAGCAATCAGACAAGTGAAAGAAATAAAAGGCATCCATATCGGAAAAGAAGAAGTAAAGGTACCACTTTTTGCAGATGATATGATCCTATACATCGAAAACTTGAAGGACTCCACAAAAAGACTAATAGAAACAATAAATCAATACAGTAAGGTAGCAGGATACAAAATTAACATACAAAAGTCCATAGCCTTTCTATATGCCAACAATGAAATATTAGAAAATGAACTCAAAAAATAATCCCCTTCACGATTGCAACAACAAAAATAAAATACCTAGGAATAAACATAACAAAGAATGTAAAGGACCTATATAACAAAAACTACAAAGCATTGTCAAGAGAAATCGAAAAAGACACAATGAGATGGAAAAATATTCCTTGTTCTTGGATAAGAAGAATAAATATGATCAAAATGGCCATATTATTCAAAGCAATTTATAAATTTAATGCAATTCCCACAAAAATTCTGATGACATATTTTAAAGAAATGGAACAAAAAATCATCAGATTTATATGGAACTATAAAAAACCCTGAATAGCCAAAGCATTCCTAAGGAAAAAGAATGAAGCTGGAGGCATTACAATACCTGACTTCAAACTATATTATAGGGCCACGACAATCAAAACAGCATGGTATTGGCAGAAAAATAGACATTCAGACCAATGGAACAGAATAGAAGGCCCAGAAATAAAACCACATATATATGGTCAAATAATTTTTAATAAAGGGGCCAACAACACAGAATGTAGAAAAGAAAGCCTCTTCAACAAATGGTGTTGGGAAAACTGGAAAGCCACTTGCAAAAGAATGAAACTCGACTACAGCTTGTTCCCTACTACTAAAATTAATTCAAAATGGATCAAAGACCTAAACATAAGACCTGAAACAATAAAGTACATAGAAGAATACATAAGTACTAAACTCATGGACCTGGATTTTAAAGAGCATTTTATGAATTTGACTTCAAAGGCTAGAGAAGTGAAGGCAAAGATAAATGAATGAGACTATATCAGACTAAAAAGTTTTTGCTCAGCAAGAGAAACTGACAACAAAATAAACAGACAGCCAACTAAATGGGAAATGTTATTTTCAAACAACAGCTCAGATAAGGGCCTAATATCCAAAATTTACAAAGAACTCATAAAACTCAACAACAAACAAACAAACAATGCGATAAAAAATGAGAAGAGGACATGAACAGACACTTCTCCCAGGAAGAAATACAAATGACCAACAGATATATGAAAAGATGTTCATCTTCATTAGTTATTAGAAAAATGCAAATCAAAACTACCACCTTACATCTGTTAGATTAGCTATTATCAACAAGACAGGTAATAGCAAGTATTGGAGAGGCTGTAGAGGAAAAGGAACTCTCATTCACTGTTGGTTGGACTGTAAAGTAGTACAACCATTATGGAAGAAAGTATGGTGGTTCCTCAAAAAACTGAAAATAGAACTACGTTATGACCCAGCAATCCCTCTACTGGGTATATAACCCAAACTCAGAAACATTGATACGTAAAGACACATGCAGCCCCATGTTCATTGCAGCAATGCTCACAGTGGCCAAGACATGAAAACAACCAAAAAAGCCTTCAATAGAAGACTGGATAAAAAGATGTGGCACATATACACTATGGAATACTACTCAGCCATAAGAAATGATGACATTGGAGCATTTACAACAAAATAGTGGGAACTTGTTAACATTATACGGAGTGAAATGAGTAAATCAGAAAAAACCAAGAACTACATGATTCCATACATTGGTGGGACATAAAAAGGATACTAAGAGACATGGACAAGAGTGTGGTGGTTACCAGGGGTAGGGGGAGGGAGGACACGGGAGGGAAGGAGGGAGAGGGGAAGGGGGAGGGGGAAGGGCACAAAGTAAACTAGATAGAGGATGACGGAGGACAATCTGACTCTGGGCGATGGGTATGCAATGTAATTGAATGACAAGATAACCTGGACATGTTTTCTTTGAATATATGTACCCTGCTTTATTAATGTCACCCCATTAACAATAAAAAAAATTTTTCTTTTTTTTTTTTTCTTATTTCTGAAGCTGGAAACGGGGAGAGCCAGTCAGACAGACTCCCGCATGCGCCCGACCGGGATCCACCCTGCATGCCCACCAGGGGCGATGCTCTGCCCACCAGGGGGCGATGCTCTGCCCCTCCGGGGCGTCGCTCTGCCACAACCAGAGCCACTCAAGCGCCTGAGGCAGAGGCCAAGGAGTGATCCCCAGCGCCCGGGCCATCTTTGCTCCAATGGAGCCTTGGCTGCGGTAGGGGAAGGAGAGACAGAGAGGAAGGAGGGGGGGTGGAGAAGCAAATGGGCGCTTCTCCTATGTGCCCTGGCCGGGAATCGTACCCAGGTCCCCCACACGCCAGGCCGATGCTCTACCGCTGAGCCAACCGGCCAGGGCCTACAATAAAAATTTATTAAAAAAATATATAGTTATTTATAATATGTTTATAAGAAACTACCAAATGGTCTTCCAAAGTGGCTGTGCCATTTTGTATTTCCTCCAGCAATGTATGAGTGGTCCAGATGCTCCATATCCTCACCAGTATTTGATGTTGTCTGTGTTCTGATATTTTTCCATTCTAATAGGTATATAGTGTCACATTATTGTTTTACATTGCATTTCCCTGATGACATATATGATACAGAGCATCTTTTCATATACTTATTTGTCATCTATATATAGTATATATTCTTTGGTGAGGTATCTATTAGGTTCTATGATACATTTCTAAATCAGGTTGTTTGTTCTGTTATTATTGAGTTTTAAGAGTTCTTTGTATATTTTGAATAACTGTCCTTTATCAGATATGTCCTTGCAAATATCCTCTCCCAGTCTGTGGCATGTCTTCTCATTCTCATGATATTTTCTTTTAAAGAGCAAAATTTTTATTTCTTTTATTGTAAAACACAATATCACAACTACATGGATGTTGTCTTATTTTTGCTCTTCCTAAGACAAATGCAGCATATAATACATACTATCTTGTTATTTTTTATTTTTCTTTTAAAATAAGTGTATATCCCTTTCATCCATTTCTCTCCCCCGAACTCTGACAGTCACCAATCTTTTCTATGTATTCACAAGTTTGTTTTTTTACTTTGTTTCTTGTTTATTTTTTAAATTCCATATATGAGAGATCATACAGTATTTGTCTTTCTCTGTCTGACTCATTTCACTTAGTGTAATGTCCTCCAAGTCCATCCAAGTTGTCACAAATGGCAATATTTCATTCTCTTTATGGCTGAATAAGATTCCATTATTTATGTATATATACAATAAGTTATAATACATACAGGCAACGGATTTTTTATGTCTATTTAAAGGAACATGGTAAAATGCATATGCTGAATTGCAAATGTAATAAAGTATATTAAGCTAATAAGACAGCACAACATGCATAAAAAACTCCATTAAGAGACAATAGTGTTTGAATGAATGTGTGCCTGTGTAGAAAATTTCGGAAAGAGTCAAGAGTGAAACTGACTGGCTTAGGAGGTTGGAGAAGATAGGATACATGCTCCCTTTCCTATCAGACAAAGTTGCCACCCTGATCACATGTTATTTTCATGAGTTTAACATTTGAAAATAAAAAAAGATAAACACTGACATCGTTTATACCATCTTTGTATAATGTTTCCCAGCCTTTTTACATTTAGTTAACAAATTTTTTTTATCATTTCCTTCAATGTAATACATTACAACAATGTAGAAATAAATTTTTATTTAGCAGAACAATAATATTAATTTTTTACTAGGTGATTAGTTACAACCTTCTTACAGACAAAAGCATGGGATATTATAGGATATTCTTTAAACGTAAAAAACATTTATTTAACCCATACAATTATTTGTCTTCCTATAATTCAGATATCTGTGTAACATAATTGGACTTTAAACCTATATATTCTAATCTATATCACTTAGGGACACAGGGCTTAGGAGATATTGAAGTCCTTCAAAAGCAACTCTTTAAAAGTCACTTCTCAATGGAGTATCCAGTTTTTCGTCTCTTCAAAGACTTCTACTATTTCTTGTCTAACTGGAAACTGTACTTCATCAATCAATATTTGAATCTTCCTTTGTCATACTTTTTTCTAACTCTTATCTTTTTCCTTGTATAAAAGGTATTATGAAGCAAAAATAAATAAATAAATAAAGGCTAACAATAACAAGTAAGTGAATTCCTTATGGTCACTGTTCATAGAATGCTGTCAACTGGCTCCCATCTATTCTCTGGGTCATGATTGTACAGGCTTCTCTGCTCGGCTGCTCATCTTGTCCTACCTATTGACCAGCATCGTTCAACCCTGTTCGAGGTTGAACAGATGTCAGGAGGCGAATAGGTGTTCGGGGGCAGACAGGTGTCAGGAGATTTCCATATGCAGAAAAGTATATTAATTAAAATTTCTTAGACTTCAAAGCCAGTATGTACGGCAAGCAGAGCTGGACAAGATCTGCACTCAAACCCAGCATTTCCTTCCTCTAAACACAAGTTGGTTTCCTACTAGGCAGAAGGAGCCTGTCAGTCTTTAGGACCAATGGGGAAATTCAAGCTATCTGAAAGGACATGAGGTGACTTATCTATAGATAATCATTAAAGACAATATTCAAGGAGGCATTTAGTACACATGATTCTCTCCTATATATTTAAATTTTTTAACCTGAATCCCCTCTTCTCTGGGCATGGGGTACGGGGCTGTGGTAAGAATATAAACTGGAAAATTATTGAAGGCAATGCATTTTTTCAAAGGACAGCAGCCTAATAACCTTCGGAGAGGCAAATGCATGCTGACTTCCGTACTGTTTCCCTTTAAGCAGCTGTCTCTGACATTTTTCCCTGGCACATGACACATGGACCCCTTTCTTTCCATTCTAAACTGCTAAAATCATTTAATTCCTTTTATTGAGATATGAAATAATTAAAAATTCTATCTCCAATAATCATGACAGGAGTCAATCAATTTTTACAAATACTGTATCAACTGCAACTTAAACCAACCTGTAGCTATTAAATATAAATACTGTACTACAGGTAGAGAAAAGTGTTGTTAATGTTCTATGGGCTTAATAATAAAGGGAATTTTAATTCTACCTTGGGCTAGGAGAAATGTGGGAAAAAACAAATAGAGATATCTCAATAATTAATGTTTATTGAGTGCTTGCATTGTGCAGTGTTTTACACAAATTATGTCTTTAATTCCTATGAAAACAAAGGGAGATAGATAGTATAATTATCATCTCTATTGTACAAACAAGAAAACTGAGTCTTGGGGACTCTAATATGATCAAAGTCATTTTGCTACCGAGAAATGGAGACAGATTTCAAAGCCAGCCAGACTAGCATCAAATTACATACCATTAACCATAATGCTAAAAGCCTCTTCTGAAATGGAGTATTCGCCAGAAGAACAAGGAATTAAATGGGCAGAACATTTCACTAGGAAAAATACTCAGACATAACCAAAGCCTGAGATTATAAACTATATGGCATATTTAGAAAAAAATACTACCTAGCCCTTATATGCCTACTATGTATCAGGTATGGTTCTAATTGTTTTTGTGTATTAACTCATTAACTCTTAAAACAACAAATCAGAAGAGACCTTAAAAAAAATCATTCCTACTCTACAGAGGAAGAAACAGAAGTACAGAGAGAGGAGTAACATGCCCAAGATCACACAGCTAAGTAGAGCAGAACTAGACTGTGAAGCCAGATAGTCTGACTCTGGCTTCTGCATTCACTCCACACAGTAAGCTTCCTACTGCATTATATATATCAGGCTGCACCGTGCCACAGGGGAAAGCTGCAGGCCAGGCGGCGAAGCTACTTGGCCCAGCTTCTAAGGGACGACACCAAGGCAACAGGTCCTTGATTTTCAACAGGTGTGGGAATGATACCACAATAATGATGCGATGGGCTACATACTTAAAAATACAGTCAATGCATATTTTGTTTGTGTAAGTGGAACATCTGAAATAAAACTTGACCAAATCAATATTGACTGATCTAGATATACATTCGAATGAATTCAATTTTCTCCTTAAGAGCAATTCTCAAGTACCTAAGGATTATACCCTCTTGAGAGTAAGATGAAAATAAAATAAAAATCTGAAAATTACATGTTCAGCAAAAAAGACTGGGTTAAAATATGACAAGAAACAGTACATTAGGCAATGTTTATCCAGTTTATTATAAAGGAATATAAGATTGTTGTAAGATAAAATGAGTTCTCTCTAAAATGCCTAGAGGAATGTCTCATTTCTATAACATGCTTTGTAAGTATGAAATATATTTCAAAAGATATTACCACAATAATCAGAAAACAAATTCTGAAACCTCAATAGCCAGGCTCAATGTTTAAGTCTGCCACCTTAGTAAATCAGGTCAATTCTGTGTCTCAGCTTTTATCATTGTAAATGTGTGTCATAACTGTAACCCACTTTACCTTGCATCATTGTTGTCAGATTAAATTAGTTATGCATATATATGCATCATGTATGTGTACGTTTTATATACACAAATATATACACATGGAAATACACAAATATGTGTGTATGTACACACATATATACACACATATAAATCTTTTAAAAGAGTTCCAGACATAAATAAAACACCATGTTTGTGTTTTTAAAAAAGGAATCAAACAATGTTACACTAATTCACTATTCAAAGTACTATGACCCATTTTTTTTTTTAACAGACAGAGAGAGAGTTAGAGAGAGGTATCAACAGGGACAGACAGACAGGAATGGAGAGAGATGAGAAGCATAAATCATGAGTTTTTGGTTGTGACAACTTAGTTGTTCATTGATTGCTTTCTCATATGTGCCTTGACAGGGGTGGGGGAGGGGCTACAGCAGACCGAGTAACCCCTTGCTCCTTGCTCGAGCCAGCGACCTTGGGTCCAAACTGGTGAGCCTTGCTCAAACCAGATGAGCCTGCGCTCAAGCTGGTGACCTCGGGATCTCGAACCTGGGTCCTCCGCAGCCCAGTCCGACGCTCTATCCACTGAGCCACCACCTGGTCAGGTTACTATGACCCACTTTTAAAAGCAAATAATAGTAAATAGCAATTAACCGGTGGACCTTGATGGTAGTGATGTGGCAATGTAGGTTCACAATGATAACAAATGTGCCCACCTGGTGGAGCTTGTTGGTAATGCAGGAGCTTATGCTCATGCAGGTACACAGGTTATGTGGGGAATTTTCTGTACTTTCTGTTTAATTTTGTTGTAAACCTGAGTTGTCTCTTTTAAAAAGTTTATTAAAAAAATAAAGTGTTCCAAACACTCTATAACCTAACCAAAAGAGAGTTATGGAGTGTTCAGTACTTACAAACATCTGTTTACAATATGATTAAAGTTAACTTATAATGATAAAAATTAATAGACATAATTTTAAATCCTAAATCTGCCCCTTACATCTATCTGTCGACCTATCCATCTATTATCTTTCTATATAACAAATTTCAGACAGAATACCCAACATCCTGAACTTCAGTTTTTGTTTCTATAAAATGAACATAATTATATGTAGTGTAAAACATTAGAGTTGTTATAAAAATCTAAATAAATTTAAGACACTTAGTAAAAAGCTTTGCACATATTAAATATACAATAAATGGTAGATTTCATTCTCCCTCATGGAATTTACAGTTATATAATTTGGAGATGAAATCTTACATAAGTACAAAGAATATTATTTTTAAATAGTTATAAGTTCAATTCAGTTTAACAAACAATTTTGAGACTACTATAACTCAATTCCTAAGACTAAATCTTCCCATAATAAATATTTCAACATTATAGCAATAGAAATATAGATTCCATAGTCATTCACTTAATTATCATAAAAATTCTAATCTTCTTTTGAAAATGGTCATTAAAATTATGAATTATAAAAGTGTATAGTTAAAATAAAGGAGTATTAAGATTCACCTTTTGATATCTACTTTGATTAGTAGCATTTAAATTAGTTTTCTTATCCTTTTATATAATACCTCCTTACGAAGCCAAATACATACCCTCATTGATTCTTTTTTCAAGCTTTGGTGTAAATGGAGCAGAAATTAACACGGCTAGTTTTGTCCTACAACTTCTTCAACCTTACTCTGTCTAATTATTCTAAACCTGCTTTTAAAAAATATATATCAGCAGCATTGATTGGTGCCTAAAACACTGATCTAAAATAGTATTAATTATCTGAAGCTGCATGGGCAGCAAAGGGAGCTTAAAACATGGGGCTTCTCGGTCACAATATACAAAAACAACAAACCAAAAAATGCTCAGCTGTAATAAGCATCTCTGAAATTTTCCCCAGCGTAACAATAAAAAAAAAGTGGATCATGCCTAAATAGGCACTTCTCCAAAGAGGACATACAGAAGGCCAATAAATATATGAAAAGATGCTTGACATCAATATTCATCAGAGAGATGCAAATTAAAACCAAAATGAGCTATCATCTTACACCTGTCAGAATGGCTATCATCAATAAATTGACCAATGACAAGTACTGACACTAATGTGAAGAAAAAGGAACCATCGTGCGCTGGTGGTGGGAATGCAGACTGGTGCAGCCACCGTGGAAAGCAATATGAAGGTTCCTCAAAAAATTAAAAATGCATTTGTTCTGTGACCCAGCAATTCCACTTCTGGGGACCTATCTTAAGAAACCCAAAATACTAATTGGAAAGAATATATGCACCCCTCTGTTCATTGCAGCATTATCTACAACAGCCAAGCTATGGAAGGAGCCCAAGTGTCCATCAGTACATGAGTGGATAAAAAAGCTGTGATACATTTACACAATGGAATACTACTCAGCCACAAAAAGGGAATACAATCTTACCATTTACTACAGAATGGATAAACCCAGTGGATATTAAGCTCAGTGAAATCAGTCAGTGAAAGAAAAATACCACATGATTTCACTTACATTTGGGGTCTAAAGAACAAAATAACTGAACAAACAAAATTGAAACAGACTCACAGACAGAGAGAGCAAACTGGTGGTTGCTAGACAGGAGGGGACATGAGGGACTAGGTGAAACGGGGGAAGGGATTGAGAAGTGCAAATTGGTTAAAACAAAATAGTCATGGGATGTAAGTAAAGCACACTGCAATAACTATGTATGGTGTGAGTTAGGGTACTGGAAACATCAGGAGGAACACTACGGAAAGTATATAATTGTCTGACCACTAAGCTGTACAGCTGAAACCAACACAAAATAAAATTGAAACACAAAAATAAAGTGAGTCAAGTTCAAAGCCTAGCAAGCCATTACATATTTTAGACTAAACCATCTAAATATTAGTTATGTTGCCATTTTGCAAAATGTGTTTCATAAAAACATTTGGTTTTAGCTGGAGATGATAATGGTAACAGAGAGCCAGCAGGAGAACATGGGTGTCACCCTTGTCTGAGGTCAATTTTTCACACACACACACAAAAAAGCCCATTGGGAGAAAAATATCCAAATATGTGACCCGAAGATGACATGTTTAGATAATTTACACATCCTTTATATTGGCTCTAGTGGCCAAAGCTAGTATATAACACATAATGAGCCTCCTAATCAGGCTAGTTCTTTGACTTCAGAAAATAATCAGTCCTGTGCCACATAATGACATTTCAACCAACAGTACATAGACCAGTGATGGGCAATCTTTTGAGCTTGGTGTGTCAAAATTCACCAAAAAACCGAGCATAACTCGGGTGGTGTGTCACTTCAAGAAAAAAAACATAATTTCGTGATATTTATAGTATAAATAACAAAAATGTATAATTGTAATATATAACTGTATTTAATAAGCCAAAAACTAATTATTTAACTTACCTGCTTAGTGACTTCTTTGTTCATCTGTCAGTCAGTTTCTTTTGTTGGTCTTGATATTATTTAGCTTGTGTGAGGTGCTGTGAACTAAGATAAGTGAGGGGGAGGGGAAATTCTTTAACTAACCTGCCCATTAGTGACTTTTTTTGTTGCTGATTTCATTGGCCAAATCTTCAGTTGAAGGTTGGTATTTTGTGCACTTCAAGCCCAAGCAAGCGCTACTAACTTCATCTGTCAATCTGTTTCTTTTGTTGGTTTTGATATTATTTAATGCTGAGAATAAGGTCTCACAAAAGTACGTAAAGGGAAAAGTTGCGAGTAAAACCATTGCTATATTTTTCAGGGTGCTAAAAGTGTCTGGTAATCGGTTCCAGGCACTCCAAATTTCCTGTTCGTAGTGGTACTCCTCTTGATTCTCCAAGTGGCACCTTTCCAGATTCTCAAGCTTTGACCTCACTCAAGTCAACAAACACCTGAGCCCAGATGCTGTCTTGAAATTCTGCAAGTTGCATCTTCTGTAAATTAAGATGGCTGCCGCTATTTCTAATGGCGGGAAATGGCACCCATAGCACAGGGCCTCGCCTCTCCCAGCCTCCCCCTCACTTATCTCAGTAATGATGGTCAATTAGAAATCTACGACACCCCAGAACAGTAGATTGGATGATGGTTGCTGTGGTTGTGTGGTTGCTGGCAATGGCGATCACAGGGCCCCCAGAAATGCGTCCCCGCAGCATTCTGCTGTTCCCTGCTCCACCGGCAGGAAGTGAGGTCAAAGATCTCCTAACAGCCTAACTGGAAGTCCCAGAACTAGACACTCTGTGCCGGGGTTCTTTTGTTTTGGCCTAAAGACCTCTAGCACAGAGTGTCTATGCTACAGCAAATGTTTTATCCTCGGCTACTGCACCTGTCCATGCAGGAGCCGAGGCTGAAATGTCCTTCTCAGCATGTGGCCCCATACTTCTCTGGTATGTGGCCACATGCGGCTGCATGTCACCGAAAATGGTTACACATGTCAGTGCTGACATGTGTGTCATAAGTTCGCCATCATGGAAATAGACAATGGTGATCCCATAAGATTATAATGAAACTGAAAAATCCCTGCCTAGTCAGATCATAGCAGTCCTAATGTCCTAGCACAATGCATTACTGATTTTTACAGTTTCAATCTGCTCATACTAATGCTATCAGTTAGAAATACCTGGGTGCAGTGACGTGGGACCTGTGAACTTCCCTCTAAACCAATGGTAGAACCGAACTGACCTTGTGGTTCCTATTAGGACGGCAAGACGCCTTTCTGTGATAACCATGAGAGTGCAGGCCTGAGGTTCTGATTTTATTTGAGATAAATAAGTGTGGGGGACCAGGGTTCCGGGGCTCACTCTTTACTGGTTAATTTAAAATATAAGAGTGGGGATGTAAAATGCAGAAAAAGAAAAAAACAAAACAAAACAAACAAGTAGCCCAAATGGACCAAGATCTAAAACAAAGAAGCCTCAGTGGGGGCTGGTGGTCTGGCTCTTAACCTATTCGCATGGCTGGCGATGCATTTATTCCAGATAGCCTTCCTCAGAGTAGATGCTGTCTTTGAAATGCCTCTCTTAAGCGGATGCCTCAATAATGAAATCTTACATCAAGCCCTTGCACGATAAAAAGAAAAGACAACTGCCCAGAGCTTAAAATGCAATTACTGACTTCTCTGTGGTGCTGCTGCAGTGGACAAAACCACTGTGCCTGTTAGTTCCATAAAAGTTCAGCACATACAATTACAGTAGCAGGCTGTACCACCCAGGTTTGTGTGAGGGCACTCCCTGATGTTCCCATATATATATATATATATATATATATATATAACATCATATAACGATGACTTTCTCAGTAAGCAGGGCATGCCTGTATTGTTGAACAAATTAAAAAGATATTTAGGAATTATCCAGTTATTTACAAGTCTAAGGCAAGAATCTGCCAGTTTTTCTAATCATTTGTTATGGTCTCTCTTCTCATATATTCATATCCCAGTCTTTCTCTTTTACTGGTATTTATTTATGTATGTATTTATTTATTGTAGAGGAAGGGAGGGGAGATAGTGAGACAGACTGCCATCTGCACCCCAACCAGGATCCACCTAGCAACTCTATCTGAGGCCAATGCTCAGGTACTGAGCTATTTTTAGTGCCTGAGGCTGATGCTCAGTCTAACAAGCTATCCTCAGTGCCTGGGCCCATGCTGCAACCACTCAAGCCATTGGCTGCAAGAGGATAAAAGGGAGAGAAGGGGGAGAGGGAGAGGGGAAGGAGGAGAGGAGGAGAAGCAGATGTTCACTTTTCCTGTGTGCCCTGACCAATGTCAAACTTGGGACATCCATATGCTGGGCCAATGCTCTATCCACTGAGCCACTTGCCAAGGCCTGGCAATAATTTATTATTTGTTCATTTGATAAATTCATTATAAAGTATTTGTGGATTGACTCATGACCTTCTCAGCCTATCTGTAACATATATGCATAAGGCACATGGAAAACAATTTTTAGACTTAATTTATCCAGTTCAATTGATAAAATGACACATTTTTTTCTTTAAATGTTCTACAAATAGCTACTTTAATCCACTCTTCAAAGAAAATGTACATCAGTCAGCATGTCAGGTTCTAAGTATAAGGTGGTAACCGAGATATAGACCCTACCTTCAAAACACTTCCAGATAATTGAAGGAGACTGATGTTATAGAATTTATTACACACAAAGTGAGGATTAAAAATGAGAAGTTCAGGGTTCTATGGTGATGAAGAAATGGGTATAACATCTAGTTGAGAGTCTGGGTAGACTTGGAAAGAACTCAATGAAAAGCAGGATTTCCCGGCAGAAACAAATAGCTAGTTTCACTTCCTTTTGCATTTATGAGATCAAGGAAAGAAAAAAAAAACAGCTGTTCCTTTAGATCAGTGGTCCCCAATCCCCGGCCTGCAGACCGGTACCAGTCCATGGGCCATATTCGATTCACAGAAAAAGAATAAATAACTTACATTATTTCCATTTTATTTATATTTAAGTCGGAACGATGTTTTGTTTTTAAAAAATGACCAGATTCCCTCTGTTACATCCATCTAAGACTCACTCTTGATGCTTGACTCGGTCACGTGATACATTTATCCGTCCCACACTAATGGCCAGTATGTGAAAATATTTTCTGACATTAAACCGGTCCATGGCCCAAAAAAGGTTGGGGACCACTGCTTTAGATGACAAAACGTAGTCTTTTCTAATCTGAACTACATAAATGCCTAAAACTTATTAATTAAGCCCTCTTTTTGTTGTCTGTACTCCATTCCCAAAATTCAAACAAAACCCCAACTTTAAGATCTACATAATTTATAATGGCCACCTTCACTGATCAAACTGCTTGGCAAAACTCTTTTTCCCTGAGTGTTGTATAAACATTCACTTAGGTACTGACACCACTAAAGCAGATACAGCATATCAAATATTAATCTGAATATAAATTCTTTCTATTGATTTATTTTAGTGTGTTTTGAGTCTAAGTTTTAAAATAGTGTCTATGAGAAATAGAACAGACTAAATTCGGTCTCCATAGAACCCTTTGAAGTCCACCTATTAAAAGCACAGCTCTCTCCGCCAAGGCCCCAGCCCACCAGGGCACCAAAGGCATAGCTGGTAGTGATTCCCTATTTAGGATGCTTTACCTTATTCTAAGAAAACACTTTAGCTATTGCTTTCTAAGAGTTTTTACTTTGTTAAGAAAGTTTCTTTTTGTCTATAGTTGTCTTTGTTTACCAATAAGTTAGAGAAGCAGTGAGACAGCACAGTCGTAAGATGGATGGACTTTGAGGTCAGTAAATATAGACTGGAATCAACGCTCGGGAAATAACCCAGATTTGTGATCTAGAGTCAGGAACTGTATCCTCTACTGGCTTCAGTGTTCAGCAGGTGGGGAAAGAAGAGTGTCCATTCGCCCAGGCATAATGTTAACTGTGGTGAGGTCTTCAGCTGCTCTTTGACTTGAGTTAAGTAGCCCAGGAACAAAATGGTAGATAAGCTAACTCAACAGTATTCACTGTGGGTAGATGGAAACCATTTCCAGGCTCTCCGAAACCTATAATAAAACAGTGTTTGCTTCTACACGAAATGAGTGAATAGGTCTCTGCAACTTAGATGAGGGGTTAAAAAAGATTTCATTTCAACACCAACCTCCTATTGACATTTCAAGTAAAAACCACCCCCCACCCATTCCTCCATACATCCTTTCACATACTAATATTTTACACGTTTGACATTTAATGAACAGGAATTCCAAGAATTCAGAAGCTTTATGGATCCTACGAAAATAAACAGAAAAATAAAATCCTATCCTAAAGATTTGTGATCCCTTTGCAAAACCAACACAGACTTCATGACTGAGTGGGGATACACAGTGTGTCCGTAAAGACATGGTGCACTTTTGACCGGTCACAGGAAAGCAAGAAAATATGATAGAAATGTAAAATCTGCACCAAATAAAAGGAAAACCCTCCCAGTTTCTGTAGGATGATGTGGCAGCATGTGCGCATGCACAGATGATGATGTAACACAGTGTATACAGCAGAGCAGCCCACAGCCATGCCAGTCGAGATGTGGACAGTACAGAGGAAAGTTCAATGTGTTCTGTGGATCGCTAAATTCGAATCTGTGACCAAAGTGCAACGTGAATATTGGCGTGTTTATAATGAAGCGCCACCACATAGGAATAACATTACTCGGTGGGATAAGCAGTTGAAGGAAACCAGCAGTTTGGTGGAGAAACCCCATTCTGGTAGGCCATCACTCAGTGATGAGTCTGTAGAGGCTATACAGGATAGCTATCTAAGGAGCCCTAAAAAATCTGCGCGTGAGCCCACATCAAACTGCACTGACTAGGTATGAAACTGGGAGAGTTTTCCTTTTATTTGGTGCAGATTTCACATTTCTATCGTCTTTTGTTGCTTTCCTGTGACCGGTCAAAAGTGCACCATGACTTTACTGACACACTGTATTACTGATAACCTTGTTTCACCCTTGTAGTCTTTCCCAAAATATGTTGACTTTATAGAAATGCTATACCTAGGAAGGAGGTTTTTACATTTTACATGCCCAAACCATCTTCTCCCTTTTTCCTACGAGTACATCATTGATATGACATAGCGTGACTGATCCACGTGAACTTATTCCCAAAAGCCCCATCTTGGTTGCATTTGTCTGCCTTGGTACTTGAAATATACCACTATAGATTTGGACCTCTGGGATAAAGACTTCTAATCCATTTAAAGTGTTTTATGCATAGGTGCCTTTCCATTAAAAACGAACATCAAAGAAATAAATATTTGCTGTTTTCTAGATATGCTACTATGTTTATTACTTAATGTTCTTACTCTCTGTCTGTTGATTTGTCTGAATAATATAATTTAGATGTGAGTATGCCAAAGCCAGGATCTAATTACTTTCTGAATATTCCCATGCTCGCTGGATGAAAAGCATAACATGAGTTAGGTCTGTATCACAGGAAAGAGGAAGTCCCATAGAGAGAATTCCTTAAAAGGTAATAAAGGGAATGTATATACCTACTAGCTGCAGTCAGTTCTCCAATGATTTCACTTTTAGTTGTGGCCAGTTCCCATCCTTAAGACTCAGTACAAGATTTCACAGGCTCTTTCTAGATTACTGATCCTTCTTAAAATAGAGCCCTTCGTACAGAAGTAGAGATGATTTTTTATAAAAGATATTTAAAACCCATTCTTCTCCTCCTGCAATTTTGTGTCAGCCTACAGGGAACAGACTCCAAGGACTCCACCAGTATGACTGCTTCTATAAAGCACCCCAAAATGCCCCAAGCCCATATCTTTATTTTGTGACTTTTCTTTTTTTTTTTTATAAACATCAGTGATTCATTTAACTTTGTTTTCAATTCTACCCTGAAGGAAATAGAATGTTTGAGTGTGAGTGGGCATTAGTAAACATACTCTGAGGGTGCCTACCATAACTGTGATTGTTCCTTAAACGTGAAAAAGCATGGGCATGCGAACATACCACTTTAATCCAATCTTTGCAAAATCCTCTTTATTGAATAATATATGTCTAAATTCTATAATCCATTGTAAATCTGATTGATGCTGTTTTACCCAAGCAGATCATAACTATATCAACCAAGGTTCTGAAGCTGTCTCAGTAAAACTCTGGATAAACACATCACAAATATTGCCAAATATTTATACATGGGAGTTATTCATGGCATAAGGAGCACCATTCGATCAGTAGGATTTCATATAATAATGTTTACCTGTGTGTAAGCCTCCGGTGACTAATGCAAACTGCAGTCTGAGAATCTTGAGCAATGCATACTTTATGGTGACTGCATTTCATCTTTAAGCATGGATGTGTAGCAGGATCTAAAGCAAGCCAGAGAGAGAAAGAAATTTGTACAAAATCATTAAAATGAGATTGTATGAAATGAAGATCTCTAATCCTATAAAACACAATTTGAGCCAGGAATTTATATAACATTTAGCTGTAAACTGTCTTCACACTATTCTATTAAAAGACACTTCTGCTGACCTGTGGTGGCACAGCAGATCAAGTGTAGACCTGGAATGCTGAGGTCACTGGTTCAAAACCCTGGGCTTGCCTTGTCAAGGCACATATGGGAGTTCATGTTTCCTGCTCCCCCCTTTCTCTCTCTCTCTCTCTCTCTCTCTCTCTCTTTGTCTCTCTTCTCCAAAATGAATAAATAAATAAATAATAATAAGAGTTAAACTTCCAGTATTAAAAAAAACAATTTTTAAAAAGATACTTCTGCTTCTACCTACAGAACTCTGAGTGAATAGTTGCACTTTAGTCTCATTCATTCTTTTCAGACGCTAAAATGCACATATGTCTATGAACAAACAATGTGTAATCAAGAGAGAAACCTTAACATCAAAACTTTCCATAGTTGCTACTGTCTCCTAAACAGTAAGGTGGAAAATAAAGTTGGGGTATGCTCCTGTCATCCATTCGTCAATGGAGGATTATGATTTATACTTTCCTTATTACAGGTAGGTAGAGAAAATGGATGAGACCCAAGAAGAAATTATTAGGCATTAATCAGATTTTAGATGTCCAAGAAAAGTCTACAGGTAAACTTGGGGGCTGACTGAATCTATCACGGTAAGAACTGAGATGTTGCATTTTCATTTTTCGATTGATTGTACCTGACATTTGAACTGCCACTTCGCCTAACAAAACCTCTGTCTTGGTACTTGCCAACACAAAGACTGTGTGATATTTTAAATAAGTTTTATTGAGATATAACTCACATGCTACACAATTCATTTTTTTAATGTTGAAAATTCACTTGTTTTTGGTATATTCACAGTTGTGAAACTATTATCATAATAGTTGGGACACTTGGACAGATACATACAAAAAATGAAAGTAGACCACTTTATTACACCATAAAAAATAATAAATTTACATTTTTACACCTTAAGAAATACCCATACCTTTTAGTTATTACCCCCATTTACCCCAACCCCTTCACAGCAACCAATTCTAAGCACCCACATATCTAATTTCAGTCTCTATAGATCTGCCTCTTCTGGACATTTCATATAAATTGAGTCATATACTCCATGGTCCTTTGTGATTGGCTTTCTTCATTTGGAACAATGTTTCTTTCAAGGTCTGACTGTGCTGCTGCACGCACCACTACTCTATTCTTTTATATGGCTAAACACCATTTCATATTTTATGTATTAATTTACTAACTGATGGGAATTTTGGTTGTTTCCTTCTTTGTTTTATTATGAATAATGCAGCTATTGGTAATCTCTATTGGTGAGGATTAGCAACATTTTGTTGTGATTTATTACGGGCGGAAAGTCAGAGAGGGTATTGGTGCAAATACAAAAAAGGCACCAAGTGTCTTATTTGGATACACGTCCAAATTGAGAGAAATCATATATGAAATATGGCAAACTAAAAAGAAAATTCTAGTGCATGTAGACAGTGGGGCCAAGGTGACCAGAAAAGTATACTTGGAATAGTAGGAAGATTTTGTGGAGGACCCTGGGCTTTCATTGGATAGGAAACATGGATTTGAGCCAATCTGTTTTAGGTCTGAAAAATTAGAACTAACAGCGAGGGTACAAATAAAATTTAGCTTTAAAATGCATTAAGTTTTAAGCACATTTAGTCATACCCTAAGTATAGTGAATATGCTTTGAGATAATCAATGAAATCAATAAAGTACATATATAAACTACATTTAAATATGTATACTTTCTTTAAAAATACAAAGTATGTTTCTGCAAAAACTTATTTGAGATGTTACATAAGCATGAGACTTAAAAAATACTAACACATAACATTAAAAATGTTAATAAATATATTATAGAATAATAAAATAATCAATAGATTAAATACATCTATTTGGAACACAAATGTTTCAGTTTCCTTCATACTAAGGAATTTTTTTTCACAAGTAATTAATAGATCTATTATAGCTTCTCTTAATTTCTGAGTAGTTCCAACATTTAAGATAAGTTACATTACTTATTTTATTCTCTATAAAATGTTGAGTAACCTTTGTTCACTATGCAAATTGCTAGAACATTCTCATTATACTATCACAGCTTCAATTGTCACTAATTAAAAACTGTCTCATTGAGCTATTGTATCATAGAATTGTATGCCTTTTGTCAGACAACATAAAAGCATTCACTTACTTAGATTTCATTAAAATGTTTTGAGCTATTTCTAATTTTTAGTATATTTTGATTTTTTAATTATTAATAACATCTTTAATACTAAAATTACACAATTCTTCCTAACAATTAAACAATGTCATTGCACCTACCACTATACCTTATATTCATGTCATACACTCATTTTGACTATACTTAACCTAACATATATTATTCTTTAAAAAAGTTTTCATTTTGAAATAAAACACAATAAGACATATAGAACTTTAATGGTTAATCTAAGTTCGCTTGAGTGTAGACTTTTAATAGTTATTTTTAGTTCTTCTTTCTAGTTTCCTTTACCTTAAACAGACTACATTAAATAATTTTCAAAAGTTCTAGAACTCACCTTACACTTTATCCACTTAAGAGAAATTAGATCTCAAATATTGGCATATAAAGTGGATATTATCAGAACAAAGATAACACATAAAATTAATTTAATGAAATCTTGTATAAAATTCTATGTAAATAGAAACATGAAGCAGTAACAGTATTTTCCAGGAGACAGAAAATATAATAAAAAGTAAGTATGAGTTAAATACACAGGGTCTGCAATAAGGAAAAGATCACTTTCTGTGCACATGATTTTAACCATCTGTATTTTTTAGTACAACTGACAGTGTTGGCAGTTTATAAACTATAAAACATCACACACTGTAAATACAGATGTCGAAGATTTTATTCTGGAAATCACAACAATAACAGAACCATCTTCCTCTTGGCTGAAGCCCATGGATTAGAACCAACCTGTACCTTAAAGGGGGCTGGCATAAATTCATCTTTGCCCTCTGTTACTATTCTCCCCTTTCTATCTTTTTCAAACAAACAGCTCCTATTCTGCTCTGTATTATTTAACTTGCTCTTACACATCCAGTAAAAATATCCCTAGAAAGATTTCAGCTAGTGCATTTAAATCCATTTGGCATCTCCTTTATCCATATCTTTTATAATCTTTCCAATAGACGTGAAATACCTTGGGGACCTAACGGATAATGTTTCTTTGTTTTGTTTTGTTTTAGAAAAAGTCAATTTGAACTTCACACAATCACCTTATAATTTAACTTTTGCATTTCATTTGTGATGTAGGCTTTCCCTTGCTCTTCCACCAGAATACTTGTTTTTGCACCCAGAAAATCCCACTTACTGCACACCTGGATGTGCTAGGAAGTGTCCAGCCCCATCCAGCTGCTAATGGTAGCAGTACCTAAGCCAGCAGATCAGACACAGGAAACAAATGTGAATGTGGACAGGTATGTCACAAAGAAAAGATCTAATTCTTGAATAGAAGTCCCAATGTAAGGGGAACAAAAAAGTAAGGACACGTGAAGAGGGCAGGTCCGAAAAACAAGCACGGGCAGTGAAAGCTGCCGAATTCTCAGCGGAGCAGAGGAATCCTCATTAACATTCATATCTAGTGCAGGGGGTCTTGAAAGAAGAAAAGGCAAAAAGTGGTATCATTAAGTTGCAAAAATAGGCATTATTGTCAGTAACAAGAACTGAAATAAACTTTAACAGGACAGCTTGAAACTCAAAATCTGCACAAACTCACTTCTGGATTTTAACAGGGTTTTTCCAAAGGATCCCTGGATTTTAAAAGAATCATCAAATCCTAATGAGTCTGAGCTAAAGCACTCCTAAATGATGCTGTATATTACTTTTGGTGGAGTTCATAATGAACCAGTTAGCTCAGCCGATGCCAAGGAAAAGATTTCTTAGATACTTGACTAATATAATAATATCTACATAGCCCATTAGGTTCATCTATAAAATAGCAAGTTTGGACTAGATAAACTCCAAATTCACATTCTGGTCTCAGAATGTATTATTCAATTTTAGCATACATTTTTTGGCACCAGATATCCTACATGAAATGAACAATTCCTTCAACAAACTCAACATTTTATTCAAAGAGATATATAAATAGACAATTAGAATATATTAGGTAGAAATTATATATGTGTGTGCATATATTTAGCTATGTGGAAATACACATACACACAGATGAAGGGACCATATAATGGTGAATGTCAAAAATTAGAATGAGCGAAATTTAGCTAGGTGTTTGAAACATAAATAATGAACACAATGAATAAAACTCCAGGATAAGGAGACAGTATAAATACGTAGCATAAAGGTATATAAAGGATGCCCTATTCATACAATGACAGAGAGTTCAGGATCAATACAATAACATACAATGTGCATGCTGACTGCAACTTTTGTGGAAAAAAAGAAAAACACTGGTGCAAACTTCTTAACTTTGGGAGTTTTGCCTCATAAGTAATGTTAAGTTAGAAAGTGGCTTAATTAGGTTTGTGTGGTAGAATGATCACACACAAGAATTTGGAGATGCTCTGAAGAATATATGATCAAGACAGAGAAACTAAATGCCAGCCACAGGAAGGATAAGCATTTGCCGACAGGAAATTCAGCATGAAGACTGGCATGGGATCAATGATGGCTGAAGAGCAGAAAGGGAAGATGATTTTGAGACTCGAGCACTGGTCTGTTTGGACAGGTATATTGAATTCATGACCACCTCCTCACTTCCACCATTTAAAATTTTTTTCTTGTATTAATATTGATGTAACTGATTGTCTTTTTATTAGTATTTGCCTAGCAATTTTTCTCCCAATTCCTTATGTTTAATTCTTACCTCTTATGTTTTATGGGCAGCCACCAAGAACCCTTAGGTGGATTTCGAAGTCAAATCTATCTTTTTTTTCTGTTTCATTTATTGTGATTTTAAAAATATATTTGGATTCTTTTCTATCACTTCATTTTGTACTTTATATATATATATATTTTGTGTGTGTGTGTGTGTGTATTTTTCTGAAGCTGGAAACGGGGAGAGCCAGTCAGACAGACTCCCGCATGCGCCCGACCAGGATCCACCCGGCACGCCCACCAGGGGCAACGCTCTGCCCACCAGGGGGCGATGCTCTGCCCCTCCAGGGCATCGCTCTGCCGCGACTAGAGCCACTCTAGCGCCTGGGGCAGAGGCCAAGGAGCCATCCCCAGCGCCCGGGCCATCTTTGCTCCAATGGAGCCTTGGCTGCGGGAGGGGAAGAGAGAGAGACAGAGAGGAAGGGAGGGGGGTGTGGAGAAGCAAATGGGCACTTCTCCTATGTGCCCTGGCCGGGAATTGAACCCGGGTCCCCCGCACGCCAGGCCGACGCTCTACCGCTGAGCCAACCGACCAGGGCCTGTACTTTATATTTTGAAATGTTCTTTTCTTTGTTTTTCTTTCCTCATCCCTGCCTTACAGTGTATTGATTGTGTTTTGTGTGTGTATATGTGTGTGTGTGTGTGTTTTCTTTCTTTTTTTTTTTCTTTTTTTTTTGCTGGCGTGGAAGTTACAAAATCTTTTACTGATTATCTTTAAATGTTGACATGCACAGTTGGCATAAATGAATGAAAGCAATTATATAGTAAGTAGTTTATCCTCCTTCCGAAGAGTATTAAGACCTTAGAACACCCTGACACCAAATACTTGACATTCAAATTTCTCACCATTTTCAATAAGTTACACCTGACTTTGACTTTACCAACCCACTCCCATGAACTAGTCATTATTTCTAGTATTATTTTTCTGACATAGCTAATTTAAAATAATGAAATCTACCAATTTCTTTGTCCATAATTTCTTCTTGCAATTTGCTTTTCCTTTGGGTTCTCTTGTAGAATTTCCTTCAATTTGCTGAAGTATTTCCTCTTGTAGTTTTCCAACATGTGACATTTGAGCTATGATTCTAATATACTTTCTGAATGTATCATTATTTTCTAATCACTAAGGAAAATTTAGCTGTGTCTGGACTTCTTATTTGATAATTATTTTTTCCTAATCACAATGAAGTTATCAGTTTTTGTTCTTTTATCATCAGTTGCTGTTAATTATTAAGTATCTCATCAGTCTACAGCTCTCTGTAAGTAGTTTTTACTTCCTGGATATTATAATATCTCCTGATCATCAAGACTTTGTCTTATGGACTGTTTATCTCCTATTGTGATAGCCCACACTTAAGCAAATATACTCTTGTCTTTGAATTCCAATAGACAATAAAATACATTTATGTGATGAAAGAACTCTTTAGCAGTTGGTAAAAATAAAAAAAAATACTAAGTTGGATGTTCATTCACTGTGATTTAAGAGCAGGTGAACTGTGCTGTTAAGAGTTGTGTCTCAATTTTGGAGAAATTTTGTAAAAATTACAACCTCACTATATAGTAAAATCAAACTGCATATCAGTATTCATTTGGTAAATGTCTCTTTAAGAGTAATCGTGTGCACTCATATAAAATCAAGTGACCAGTAACTCAAACATGATTATAAAAACCTTCTTAATGGTTCAACCATGAAACATCAAATATACTTATGTTATAGTTCTAACAATAGTTTATTTCACTATACCTCTATGCTGTAAAACTATAGAAGAACAGGTTTTCTAGAGAACTTTTAAAAACTTGCCAGATGTTATAATGAAAGGCTGTGCAAGTGAGCAGCATGGAAAATGGAGCTAATGCCTGATAGTTAATTAGACTTTGACAGCCAATTTTGTGGTGCTAAATGTGATTAAATGTGGCTGCAAGTCTTTGAAGTGACTTTCTTAGTTTCAAACCTTAATATTACTTCATTTTATTAAATCCATCCACTCTAACTCTGGTCTCCTCATTACCAACATTATGTGGAGGTCTACGAAATTAGCAGATTCACGTGCAATAGATGGGTAAATATAATTTATCATAAATATTTATCAAAATAGAATAGTTATTTCATTATTTGAATAATATCTTATCTTATAATGGTGTATTAAATGTATATAATTGCTGCTTTGATAAATCAAAGTTAACAAAAACTCTAGATGTTATTACAATGGAGAATTTCATCTGACAGTTGCTCTTATTCAGTTAAAAGGATTGATGAATATATTTAAATACCATTCTTTCATTTTTATCACTATTTTCTTCCAAATTTTTTAAAGTGATAATTGCTAATAGTGTTCCTTTTATAAAACAGATTCATTCCAGCAAAACTGATGATGTGTAAAAAGTCTATTATTATTACCAGTTTCTATTTCTTAATCTATTGTTTAATACAGAAATGATGATATTGAATCCCTATTATAGAGATTTATATTTGGGCCTGATCAGGCAGTAGCACAGTGGATAGAATATAGAACTGAGATGTGGAGAACACAGGTTCAAAGCCTAAAGGTCACTTGCTTGAGGGTGGGCTCACCAGCTTGAGCATGGGATCATAGGCATGACCCCATGGTCACTGGCTTGAGCCCAAAGTTGCTGGCTTGAAGCCTGGGGCTGCTTTCTTTAGCCCAAGGTCACTGGCTTGAGCAAGGGGTCACTTGATTTGCTGCAGCCCCCTGGTCAAAGCACATGTGAGAAAGCAATCAATGAACAACTAAGAAGCTGCAACGAAGAATTGATGTTTCTCATCTCTCTCCCTTCCTGTCTGTCTGTCCTTATCTGACTCTCTCTGTCCTTGTTAACAACAAAAACAAAACAAACAATAAAAAGATTTATATTTGGGATTTTCTTTCCAATATTAGAGCTGAGTTTATCTATGATTAAATGAACACCTGTTAAAAAGTTGCCTGATATCATTTCATAAAGAAAAGCCCCTATAATATGGAATTATGTGTGGCCATTATTTGTGTCTGAAGTGATAACTATTAAATCCTACAAAATCTCATTTCTTGCCATGCAGCTCATCTAACCACCCTCCTGGAGGATGTCTGGCCCACTTTAAGTGACACTCTGCCTTTCTTAGCCTTCTCTTAGGTAACAGAATTCTCTCCATGCAAAACACTGCACTGACTAAACTCACCACATCCCTCAAGAAACTATTTTTAAATGTTTGTTTATTTAATAATAAAAGTAGTGATGACACATGACTCTTTCTAAAAGAACAATGAAGCTAAACCTTAAAAAAAAAAAAAACCAAAGGCCCTGGCCGGTTGGCTCAGTGGTAGAGCGTCGGCCTGGCGTGCAGAAGTCCCAGGTTCGATTCCCGGCCAGGGCACACAGGAGAAGCGCCCATCTGCTTCTCCACCCCTCCCCCTCTCCTTCCTCTCTGTCTCTCTCTTCCCCTCCCACAGCTGAGGCTCCATTGGAGCAAAGATGGCCCGGCTGCTGGGGATGGCTTCTTGGCCTCTGCCCCAGGTGCTAGAGTGGCTCTGGTCACAACAGAGCGACGCCCCAGAGGGGCAGAGCATCGCCCCTTGGTGGGCGTGCCGGGTGGATCCCGGTCGGGCGCATGCGGGAGTCTGTCTGTCTCTTCCCGTATCCAGCTTCAGAAAAATACAAAAAATAAAAAAATAAAAAAACAAAAAAACAAAACCAGTCTTCTGAGTATAGACATGCTGCTTCAGAAAGCTACCATTATATAATTCACACACACATGTACACACACAAATGCAGATGTATAAAAAACATATTTACTATGACCATCTAATTCAATCTTTGAGGTGATGCAGAAGATATATCACTGATAACAGCTGTTCAATCTGATATAAAACTAAAATCACGTTTTTCCTTACCACTAAAAAAAATGTTAAAATTTAAAAACCAAGCATAAGAAGTGTTAGAAGAATTTAGTTCAACCAAACCTGATAGGTGGCTGGTGAGAGTATAAAATGATACAATGCAGACCCAATGAGGAAACAAAAGACACAGTAGCTCAAAGGAAAGGATTAAAATAAGGAATTATTTATTATAGCAGAGTAATTAAAAACCCTAAAGAATAAACTAGTGATAATATAGGAAGGTGATTTTCCTCCTCAGATTTAGTGCTCAGATCTCACTGGAGAAGGTTGTAGCCTACCAGATGGCTAAGAAGTCTATTTGGTTGCCAGGGCCAATGCTGTTCATAGTCACTGGGAAAGCAGGCAACATTGTATCCACTCCTCCCACCCACTCGTTATAGGTTCACCAAAGCTGGCAGGCAAGGACACACAGCTGACACTGGCAAGCAAGAAGGACTGACTCATCCAGCATACATGTGAGCTGAAGCTGCCCAGTGGGTACATGGGGTGAGTCAGAGCATTAGGAGCTGGAGTGCACAATGCCTACCAAGATTGAGCTCACCTTGGGATGGCACACGCGGACATGATGAGGGGTAGAGCACCTTGCCTGTCTCCCCTTCAAGCCCCTGCACCACTGCAGCGGTAAGGAGGAACAGATGTACTCCAGAGCCAGAAAGAGGAGCCCTTCCCTCTGTCATGCCCTCGAAGTCCTTCTATTGACAAAGTTTAACATTTCATTTGCGACAAGGCTTACAGGATCCAGCTCTATTACCGCAGAATAGGCAATGAAAGGTGGATTGATAAATTGATACCTTGCACAATCTCTTTGGAAAATTATTTGACATGTTTTATATAATCAATGCCACATCTATGAACTTTTCCAAGAGAATGTTTTGAGTGTTTACAAAAAGACTATGACAAAAATGATCAGGGCATCTTTAGTTATGA
The DNA here is from genome assembly GCF_036850765.1 of Saccopteryx bilineata. Taxonomy (NCBI): domain Eukaryota; kingdom Metazoa; phylum Chordata; class Mammalia; order Chiroptera; family Emballonuridae; genus Saccopteryx; species Saccopteryx bilineata. The sequence continues at coordinate 169,640,109 of NC_089490.1, read as the reverse complement.
GCTAACCTAAGTACCTATCAATGGATGAGTGAATAAAACTGTTTCATATAAACAGAAGACTACTTGGCAATAAAATAGACTAAAAAAATAAAAACAAACAAACAAAACCTGAAATATGCAAAAACATTAGAGAAATCTCAAAAATATTGTATCAAACTAAAGACAGCAAATAGTATACAAATGGTGTAGTTCCGTTTACATTGTTTTAGAATAAGCCAAACTAAATTAAAAGGAAACCCCACTGATTGTGTGGGATGGGAGATGGGTAATTGGTGGGTGGGAAGAACAGGCATTTTTAGGAATTCATGGAGTGATGGAAATGTTCTGCATCTTGATTAATGTTAATTCAATTACTTGTATCAACCAAAATGTATCAAACTGTACATTTAAACTATTGCATTTCATTGCTTGTAAATTATGCAAAAATAAAAGACAACTTCTTTTCTGTGACATATTTGTAAATCTCCATTCTCCGTGAGAATACTTAAGCCTTCTCAATCATTCATCTCAAGGCAACAGAGCACCCAATAAAAAACTCAGAGATGACAAATTTCATCATCAGAATTTAGATATGATAAGCAATGCTTCCCGACCAACAGAGTATACTCCTTTACAAAGTAAGAACTGCCCACTGCACACAGGCAAAATTAACAAAAATGAGTAATGGCAAGAAAGAAAATGCAGCATTGAATCTCACTTTCCAACCCTGTATTCAACACTTTGGCAAAATCTGTAAAAGACATTGGACGTAACTACTGGAATTTGATTATCCAATACATGAAAGGCAGCTTTACGTATATACAGACCTTTAAAACTGAGACTGTTTTATAGAACCAATGACAAGACTGGCTGAAGAAACAAGTTAATAGAATTTATAACTAAGAATATTTTTAATAGATAATAAACTTCAGAATATAGTCACGTATTAAAGCTTTTAAAATACTTTCCAAATATTCCTTCTTTCAGAGACTGATCTTTAAACAAAACTGCAATGGTCAAAATAATTGAGTATGTTAGCAAAGAAATGATGGTAATCGCCATGACAGGTAAGTGAGCCTTGTGGATCTTTCTTAGCTTTCAGTGTGTCATTTGTGACGGAGGAGAAAGAAGAGGAGGAGGACAAAGAGGGGGATAAGGAGGAAGAGGGGGAGAAGGAGGATAAACAGGGGGAGAAGGAGGAAGAAGAGGAGGAAAAAGAGGAGGAGAGGAGGAGAAGGGGGGAGAGGGGGAGGACGAAGAGGAGGAGGGGGAGGAAAAGGAGTAGGAAATGAAAGAAGAAAAAGAAGAAAAAAGAGGAGGAGGAGGAAGAGGAAGAGGAAGAAGAAGAAGGAGGAGGAGGAGGAGGGGGGAGGAGGAGAAGAAGAAGAAAAGAAGAAGAAGAAGAAGTGAAGGAGGAGGAGGAAGAAGAGGAAAGAAAGCAGAAAGAAAAGAGAAGAGAAAAGAAGGAAATCCTTGATAAGTACTGATCTGACTATTGTTAAATAAAAGTTTCAGTGACTGCCACTTACTTGGGTGCGATTAGATTCAACCTACTTTGCTCGGGTAACTAGATCAAATGATAGCGTACTTTCTGATGTGCACAGCCCTTTCAGTTAAACTCTAGAAATTTTTGTCCACTAAGGTATTTATCCAAATCTCCAGGACATTCAGAAAGTACTGGTAGTAAGTTTTGGGGGTGGTAAGGTGACAATGCAATAGGAGAATCCCATTAGGCCTGATTGAAGCATTAAAGCAGAATCCAACTTTAGTGACAGGCATAAGAGCCTACAGAATGATCAGTTGAGACACCCTGTCATATTCCAAACATGACAGAAGCAGCAGAGATGAATGGCTGTAAGGTTTACTACGTAAGTAGCTTTCTCCATAAAATATTAGAATTGTATTTTTCTGACTAAGCTATTAGAAAGTAAAAAGAACATAATTAGAACAACACCATATCACAAGAATGATTATGGAGCTGAAAACTAAGAAATTCTAAAATAGTTCATGACTGATAACTGGGGAAACAGGACTGAAAGGGTACAAGCTCACTGTATATTACTGTTCAACTTTAAAACGTATATAAAGGATAAAGTATTTCAAAAACTGTTGATTTGCATTGCACTATTGTTGCCTTGTGTAGTACAAAATCTTTACTTGACACTATATAATTTTCCTGTAAAGAAAGTAGGATATGTCACTGTGAGGAGCAAGGAGAGGCAGCTAGAAAATAGCTTTAAATTTGCAAATTTCAATGGGTTGTGAGAAAATAGCTGGGAAAAGTGTTTCCAGATTCTAAATATACCATAGCTGCCCCTACTTAGACATGTGAACCATGAGTCTGAGGTTAAGATCATAGGCTTTTCCTGTGGTGTGGAGTGGATTTCTTTTAGACTCATTATGTAGTAGAGAAAAGTTATGGAACAAGGGGGTAAAAAAAAAATCACAGGAACTACAAGTTTTCAGAGAAGTTTCAGGGTTGTGATGAATGAGCAAACTTTTGTTGTTTTTATTTATTCTATTATATACATATTTATTTATAAATCTTTATATAAAATATTAATGTGAAAAATTATATAACATATACTATGTATATAATTTTATATCATTATATTATAGGTATTATGTATTCTAATGTGTATAGTTTTCAATATTAAATTATTTGCAGTTAGCTTTTCATGCTAAATTTTGAATACAAAAGTACTAAACAAAAAATCATGTATTCTTCCTATCCTTCTACCTATAGAATTAAAAGTATGTAATCATACAATACCAAAATATGTGTTAGGTTGGAGTCTACTAGCTATTCTCCAAATTCTATTCTTCCTCTCCTTAGCGTATCATTTAACCACATTCTCTGACCTTCTCCACTCAGTAGTTGTCACCATGTGACTGAATTAATAGGTAGAATGTAAAGAAAATGTAGTATGCACAAACTCCAGACTTCTCTCATGGAAAAATAAGTGGTGGGGGAATATGTTGGGGTACATCAGTTTCTTAGAGCCAGCCAGAATTAAAAGAGGGGAGTCGATTCCAAATCCTAATTGAAAGTCTCTCAGTCTCTTAGATTCATTCATTAAACTAGGTGAATGTTCCTGAGCATAAAATTGAAGAAGGATTTATTAGATTGTGTTACACATTCAAACAAGATAATAAAATAATATAATCTGATGCAATGTTTAGAACTTGAAAAGAAGTATAATCTTGAAGAAAAGTTCTGACCAAAAAACTGGATTTTTAAATAATACATTTTTATGGCAAACATCTACTATTCCAAAATATACAAAAAAATTAACATGTATTTACTCATTATATTTTTGTTTAAATCATTTTAAAAGATTTACTTGTAAAGAAAGTCAGCTAATTCCATTGCTACCATTTCTTGACAGTTGGTTCTGATTAGAGAAAAATGTTGAAAAATTAACAATTATAGTGATGTCCATGATAGCCCAGCCATCAATGCTCTGAACACAGGTATGAACAGTGACAGGTACCATGTTCTTACTTCCTTCCCACCAATCCCTCAAAAGTGGACAAACCCAAGTTCTTCTCTAGAGATAGCAACATAGGCCAGGAACCTAAGCAAGGAAACAACAGGCAACAGGTGAGTTTCCACACCCTCACTACTCTCTCAGCTCAGTTTCTTCAGATCAGGATCATAAAATTGGCACTTACTAGCTTGGAGAATCATAGATTTACACACACTGCCGTAGTAGTTGCAAGCCACCAGATACAGAATGCTCCATGACTCTACAGGGATAGGTCAAACAGCCACCACCAATAGGTGGCACCAAACAGCAACCCAAATGACGGTGAATTTTGGATGACATAAATGATCCCATGGAGCAGCTCCCAAAGAACCAGACACGCAGACATGCCTAGATTATTTCTCAATCTTGAAACAATGCAAAAACGGTCATTTTAACTGCCTAATTTTTGACCCATTCATCATCTGATAAGGTATTAACATGATCTCTTAAATTATTCATTGGCTTGCCAGAGAATAGGAGATAAATACTGCCAAAGATCTGGGACTTGCCCCACTGGTCAAGTTCATAGGAGCATTAGTTTGGAGCACAGCGTGATACTCTCACATCATGTGTTGCTCTATGTGCTGACTAACCCACAAAGCTGCTTGTCTGGGTAGAGCCTGCAGGAAAGGGAGGATCTGTTCCAGGTCTGGGCTAAGAGGCAAGCAGCCCGACTATGTGAGCCTTATAATTAAAGACCAAATAAGAGAATTACAGTTTAAAACTCTTAGATTTTCACTTGACTCAAATGCTCTTCTCTTGTCAAATATTATTAACTTGAAAAATAATCTCTAGCTTATTTCCAAGGCCTAACCAAGGGAAACCAAGTAACTAAGGGGCCCCACTAGCCCCTTATAACTGGGTGATAGCTAATGTGCAGCAACCTTCCATTATTAAATACAAACTATATATATAAAAGTATTTGCAAATATGTCTGTATAACACAGCTAAACTGAGTGAATGGATGACTCAAATACCCATGGTCCTTGGTCCTACTGCTATGCCAAAAAATTTTTAAACTATTACTATAACCATATGCGGTGAATTTAAAAAAAAATGATCAAAAGTAGGTCCTAGGTTTATGGCTAGGTCAAAGATGAATTCCACTGTGTTCTGGTCCTATTCAAGATATTCCTGCAATATAGTGATAAAGATAAATTACATTAGGCAGAGTGCAGGGAGGTACATCACATCATCTACTTTATGTGGGAGGAGAGATAACTTGAGTTACTGACAGACACTGAATCATGAGCCAAGGCTACTATGCTGGCTGTCTGGTCATGAATCTGGAAAGAATGAGACTGGGAGAGATATGTGGACAGTCCTCCAGGAATAGACACGAAGTAAGTAGATACTTGTGTTCCATATAAACACCACCACAGGGAGCTCTCTATCCATGATGTCAATCAGCTCTTTTTTTTAATGTTTTTTTGTTTGTTTGTTTTGTGACAGAGACAGAGAGAGACAGAGAAAGGGACAGATAGGGACAGAAAGATAGGAAGGGAGACAGATGAGAAGCATCAATTCTTTTTTACAGCACCTTAGTTGTTCATTGATTGCTTCCTCATATGTGCCTTGATCTGGGGGCTACAGCAGACCAAATGACTCCTTGCTCAAGCCAGTGACCTTGGGCTCAAGCTGGTGTGCCTTGCTCAAACCAGATGAGCCCATGCTCAAGATGGTGACCTCAGGGTTTCGAACCTGAGTCCTCTGCATCCCAGTTCGACGCTTTATCCACTGTGCCACCACCTGATCAGGTAATCAGCTCTTTTTTTAGTTCTTCAAGAGTTCTTCTTCATCTTCCTCACTTATATTGTTCAAGAATCCCATGTACAAAATGGCCATGGTTACAGGTGTAAAGAATATACACAGAAAGTTTTTGTTAAGTCTTCCTTCAACTCCATGACGTGTAGGGAGAAACTTGACTCTTACCTCTTGTTTTTAAATAGCTACCTTACTACTTAAAGTTCAGTGCAGGGACAATTCAAATCCATTACCTCCAATAAGCTGAACCTCTGGTCACCTCTGCAGAATGTTAGACCTAAAGTCCAAGGGCCTACAAGGCAACCAGGATTATTGCTCTGATACCCATGAGATGTTTGTCTTGTGTTGAATAAGGTCATATGCTTTCTTTCATACTTGTTTACATCATATCATTGAGCATAATGAACATTAAATTTAAAAAGGTAACTTCTTTGGCAGTTATTTAATTTTAGTTTAATCTTCACCTTAAACTTAAGATAAATCCATATATATTTACATTCAGGTTAATAGCATTCAATTAATATCTGCTCTAAAATATTTTCATATTTCTTGAATCTACTGTTAAAGGGTACTACTTCTATTAGAGGTATAAAGAAGATAAGATGAATAAGATAAACATATTTCAATGCAAATACCATGATTATTTTATTAACCGATGATATACTTTAGTAAAAGGATAGTCACATTTACTGAGGACAAAGAGAATACATGTACTTTATTATTAACCATCTTCAGCAAAAACAAATATTGCTAAAACAGCTTATTCTCTAACAATATAATGTCATAAAAATTACAGTTTCTGTGATTGAAGTACTTAGAAACACATTGCAATATCAATAGTATCAGTGATGAATGTCTCACCACAAAAACCATATACTGTTAAGCAAAAGTGTGACAAACAAGAGACATTTAATTCAGAGATCTAGAACTTTAGTCTAAAGACATTTGCTCACCTCCTGTGGATTATGAAATTGAGAGAAAAAAAAAAAACCTCAAAGACTAGGAACCAAGAAGATTGGGCCAGAAGTAGAGTATTATTACCTAGGAATGAAGAAAGTAGGAAAGAAATACCAGCAATCCCTCTCTCTCTGTTGCAGCAATTGTATTTTCCTTGTAGATCTGCCCTGTTGCCTCAAGGGGTGTTCAATTACAGCAATACTTCAGTCAAAATATTTTACCTAAGCCAATCCAATCTAGTTCTTCAGGATGTTGAATCTGGACCCCACCTAGGATAGGTGACCTTAATTCTACTTTGATTATTTGGAGTCTCCTTAGCCATGATCTTTTTGCTTAACTTCGTCACAGCCAAACACTAAATTACTTCAACAAATTAATAGGAAATCTGAATGAAGAAGAGAAAAAGTCTGAAAAACAATTCACACTTACAAGGCTGAGAAATGAGAAATCAAATACAATTTTTTAAAATAACATTTTAGAGCATTTGGGGAGGAGTAAATGAAGCAAACAAAGTGTTTAATTTTAATGTACGACAACTGCTTAAACATAAATATGTTCTACAGTGTGTCCATAAAGTCATGGTGCACTTTTGACCAGTCACAGGAAAGCAACAAAAGACGATAAAAATGTGAAATCTGCACCAAATAAAAAGGAAAACCTTTCCAGTTTCTGTAGGATGATGTGGCCGCATGTGAGCATGTGCAGAGCAGCCCACGCTGTGTATACAACGGAGCAGCCCACGGCCATGCCAGTCGAGATGTGGACGGTACAAAGGAAAGTTCAGTGTGTTCTGTGTCTCGCTAAATTCGAATCCGTGACCAAAGTGCAACGTGAATATCAGCACGTTTATAACGAAGCGCCACCACATAGGAATAACATTACTCGGTGGGATAAGCAGTTGAAGGAAACCAGCAGTTTGGTGGAGAAACCCCGTTCTGGTAGGCCATCAGTCAGTGATGAGTCTGTAGAAGCTATACGGGATAGCTACCTAAGGAGCCCTAAAAAATCTGTGTGTGAGCCCACATCGAACTGCACTGAATAGGTATGAAACTGGGAGAGTTTTCCTTTTATTTGGTGCAGATTTCACATTTCTATCGTCTTTTGTTGCTTTCCTGTGACCGGTCAAAAGTACACCATGACTTTACAGACACACTGTACTTTCTTCATGGTCTTTACCATAGGCTACCAGTATTGTGGTTTTAATTTTGTATATCTGGTTTTGGCTACTAAATCAGATCTCTTCAGTGAAGCACCCTGTCTGATTCATTTGCTTATTTGCTTGATTCCCCAATGAGGTTGTATGTATGCCTACACTGTATTATTCCTATTGTACAATTCAATACCGGTCAAAAGTACACCATGACTTTATGGACACACTGTATTATCAATTGGAGTTTTAAAGGCAAATATGGAAGTGGCAATATCGCTGGGCTCAGCAAACTGGCTTTCATGGGGAAAAAGGAACAAACTGAGGAATGATGCTTGGAGGTGGCCCTGCTGTTGGGGACGGTAGACATTGGGCTAGAAGTTAACCAGCTTCACAGATTACAACACTGCTGAATTTTGGCTTTTCCATCAGTTAATATAATGGCATTGCTGTATGCAGTTCCTGAGATCATACAAAGTATTATTATTTTTATATCCTATCTGCTTAGTCTGTGCTTACCGCTGAGACCTTATCATATATAAACGTATACATATGTTTACGGCAAAATATCTTAGCTTCATAAAAAAGGAAAATACTGTATTCTACTTAGAGATATGGATCTATTTCCTTTTTCTTTTATTAATTATCACAGAAAACAAACAAAAACTTAGAAAAATGACTTGACTTAAATGATATTTTGACAAATACCTTTTCTGAATCTAATTCTAAAAATTCTATGTTACATTTCTAATTAGCTTCTGGAAAACACACAAAAGGGTTCAATAGTCATTATCTCTTAAGATGCTAAGTAGGCAATGAGAACTAATTATTTTATTATTTTGGGTTGATCTGAGTTTATTCTCTTTAGTTTTCTATAACAAAATTACTACATACAAACATGAATTCTTCAGTTATAACTGATGGATGGTTTTATTTCTTAATTGTTCATGCTTAGCAGAAATGCTCGGCAGGGTTGCCCATTATTACCACTGTGATTTAATTTAGTTCGGAGCCAGTGGCAGGATGTATTAGTCATAACATGGTATCATGACATCATCATCATCATAACACTACTAATTTAGCAGTAGGAATTCAAGAGTGCCAAGCATGAATATGGTCATATAAACCTAAAAAAGAACTTAGTACTTAAGTAATTTACATTTGGGTATTTTTAAAGGTTAATGTTATTAAATAAATGCTTAGTTTAACATGATGTTTGAGAAAAAAAAGTGTACATTTTTCCTTAAAATTTAAAGGAAGGAATAATCATTACTTTTAATTATAATATAGAGTAAGCTTAATTCTCAAAGTTTCATACATCTTGTTTAATATCAACACTAGCCTTTTGAGGAAGAATTACTGGTTGTTGTTGTTGTTGTTGTTGTTTGCATGTAGGAAAATTAAAGTGAAATTGAGTAGGCAGTAACACCCTTAATAATTAAAAGAATTATGCTGAGTCAGCAAATAGATGGCCTGTGGGTTCTCACGCCCCGTCCATGATGAGTCTCGGAATACTGTAATTCTCAGTACTACAACAGTATTACCACGGATGCTAAAGAAATCTTCTTGGCCTGCCTCTGCCTCAGTGTTACAAAAATATTTATATGCATTTAAGTTTGCCCTTATGAGCAAACTCTTTTCATTCTCTATTTGAATTTACTAGATGAAGACTGCCTTTATAAAATTTCATCATTTTTTCTTCCAATTATTGCATTTCAAATTCATCAGCTGTTTTATCTCAATAAAGTGTCTTAATAAATAATAAATTATTAAGTTTACTACTAGTTTTTGGAATTCCTTTCTAGCCAGTGGAAATTACATGTAATATAAGAAAATAAATAGTGATAGAAGTAGCCACTACCTTCTTTCTCAATTGTCATATAACAAGAATTAACTTTCAGAAAGAATCTGAATATTGGAACCAAAAATTTCTAGATTCTTAAAGTCCTCTGAATTTTCTTGATGTCTAGAAAGCTATTTAAGGGTAGCCAACCTCAAAAAGGGGACAAAATATTTTATATGTATACAAAATATTTATTAATTTTTCATGCCCAAAATATTCATGTCATTCTTGAACAAGATAATTAACTGAAAATTTTAAATCCATGTAAAAGCTTTATCAAATAATAATAATAAAATAAATTTCTGCAAAGAAAGAAAGTAGGCACGGGAAAGGTAAAACTAATTTAAATAAAAAGGTCATTTCTGTATTTCTCAGTAGTAGACACTGAATGTCTTTTGTTTAATAAAAGGATGGAGATATGGTCTGAAAGTACAATTTGATGGCAATTTAACATCTAATTAGAAACAGGGTTGCAATATGGAACCTCGCTTGATAGCATGGTGATGGTTCAGTTTTTTATCAGCTCAGCAAGATTACAGTCATGTTCTGTGATTAAAACTACTGCTCTTGAATGTGCACTGTCAATAGAAAACATTTTAATAAAGATCAAATATGTCCTTCGAGATCTACATTTGGTGAGAATTTTAATTGAACTTTAACAATGCTCTAACTAAAAAGAATTAAAGTTTAAGCTATTTATATATAAAAATACTAAATTTGCCTGACCAGGCGGTGGCGCCATAGATAGAGCGTCAGCCTGGGACGTGGAGAACCCAGATTCGAGACCCTGAGGTCGCCAGCTTGAGCGCGGGCTCATCTGGTTTGAGCAAGGCTCACCAGCTTGAGCCCAAGGTTGCTGGCTCGAGCAAGAGGTCACTCGGTCTGCTGTAGCCCCTCCCCCCAGCACCCGTCAAGGCACATATGAGAAAGCAATCAATGAACAACTAAGGAGCACAACTAAGGAGCCATAAATAAGAATTGATGTTTCTCATCTCTCTCCTTTCCTGTCTGTCTGTCCCTATCTGTCCCTCTCTCTGTCTCTGCCACAAAAAAATAAAATAAATACTAAATTTATTTTAAAGGGCATAGTCACTTTAATCATCAGTTATGTGATTTTCAGGGTGAAAAAAAAAGAAGTCAGAGTACATAAATAAAAATGGTAAACTATTTCCACAAAGAATGTTTAAATCTTGAGGCTCTTCATATATTAAGCAATTAACTGGTCAACAAATATATATTTTACTTAAGTATATGCTGAGTAATGTATTCATTCCCAACCTTATCATGTACCCACTGATAAAATATGCTAATTTTTATAAATTAGTTTAAAACTTTATAGGAACAATTTACTGTAAGTTAAAAACAAAATAAACTAGACTAGTGATTAGTGAGAGTTGACTCTGTCCACTTGAATACTCAGGGCATTTCCAAATAGAAAGAAGGATAAATAGGGGTACAAACATAAATAGGGGTACAAATCAAAAGGATGAAAAATAAATGCCATTTCTTCTGTAGACTATGAATACCTCCAAGACCTGAGGTGTCAGCACACTCTTGCTTGCTTGATTTTTGCTTTACAACTTTCCTTATTTCTGTATGGTTATCATGAAACCTAAATGTGACTGATACTGGGACTGAAGGGCCACGTTTGAAAGCGGGGCAGGTATAAGCGTTATATAAAGCAGATGAAATAATATAAGAGATGATCAAAAACATGTTTATCCTAGGGTATAAAAGAGAAATCTCACCTGTCAGCTCAGCAGAAGTCCCTATAGAACACGTTTTCCCTAGGCAGAAGAAGGGAAGTGAAGAAGTCTAGTTAAACACTCCTGGGTAGATTAATCATACACAGCTCCTTGGCAAGGCCACCTCTGACATGTGTCTCTCATGGTGTATCCAGCTACCCTCTGAGCCTGAAACCTAGTCTGTAATTTCTTTAGTCCTGGTGATTATTTCTCCATTTTCTTTCCCTGCCAGAAGCCTTGTTAAGAGACTATAGGATTTCTGGCTTTAGAAGTAGACCTGCCCTAGGTTAGCTAAATCTTCATTCTCCTCCCAAAAGGTTAAATGTTTTGTGTTTGAAGATGAACACAATGGCCGGGTAAAATCTACTATCTCATGTGGCTATTATCAAGAATTCTACAAATATTACTTTTTCCTGATGTCTGCAACCCCATCATTCTCTGTAGGCAACTGTGTTCCAAGCCATCTACCCGAATAACCTCCCACTTTTCCCATTCCTCAGAGGCTAGACCTGAATTAAACCCTTTACCACAGCTTAAATAATATAATTAAAGATAAAGATTATGTTGATCTTTTGCTGGATGCAACTGTCAAATCAGATAAAATTGTTTTTCTCCTTCATATTTTAAAATTTCCCAAAGACCATTTAATATATCTTGTTGAGAAAAAAAATCAGAAACTTCCTACTGATGTAGTTATCCATTGCTAGAAGATCACATTCCTGATAAGACACAGAAATTGCCTCAACTGTCTGAATTCTAGTAAGTATGCCTTACGATACATTGAAATGGATTTCTCTGGATATATAGGACTCATCATCTGGCTTCACAGTTGACTTTATCTACTTTCTTTGCCTTTTCTGAATTACGAAGAAAACAACCAAAGTTTGAGAGTTTCTTCTCCTGCAAGTATGTCACTTGTCTTCCTTGACCTTATTTCTTTATTTAAATCCATACTGCAGTCTTATGCAGAGTCACAGCTTCAGCCAGAAATACCGTTCAGTCCTACTGTAAGCGAGGTGCAAAGGAAAAACAATAACGACAGAAAAACACTTTAACCCTTTGAGTAGTACAAACGTTCATGTACAGACATCCTCGTGCCTCCTGACCATCCAGAGTATGGTCGCACGTAAATTTTTACTTTAAAAATGTGTAAGGCAACATTAGAAAAAGGCAAATGTATGTTGTTCTTGTTTCCATAAATTGGTTATCAAACCAACATGATTTTAAGTTAATAAAACTGTAACTAATTTCATTTCTTGAAAAAAAAAAACAACTCACTCTCGGGGTTCAGCAAGCATGAGAAAACTCACTATTCAAAGGGTTATTATATTTTTGCTGATAGTTATTTGGGATGATTTTAGACTGTTATTCAGTGGTCTGTCAAATAAAGACTTCTGGAAAGTAGGTAATGCCTTGAAAACATGTTGTCCTTTGACATATATAACCTTTTTATCCTTTTCTGCCAAGTGTAATACACTACACTGAAAATATATGACCATGGCTATGGAAAGATGTAAAGTCACATACTGTTTATATTGCCCTATATTCTAATAAAATTTATGATTTTCTAAATTTTTTAGTTTTACATTTTTCAAAATTAGATGGACCGGAGGGATGATGAATGCCCTGTTATCCTGTGTGACAGTGACCAGAGCTTGTCCATGTTGCTTCAGTATTTTGTAACTTTAGTCTCAGGGATTACACTGATTATTTGTTTCTGCCCGGGTGAGATTTTTGAATCTAGGTCCTTATTTTCTTTTTACAGCCTGAAAGAGCTTGATCATTATCAAGTGGTAATACAGGCTGAAAACTTAGGTTGATATATTATGCATGATTTAGGCCCTGGCCGGATAGCTCAGTTGGTGGGAGCATCATCCCCATACGACCAGGTTGTGGGTTCAATCCCCAACCAGGGTACATAAAAGAATCAACTAATGAATACATAAATAAGTGGAACAGCAAATTGATGTCTCTCTTTTTCTCTCTCTCAAATCGATAAATTAAAAAAAAAATTGTTAGAAAAATTATGCACAATTTAAAGAAGAGATTGTAGGGCTAGCAACATGTAACGACATAACTCTATTCATTGAGACAACTCATTGCCACCTTCAGAAGAGAAAAGGAAAGACATTTTCCTGCAGTCCATCAGGTGTCCCAAAACTGCGGCCCCCTGAGGCCATTTATCCGGCCCCCACCGCACTTCCGGAAGGGGCACCTCTTTTGTTGGTGGTCAGTGAGAGGAGCACTGTCTGTGGTGGCCCTCCAATGGTCTGAGGGACAGTGAGCTGGCCCCCTGTGTAAAAAGTTTGGGGACCCCTGATCTAAATGATCCAGATCAAAGATTTTAAAGTAGCACTCTCCAAACTTCAAGACTTTTTTCTTTTTGAAAACCCAAAGCATCTTCAACATAACTGCCCAGATGAGTTCACGGCTTTCAGAATGCGGACTCCATCTGCAATCTCTTCAAGCGGAAGAGCCCAGGAGACGTCTCATCTCCAGGGCAGGGCCATGTGGAAGGGAAGCAAAGAAGCTGCTCTAGATTAATGTGTCACCTGGAATAACCAACTTCACAAGAGGAAGTAGCTTTGACCTTTGAAGAACACCTGGTTCATTGCAACTATTTAATCCGACGTAACTTACTTATACAAAATATTTTCCTGAATGTCTCTCCAAATCTAATTACAGAAAGTGAATTTTTAGTTTATAAGGTCAAAGATTTTTCATGTCCTTTAAAAAATAAAGCTTTCGTTTTTGTTTACCATCTATGTATACAATGACATTACCAGCTACGGAAATAGAAAGTAAAGCTTCCTGGAAAATGTTGTTATATGTTATTAACATATAGAAATTTCAGACAATTATCTGGCAGATCTTCAAAAGAATCAGTTTCAACAAGCACATAGTATAAAGCCTCAGAGACAGACAACAGGCCACGGAAGAGCCATTGCGTTCCTACAAGGGAGAATGGAATGACAACTTCCTGTCCAAGAACTGGGGCTCCACTGAGCCCTAGCCTCTACCTCAGCTCAGCCAACCACACACGTTAGGATTCCCACACACGTTAGCATCTCAGTTGCTATATAAATAGGAAACTTTCAATTGGATGTAAAAATTGATTAGAACTGACTTAACCAAAAATAGAAACGTTAGAGAAATCTATGAATACAGTTCATGTGAGATAAGGCTGGACAAAAGGCCTGAAGTGGACATTCAGGATAAGGTACTTTCTATTTGTTTTGTATTGTAACACGGAACTCCAGTGTTTGGCACTCTTGCAGAAGCGGGTCTGGTGATCTTCAAACCTCCATAGTATTATATAGGTACATCTGTGGCCCTGGCCAGTGGCTCAGTAGATAGAGCATCAGCCCAGTGTATGGATCTTCCGGGTTTGATTCCTGGTTAGGGCACATAAGAGAAGTGACTGTCTGCTTCCCTCCTTTCTCACCCTCTTGCCCTCCAGAAGCCAGTGGTTCGATTGGTTTGAGTGTGGCCCTGGGCACTGAGGATAGCTCCACTGGACCACATCAGCCTCAGGCAGTATAAATAGTTCGGTACTTGAGCATCATCCCCAGATGGGGGTTGCTGGGTGGATCCTGGTCTGGGTGCATATGGGCGTCTGCCTCACTATCTCCCCTCCTCTCATCTTAAATAAGATACACACACACACACACACACACACACACACACACACACAACTGCAAAAAGATAGCTCCTTGTCCCCTAATTGTGCTATACATCCCGGAATCTAAATGGCCTAGTTTGGGTCATGTTCTCATTTTTAAACTAGTTGCTGAGAATGAGGAGCAAGGAGGCTCTAGTCAGTTAGTTTGGGGGTCACTTAACCACCCTCTGGTTTGGGAGTGTCATCAATCTATTGAGACCTTACGATCTAAAGGTGAGAGTGAGGCATGCTTTTCCAACAAAAAATCAAGATCCTAAAGCTAGAAAAACAGATGTTGCTTAAGCAGGAACATTCATCCAACACACACATATACTCTTTACACAAAACATTATAAAATTTAAAAATCATGTACTAAAAGTTATAATTATCATACACAATTTTTTAATGTTTTAATTAGAGGAAGATATTTGTTTGGATATCAGCTCTTACGCTTATGCAAGGGAATATGTGCCTTAAATGTAGGAATTATTTAAACATTTTTTTAATATAACCGATTGACTGGACTGGTTTCCTAGGGGTGCCATAACCAAGTACAGTGAACCAGGTGGCTTTCAAAAACAGAAACTTATTCACTCAGATTTCTGGAGGCTTGAAGGCGATGCAGGGTTGGTTCCCTCTTGGAATCCCAGAGGGAGACTTTAATCCACGTCTCCTCTCCAGTTCTGGTGGCTGCAGGCAGTCTGGGTGTTCACTGTTCTGTGGCAGCATGACTCCAACCTCTGTCTCTGTAGTCACATGGCATTCTCCTGATGTGTCTGTTTCTTTTCCTGCCTTTTTAAAAGGACACTAGCCATATTGGACCAGGGCTTATCTTAAACCAGTATGACCTCATCTTCACTTGATTATATTTACAAAGACTGTTTTAAATAGGGTCCCATATCAAAGCACTAGGGGTTAGGACTTCAGACTATCTTGTTGAAGGATACAATTCAACACATGACATTGGTTGTTATTTTATAAAAGACTTAAAATCTAATAATTAGAGTCTCATTAATACATTAACTTTATTTCTAGAAATAAGACTTAGCAGATTTTATGTGCGCATCTATTTTCTTTCTGATGTTTTCAATTTAAAATGAGCAAGAGACAAAAATTTATGCATAGTTTCTTACTTCCATTTACTAAAAATATGCTCAAAAGTTACATGATATAGAACGCACTTAGTTTTGAAATCTGTTAAGTGGAAATCTATATGTTCATTAGTTCCTCTTTTGAGAGGGATTCTTAGCATTTGAGAAAGTTTAAAACATTTTAAATGTTTGAGAAAACATTTTTGAAATATGTAAATAATATATACAACACAACAGGGGTCCCCAAACTTTTTACACAGGGGGCCAGTTCACTGTCCCTCAGACCATTGGAGGGCCGGACTATAAAAAAGACTATGAACAAATCCCTATGCACACTGCACATATTTTAAAGTAAAAAAACTAAACGGGAACAAATACAATATTTAAAATAAAGAACAAGTAAATTTAAATCAACAAACTGACCAGTATTTCAATGGCCATGGTTTGGGGATCCCTGCAACACAATGTTGAATAAACAATGAAGACACTTTGAGCCTCAAGGATAGCCATGAGGTTTTCCACCTCTCCCCTCCCCTACCCTTTATTAGCTATCTCTTGGAAGCCTTTAAGGGTTAAGTTACATGTTAATCTGCAAACATGACTTTTAGCTTCAGGTTAAGGACTTTTTCCATATTTGCAGAGCTAATCATTAGTACAGCTAAAACTAAAACCCAGGCCTGATTATCAGGCCACAACATTTCCCTAAAATTATGCTCCATCTTATCTTACATTAAAGGTCACTGTGAAATTTTGAACATGTTGTCTCCTGTCTTACTTTAAAATTAGTTTAATTTCTACATATTCTGGCCTCTACTGGAAATAACAACCAACCCCACTACAGCATAGCAATAATTAGGTCATTTTAATGATGATTAAAATTATAGGTGATAATTTTGGAGCACGGTATAGTAGGGAGGCATAGGACTACGTGATTAATGACACGAGTTCTAGCCCTCGATGTGCAACTTAATATAGATGGTTAGCATTATAATTATTTAATATAACTTTGGGCAAGTCCCTTAATTATTAAGAGACTGTGCAGTTAGGGAGAGCCAGTCCAATTTTTCTAATCATATAAAAATTTTGTTAACTTCAAATTGGAATGTATGAGAAAACTGCAAAATATTGGAGACATACTAATTATTAAGTGATATTTAGCCAGCAATATATATGAAGATAAAGTGTTTTAAAATAAATTTGATAAAGTTGCTAACAAAGATTTCCCCAAATGTTATTCTGAAATAATACTTTTGCAAGCTTTTTATATAAATTAAATTCACCCTTCCAATGACAAACTACTGCTTTTTTAAAAAAATAATATGAATAAAAATTATTTGCAGAATTGTTATAACATCAACAATTGCATTCAAAGATTTAATCGTTAACTTGCCATTTACAGGACTTGGAAAGATAAAACTTAAAAGATAAAACTTATTCCATATGTAGGTGGGACATAAAAGTGAAACTAAGAGACATTGATAAGAGTGTGGTGGTTACGGGGGGAGGGGGGAAAGGGAGAGGGAAAGGGGGAGGGGGAGGAGCACAAAGAAAACTAGATAGAAGGTGACAGAGGACAATCTGACTTTGGGTGATGGGTATGCAACATAATTGAAAGACAAGATAACCTGGACTTGTTGATCTTTGAATATATGTAACCTGATTTATTGATGTCGCCCCATTAAAAAAATAAAATTATAATTAAAAATAAATAAATAAATAAATAAATAAATAAAAGGAGTTATCGGGGGGGGGAAAAAAAGATAAAACTTGGACTTTATCCTTGCCACCTCCTAGTTTTAGAGATCAGAAGTTAGAAACTCAAAGAGTCTGATGAAATGTTACTGTGAGAGAGAATTCAGTCCTTTCTCTAACATTAAGCAGCAGCTTCCTCATGAGGTCTATCTTGAAACTGTAATGAATGGTCATGGATATGCCAGGCCCCCTGGCGTAAATGCTGACCTATGTCATAATTCAGAGGAGTTGTGTTTGTGGAAAGGCCTCTGAATTTAAACAAAATGAGATAGAAAGGAATGCCAATTCTTACTCCAAATAGCAGTAGTATCAGGGGAAAATTGTTTTCCCTCATTGGCTGTCAGTTTTATTTCTCTTTGTAATGGGAGCATAATAAGATTTTATTTTAATGGGAGCAAAGTACAAACAATAAAAACAGGACTTGAAGTGAGATTTGAGTGGAATAGCACTAAGTCTTCACGCTGGTAATAGGTGTTCAGCAACTGACAACTATCGTTATTAAATTTTTTGACTCATGAAAATTATGGGGTCTAACAAAATAATCTAAATAAGTAGGTTATTTTGCTATTAAACTATTTTTATAAAATTACTAATAAATTAACAGAGGCTACACAATATCTTAGAAGACAACAGGACTAGTATCTAGAACCCTGATGGCGAATATTTTTATAAAAACTGCCTACTTTTGCAGTGCTGGTCAACCTGGTCCTTCCCGCCCACTAGTGGGTATTCCAGCTTTCATAATAGGCAGTAGCTGAGCAAACAAACAGTGCCACGATTGGCCCACCATGAAAGCTGGAACGCCCACTTGTGGGCGGGAGGGACCAGGTTGACCAGCACTGCAAAAGTGGGCGGTTTTTCTAGAAAGGTTTGCCATCATGGAAGATCTGAAATCTAATTTCATTTGCATTTAACAATATTTTTGTGACCTGAGCCAACCAAAACCAAAATTATTCCCAGTTTCTTCATGTGTAATATTAGCCACAATCTTACTCCACCTACAAATCTTGAAAGATATTTCTGTGTGAATGGGTCAAATGAAACAATTCATGGGAAAATTTTAGGAAAATACTATAAAAAGTATGCAAAATATTGTCAATAAAGGATAAATGTAAATTAAAATTTAAATGTAGTTTAACATAACTTCCTTAATAAGCACTGCACAAAACAAGTTCATCCGCTTCCACTTGTATGAGACAAAAGCAAGCTCAAAATTCCATCATTCTGCATATAACTTTTATTTAGTCCTTTAATGGGCTATGTCAAATGTAATAATAAATATACCAAAATTACAGATAATGCAATGCAGTTGCTGCTTATAGAACACTGAACTAAAAGAATAAAAATGCAATAGATAAGGAGTTACGTAACCATTTTTTTAAAGTTCCGTTACGTACGAACAGGTCTGTGTCTGACACATATATGTCGGAGAGTTTGTGAAAAGTTCAAAGTCCAGGGATCCATCCGTGGGTTGATGAGGCAGTGGGTAGCGCTTGGGCTCCCACATTTGTATATAAAATATCCCACAGGTAAGTTTGATGCATGGACTGATTGAAATATTCCTGATTCACAAATATGTCTAGTTAGTACATGGGAAAAAAAGGAATTCATATTACTTTTTTTTTTTTTTTGTATTTTTCTGAAGCTGGAAATGGGGAGAGACAGACAGACTCCCGCATGCGCCCCACCGGGATCCACCCAGCACGCCCACCATGGGCGACGCTCTGCCCACCAGGGGGCGATGCTCTGTCCCTCCAGGGCTTCACTCTGCCGCGACCAGAGCCACTCTAGCGCCTGGGGCAGAGGCCAAGGAGCCATCCCCAGCGCTCGGGCCATCTTTGCGCCAATGGAGCCTTGGCTGTGGGAGGGGAAGAGAGAGACAGAGAGGAAGGAGGGTGGGGGGTGGAGAAGCAAATGGGCGCTTCTCCTATGTGCCCTGGCCGGGAATCGAACCCGGGTCCCCCGCACGCCAGGCCGATGCTCTACCGCTGAGCCAACCAGTCAGGGCTTCATACTACTTTTATCCCTATGTAAATCACCCTCCATAAAGTAAAATTATAAATTCTTAAGATTAAAAGAATGTATTAGATCATCAAAAATAATCAAGTGGTTCTGAACATGTGCACAGAATTTCTAGAAAAAATAGAAAGACTAATTGACCAAGTTTATCTACAGATGCTTTATTAGGGTTACAGGTCAAAATATCTAAGGGGCAAATAAGTGGTGTGAGGATGTAAAGAAACAGGACTTCTCATTCACTACTGGCAAGAATACAAAATGGTAGAGCCACTTTAGAAGACAGTGTGGTGTTCCTTGAAAAATTAAACATACTTTTTCCATATGATGCAGCAGTCACACCTCTGGATATTTAACCCAAGGAGCTGAAAAATTCAGACCCACATAAAATCCTTCACGTGGACATTTGCAGCAGCTTTACACATAAATTCTAAAACTGGGGAGCAACCAAGGTGTTCTTCAGTAGGTGAATGGATAAACTGTTACATCCAGATAATGGAACATTATTCCCGGCTAAAATGAAGTGAGGTAGCAAGCCATGAAACAACATGGAGAAAACTTAAATTCATATTTTTGTTGTTGTTGTTTACTAAGTGAAAGGCAAAGAGGCAGGGAGGCAGAGAAACAAACTCCCGCATACACGCACACTGGGATCCACCTGACAAGCCCCTACAGGGTGATGCTCTGCACATCTGGGCCCAATGCTCTATTGCTCGGCAACCAAGCTATTTCAGGACCTGAGGTGAGGCCATGGAGCCATATGAATTCTAATTTCAGCACCCAGGACCAACTTGCTCAAACCATTTGAGCCATGGCTGCAAGAAGGGAAGAGAGAGGAAAAAAGAGAGAGAGAGAGAGAGAAGGGGGAGGCGGCATGGAGAAGCAGATGGTCTCTTTTCCTGTTTGCCCCGACCTGGAATCAAACTGGGGACTTCCATACACCAGGTCGATGATCTACCACTGAGCAAACTGACTAGGGCCTAAATTCTTACTGTTAAGTGAAAGGAGACACTTTGAAAAGGCTAAAACTGTATGACATCCAGGAAAAAGTTATAATGGACACAATAAACATAGAAAAAGAAAGGGAAGAATAGGCAGAACATAGAGGATTTTAGGGCAGTAAATATACTGTGTATAATATCATAATGGTGGAGATGTGTCATTATACATTTGTCTGAACTGATAGAAGCTACAACATTAAGAATGACCCATAATGTAAAATGTGGGTTTCGGGTGGTTATGATGTGTCAATGTAGGTTCATCAACTGTAACAAAAGTATCATTCTTGTGGGGATTTTTGTTGTTGTTGTTGAAAGTGAGAGGCAAGGAGGCAGGCAGACAAGTTCCTGCATGCACCCCAACTAAGATCCACCTGGCAAGCCCCCTACTGGCTGGTGCTTTTCCCATCTGGGGCT
This sequence comes from Saccopteryx bilineata, assembly GCF_036850765.1. Lineage (NCBI taxonomy): Eukaryota > Metazoa > Chordata > Mammalia > Chiroptera > Emballonuridae > Saccopteryx > Saccopteryx bilineata. The sequence goes on along the minus strand of NC_089490.1, from coordinate 169,619,209 downwards.
GCTGCTCCATTGCTCTGTAACCAAGCCATTTTAGCACCTGAGGCGAGGTCAAGAGCCATTCTAAGCACCTGAGGCCAACTTGCTCAAACCATTTGGACTATGGCTGTGGGACAGAAAGAGGAGAGAGAGAGAGAGAGAGAGGGAGAAGGAAGGGGGAGGAATGGAGAAGTAGATGGTTGCTTCTCCTGTGTGCCCTGACTGGAATATGAACCTGGACTCCCACACACTGGGCAGATGCTCTACCACTGAGTCAACTGACCAGGGCCAGGGATGTTGATAATGGGTGAGACTATACCTGTGTGAAGGAAGAGATTACATAAAAACTCTCTGTAACTTTCACTCAAGTTTGCTGTTAACTTATAATAAAAACAAAAAGTGTAATAAAAAAAAACTTACTAAACTTTATTTAAAGGATGTCTTTGTTAAAGCTTTCTCTTTTTATTTAAAAAGTAATAGAAATAAATTTCAAGGCATTTTAGGATGAAACATTGATAAATCTTTTTAATAAGACCACTACATTCAAAAAGATATTTTTTTCTATCAGCTTATTTAAAGTTAAGAAAAAAAAAGTAATTAAATTTGGAAGGAGGAGTTCTCATATTATTCTTTTTAAAAGTTTGTCTTTTGGCCCTGGCCAGTTGGCTCAGCGGTAGAGCGTCGGCCTGGCGTGCGGGGGACCCAGGTTCGATTCCCGGCCAGGGCACATAGGAGAAGCGCCCATTTGCTTCTCCACCCCCCCCCTTCCTCTCTGTCTCTCTCTTCCCCTCCCGCAGCCAAGGCTCCATTGGAGCAAAGATGGCCCGGGCGCTGGGGATGGCTCCTTGGCCTCTGCCCCAGGCGCTACAGTGGCTCTGGTCGTGGCAGAGCATCGCCCCCTGGTGGGCAGAGCGTCGCCCCTGGTGGGCGTGCTGGGTGGATCCCGGTCGGGCGCATGTGGGAGTCTGTCTGACTGTCTCTCCCCGTTTCCAGCTTCAGAAAATACAAAAAAAATAAATAAATAAAATAAAAGTTTGTCTTTTAAAATATAGAAAATTGAGTTTCATATTAACAGTTGGAAAAACTAGAAAACAAAGCTTGGCCTATTTACTCCAAGACTGGTATTCCATTTTAGCACACCACACTGTGCTACTTAGAAGACTGGTAGATTTCATTGTGTTAATTATAAAATTGTAACATATCCTGCTTAATGTAATAAAGTAAGAGTTTTTGTATCAAATGTTCTTTTTAATTTGTTGATTTTAGAGAGAGAAAAAGGGAAAGAGAGAGAAACATTGATTTGCTGTTTCAGTTATTTGTCCATTCATAGGTTGATTCTTGTCTGTTTCTGGACCAGGGAGCGAATCTGCAACTTTGGTGTACTGGGACAATCCTCTAACCAACTGACCTACCCAGCGAGGGCCCAATGTCTTCAACATTTCAAATTTCTCTACATTTGTCAAGGAAGATAACTTTTCATATAAACTCTCACAATACATATTGTACCTGAATATTGAGCTCCATAATTTCCATGGCCAGACTAGCTATTAAAATATTGACTAGAAACAGGGGAACAAAAACTATATCAGAACAAAAAAGGGTTTTAATAATAAAAGTAGTAAAAGTTTACTTCATATTGTGGTATTTATTTTTCAGAAGAAATATGAAAGGAAGAGAAAGAAAAATATTTACTGAGCATATTACATATTTTTGTGTGCACAGATCTTACATATATTTATTTAGATTCACAACCCTGTTATTATAAGTTTATTCATATTTTTAACAAAAAGAAAACAACTTTAGTATGGTAAAATTACTTGCATAAGGTAGTTTAACCTGTATTGTCATAGCTGTGATTCAAACTCATGACTACATGGTACAGTCTAATAAATGTCCACCCAACTATTCTGCCTGCTAATTATTTATTTAAGAATCTCATGCAACCAAAACATAGAAGAGGAGAGGCTGGGCAGAACTATTAGGAAACATAGTGAGAAGAAAATAAAATGAAATCTAAGGCTAAATAACAAATTACCAACTTAGAAAAACATTTGTGAAATATTAGAACTAAAAGAGACTGGGACCATGACATTCCAGCCTCTCTGCTTTGTCATCAAAGTATAAAATCAAAGCAGCAGAGTATTCTTATCAAAAACATTCCTTAGGCCCTGGCTAGTTGGTTCAGTGGTAGAGCATCGACCAGTGTGTGGAAGTCCTAGGTTCGATTCCTGGTCATGGCACACAGGAGAGACAATCATCTACTTCTCCTCCCTCTCCCTTTTCTATCTCTCTCTCTCTTCACCTCATGCAGCCATGGCTTGAAGGGTTCAAGCAAAGTTGGCTTCTGGTGCTGAGGATGACATCATGGCCTAGCCTCAGGTGCTGAAATAGCTGGGTTGACGAGCAATGGAGCAGCAGCCCAGATGGGCAGAGTATCATCTGGTAGAAGGCTTGCCAGGTGGATCCTAGTCAGGGCACTGCCTCCCTGTCTGTCTCTGCATCCCTGCCTCTCAATTATATAAATAAATAAATAAATAAATAAAAATAAAAGCTTCTAAAAAGAGTACTACATAAACTACTTTTAAATATTCAAATAACTTTCATGCAGAAGGATTAATTTACTCATTCTTGATCAAATATATAGGGTTAAAATTTGGAGAGAATTAAATGGATTATAGTTAAGAAGCAATTTTCAAATAAAAAGTGCTACATAAAGACAGCCAACTATTGCACATGCACATAGAGAGTTTAATTTAAGCCTGGACATCAGACACATTAAAGAGGTCAAAGTTACTTAACCGTACTAGTGATCAGATCTAGTCACCTCTAAGCTAAACTGCTACTATTCTAGAAGAACATGCATTTCTTTTCTACATTGCATATAAAGAAGTAGCATGAGAATTCTGGTCAGGATAGTTCCAAAAAAAATAACTTCCAAGAAATTCCACAGAAGTTCTCATACATCTTTGAAAGTATCTTGTGTTACAGATATGCAGCAAGTTATTCCCCAGCGATGGAATTACATTCCGATGCGACAACCCTTGCATTTATTAGATAACAATTATACAAGTTTAAAATCTATATTCCTATACAGTCATCCCTTGTCATAACATGGTTCACTTTTTACAGTCTCACTGTATCATGGATTTTTAAATTGTATATACCTAATTTTGTATTGCGGATTTCTCACTATATCACGGAATTTTGCGGTAGATAGATATTTTTATATTTTATTATTTTAATTATTTTTGCAGTAAAATAAGAAAAATAAATGTGGGAAAGATCAATAACAGTATAGGAAAGGTTTATAAGGGTGTGGGGAGGGTTTATAAAGCCTTAAAATATATATAAATAATAAAATAAATATAAGGTCGCTACTTCGCAGATTTTCGCCTATTGCGGGGAGGGGTTCTGGAATTTAACCTCCACGACAGACAAGAGACCACTGTATTTTAAAGGGGAAATACTAATTCCAAACATCTTTTTCTTTAGTACTGGAGCAATTCTAAGTATGATCCAATGTGTATCTGATGACTGACCCTTTTGCTACTTATGTTCCTGTGTCATTCCTACCGTGTCTTTTCATGAATAAAGATGTATGCCTGAGGTGAAAAACTGACCAAAATGTGCAGACAGGTAAGGTGAATCTAAAGCAGTATTGTATAATAAGAAAGAAAAATGAAATTCAAACTCTACTAATGCTAGGTTTCAAACCTACCTACAACCCTTATTAGCTCTGTGACCTTTGTCAACCTCTTGCAACTTTAGTTTCCTTGGTTAATTAAAGAATATCTCTAATTTTTAAGGTTAGTACAATGACTGTTTTATATACAACAGCTGACATGTAGAAGTGCTTGTTCAATGGAAACAATGACTTTATCTTTGGAGCTTTTCTTAATCTCCACAATCCATTCTCAAGCCCTTTTGCACTTACTTCTTGCAACAGCTCTGAAAAGGTGACTAAGTTTTTAAAACCGCCCTGACTCTTTTGGTTGCCTTAAAAACTATAACCATTTTAACAAAAAGTTTCTATATTAAAAACACAGACCTTTATACCAGGGGTCAGGAACCTATGGCTCACGAGCCAGATGTGGGTGGTTCTTTTGATGGCTGCATCTGGCTCACAGACAAATTTTTAATAAAATAAATAATAATGTTAAAAATATAAAACATTCTCATGTATTACACTCCATTCATTTCCTACCGCTCATGTTCATGGTTGTGGGTGGCTGGAGCCAATCACAGCTGTCCTCCGGGACAACACCAAATTTTTATTGGATAATGCATAACGTACACAGGTTGTTGTATGGCTCTCATGAAATTAATTTTAAAATATGTGGCGTTTATGTCTCTCTTAGCCAAAAACGTTCCCTACCTTTGCTTTGTACAATCTGTATTATCTGTGAAGGGGGAAAATAGCAGTATTTCACACAGAACAAAACAACCTAACATTCATGATTTTCATATTGTATATTATGGTGTAAAATTAATCAAATACTATTCTTCTATTAAAAAATCAAAATTACATAGGAAAATGAACCTATTTCTCAATCAGAAGCCCTATGTAGTTCTTATGTACTAAATCTGTCATAGAGCAAAGGAACATGCACTCTTGGATTTTAGGTGGAATGTAATATCTTTGCAGGTTCTCCAGAGGGCTTCTTTCGGCCAAGCTTTTCAAAATAGGTAATAGAAAATAAAATGCACAATGTAAATGGACTGTGTATCCTACAAGTGATTATTTCAAAATGATACAAAATCCTAAATCAATTCTTTGGAGTTGATTAAATAATGAATCAGATCAAATAATGGTTCAGAATTGGCACTTTTGGAAAATATTGTAATCATATAATTATCTTGGCATATCACCCACGCTGGATTTCAATTCTGGGAACACCAATTTTTCCATTAGTAAATTGCCAAAAAAAAAAAAAAAAAACAAGCTCATAAACAAAGCAGCATTATTGTACTACCATGACCCTATTGTGAAGCATGGATCAGACCTATCTATTGTTTCAGACTACTATCAATAAATGCCATCTAAGCACATGAAAAAAAATTCTTCATATAAACAAGTGAAAATTAAAGACATCTGGAAGAGAGGCAGTATCTACATTGTGCAATCCACTTACACAGTGCCTTAAGTATCGTAATGCATTTTAAGAAGAAAAGATAGGTTGGGGGACAATGTATGTTCTCAATTGCTGGTCTTTTTCAGTTTCAGATATAATTACACCCATAATGCTATAACAGCTCTGTTCACTGAAGAAAATAAAAGCTCCAGAAGAAATCTCAATAACTTTTTCTTTGTAACCAGAGACTGATTGCAAAAGGGCAAGTCAAGCTGTGACTGTTGGTGTATGTGACACATTTTGCAAATGGATGGGGAAAATTAGGAGAATCAGAAAAAGCTCTACAAACTGATCCCGGATGACAGAAACAATATATATACATATGGCTAAGCATATGACTGTCTTTTGAAAGAGTTGAGTCTTTTTTATCACCCTTTCCAATTTTTTTGCAAGAATAGCTCATTTAGATACAAGGTTAGCTATTCACATGTCTGTCTTTCCTGGAAAGATTTTGAGCAGCTTGAATTCAGCAATAGTCTCCAACACACACCACTTCTTTAGGAACTCCTGTTGAACGAATTGCAACCTAATGAGCCAGTTGGAGTCAGGCTGCCCTTCCCAGAGAGCTGCGGACTTCGGAAGAGAGCACATGAAGAAGCAGCTGTGACATGACAGAAGGGTGCTGATCTAAGTCACAGCTACACTTCTTACCCCTAATTCTACATCCCCAGAAATCTGCACATGCACATGAAACACATTTGATAACATGAAACTAACTTGTCCTGAAATCTCTGGATCTATTTAAATTTTGCTTTTTTATTATTAGTCTATTGATTGCAATTCACTGCCATGGTAGATAGGAAGTGGAGAAACTCCAAGTTGGTTTGGAGAGTAAAATTAGGAAAATATATAAAAAGCACATTTTGCATCCAACTCTTTCAGTTCAGGGCACCTAACTTTTCAAATCTTACATAAAAAAAAGAAACTAAAACCCCAAAAACTTTTGAATCAAAACTGATCTTTGTTGACATAGCACTTCTGATTAGTAGAGTCTCTAAACAACTATCAGGAATTACTGCTAAAATTCCAATGATTTATCACTTGCCCATATTAACATGTGACTGCAAAACAAGGTAGGGTGATGGCAGCAAAGAGAAAAGAAGTAAATGTTTTTCAAAGCTACAGCATTTCTATCCAAAGCATTCATTAAAACATTTAACAGGCCTGACCAGGCGGTGGCGCAGTGGATAGAGCGTTGGACTGGGATGTGGAAGGTCCCAGGTTTAAGACCCCAACGCCAGCTTGAGCGTGGGCTCATCTGGTTTGAGCAAAAAAGCTCACCAGCTTGGACCCAAGGTCGCTGACTCGAGCAAGGGATTACTCAGTCTGCTGAAGGCCCGCAGGCAAGGCACATATACGAAAGCAATCAATGAACAACTAAGGTGTTGCAATGAAAAACTAATGATTTATGCTTCTCATCTCTCTCTGTTCCTGTCTGTCTGTCCCTATTTATCCCTCTCTCTGACTCTCTTTCTGTCTCTGTAAAAAAATAAAAAATAAAAAAGTAAATAAAACATTTATCAGGCTCTCACTTTAGTTTTATCCATGCATCAATTCACTCCTTTGTCATCATAAACATAAAAGCTTTATGCTGCATTCAAGAAGATGCATGTCCCCATTAAAACTATTTTTCAGTCGATTTCTGTTATGTCAACTCACGATTAGCCACTCTAATGAAGAGAAGTAATGGCACAGAAATTTCTAGTAAAGATAACCAAAGCAATTTATCATTGGCATCAGTATGTTTTCTTTTCTTTTACAAAACAGATTTACCATCACTGAAACAGTTTTTACATAAATTCATTTGAAATCACTGTATTTTACTGAAAGTCTTATTTTTTTTTTTGGTAAACGAAGTAGAAATGTTCTGATTAATGATAAGACATTTGTATGAGATGGAACATCTGTTCCAATTAAACCAAAAGATAGACAAAATGTGTATGAAAAATCAGTTGGTTTGCACCTAAGAGCACCTTTACAGGTGCAAATATGTGTGGGTATGTTTGGAGGTGTGTAAAAATGTCTAAGTTTATACGTGTATGAATGTGTGTCCATGTTTTTAGCTGTGTGTGTGTGTGTGTGTGTGTGTGTGTGTGTGTACAGAGGAGTTTGGGGTTGAGAAATGATGCCATTTATATTATGGAACATTAATTAGCATTCTCAGTGCTACTTTAATTTCTGCATATTTTGTGAAGCATTCTGTAGAATAAAAGTTAAATATTATAATAAATATAATTGAAATGGCATAAATAGAAGCATAAAAAATATAGAGCTAAGGCAATTTTTGTCCCTCCCAAAAAGAAAGTGTGTGAAATACCAAGTTATATTGATATGCAATGGCTGTTCATAAACTAATAAAAAGTGTAATATATTTAAAAATATAACCGTTCATAAAAAGTGTTCTAAACTATTTTATGTTCAACAGCTTAATCAGATTTAAAAAATAATACTTAACAGAAGATTCTCTCATCAGGAAGAACAACAAACATATTGAAAATGAACATATTTCAAGTCTATTCTATCCAAATGATGTACTCGGTCTTATTCAGTACTAGCTGGAGAAAGGAAAATTTGCATTACTCTCCTGCATGGTCTACCAAGAAGTTGGTTAATTTGACTCAAAGTAAAAAATAAGCAGAAAACAATACATGTATCTCATGTAAATTTTTTTTTACCATATAACATTTTCCTATGTATGTTTACTAACTATACATGTTCAGTCAATCAAAACCCAGGGTCTGATCATCTACAAAATAGTCTCTAAAACAAAGAAACAAAGCTTCCAGCTCTATTTCTAATGTCTGTTAAGTAAATATTTATTTTTCAAGCATAAATTTTAAAATTCAGTTAGTATGCCATCATTTGATTTTACAGTTCTCATATGAGTAACACATAGTAGTCAAGAAATGGGGTTCAGGGTCTGACTGCCTGGAACCAAATTCTGACTGCCACATTGTAGGAATATGACCTTGGGCAGGAGCTTAACCTCCGTTGGTGCGTCCCTCACCTTCCCCATCAATCTGGCAGGACCGTTTTGTAGATTAAATGAGCTAATATATTGAATACTTAGAATAGTGACTCCATATTGCACACTATGAATATCAGCTACTATAATGTTATGAGCTTTCTCCTTTCCTCATAAATATGATGTGGTTTTTTTTACAGTTTAGTACAGGGGTAGTCAACCTTTTTATATCTACTGCCCACTTTTGTATCTCTGTTAGTAGTAAAATTTTCTAACCACCCAACAGTTCCATAGTAATGGTGATTTATAAAGTAGGGAAGTAACTTTACTTTATACAATTTATAAAGCAGAGTTACAGCAAGTTAAAATATATAATAATAATTACTTACCAAATACTTTATGTCAGATTTTCGCTAAGTTTGGCTGAATAAATCTTTATAAAACAACTTACTATAGTTAAATCTATCTTTTTATTTATACTTTGGTTGCTCCGCTACCGCCCACCATGAAAGCTGAAACACCCACTAGTGGGCGGTAGGGACCAGGTTGACTACCACTGGTTTAGTCTGTTGAAAACCTCTTTGAAAATTAATGTAAATCAGTTTTAAGATATACTAGGGTTTGCAAGTCTCACTATAGCAGGCTTTTTTTTGTTTGTTTTTTGGTAAGGGATAAATTGCAGTTTAAGACATCATCATACACACAAAAATAAAACAACAAAGCATCTTCTTGCAAATTTAAGTGTTAACATCCAGTTCATACATAACTCCAGTTTTTCAAGTTTTATGATTCCATCATAGGAATTCTTTTTCTAAGAAAGGTTGCAAGTGTATCTCAGTCTGTAGGTCATTATTTTTTCATTGCCTGTCTTTTAGTGCATTTCCCTTGCCTTATGAGCAGTCAAATAAAATATATATTTTTTAGAATTTTAGGATGCAGATTCCACAAACACACTGGAAAGTAATAGTGAAATCACATGAAGTACAGAGGAAGTACTAATATTAAAGAGGGGTCTGAATACGAATGACTGTTTCAGATTGCGGGTTACGGTCAATGTTGACAACAGTCCCTGTCTAGGTCTGTCTGGGTTGGTTCCTTCTCAGAGAGGTCACCTTTTGTAGCATTCATTACAAATATTAAATCAAAGTTTGGAGACATATCAAACGATCCTAAATTTCCTTTAACAACATATTATGGCTCCTTCTTAAAAATAATTTCTATCTTTTTTTTTTTTTTTTTTTTATTTATTCATTTTTATTAGAGAGAGAGGGGAGAGAGAGAGAGGGAGAACAGGGGGAGGAGCAGGAAGCATCAACTCCCATATGTGCCTTGACCAGGCAAGCCCAGGGTTTTGAACCGGCGACCTCAGCGTTCCAGGTCGACACTTTATCCACTGCGCCACCACAGGTCAGGCAATTATTTCTATCTTTAAGTGATGCTCTTCCTCTGTAAGGTTACTATTGCCTTTGTAAATTAGTAATTTCTTTTGTTTTCAATTGTAAAAAGGAGAGTCTCTGGTTCTGATATTGTACAACTCAATGAACAAATCTGCTCACTCAGATACGTGTCACTGCACTGAGTCTCATGCTTTCGTGCCCACTGCACATATGGAAGTACTTCTTTCCCAATCATATTTTCTGCTTTTCTTTCTCAAGTAAGCAAACCGGAATTGTACACTGTGTGTACAGAGGTGAGGGGACCCTAATATTATGTAAGACTTGTCCTTTTGGGCTTTATTAAGAACACAGCTAATTATCCATCAGCTCTGTTTTAAATAAAAGTTTAGTTTGAAAAAGGACTGCAAAGCCATTTTTTTTCAAAATTGTAGGCAAATAAATCTATTTCCTAGTGAATGCATTTGACCATATTTGAAAACTAGATGAAGTGACTTGTATCAACTAATAAAAATGGGCATGGTATAGTTTTGAAGTCTAAATTAGTACCTAGGATATGTATCTAAGAATAAGAGTCACCCTGACATAATCATGTTAGCTAATTAACTTCCTTCTAACTACATTATTTTGAAATGAAATCAATTATGGCATAATTTTTTTTCCATTCATCTAAAATCTCCTATTTAGCATCTTAAAATCTAACCAGACAATTAATATCATGTTCAAAACAGTGATTACAAACATGTTAAGATTTTTATTTTAGAAGAATTTGATTCTTACCCTGATCAAAGGCCTTTCCTGGACTCCAAGTGCGAAAATAATCATCCTAAGGAGAAAAATAAGATGAATTGAGTATGTATGAGTAATCAAAATGTATATATTAATAGAAAATCTAAAATAAAGTATGAAATACTGGATACAAACCTCTACTTCCTGCAATGGCAAGCAGCAAAGTATAAAAAAACAATAATAAATAAAAAAAAGGAACAAGAGAAAAACAACAGTTATCAAAAGGGAATACATTGTTTACATATTATAGAAATGTCTTTCAATAAATGTGTTCATTTTCATTGCAAGTTAGTGGTTATTCTAACAATTGAACTATTCTGGGTTGTCACTGTACTGAAGTATCACAATGCAATACTTTCAACTGCAATTCAATGTTCAATATAACATGCAGATAATTATGCTGAGCTAATAAGCTATAAAAGTGTCTTGCTAGTTTCCAATTATACAACTTCATTTTCCACTAATATAATAGTAAATGAAACTATAAATATAATAGGGGGCCCTGGCCGGTTGGCTCAGCAGTCGAGCATCAACCTGGCGTGTGGAAGTCCTGAGTTTGATTCCGAGCCAAGGCACACAGGAGAAACACCCATCTGCTTCTCCATCCTTCGCCCTATCCTTCCTCTCTATCTCTCTCTTCCCCTCCTGCAGCCAAGGCTCCACTGGAGAAAAGTTGGCCCGGTTACTGAGGATGACGCCATGGTCTCTGCCTCAGGTGCTAGAATGGCTCCAGTTGCAATGGAGCAATGGACCACCTGGGCAGAGCATTGCCCCTACTGGACATGCTAGGTGGATCCCAGTTGGGTGTATGCAGAGTCCGTCTCTCTGCCTCCCCACTTCTCACTTCAGAAAAATACAAATAATAATATAATAGGAAAAATACCAAGTGTTTTTTCATTAACTAATAGAGTATAAATATCCTTTATGCAAATAAATAACTTATTAATTGATTGTCTAAGGAGTTCATCAAAATGCAACTGAAAACTTAAAAAACTGCATACCTAATTCAATCTTGCCTAAAGTTTAAATCTTTGACATGGAAAAGAATCATTACTATATATTTACTCTAAACTTTGTAAATATGAGCATATAACACAGTTGTACAGCAAAGCATAGTGAAAAAAAAATTTTAAATAGTAAAGCCAAACTGACAAACTGTGCTACTGACTGTTTTGCATCCTGAAAAATCTAATACAAACTCCTCATACATATCACCTTTTATTTAAGTAGAACAGATTTCACTGTTTAAATTAATAAGCTATTTTCACTGTAGTAAGAAAAAGTAGCACATTGTAAAGCTCATTGATTAAACGTTTCCTAGCTCAGTACTCTTGGACCCACAAAGCCACCCACTGGAAAGCTACAGAACGTAGAAATGCAAAAAGGCCAAGGGGAGATTCTTTGAATCTCCTTCCTCATCTCTTTGCTTATACCCTCCCAAAGTACAGAGAGGAAAATGTGGAACATATTTTAATTATGAAATAAATACATTTCTCTAATTTGTTTATTCAAAAATTTCCAATTGCTACAAAAGATTTCTCTTACTGTGACTAATCATTCATCACCACCCTTGCATTCCCACCAGACCAACTTCAAATGAAAAAGAAGAAAAAAAAGAAAAACCACAGAAGACACCTATTAGTATTATATGTATGTTGCAATAGGATTATGTAAAAAGAAAGGCATGTTATGATGATCCGTGATGCTAGGTTCTGTTTTGCAAAATTATCTCGAATTAAACTAATGGAGGATGACACCATTGGGTAATTAAATAAATAATGTTTGTTTAGTGTCTTTCCAAAAATCTTTTTTTCTTTTAAATGAGAGAGACAGAGAGTGAGAGAGGGACAGATAGGGACAGACAGACAGGAAAGGAGACAGATAAGAAGCATCACTTCATTATGGCACTTTGGTTGTTCATTGATTGCTTTCTCATATGTGCCTTGACTGGGGGCTCCTGCCGAGCCAGTGACCCCTTGCTCAAGCCAGCAACCTTGAGCTCAAGTCAGAGACTATGGGGTCATGTCTATGATCTCACACTCAAGCCAGATGAACCTGTGCTCAAGCCGGCGATTTTGGAGTTTTGAACCTGGGTCCTCTGCATTCTAGGCCAATGCTCTAACCACTGTGCCAATGCCTGGTCAAGCTAAAACTCTTTTTAAAAATAATTTTAGCATAATGGAAATCTTGAAAAATCAAGCTTTCAAATTAAATTACTTCATTCAAAGTCTCTAAACTTTAGCCAAAGATCATAGCACACTCATTTAAAATCTTTCCTCTTTTTTAATTATAAATCACTGTTTGGGGATGATGACCATTTATTCAATCCATGCACAAAGAGGGACTGGAATTTCTCCTGAAGTGAAACTAAAAGCTAGACAATGAGCACATGGGGGATGGATTTGGAGACAGGAAAACCTATATTTTAAGGCTGGCTTTACCCCTTACTACCTGCATAGTTTTAGAAAGGGTGACAATCTAAATCCCAGAACCATATGAATAAAGTTGGAAAATAACATCTACCTATCTGGTACAGTTTTAGTAGGGATTAGTTATAAAAAAATGTAAAATGCCAGCACAACACCTGGCATAAAGGAGATGCTAAATAAAGTATACATTAATCGCAAGCGTCAGTTCAGTATCTTTGGGCAGCATTACCACGGGACACATTCTCTTCACTGCTGCCAAGTCCTTGAGTGCTTTGAGTAAGAACTGTGAACTACCCCTAACATTTGTGAAAGTGATGTCCAAACAGTCCCGCCCCTACAAAATGTCAAATGTTGGATGCAATAAATATTCTTATAGCCTACATTTATAACTGTAGCAGTTAATGCAATGAGGCAAGTGTTCCTGCTGTCACATCAGACTGTTCAGAAGTGGTACAGCTACCAGTGACATCATCCAAAAAGATGTGGGTAAGCGTTTACTGCAGTAGTGACCACATCTGTATACATAAGACAGACCAAGAAGGAGGAAGAGGTGTGGAACTGACAGTGATAACACGAAAGCAACACATTTGACATAACATAGTGTTTGAAATTCTCAACATCTTTACAGATAAGCAGAAATTAAATATATATATATATTATAAAATCTAACCTCAACCACTTTTAATTTAACTTCCTTCAGAATAAAATGATATTAGGTTAGTTCTGGACCATAGTTTTATAAGTTTCTATAATCATAACATGAAACACAAGCCAGGTTCTTTGGGCTATGTCAAGGGCAATCTCGAAGTCTGGCCATTGTGTGGATCTGATACAGTATAAAAAAGCAAAATAGCTAACCTACCAGCTATTTTTAGATATTTGTATTTGTGTCCTCATATCACTATCTGGTTTGTTTTTTATTTTGTTTTTTGTTTTGTTTTTTTTTTGCGAAAATGGTTTCACCTCATTAAATCTTAGGAATTTTGCCAAGATGCAAAATAAAAGTATTTTCACATGTGTTCATTCAGGGGTAATTCTTTTGTCTCAAAAGCTTTATGTGAATATTGGTTGTTCTCAGGCTTTAATTTAGAGCCAAATAAGCCAACTAGGGATTTCAAAAACAACTGCAAGCAATGCCCCCACTTTGAGAAATGCAGGTTCGGTGACTGAAACTAAGCCTCAGTGTTCCAACAGGAAAGCGGAATGCTTGTCACTCGTGTCCCCAGCTAACACCAGCGAATTACAGCAGCAACAAGAATTTAATACTATGCGCTCATCAAGTTCTTATATTTAACAAATTCTTGTTCATTTGTTTTTTATTTTTTTTAAAAAAGGTAGGTGATATAACAAAATTTGATTTATTTATCTTATTGCTTAAATATTTTCCTTGTGGTTATTTGTCTTGATTTTAAACAAAAGCCTATTTAATATAGAGAATATAGTTTCTCAATCTTGGCATTATTAATATTTGAGCCAAGTAATTCTTAGTTGTATTGGGGCATTGTGGCTGTCCTGTTCATTGCTGGCTGTTTAATAGCATTCCTGCCCCCTACGGAGAAACCAGTAGTGATCTCCTTCAACGTGTGACAAATAGAAATGTCACCAACTACAACTAAATGTCTCCTCAGGAGAAAAAAACACATATTTTTGAGGATAACTGGACAGAGTTACTGAGAAATACAAAAAGACAAATGAATGAAAATACCCTACAATGATGGGCTGCTAATAACAACAGATTTTTCTTCCCAGATGTTTTATTATATTAAAACAACATTGTACATTCACTTTTATATCCAGTTTGTGAAACATTTTATTAAGAGCACTTTCTAGTAGTACTAATGCTTTCTCTCCAAATATGTAATAGCTAATATCCTTTCGTGTAGAATTGCCATCAATTAGTTATCCCTTCACATGATTTTGCTTTAGTATTGCTTATGATACTTTGCTATAACAAATAACTCATACATAAATATCTAAGCAGCTGTTTTCTGATAAATAAATAATTTTAGGAAGGTCATTACTAGGGACAAACACCATGACCAGAATAGAAAAACTAATTTCCATTAACAATAACTGTTTATAACCAGCTTTGGCCAGATGAAGTAGGTCGTAAGGACAAGTTTATGTCCAAAGAACAACTGTTGAATTCATTCATTCACTGCTACATCTATACTGATAGAACCTCCCATTGCCTAAAGGAACAAATATGGGTTAAAAAACTAGGTCAGGGATTATTTAAGCATCCTCATAGATTTTGACATGCAATCAATTGGGAATAGGAGTTTTGATACCCAAGAACTTCACAATGCCTAGAGAGGAACACAGAAAGGGTAATTTTCAGGCATTATATTAGTCATTATTAAGCTATTGAATGTGTTCCAGTGGCTATGAAGAATTGTACAGGCAATAAAATTTTACTAAAATATGCATTTGAAAAGATACTGCTAGCTGAACATGCCAGTTTAAAATAGCAATAGAGATCTTCTCTACATCTACTGCATATAATTTTGTTCTACATTCCCATAGCATTCTGTAATTTATATTACACAACCACTATTAAATATTTTTAAGCTACAGAAGAAAGTATTTCAGAAGTATAAAATGAAATACAGAACAGTATATTTTTGGAGACAGAGAGCAAAAATAATACAAGTGTTAACATGATGGTTATCAATGGTGGGTATTTCTGAAGTGGCATATCAATACCCTAAAAATATGCCAGACCAGTTCTAGATGTGCTATAAAATTTTATGACCAGTGAATACCAAAGTAGTTCAGGTGATAATATTTCCACAGTACTTCTCCTCCCTATCTGAAGTCTGAGAGCAGACTATCTGGGATTTCATATAAGACCTCTGTATGTAGTCAACCATTTGAAATACACACGCACACAGACACACATCATATATATTCATGCACATATGTTGAAATATATAATTAAATAAATGAATATATTACAGATATAGTTAAAGTGTCTGTCTATAACATATAAATGATGTATAAATAATATTTTAGTCACGAGACTTCTCACAAATCAGATATATTTTAACCAATTATAGCTTTGCAAAAAAAAAGAAGAAAAATTGATGTAGTATAAAGTTCATAAGACTTTGCAGAACAAAGTATATGTATATGTCTTGTATATGTCTATGGAAAGCTAAAATTCTTAGTTCCAGAGACAAATTGAATAAATAAATTCAGCCATGGTATGCCTAGCTACATGTATTGACACTTTATCGTTATAGTAAGTGTCTTTGGAATGAATTCTCCATAAAGTGATAACATTGGCTTTACTCAACAAGAAAGCTCCTGACAGCAATTCTTTTAGTTTTTATTTTTTTAATCTACAGTCCCACTTCATAGTGTTATATTTTTTTAACTCTAAGGCATTTATAACCACATTTTATTATATTAACTACTTACAAATTTTATTTCATTAGTGAAACACTACTTATCATTTTTAACAATTTACCAAAAATGGATTCCTCCAAAAGCAATAGTGTTTTAGCTGTGATGTCATTCATGTTTCAAATTTTGTATAAATTATGATGACATTTTTAGAAAATTACAGAAGTTATAATTATGAAGATTTAAGAATAAACTTTACCTTAGTACAAATTTTCAAATCCTAGCTGAATAATTTTAATGAATGAATTAGAAATGTCAAAAAAGAAGAAAACAAAAAGAAAAACAAAACAGGACATCAAGGCCAAGAGTAAAGTTTCTGATAAGGTTAGAACCCTCTATCTTCACTTAACATGACATTCCAGTTGTCCTAAGTTTCCTTCTGCAGATATTGAGATTAATGCAAATGTCCTTAAACTGTGTAAAGATTAAATTATATATTATGTATAAAGTATTAGTATAGTTTCTAGTTCACAATAAATACTTAGAAATTTGTGCCTATTATTATTGTAACCGAAAAAAATTCTAGTGATCGTCATAATATTTTTTTAATTGGCATCAAGCAAAAATAAACTTTTTGAATAAAATATGTGGTACATTTTAGAAGAAAGATTGCTAAGATATGGAATAGGCTTCGAGAAAACAGCCTTTTAGTATCTCACTGTGGCTTCCAAGTTCTGAAGCCAAATGTACAATACAGCATGATGTATTCACTTTCCAGTGATATATCAGATACTTGTGACTTTGTTGTTGTTTTTTCTAATATTCCATTAAGCATTTATCATGCTTTCAATAGATGCCCAGGAAAAAGAAAATTAAGTACTATATGGTCTATGACTGTGATGGTGAACCTTTTTATAAAAACCGCCCACTTTTGCAGTGCTGGTCAACCTGGTCCAGCCATGGGCGGGAGAGACCAGATTGACCAGCACTGCAAAAGTGGGTGGTTTTTATTAAAAGGTTCACCATCACGGGTCTATGACTTCAAGGAGTTCAGAAGCTAACAGGAAAGCCAGAAACACTCCATAATGGGCCATTTGAAGGGAAGTCTGTACAAAGTATGATGGGAAGAATGAAAGCAAGCAGGTAAAACTATAATGTTGTATGTGAAACGTGTTCACAGGGAAAGCAGCTTGTAAGCACATTCATTTAGAACACAGAAACCCAGAAAGTTAACTTTCTGAGGGCTTTGAGGTAATATCTAGTCTTCCCTTCTTTAGAGATGGGGAATCTGAAGCTCATCGCTGTAGGATTAGAAAATCTCCATAGATAACCTCCATCTATTTATTGTTTTCCTCACTATACTTCCATCCTGCTGCTCACAATACAGGAAGTCTCATCCTCTTCCCTTTAGAAACAGTGTGGCTGGCTTCCATGACTTGCTTGATCAATAGAATGTGTCAGACTGGATTTCAAGAATTAGTAGGGCTAGTTTACAAAAAATCTTTCATTCAGCCACAATGAGAGAAGTCAACACCACATGGAAAAGCCACTGGTCTATATCCTGGATGGCATCCGAAATCATTGCCAGCATGTGAGAGAGCCATTTTGAACTTTCAAATGACTTGAAACCCAGCACCCGTTCTACTGCAATCACTTTTTAGAGCTTCAAACTGATAGATACAGAACTGCTCATAGTCGGAGCACGGCTCCATGAGAGATAAAAACAAATTGGTTTTAAGCCCCTAAGTTTTAAGGTCATTTGTTATACAGCAACAAATAATTGGAAAGCCCCCAACTCATACAAATAGTCAGTTGTAAGCTCTCCAATTCTTGTCTAGTACAACAGCATGTCTTTGTATACATAGATACAGACCTCTAAACTGCCCTTTGTTTGCATGATCTAAGCTGCCATCCATTTGGTAAACCCTTCCATCAATTCTCCTGAGTAGCTGATACTGAATGATGGCTTTAGCCTTAGAAGGTGGCTACTTGAGCTGGCAGAGATTTCTCAGAACAAATCTGGAGGAATCATCAGTATCTTGGCTCTGTGTATAAATGTCAATCTGTGCTCTATTCATTTTTCTCTTGGATTCTTCTCCTTATTCACTGACTTGGTTTCTCTTTCTAGACTTTTCATTCAATCTCTAATTTCCCTGCACCTAAACCTTCCTATCTAACTTCCCACTGGCTTCTATTTGGATATATCTTGTTGCCCTCCAAAAAACCCCATCCCTACTACCAATACCTTTTTTCACAAGCCAGTAAGAGGTAAAACTGTACCTGGGCTCAAATTTCACCATAATAGGACCTAGTCATACACACATTCAGAAGTCAAGAGTGTTTTGGCTCCTACTTCTCTTTAGGGAAAGAAAGGTGGTCTTTCTTTCAATGGTCTCACAGTGAAAGAGCCTATTTATTTCCAAGGAATAAGACAATCAGAAAAATATTTATATTTGGGGGAAATACAAAAGGCAAAAAGATCTCTGATTTTTAATCTTTCTACAATTACATTTTCCATTCAAATCTCCAGAAGAAATATAATAAGCTGCTGCTCTACTTATTGACAACAGTTGTTAATCTCTTAATATGTATACAAGTATGGATTTAGTAGGATTTCTGTATTTTGTGATTATCCACTATACCTCTCAGACAAAACCTTAGAATTTTGCTAAAATTAACTCTTATTGTTTGCTATTTTCAACAGCTCAGATTCTACTAATTCTATGAGCTAAAAAAAAATAGCAATGTGGATCGTTTTTGTTTTGTAATGTGTTACGTGTAATGACAGTCTCATTTTCACATCTCACCCTATTATGGAAAGAATGACTAGTATAATTTTTAAGCCATCAGATTTCACAGAGGAGACCCCATATGGAGAAATAATATGTGATCTGTTCACAAGATAGAGTAAGTTAGCATTGTCTGAGTGTAAAGGAATGATATATATGAGAAAAACTATTTGTTTCAGGTCCCCAAGTGTCACATTGACAACTGAAGGAGCACCCATTTTTCCATGGGATGTACTATGTCCCTGAAAGAATGCACTAATAACACTTTGGTGGGGCTATTATTTTTTTAGAGAATATTTTATGGTCCCTGACTTACCACCAACTAAACACACTAATAAAATAAATTGTGTGAAAAGGACAGTGCCATTTGGCTACTCCTCAGTTGTCCCCGAAACACTCGGAAATTGAGGTAAAAAGCCTCTGAATACATATATAGAACATGTGCTGGTTACATTTACACTAATATATAAAGCTTAAAATTTATTTATACCAGGGAAAGACATAAAAATACTTTGCCTTAATAAATAAAATAAAAACTTTTAAATGTTGGGTATCCTCACTGTAACTACAAGAACACTAGCATACTTAATAAAATTGAGGGGGGATAAAAGTGGCTTGAAGTTCCTGCTCATGTGTTCATACCAGGAATTGGGCCAAACTCTACACGCAGCTGTAAGAGGTTACTGCTTCCAATATCACTCTTATTTTACAAATGAGGGAAGTGAAGCAGAAAGATTAAGTAATCTGTTAAAAATTATACAGCTAGCCTAACCGGTAGTGCCACAGTGGATAGATAGTCGACCTTGGATGCAGAGGATCCAGGTTCGAAACCCTGAGGTCACTGCTGTGAGCGTGGGCTTCTCCAGCTTGATTGTGGGCTCACCAGCTTGAGTACAGGGTCACAGGCTTGAGTGTGGGATCATAGAATGAAGCCCAAAATCATTCATTGGCTTGAGTCCAAGACACATATGAGAAAGCAATCAATGCACAACTAAAGGTCCACAGCTATGAATTGGTGCTCCTTATCTCTCTCCCTTTCTGTCTGTCTCTTTCTTTCTAAAGATTAAAAAAAAAATCATACAGCTAGTTAGAAGTGGAGATGGGAGTTGAACCATTGAACCCCAGAAGTACGGCTCAGAGTCTGTATGCTTAAGCATTGCATTATACCACAGGTCAGTATGTATGACCATTAGGACAGGGCCACCACCTGTTTCTGTAAATAAAGTTTTGTTAGAACCAAGTCACAGCCATCCTTGTCTTTTTGGCACTCACTACTGCAGAATAGAGTAGTTATGAATGAGATCACACAACCTGCAAAGCATAAAGGTCTGCAAAGCTGGTCTTGTACTAAAAAAGACTGTATTACCATCCTATATTCTGCTATACTCATAAAAGAATGCTTATAAAAAAATAAAAAAAAAATTTAATGGAAAACTCTCTTCAACATGAGAAAATAAATCTTTTAGGAGGGGGGAAATGAAGGTGTTTTAGACATTTAACATTCTGAATCTGTGATCCATTTCCATCATCTTAAGGCTTCCAAATTTGCAAAATATTTCATTTCCCCTTTCTGACCATAAATATATCATCTAGCTTGGATATAAATCTACAGATGAGCCTATTATATTTTCCACACAGGAAATCAAGATAAATAACCAGGAACTAAGGAAGAATATGATTCTAAAAATCTGTATGATATATTATACAAAAAAAGAGTTTTAGGCACAGGTTGCAAATGACTATTTGGTATGCTATCATGATCCTTGATTTAAAATAAAACCAAGGAATAAATTAAGGTATACTACCTCTAGGTACTATAAAAGTGTTTCCAATCCTAGAACACTTCTCTGATTAATAAATCAAAAACTTCATTTATTGTTTAAATTTGGAGCAAGAAACCAATGAGTATTGCCATATTTATTTCACATTATTTTGGTATTTATAAGAGCATTTTCTTAGTTGTGTTGATAACTCATAGTTTTTAAAAATTCTATGACACTAGATATTGAATATAGTTTGAATATAAGAATGTTTAACATATCAAATATAATTTTTTAAAAATATATATTATATACATGTTAAAAACGTATTACAAGTCTGATATAAAATCATTAGCATATAGTCAATGAAAATATAGTACTATTCAAAATATAAACTAAATACTGTGTAAAACAGAGAAAAGGTATGCCAACAAATTGGAAAACCTGGGTGAAACAGATAGATGCCTAGAAACATAAAGTCTTCCCAAACTGATACAGAAAAAATCAGAAAACCTGAATATACAGATTACAATGAGTGAATCTAGAGCAGTAACCAAAACACGCCCAACAAACAAAAGTTCTAGACTGGAGGACTTTAGAGTCGAATTGTACCAAACATGCAAAGAAAAAAACCTATTCTCAATTATTTCAAAATATTCAAGAGGATGGATGATTTCCATTCTCATTTTATGAGGCCAGCATTATTCCAATTTTAAAACCAGATAAAGATAATACAAAAAAGAAAAATATAAGTTAATATAATTGATAAACACAGACTCTAAAATCCTCAACCAAAAATTAGCATGCCAAATCCAAGAATGCATTAGAAAGATCATACACCATGATCAAGTGTGATATATTCTGGGAATTCAAGATTGGTACCATATTCACAAATCAATAAATGTGAAACATCACATAAATAAAATGAAGGTTAAAAATTGCATGATCATATCAATTGATGTAGAAAAGAGTTTGACAAAATTTAGCACATGTTTATGTTTAAAACTCTAGGCAAAGTGAAACAGAGGGAACATAAGTCAAAGTAATAAAGGCCATATATGACAGACCCACAGCCAACATCATACCCAATGGGAAAAAACTAAAAGTACAGTGTGTTCATAAAGTCATGATGCACTTTTGACCAGTCACAGGAAAGCAACAAAAGACGATAGAAATGTGAAATCTGCACCAAATAAAAGGAAAACCCTCCCAATTTCTGTAGGATGATGGGGCAGCATGTGCGCATGCGCAGATGATGACGTAACACATTGTATATTGCGGAGCAGCTCACGGCCATGCCAGTCGAGATGTGGATGATACAGAGGAAAGTTCAGTGTGTTCTGTGGCTCATTAAATTCAAATCCGTGACCAAAGTGCAACGTGAATATCAGCACGTTTATAATGAAGCGCCACCACATAGGAATAACATTACTCAGTGGGATAAGCAGTTGAAGGAAACCGGCAGTTTGGTGGAGAAATCCCGTTCTGTAAAGCCATCAGTCAGTGAGGAGTCTGTAGAGATTATACGGGATAGCTACCTAAGGAGCCCTAAAAAATCTGTGCGTGAGCCCACATCGAACTGCACTGAATAGGTATGAAACTGGGAGAGTTTTCCTTTTATTTGGTGCAGATTTCACATTTCTATCATCTTTTGTTGCTTTCCTGTGACTGGTCAAAAGTGCACCATGACTTTACGGACACAATGTATTTCCCGTAAGATCAGCAACAAGATAGTGATGTCCACTTTCACAACTGTTATTCAACATAGTACTGGAAATTCTAGGCATGGCAATCAGACAACAAGAAGAAATATAAGACATACAAATTAAAAAAAAACTATCATTATTTGCAAATGACATGATACTATATATATAGAAAACCTTGATCACTAAACCCAAAAGCTACCAGAACTTATAAGTTCAGTACAGAGGCAGGATACAAAATTCATATTAGAAAATCAGTGGCATTTTTATACACCAGTAATGAAATATCAGAAAAAGAAACTAAGGAAATAACCTCAGTTGCAACAACAAAAAAAGTACTTAGAAATAAATCTAACCGAGGTAAAATACCTCTCTCAAAAAATTATAGGATATTGAAGAAAAAAATTGAGTTCATGGATTGGAAGAATTGACATCATTAAAATGTCTATGTTACCCAAAGCAATTTATAAATTTATTACAATTTCTATCAAGATATCAATGATGCATTTCACATTATTAGAACAAATATTCTAAAAATTTATATAAAATCACAAAAGACCCTGAATAACCACAACAATCTTAAAAAAAAACCAAGTAGGAAGAACCAGACTATCTGATAACAAACTATACTTACTACAAGGCCATAGTAATGAAAACAGCATGATATTGGCACAAAAACAGACATATATATATATCAATGAAACAGAATAGGGAGCCCAGAAATAAACCCATGCCATTATGGTTAATTAATATTTGATAAAGAAGCCAAGAGTATACAATGGGGTAAAGAGTAAAGACAGTCTAGTCAATAAATGGGATTGAGAAAATTAGACAGACACATACAAAATAATGAAACAGACCTCATACCATATACAAGAATAAAGTCAAAATGGGTTAAAAACTTAAATGCTAGTCTCAAATCCATGAAAATACTAGAAGAAAACAGGGCAGTAAATTTTCAGACATTTATCATAGAACTTTTTTTCTGATTATCTCCTCAGGAAACAGAATCAAAGGCAAAATAAACAAATGGGACTACATCAAATTAAAAAGCTTTTGCACAGCACAGGAAACCATCAACTAAATAAAAAGACAACCTACTGAATGAAAGAACATATTTGCCAATGATGTACTGATAAAGGGTTAATTTCCAAAATTTATAATTTATACAGCTCAACACCAAAAAACAGTCCAATTTGAAAAAGAATAGGCAAATGACATAGATACTTCTTCAAAGATGACATACAGTTGCCCAACAGACATATGAAAAGATGCTCAAAGTAATTAATTATCAGAAATATACAAATTAAAACTACATTGATGATATCCCCTCATGCCTCTCAGAATAACTATCACCAATCAATCAATAAATCACAAGTGTTGGCAAGGAAATGGGAAAGGGAACCCATGTGCACTGTTGGTGGGAATACAGATTGGTTTAACTATTGCAGAAAACATTATGGGGATTCCTCAAAAAATAAAAATGAGTCTGACCTGTGGTAGTGGATAAAGTGTCGACCTGGAAATGCTGAGGTCACTGGTTCGAAAACCTGGGCTTGCCTGGTCAAGGCACATAATGGGAGTTGATGCTTCCTGCTCCTCCCCTTTCTCTCTCTCTTAGTTTCTCTCTCTCTCCCTCTCTCTCTCCTTTCTAAAATGAATAAATAAAATAAAAAAAATAAAAAAGTTTAAAAATAAATAAATAAAAAATAAAAATGAAATTGCCTTATGACCCAGTCAGTGATTCTATTTCTGGCAATATAACCAATGAAGCCCAAAACACTAATCCAAAACAATGTACGCACCCCTATGTTCATTGTAGGGTTATTTACTATAGCCAAGATTTGGAAGCCACCCAAATGCCCATCTGTAAAAGAGTGGATTTAAAAAACAAACAAACAAACAAAAACCCTATGGTGCATTTAGACAATGGAACACTAATTGAGAGTGAAAAAGGATATCTTACCTTTTGCAACAGAATAAATGGACCTGAAGAATATTATGCTTAGTGAAATAAGGCAGTTAGGGAAAGATAAATACCATATGAGTGAAAACTGATGAACAAAATAAACTAACAAACTAAATAGAAACAGACTCACAGATATAGAGAACAGACTGAAGGCTGTCAGAGGGGAGAAAGGAGAGAGGGGATGGGTGAAAAAGGTGAAGGGATTAAGAAAAATATAACAGACATGGACAACAATGTAGTGATTGCTAGAGAGAAAATGGGGAGGGGTTGGGGAGGTGGAGAAGGGCAAAGGGGAGATAAATGGGGGAAAGAGACTTGATTTTGTGTGGCAAGTGTATGATACAGAATGTAGATGATGTTTTGTTTCAACCATACACTTGAAACTTGTATGGTTTTGTTAACAAATGCCACCGCAATAAATTCAATTAAAAAAAGATATAAACACAAACTTATTATTAGAGTTAATCATAAAAATTTTTATTCTTTTGTTACTATGAATCTTTTTTCAATGCTTCTTCTCAACTTCTGAAAGTATCCAACACAAACTGCACACCAGCAGCAATCTGTGGGGCCATATTTTGCACAACACTGATTCATAAGATATAGAGAGGTAATTACAGATTTATCCCCCCAACTTCATGTATCTAAGTTGGCAGTATTTCCTGATGAAATGATATGAATCTAATAAGTAATAAAAAATCATATATCCAAAGGCTAAGAATATTTTCTCTAACTCATATTTGGAGAAAATTACATTAAAATATTTTTTCCTATGATAAAGAAGTGAAATAAAGTCAATAAAAATATTTTGCCTCTAATTATAATAAACTATACACAATAGAAAACCCTAAATAACCCTTAAACTACACACAACAGAAGTCAATATAAAATTGTAATTTGTATGTTTGCTAGTAACTTCATCTACAATAATCAACCTAAAAATAAACAAAATTTAAAAACAGTGCAAACTGTCTATTTTCTCAGATGTTCTTTAATTTGGCTTATATTTTATTGTGAGAATATTTTTTTGCAATAGAAAATATCATTGCCAAAATAATGTAATTAGAAAGCCAGAAAGTATGATCTTAGATACCAGAAACTTAAAATTAGAAACATTTTAAAATTTACATAATCCAATTAAAAATTCATCTTGCCATTTTTCCATTCTTTTAGAATAATATCAATAGAAAAAAAATTACCATAGCTATGTCAAAGTTCACATACAAGAGATTGAAGTGAAAATATGATGCTTACGTGTAAAAGTATGCATGAAACTGAGTTGATATTTTATATTTTAAAAAGTGTTAAAATTAATTAAAAAAAAACAAAAATGTTGTATGATTGAAATTCACTCACTTTATTTTATATTAAGCAACACCTTAAATAATAAAACAAAATATTACTCCAGTATTTATAATTTGAAAAAATCAGTTTGGAAAGGATACTCATTCTTAAAAAGTATGCATGTAGCCCTGGCCGGTTGGCTCAGTGGTAGAGCATCGGCCTGGCGTGCAGGAGTCCCGGGTTCAATTCCCGGCCAGGGCACACAGGAGAAGCGCCCATCTGCTTCTCCACCCCTCTCCCTCTCCTTCCTCTCTGTCTCTCTCTTCCCCTCCCGCAGCGAGGCTCCATTGGAGCCAAGATGGCCCGGGCGCTGGGGATGGCTCCTTGGCCTCTGCCCCAGGCGCTAGAGTGGCTCTGGTCGCGACAGAGCATCGCCCCCTGGTGGGCAGAGCGTTGCCCCTGGTGGGCCTGCCGGGTGGATCCCGGTCAGGCGCATGCGGCAGTCTGTCTGACTGTCTCTCCCCGTTTCCAGCTTCAGAGAAATACAAAAAAAAAAAAAAAAAGTATGCATGTATGTTTTTGTGTGTACACACACACACACACACACACATTTTCCATAGTTCCTTAGATTTGCAAATAATCCTGCACTGCCTACTGTACTATTATCTCATCCTTATAAAAAGAAAGGCAAAAGCTATAATTACCAGAACATTTTTTTAAGATTTTATTTATTCATTATACAGAGGGGAGGGAGGGAGAGAGAGAGAGAGAGAGAGAGAGAGAGAGAGAAGGGAGAGGAGCAGGAAGCATCAACTCCCATATGTGCCTTGTCCAGGCAAGCCCAGGGTTTTGAACTGGCAACCTCAGTGTTTCCAGGTTGACGCTTTATCCACTGCGCCACCACAGGTCAGGCTACCAGAACATTTTTAAGGGAACAGGACATCCTTTAGAATAATCTGATGGAAAGCAAGACAATATCTATTACATGTGTTTTAACTTGAAAAAAGAGAAATGTAGTGTCATACATCTAGGTTATAGTCCATACAATTCTGCTTCTTTTATTCTTCTGAATATTAAAAAAGAAATTTTAGTGAGGCTCTCTGATGGTTAACATATAATATCTGGTTTTCCTGGTGCTCCATGCTCCTCATCTGTGCTTTAAATGAGGCCAAAAGTTAAGTAAGTTTTAAATATGATGGAAGAAAAGCTTAATAGTAGCAATAATTATAATGCAGTTTATATGTATGGTTTTATTTTTTATTGTTTTAATTAATGTAGGTGAGTCTATTTATAGAAGGAAGAAAAGGAAAGTGGAAGGAAGGAGAATGGAAGGAACAGAGATGAGAGATAGGGAGGAAGAGAGGCGTCTTTAACAACTTTTTTTTATGTCCCAGGTACCATGGCAGGTTCTCGCCACTCAAAGATAAAAATACATAGACATAGTCTCTGTTTTCATGTGCTCTACAGTCTACAAAGAGATAATCATGGCCTGACCTGTGGTGGCGCAGTGGATAAAGCCTCGACCTGGAAATGCTGAGGTCGCCGGTTCGAAACCCTGGGCTTGCCTGGTCAAGGCACATATGGGAGTTGATGCTTCCTGCTCCTCCCCCCTTCTCTCTCTCTCCTCTCTCTCCCTTTCTGTCTCTCTCTCTCCCTCTCTCTCTCCTCTCTAAAAATGAATAAATAAATAAATAAAAGAAAAAAAAAGAGATAATCATGGCAGCAATAAAATGTAGCTACATAAATAGTGTCACCTCTGCCTTAGCCTGATATGACCAAGGTTGGAACACATAGCATAAGAGCTGTCTGGACAATGGGAAAGCCCTGATGTTTCATGCACAAGTGTCAGTAAATGATACGACATATAGACAAAAGAAAGCACGGAAGTGTAATAACTAGTATATATGGGATCATAATTTAAGTGTTTATCTATGTGGGCCAGAATCACTTGATCATAACTCTTGTATGTTCATGTGTGTGTGTCCATGTGTGTACACATGCATCAGGTATGTTGGGAAGGAATGGTGATGGGGATGGCTGGTGTAGTGACAGGCAAGGTGGCTAGGCAGAGACAAACAGGCAAACTCATCGTAAACAGAACTGTTGCTGCAAAATATATTTTTCCCTTTACTTCCAGATTCACAGCTAGTCTAAATGTTTTGACGTTGCCATATGGCTTCTAGAAAAATCAAGATGTTGGTATATTTCCATGATTCCTTAACACCTATACTGGATCCAGAATCATGAAATAATAGCAATAATAATAACCACAAATTCAAATATGGTGTTTACTCTATACCAGTTACTTTTTAAAGATCATAATTACCCTGTGATGTAGATATTCTTCACCTCAGTTTACAGATAAGGAAAGACTAAGTGACAAGATCCAGCAGCCAGGGACTATAAGACTCAGACCCCAACCACCTGCTTCTGGAATTCATTCTCTTAATTATTTATTATGCTTCAATTTTCAAATGTTTAATTTTATTAGTTAATTTCCACATGCAAGCGGCACCTTTGCTATAGAAATAACTTAGGGCCTGACCAGGCAATGGTGCAGTGGATAGAGCATCGGACTGGGAGGCGAAGGACCCAGGTTGGAAACCCTGAGGTTGCCAGCTTAAGCGCGGGTTAATCTGGTTTGAGCAAAGCTCACCAGCTTGAGCGTGGGGTTGCTGCCTTCAGCAAGGGGTCACTTGGTCTGCTGTACCCCTCCAGTCAAGACACATATGAGAAAGCAATCAATGAACAACTAAGGAGCTGCAATGAAGAACTGATGCTTCTCATCTCTCTCCCTTCCTGCCTGTCTGTCCCTCTCTCTGTCTCTCTGTCTCTGTCACAAAAAGAAAAATAATAATTTAGGAATTCCAACCTAAATAATTTTTGCTTGTTAATTTATTTAGCCATCATTTATTATGTATCACATTCCAGTTCTAATCAAGAATGCAAAGTCGGTGAAGATAAAGTGTCCTGTCTTCCTGAACCATAGAGTCTGGCTCTACGCTCTCACAGTTTTATATAATATGTACAAATAGAGAGATCCTACCATCACTGGAAAGATTCATTTTGTTTTTCTAAATTTATGGTACTTTGATACTTATAATTGATTCTTTGTTCTCCAAATGTTATTTGGGCACATGTCAAAAAAAAAATCTACCCTAGCATTTATATGTATATATGCAGAAATGCTAGTTTTTTCTTTTAATTTTTAAGTATTGGTTGATTTTAGAGAGAAGGGTGGGGAGGAGAGACATCAATCCATTGCTCCACTCACCTATGTAGTCATTAGGTGTGTTCTTGTATGTGTCCTGACTTGGCATCAAACCCACAACCTTGGCATATTGGGACAAAACTCCAAACCAACTGAGCTACCTGGCCAGGGCAAATATGCAGAAATTCTAGACACAAGCTCAAAAATATTATCAAATATAAGGATGAAATATTTGTAAATGTCTGAAGTACATTTTAAAACATAACTATATTTTGTTGCTTCATCTACAAAATGTGCTGGTTTTCAAAAGTTTCAAAACTATTAATAACTTTTCAAAGCTTCCCACAAAATTGTTTTGTCAGAATCCATTCATGGGGAACGACCTATATCCCTCGATAGAATTTAATTTATGCTCCTTGCTGTGTTTTCTTTGAACATTCCTGGATTTAATTATCTGGAATAAACTGTTCTTCTTGACAAGAAATTCTGTTTCTTGGTTTTATTCCACATCTATAAAATTTAGAAGAGCCAATAGACAGGAGTTGGGGGTTCTTTTACGAACTAAACATAAAAAGAAAATAAATGTCCATGGAACATGGTAACAAGAGTCATTTCCTTAGTTTTAATCAGTGATTAGATTCCAAGAATTCATAAGGAAAAAAAAAAATCAAATGCAATAGCCAATTCCTGTGTGAATGTGTGATTAATACTGCCAGTCAACTGAATCTTGTAAGCAGTTCAGAAGGTTGTTAATTACAATCCAGGGGAAAGCAAATTCAATATCAAACACTTTTAGGCAAAGGTAAATGGGATTTTATGGTGTTGGCAACTTATAATGTGTTTGAGCACTGCTAAGCTACTTCATACATTAGCATAGTTGTATATGGACTTAGTGATGTGATATTTAAAACATACTCTAACGTAGGTATGAAATTAGATCAGAAGAGTGTTTACCAGGGTGGGAGGCCATATGTGCTATAAAGATAAAAGGATTTAGACAATTGAAAAAAGCAGGAAGTAGGGTTAAAAATTCCTGTGATGAAGAATGCAAGTGAATCTGTTATCTGAGGGGGACAGGTAATCCTTCCCAAGCAGACTTTTTACAAAGTGCACCAACAGCAAATTTTCCTTTTACAAAAATGTTCTCTACTCTCTTTTACAAACCTGGCTGTTATTCATGGTTTTCAATCTTAAATATACCTATATTTATGCCTAACAGCCAACTTCCTATTCTACATGATATTTCACATTCTCAAACCGAGGAATCTGCAATTTCCCACCAGTACAGTCCCTCCCAGTCTAGTGACCTGTGTTCTGGTGCACTGGGAAGTCAGGAAGGTCTAGTGACCCAGGGCATGCCACCTGCAAGAAAGTTTCCAATGTTCCCAGCAATTTGTTATTTGGATTTACCAACTCTCTTTATGTGGTAAGTGTCCCCCGAGAGCACGCAATCGGTCATGCATCAGAAGGAATTATGGTAGTGCAAAATAGTACTAGACTCTAAGTACTGGGAATAAGTCTTTCCCCATCCCTGCTCCAAAAGGAAATATAAGGGACAAAGAGGGATTTCCTAAGTCAGGTTAGGAAATCAGAGTCCTAGAGAGAAGTCTAACAGAATGTTTGGAAATCCACAGAGCAGCTTCAGGGGACTGGGTTAAGAGTGAGACTTGTAAGAAAAGTAAGTGAAATGCTAAAAACCTATTATCTACCATGCAGTTTTGCCTCAGGTTTGGGGAATAAAACCACCCCATCTACCTTCATCTACCTGACACTGAACATCCAGCTGTGATTACCTCATGTCAGAGAGGACATGTGGAGGTACCCACATAGAAAGTTGAAAGGAGTCATTACAATTGTCGTATTCTATTCCAAATTCTTGTCTTGAGGATGAAGCCCTATATTCCAGGGCAATGCCTCTTTGAAGCTCATAATCCCTGTTTCTGCTACAATGCTGGCTTCTGAGGCAACAAGGCGTAGCAGAAAGTTAAGAAGTAACACAGACATGGGAAAAAGTTCCAGCTCTGCAATTAACCCATGAAAGACATTAAAAAATCTATACTTTCAGCTTCAATTTTTTCAACTGAAAAACTCTGGGTAAACATAGCCTTTACAGGGCTTTGTCGATAGTAGATAAGAAAACATGAAAATACACCAAGCACAATTCTGGCATTTAATGAGCTCTCAAATAAAGAAAACATGGCTATCTTATTTTTTACTGTCAAATACTGTTAAATTAAAAACTGTCACATTTCTCCTGTTAATATATACTTTCATAGCTTCAACTCTGCACTCATTCATTCATTCACTCATTCATTCACATAATTGTAGTTTGGTATATCAATGCATATGATGTTAATGTATACTTAAGGCAAATATAAAAAAAAACCCCAACCCTTTAGAGAACTCCCAAATAATTAAAAAGAAAACAAGAGCAGAAAGTCATTTCACAAGTTCATGTTCTGTCAATGAAATTTCCCTCTGGACAATCTGAATGGGAACTATGTAGAGCAGTAAACAATTGGAAACAAGAGAGGAAGCTGAAATACCTTGAAAGAGAGAAAAAATTACAGAGCCAAAGTTAGGAGAAAGGCAAGGGGTAAGCCAAAGTTGGAGAACTAACACAAAGTTGTGAAGAAGATACATACAAAACCAATAAAGTAGTGGGGTCCGAGAGAGAGCAGAACCGAGTCTGATGAAAAGATTGAAAAAAAGAAAAAAACTGACCAGCTCCCTATCTTAAAACCTGAATGACATTCCTGCTACAATCTCCCTACGAACAAAAGATAGTATATACTGTAGTTCTTATTCCCCCCAAGAAATTCCTGTGTGCCTCCCTTATCAATACATGTATCCTCACATTCAATACATGTATTCAATACACAAGGTCCCAGAGGAAACTTCTATCCTAATAAACAGAAGTCTGACAGATATATGATCTGAGTAGACCTTTGATATGAACAGTTTGAAGCACAGGTGCATAACCTAACCTCTTATAAAGCCTGAAAGTAATTATGTAGCCTTTGAATTATGCTAAACAGCAATTAACCAACAGATCACCAGGGCAGATTTTGTGAAAATCTACGCCAGTGAGTTCATTAATTAGTGTAAGGTATTCATAAGGCTGGAGACAAAGAGCATGAGTCCCAAAGTCCTTGTGAAATCTATCTGGATTTGTGTCATCCGTTTTCACAGAGAAAGTTGCCCCATGTGACCAGATGATTGGCTGATTTTGCCTTTTCGTGAGAGTTCTGAAAATTACAGCCCACAGGCCAAAAAAAAAAAGATCCACTGTCTATCTTGTAAATAAAATTGTAGGAAACACAGCTCACTGGTATATATATATATGTAGTGGTATATAATATATATATTATACTATGGCTGCTTTGGTAACTTTAGCAGCATAATTTAGTAGTTGCAAAAGAGACCATATAGCCCCGAAAATCTAAAATGTTTATTCTCTGGCTCTTTTACAAAACTAGTTTTCTGAGTTTGGCTTTACATTCTGTGTTCCCCTTGGTGGGAAACTCTCTTGCTAGGAGCTTGTCAGTTTCTGAGCACTGAGAATGCGAAAGCTTTCAAGCACACAAAAGCAGGTAGCATGACTGGTGCCTGCTTGCTAAAATAAAGTTGGTATATTTGGCAGAATCTGGTCCAAGGTTTTCTTGTTTTCTCACCTTTTGGTGAGATAGGGAGAGCTGGGACCTATGGCCTCCACTGTTAATCAGTTCCTAACAGAAAACCAATCCCCAAAGAATAACAGGCTAGAAGCATTCTTTTCCAGAAAAGAGAAGATAGAGATATAGATAGATTGATAGATAATAGATAAATAGATAGATAGATAGATAGATAGATAGATAGATAGATGATAGATAATAGAAAGAAGGAGGAAGGGGAGGGGAGAAGGAGGAGGAAGGGAGAGAGGGAGGGAAATAAGAAGAGAAGGAGGGAGGCAGCGAGGGAAGAATGAAAGAAAAAAAATAGAAGAAAAAGAAGAAAGCCAAAACTTACCTGACTCCACATGATTGCATACTTCTCTGAATTACAGTGAATCCATACAGTTCTGTTGGATATCATCATCACACAGAACATCCACGTTAGACAGAATCACTGTACAAACTAGAAAATGCCAAATATCCTCTTCTCTTGCAAAATGAATGATATGTCATTACTAATTACAGCTTTATCCTTGTTCTGTTTCCCTTATAAATAAGAACTTTATAGATAGGTAACAATAGAATTGCTCATACTTCCTAGCAATACCCAAAGCATGCCTGCACTTCCTGAAACCCTCCTTAAAATTGCCCAAACACAGCCTAAATCCTATATCAATGTCTTCATAACACCCTCTTACTGAGATACCACACAGTCCGTGTGGTATGAGTTCTCCCTTGCTGCAATGGTTGATAAACCCAACTCAGTCAAATATCAGTGTTCCTGGTGGTATCTGTCATTTTTTCTCAGTACACCATCTACAACATAAGCAAGTATACAGCCTAGTCTCTGTATGCAGAAGCTGTTCAACTTTGGGAAGTACTATGTTAGTCTTTTGTTTAGACAACAAAACACAGCCCCTCATTTCAGACACACTGTGTACTTCAATCAAGGCAGGCCAAGCTTAGCACTTTTGCTAAGGCATTTATTTGTCTACTTTAAATGCTCTACTCAAACTGAGTTGTAGTCAGAAGAGTATTAGTAAATCTCAATCAGTGTTGTTAAAAACCATTGATACTGATTTCTGAAATATAGTGGTAACATAAAAGGATAATAGAAACTGACATAAATTTTGGCTTTCTTTGGTCATATCCCCTGAATAATAGTCACATGGGGTCCCAGAGGTTAATTTCTTAAGCTGCAAGTCATCATTATATTTTTCAGCTAAAATCATTAAGTAGTAAATAATGGTGTATTGACGGTCTGTTTTCTACTAATATGTAACACCTGTAACTTAGATGACTAAGTTTTCCAAGATCACTCCAAGTATGAATCTTTTTTTTGTAATACAGGGAATTTATGAAGATTATCATCATATGATCATTAGGTTCAAATTTTATGATTTATAAGAATATATATGTTCCCAATAAAATTAAATAAAAACCCTTGATATTAGGTTTCTAAATTTTTGGTTATATATTAAAAGCTATTAAAAGATACAGGTAAGAATTATTTGGACATGCTAGAAATTACGCTCTGTCATCCTCAAAACGGTAAGACAAATAGTAGCATTGTTTCTAACATAAGAATTGATTGCATATTTTTCTCCCCCAATCATTTTTTCTCCCTTTTAATTTTAGTTTCTCTGGAATACTTTTGTCTTTTACATTTTTTATTTTCTGAGAATAAGCCCACTCTTTAGGTGCTCAATGTCACTGAACAGCCCTGAGGCTAGGACACTGATGTCAACTGAAATCTAGGTAGAACTTGCATAATCCAGAAATATTATCTTGACAGTTACATTAACAATTGTCTTACCTATGTGGCCTATGCAGCCAAATATGTCACAATGATTACTTTGGTCTTAGAAAATGTCCTAAATTCCCTTTCGTAGGAAGCAGGAAGTCTTGGGGTGATCTAAGCAGGAGTAATGTCTGTCACTTGGATGACTTTTGTATTCCTATGAGGTGTCCACACTCCTAATACTTCTCTCTACATATTTGTGTCTTTAGTGAAAATTAGAATCAAACTAAATATACATTATACATTTAATATTAGTAATCAATAATTTAGAATTTTTCATGTTTCATACTAAAATGCTGAATTAGGTGATAGCATGATTTATAAATATATCAAAGATAAGAGTCATCATAAATAGGAGCCTATTACACAACAAATATCTTGTAGGTACAAACAGCCCTTGGAAATTCAGTTTGACTGTGAAGGTCTCATTAACTAAAGAAATCTTTTTGCCTGCCTCTCCGTTTTTATCCGGGAGTATCCAGGGTAATACGTTCACTTGACTGCACATTGATATGAGCCAACCATGAGTCATGATTAGCAATGACCTCAATAAAAACTCTAACGCCATGTAATGCAAGCAAAGAAAACATCAGGATCAAAGAAAGTCATAGCTGCAGTGCTTTCTTCCCTGATCTGATAGCAGAATTTAGAAAACTCTGAAAAAGGACTATAGATATTTGAGATGCTAATCTTGGAAAAGACTTTGAAGAGCAGGAAAAAAAGAGAGGGAGAGGAAAATAAACCCCAAAGGACATTTTCACTTATTATTAAATTGCTTATCAAATTGGACAGAGCCCTGGCAAGCTCTGTCCAGAAGAAGAGTCATATGGCTGTTAAAAGGCAAGTGTTAAATTTAGACCAGGACTTCCATATCCAGTTTCAATATTCTATACTCACTTCCAGGAGGGAATGGTATGGCGCTTTGTTTTTTTGTGTTTGTTTGTTTGTTTGACAGAAACTGAAAGAGAGTCAGAGAGAAGGACAGATAAGGACAGACAGGAAAGGAGAGAAATGAGAAGCATCTATTCTTCATTGCGGCACCTTAGCTGTTCACTGACTGCTTTCTCATATGTGTCTTGACAGGGGGGCTACAGCAGAGTGAGTGACCCCTTGCTCAAGCCAGACTTCTGGGCTCAAGCCAATGACCATGGGGTCACGTCCATGATCCCACACTCAAGCCAGTGACCCTGAGTTCAAGCTGGTAAGCCCATGCTCTGGCCGGATGAGCCCGTGCTCAAGCTTGTGACTACAGGGTTTTGAACATGGGTCCTCCACATCCCAGTGCCATGCTCTATCCACTGTGCCACATGCCTGGTCAGGTGGGTATTTTTAGATTCAAATAATCCTAACTCGAAATATCTGCTTCTTAATTTAAAAGTGATTCGACATGTCAACTATTTAATTGCTCTGAGTGTCAATTTTTCTTGTTTGCCAAAAAGTATAATAGCCAACTCAGATTGAGGTGAAAATTAAGTGGAACAATTTATGTAAAATCCCAATTATAATGTCAGACAGAGTAAAACTCTTTCATTAGTAGTTACTGATGCTGATGATGATGCTAGTGATTATAATAATGATGAAGATATAACTATCACCACATCAATATGAAAGCAGAACTAGAACCTCTCAGAAATGATATCAAAGCTGATTTTTATTTAATCAATGGAAGAATCTTCTAAACTGTCAGATATAATCATATTATATTAGTTGCAATCTTTTTTTTTTTTTTTTTTCTGAAGCTAGAAACAGGGAGAGACAGTCAGACAGACTCCCGCATGCGCCCGACCGGGATCCACCCGGCACGCCCACCAGGGGCGACGCTCTGTCCACCAGGGGGCGATGCTCTGCCCATCCTGGGCGTCGCCATGTTGCGACCCTCCTGGGTGTCGCCATGTTGCGACCAGAGCCACTCTAGCGTCTGGGGCAGAGGCCACAGAGCCATCCCCAGCGCCCGGGCCATCCTTGCTCCAATGGAGCCCCGGCTGCGGGAGGGGAAGAGAGAGACAGAGAGGAAGGCGCGGCGGAGGGGTGGAGAAGCAAATGGGCGCTTCTCCTATGTGCCCTGGCCGGAAATCGAACCCGGGTCCTCCGCACGCTAGGCCGACGCTCTACCGCTGAGCCAACCGGCCAGGGCTAGTTGCAATCTTGAAACTAGATTTTGTTGTATATTCAATGGGAGATTATTTTTCTCTTGATGGAAGACAGAAATATGGTAATATCTATGCTTTATAAAGAGCATTCTAGTGATATGGTGAAGAATGGGTCATAATCAAATTAGAGAAGATCCATTCTATATGCACATTTTGGAAGAGCATGGATTTTCATTTGGGCTCTCCTGGATCCCTGTAATGCCTTCCCTTACCATCTCTACTTGGGGAGATACTCGCCATTTCTTAAAGACTCCATACAAGTGTCAACCAACTCCTTTGGCTTTATGGTAAGTCCATACTACCTCAAAATAGAACAGTACATGTTTTCATTGTACAGACCACATCTCATTAGGATATTCATTTTATGTCAAACACATTATGACACGTTAGGTATTGTAGGTACTTAAAATAAGCATCCACTGTTGGGATGGACAAACTACCTAAATTACAACAATGGTTCAGAATGAAAGGATAGAACAGGATGTTTGCATACCTGGATATTAGGATGCATTTAAATTCTCATTACAAACTTTATTTTTGCATTTCTTCACTAATATATTTAAGTTTTTTTTATCTTATTTTATCCATCCTCCAACTAATGTAACAAAATGATAAATTGGCCTGGGCTTATTGATTTAATATTTTCTGAAAGACTATGGGAAGTAAGATACTTTTTACCATAATAGTGCATCAGAAGAAATTAATTTATTTTGTTTTTTTATTGCAAAATAAGACACATATTAATTCCATCATAGTTTCATATAATAAAATTCATTTACTGAAGTGAGGCTTAAGTACTCTCCAGTCACTAAAGATCAATAGATCAGACATACAGAGGTAAAACAAAAGAATGTCAACAGTGGAAACCGGAACTAGAACAGTGGAAGTTTTATCTTTGTCATCCTTTTATATATGAAATAGACAAAAAGGAGCTGGCTTTTTGGGTTCTGTCAGCTGCAACAAGCTCTGTGACTTTGAAAGTTACCTTAAAATATGTAATTTGTTATGCTTTCAACTGTTAAATGGGAATAATAATCATTTTTATTGCCCTGGATATTTGTGAGAACCAATTGTCTTTTATTCCGTCGATCACCAAGGAAATGCCATTAAAACTCTGTCACTATTTTCCCTCCATGGTACCAGTCCGTGGGCCATTTGGTATCGATCTGCAGAGAAAGACTAAATAACTTACATTATTTCCGTTTTATTTCTATTGAAGTCTGAACGATGTTTTATTTTTTAAAAATGACCAGATTCCCTCTGTTACATCCGTCTAAGACTCACTCTTGACGCTTGTCTCGGTCACTTGATACATTTATTCATCCCACCCTAAAGGCTGGTCCATGAAAATATTTTCTGACATTAAACCAGTCCATGGCCCAAATAAGACTGGGGAACACTGCTCTACAATATTGTATATATACCTAATTTACTCTATCAAACAAAAAGCTCCTTAGGATCAACAAAAAGGTTTCGTTTCATTCTTTTTATACTTTCTGCATTCTCTAGCTGCTAGGGCCTAGCACAATGTCATACACATTACAGTTGCTTAAGAAATATTTGATCAGTAAATTCATGAATGAGATAAGAAATACAAACTATTTTAAGTATGGTAATTTTTCTTACTAATGAGAAATTGATGAAGATAGCTATGATGAGTGCTTAAAAAGAAAGATTAGATAAACTACCCAGATTACAATGATGATGCAGAAGGACAGAATATATTTGGCCTACCTTTATATAAAAGAATATAAATGAGAAATATTTCTTTATAGCAAATTATCTAGAGATTTTCTCCACACTTTGTTCTATTTACTTATCTCACACTCTGTGCCAGGTGTAGTTTGAAATAACATTTTTAACTCAGCTAGTAATCATAACAAACTTATTGGGTATAGATGTTAACTATAATTTCCTTTTCTATGGATGAGAAAATTGCAACGTAGAGATTAAATAAATAGCATACCCCAGATCACAGAGCTGAATCTGAATTCAGGCTGAGGGTCTTCAGTTTCTGTTTTCCTACCATTGTATTATGACATAATAGTTCCAAAAAAATGTCACCACTACCTTCTTGAAATACACAGCCTAATTCCTCTGACATTTGCAATAAATATATTAAGGTTACAGTGAGAACCACTGATAGAAAATGTACTTTTTTTTAGTGTTAGTGGTAAAAGAACATACTTTATCCACAAATCTATCCTAAGAACATGTCTGTTCCTTTCACCATAGGTGTTTAAACAATTCCTAGATTTCATCACAAGGTAACATGTTGGAAAGCATTCAGTCTCACTCAGAACTGCTCAATGGTGAGTGCATGTGACCTCAGATTCCTCCTGCAGAAATCGACCAAAGTTATTGACTTTATTTCAAGTTATCCTACATAAAGAAAACATCACTGTTGACATGGAAGATACTTCACGTTCTCATGTTTCATTTACTTTCTACATACTAGAGAGCTAAAATGGCCTTTCGTGATTAAATTCTGGAACACATTGTTTCAGCACCTTGCTTATTTATAACTTTATGTTTTTAGCTATCACAACTGTGCCTAATAAAATCAGTGAGTAAATACCAGCTTTTTTTTTGTTTGTTGTTTTTGAAACCAGAAAATGATAGTATTAGATAAACAAAAACTGATATGATATACTATCAACCCAATGACACTAGGGGGATTTATGTATGGTGTTATTCAGAAAGAGAGAAAATTATTACAGAAGAAATGCCTTAGAGGTAAAAGGAAAGATGTCTATTTTCTTCATTTCCCCTAAGAATGATACTTAACTAATATTATCTAGATGCACAGGAGCAAAGTTAACACGCAACTAATGTCTTAAGACATTTGCAAACTCACTTACAATGAAATCACCTGAAGGACTTGTTATAACATATATTCTTGGAACCAACACTCAATAGTTCGGATTAAGTTGTTCTTCAGTGGGGCCTGAAAATTTGCATTTCTTACAAGTTGCCATCTGGGACATCACTCTGAGAATCACTGATTTGGAATTTTAGAGCTTCATCTTATCTTGGAACTCTGGTGAGAAAAGGCCACAGAACTTTAATGACTTTCTCTTTCTAAACATGGAGAAAATGTAGGCTGTCTTGTAAATAAGACCAATGAAATATTTATATTCTCTGAATGAGTCATTTGCACTTTAAGGTCAATTCAGGCATTATAACTTTTCATACATATTTAAAATCCATTTTATAGTAGCTGTAAACTACATTTGATGATGCTTCAGAACTTCACAGCTCATAATTGTATTAAACAATTTCTAAATATTTTGGTTTATTTTTGGTCATATAAATATGTTCCTAGACTCTAAAGAACCAATTGCTGCTTTTTGTGGTTACTATACATATGTCAAAAACCAGCTTATTGTATTCAATAACTTATTAATTCATTATATAAATTTACATTTGGATATACAATATATATGTATGACTGACCACTGGTCTGCTTTCTGCCCCTATAGTATTTTCCTTTCCAGAATGTTATTTAAATAATAATCATACAAAATGTAGGTGTTCAGTTCTTGCTTCTTTCCTTTCACATAATAAATTTAGGATTCATCTACATTGTTTTAGGTGTCAATAGTGTCTTTTTTTTTCCTAAGTGATATTCCACTGTATGTATCCCAACTTGTAAAACCATTCGTCAGTTGAAGGACATTTGGGTAGCTTTCAATTTGGGATAATTATGAATAAGACTCCGATGCATATTTATGACAGGTTTTTGTGTGGACAGATGTCTTCATTTCTTTAGGATAAATACAAAAAAGTAGAATTGCTGAGTCATATGGGAAATGTAGATTTAACTAGATAAGACACTGCCAAATTGTTTTCCATACTGGCTGTACCATTTTGTGTTCCCACTAGCAACATTGAGAGTTACAATTGTTCAGTTCCTCATCAGCATTTGGCATTAGCATTTGTTTTTCTTTGTCATTCTAATAATGTGTAGTGGTACTTCATTTTAATTTGCATTTTTATAATGACTAATAATGCTGATCAAGTTTACTTGTGCTCATGTGCCTTCCATATGCCCTCTTTCATGAATTTTCCACAAATATTTTTATCATGTAATATTTTTATATTTCTGTCAGTATAGATGTGGATATTTTAAAAAGGATTTTACTAACTGGTATCTTCTGTTACAAGTATTGTCAAATGTTTTTAAATCAAAAGTAATCCTCCTGACCCGGAGGTGGCGCAGTGGATGGAGCATCAGATGGTGATGTGGAGGACCCAGGTTTAAAATCCTGAGGTCACCATCTTGAGTGCAGGCTCATTTGCCTTAAGCGGAGGCTCACCAGCTTAGTGATGAGTCACTGGCTTGAGCATGGGATCATAGACATGACCCCAGGGTAGCTGTTTTGAGCTAAAAGGTAATGGGTTGAAGTCCAAGGTTGCTGCCTTGAGTCCAAGTTCACTGGCTTGAGCAAGGGGTCACTCACTCTGCTGTAGCCCTCTGGTCAAGGCACATATGAGAAAGCAATCACTGAACAACTAAGTAGCTGCAATGAAAAACTGATGCTTCTCATCTTTCTCCTTCCTGACTCTCTGTCCCTCTCTGTCCCTCTCTCTAACTCCCTGTCACTGTCAAAAAAAATCCAATAACATTACATTGCTGTGACAAATAATTGAGGTCTAAGTAATTAGAAATATTAAAGTACACATGAGGATATGTATCAGAGATCAGGAGTCATAGCCTTTAAAACTTTACCAGCAAATCAAAATCAGCCCATTATAATCATAAAAAATGCTTTTGACTCCTACTGCTGCATGTGTTGCCAAACACTGACAAGAATTAAGTATCTCCGTTAAAAATATCATGTGTTTCACGTATTTCAAACTAAACTGCTACAAAATGTCCCATAAGGACTGCCTCTGGAAGTCTCTCTGAGCTTCCTCCGCATCAGCATCAATGAAAAGTTGTATTTCACTTAAAATATATGGCTTTAAATGTTTAGCTACATAACATCACAAAATAGTATATTATTGACAATTAACTAATTACAAATACTAAGTTGTTATTTCATAATTAAATACCAATTGTCTATAGAATCCAAGGTTTTGAAGATTGGCACTGAATTACACACAATAAATTATTAATTATATGACAATATTTTATTACTTCTCAGAGCCTGATTTCCTCATTTGCAAAATGGTAATAACCCTATTAACCTCACATGTTTACTTAAAATATCAAATTACTCTCTAGACTACATACTAATACTTAAATATCAATATTTTATCTATCTCTCATGAATCGATATAAAAGCTCCACTTTTGAAATTACTGTGGACAAGTAGTAAGAAACTGTTAAAGAATAAAGGTGAAAATCTTTCATCAACTTATTCCCTACCCAATTTTTACTTCCTTATGTTATATGAGCAATAATTTCTAACCTCATATTTTGTTGAATAATATCCAAAATAAAAAGTATATATAAGTTATTCATCTCATGAGAATGTTAAGACAGTAAGAGGAAAGATGTGTTTGAAGAATAAAAGAATACAGCCTAACCAGGTGCTGGCGCAGTAGATAGAGCATTGGCCTGGGATGCTGAGGACCCAGGTTTGAAACCCTGAGGTCGCCATCTTGAGAGCAGGGTCACTTGCTTGAGCATGGGATGATAGACATGACAGGTTGCTGGCTTGAGCCCAAAGGTCTCTACCTCGAAACCCCAGGTCACTGGCTCGAGCAACCTCCCCTAGTCAAGGCAATCATATGAAAAAGCAATCAATGAAAAACTAAGGTGCCGCAACAAAGAATTGATGCTTCTCATCTCTCCTGTCCTGTTTGTCTGTCCCTATCTGTCCCTCCTTTACTCTGTCACTAAAAGAATAGTAATAATTAAAAAGAAATGAAAGAATAGCAAGAGCAAAGGAGGAAAGAAAGAAAATAAAGAGAAAATTTTCTACAAAAAGTTACTGAGAATTCTTAACCTGTCACATTAAACATTTTACTAAATACCAACAATAAGCCATAAACTGTGACAAGTAACAAAAATTAACATCATAAAACCTGGATATATCCATGAAAAGTCTAGAGACTAGTCTGAAAGGCTTAACTTTCATCAAATATACAGTTTGCGGATAAATTATAAGAAATATACTGTGAAATGTATTAT
Source organism: Saccopteryx bilineata (assembly GCF_036850765.1). Lineage (NCBI taxonomy): Eukaryota > Metazoa > Chordata > Mammalia > Chiroptera > Emballonuridae > Saccopteryx > Saccopteryx bilineata. The sequence continues at coordinate 169,576,714 of NC_089490.1, read as the reverse complement.
TGAACTTGCAAGAATATACAAAGACAAATGCACACACACACGCACACACGGACATGCATGGTTAAATTAATACATTTAAGAAAGCACAGAATTTGGTCCACTTTGCAAGACTTGACAAGGAGCAGAAGTGTACAATCTCAGCATTTTAATAACATGAAAGGAATAGCAGACTAAATCCTGTGTTTGCACTGCTTGAGCAGTTAACCGGAGGCACTAAAAAAAAAAAATTAAGTACACGTAATGAAAGATTGAGCTGCAAGACTGAGCTGTGAAAAATCTACTTACAGGCAAAAATAACCAGTAAGAAGTAGCATTTATAAAAATATTAGCAATAGAAATAGCAATACTGTTTGATGAAATTCGTAACCATAGACTTTCAGTCTCATGAGTCTTATGCATTAATATACATCATCACTTATAGGAATCCCTGAACTAGATAACTCTAGTTTTCTTTAACATGAAATCATGACCAATGCAAAATCTTCATTATCCCAAAAGATAAGTTTGACAAATTTATATTTAAATAAACAAACATAAAGAGACAAGCCAACATGAACAAGAGTAAAAAGAAGAAAACATAATCAGTAACAAAAAATAAAGTTTAACTTTTCAGGAGTCAAATTTCATATATTGACTTATGAGATTAACAATATAAAGTGTTTATATATTAAAGATACAAGGACAAAAGCATCTTATATTAAAAAATAAGCAACAATGGGCTATGGTGCAAACAAATAAATTTGAAATTTAAATAACTAAATATTAACTCTAATGGATATGTTAAATAATTAGTCACACTGAAAAAGAAAATTAGTAAACTAGAACCCATTAAAAAACCCAGAACAGATAAATAACTATATGTATTTACTGACAAGATATAATAAATTTAAGAAAGCTGTAATTATTTTCCAAATTGATAAGGCAGGCAAATTCTTTTTTTTTTTTTTTTTATAATTTTATTTTTTTAATGGGGTGACATCAATAAATCAGGATACATATATTCAAAGATAACAAGTCCAGGTTATCTTGTCGTTCAATTATATTGCATACCCACTACCCAAAGTCAGATTGTCCTCTGTCACCTTCTATCTTGTTTTCTTTGTGCCCCTCCCCACCTCCTATCCCTCTCCCATTCCCCCCTCCCCCCCCCCCCGTAACCACCACACTCTTATCAATGTCTCTTAGTTTCACTATTATGTCCCACCTACGTATGGAATAATACAGTTCCTGTTTTTTTCTGATTTACTTATTTCGCTTCGTATCATGTTATCAAGATCCCACCATTTTGCTGTAAATGTTCCGATGTCATCTTTTCTTATGGCTGAGTAGTATTCCATAGTGTATATGTGCCACATCTTCTTTATCCAGTCATCTATTGATGGGCTTTTTGGTTGTTTCCATGTCCTGGCCACTGTGAACAATGCTGCAATAAACATGGGGCTGCATGTGTCTTTACGTATCAATGTTTCTGAGTTTTGGGGATATAAACCCAGTAGAGGGATTGCTGGGTCATAAGGTAGTTCTATTTTCAGTTTTTTGAGGAACCACCATACTTTCTTCCATAATGGTTGTACTACTTTACATTCCCACCAACAGTGTATGAGGGTTCTTTTTTCTCCACAGCCTCTCCAACATTTGCTATTACCTGACTTACTAATAACAGCTAATCGAACAGGTGTGAGGTGGTATCTCATTGCCGTTTTGATTTGCATTTCTCTAATAGCTAAAGAAGATGAGCATCTTTTCATATATCTGTTGGCCATTTGTATTTCTTCCTGGGAGAAGTGTCTATTCATATCCTCTTCCCATTTTTTTATTGGATTGTTTGTTTGTTTGTTTGTTGTTGAGTTTTTTTTTGTTTGTTTTTGTTTTTTGTATTTTTCTGAAGCTGGAAACAGGGAGAGACAGTCAGACAGACTCTCGCATGCGCCCAACCGGGATCCACCCGGCACGCCCACCGTGGGGCGACGCTCTGCCCACCAGGGGGCGATGCTCTGCCCATCCTGGGCGTCGCCATGTTGCGACCAGAGCCACTCTAGCGCCTGAGGCAGAGGCCACAGAGCCATCCCCAGCGCCCGGGCCATGTTTGCTCCAATGGAGCCTCGGCTGCGGGAGGGGAAGAGAGAGACAGAGAGGAAAGCGCGGCGGAGGGGTGGAGAAGCAAATGGGCGTTTCTCCTGTGTGCCCTGGCCGGGAATCGAACCCGGGTCCTCCGCACGCTAGGCCGACGCTCTACCGCTGAGCCAACCGGCCAGGGCTGTTGTTGAGTTTTATGAGTTCTTTGTATATTTTGGATATTAGGCCCTTATCTGAGCTGTTGTTTGAAAATATCATTTCCCATTTCGTTGGCTTTCTGTTTATTTTGTTATCAGTTTCTCTGGCTGAGCAAAAACTTCTTAGTCTGATGTAGTCCCATTCATTAATTTTTGCCTTCACTTCTCTTGCCATTGGAGTCAAATTCATAAAATGCTCTTTAAAACCCAGGTCCATGAGTTGAGTACCCATGTCTTCTTCTATGTACTTAATTGTTTCAGGTCTTATGTTTAGATCTTTGATCCATTCTGAGTTAATTTTTGTACAGGGGGAGAGACTGTAGTCCAGTTTCATTCTTTTGCATGTGGCTTTCCAGTTTTCCCAGCACCATTTATTGAAGAGGCTTTCTTTTCTCCATTGTGTGTTGTTGGCCCCTTTATCAAAAATTATTTGACTATATATATGTGGTTTTATTTCTGGACTTTCTATTCTGTTCCATTGGTCTGAGTGTCTATTTTTCTGCCAATACCATGCTGTTTTGATTGTTGTGGCCCTATAATAGAGTTTGAAGTCAGGTATTGTTATGCCCCCAGCTTCATTCTTTTTCTTTAGGATTGCTTTGGCTATTCGGGGTTTTTTATAGTTCCATATAAATCTGATGATTTTTTGCTCTATTTCTTTAAAAAATGTCATTGGAAGTTTGATGGGAATTGCATTAAATTTGTATATTGCTTTGGGTAATAGAGCCATCTTGATTATATTTATTCTTCCTAGCCAAGAACAAGGTATATTCTTCCATCCTATTATATCTTTTTCGATTTCCCTTAACAATGGTTTATAGTTTTCATTATATAAGTCCTTTACATTCTTTGTTATGTTTATTCCTAAGTATTTTATTTTTTTTGTTGCAATCGTGAAGGGGATTATTCTTTTGAGTTCCTTCTCAGTTGTTTCATTGTTGGCATATAGAAAGGCTATTGACTTCTGTATGTTAATTTTGTATCCTGTGACCTTACTGTATTGGCTTATTGTTTCTAGTAGTCTTTTTGTGGATTCTTTGGGGTTTTCGATGTATAGGATCATATCATCTGCAAAAAGTGATACCTTTACTTCTTCTTTTCCGATATGGATGCCTTTTATTTCTTTGTCTTGTCTGATTGCTCTGGCTAGAACCTCTAGTACCACATTAAATAAGAGTGGAGAGAGTGGACAACCCTGTCTTGAAGGCAGGCAAATTCTAATTAGAGCTCCAACATGGTTATAAATGATAAAATTTGATAGTTTGATATCCATAATGTTGAATTCATTATCAACTGTCAACTATAAAAACAAAATTGTGTGATTTAGAATTGATTTGATTTTATCAACTTATTAATCAGCAATAATTTTCTCCATTTTCATTATTATTTGAAAACCAAACCAATAATTTTGTGCATATGTTCACTTTTTGATTTAACCAAATACCTATTAACTACTACATACCAGGCCTTTTTTTGTCAATGGGTGTCAACACGCAACAATACTAACAAGAATTCTTACCTTTGTGGAGTGTTTTATGGCGGGAATGAGAGGGACTACAAACTTTATTTCAATAGATGACAGTATTATGTTAGAATGTAATGAGTAGTATGAAAAAATTATAGCAGGGAAATGGGGTCTGGTAACAGTGAGAGGACTGTCATTTATATAACAACAGAGTCTTTTTTGCGGGATTCTGACCAAGTGGTGGTACAGTGGATAATGAATCCACCTGGGATGCTGAGGATCAAGGTTCAAAACCTGAGGTTGCTGGCTTGAGCATGAGCTCACCAGTTTGAGCATGGGGCCACTGGCTGTAGCATAGGATCATAGATATGACCCCATGGTCACTGGCTTGAGCCCAAAGGTTGCTGGCTTGAACAAGGGGTCACTGGCTCAGCTGGAGCCCCCTTGGTCAAGGCACATATGAGAAAGTAATCAATGAACAACTAAGGAGTTGCAATGAAGAATTGATGCTTATCATCTCTCTCCCTTCCTGTCAGTCTGTCCCTGTCTGTCCCTCTCTCTGTCTTTATGTCTCTGTAATAAAAAAAATCCACCCTTTTATATATTTTCATTAATAAAAGCCCTAATAATTCCAACTTACAAATCTTCCTATATACCAGTCACTGTCCTGGGTGCTGTGTGAGCATTGGGAGCTAGGCTCAAGGAGCTTTCTTTACCATTTTAACATTCCATGGTTTCTTTGAATTCAATCCACATCTATTGTACAAGGTCTTAAATAGTGGAAGCCCTTCGCCTTCTTTTTTGAGCTCATCACTGCAATTTTCCTCTTCATTCACACTTGAGACACAGATCTTGTTACTATCTGTATACAAACTATAATTCTAGACCCTAATACTCCTTTGTTACCCCTCACTGGAACATCATCTCAGAAATGTGTTTTCTCTCACCCAGAATAAAATGAATTGTGCATCGCTATCTCTCCATTTATACTGGTTTTATTTTCCAGATAGCATTTATCATACTTAAAGTTATATTACAAATGTATTTATTTGACCTTCAGGATATAAGAAAACAGACTAAAAAATAAGAAATATGTTATTTTAATTGCTTATTAATATGCACTAATTAGTCACAGCAGAAGTTGGACTAAATCACCAAAACAACAACAAAAAAGAAACCAGCATTCTCTCATATAATTACGATACAATCTGACATGCGCAATAAATCAAATCAAATAACACCTCTTTCCATAGTGATAAGGCAATATCACCAAGTTATAGGACTTTATGAATTAAGATGGATGATGTTGAAAGTAAGGAATTATTGAAATTTTGGAGGAGAATGCAAATTAATCACCTAAACAGTAATTCTCTGTAATGTCTCTACCCTATTTATGATACAAGGTTCTACTTCCCATAGATCATACATATGATTATAATTGTGAATCTAGGTTAATATGTTGAAATAAGACAAATAACAATACTTTCATATTTTCTTCATTTGTTATAAAATAATTTTAACTCATTTTACTTACATATTTTAGAAATACTTGGAATTAAATATACTATATTAACATTGATATTAATTCCTGATTCCCTGCTAAAGTGATTGTAAAGGCAAAAATATAAACATACCGATATATATATATATAACATGGACAAAGTGGAAAAGATATATCAAAATAATTTTTGTTATTGGAAATTAGATGCATATGTGATATAGAATTTAGTAGATTATAGATATAGTGAACCTTAATCCTGCAGAGGTTAGAATAAAGCAAGCATATTTGACTGAAAGAACTTTGTAAAGACATAGGAATTGGTAGCCCACACAGAAAGCCACACGTCATGCTTATCTCACACATTTACACCAGTTTAAAGCTTCTCTTGATCAGAGTTTGATCTTTTCACTGCCCTCTGAAAGCAACACAGTGTTGCAAAAACAGTGGTCATTAAAAATTTGTTATAGATTTGTATATTTTTTTCTTTTTTCTATTTTTTTAATAAAAGAGACAGACAGGAAGGGAGAGAGATAAGAAGCATCAACTCAGCACCTTAGTTGTTCATTGATTGCTTTTTCATATGTGCCTTGACCTGTTGGGGGGCTCCAGCCAAGCCAGTGACTCCTTGCTCAAGCCAGCAATCTTGGGCTCAAGCCAGCAACCTTGCAGTCAAACTGGTAAGCCCGTGCTCAAGTTGACAACTTTGGTATTTCAAACTTGGGTACTCACCATCCCAGGCTGACACTATATTCACTGCGCAACCACCTGGTCAAGCTGTACTTTTTTTTCTTTTAATTTTACATATTCTCATATTCTGTATCAATTTATGCTGTTCAACTGAAATATATATAACTCTATCCTTTTCAAAAAGTAGTAACTACCAAATTCCCACTATCTACTTACATCTTATCATATATTTTATTTCCATCAATAAATTATGTAACCCATGGTGTGCTTTCTTTTTATCAAAGTCTGTTATCTCTGTCATTTCAAATGCCATTTAACTTATGCAGCTATTGTTAAAAATTCTCTTTTTCTCTTTGACAGGTTCACTGACATCTTCTAAACAACTTCTATTCAGTAGTTGCCATGCTTCTCTTCTCTATTGCTAAAAGTGACTATCTCTCGCTACTTGCTTAGCTCAGTGATAAATATATATCCCAAAGATATCTCACACATACACACACCCACAAAATTATTTCTCAGATATATTAAAATTTGTGTAAAGTCAATCTCATTATTCCACCACACTGTCCCAATTCTTCTCTCAATAGTCTGCAGATATAAAATAATGACTCAAAATAATAAATTTACTTCTATTGAAAATTAATCTCAAGAGTTTAATGTTTCTATTTTATTGTATACTAATTATTTAAATGTTGGTTAATTTATGAAATGATCTCAGTTAAGCAAAATACTCATCAGTCAGGTCATTTTAATTCCCAAACCAAATTATTCCTAAACAAGTAACCAGTGAAATCTATTTCTAAATTATATTTCTAAAAAACAGAGAATGTTGCAACATTAGCCAAATTGATAGTTTCTACATTTGCATAATGACTTTCTGGATTTTTCTCCCTAAATATGTTATTAGCCTCATATTCCAACTTACTCATGCCATCCCATCCACATCTATCTCCTAAAACTTGCATGATGTTTAAAACTCATGATCAAGCTTTGGTAGCTACACTCTAACCACTGATCCCAACATCCTCATCAATATTCTTTCTAATTGAAATAGACCCTCTACTAAGATTACCACTTTTTTTAAAGTCCTATTGAGTGTGGCTGTGGAGAACCATTACACTCTTCCTACAAAGGTTTGGATGTGGGGTAAGTGTCATCTCGTGCCTCTGGTATTGTCAAATTGTCCCAGGGCCTGCTAATCATTTCTAAATACATACCGTCTCTCACTCCTTCCTTTCTAAAGTGTTGGCCGTGATTGATCTACATCTTCAGGTATTTCCCTTCTTTGCTATGCTTACTCTCCTCATCTCTAACTATACTCTTTTTGTTTGTTTGTTTTTGTTTGTTTCTTTTTGTTTTTGGTTGGTATTTTTCTGAAGTGAGAAGCGAGAAGGCAGAGAGACAGACTCCCACATGCGACTGAGAGGGATCCACCTGGCATGCCCACCAGGAAACAATGTTCTGCCCATCTGGGCCATTGCTCCATTGCAACTGGAGCCATCCTCAGAGCCTGGGCCAACTTTGCTCCAGTGGAGCCTTGGCTGAGGAGGAGAACAGAGAGATAGAGAAGAGAGGGAAGAGTGGAGAGACAAATGGGCACTTCTTCTGTGTGCCCTGGCTGGGAATTGAACCCAGGACTTCTATACACTAGGCTAATGCTCTACCACTAAGCCAACCAGCCAGGGCCTATACTTTTTATTTTCTTGACTCCTTATTCTTTCATCTTATTCCCTGAAGGTCTTTAATGATGGTTTCTCCAAATCTAAGTACTCTCATCAAAATCCTTGATGAGTTCATTATCCACACTGATAACTTTTAGTCCTCCTGGCCTTTCAGCGCCTTTTCTCCTCCTCTCCAGTGGTTTTGCTCTATGCGCACCTCAGCTACTGATAGGATCTAACAGATGGTTTATAATTACCAAGAACTACTACTGTTTCAGAAACTCAAGTAAAACATCCTACTCACCAAACACCATCTCCTCTCTCTCCAGTTTGTCTCTCTGCCTTGGACTCACCTGTACCTTAAATTCATCATTCCAAGTACATTTTTAATGTTCCTTATCACCTGTCCCCATGTCCTCTTTCTAGTTTGACTAGTTTCAATTCCATGGTAGATTATTTTAATTTATTTCAGGCATGTACTCACACTCCCTTATGCCCCTCGACCTTCAAAAAGTTTGTTTGGGTTAATAACAATTCCTTATTTTATTTAATTTTCAGATTTCCTCCTCCGTGGGGTCTGAACCCACCAAGTTGCGCATAGCTGGAGCAAAGCTCATAATGATGCCAGTTCTGTCGCAAATTGTGACCTGTCATCTCAAGTGGAAATGTAATGGTACCCAGTATCCTTCTGCCTACACTATTCACTCTTCTTCATTTCTGAAGACACCCCAGATCCTACTCCTCCAGTTGGCAATATCGCCATCTCAACCGTACTCAGATGATGACTTCTTTTTCTTTATTTCTCAGAAAATAAATAATAATAAGAGATATTCCAAAAACTCCCATTATCATATTTGTACTTCTGTTTATACTAGGAAGGGGTGAGCACAAAAATGTGATTAAATCATAGTTTAAATAATAAGCATACAGAGAGATACTTACCACTTATTTATAGGCTGACAGGGCTTAAACTTATAGGTAAGAAATGCAGTATAAGGCTTGATAAATAAAACACTTAATGAATAAGAATCAAAATAATAAAAAGATTAAAAGGTGATAGTATTCATCAAAGAAAGAATGCATGTCACCTTCATTTGTGTTCTATAGGTATTTAATTATTCATAATTCAAATATCCATTGAATCTTTGTTATGTGTAAGAAATTATTTAATAAATAGTTGCTCAATGACTAAATGCATGCATCAATGGGCAGGAAAGTGGAGAAAATTTTAGAATAAAGTATAACTCCTGGAAACTTTAAATAAAATAGTTTAATCCAAAAGTAAAACTTCTTCCAACATGAGATTTAAAAATTTTTTTCCACTGATTTAAGAGAGACAGAAGAAGAGAGAGAAAAAGAGAGAAAAAAGGACAGAGAGAAAAGAATTAACTCATTGTTTCACATAGTTGTTCCATTTAGTTGTGTGCTTATTGATTGCTTCTCTTACATGCCCTGACGGGGGTCAAACCCACAACCTCTGACACACCTGAATGCTTTATTCACTGAGCCACCAAGCCAGGTCCCCAACATGAGATTAGTAACCACTAATGAATATTCCACCAAACATGAATTTGTTAGTCTTACCAATGGTACTTTATGTTATACTGGATGAGAGAATTTTTTCAATTTTTAAAAAAATTATGAAGAAAATCTATGCCAAATAGGTATACTAATCATGTTTCAAAATAGCATACAAACATAGTTTATTTTTATCATAAGCTGCTTACAAGGCCAAAATATCTAAGTGATTCAATATAGAAACAATTACAGTGTTATTCCATTTTCTTTTATTTAATGCTATACATCAAAAAGTGGTTATATTGAACATGTACTTAGAATGATTCTTTTCAGAATATATCTGGCGAACATTATGATAGGTGAAATAAGATACTCAGAGAAAGACAAATACCATATCATTTCACTCATATGTAGAATCTAATGAACAAAATTCAGAATAGAGTGACTCACAGATAGAGAGCAAGCTGACAGCTATTGTGGGGGGTAGGGTAGGTAGAAGGATTGAGTAAAAGAAAAAAGAAAAAAACTCATTCATCGAAACTGAAAAACAGAAAGGTGGTTGCAGGGGGTGTGAAGGGGGTAGATGAAAAAGGCTATTGGTGGATAAATTGTAATAGATGAATGGATAAAGTCTTGACTTGGGATGGTGAAACACATAATAAGTGTACACTTGTATGTGTTGTGCATCTGAAGCCTAAAAAAAATTAAAAATAAGAAAAGGAGAAATGAGCTATCAAGCCACAAAAAGACTAGGAAGAACCTTAAATGTAATCACTAAATGAAACAATCCAGTCTGCAAAGGCAATATACTGCATGATCCCAACTATAACACATTCTGAAAAAGGTAACACTATGGAGACAGTAAAAACACCAGTGTTTGACATGGGTTTTGGGGGGGGAGGGGGAATGAAAAGGGGAGCACAGAGAATTTTCAGAGCAATGAAACTATTCTGTATGGTATTATACCAATGGATATATATCACTATACATTTGTCCAAATCTGTAGAATGTACAAAACCAGGGGTGAACTCCAATGTAAACTGTGCAAAGGGGGTGATTAAGAAGTGTCAATATAGGTTCATCCTTGGTAACAAGTACACTACTTTCCTGGTTGATACTGACAATGGGCGACGCTATGCATGTGTGGCAGCAGGCGTCTATACCTAATATTTATAGCAGTAAGTAAATATAATATATGTCTAATGGACTTAAACCATCCAGAGAAATATTTACAATAAATTATTCACAACTTAATAGTATACTAAATGCTTTTACAGTCTATGGGAAATTTCTATATAATCTCAGATCTATTATGTACCTTAAGCACCTTCAAAAAATAGTTACAAAAAAGAACATCATTTCCAATTGTAGTTCAATCCTCAAATATTTTAATATCTTAAACACCAATCACTTTCGACCCCACTAAAAGCTGAAATAAATGACTGGTCTTTAGTCAGAATGTTATTTTTATATTACACTCAGGTGACCCAATCGCAGTGACACAATGAGGCACTAGCTCAGATAATGATTCCAACTCGCCCTACCTACCTTATTCATGGAATAATTTCCAAATAAGCTATAGAAATGCATTATTCTATATGACACCTGCTTAAGTCTTTAAATATCAACTTTTAAAACTTGAAATTAGACTCCAACTAGACACTAGAAATGAATCTCAACTTACCTTCAGTTAATGTTCATTGATCACATTTCTAGAATGTGTAATAATATCATTATCACAGATGAGTTACATGGAGACTGTTGCCAGAGGGAAAAGTGAGTTGTAAATTTTTAAAACTATCCTGTTTCCAGAGCTTATTCTTCGTTTTCTTACAGTGGATTACAATATATATCATCACTATTAATTAAGAATATTTTTAACGAGTGATTTTTTGGAGAGAGGAAGGGAGGGGGAGAGACAGAGAGAGAGACACACTGATTTGTTGTCCTACTCATTTATGCATTAATTGACTGATTGTTGCATGTGCTCTATGTGTGGGGATCGGGCATTGAACCCACAATTTTCACGTGCCGGGACAACGGTCAAACCAACTAAGCAAACCGGCCAGAGACTATTGCCACTGTATTTTAAAGTAACTTTTAAAAAACTTTACTTTGGTGAAATATTCAAAAGAAATAACACATAATATACCTGAATAAAATCTGATTTCCAGCAAAAAATCCCCTATATTACTTTATCAGGAGGTAGAACAGTAAGTAACAGTAAACACTTTCCACACAGAGCACAATGCTAAAAATGACTTCTCAGAAACGATTTCTCCTACATGTGGAAACTAAAGAAAAATATAAACAAACAAAACAGAAACAGACTCATCGATACAGAGAACAGACTGATGGTTGCCAGAGGAAGGGCTGTCAGGGCATGAGGTAAAAAGGATAAGGGATGAGGAAGTACTACAGACTGGTAGTTACAGAACAGTCAAAGGCCTGTTAAGTACAGCATAGGAAATGTAGTCCACAGCTCTGTAATACTATGCATGGTACCAGGTGGGCACTGGAAATACAGGTGGGGACACTTTGTAAAAGTGTATGATTGTCTAACCATGATGCTGTATATCTAAAACGAATACAAAATAATATTAAATGTAAACTGTAATTTTTAAATTTTTTAATTAAAAAATAAAAAAAATGTTATAAGCACTCCACTCATTTTTTTTAACATAAGTTGTTTACTATATTAAAGCTAATGGATAAATTGATGACAGCCGACTTGCTATGACTTAAGAGATTCTGTCAGGATCCCCTATCAAATTTATTTCCACGTGAAAGAAACCACTTGTTTTGGGTTTTCATGACCAAGATCCCGGACTCTGGCAGGAAAAAACATGAAGCTTGAAGGGGTTGATAATTCAAATGACTGGTATGTCTTCAACAGGAGGTGGAGAGGTAGAAAGGGAAAAAAATGTCAAAGGTTCACCATCCCTTTTTATCACCCCTTTAATATTGCTGCATTACAGATCTGGTTTTGACTATAGAGTTAGGTGGGATGCATACACAGGAGAAAAATGGGGAGTTTGGAGGAAGTTTCCCAAATCTTCTTAGGAAAAGAGAACTACTATGTGGTATCATCAAGAAGAGAAATCATCAAAAATTAGCCTAGTATATCTGCTCCCCGGGTTCTGTTCAACCACATTCTTTCTAAAATAAAGGCTGTATGTATATTAGATACAAAACTATAAACCTAGAACTACTTTAGAGTAGGCCTGTGTGCATGTCTGTATACTGTTTGAGTACAACCAAGGACACTGGATAACTAGATTTTCTCCTCTATTATAAGACTATTTTGGTATCAAGTGATTTGCCTGCTTGATTATATTGATTTTGTATCTTAGCAGTAGGTAGAAAGAATCGATGTGAAAAGGTCAGCATGTCAAGGGAAGAAGTACAAACCTGAGACCAATTGTTGTACTAACGAAAAATACTCAAAGTCGGTGACACTGACAAACTAAAACCAGTTGAGCTTTCTCCAGCTCACTTTAGTCCAGGCTACTGCATTTAATTACTGAGTTATCTTTGTTACACAATGCCACTTAGATTTAGTTAACAACTGTGTGTGTATGTGTGTGTGTGTGTGTGTGTGTACATACCTCTTGGGTATATGTATAAGACTAGAATTTCTGGATCACACACTATGCATAGGTCATACATTTTAATTTTACATATATTTTGTGCTCCATGAGATATTGTTATTGCGTATACAGTTAAAATATTTTTTGTGTTGCATGGCTATCTTAAACCCTGAGGCTACAGTGAATGTAAGAGTAAAGTCTAGCAACTTGTTTTACATAATAACCTAACATTTTTGTTTTTTTTCATCCTGTGTCTTGTAGCTGCACAATTTACATCGATGTTTCCTTTCACTACAGTTCTTATCTTCAGCCAAACTAAAACTGAGTGACTTCATCAGTGGAAGACTCTCATTTGAAAGAATTACCAAAAGTAATCTTGTGCTGCAAGTATATAATAGGAAAAAAGCACTAAAATTCAGTAAGAAATAGAGTAATGGAAAACAAAATATGTGGATTAATCAACTATAACTATATGAGCCATAACAATACCTCATGGAACATATAATATATATAAAATTAAAATGTATGACCTATGTATAGCCTATAATCCAGAAATTCCTCTCATATATATATATATATATATATATATATATATATCCAAGAGGCATGTACCTACACATACACACAAATATATCAAAATACATGAGACATGGATAAAAAATTCATTAAAATATTAATTTTAATTTTTAAAAACTGAAAACAATGTAAATGTTTCTCCACAGCCACTCCCAATTTCAGCTAAAATAAAGAAACGAGCAAAAGACCATCATTCTCATCCTTAAAATGGGAGCAAGTCAGATGAATTATTAAAATATACATGTTTTCTAAGCCCATTATGGATGAAGAATTTAAAGAAACAGCAAGGTATTACCTTTGTTCTGTATAAATGCTTCCTAGGACATAAGTGATCCAGGACAATCTTGGACAATGGTGAATGTAAGAGCAAAACCTGGCATAAAAAGGAAGAGAGAGAGCAGAATGTTTGATAATTTATTTAAGCTGCCACTTGAGGATTGGGACGAGGTAGTAGAATTCTAAAGAGCCCTCATCACAAAGTGCATCCACATCTATCATTCTATTCTTTTCCAGGGCCCCTTTACTGAGTGCATAGCAGCAGCAAGGAGAAGGCTGTGAGCCAAGCTGGAGGGTTGGAAGGTCTGCCCTGAAGAATGCAAAGCAGAACGCAGAGCTGCAAAGGGCAAGATCAGAGAGAGCAACGTGAACAAGCTGAAACATCTCTGAGTTACACAGGAGAGAGACAGAAGGCTAGAGGCTGCCAAAAGCTAGCGTCAAAGCAAGAAAGCGAACTGAGACCCACTGGAGGTGCCCACGGCTTTCACCAAGGCAAGGCAGCTACCAACTGAAGTCTGGGGGGTGCAGAACAACAGACTGGGAAAGGATCTCTGAGAAGATGAAAATCCCAGGGAGACCTGGGCAACAAAGCACAATCCCCAGTCCTCCATAAGTGTGCGTTGCAAAACATAACTCAGTTTGCTGGAGCTGCCAATGCAGAAACTCAAGGGAAATTCCTAGTCTCACTCTATAAACAATGGAAACCAATGGAGAACCAAGCCAGACTAAACTGCAACAACCCAAAAATGAGACCCAACACAAATACAAATTAGATTGACTCAGTTGGAACTTTGGTGCTGTTACAGAGAAAGTGTGTGTGTGTGTGTGTGTGTGTGTGTGTGTGTGTGTGTGTGTAGGTAGAACTAGCACCCATTTTGTTTCTATTATTCTTTTAAATAAAATGCTTGGCATGCAGGATAAAGTAACCCATAATTAAAAGCAATAGGTCTCTGTGGTCAGACAGTATTTAGCCCTGAGCTCCTTACCAAAAAGTTTTTCCAACATACAATACCATCTTCTATTTGCTGCCTCTGAATTTTGCTAAGCAATAATGCTATGGATGTGATGTTTCTTTTTGTGTGTATATGTTTATAATTAATTCAAAATATACACCAGCTAGAACCAGATGCTAAAAGGAACTTTAAAGCTTAGATAACATAATGAGAATCACACATCCTGTTTAAAAGCTTTATCAGAGGATCTCTGTAATCACTTATAAATCCAATATAATTATTTCCCTCCTTTCCATTTGGTTACTGCTCCATTGGATTTCAAAGAATGCCTAGCTCTAAAGTTCACCCTTAATTAAATAAATTCATTCTCATGATAGCTAGAAAAACCCTTCAAAAGGCTGTGTAGCTTTCGAGTTGAAATATGCCTGTGAACAGTTGATACCTTAAGAGACTCTCATTTGACTGTGTCTATATTTTATGATTGCTTATGTATCATTTTCAACTTTAAAATGAATGTCAATGAATCCTCCTGAACACCAGCTGCCATCCTAGTTAAATCTTAAATAGACAAATTGCTCATATTTCATGTACTAGTTATTCTTGAAAAAGCTTCATCAAATGGCATTATGCCCTGTTTTACAAGTATGTTAAATGCTTTTCTTATGAGGGAAAAAAAGGACAACTTGGCATTTAGTGCTTAAGAAACAGAAATGCTGGTTTCTGTGGGCTGTTCTGTTACCTTCTCCCTAAATACTCAAATGTCAATAGCAAATCCATGAGAAGAGATTTAATACTATCCCCAGCAACCTTCCAATTTTTTTTATCACTTCTTTGCTATTATTTCCTCTGGTTCTAGCCCTTCGTACCTTTACTTAAATGATTTTGGGCTCTAACTGGTCTCTGCCATCGATCTCAGCCCTTTATATTAGCCCACATGCCCAGCCGTAAGGGTTGAATAGAGAAGTTCACCATGACTCCAGAGTCAATAAGAGGTGCACAAATAACTATAATATACAAAAGCCAGTTCACTGCAATTTTATGTTCTCATCGAGAAGAGGGGAAAAAACACCATTTCATTTCAACGATGGAGAGTCGCAAAAAGAATGATTTATAATGGCAATCCTGGAGTTAAACAGAAGCCAAATTTCTATTGGTTTTGTAGGAATGTAGGCTTCAAATGGGTGGAGAACAGTGTCACACCAACTCTCCGACATAAAAGATATGAACCAAGAGTGACTGGGTGTATAAGACATGGCATCAGCAAAAAGACAGAACACAGCAAAGAACTAATAAATGCATAGCAGAGCAGAAGCTTTCAGACAGCACATTCCTGGTGGTATAAAAAAAAGGTGTTTTAGGGCCTGACCTGTGGTGGCGCAGTGGATAAAGCGTCAACCTGGAAATGCTGAGGTCGCCGGTTCGAAACCCTGGGCTTGCCTGGTCAAGGCACATATGGGAGTTGATGCTTCCAGCTCCTCCCCCCTTCTCTCTCTCTGTCTCTCCTCTCTCTCTCTGTCTCTCCCTCTCCTCTCTAAAAAAATTAATAAATAAATAAAATTTAAAAAAAAAAAAAAAAGGTGTTTTAGGAAGGTTTTCACTCTAATATTTCCTAAAAGCTACTTTCACCATCTGAAAGCAGAAGATTTCTGAATTTTTTTGAAAAGTGTAACAAAGGAAATGCCCGTTGATAGTCTACTTCACAATTTAACCAGTCATCTCCAGAATAATTCCTACTGAAGTCATTGAAATCATCATGAGGAATACTTCTCTAACTATATAGCAGAAATAAGAAACCATGAGTGAAGGCCTAAGTTTGACATTAGTCATAGACATTTTTTTTAGTGCATACTGTATAAAAAATAAATTGAAAGTACTTAGATATATGATGTTGTTGTAATTTACTAGCACTTACCCATTATTCCTTACCTTACATATTTAAAAAAAAAAGTATCACCTCGCTGAGCCCCAAAGGCAAGAATATTGTGATCCAGTATAATCACCACTACTATTCACTACCCTCTTTCCTTCTTACCAATGGCCTGAAGGTGTCAACAAAAACCAAAAAGAACAATAACAGAAATTCCTTGGTAATAAAAATACCATATTAAAATAAAGTTAGATGATTTCCCCTGAAATACCATTATGTTAAAAAATCATGCCACTCAAATTATATACATTATGGATTTTGTCTTTCTGTAAATTAGGGTAAAAAAATGCATAGATTTCTGTGTAGATTAAAATGCAAGTTTCAAAATGACACCTAATTTTCAAGGCACAGTAGTATTGTGATTAATAAGACTGACCCCAGAGCCAGGCTGCCTTGGTTTAGACTCCTTCTTCTTTACTTTTTAGCTGCAAGAGACTTTGAACAAGTTACTTACCACTGTGCCTTAATTTTCCTAGGTATAAAGTGGTGATGATAATGGTATTCTATCCCAAAGGGTTGATGTGTAGATTAAGTGAGCTACCATATTTCCCCATGTATAAGACGTACCTTAATCTTGGGGCACAAAATTTGAAAAAAAAATGTATTACATAAAGTTATTGAACTCAAGTTTTATCCATCATAAAATTCATACGATTCCTCATCTGTGCGAAAAAGCAGGAAATTCAAATAAAAAAGTCTACAACCTCTGTATAAAACGCACCCAGTTTTTAGACCCCAAATTTTTGGAAAAGGTGCATCTTATACATGGGGAAATATGGTAATATTTACAAAGAGAATATATAGCACAGTATCTAATACATAATAATATTATACAAGATTTCAATATTATGAAAACTTATGTCCAAAGACCACTTGTGAAAATTAAGAACCACGTCAGTGCTCTGGTTATATCAAATAATGAAAACTTAATAATCTGACACTGAATTATTAAAAAATTTTTTAAAAAAATAATTAAATCACTCAGAATGTTTGTACTTAGTATTAAGCAGCAATTTCTGTTAACATAGCTAGTCCATCAAGAAATAATGCAGATTATTTTTGCCCTGGTGTTTAAGATTTGTGACTGAGTTTATTATTAACTACACATTTTAACAGGTTTTTATCTATAATAGGGAAAATTATCTGCAATGGTTATAGATGTATTCATTTTAACATGAAGGAGTTCTTTAAAACTTTATATCAAAAATGATTATCCGCTCATGAGGAAAGTGTTAATTTACGTTATTTTAAAATTTATGCCTGACAAAGACATTATCCTCAACATTATCATCTGAATTATCAGTATTTATAATTTATATAAAAGTTACTTCTCTAAGAATTATATAATTCTTTTTTAAAAATCTCAATATTTTTCAAAATATTAGACTGCCTTATTTACAGTATTAATGATACTCCTCATCATTTGGTGGCTTTGACAGTTATTTTTTAATTTAATTAAAGTTAATAATGAAAAAACATACTAATATCCAAATCTAAGAATATATTTAAGTAATACACAATTCATATAAATATGTAAATACCCAAAGTGGGTTTTGGAATATTGACATTTGATGCGTGAGACTTTTCCATATCAAAGAAAGTCATTTTTAAAAAATATATAAATGACTTATATTTCTCCCACCAGATCCTAGGATGGATAATAATAATTACTTCCTCATAAAAATTTCTCTTTTAGCCAATTCTCATCCTTCTTTCTGTCAGCAATCTCCAGGTGTCCTCCCCTGAGTTTTGTTATCGTGTTAAGCAAAAAAGGCCAGAATCCCTTAGTGCCTCACAGAGATTTCTTTTTCAGTTTTCACTAAGTGAATGTGGACAAGATTAATTTTCTTACCTCTGACTTAATCAAATGATAAGAAGCAATAGTAAGAAACAACAGAATGTTAGAATACTGGGAGAGATAGTGGAGGGTCAATTTTTATCTGACATGATTCCTTGTATTATGTGATTGCATAACAAAATTTGATACTATTTATTTCTAGTCTTATGTTATCTCTAGGACTCACGCTCACCTACGAACTCCCCATTTTCTCACACTGAGAGAGCAGAGACAGAGTCTGCTGTACCAAAAGAACCATTCATTTAGATTTGGGAGAGCCATGAGAATGATTTGTAAGGGCAATCAGGTTGCTTTAAAATTTCTCACAAGTTGCCTGACCAGGCGGTGGCGCAGTGGATAGAGCGTCAGACTCGGATGCTGAGGACCCCAAGGTCGCCAGTTTGAGCGCAGGCTCATCTGGTTTGAGCAAAGCTCACCAGCTTGGACCCAAGGTCACTGGCTCAAGCAAGGGGTTACTCGGTCTGCTGAAGGCCCACAGTCAAGGCACATATGAGAAAGCAATCAATGAACAACTAAGGTGTCACAACGAAAAACTGATGATTGATGCTTCTCATCTCTCTCCTTTCCTGTCTGTATGTCCCTATCTGTCCCTCTCTCTGACTCTCTCTCTGTCTCTGTAAAAAAAAAAAAAAATTCTCACAAGTTTAAGTCACAGATAATCATGCTGTATGAAAAATTAATATAGGCTATTTGACTGTATGGATCTATATCATCCTTAACAAAAATATTATTTCTACTATAATAAAGAATAGGAGTAAAATGTAAAACTATTCATAGAAGTACAAATAAGTTCAAAATAATGCAAAAAGAAACCTGTGTGCTTTATCCTGGAAAACCACTATTCCGAGTTCCCTGTTAATCATTTTCAAGAGCACATTTAATTTGCTAATAGATTGCTTATTAACAAAAATTTAAAGGACTATCCATTAACTTTTTCCTTGTTGTAGATTAGGGGAAAAGTCACAATTGCTTCCTTGAAAACAGGAAACCTCGGTGAACACTATAAAACTACAATGGAGCATACAATCATATCATACATTCATACATAGCGATCATTCTTCCTTCGTTTCTTATAGATGGTATTTGATGGATGAAATAAATATAGTGAAGAGAAATATGAATGAGATTCATCTGTAGATTGATTGAAACCAAGATAAAAATTTAAATTAGATAACAATGGCCAATACTTTTTGCCCAAACTCTTATCTTCCAACACCATTTTAAGCACAATGACTGGCACTTAAGACAGTCAATCTTGTCTGACTGGAGGCCTGTAAAGAAACATTATTGCTGACACACTGACAAGTCTGACATTTCTGTGAGTTACAACACTGCAATAATCAAACATACACCCTCAAATGGCGGCAGTCAATCCCCTTTATAAACCCCTATACCCCACCTAGTCAAAGTGCACCTGCCTCTCATCCTTATAACCAAGTCCTAATGCACGACACAATAAAAAGCCACACATACTATAGAACTAACACAAACTGCTTGTTTGGTCCTGTTCCAAGCACTTAAATCTTACTCTAACTTTCAGTTCCTGCCTCTGGCTCCTCTTCCGTCCCTGACTCTTTCCTTTTCAGTCTCACACAGTTTTGGTGAGGGAAAACAAATCAAAACAAAAACACTTACCCTGTAGCTGGGCCATATAACCCCTCTCTCTTATTCTGGCAATTTCCACCAGTGTTCTGCAAAGCACATCCAGGACATACCTCCCTGACAGATGGTTTAGACTACTATGAACTATATATGAAATCAAAGTGGTTGAAAAGATTTCTTTATTTACTATTTATGTTCTAGGAAAAACTTTATATCTTAAGGAGACATGATATAAAGGTTTTCAAATAAAGGTTTCCTAAAAGGTCATAATAAGGATTGATCCAGAATCAACTGTTTGCATTCTTTTACATGTGATGTGTTAGCAGATACTATTTTTTTCAAGTTTGATATCCTACTTTATGGCTAAAACCGAAAGAAAGAAAGAAGAAAGAAAGAAAGAAAGAAAGAAAGAAAGAAAGAAAGAAAGAAAGAAAGAAAGAAAGAAAGAAAGAAAGAGAAAGAAAGAAAGAAAGAAAGAAAAAATCATAGACAATTAAGTCAAACTGATTGTCTCTGTACTTTGTAGTACTTCCAAGACTGCTTTTTAATATGATAGGAAAAATAAATCAAGTAAGCCACCTAACAGTAAAAAAAAAAAAAAAACGGTTTGGGGGACTTCCTAGTTGGTGACCAATTATTCACTTAATAGAAGTGTACATCAAGAGTGATGAGAAGGCCCTGGCCGGTTGGCTCAGCGGTAGAGCATTGGCCTAGCGTGCGGAGGACCTGGGTTCGATTCCCAGCCAGGGCACACAGGAGAAGCGCCCATTTGCTTCTCCATCCCTCCGCCGCGCTTTCCTCTCTGTCTCTCTCTTCCCCTCCCGCAGCCAAGGCTCCATTGGAGCAAAGATGGCCTGGGCGCTGGGGATGGCTCTGTGGCCTCTGCCTCAGGCGCTAGAGTGGCTCTGGTCCAACATGGCGACGCCCAGGATGGGCAGAGCATCGCCCCCTGGTGGGCAGAGCTTCGCCCCTGGTGGGCGTGCCGGGTGGATCCCGGTCGGGCACATGCGGGAGTCTGTCTGACTGTCTCTCCCTGTTTCCAGCTTCAGAAAAATGAAAAAAAAAACAAAAGTGATGAGAAATCACAATGCCTTAAGTGGAGAAGAAAATAAAAATTTGCCTTAAACTCCTCCAGACTTCAAGCTGAGATAAAATGAAATTATCAAAATAAATTACCACATACCCATCCAATAATCCCAAGAAAGACCTTTGAAACAGCATTCCATATTTAACTCCTCACCCAATGCTAAGACCTCTCCCACTTTGTAAGAGAACTTTCAGAATCTATTAATTAGTGCCTCCTCCTGTTTCTTCAGACTTTCACTGTATAAGATCTATCAAAGTCAAATTTATTCAAATTAGACACGAGACTTTTTTTTTACTGGAAGTACTGCTAAACAACATAGAGAAATGAGAAAGATGAGGCAAAGTCAATATAAAGAAAACAAAGATGACAAACTATTAGATATTGCACCTATACACTTCTAAACTCATTACCAATATTTGAACCTAATATGACCTGTGTAAAACTTCAAATAAAAGGTATGTTTAATTTAAATGTTTTCATATTTAAACTAGACATCTTTCCACCAGAAATTTGCAAGTAAACATCACATTAAACTGTGTAAGATCAATAATCTTATATACAAAAAAGTCAGCAACTGAAAAAAGCACATTAGTGCAAGCAAGTCATTTCTCTCCTAAAAAGCTACTTAAAATCAGTATTGTCTTGTAGTCGGTGCAATAAAACATTTAAAAGAAAATGATTGTATTATAGAATACTATATTATAAACTTATCATTGGAATATTTTAGATATCAATATGTTTTAAGAAAATAACATTTGATCTTTATGTAAATGCTGTTTTAACTCCACATGGAAATATTATGAATAACCAGGTTACAGATGCCATTCACATCCATGCTTATTAAACAAATATATTGATACCACACACAGCTGGGTTCTGGGACTAATGGTGCACAAATATCAACAAACCCCAAATAGAGCATAGATTCTACATTTGATCTTAGCCAAAAGGCCGAGAAGCGATAGAGCATGAATTCTAAATTAATATTATTTGAGTAATTCTAAGACTCAGAGTATTTTGCAAATATTGTTAAATCAGCCACACACACATACTCTGTGACTTGCACAAGATCTCATGGTGTGTGACAGAGTCATTTATCTTCATTGTTTGTGGCTACAGTTTTGTTTTCTTCCCCCAGTGCATTGAAAATTAAATGATTAAAAGTAAATAAAAACAAATGAACCAAACCAAAGGTAAAAACATGTGCTAAACTGTGACATATGAACCAGGAGTGCTTCAGGTAACACTTCTAATAAAGTCACCCTTCTGATCACAGTGGCCCATTCTGCTTTAAAAATTTTGTGTACGGTTCTGACAGTCATTGATGCCATATGGCTATTCTGAATTGCAAGCAATTTAGACTTTATTCAACCACAGGTCACAAATATAACACACATTCAAAAGAAATGATAGGAAACAAACAAATAAAAAACCCAAAGTATTAGTACTATTATTCTCAAAACTAAGAACAATCTTTCTGTGTTATTTAGTACATCTGTAAGTACATCTTGTGTCCTTAGAAAATTATGACAAACTCAGATCTTAACTTTTGAAATCTATATTTCCTTCTGGCATCTCTCCAAGAAAATCATAAATAATGACACTAGTAAAAAATTCACAAATTTTATTATCAAATAATATTTCAAAGACTCTAACCAGAGTAATAGTCATACAATCTATTTCTTCTTTTACAAGTTATTTTTATTCAACCAATACAGATTTAAATTTAATTTAATAGATCAAAAAGTGAAGTATAGTAAACCTATTTAAATGTTATACAATTTTATTCAACTGCTAAAACATTTCAGATCAGAGATCAAGAATTTATCTTTCACCTGACCAGGAGGTGGTGCAGTGGATACAGCGTCGGACTGGGATGTGGAGGACCCAGGTTTGAGACCCCGAGGTCGCCAGCTTGAGTACGGGCTCATCTGGTTTGAGCAAAGCTCACCAGCTTGGACCCAAGGTCTCTGGCTCAAGCAAGGGGTTACTCGGTCTGCTGTAGCCTCATGGTCAAGGCACATATGAGAAAGCAATCAATGAACAACTAAAGTGCCACAACGAAAAACTAATGATTGATGCTTCTCATCTCTCTCAGTTTCTGTCTGTCTGTCCCTATCTATTCCTCTGACTCTCTCCTTGTCTCTGTAAAAAAAAAAAAGAATTTATCTTTCAATTATCTAAAATAAAAATTACTTTTGTATATATCACTAGATGGTATTTCTATATAGTCTTTTAAAAATGTATCAATATAGGAATGTCTTTAAGATTATAAATTTATAGTTTATGAAATTTATCACTATTCAAATTGTTTTTAATCTTCTTTTTAAAATTTCCTAACATTCCAAGTATGTCTTTGAACAATTTTTACATTTAGTGAGTATATTACTTTCCAATGACTGTTACAAATGGTTCACAACTTTGGGAGTTCACTGGATAAAATTAAAAACTGGCCCGTATACATGCAGGAGAGGAAGAGACTTAAGAAAGAAGCAGACCACTCCAGATTAATAGATAGGCTTAATAAGCAAAGAAATCTACATACAATGCTTGTCTTGGATAATAGAAGAGTACAGAAGAGTAGCTCTTCATACCCACACACCAAAGTCTTAAAAATTTATATAGAGGCCTGAACAGGGTTCAATTACTTATCCAGTCCAGGTGGTCTCAACACCATATTAATCTATGTCCCTGAAATACCTACCAGCATGGGCATAGTAACCAGAACATACATTTAAAGGACAGGGGTGGGGGTAAGGAACATCCAGTTGCCCAGGTCCAACTTGTGGGTAGATCAGTGGTAACATCCTCTCGATGACCTCTTCCAACATGTAACAAATTACCAGATATTTGATGTCTTAAAATAACAGGAATATATTTTTCACAGTTATGAAGTCCAGAAGTCAGAAATCAAGATGCTGGCATAAGGTCTGGGGGAAAACGTGTCTGTGCCTCTCTCCTAGCTTCAGGTGGCTACCAGTAATCCTTGGCTTGTGGTCACTCCACTCTAATCTCTGCCTTCACTCCTCTTCTTCCTCTGCTGTCTGTGCATCACTCCTCTGTGTAACCCTTACAAGCATACATACCATTGGATATAGGCACAATCAAATTATCCAGGATAATTTCCTCTTCTCAAGATCCTTGCCTTAACATCTGTAAAGACCCTTTCTTCCAAATAAAGTAAAATTCTCAGTTTCAGGGTTTGGCATGGATGTATCTTTTTGGAGACCATTTGACACAGCACCGAGACTAAGCATAAAGCAGCACCGAGACTAAGCATTATTATTACATCAACAATTTTGTTTCTGTCAGAGTGGTTGAAAAATAATGGATGACCCATTCAAGATGCCCATATTCTAATCCCTAGAGCATGACTCATTACAATTGCAAACTGGATTTTGCGGTAGTGATTAGGATTTTGAGATGGGAATTGTGCTAGATTAGCCAGATGGGACCAATGTAATCAGAAGGGCGCTTCTAAGAGGGAGGCAGGGAGGTCATAATGAAAGATGTGGCTATGTAGACAGAGGTCACAGCAATAGGGCCAGAGATCACATGATGAAAGCAACTCTAGACATTGGAAATGGAAAAGCACGGATTCTATCCTAGAGCCTCCAGATAGAACGTAATTCTTGATTTTAACTTTAAAAAGCTATTTTAGACTTCTACCTCCGGTACTGTAACATAAGTGATTTATTTTATTTGATACCATTAAATTGTACAGATCTATAAAAATAATACACTATCCACCTTTTTGAAAGGCCAATTAACAGTGTGTATAACTTAAGAATAGAGCCTGAGTTACCATGTTCTTAGTTTATTGCTGGGATTGTGTAATGTGAAAAAAAAAGTGAAGGAAATGCTATTCTATTTTTAATCACAGATATTATTTTACTTAAATTGGGTTCAATGTTATGAACCTTGGATTGTTTTGTTTACCCTTGGCTTCTAAATAATACCTGTGGTTGATGCCGTAAGAGGATACAAATGTGGGTGGACACAGCATTGTAAGAAGCTGTTTTTAACCTTCCCTCTCAGGAACACAGTGTCTAAAATTACTACCCTTGTTTAAAACTGTAAGATAAATAGGCGTATTTCCTTAAAAATCACTTGAAAAGTTTTAGATAGCTAATAAATTTCAATCTATTGTCCTACTGCAAAATAAGAGCTATCAATTAGTATTAAATAATCAAGATGATGGTGTATGCTACACTGATTATGCTTTGCTTTCTAATTGCTGATATATACTGAAGAAATTATCTAAGACATTTGGGTTGGGGGTGTTGGGGAAGAAGAGGTACCAAGGCATACTGATATTAATGACCTGGTCTCTCAGTTTCATTTTTATTAGATTTCTATTTCTGCTATTTTAATAGCATAAAAATTACCAAAGTAACCATATTACAGTTTTCATAAATATGATTGTCTTAGTCAATGTTTAAAGTTTAAAAGTTTATCTTAATATTACCAAAAGTGTTCAGAGATACTCAAGTCATATTTCCCCTATATCAATAAGAACATTCTAGCCCTGGCCAGTGGTTCAGTGGATAGAGCATTGGCTGTGTATATGGACATCTCAGGTTCAATTCTGGTCAAGGCACACAGGAGAAGCAACCATTTGCTTCTCCCCTCACTTCCTTTCCCCCAATTCTCCCTTTTCCCCTCCCACAGCCAGTGGCTAGATTGGTTCAAGCATGGCCCTGGGCGCTGAAGAGAGCTTGGGTGATTTGAGGGTCAGCCCCCGACAGGATTACCAGGTGGATCCCGATGGGGCCCATGCCAGAGTCTGCCTCACTATCTTCCCTCCTCTCACAGAAAAAAAAAATTAGAATATTTTATGCTGTTGCATATATTTTCTCAGCTGTGATTACATTGCCCACTTGGCTCCATTATATTAGATATCCTTAAAAATAATATAAAAGAATATAACTATAACCAAGTTTATCTTAGTAACTTGAATTATTTCTCCATTTCACTTTATTGACTTTTTCCTAGGGCTTTGGTGAACATTATTTAATACCCTGTTCCTGGTTCTTTAAAGTACAAATCCATAAAGTGAAAAAGACTGATCTCAATTTTATACTTGTGAATAGAGAATTAAAAAATACTTTTGAGAGGCCTTTGTTGCCTGAAATATACATATATAAATATATAATTTTTTTTCAAAGACTTTATTTATTCCATTTTTAGAGGAGAGAAAGAGAGAGAGAGAAGGGAGAGGGGCAGGAAGCATCAACTCCCATATGTGCCTTGACTAGGGCAAGCCCAGAGTTTCAAACTAATAACCTCAGTGTTCTGGGTCGACGCTTTACCCATTGAGCCACCACAGGTCAGGCCAAATATATAATACTTAATCCTTAGTAACTGATTTGAGTGTTGCTCAATATAATATAATAAATTCTAGATGAAAAGTGAAAAATTCACTTATTTTATTATTTTTCCACATGGACTAAAAATGCATATATAGAAAATGTCTTGGTTTAAGCCTTACTATCCACTAGTATTAAAAATATACTAAAGATGAAAAATTTTTAAATATAAAAATGTCCAATTTCAGTATCTGGTATATAACCAAAGAAAAAAAGTTATGTTCTTACCTTTTTTTTTGTTTTCATAGAAAGTACACAGATCAAAAAGAATAGTTTGGGATTTTCCTCAGTGGAAGGTAATAATTTCCATCAGTTTCAATCACAAGTAATTTTCCTCACCTTTCAGCAGTCTCACTGCAGAGGTCAGCTGACACAGCCACTTAATACCATTCCACCAAGATAATATGAGTCATGTACCAAAAATTCACAGCAACGCAAAAGCCAGGCAAATAGGCAATATTTCATAATGTTTCCAACCTAGACACATTATGTATTTATTTGCCTATATCTGTGTGTGTGCATATATGAAATGGTTTGTTTTAATCAAGCAGTAACTACAACACAAACTTTAATGATCTACTGCTAAATAAATACTTGTCATGTGAATTATAAGAATCATTTTCTAGTGTGCATAAAGCTCCACTAGGCATAACTCTAACTCTGCTTTGTTCTATCAATGAGCTAAAAAGCTAAATAAATAAAAATTAATAAAGTAAGCACACTCTTTCAATGTCTTATTAAGAATAAACAATTTTTTTAATGTAAATTTTTAAAAATCCTCCTGAAGCAACAAATAGAGAAGGAATGAAAGGACTGCCTCACTGTTTAGCTAGTGTCCAGATGTATTTATGACCAGTATTCTTCCATTTATGGAGAAAATTACTGAGTGTGTGTGCATGGGCGCGCGAGGGCAAACGCTCTTACGTAACAAACTTACATTGTTGCCAACTCAAATGGTACTCACTCATTTGCTGCATGGTTTCCAAACTACCATTTAATCATAGAAATATTGCTGCTAAACCGACAATGTAAAAATATTGGTTAAGTGTATGGTGGTAATGCTTGTATTTGTTGAGGAACCACTTATGTACATTATGCAGAATTGAGCTAGAAAGTTCTTTGGGAGGGAGGCATCAGTCTTCATGTCTTCACAGAGGTAAACACTTTGAACAGCAGTACCTTGTCAGAGTATAAACCATATTTTATATTTCTTTTCTGTTTTACAGTAGATCTACTTTTCAAAATTTGAAAGATCGTGTGGTGTTGTGTTATTGGCCGCTATACTTTTCTGAGTTGTCCATACTTGGGGCATTTATACAGATGCTGATTTTTCAATTTACTCCTCATTCTACAGTTACATTTCCATGTGAAGAGGTATCAAACAGGAGAATATGTAGCTTCTATAAAATTTTTAACTTTTACTAATTTTTAAGAAAAGCATAAAGCTTTAATACTTTCCTGATTTTATCCAATGGTATATTTGCCTAAATATTGGTAAAAAGCTACACATGAAATTACATTAAGAAGGATTAAACTTTTCTAATGATACGCACTGGAAACTTAATTAGCCAATATCAATAAATAAAATTTTAATATATTTAACCTTTAAAGTGTGAATTTGTTTTCTATTGTAAATTCTCTATTTCTATATGTAAATTTCATAGTTTTATTAGTGATTTTTAAAAAAATTTTGTCCATATAGAGCTATTTTCAATTACTCATTCTATGTTATTAGAAATATTTTAAAGATAAATAGAAAATAATATAAATTATCATGTTGGTTTTATTTTTAGTAAAAAAAATTAAACCTATACTATCATCTAAAAATATTCAATATCCTGAAAAAATAATCTATAGATGATAAATATACTTTGGTTAAATGAAGATATGACAATGAGATTAACTACTACTATTTCCTAGTTGTAAGATTATGAAAGCCTTTAAATTTCTCCTTAAGACTCCTTTGTAGACCTAGCCATTTGGCTTAGTAGTAGAACATAGGCCCAGTGTGTGAAAGGCCTCGGTTTGATTCTCAGGGCACACAGAGGAGGTAACCATCGGCTTCTCCAACCCTCCACCTCCCTCTTCTCTCTCTTTTTTTTTCCCCTCTCATAGCCAAGGCTCAAATGAGCAAGTTGGTTCTAGGTGCTGAGGATAGCTCCATGGCCTCACCTCAGCACTAAAATAGATCTGTTGCCAATCAATGAAGCAGCAGTCTCAGATGGACAGAGCATCAACCCCAGAAGGGAGGTTGCTGGGTGGATCCCGGTCGGTATCCAGGGTGGGAGTCTGTTTCTCCATCTTCCTGCCTCTTACTTGATAAGAAAGAAAGAAAGAAAGAAAAAACTCTTTTGTGGACTCTGTACAACAATGATATATATTTTTATAAAAATACAAAATATCTGATCAGGCAGTGGTTCAGTAGTAGTGTTAGACTCGGATGTGAGGGACCCAGGTTCGAAACCCCGAGGTCGCCAGCTTGAGCATGAGCTCATCTGGTTTGAGCAAGGCTCACCAGCCTGAGCCCAAGGTTGTTGGTTTGAGCAAGGGGTCAGTCGCTCTGCTGTAGCCTCACGGTCAAGGCACATATGAGAAAGCAATCAATGAACAACAAAGGTACCGCAACAAAGAATTGATGCTTCTCATCTCTCTCCCTTCCTGTCCCTATATATATATCTCATATATATATATATATATATATATATATATATATATATATATATATGAGAATAAAAGCACTCAGGTAAAGTGGTCAACAAATAAAGTAAAATTTATTATTATATCAAAGATTCTGTGTATTTCAATTATGTTTCTTAACATTCAGATTAATCACGAATATTGTTGCAATAGCAAGTATCAATAATAACATTTTCAAGTAATTTTGATTAGTACTATAAAATTACTTTTGCTAAATTTATGAAATTTGTGGCCTATTTAGAATTGTTAGAACCCATCTTAACTGCAAAAATGCTGAGAAATATTTCATTTATGATTTTTTTAAAATTCCCAACATGAGTGCTTACTAATATTAGCCAAATTTTCTATTGCTGAGGGTGCACGGAACAATGGTATGGGTATTGAAACAGCATTTAGAAAAATGGAGTCATTCCCCTCAGAATCTGAGTCCAGAAGAGGAGAGAATTACAGGTTATATTAATGGTGGGAGTCCATTCCTGAGAAAGATTGCTAGGAGAGGGTAGGGGCTCATTCATTGTTTGATGAATGAAGAACCTTGATCACATCATTTAACACCTTGGCATCTCAATTTCCTCACCTATAAAAATAACATCTTTGATGATAGAACAATCTAGCATTATGATTCGGGGGTCACAGGTTGGTTATTTTGCCAAATATTTAATATAAGTAAGTTTTATGTAGAATACTGAATTGTGCAGGAATGCAGCCCTCGTCTTTCTTCTTTTTCCTTTGTTAGCTTGTTCTTCTCCGATGCCAACCTCGTCAGGGAAGAGAGGAAACCTGAATCCCCTCTAAAACATCTTGATGCAGATAAATAGATACACTCTGTGGAAAGAAAAGTCATGGATTTTTATACTTATTTTCTTCTCAGAGTTTCTCATCCATGGCATCAAGTGAAGAAAAGAACATGAATTAAAGAAATTGGACCTATAGTAGGTTTGATATAAAAAAGGATAAAATCTATTTTTAAACCTATTATTTTCATTTTAAAATTGAAAATACCTATTACTGTTGTTGATTCAGTTTTTAGACAAAATTTGATTTTTCACTTATGCAATTTAAAATCTGAAATAAAATTTTAATTTGGTTGTAGTTATCAGCATATAACACTATAGTCTGATCTCATTCTTAGATATGATTAACCCTCTCATAAAAACCTTTTTTTTTTGTTTTGTTTATGTTTTTTTATTATAGAGAAAAGCCGTAACCATTGTGCGTAAGATGTAAAATACAGAAAAAATACAGGGGGAAAATTTTTTTAATGTATAAACCATAAAAATATTTACTAAAATATTTTGGTTTAAGCATGCTCAGTCTTTTCTTATACATTAAAATATGAGTTTTGACACAAAAATTTTAATACATATTTATGTGTTTAAATTTATCCATCTGTTTGATGTAAAATTTCTAATTTTTGTTGTTTTGGGTTTTGTTTTGTTTTTTAGTGAAGTACAGAAGGAGAGAGAGACAGATAGACAGATAGGAAGGGAGAGAGATGAGAAGCACCAACTCTTCAATGCAGCACTTTTAGTTGTTCCTTGAATAATTTCTCATATGTACCTTGATGGGGTGGGGGAACTCCAGCTGAGCCAGTAACCCCTTGCTCAAGCCAGTGACCTTGAGCTTCAAGCCAGCAACCATGAGGTCATGTCTGTGATCCCATGCTCAAGCCAGCAACAACCCCATGCTCAAGCTGTGAGTCCGTGCTCAAGCTGGTGACCTCGGGGTTTTGAAACTGGGTCCTCAGCATCCAAGTCGATACT
The DNA here is from genome assembly GCF_036850765.1 of Saccopteryx bilineata. Lineage (NCBI taxonomy): Eukaryota > Metazoa > Chordata > Mammalia > Chiroptera > Emballonuridae > Saccopteryx > Saccopteryx bilineata. Next base: position 169,545,911 of record NC_089490.1, on the reverse strand, counting down.
CTACCCGCTACACTACCGCCTGGTCAGGCTATTCTATTGGTTTTAAGTTAAGTTGGACTTTCTTTATTATGAGACCCAGAAATCAAACATTTGGGGATTTTTCCTACTAAAATATTTATGATTTCACACTTGAATATTTTACATTGTAAATAATCCAAAATTTATTTTAATATTTATTTTGCCAGTAAAAGTGTTCTAAATATATCTTTCAGTGAGTGATCAATTATCCCAGCACCATTACATTGAGAAGTCACCTTCCTCCAGTGATTTTTAGATAACTATATACAATGCAAGCTCCTGCAGGCCGTTCCTGTTTTGTTCTTCCGGTTATGTTTTTTTACCACACTGTGGCAGCTGCAGACCCATCAAGGTCAGGCATGTGCTAGAGGGGATGTTGGTGGAGGTGGGCAGTAAGAAAACCATGAAAACATTCAAGTATTAGCATGGGACCATTTTAATTATCCCCAGTAATTTTTCCTTTACTGTTTAGTACTATGTATTGAACAGCTATGATTGAACAAGGTTCTTTAACACTGTTATTGCTTTAGTAATTGTTTTAGCAAAGAGTAAAAATTTATTGAATATATATTTTGTCATTGATGGAGACAAAGACTTTTGCAGGTGCCTGGAAAGCTATAATTAGGTTCAGGATTTCATTCACCTCTCTTCTAGGCTCAATATTTACATAATAACATTATTTTAGTAGAAGAAAGGGACTTCTCACATAACCCAGTGTACTCTGTTTATTTTCCCATTGATCATAAAAATCTAGTAAGAAATACAGTGTTGTGTCCAGGAAATAAAAATATGAATAGGATAATATCATGAAAGTATAAGGTTGGCAAAACAAACAATACTGAGTGTTCACTTCTTGCTGCATCTCCACCAAAAATAGTCTCCTTAAGAAAAGAAAATGTGTGCATGGATAAGACACTCCTAGAAATGTTACTGCTTTTTCAAAAAAGAAGAGAACAAATGCAAAATTGGAGAAGAGAAAACATACTAGCAGACAATTTTTGTATCAGACACTTTTTCTTCCAAACATTTATAGGAATAAGACATGCAAGGAGAAACAAGTAAAAACAAAATTATTAAGCTGAAGTAAATTAATGTACGTCCATGATCTTCAATTACTGACTTATAATTGAATTATTTCACTAAATTTTTAACAAAAATGTTAAACACTCGGGAAAAATTTGCTGAAGAACAAACATCAAGAAAACTTCACTTAATTGGATTGCTTTTTAAAAGACTTTATTACTTAAACTATTTTTCTGTAATGGGAAGGAATTCCAGCAAAAGTCCTTAAATTCTAAAGCCATGCTTTACTTGTTAGCTCATATAATAACTTCAGTTTTCCAATGACCTGTTTAGAACCATATAAGAAATCAGATAAAAAGCTCAATGTGTAAATCTAAAGACATTATAGCAGTAAACAATATTTTAAAAAGGTACTTACAAAATAATCTGTCAATCAATGAATGTTAATCACTCAACTGATACATAAAAAAAGATACTTTTTAAATGTGTTCCTAAATATGGCTTAAATTTCTGTGAATATTTCTGGTGAAAAGCACAGAAAGTAATTCTAGAAAAATTACAGATTTGAAATTATTGCTACTCTGCAGGTTATAATTATATTTATAAAATAGAGACACTTGAGTCAATAGAGCAGTAATGATAAGCAATACTTAATTGTCAATTTCTTGATATAATTCTAATGTATAAAATTGCTTTTATTTTTCTTTAAATATGAAATTGGAGGAAATGATCATGATGATTTTCAAAATAAAGTGATCAAATAAAAAAGGTTTTAACATAATCAGCAATGACTCATATACTAATAAGCATTTGATTTGTGAGACTTTAATTCCATAAAATTTAATTGTACAAAAACATTTCCATTAGATTTTAAAAGGCAATTCAAAAACATCTCCATTATTGCTTATATCCTTATTATAAGTTAGTAATGATAATTATATTATCATAGCCAATTTTTACTTTATGGAAAGCCATGTGTCTCTACTGTGGCCATGTGCTCCAATTCAGTGATAACATTTCCTAGGACAATTTTCTCATTGTTACCAAGAGATAGATACGTTAGACCCGCTTACTTCCCTGGACATTGTCATATCTGGATCTGATACTTAGACTTGTTTGCATTCAAGTTTGCACAATTGTCACACAGAGAACGGGAGAATGTAGAGGTAGAAAGAATCTGGGGTCTCAGTCACATAATTAATACCTGGATTATTCAGATGGAGCCAATTCACAGAGCATTATTTTTATAATTTTGTGTAATTGACTGTACCTTGTAATGTAAAGGCTGCTTTTAGTCTTCAGTAGTCTTTCTATGAAAGCACAGAGATCATTGTTAGGATGCTCTTTAGCAGCTTATTAATAGGAAAAAGTAGAGAAAGTAGACAATTCCTAAAAGTTCCCCACATTATAAATTGAGGGTTTTGTAGATATAACTAACAGAAGAGAATGAACTAAAAACAGAAAAAATGGAAGGCTCAACACAAAAAAAAATGTGAAACAAGCAAATAGCAAGTAATTTTCTGAGGGCCAAATCCTGACTCAGTCACATTTAATATTTTTATAAACTGCTAACCAAACACTAAATATTATTATTAAACTGTGAGCTATATAATTATCAGGAATAGTCCACATTTATGTACATATCTACAAAAGCTCGAGTTCTGTAGTCAGAAAGACCTGAGTTTGAATTTTAGCTTGGCCACTTACTTGCGCTGCGACTGAGCAGTTTACCTGACTTCTCTAAACTTAAGGTATTTCTTTAAATGGCTGCCATGAGGATTAAATGGAATGATCTGGGAAAGCATCTAGTAGTCAATCACTGCTCAATAAACATTAGATAAATTGTTCTCTTAAAGCGATATCTATATCTGACCAGGTGATGGCACAGTAAATAGAGTGTCGGCCTGGGATGCTGAAGACCCAGGTACAAAACCCCAAAGTTGCCGGCTTGAGTGTGGAATCATAGACATGACCCCATGGTCTCTGGCTTGAGCCCAAGGTCAATAGCTTGAGCAAGGGGTCACTGGCTCAGCTGGAGCTCCACCCCTCACCCCCTGGACAAGGCACATATGAGCAAGCAATCAATGGTCAACTACAGTAATGCAACTATGAGTTGATGCTTCTAATATCTCTCCCTTCCTGTCTGTCTGTCCCTGTCTCTCTCTCTCTCGCTAAAAGTAAAAAAATAAAGACATCTAGAAAATAGATATTCCATAATTGTTCAAAGTAATGCATGAATGAAATAAAGGCTTTTGTTCTGTTTTCCTAGAGTATTTTGAGCCCTGAAACTACATCCTCGAATTTGGCAATAAGGAGCTCATTTAAAAACTTTAGAGAGAAATGTTGAAAGGGTGGGTAATTTGAAAGGCAGTTTATGGGCTATGAAGAAGCTTGATAAAAAGTAATTTTTTAAATGTACAAATGAGCATAGTTCAAGTATTAGAAAAGAATGGCAGAAAAATTATTGAGAGAACTGATGGCATTTGGGTGACAAAAAAGAAACAGATACAGATTTTCAAAGGAAATTTTATGTGAAACTAGGAAAGATAGAGAGATGGAGAGAAGAGAGGCTAAAATTAGAAGAGATCTGATGAGGAGAGATCCTGAAAGAGGGTGGACTGGGTGGGATACAGAGCAAAAGAATACACCATGTGAGAGGGACAGCCAGTTTTCACAGTACTAGAAAAGATAAAGGACAGAGATACAAAAAACAAGAAAATCATAGATGTCTGGAGTAGTGACAATTCTGTACAGCCCTACATGTGTAAAGAGGGGTGAATATTTTATATTGCTAAGTTTAATCCATACAGTGAGAAAGTGAGACTGTCAAGAGGTCATCTGGTTGTGTCAGAGTATAAATGTCGACAGTTTCCAGAGGTGGGTTTTACCAAGTGTGGCCTTAATGATGATCAGTCTAGTACATGTGGTCAATGCTTCTACATTCATTGTTGTCAAGAATAGAAAAAAAAGATTTATAAATTCAAGTAATGAATGTCACCAGCAGAAATGGCCAAATTATGCACATGATAAATGTGTCCTCTATTTTAAAAGTATTATGAACCCTGGCCGGTTTGCTCAGTGGTAGAGCATCGGCCTGGCGTGCAGAAGTCCCGGGTTCAATTCCCGGCCAGGGCATACAGAGAAGCGCCCATCTGCTTCTCCACCCCTCCCCCTCTCCTTCCTCTGTCTCTCTCTTCCCTTCCCGCAGCGAGGCTCCATTGGAGCAAAGATGGCCCGGGCGCTGGGGATGGCTCCTTGGCCTCTGCCCCAGGCGCTAGAGTGGCTCTGGTCACAACAGAGCGACGCCCCGGAGGGGCAGAGCATCGCCCCCTGGTGGGCAGAACGGTGCCCCCTGGTGGGCGTGCCGGGTGGATCCCGGTCGGGCGCATGCGGGAGTCTGTCTGACTGTCTATCCCCGTTTCCAGCTTCAGAAAAATACAAAAAAAAAAAGTATTATGGCCCTGGCTAGTTGGCTCAGTGAATACAGTGTCAGCCTGGCATAGGGCACAAGGAAAAGCGACCATCTGCTTCTCTCCTCCCTCTTCTCCACTTTTTCTCAATTTTCTCTCCCTCTTCCCTTCCCACAGCTAGTGGCTTAACTGGTCCGAGCCTCAGACTGAGGCACTGAAGACAGCTCAGTTGATTCAACCATCAGCCTCAGACGGGGTCCCCCTGAAGCTAGATGTATTTGCTTTGTTAAGAATCACATATAAGCCTGACCAGGCAGTGGTTCAGTGGATAGAGCAACAGACTGGGATGCAGAGAACCCAGGTTCGAGACCCCCGAGGTCGCCAGATTGAGTGCAGGCTCATCTGGTTTGAGCAAAGCTCACAGGCTTGGACCCAAGGTCGCTGGCTTGAGCAATGGGTTACTCAGTCTGCTGAAGGCCCACAGAAAAAGTACATATGAGAAAGCAATCAATGAACAACTAAGGTGTTGCAATGAAAAACTAATGATAATGATGCTTCTCATCTCTCTCTGTTCCTGTCTGTCCCTATCTATCCCTCTCTCTGTCTCTGTAAAAAAAAAAAAAAAAAAAAAAAGAATCATATATAAGGCCATGACTGGTTGGCTTGGCAGTAGTACCTCAGCTCAGAGGAAGTACTGGTTTGAATCCCAGTATCCCAGTCAGGGCACACAGAAGAAGTACTCATTTGCTTCTTTATCCCTCCCCCATCTTGCTTCTCTCTCTCTCTCTCTCTCTCTCTCTCTCTCTCTCTCTCTCTCTCTCTCTCCCCATCCTGCAGCCATGGCTTGAAGGGTTTAAGCAAAGGTAGTCATGGGTGCTGAGGATGGTTAAATGGCCTTGCCTCAGGTGCTAAAATAGTTGGGTTGCCAAGCAGCAGAGCAGTAGCCCAGACAGAGCATAGCCTGGTAGGTGGCTTGCTGGGTGGGTTCCAATCAGGGTACATGCAGGAGTCTCTCTCTGGCTCCCAGCCTCTCACTTAGTAAAAAACAAACAAAAAAAAATCACATATAATAGTGTATCAAATTTGGCATTTTATATTTTGATAACTGTTATTTCAAAGCAGCTTGTTTTTTAAATAATTTCAAGTATTTTATTAAATGCATTTGAAAACATTGGTTTGAGAAGGGGTACATAGATGTCACCAAAGTATTCCTTGTATCTGTCAACACCTGCAATTAGAGAAAGGGTAAACCTATATTCTCTCTGGCTTCAACTTGTAATTCCTAGGAAAAGGTTCAGTGTCTCAATTGAGTTGGGTGCCTAGGCCATGATTAGGACCAGGGCCTTTAAACACACAAAGGCCCCAGCAGAAATCATATATGTAGGATGAACATGGGGCTATTGTTTTAATATGAGAGTTAAGAGAAAAAAAAAAAAAAGAGCTGTCTGCCATACTAAGAGTATTTGATTTCTGTGATTATGTGCAACTATCACAGATTTAAACAACTGAGCAAAAGAAACAAATTACCTCAATAGAATCAGAAAATAGAAGTTTATTCAGCATTCATTTTTACTAGAATCTTGACATGACTGCTTCAAAAATCTCCCTGCCCATGATTACTTAGGATTCCACAAAAATTGAATTCTATTATCTCTGTGTCTTTTCAATAAATCAATCTTCATGTTCTGAAACTGTTACAAATTTTGAGGACGTCATTACAGAACACCAATTTTATCAGCACCAACAATTGAGAAACAGACTCTGCAGAAGAGCCGCTCTAAAATCTGATCACATGAACCTTCCATGAAATTACTAACATCCAGCAAAGTGCAGACAATGTTTGCTTTCCAATCTCTACTGCTTTCTTTGCGCTTCATATTGTGCTAATGGAAGGAAAAACAGTATTCAATTATCCTTATGTTTTGCCTTGAAATTATTTTAACCTAATACCTGCGCTAAATCATCTATCCATATAAGTGTCTATTGCCCTTATAACAGGAAATTACATGGTATGTCTGGTAATATCATGCAATTTACTTCATGATTCCATTGTGTCTAGTCCTTTAAAGAGCAGAAAATGAACAAAGAAATATTTCCAAGTGTTTTAACTGAAGTCATAACAAAAGCTTGAAAAAAACATTACCCATGAGATGCAATAAAAATGACTTTGTAAAGCAAATAAAAATCTATCCCCGTTTATTCATAGACATCATCCAAAACACCTTGAACACACTTAAATTCACTTGAGTTTCATCACTTTCACAGAATAAATGTAAAATCACTGGGCAGCAGGTATTAAATGGGGATTTTGTTAATACACAAATATAAAAACATATTTTGAAAACATCGAAAAAGTAAAATGGACTGACAGGCGGTGGCACGGTGAATAGAGTGTCAGACTGGAATGCAGAGGACCCAGGTTAAAGACCCTGAGGTCGCCAGCTTGAATGCAGGCTCATCTGGTTTGAGGAAAAGCCCACCAGCTTGGGCCCAAGGTCGCTGGCTCCAGCAAGGGGTTACTCAGTCTGTTGAAGGCCCGCGGTCAAGGCACATATGAGAAAGCAATCAATGAACAACTAAGGTGTCACAACGCGCAATGAAAAACTAATGATTGATGCTTCTCATCTCTCTCTGTTCCTGTCTGTCTGTCCCTGTCTATCCCTCTTTCTGACTCACTCTCTGTCTCTGTAAAAAATAAATAAATAAATAAATAATTAAAAAGTAAAATGGCAGGGAGAAGAATACCAAGTGTAATATTTGGATTGTGAAGAGTGTCCCTGCCTAATAGAAAAATTATATGAGCCACATTTGCAAATTTAAACAAGTTTCTAGTAGCCACATATAAAAAAACCAGTTGAAATGAATTTTAATAATATATTTTATTTAATCCAATATATTTAAAATAACATTTAATTAATATAGGAATTGACATATTTACGTTAATTTTAATACTAAGCATTCCAAATTCACTATCTATTTCATACCTGCAGTATAATCTCAGTCTGTACTCGCCACACTTCAAATTCCCAGTAGCCTCCATATTGCGCAGTGCGAGTGGAGAGATATGGTTATGAGAATCAGAGAGCAATTAAAATGACCCTGTATCATTTCCAACTTCAATCATGAAAACACACAAAATTAGTACTTTAGCACTTTTGTTTCCTAAATCTTCTCCCATTTATATTAATAATTTAGAAGTATCTTAATTTACATATACACATGCACAGCCTTCTCTACATCATCCACTGATGCCTGCGCAATCGGTGTTGCAAATTGTACAATACTTTAATCTCCTTTTTACAATCCAGGCATGTGAGAAGAGGAACAACAACTTGATAGAGAAAAATGATGAGACATTAAAAAAAAGTTTCTTTCAATAATAAAAATATAGTATCTAGTTAAAATTGAAACATAATGAAAGCAAAGAACCTGAAAAATAAATTACTGTAATGTACTAATGTCTGCACAATTTCCCTATTCCATTTAGGGAAACTGAGAAATATGTCTTAAAGCTGACCAACTAAGCCAATATTATTTTAAGCACTTATAGTACCAAGAGCTTCCCATCCAAACTATCTAAAGAGCTTAAATTGAAGCGCAGACTTAAATGATCACAATTGTTAGGGTTCTTCCACAATGCAAGAATGAAAATTATAGGGTACGATTTAGGCAAGAAAAGTAGAATCACTTGAACTGGAATTTGGCCAAACAATGGTTTTCTACTCAAAGTCCTCATTACAAATGTTTAGCAGTTTAAAAAAAAAACAAAAAACATCATGCTACTATACCTGAATCTGAGGTTCTGAGAGTAACTGCAGGATCTATACACAAGACTTGATTCAGAAAATTTGTCACTGCTTTAGTCTGGGAGGTTAGTGGTGGTACAGAGAATATAATTTCCAAACCCACTCCTTCAAAACCTGTTAGCCCTGGCCGGTTTGCTCAGTGGTAGAGCGTCGGCCTGGCGTGCAGAAGTTCTGGTTCAATTCCCGGCCAGGGCACACAGGAGAAGCGCCCATCAGCTTCTCCACCCCTCCCCCTCTCTTTCCTCTCTGTCTCTCTCTTCCCCTCCCGCAGCAAGGCTCCATTGGAGCAAAGATGGCCCGGGCGCTGGGGATGATTCCTCTGCCCCAGGCGCTAGAGTGGCTCTGGTCACAACAGAGTGACGCCCTGGAGGGGCAGAACATCACCCCCTGGTGGGCAGAGCGTCGCCCCCTGGTGGGCGTGCCAGGTGGATCCCGGTGGGGCGCATGCGGGAGTCTGTCTGTCTCTCCCCGTTTCCAGCTTCAGAAAAATACAAAAAACAAAACAAAACAAAAAAAAAAACCGTTAGTGGCTTTGATCAAGATCTGCTTTAATAATTTATGAACTACAACATGAACCAAAGAGTGATGAGTTAGAAAAAGGGGGGAAATCCAAAATTACAAAGCTTAGTTAACTATTATGTCTTTGAGAAGAACCAGCTATACAAAGACTGGTACGTTAGATTTCCCATGGTAGATAAATGTTAAGCACCATGTCATATCAAGACTTGGGGAGATGGAGGGTAAATAATAAACATGTAAAAAAATAAAATAAAATTTGAAAAAGTTTCCAGAAAGGCCCTTGGCCAATTATACACTCACAAAGTTCGAGACTTTTAATAACACTATAAATTGATTGGTAGAAAAAAAATGGGAGGGATTGTTTCTGGTGTTAACATTTGGGAAATATCACATAGTATTTTCATTTTCCTGGGCATTTGCCAAGCACTTTCACATAGTGAAGGTTTTTAAAAAAATCTTACAATAGCTATTTAATAAATGGGTTTTTAACCCCTTTTTATGCAACATCAGTGCGCCTACCATGATCTAGAGTTCTGAAAATCACACTTGCAGAAATGTTTCCCTAGTGTAACCATTTTGAAAATATATGTGTATATACATGTGTGTGTAAAAGTTTAGTTTAGTTTTCCCTGATATTTCTCCAAATCCATGAACATCAATAATTCATTCTGCCTGCATTCTTTTCCGTCCCATCAGTTCCACTGCACTGAAAGGTTCCATTGAAGTAATAGATTTTACCATAAGCCACATGTGCAAATCATTGTATATTTATATTCTGATACTTAAGAATCCAAAGGTCCTTTTTATTCTTTCCAATCTTCATTAAAAAAGGCAAGTATTCTGGAGCGCTGCATAATTAAGTGTCAAATCACTATATCCTTACAGCATTTTGCATCGTAATGCTAAGATAGATATTTGAGGCTGAAAATAATTGGTCATAGGCAGAGGAGGATAAAGAAACACACAAGCTGAAGCTTATCATATTTTTTAAATCTACTATATGATGAATTTTTTATTTTGCTTTTATAAATATAGAAAGAGAAAACACACTATAGTCTTCGGCATCAGTTCACAGAGATATAGGGCTCTCATCATGTCAACACCCCCAACAATGATCTCTGTCTTGTTTTTAAACACAGTGGTTTAAAAAATACTTTTGATCATTGAAAAGGATGTTAAAACCAAGTATCAAGCATGACCAGCAAATGAGAATGCACACATGCATTTGTAAGAAATGCAGTGGGTGTCATCACCAACTTGTCAGCAATAAGCTATCACACATCCTGTTTTCATTCTGATGTAAAGTGGAGTTTTGTCAGGATGTGTTATTATTTACAGGGGATCAGCTCACCCTACGAGGTTGCTATTCTATCTTGAACCAAGTAAATAACCTCTGAGAGGTTTCTAAGATACGGAACAACTCCAGGGTGATGCTTTTAACAAAAGCTGAAAAATTCTATTTTCCACATAGTTCAATTCCTATAAACTCTATTTCCTCAAAAATGTATAAGAGAAGTAAAATGGATAGTAAAGTTATATCTACTATTATCAAACCTTTGCTCTTGAATTTGTTTTCCAACTATTTAATAAAGGTAGATATCAACTAAGATGTCTTAAAATTATAATTGAGGTAAAAATCATCAGAATATGTTTATTTATTGTCTGTTTTTCCTAGAAGGAGCCTAGTAAGAATAAAATATTCACTCATACATATTGGAAGGAAGAGCTACAAAACCAGAAAAATACTAGTATAAACATGGTTAAAGACATTTTTAAAAAGTAAATGTTAGTTGAACTTGAATATAAAAGATAGATGAAGATAATCTTGTCAGCAAAAACATGGGAGCTAGCATGAATAGAAGCTGCATTGATAGTATAGGCAGCTAGTTAGTCACTGATAAAGGAAGGGAGCAAATGGAATCAGACATTAAGCCTGATCAACTAAGAAAGTGCAGCTTCACAGACTCCCCAGGGGACAGCTGTATCCTCCACAAAATGGGCAGGAAGGCCTGGCTTTCCAATCTCCACAAAGAACAAAGAGCCCCTTCCTATAGATTGCCAGGGGAGAAGGGTTGGGGAGAGGTAGAGAAGGTATAATGGGGACACATACTGGTGGACACAGATATAACGAGATGACGAACACACAATACAGTGCAGAGCGCCAGTCAATGTCCCAACACCACTGGGCCTTCGTGGCAGATGTACAGATGGGGAAATGAGATCAAGAAGTTCTGCAACTCTGGGTTTTGACCCCCCTTGCCCTGACAGGCATAGGTGTTAGTCTGAGACCCCAGAGGTTAGACTTCTTCCACAGCAACACAGAGCTAAGCCACCTGGTCATGGATGAGATATCAGGCACCTGGGGGCAGTCTTTAGTTTTTTGCTCTAGTAAATCTTGCTACTATTTTTCACATACTCCTATGCATGAGTCCTCAAAATGTTTTACTCACAACTCCATGGAAGAATCCTATTCCCATCAGCAACATCAGCCATCAACTTTTGATATGAATCCCAGCTCCTTTATAACCTGAGATAAGATATTTAATCCAATGGAAACTTGTTTTTCTCAACTGAAAAGAAATGGCTATTCCACATGATTATTTTATCAAAATAAATAATATCTGTTACACATGTTTAACCCGGTGCAGGCCATGATAATTATTATAAAAATATTATGTTCTGGATATTATTTTATGCATTACCCATGTATTACTTAACAACTAAAAAATAATGCTCCAAGTCTGAGATTTTCAATATGATAGTCACTAGCCTCATGTATCCATTTTAATTTAAATTATTAAAATTAAAAAATAGTTTGCTCTCATTCTGATCATATTTCAAGTGTTCAAGAGCCATATGCTTCTAGTGACTACCATATTAAACAGCATAAAATATAGAACATCTCCATCAACACAAGAAAGTCTATTTCACAACGTTCCTCTAAGGTATTGATTTATATTATTTATTACATATCTCCTTTTAATAAAGCGAAAAGACAGAAAAAGATAAAAGAACTTGCCCAGGACCACATGCTAGTAGTCAGGGCTAGAGAAAGGATGAAACCATTGCATTATGATTCCAATATATCATGGCAAATGTTCACTACATCCCAACAGCATTTACCCTCATATTTTTTACAAGGCATTAAATGTAGGCTAATTTTTTTAATCAAATTATGAATTTGAAGCATGTTCATATTATAATCATGCTACATTAAGGTTTCAAGAGAATAGTATACAAAATTATAATGGAAAAATTAAACTGCAGGAGAGGATCTACAGTTAGCTTCTGCAGTATCAGTTTAATCTATGTTTATTCTCTTCATTGTTACATGGCTTTTGATTTTTGATTATTTTAAAAACGTATAGCCTGACCAGATGGTGGCACAGTGGATAGAGAGTCTGCCTGGGATGCTTACAACACAGGTTCAAAACCCCAAGGTCATCAGCTTGAGCGCAAGCTCACCAGCTTGAGTGCGAGGTCACTGACTTGAGCGTGGGATCATAGACATGACCCCATCATCGCTGGCATGAAGCCCTCCCTTCCTGTCTGTCTGTCCTTTTCTCTCTCTCTAAAAAAAAGTAAGTATCTGACATACTTTTTTATATTTTACTATCTTTCATAATAAATTCTAAAATTTATTTATTTGAATTAATTTTTTTTAGATTTTAAAATTATTATTAGTGTTCATAGTAGTTGAGCTGAATCTTGAAATTAAAAGGTAGAATTATATGAGAAACATATTTTAGGTAATCCTCACCATGTTAAATATAAGAAAAAATTATTTTATAACAAGTCTCTTATACTAGGCTATCTTGATCAACAAATTATCTTGATAATCACTCAAGTGGACAATGTATGAGATTTGACTCAGTATGATCCAGAAAAAAACCCAAACTTTAAATATAAAGATAAAATAGGCCTTCAAACAAGAGTTAATTATGTTTTTACATAATGTATCTGATTTTGTAGCCTATTAGAGTCTATAAGAAAATAAGTAATTTTTATCCTATAATAAGCTAGACATGTGAAGAAAGCATAAAAGTTTTATTTGAGATATTAGAAAAAAATAAGATAATGGGAATAGAAGTTAAAATCTGTAGATTTCATTTTCTTCAGAATATTAATCCCAGAAATACAGAACGATTTAGTCTTGTTCAAACAAGAACAACTCAGTGCTCTACTGGGAATGGGAAATAGAAATATACTATTTGTGATAATGAACTAATTCAGTCGCAAACAACTAATTCATTTTGCATCATTGAGATGAATTAACACTTTAACCAAAAGACGGTTTGAGCAGATTAACATACAAAAATCATATTGGTTTTATAAGTAATACAATACATTATCCTGAATTTTAAAGTATTGATTTGTCCTCAGTCTGTATAATATTAATTTTAAAATCATGTAAAAACTGTGAATTCAAGAAACTAATGAGGTTAAATGGTATTCATCAGAAACACATATTTGAAACAAGGTAAAAGCTAATATTCTTCCCATACTTAGATAAACTCCCAGAAATTAGATACATAATTTGAAGTATAAAATGAGTAAGTAAGCAATATGTTTTTTAAGATTATATATATATAAATACCAATAAGGCATGACTCTCTGGCCCTGACTGGTTGGTTCAGCATTGTAGAACATTGGCTGGGCATGTGGGAGTCCCACATTAGATTCCTGGTCAAGGCACACAGAAGTGACCATCTGCTTTTACACTCCACTTTTCCTTTCTCTCTCTCTGCCTCCCTCCTGCAACCAGGGTTTATTCAAACAAGTTGGCCCCGGGCACTGAGGATGGCTATATGGCTCGACTCAGGCATTAAAATAGCTCAGTTACTGAAGCATAGGCAGTGGCCCCAGATGGGTAGAGCATCACCTGGTAGGGAGCTTTCGGGTGGATCCTAGTCAGGGCACATGTGGGAGAATTCTTCTCTCTGCCTCCCACTTTTCACTTAAAAAAACAAACAAACATGACTCTCTATTGGAGTATGTGGTGTGAGGGAGGCAAGCTGAGCATAGCAAAATATTATAATAAAAAATAAATGCAGTGCACACAAGTGGAAATGATCAAAGATAAAAAAAAAAAAACTCCAAAAAAATGTCAATGGATAGAGATTATATCATGTCAAGAGAACACATGAAGGCCATAGGAATAACATCTGGTTGGGACAGGTAAGGAAAATCTCCATTTTCAGAGGCTCACAGCATTGAGGGAAATGGAGGAAGACTACCTTTTCTATTGTTATTTTCATCCAATAATCGGTATCCTTAGCAGAACCAGTGAAAGGAAAATAGTAAAAACAATGAATTCCAGAAACTGATTTATGAACGTTTATGTGGTTTAAATGCCATCTTACTGAAAAGGCAATGAACTCTGAGAAGGCACATTACTATTCAACACAGACAGCCACAGAAAACAGAGTAACTCATAAACCACTTTCAATGAAAATCCTACAGAGAAAGAAAATTCGGATTAGGGGCGGGGTGTGTATTATAAAACTTGAATTTTAACAAATCCAAAGGGCTATTTTTTAATCTATTTTAGAGAACTAAATGTTCACTCTCTTTCAATATTGCCCTGACAAAAATAAAACATTTCAGATGAAATGTTCCTATTTCAAATAAGAAGCCAATGCCTACTAAATTCTAAGAAATTAAAACATAACTGGCGTTCCACAGAATCCAATAGGCATAATTCTTTTCGACTGTACCTCAAGGTTATATATACCACTTTTCTTACTTGCTGAAGTGTTTGACAACCTACAACCCTCTCTCTGTTCTGCATTAAAAGGTAAACTTATCTGTCAGTGACATGGTATTACCATCCATCTCTCAAGAGCAGAAACATGTTGAATTTCTTACTAGGCTGTCAAGAGTTCATATGCTGTTACTGTCACAGTTTTCTGCATTTTTATAACTCTAGTCGTAAAAGCACCTGTAAGTCTATTCAGCAATTAGTTTCCTGCAGACTGCTAATATTTATGACAATGGAAGAAAAATGTTAAAATGCAGCACACCAATCATTAATTTCACTCCTCAGCAGGAGAGCAACAGTTTACATATTTCTTTTGAAAGCTGTTAGAAATGGAAGCATGAGATTCAGAAAATGGCAATGGCTTAAGAATATACAGGAGTCTTTTTGCACCATAACTCCATAGTAAAATATAATATAAAGCAAACCTATTTATCTGAGTATTTCCCAAGGGTTTCAACCAAAACAGAATAAAGCTTTTTTCAAAATAAACTACTCTTATGATGGGGTTCCCTTTCCTAAATATTTTTGAAGAATCAGAAAAAAATTAAATTCCAGTGAATTTCCACGAGTTTATGAAATATTCCCAGGTTGAATACCCTCACGAATTCTTATTTTACTTTTTTTAATTCTTGCTGCACCAACATAAACTCTTTAAAATTCCTGTCTTCCCCCCGGCACATCCTACCTTGACATTGAATACTTTTTTTTATATCTTTCTTGGTCAAGAATGGTACAGTGAAATTAAAAATATAGATAATGGATCATTAATTATTACAAAATAAGTATACAAAAATAATATTCACAGTATTGAAAATGAAATATTTTATAAATAATTTTGAAATGGGTAGGAATTTCAGGGGTATAATCTCTCTGCTATTGTGAGAGCTTATTGAGTTTTAAATTGAGAATAGAGGTAATTTTTAGCAACGTCCCTCTTTCACCAACTTCCATGAGCAATTCCTAATTATTAGATATGATTTAAAAACAACCATTTATTTCTGCAAGTGCCTTGCAATTCAATATAATTATCTTGAGTCAAACTTTACCTGCCTGAAAAAATAGTTTTGGAAAATTATAATAAATCATCAACTTGGAGAGTATGGTATTCCCCACCTTTATGAGGAGGAGAGTATGAAATCAAGATAATTGCTCTTTTTATATGCATGAATTAAGACTAAGAAATATGAAACTTCATTTTCTATGATAGAGAATATGTATAGTGAGAAGTGCAATAGAATTAAATTCAGCCTAATTAACTAATATAAGATCATTTGATTTGATTTGAACAATTCCATGAAAGGAATGAATATATACAGAAAACATTTATTCCTATATCAAGTGATAGAGAAGAATAGATTGAATTTGTTAATAAATAGTTTTAGTTTTGTGCTTAGATCCATAAATATATTATTGTAAGCACTGGACTTCCAGAGGACTACCCACATAGGGACCCTTTTAATGCATATATAAATAATGTTATGTAGTAATATACATATAATATAATAATAGTGAAATAGTACTAAAACTGCTAAAATCCAATTAAAAAAAAACTAGTCATTTCTAATTGTTATACCCAGGGTCACAATTTGTAAAAGCTACTCTTTCACTATCATAAATGTAAATGACAAATATTTTCTAATTTATTTGTCCTACATAAAATGCCAGTATATACTACCTGAATTTTATAAGCTTTAAGACAGTTTTTGAGGCCCTGGCTGGTTGGCTCAGCGGTAGAGCGTCGGCCTGGCGTGCGGGGGACCCGGGTTCGATTCCCGGCCAGGGCACATAGGAGAATCGCCCATTTGCTTCTCCACCCCCCACCCCCTCCTTCCTCTCTGTCTCTCTCTTCCCCTCCCGCAGCCAAGGCTCCACTGGAGCAAAGATGGCCCGGGCGCTGGGGATGGCTCCTTGGCCTCTGCCCCAGGCGCTAGAGTGGCTCTGGTCATGACAGAGCGACGCCCCGGAGGGGCAGAGCATCGCCCCCTGGTGGGCAGAGCATCGCCCCTGGTGGGCGTGCCGGGTGGATCCCGGTCGGGCGCATGTGGGAGTCTGTCTGACTGTCTCTCCCCGTTTCCAGCTTCAGAAAGAAAGAGAAAAAAAAAAAGACAGTTTTTGAGCATCTGATATCTTTAAGTAACTCTGAAAGAAAGCTGTAAAAATGCAAAAGGTGTTTATGGAAATACAGAGGTGTTACTTCATTCATTCATTCAACAAATACTTACTGTATGTCCACAGTATAGTACATGCTTTTCCAAGCTGAGATGAGGAAAACTAACATTTATTGAGTGATTTCAATAAAAAAGGCACTAATCAATGCACTTCTGTTAACTCATTAAATCCTCATTGTGACTTTTTAATTATTCCAGTTTTACAATGAGAAGACTGGGGTAGATAGATACACATAAAATCTTGCTAAAGTCACACAGCTAGGAAGTGGCAGAGCTAACCTTTGAATCTTGGCAGTTGTTTTATACACAGATATAAAACACTGGTCTCTATTGATTTTATAAGATGACATATTTATAAGAAAATTTAATAAAAATAATAGTCAGTTATCTGAAACCAGGAAAAAAAAACAGGAAGAATATCATGCTTGAGAATGTGGAGTAGGGCCTTGGCCAGTTGGCTCAGTGGTAGAGCATCATCCAGTAGGTAGATGTCCCAGGTTCAATTCCTGATCAGGGAACACAGGAGAAGTGACCATCTGCTTCTCCAACCCTCTCCTTCTCCCTCTCCTTTCTCTCTCTCTCTCTCTCTTCCCCTCCTGCAGCCATGGCTCAGTTGGAGCAAGTTGGCCCCGGCACTGAGGATGGCTTGATGGCCTGGCCTCAGGCGCTAAAATTGCTTGGCTGCTGAGCAACAGAGTAATGGCCCAGATGCGCAGAACATTGCTCAGTAGGGGGCTTGCCGGGTGGACCCTTGTTAGAGGGCACACAGGAGTCTGTCTCTCTGCCTTCCTGCTTCTCACCTAAGGAAAATTTAAAAAAAAAAGAAAAAAGAATGTGGAAGAGATGAGAGGCCCAAGATGGAGAAGGGTCATATTTTAACCATTCAAGCTGTTCTAAGTTTGAGATTTGGATTATTCTACTTACTGATTTTTAAAAAATCAAAAGACAGTACAAGGACCTGACTCATATCTGGGGGGAAAAAATGAAGCCAGGTCTAAGGGTTCATAATTTAAGAAAAAAAGACAAGTGGAGAAAGACGACAAAAAGGAGAAAGTTGCAAGGAACAAAAAATAGAAATTATCAATGGGTAACTAGCTTTCAATTATTCATTGAACTATATTGAAAACAGATGATTTGACAGACTAACTCACCCAATTCTCAAGTTTATCAGTTAAAATACTTTCTCTAAATCTCACTGATGAAATAGATCAGTTGGGAAGAAAGAGCTTATTTGTCTGACAAATTATTTATTTTGATTATTCTAAATCAGTAGCAGATCAAAAGTGTGTAGAATGTACATAAATGGATAAAAATGGAAATTATTCAATTTTAAAAGCCTGCATCTATAAATAAGCATAAAGTACCCTGTTCATCATTAAATGCCTAAGATAATAAAGACTTCTCCAAATAGAAAGCAGAATGACTCCCAAAAGCGCTCTGAAAGTACTCATGTAACGTCTATAGCCCCATTTTCCAAAGGGGGAAAGATGCATAAATAATGCTTAAGTTAATCATCAGTGGTTTTAATCAGGTCCTTATTTTTAGCTAATTATCAATGGCTTAATCAGGCTTTAATCAGCAGAAATATTAATATTTACAATGAATTAGTTAATAATATTATAATATAGTCATACCCAGATGAAAAAAGTTCATACTTTTTCTTAAATATTGAGTGTTTGAGAAAACAACATAGTTTTAATCAGAGGAAAAAAGGAAGAAGAAACAATTCAAAAGCAGACTCTTAAAGAATTTAAAAATACTTTGAAAGTCAATGATACTATTTTAGGGTTATATCTAATTTGACATTAAGTTATTTTTCTTTAAGATGAAAATATCTCTGTCTTAGCAGGTATTCCTCTCATGATCTGGCCAATTTCTATTCCTTTTATATGGAACAAGAAAGGGATAAATAAAAAGATCAAATAGAAAAATTTTAAAAACTCAAAAAAGAAATAGAAGATTTTTTTTTCCCACAGATAACTTAGAAAGCAATACTATAGACAGAGATGACAAGAAGGTATCAAATGGGGTAAATATAACTAGGTTATGAAAACAAAGAGAGACAGCTAATAGAAAGCATAGCTGAATCTCCAAGGAGGGTACTCTGTGCGGTCCAGCCTGGAACCTCTAAAACAGACATGGGTGAAGACAGGCATCAAGGGACTGACAGTCAGATCGAGACAGAAGAGAAGGCAGGATACATGTGTTGTGATTACAAATCTATTATTTGTTACACAGAATTATAACCAAAGTTTAGAATTAGTACTATATTTTTTCACTAGGCATTTTTTTATCAACTTCATTGATTTTAATCTGTCAGTATTCTGACAGAGACTACACAGACTTTTACTTTGACAATTTGCACATAATTATCAAATATCATTTTTCAGGGTAAAGCTTGCCCAGTTAAGAAACATCCGCTTCCTAAAATAATACATCTTCAATGAAAGCAGAAGCTGGCTGATGTTTATGTAGCCAGCAAGTAATCACTCGTATCTGTTTAGTGGAAGAAGATTCCTAATAATCATTTCTTCCTTTGTATAGTTTAAATTACTGTACATAAATATAAAGAAAACCATATTTCTTAAAACATACGAGAAATGTCAAGCTAGTTTTCTCTAATCTGTCCAAATTAGTTAAATCAATTATTTTTATATTATAATCAAATTATATCTAGGAACACTTTTTTAAAAAAAATTGAATATAATCTACTTTCACAAAAACAGGCACATTGATCACTGAAACAGAATAGAGAACCCAGAAATAAATCCATGCTTACACAGTTAATATATGACAAAAGAGGCAAGAATATCAAATGCGGAAATGGAAGTCTTTTTAATGAGTTGTTGGGAAAACAGGTCAGATAATGAGAAAAATATGGAGTTAGACCACTTTCTTACACCATATATAAAAATAAACTCAAAATGGATTGAGAGTAAATGTAGGACCCAAAAACTAATTATTACTCCTAGAAGAAAACATAGGCAATAAATTCTTCGACATCTGTCTCAGCAATGTCTTCTTGGATATGTCTCTTTTGACAAGGGCAACAAAAACAAAAACAAACAAATGGGACAATTTCAAACTAAAAATTTTCTGCACAGTGAAGGAAACCATTAACAAAATGAAAAAACAACCGACTGAATGAGAGGCAATATTCACCAATGATATATGCAATAAAAACTCATACAACTCAACATAAAAACACCCACAAATACTCCAATCAAAAAAATAGGCAGAGAACCTGAAGAAACTATTCTCCAAGACATACAGATGGGCAACAGACACACATGAAAAGATGCTCGACACAGTAATTACCAGAGCAATGTAAATCAAAACCACAATGAAATACCACCTCACACCTGTCAGAAAGGCTAATATCATAAAACCAACAAGTGTTGGCAAGGATGTAGAGAAAGGGGATGTTTGTGCACGGTTGATGGGAACATAAATTAGTGCAGCCATTATAAAAGACCATATCATGATACCTCAGAAAATTAAAAACAGAACTACCATGCAAACCAGCAATTCCACTTATGAATATCCATCTGAATAAAAAATACTAATCTGAAAAGATATATGCACTCTTGCGTTCACTGCATTATTTATATAGCTAAGATATAGAAGCAAACTAGGTGTCCATCAAGAGACAAAGATGTAGTGTGAGCACGCGCGCGCGCACACACACACACATGCACACACACGCACAATGAAATATTACCTGGCCATAAAAAAGAATGAAATCTTGACATTTGAGACAACATGGATGGACCTTGGGGGGTATTATGCTACATGAAGTAAGTCAGAGAAAGACAAATATCATATGATTTCATTTACTTGTGGAATCTAAGAAAATAAAATAAATAAACAAAAAAATAGACCTAGATCCATAGATAGAGAACAAACTGATGGTCACCAGAAGGGAGGGACTGAAGATGGGGTAGAAAAAATTAATTCAACCTGATTACAATTTAAAGTAACTTTTTTAAAAAGAATATATACATGAATGTACATGTATATGTATATATACATACATGTATCAGTGAATGCATATATGTATATATGTGTGAACATGTGTACATAGACTCTTATAGGTAATTCATCTAGGGAAGACATCTTTACCAAAAGTTTCAGGGAATTTGTCAGGATGTCAGAGCTCATAATTTTTCAAAAGTCACTTATTTGCATATTTTTTCAAGTACTAAAAGTGAAAAATCTGTCAAAATTGATCACAGAAATAAATCCTTCTCTATTTTTTTCTATATTCTTTGCATGAATTAGTCTGGAAGTTTGCAAAACCATATGCAAACGAAATATCTTCCTTTCATCACTCATCAGCAGCAGGTATTTCGTGGAGGGGTGTAGTCCATGTTTGTGTTTTACTTGCCTTGAGGAATATTTTTGTAGCTTAATCTTTTCATTCACAAGGATGAGTGACTGGGAATAGATGCCCATAAGCACTGAATTTATCTATGCAGAGGCAGCAATCTATTTAATATTGCTATAAAAAACTGAAGTATCTCTGTTTTCATTTTTCATTATTTTTTGCTGTTCCTATTAAGTGGGTCCAATTACTGATATTATCGTTTCTCAATATATATGTAGTAAATAGTTTGCACAATATTGCTGTACACACTTTTAAGTTTGCATTTTGTAACTTTTCTTTCTGGTACTTTAACCCTATGTTTCCAAATACTTTGGAAAATTCCTGAAAGAAGGGTTTGTCTTCCTACCCCCAATATCTAGTTAGTGCTGACTCTACAGATTCTTATTCATACTGTTACTGAATTTCTTCAGATGACTTTCTAAAATTATTTAACAGTGACAAAAAAAAAGTCTATGCTAATAAGAAAAGTAATCCAACACTTCTCCAATTATTTCTTTACTGGCTTAAGCTTACTTTTGTTAAGCTTTTCTGAAAGCCTGCTAAGTAGAGAACACTATGCTAGGTGCTGGGGATATAAACAATAACCATGTTTAACTTCAAGAATCTGAGTGTAATGACAGAGGATAATAAAAGAGAGAGAGAGAGAGAAGAAGGGAGGAATGAAGGAAGGAAGAGAAGAAGCCATTAATGATTATAACCCAGTGGTAGTCAACCTGGTCCCTACCACCCACTAGTAGGCATTCCAGCTTTCATGGTGGGCGGTAGCAGAGCAACCAAAGTATAAATAAAAAGATCAATTTAACTATAGTAAGTTGTTTTATAAAGATTTATTCTGTCAAACTTAGCGAAAATCAGATATAAAGTACTTTGTAAGTATTATTGTATGCTTTAACTTGCTGTAACTCTGCTTTATAAATTTTATAAAGTAAAGTTACTTCCCCACTTTATAAATCACAATTACTATGGAACCGGTGCATGGTTAGAAAATTTTACTACTAACAGAGATACAAAAGTGGGCGGTAGGTATAAAAAGGATGACTACCCGTTATAACCTTATGTGATCATTGCTGAGACAGAGTGCTCCGAGATTCAGAGAACCACACTGGACTGAGGGCTTCAGGAAATACTTCATGGACATAGCTACTTCTTGAAGAAAGAGGAGACAAACCAGACATTCCAAACGGCAGAAACAGCTGGACAAAAAGCAATATGCATTTCAAGTTCAGATTTTTTTGTTGAAGATTTTTCTCCCAATTTTTATTATTTTGGGTACATAGATTTGTTATTGCTTCTAAATGCTTTGGAGATAATACAGTAGAACTTTATTTATTATTTTTTATGAAAGAATAAAATGGAATAATCAATCTAAATAAAAACATACAAGTTACATGATACTGATTTAAAGGACTGTCATAAGATGCTGTATTTGTATATAATTTGCCCAATATGATATCCTTATTACACAATAACTATTTTATTCACACAGTAACTCTCAATCTAACTGCAAATTTTCCTTAGAAATCTTAATATTTTAAAAAGTTTATCAGAACGCATAAAACACTGCAGTGATACATGTTATTCTATTTCAGGGAAATAGGTATCAGCAAAATAACTCAAAAATGCACTACAAATTGTACCCTAAATTTTGAAAAAAAAAATCTTACAAGATCTCTAAAGCAAACCAATAATATAGGCAACAGTTGACCAAAATACAGAGAGACTTACAATGGCTGATTTCTTATATTCTATAATGAAAGAAGAAAAGCAGCTTACAATATGTGGAATTCAAAGTTCTAAGGATCAGAGAGGTCAAATTCAAGAAAGGCAGTGAGCACTGACATGGGACCAAAAGGAAGGAGAGGAGCCTGAAGCCTACCAAATGGGGCCTGGGATCTAGAGGACAACAAAGATGACAATCTGAGAATGAAGCTAAAACAAACAAGAGGGTTCTGGAAAACCTGCCTTATTAAAAATAATAATAATAATAAAAAGGCTCTGGGGTAGGGCCCTGGGGGCTCTAATAAATAAGCTTTATATTTTCTTCAAATGGTTTGCAATATTTTTTTAGGTGAGAGAAAAGGACATAGTCAGGCAGACTCCCTCACATGCGTCTACTGGAATCCACCTGGCAACCTCCCTCCAGGTCAGGCATTGATGCTGGAGTCATGAGCTATTTTTAGCACCTGAGGCTGATGCTCAGGCCAACCAGCTATCCTCAGTGCCCAGGGCCACGCTTACACCAATGAACCACTGGCTGTGGGAAGAGAAGAGAGAGAGACAGGTAAGGGAGCAGAAGCAGATGGTCGCTTCTCCCGTGTCCCCTGAACAGAAAGCAAACACAGAATATCCATATGTCAGGCCAATATTCTATCCACGAGCCACTGGCCAGAGCCATGGAATACAATTTATGCAAACTTTGTGTTTCTTCTCTCTCACATATGCACACACACACAAACATACATCCCACATTTTTCTGGTAAGAAAACATTTCTTTTAAATTCATTAAATACATTCTCAAAGGAGTCCTTGAAGTTTTAAGCTCCACTAATCCCAGATAAATCTAATGAACATAAAATTTCAGTGATAAATCTAATTTAGTTTGCTTCTTCTGTAGAATGTACCTGCAGGTTGCTATATTAAGCATGCTTTTTTTGCTTCCCACCTGCAGAATGATTGGGGATACTCAAAATTATGTAGTAGCTGCATACTTAGGCAGATCTCCTGAGAAAACATGAGTAACTTAACTCCTGATAACGCTAAGGAAATTCTCCATAATTATAAAGTGGAGATGTTTTTAGAACTATTAAATTGTCATTTCCTATAATTGAGGCTGTCTCCCAGTGGTAGTAACAATGGTTCTACTTCTTATTAAACCAGTAAGTCATGGTACCTCTATCACATGGCAAAAACTCAGTCCTGCTGCCCTTTAAAAAGAAGTGCCTAAGTCAAATAAAAGTTATGGTTAAAATGATTCTTATATACTTTCTGCTTCTCAGAGTAGTCATAGCTTCCACATTTTAGGATTTTATTTTAAATGCACATATAATTATTAGGAATAGCTTGTCCCCCTCCCACACACACAACCTGCCAAATTTGTATGTTGAAGTCCTCACCCTCCAGATCCTCAAGATAGGATCTTTACAGAGGTAATCAGCTTAAATTGAGGTCATTAGCAGAAAACCTAAACAAATGTGACTGATAATCTCATCAAAAGAGCAAATTTGGAAGCAGAAACACAAAAAGAAGGAAGACAATGTGAAACCAGGACAGCAAACGGCTATCTAGACGCCAAGAAGGGAACTGAAACAGATCCTACCTGCACGACTCTCAGAAGGATCCGGCACTGCGCCACCTTGGTCTGAACTTGTAGCTTCCAGAAGTGTTAGACAATAGAGATCTCTATTTAAGTCACTCAGTTTGTGGAACTCTGTGATGGCAGACCTATCAAACTAATTCGACAATATTAATAATAAAGCTGTCACATTATATATACTAATGTCCTACTGCTGCTATAAAAAATTACCACAAACTTAATGGCTTAAACAAGACAAATTCACATCTTCCATTTCCAAAAGTGAGAGATCTCACTGGACTCAAGTCTAGGGGTCAGCAGGGCTGCAGTGCTGCTGGAGGCTCTAAGGCAGATTCCAGGCCTTGCTTCTAGAGGCTGCCCAGACCCCTCGGTTCAGGGTTCCATCACTCTGACCTCTGCTTCCATCACCACATCTCCTTCTCTACCTCTGACCCTCCCTCCTCCTTCTCATAATGTCCCTCACATTCCATTGTGTCTACAAGATAATTCAGGATAATCACTCAATATCAAGATACTTAATTTCATCTGTCAAACCGCTTTTGCCACATATAGTAACATACGCAGAGGTTCCAAGGATTAGGACAAGGACAACTCTGTTCCTGCCCGTCTAGGTATACTGATTAACATGCAGAAGCGTCCAATTAAACGCTTTACCTTCATTTTCTCATTTAATCCTCCTAGCCATTTTATTAAGTGATACCCTGTTATCTAAGGATTTAAAGTTTTGCATGTTTATTCAACTCATTCTGCTCTAAACCTTCTTAAATTATGTAATTAAATACCTGGTTTTTTGTTCTCAATATGTCTTTGTTCTCCAAATATGTAAATTTTTTGTATAACAATAATGCCTCCATTTCCTTCAGTACTTGGATATCAGTTGTTATATTTAATCAAATCTCCTACAAATGAACCAACCAGCAGAACCGGAGCAAAGGGTGTGACGTACAAATTGAACCAGAACTGAATGGGGTAAAAATGAAATGGTGCCCAAAAGGCAGGGATATCCTCAGCTTCTCCCAAAGTGTACCAAGGGCTGCAGCATATGGGCACCCACTCAAGGGGTCCACAATGGTCAAGTCCTGTTAAGCCCTACAGACGTAACCACATAGCATAGAGGCGGTACGTGAGCCAGCAGCAGCACTGACTAGAGGGACTGTATCTGTCCACCATCAAGTCCCCAGCTTTAACATATTATTGAATGAATCTGTGATGAAGATGAGAGACATTGGCTTTGTTTTTAAGAGATCCCAAGTAGTGGCACTAACAAGGCAATTTTCTAGGACGTCTACCGAATAGGTGAAATTGTTTGCTGTTTTCAAGAAGCTAGAGAGGTACTTATTTAATAAAACATGAGTTTTCGTAGACTTTTCCTGACAGTGAAGGACAAGAAAGTTATTGATCTGTGACGTAAGCAGCTTAAGAGCAGTGGCATGGTAGAAGAAGTCGTGGGGTAAAACACCTGGAAGGCACAGGTCAACACTACCAGGAAACAGTGACATCGGGCACTATGACACTTTTTTTTTAACATGCCAACCATATTCTGGGTGCTTTCCACATATTAAATTTTTCCTCATAAAAACTCTATTACTACTATTAGTAGCATCATGGTCTTTTCAATGCAATGACCTCCATTCAAAGAAGGGAAACACCTGTAGTCACTCATGTTGGCTTTAATTCTTGTTGCAGCACCATACATCCATGTAGATCTACGGGGCATCTCAGAGACTGTTAGGAGGGACTCATCACAGAATCTGGGCTTTGGTAAGGCAATTTTAGAAGAGGATTCTAGAAATCAGGGCTTCAGTCTGGGCTGGGCACTGTCAGAAAGCAGGGGAAATTCTATGACTGGGGACATTAATAAATCTCTTTTAGAAGGAGGGCAGACTACAACTAGACTAACAAAGCAGCAATCATTCTTATCAGCAGGTATTTTGTATGTTACAAAGTGATCTTTTTGTCTTCAGTTAGACAAAATAACTAACTGGTCTTGTTTTGCCTCACCTTCTGATGGTCTCAGAATGACCTTGTCTGATGCTGATGTTCTCTGAGATTCTAAATTTCTAATAGGAGAACATCAGGTCCTAGCTGTGAGTACCAGTCTAGTTCCCAAATATTAGGGTGACTTGCCTATTTCTTAACCCCCCTATTACAAAGAAAGGAAAGGGCAGGAAGTTACAGAAAACTATCTTCTGCAATTTCCACTTCGGGTCCCTGCATTTAAGCCACAATGATCTCCTTGGTATAACTCAAATTCCCATACTCACAACTCAGTGCTTTTTCATTTGCTTTATTTTCTAACTGGAAAACTATTAAATGTAAAGTCCTTCCTTCCCTTTCTTATCAAGTTATACTCAAGAGTTGCATTTTCAGAGGAGTCTTATCACCCAAAACAATCTGGCATGCCTTCTTCCTTTCATTAAATTTATCTTTTATTTTTCTTCATTGCAATAATCTATCCAAATTATATATATTTTTGCTTATATTTATTTTCCAATCAGAATGTAAGTAGCATAAAAGGTCATAATATGATACTATTCATGGTGTTCACTCTGGTATTCCTAGTATTTTTGCATCAGATACTCAATAAAGATCTATTGAATAAATTAAACAATAGCAGTATTTCAAAAAATAATCTAGCCTGTTTGCCTGGCCTGTGGTGGCACAGTGGATAGATTATTGACCTGGAATGCTGAGGTCACTGGTTTGAAACCCCAGCTTACCTAGCCAAGTCACAAACGAGAAGCAATCAATGAACAGCTAAAGTGAAGCAACTATGATCTCGTTCTCACCTTCCTCCCCCTTTCTCCAAAATCAATCAATAAAATATTATTTTAAAAGAATTTAGCCTGTTTTGCCTGACCAGGCAGTGGTATAGTGGACAGAGCATCAGACTGGGACTCAGAGGACCCAGGTTTGAAACCCTGCTTGAGTGCAGGTTCACCAGCTTGAGCACAGGTTCACCAGCTTGAGTGCAGGGTTATTGGCTTGAGTGTGGGATCATAGACATGACCCATGGTCGCTGATTTGAAGCCCAAGGTTGCTTGAACAAGGGGTCACTCGCTCTGCTATAGCCCCCCTGGTCAAGGCACAGATGAGAAAGCAATCAATGAACAACTAAGGACCACAACGAAGAATTAATGATTCTCATCTCTCCTTCTTCCTGTCTGTCCCTATTTGTCCCTCTCTCTGTCTCTCTGTCACTCCCAAAAAAATTTAGCCTCTTTTAATCTATTCTTTCATAACTTCCTGAATAATTCATTGTGCAGAGTTATAATTCATAAAATTCTATCAATTTCTGTGATTTTAACAAATTATTAGAGAACACATTGTACATAGTTTGGCAACCTTAATTTTTTTTCCCTTGGCTATAAATTAAGACTACATGGCTCAGTTTTGAGCCATCAAAATAGAGTCATAAACTGAAATATCTGCTCAGGGGGTTTTTCAACAGGAGAGGGATTATGCATACTAAAATATAATAAATGTACAGCCGGGACTTTATCCCCCACCTAGCTGCAAACACCCCTCCCAATTTAAATATGAGAAAAAGAACACTGGGGAGTCTCTGAAGCCCCAAAACACAGAAAGAGAAGATTTACTCCTGATATTTATATTTAAGAATATTTACAAGAAGTTGGAAGGAAATGGTAAAAATTTTCGGTTATAAAAAATACACTGGCAAGTTCTTGTTTCCTTTCCAACTTATTCTTGGTATCATTGACCTTAATTCTCCACTTGTCCTTGTATTCACATCCTTTCTGTAGGTTCATTATTGACAAAGCGCAGATGCCCATCTTTGAACTTTGAGCTCTGCCATGTGACATGATTTGACCAATGGGCAGAAGTGATAGTATGCCAGTTCTGAGCATAGGATCTTTGATTGTTCTTTTGTTCCTTGGTCATCCCAATGATTACAGCAGGTTGTGGCTACCCTGGTGGTCCAAGACAGAGAAAGGTATGCAAACGGAGCAACTCCAACCAGCCCATAGGACTGCAGTGATGGTCTCTCAGCCCAGCAAAGCCACAGACATCTGAAGGATAATAAATAATCATTGATTTAGGCCACTGAGTTTTGAGGTAGTTTGTTTTGTATTAGTAGTAAGGCAACATAATCTTCTTTCTAAAATATTCTTTTAAATTCCTAAAAGAGATTTCTTCATAATAACTACAGAACTATGACTGCCAACCAAAATTTAGGTCAAAATAGTCAGCAGAGAAAATGGCACTTTACAAAAAAATGCATAGAATGAATTTCTAATAAATCATCTTAGAAAAAATATGAATAAAAAGTTATACTGAAGTGCTTTCATGATGAAGAAGTCTCAACAAAACAAAAGAGGAAAAAAGCACTAGAAGACTTGTGATGTCCACTGATGTTAGCAATTTATTATTCTCCAAAGAATTTTAGTGTACAATAGCCATGAAAAACTATAGTTTGCCTAAAAAAAATGAATTCCCAGAGCAATACAAGATATCTCGGAAAAATGAAATGAAGAGCAGCATACAATTTATCAGACGGTAAATAACAGACTATCTGAAAGCCTGCCAGAACTGTACCAGAAAATGGTCTTCAGCCAAGATTCCTTACCAGAATCAACTTGACGTTACCCTCAGGGCACATCTAAAGACAATATAACCAAAGAAACTAAACACAGAAACTTTTATTAGAGTTTGTCATAAAACCTTAATTAAAAAACCGTTTGAATATCATACCACGATCATTTATTTGAGGTCCAACATTTTAAGAGTCACCAACAAATCAAAAGCTAATACAATAAATCAAAAGGGTTGTGAAGATAATGTGTTCAAATTCCCATTTGTCCTTGTTAAGTGTATATACACTGAAAGAAATTAGCCTTTTATGCACACACTGAACATATAAGAGAGGCTCCAATTTTCAGGCCTTAAAAATGAATCCTTATTCACAATGATACTTATTTTCCCAAAAGAATCATCAAACACATAGCTGGACATTAGCTCTCCCTTTCATCTGTCAAGAGACGATGTCACTAAATTCAATTCAGAAACAGCCAATTCAGTTTCAGGTGGCATGTGTCAACTCCCAAGGAAACAGAAGGCCAATAATACAAACACTAGTTACGTGTATTCATTACATAGCTTCCTCCCCTATCATAACTGGCATTCCTTAGTTTCCAGCACAAAACTCATTCACACAGGATTTAGTAACAGGTAACTTTTACTGAACGTTCACACTAAACCAGGTACCACTGTAGGTACTTTACCAGAATTAGCGCCTCTAAGCTTCATAACCACCCTATAAAATAGATTCTATTATAATCTCTATTTTAGAAATTAGAGAAATGAGAATTCATCTGCTAACCCAAGATCAGAGAATCAGGATAATACACCAGACAAACTGACTCTCTAGCCATTATATCACAACTGAAAAAAAAAATTGAAAATAAAACAGTTGTCACCAGATTTCATCTTAGAGGGAGAACAGTTTGATTTTGAAAATGTCTTTATTTAAAGCTGAGAAAGTTAGTTTAGAATGAGTTTTTCTAGTAAAGAATAAAAAAAATCTATCATTAACTTTATTCAAAATGGAGTCCTGGCCAGAGAGTTCCGTTGGTTAGAACATCATCCCGATGTGCAAAGGTTGCTGGTTCAATCTCAGGTCAGGGCACCTACAGGAACAGACTGATGTTTCTGTCTCTCTCACCCCCACATTTTCCCTCCAAAATCAATAAATAAAGTTTAAAAATAAAAATAAATAATAAATAAGTATGGGATATGTGATTTCGAGGAGAGAGATGAGTTGTCTAGACACGTATTTAGCAAAAAAGTAAAAGTTCTATTTTCAAAGATTCTGATATTCAGTTATAAGCTGTTTGAATTTGTATTATAAAATCCCCTGCCCCTCCATATTTTCAAGAAGTTGGCTACATTCACCAGCCTTTGTGTTAGAGAAATTTTTTTTGCTTTATGTGTTGCAGGTGGTTGGTAATCAAAAAATCTGGGTTCTACCTCTAGGTCAATGTTAAATGAATTCTGTGAAACAGAAGTTAAAATGTGGCAGTGGTCATGCCTATGTTAAGTTCTTGGAAGATCACAGCAATCTTAAGAACTTTCTTAGGGTACTGAACTTGCTACTGATCATAAAATGTGGAAGAAAATATGGGAATTTTTTGTGTGTGTGTGACAGGGACAGACAGAGACAGTCAGACAGGAAGGGAGAGAGATGAGAAGCATCAATTCTTCGTTGTGGCACCTTAGTTGTTCATTGACTGCTTTCTCATATGTGCCTTGACCGGGGGGCTACAGCAGACTGAGTGACCGCTTGCTCAAGCCAGCAACCTTGGGCTTCAGCCAGCAACCTTTCGGGTCAAGCCAGAGACCATAGGGTCATGTCTATGATCCCACGCTCAAGCCAGCGACCCTGCACTCTAGCTGGCGACATCAGGGTTTCCAACCTGGGTCCTCCTTGGCCCAGTCTGATGCTCTATCCACTGCACCACTGTCTGGTCAGGCAGGGAAAACATTTTTAATTGACTATCAAAAGGGTGGCTAAACTCAGCTGGTCAGTATGTCACACACCCATTTTTTTCTGTAATGTCAACAATCTTGTCTCAGACCCCAAGAGCACTCCTGCTCCTGGAAAAGGGACCTCACCTGTACCCAGACATCTGATAACAGTTGTTTTTTCTATCTGGTCTTTGGCCTTAAGCCTTAATTCTTTTTCCCTTCCTCCACCCTCCACTCTTTGCTTTCTCTTGCTCCACTACTGAACCAGCTCTAAATTATCCAGAGCTCTGCCATGGCCATGAGTCAAGATTCCCTGTGTAAACGCCATCTGCTACATGGGTACTGTTCCCACAAATAATTGAGATAATTAAGAAAATACAGTATCCAGTGAAGTCACACCTATGACAAGAAACAAAAAAAACTGGGACAGATTGGAGCTCTCTACATTTCAGCTTAAAGCAACAGTGTGGGAGGAGCTGTCCTCTCTAGTAACAGCTGCCCCGTCATACCAAATGGGAATTTAGATCCCGACAGTACAATGGTAGGGGAAATTTGTAAGTGCTGACTGAAGCTAACTCTAAATTCAATCAACTACCACTGAGTTCAGTGAGGGGTAAATCAATTCTTTTAAAACCCTGTTTTTATCCATTTTAAATAAAATTAAAATGTCATTGTCTTCTTTTTCCTCACTTTTCTCTCAAATTCTGATAGCTACACGCATTGGCAGACACTCTTCTATAAAATAAAGGAGATAGTGAAGTGCATTTTACCATTTCCAAACTACATATGTACATCCTCCGAAATGGCCTGTGACCCATACGCATCCCATTTGTTCAAATTCACCTTACAATAGTACTCAAAAAGTATAAAAGTATGATACTGATACTTGGAAAAGAACACGGGAGGAAGAAAAACTTCAGACTCCCACAGCATGGAGAGCTTCTCCTTAAGGTGAAAACATCCTTCAGTACAACAAAAAAACACACAAAGCAATTAATTATAAAATTTTAGACCTGAATATTATAACTGAAGCTATGTTCAGATGGAAGCATAAATGTAAAACAAAAATAAAATATAAAATACACAATATTCCAAATGTCTAAAATATAGCCTCAAATAAACATGTCACTGCTTTATATTTTGCATGGTTCATCGATAGTCATGCAAAATTAAGACAAATATCCATTCAAGACAGGAGTCTAGCTGAAGGATATATAATGTTCAATTTATAAAATAGATAATTAGAATTTCACACTAACTTTACATTGGTTAATAAAACATAATTAACAGAGTTGTAGATATCAGCCCATCACCCTAGAATGTATATCAGATGCCATCTCGGTTAGGATGGTGACCTTACCATTCATCCAGGATGTCACACTCCAACTTTTACCTTCGATGTCTCCTTGGTGAAAAGCTTTGCCACTTCTTTCCTGAAAGCGATCTTAGGGGTTCAGGGTTTTTTTCCCACCAACACCGATTTTCCATATGGTCTCCCTCATTTTACTTTTTCTTCCTTATTATCAACAAACATTAATTTTCATGGAAAGAAGACATGCTAGCATCCAAGAAAGTAAAAGGAACACAACGTAAGTTTTAAGAAAGTTTGAAAGGTTGAATATGGGGTAGCATGAAGAGTCATAAACCAGTAAGAGTCCCAGAAACAAGGAGATTCCACATGCATTCGCCAGCTCCTTCCCCAGGCCTCCATTGGCCACACGCAGAGGACAGACGGAGGGTGCAGAGGGGAGCCTGAGGGAGCCCTTGCCGAATGCCTGTGAAAGGCCTGACAAGGTTTGATGCTGAAGGAAGAATACCTGTAGAAACACATGTGAGCTCCAGACCCTGCATGCGTACAAGCTGTGGACTGACTACCAGTAGGGGACAGTCATGATATCTGCTCATCCTCTGAATCCTGTACTCCTACAAGAAAAAAGATGTCTGCTGCTGGAGGAGGGACCAGAAAACATGCTTATGTGTCAGATGAGACCCTGTTCTGAACAAGGAACAAAATGATCCTCACTGAAAGAAGGGCAAGAAAGCCCACTCTCTTCAACTAGTCCTTGACTGGACACCAGACGAAGAACCGATGCCTCTGGGAGAGGAGAAAGAAACCAGCCTACCCACCCTAAACTGACAGTAAGCAAAACCCAATTGCCATTAATACAGGAATAAGAAATCTGTTACCACGCAAGGCCATGCAGAACCCATTACTGTGGTTTAGGTAATGCACAAAGACCAGGCAGGTATAGCCACTGTGCAAGGGGGAGGGGCAGAAAAAAAGACTGCTCTCAAAGCTCCACTGACTAGGAGGGAAAAGTTATTTGTTACTAGGTGAAGAAAGAATTACTGAGAAATCTGCAGTCCTCCCAAGGTTCAGAAAGGGGGACTGCTGAATGAGAAGGTACAGTGATAAAAACCGCAGGTGCAAAAACATCACACACAATAAAGGAGCGGAGGGCCGCTGCTGATGGAATCTGAAGATGCTGATTCACTGATGATTCACATCCAAGTACATGTTATCTACAATAAATTCATTATAAACATAATGACACGAACAGGTTAAAAGCACAATAATGAAATAAGGATGAGCGTGTACACACTATTCAAAATAAAGCTAAGCACCTATATCATACAAAGTGTATTTCAGAGATCAAGCAAGATGTTTCATAACAATAATGTTGAAAGCGCTTCTAAGACAGAGAGCCAAAATTATTAGAACTGAAGAAAAAAAAAAGAGAGAAATCACACTCAGCACTGGAAATTTCATCATGTTTAGCTTGGTTATTGGTAAAACAAATAAAGAGAAAATCAGTAGGACTGAAACACTATCAACAGGATGGACGTGCTTTCCCAGGGCAAAGAGATTTATTAACATAAACCATAGTTCAGACCATAAATCATGTTTCAATAAATTTAAGAGAACTGAAATCATACAAAATATTTTCTCTGAATATAAAAAAATTGTTAGAAACCAATATCAGAAACATATAGAAAAATATGCAAATATTCAAAGACAACCAGTGCACGTCTGATTGTTCATGTCTAATTAACCCATGATTCAAAGAGAATATCATAAGAGAAATGAGAAAGATATTTTGAACTAAATGAAAATTAAAACACAACTTATATAAGCTGCTTTGGAAACCACTTGCTAATTTCTTACAAAGTTAATAAACTTACCATATGACCTAGCAATCTTTCTCCCTGGTTTATCCAAGTGACAAAATTATTATATAAACTTTAAAAAATATTCATTAGCCAAAAGAAATTTTAAACAATCATAAACCTGTTCTCTATATTTAGCATATATTCTATCAGTTGTTTTTAAAATTCATATATAATCTATTATTTCTTTCTTAAGAAGCAAATATATCTTACTGAACATAATGTTTGCAACTTTTTTTAATCACTTAAAAATCTACCCAGAACTACAATATCATTTTCATAGCTGAGAATTCCGGTATATCAAAATATACACCTATTATTTTGTTTTAGTTAATTGTGTTTTGTTTCTTTTCTTTTGGAACTATATAAAAGTGTTACAAGTAACAACCTTGACATACTATCTATTGATGTAACAAATTACCCACAAATTTAGCAGCTTAAAAGGAAATACATTTGTTACAGTATCCAGGAGTTGAAAGTCTAGACCCAGCTTCACTGGGTCCTCAATTCAGGGTTTTAAAAACTACAATCGCCTGACCTGTGGTGGCACAGTGGATAAAGCATTGACCTGGAAATGTTGAGTTCGCCGGTTCGAAACCCTGGGCTTGCCTGGTCAAGGCACATATGGGAGTTGATGCTTCCAGCTCCTCCCTCTCTTTGTCTCTCCTCTCTCTCTCTCTCTCTCTCTCTCTCTCTCTCTCTCTCCCTCTCCTCTCTAAAATGAATAAATAAAAAAATTTAAAAAAGAAACTACAATCTAAGTGTGGGCCAGCTGCATCCTTTCTGGGGGCCAGGGTGATTTCCAAGCTTACATGATTGTTGGCAGAATTCAGTTCCTTGCTGTTACAGAACTGAAGTGCTTGTTTTTTCACTGGCTGTCCACAGGGTCTACTCTAGACCACAGAGGCCACTCGGAGTCCCCTGGGAGAGGGCCCTCTCAGAGGGCATCTCACATTCTGGCAACTTACTTGGTCACGGCCCATGGGAGACTCTCTGCTCACAGTGAGCAAAGGTGGACTCTTACATAATGGAAGGTGATCATAGGAGTGTCTGTCTTACCACTGTCACCCCATACCTTGACATAATCACAGGACTGACATTCTCCCACCTTTCCCAGATGTTATTGGCAAGAAGCACCTCACAGGTTCCACCTGCACTCAAGAGAAACAGATATATAACTCATTGGAGGTTAGGGAATGTCTTCCAAACTTGGATCAAGAGTGCGCAACCATCAAACCTAAGGATGAACTGTTGTTATACACCAGTGGTTTTTAACCTTTTCATACTTGGGGACCAGTGAAAATGGAAGAATTATTTCAAGAACTGCTAAGGCAGAAATCACCCTGAGCATAAGCGAATTCAAGCAAAATTATTCAGTCTCTAATCTTCATATATCAGGGTGGTTAACTCTTTTGAAGACAAGCGTGAAATTTTGGGCAGACTGGTGGCTGAAAAATATTGTAATGTATATTTTTAAAGACTTTCATGCATACTGCCAATTTATTTTAAGATAGCTCAAATTAAGTTACAAATATACCTGGAAGGTAGAATTATGTACAACTTTTTAAATTCACTGATTTCAATATCACAGATCTAGAGATACACTCAGGGCTATTAAAAATGATAGACACATACTCTGGTTTCTCTTCAGATCGCATAAATCTTTCGCCTTTAAAAAAAAATGATAGACACACTGCCTGATCAGGTGATGGCGCAGTGGAGAGAGCGTAGGACTGGGACACGGAGGACCCAAGTTCAAAACCCCGAGGTGGCCAGCTTGAACGCGGGCTCATCTGGTTTGAGCAAAGCTCAGCAGCCTGAGCCCAAGATCACTGGATTGAGCAAGGGGTCACTCTATCTGTTGTAGCCCCCAGTCAGGGCACATATGAAAAAGCAATCAATGAACAACTAAGGTGCCACAACAAGAAATTGATGCTTCTCATCCCTCTCCCTTCCTGTCAGTCTGTCCCTATCTGTCTCTCTCTCTGTCTCTCTCTGTCCCTGTCATACACACACACAAACAAAAATGACAGACACTATAGGCGAAAGAGACTTGATTAACACCCATAAAATTTAGTTTATTATAAATAGACATAGTGTATGATGTATGAAATTTTAGTCTATTATTTATAAGGTAAGTAGAAGTATAAGGAAAATGAAAATAAATTAGTATTGGGGATTAAAGTGTGAGAAATCTATATTTCATTAATTTTAAATTTCTGCATACTCAAAAGTTAAATCTCCTTAAAATTATTTGATGGTTGTACTCTGTCTTAATTGCTTTTAATCAGAAAAATAAAACATCACGCCAAAGTGGTAATGCATTTTTATAAGTTATTTAAATAAAGGTAAAGTAATTAAGAAACAGGAGAAATGTAAGTTATCACAAATTAGCTATTTCCATTTTCAAGTTCACCTCATATATGTGTGTGTGTGTGTGTGTGTGTGTGTGTTATGTTTTAAGGGTATGTGTGAAAAATAAGCAAGCTAAATGAAGGGAGGCCCCAAAGGCCTTTGCAAAGAAGCATCCTGATCCTTAAATGTCACTTTCCTCATTACCATCCAGAAGGAGCTGATCCAAATGGCAGAAGACCTGAATCTATCGCCGACACCTGGCTCAGCCGCAGGAAGATCTGTGAGTGGCTTTGCAAGACTCTCCAAGGCTTCCACTAAATTGCTGATACAGCTTGTCTCAAGAAAGAATGTCTTCTATTCATTTGTGTCTGGCTTGCTTTCTCTTTACATTATACATTTTGTTTAAAAAAAAAATGCCCATGTGCAAGGCACTTCTTAATCCTTTCTAATATATCTGGAATCAGATCATAAAAGTCTATAGTCAACAAAAAATAAAAAATAAAAAAAATAAAGGTTTAGAAAGTGTGAAAAAAAGAAGGCCAAAACAGGGCTAAGATGAAATTCATTTGGTCTTATCAACACTATCGTAAATTCTTCCTTTTTTTAAGCATTAAAACACAATAACAGAGTGACGTCACGGAAATGGCGCCGTGAGAAGCGCGTCCGACAGCTCTCCCCTAAATCACAACAAATTTATCAACTAGAAACAGAAAAATTTATCCTCGGAGCATTCCGGAGTTCCACACAAACTGAAAGCAAAAGGACTTTTATCACTTGAATCTGAGAGATGAGGGTGTGGAGGAAGCTACCGCAGCGACGCTCATTCAAGCCGCGAGGGAGTGCGCCTGCGGTGAGTCAGCCCATATACTTGGGAACCGCGAGCCGCCGCGAGCGGCCGACGCGAGCCGCCACCGCGAGCCCCCGCGAGCCGCCGCCGCCAGCAGCCGCCACGAGCCGCCGCCGCCGCCGCGAGCCGCTCTGAGCAGCCGCGTGCGCGCCTGGTCCGGTTGAGCACCGCTGACGTTCCCAGCGGCCCGCACACTGCGAGTGGGGGTCGCCGGCCACCGGTGCCCAGAGCGCCCCATTCACACGCGTGCCTTGGGCATTCCACATGCCCAGGGCGCCCTGCTGGCCCGCACACCCAGGGGGCTCCATTATCCTGTGCCTGGTGCGGTCCAGCCGCCAGCGGCGGGCGAGCTGGAGAGGCTTGGGAGATTCTCTCTGTGGGCGGGACACCTCACCCAGCCATTCAAGCTAACAATCAAGCGTTGGGGGAGGGGCGCGCGCAGGCAGCCTAAAATACCTTCGGAAACACAGCTGCGACACAATCACTGAAACTAGCTTAACCCATAAAATCTGCGCACCCTCGGTTCTAATTGATAAGATCTCTCTCAGTTCAGCGATCCAAGACAAGAGGCGTGATAATTTTTAGTGCCTCTCGCTAAAGGGGCGGGGGCAACTTCTGATTGATAGAGCCTCCATATTCAGGGATAAACGCTAACAAGAAGGACTTGGCAGATAATAAGGTCTATACTACACTAGTCGTAAGCAGAGACTAGTGCCTCTTCTTCCCTGCAAAAACAGGCTACAAAGTGTGGAAAGCCTGGGTTGAGAGGTCCAACTGAATGCTAGGCGCTGAACAGTCACCTTGACAACAATTGACTCCCACCCCCGCCTGATTACACTGGAGGCCCTGACTCTCAGAGCCTTTCCCAAAGCCTTGCACTGAGTGGGGATAGAGTGGGGATTTCCCAGCTCTTTGAGCCTCTTACTCCCCAGGCAGAAGCAGTTGCAGCCTTATAGCTGGATCACCAGGCTGCTAATTCAGAAAGGGGGGACTAGGAGAGAGAATCCAGGAAAGCAAACTCTCTCATCGTTGGACCCTGCAAACGCCAACAAGCCTTTACTTCCAGCAAGACTAAAGCCAATTATATGACATTGCCATAGAATCCCATCAACTGCAAATCCCTACCTAAGAGTGACTCAGGGGCAGAGCCTGGGGTACAGAGTCACCGACTAGGAAGAGGGAGAGAAAAGAAAAAGGAAGAAGTTAACCTCTCAAAATCTAGAAAAACCCACAGACTTTACAACTTGATCCACTAATTTTTTTTTGTTGTTGTTGTTGTTTGTTTCTTCTATCTTTTTGCCTTTATTTCCTCCACCTCGGTCCTTCTATTCTCTGCCCATCTTATGCTTCCCCTTTCTTGAACTACACTACCCATGAGTGTTGCATTTTATTTTTCTTCTTCATCCTCACCCTCCTTTAAGGTTATACTCCAAAACACTTAACTCTCACTCTCTCCTCTTTTGTTTTTTTTTTGTTTTTGTTTTTTTGTCTTGCTTTATTTTGTTTTTTTCTCCTCCTATTTTATTTCTTCCTTCGTTTTTCTCTTTTTCTTATTTTTTCCTTTCTATTTGTTTTTTCTTTTCTCATTTTACTTTCCTCCCATATAATCCTCAATCACAAACAAATTAGTTAATTTGGGACTCAAGGCATTTTTTTTGGCTTTATTTCTCTTTTTTGCTTTTGTTTTTATTTTTTTTCTCTTGTTTGTTTATTTTTGTGGCATTTTGGGTCCTCCCAACCCAAGGTCTCCATTGTATTTAGTCTTCGCTCCACTTAATACAACAGATTTTTACTTATTATTTTTATTTTTTCTTCTTTATTATTCTTTTTTGGTCCTTTATTCTGATTCCCTCTTATCCCTCTCATTATATCTCTTAGTTGACCATCACTTACAAGCAAATCATCTTATGCTTGTCTAAGATTTTCTTCCTTTTTTTTTTTTTTTTTTTTTGCATTTAGTAGGTCCCTACTCCCTTTTTTTTGCCCCTTGAACTCTTCACCCCAAATCAGGCCCTCAATTATAGGCACGATATTTCCCTGAGGAGGGGAGAGGAGGGAAAGAGAAGAGAGAAAAAAAGGGGGAAATAATAAATTATTACTGTTTTTTTTTGTGGGGTGTTTTACCCTTTTTTTTTTTTCTTTTTACTCTTTATTAATTCTAATTAGTGCTATCAATAAGACCACCCTCAGATGCCGATAAGAAAGAGGAAATCGAATATTATGGATACAAAAGAAAGAGAGGTAACACAAATAGATGTGGAAAAATCTATGGAGAAAAGACTTAACATATTGGAAGCCTTGGAGCTAAATGACAGAGAATTTAAAAGAGAAATCTTAAAAATACTCAGAGATATACAAGAAAACACAGAAAGGCAATATAGGGAGATCAGAAAACAACTCAATGAACACAAAGAATATATTACCAAGGAAATTGAAACTATAAAAACAAATCAAACAGAAATGAAAAACTCAATTCACGAGCTGAAAAACGAGGTAACAAGCTTAGCTAACAGAACAGCCCAGATTGAAGATAGGATTAGTGAAATAGAAGACAAACAACTTGAGGCACAACAGAGAGAAGAAGAAAGAGACTCAAAAATAATAAAAAATGAGAAAGCCCTACAGGAATTGTCTGACTCCATCAGAAAGAATAACATAAGAATAATAGGTATATCAGAGGGAGAAGAGAAAGAAAATGGAATGGAGAATATACTCAAACAAATAATAGACGAGAACTTCCCAAGCCTGTGGAAGGAACTAAAGCCTCAAATTCAAGAAGCAAACAGAACACCAAGTTTTCTTAACCCCAACAAACCCACTCCAAGGCACATCATAATAAAGATGACACAAACCAATGACAAAGAAAAAATTCTCAAGGCAGCCAGGGAAAAGAAGAGTACAACATATAAAGGAAGGCCTATTAGATTATCATCAGATTTCTCAGCAGAAACTCTACAAGCTAGAAGAGAGTGGACCCCAATATTTAAAGCCCTGAAACAGAGGAACTTTCAGCCAAGAATACTATACCCATCAAAGCTATCCTTCAAGTATGAAGGAGATATAAAAACATTCACAAATACAGAAAAGATGAGAGAATTTATCAACAGAAAGCCCCCACTCCAGGAAATACTAAGGGGGGTTTTCCAACCAGATTCAAAGAACAAAAGAAAACAACACTACAAGTAACAGCTCCACCAAGAACACAATAAAACCAAACTTAAACTGTGACAACAAAGGAAAAAAAGGGGGGAGAGGATGGAGATTAACAGTAGCAAAGGATGATGAAGTGCAGAAATACTTATAAGATAGGGTACTACAATGAATATGGTAGGTACCCTTTTCATTACTTAATGGTAACCACCCTTAAAAAAACCACCACAAAAACACTTGACTTAAAAAAGGTAGCAACAGAGGAAAGAAGTATGGAACACAAACAAACAAAAACAAATGATAGAAAAACAAAAGAGAAGAATCAAACTAGATACAAAACTAACAGAAAGCAATTTATAAAATGGCAGTAGGGAACCCACAAGTGTCAATAATTACACTAAATGTAAATGGATTAAACTTACCAATAAAAAGACACAGAGTAGCAGAATGGATTAAAAAAGAAAATCCAACTATATGCTGCCTACAAGAAACACATCTAAGCAACAAGGATAAAAACAAATGCAAAGTGAAAGGCTGGAAAACAATACTCCAAGCAAACAACACCCAAAAGAAAGCAGGTGTAGCAATACTCATATCTAATAATGCTGACTACAAGACAGAAAAAGTACTCAGAGACAAAAATGGTCATTTCATAATGATTAAGGGGAAGTTGAATCAAGAAGACATAACAATCCTTAATATATATGCACCAAACCAAGGAGCACCAAAATATATAAGACAGCTACTTATTGACCTTAAAACAAAAACTAACAAAAATACAATCATACTTGGAGACCTCAATACACCGCTGACGGCTCTAGATCGGTCATCCAAACAGAGAATCAATAAAGATATAGTGGCCTTAAACGAAATACTAGATCACCTGGATATGATAGACATCTACAGGACACTTCATCCCAAAGCGACAGAGTATACATTTTTCTCTAGTGTACATGGAACATTCTCAAGAATTGACCATATGTTGGGCCACAAAGACAATATCAGCAAATTTAGAAAAATTGAAATTGTACCAAGCATATTTTCTGATCATAAAGCCTTGAAACTAGAATTCAACTGCAAAAAAGAGGGGAAAAAACCCACAAAAATGTGGAAACTAAACAACATACTTCTAAAAAATGAATGGGTCAAAGAAGAAATAAGCGCAGAGATCAAAAGATATATACAGACAAATGAAAATGAAAATACAACATATCAGAATCTCTGGGATGCAGCAAAAGCAGTAATAAGGGGAAAGTTCATATCACTTCAGGCCTATATGAACAAACAAGAGAGAGCCGAAGTAAACCACTTAACTTCACACCTTAAGGAACTAGAAAAAGAAGAACAAAGACAACCCAAAACCAGCCGAAGAAAGGAGATAATAAAAATCAGAGCAGAAATAAATGAAATAGAGAACAGAAAAACTATACAAAAAATCAATAAAACAAAGAGCTGGTTCTTTGAAAAGATCAATAAAATTGACAAACCCTTGGCAAGACTCACCAAGGAAAAAAGACACAGGACTCAAATAAATAAAATCCAAAATGAAAGAGGAGAGATCACCACAGACATCATAGAAATACAAAGAATTATTGTAGAATACTATGAAAAATTATATGCCACCAAATACAACAATCTAGAAGAAATGGATAAATTCCTAGAACAATACAACTTTCCTAGACTGAGTCATGAAGAAGCAGAAAGCCTAAACAGACCAATCAGCAGGGAGGAAATAGAAAAAACTATTAAAAATCTCCCCAAAAATAAAAGTCCACGCCCAGAAGGTTATACTAGTGAATTCTATCAAACATTCAAAGAAGACTTGATTCCTATTCTACTCAAAGTCTTCCAAAAAATTGAAGAAGAAGCAATACTTCCAAACACATTTTATGAGGCCAACATAACCCTCATACCAAAACCTGGCAAGGATGGCACAAAGAAAGAAAACTACAGACCAATATCTCTAATGAATACAGATGCTAAAATACTAAACAAAATACTGGCAAACCGAATACAACAACATATTAAAAAAATAATACATCATGATCAAGTGGGATTCATCCCAGAATCTCAAGGATGGTTCAACATACGCAAAACGGTTAACGTAATACACCATATCAACAAAACAAAGAACAAAAACCACATGATCTTATCAATAGATGCAGAAAAGGCTTTTGATAAAATACAACACAATTTTATGTTTAAGACTCTCAACAAAATGGGTATAGAAGGAAAATATCTCAACATGATAAAGGCCATATATGATAAACCATCAGCCAACATCCTATTAAACGGCATAAAACTGAGGACTTTCTACCTTAAATCAGGAACAAGACAGGGTTGTCCACTCTCTCCACTCTTATTCAACGTGGTGCTAGAAGTTCTGGCCAGAGCAATCAGACAAGACAAAGAAATAAAAGGCATCCATATCGGAAAAGAAGAAGTAAAGCTATCACTTTTTGCTGATGATATGATCCTATACATCGAAAACCCGAAGGACTCCACAAAAAGATTATTAGAAACAATAAACCAATACAGTAAGGTCGCAGGATACAAAATTAACATACAAAAGTCCATAGCCTTTCTATATGCCAACAATGAAATATTAGAAAACGAACTCAAAAAAATAATCCCCTTCACGATTGCAACAAAAAAAATAAAATACCTAGGAATAAACATAACAAAGAACGTAAAGGACCTATATAATGAAAATTACAAAGCATTGTTAAGGGAAATCGAAAAAGATACAATGAGATGGAAAAATATTCCTTGTTCTTGGATAGGAAGAATAAATATAATCAAAATGGCCATATTACCCAAAGCAATATACAAATTTAATGCAATTCCCATCAAAATCCCTATGAGATTTTTTAAAGAAATGGAACAAAAAATCATCAGATTTATATGGAACTATAAAAAACCCCGAATAGCCAAAACAATCCTAAGGAAAAAGAATGAAGCTGGGGGCATTACAATACCTGACTTTAAACTATATTATAGGGCCACGATAATCAAAACAGCATGGTATTGGCAAAAAAATAGACACTCAGACCAATGGAACAGAATAGAAAGCCCAGAAATAAAACCACATATATATGGTCAAATAATCTTTGATAAAGGGGCCAACAACACACAATGGAGAAAAGAAAGCCTCTTCAACAAATGGTGTTGGGAAAACTGGAAAGCCACATGCAAAAGAATGAAACTCGACTACAGCCTGTCCCCGTGTACTAAAATTAATTCAAAATGGATCAAAGACCTAAATATAAGACCTGCAACAATAAAGTACATAGAAGAAGACATAGGTACTAAAATCATGGACCTGGGTTTTAAAGAACATTTTATGAACTTGACTCCAATGGCAAGAGAAGTGAAGGCAAAGATAAATGAATGGGACTACATCAGAATTAAAAGTTTTTGCTCAGCAAGAGAAACTGATATCAAAATAAACAGACAGCCAACTATATGGGAACTGATATTTTCAAACGACAGCTCAGATAAGGGCCTAATATCCAAAATTTACGAAGAACTCATAAAACTCAACAACAAACAAACAAACAATCCAATTAAAAAATGGGAAGAGGACATGAACAGACACTTCTCCCAGGAAGAGATACAAATGGCCAACAGATATATGAAAAGATGCTCAGCTTCATTAGTTATTAGAGAAATGCAAATCAAAACTACAATGAGATACCACCTCACTCCTGTTAGATTAGCTATTATCAACAAGACGGGTAATAGCAAATGTTGGAGAGGCTGTGGAGAAAAAGGAACCCTCATTCACTGTTGGTGGGACTGTAAAGTAGTACAACCATTATGGAGGAAAGTATGGTGGTTCCTCAAAAAACTGCAAATAGAACTACCTTATGACCCAGCAATCCCTCTACTGGGTATATACCCCAAAACCTCAGAAACATTGATACGTGAAGACACATGTAGCCCCATGTTCATTGCAGCACTGTTCACAGTGGCCAAGACATGGAAACAACCAAAAAGCCCTTCAATAGAAGACTGGATAAAGAAGATGTGGCACATATACACTATGGAATACTACTCAGCCATAAGAAATGATGACATCAGATCATTTACAGCAAAATGGTGGGATCTTGATAACATTATAAGGAGTGAAATAAGTAAATCAGAAAAAAACAAGAACTACATGATTCCATACATTGGTGGAACATAAAAATGAGACTAAGAGACATGGACAAGAGTGTGGTGGTTACCAAGGTTGGGGGGGGAGGGAGGACATGGGAGGGAGGGAGGGAGAGAGTTAGGGGGAGGGGGAGGGGCACAGAGAACTAGATAGAGGGTGACGGAGGACAATCTGACTTTGGGCGAGGGGTTTGCAACATAATTTGATGACAAAATAACCTAGACATGTTTTCTTTGAATATATGTACCCTGATTGATTAATGTCATCCCATTACCATTAATAAAAATTTATTAAAAAAAAAACAAAAAACACAATAACAAAACATATTTCTGTGGAGATCCATGACACAATCCCCCAAGCCAAA
Source organism: Saccopteryx bilineata (assembly GCF_036850765.1). Classification (NCBI taxonomy): domain Eukaryota; kingdom Metazoa; phylum Chordata; class Mammalia; order Chiroptera; family Emballonuridae; genus Saccopteryx; species Saccopteryx bilineata. Next base: position 169,500,977 of record NC_089490.1, on the reverse strand, counting down.
TTAGAGTACCCAGAATGGCTTATGACCCTCCTAAGTGACAGCCTGTCTGGTAATTTGGTTATAGAAGGTGCTTCAGAGATTTCTGGAGAGAAAAATGAACACATGCTTAACGGAACCTACAGCTTCTTTTTTAAAAATAAATAAATAAAAAGAGGACTCATAGATGTTCTTAATCAAATCAGTCCAAACCCATCTCTAAAATGACTAAATTTCCCAATAGATGCAGAAGTACAAAACCTGCATTTAGCTACTGGAATGGCAAATATATAATCTACTATTAGAACCCTGCCCATGATATTTACATAAGCCAAAAGTTAAGGAAGGCGGTAGTTTTTCTGTTTGCTTTTATTTGTGTTTTTTTTTATCTTCAAACCTCTTCTAAATCTCTTCTGGGTCTATGCTCTGAACCTCATAGATGAATCCCACCTCACTTCTTAGTCCAGCTCAATCTCCAAGAACCAGAGTTTAAATCTGACAACTAAGATTGCAGCCCACGCAAGTGCAGACTTTGTATAGTCACAAACATAGGTTACAAAATTCAACTCAATCAGTTAGTGACTGTAATGTAAAAGGTTGAAGTAGAGGTCATCTATTTCAAAATTTTACTCAGGCTTATAAAATATAGCCTTAAAACTGGCCCCTTTATTTAAGAGGACCAGAAAACATAGTAGGGAGCAACTAAAAACATCTTTTATTTTTTGTGGAAAACATCTCATAATTCATATCACATTGCCCACAGGTACAGCTCTGAATATATAAAATAATCATTATTTGTATAGACTCCTCAGAAAAACTAATCAGAAATGTCAAAACTGCATTCAAATTATATGAGGGCAGCATGGAATCAGTTGTTGCCTATCATTTCTAATTCATAGTCACAGAAATCATTGTTAAGAGCAAAACACTTCAAAGAAGGTTATGAATTATGATCCCCAAAATGCTAAATATGTTTGCGCACAGGCACAGTAGGGGTGGTGCCGAACAGGTGCCTCTTCAGAACAGGACCTTGCCTGACCAGGCGGTGGCACAGTGGATAGAGTGTCAAACTGGGATGTGGAGGATGCAGGCTCAAAACCCTGAGGTCACCAGTTTGAGCTCGGGCTCATCTGGTTTGAACAAGGCTCACTAGTTTGAGCCCACGGTTGCTGGCTTGAGCAAAGGGTCACTTGCTCTGCTGTAGCCCCCCCCCCCCCCATCAAGGCACATATGAGAAAGCAATCAATGAACAACTAAGAAGTCACAATGAAGAACTGATGCTTCTCATCTCTCTCCTTTACTGTCTGTCTATCCCTATCTGTCCCTCTCTCTGTCTCTCTCTATCTCTGTCACACACACACACACAAAAAGTAAAGAAAACGAACCCTGACACCACAGCTGCGAGGTGTGGTGCTGCTGATGGCACACATGTGAGTTCCTGTGCAGACAGGACCTTCCACCAGGACAGCTGTTCATGGTTATGCCCCATTCCTGGTGCCAGCCCACATCTAAAAGCTAGTCAATGTGCAGGACCAAAGGTCTAGCTCCTTGCTTCATGTGACTCAGTCCTTAGTTCTTAAGAATTTAAGCACCAGCCTAACTAGACAATGGTACAGTGGATAGAGCGTTGGCCTGGGACACTGAGGACCCAGGTTTGAAATCCCAAGGTCGCCAGCTTGAGCGTGGAATCATAGATATAACCCCATGGTTGCTGGCTTGAGCCTAAAGGTCACTGGCTTGAGTAAGGGGTCACTGATTCAACTGGAGCCTCCTGGTCAAGGCTCATATAAGAAAGCAATCACTGATGCTTCTCATCTCTCTCTCTCCCTGTTTGTCCCTGTCTGTCTGTCTCTCTGAAAAAAATAATAATAAAAAAGAACTTAATCTCTATAGCTCCTCTGTTGCAAGTTCATTCCAGTTCAGCTTCTTCCTCTGCTCAGGCCCTGCTTCTGTCACTCCACCCGGTGATCCTACGAGCAGTCCCCGATAGAACTCCTGCACTCAAATCTCATAATCTGTTTGCCAGGAACCCAACCTATTGTAATGTTATGAAAATAATTCTTTAAGTGCAAATAAAAATAAACATGCTTATCACAGGGTGATGAAACTTATGCAATATTTTTTCTTCTCTGTGCTTAGTGTACTTACTATATATCGTAGGCTAAATTTTGAGTGTTTTTATAGCTTTAAAGAGAAATAATCTCTTTAGGAAAAATAACTTTAAAATAGAGAGAAAAAACCACTGCACATTTACTAAAACCAAAACAAAACAAAACAAAAGCATCCTCAGTATTCAGTCTATGGAAGGCGCATGTTTAATAATGAATGTTTCACTTAAAAACAGAAGACATAATAAATGCTTTCAAATGATTATCATATGAACAAGACATTCTATTTCTCTATTTCTCCAAAAGACAAACTGCATCCAATCATGATGTTTGTCCAGTAGATAGTAACTAAATAAAATGAAGCATTTTTCAGTCTGAAAATTCAGGAGGCAAAGGAGGAAGCATAGAGGGGATTCATCTACTTGATGGATTAAAATTCTGCTTACAATGGATGATCTGCTTAGAAATTTCTATGTGTTCAAGGCAATACAATGTTATTTACTGCTTGCCAAATATATAGGAAACGCATAAACGATAAATCTAGTACCTATCACTCAATCAGGTACAATGCAATTATGATACAGGCCCTTTAGGCTAATTAAAGACACCACATTGATTTCATTAACCACAAATCCATAGATGGAAAGTACACACTAAAACTTAGAGCAGGGAGTGCTGTACTGAAAAGACAATGGACTCCATTCGCCACTGGATACACCATTGAGTACTCTCAACAAATATCTTTTTCAGCCATTACATGCTTTAAGCATTTTTACTTTAATAACATACATATAATATTACAACTGATAACAGCTATGAATCTCAAAGTCCTCAGATAATGAGCGGATATTAAAGGACAAGAGAAGGTTAAACGATGCAAACTGCCTCTGGGACCTGCGGATTTCACCATCATCCAGGAACCCGCAACAGCAACTTTGAATTTCTGACCTTGGAAGTCAGAACACAAATTGGAAATGCTGTTGAGTTGTAAGTCACTTCATATCAAATATGACAGATAAAAAATGACTGATTTTGTTAAAAGCAAAAGTACCTGGAACTTTTAAATGGCAGGAAAATAAAACGTATCTTCTTGGCAGAGCATGCAATAATACTGCTTTATCCAAAACCCGGCCTTCGCAGCAGCCACCCGCTGTGACCCCACGCAAGGCACATCAGCTATAATTAAACAACTTAATTTTAACTCTTGCTGCATGGATTATTAAAGCTTCTTATCAAACTTTGTGACAATTGAGCTGAGTAAAATGTCTCCCTTGGGATGCTGGCAATTTCTCCTTGGTGGATGTACAAAGAGAAAATTGGGGGGAGAAAGAGAGAGAGAATGCAGGCTGGCAGAAGAGAAAGGTAGAACAAGGAGGTCAGAAAGGGGAAATAAAAATGCGATCTTTTAAAAATTAGGTAAGAACATAAGAGGTTTGAAAATCAGAATTCCGTTATAGGCATTATCTCTTTCCTTATAATGGTAACAAATTAACAACTGTGCATTGTTGCAGCATTTCAATAGAATAAAAGTTACTTCATATGATGATATGATGATGATAATGATGATGATGATGATGATGACGACCACGGCATCATTCTTGGTCATTTAAAACAATATATGACACAATCTGCATCTATAAAGTCTACAAAATATGTGGGAGTCTGGAAGAAAATAAATATGAAAACTGATCACTAAATATCTCTTATTTTTTTTAGCGCATGTCCTATACTTCTTAAATTGAAATCCAGACCAATACTAGAAATAAAGAAGTCAAAATGAATGCCAGCCTGGTTCTGCAAGAGTAACACTATCTAGTTAGCAGACATATTTGTAAAAATGTATGTAATGCATAAAATATAAAAACATATTCTTGCACAAATATGCATAGGAAAAAAATGGGTATTCTGATTTATAACAGGAGAATTCACATTTATTTATAATCCTAAATGACTACTAACACCAGGCTATTGCTCCCATTTTGGAAACTGAAACCAAACATTTCACCCAGTAGTTTTGTGACATATGCAAATTTAGCAATACAGCAAGAGAACCAGATTTAAGCTAGAATAGCTTCCAATAATCCCAGTCTAGAGAGTTTAAAGTAGTACCTGCAAACAATCTCAGAAGAAATCCAGTGAATGATAAGATTTATGTACGATTTCTGCAGACAGATTTCTCAGTTCCATTTATCATGACAATAAGATCAAGGAGTATAATTATTTTCCTTCACCTTTGCTCAACTTTATAAACTGTATTTAATGTAGACCATAATTTATTGATCTTTTGGTCAACTCAAAATATTTTGGCTTCAAAAAATAAATTCACTTTATTAAATCACAGGGAAGTAAATGTTATTTTATAATTTTATGACTCTTATTAGAACTAGCTTATTGGCATAATTCAAAAAGTCTATATATTATAGCATTGTGTTAAACTTTATACCTAGATGCCATACCTTTCCTTCTTCTGACTAATTTTTATCCAAATAGTACTTAGATTACGAACTTTTGTTTTGTTTTTTGTATTTTTCTGAAGTTAGAAGCAGGGAGGCAGACAGACTCCCACATGCGCCGACTGGGATCCACCCGGTATGCCCACTAGGGGGCGATGCTCTGCCCTTCTGGGCAGCTGCTCCGTTGCAACCAGAGTCATTCTAGTGCCTAAGTCGGAAGCTATGAAGCCATCTTCAGCGCCCCAGCCAGCTTTTGCTCCATTGGAGCATTGGCTTCAGGAGGAGAAAAGAGAGAGAGAAAGGAGAAGGGGGAGAGTGGAGAAGCAGATGGGCGCTTCTCCTGTGTGCCATGACTGGGAATCAAACTTGGAACTTCCACACACCAGGCCAACTCTCTACCACTGAGCCAACTGGCCAGGGCTAGATCACAAACTTTTAAATTTTCTTCTTCTTTGATTATTTTTATGTAATAAAATACCACTATGTAGAATTTGAAATGACTATGTATAGATGTTGCCATTATAGGTATACAATAATATACTCAAAAGTTAAAATTACCCTGGTCAGGTAGCTCAATTGGCTAGATAGAGTGTCATCCCAATATGTCATTGCTGTAGTTTCAAACTCTGGTCAGGGCACAAACAGAAACCAACTAATGATTCTCTCTCTTTCTCTTTCTTTCTCCCCCTCCCATCTTCCTCTCTCTCTACAATCAACAAATAAAATTGTTTTTCAAAGTTAGAATAATTTTTAAATCTTTTCTGCTGTTTAGATCAAGATAATCTTTATTTATTCCATTTTCTTTGTGTCATTTAATGCAATTGATGATTATCTGTTAAAACTGTTTTAAGTGATATCGTAAAAGTAGCTCTCCAAAAAGTTTAGAAAATGTAAGTATTTTATTTATTTATTTATTTATTTTGTATTTTTCTTAGGTGAGAAGCAGGGAGGCAGAGAGACAGATTCCCTCATGTGCCTGGCCGGGATCCACCTGGCAAGCCCACTAGGGAGCGATGCTTTGCCCATCTGGGGGTGTTGCTCCATTGCAAATGGAGCCATTTTAGCACCTGAGGTAAGGCCATGGTGCCATCCTCAGTGCCCGGGCCAACTTGCTCCATTGGAGCCCTGGCTGTGGGGAAAAAAAAAAGAGAGAGAAAGAAGGGATAGGGGCGTAGGGGGAAAAAGAGATGGTCGCTTCTCCTGTGTGCCCTGACCAGGAATCAAACCCGGGACATCCACATGCCAGGCCAATGCTCTACCACTGAGCCAAACAGCCAGGGCTGAAAACTTAAATATTTTAGCAAAAACATTTTTATTTTCTTGCCATGGATTTTTCCACTAGTATCAGCTATTGTTTAATGTTAAACAAGAAATTGGATTTCTAGTTTAAAACACAATTACTAGTGCCAGAACTATTTATTTAAATATAATGAGTAAAAATAAAATTTCTTTTTCCTTATGATCAATTTCAGTGTCAGTTTGTGAGAGAAGGTCCTGGGGAGGACTGACAGCCAAATGGCCTGAGAACTGGACCGGGCCCTCTGAGCCTCCTCACCCCCCACCCCCCTTGTTCCTTGGAATGCACCTTCTGCCCACGTTCCCACACTAGTGGCCATTTCAAAGCCTTGAGAATAATGTGTTGTTGAAACCATCTGAACTATGCACATGACTGAACCCTATTAGGGCTTCTATGTAAACTTCTAAGATTCTGATGGGTAGGTAACAAGATCTACTCATCTCTCTGATGTCCAAGACTACCTTCATAAGCCAGTTCCCCACCTTACTAAACTTGCTACCTACCAACCTAGAGTGGTCTGACCCTCTCCTTGCCTTCTGAGTATGGGAGCCAGTACTGAATTTCCCAAGGTTGGGAACCATCACAAGTGTAAATCAAAACATCATGGTTTTCATACAAGTAAATAGAACTATCTTATAGTATAAAACTTGAGATCTTGAAATCCTAAGAAATTAATCATTTAATTCTTGAATCTTTAATATTTTTACAAAGAACACTAAATATAAAATACTATACTATAATGTTAATTAGCAGTCAACATTAAAAAGGTAAACTCCCCCCTGGCCAGATAGCTCAGGTGGTTAGAGCATTGTTCCAGTGTGCAGAACAGTTTGGCTCCTGGTCAGGGCACATACAGGAGCAGGTCAACGTTTCCGTCCCCCTCTTCTATGTCTCCCCCTTGCTCCGTCTCTCTAAAAATCAATCAATAAATTTTAAAATATATTTGAAAATTGTAAACCTCAAGATGACATTTCACTATATGAATTTATTCATCTATTGTAGTAATTTTAAATCTTTTTCATCTCCTGGCACAAGTAAACTAATTACTAAAATTCTGCAGCACACCAAAAAATATATATGTTTTGCTAATTTGACAAAAGAAATAGGTATAATTTTGATTCCTCCATACTAGATGACTAACGCTGTTTTGGCTGTTGTCATTTTTTTGTTGGACGGTGGAAAAGAGGTCAGTGCTCTTGACTGAATAGTGAGGTATTGCATGTTTTAAACATTCTCTCTGCATGCCATTTCAAAATTACTGATCTATTGCATTGGCACAGACTGCCGGATTCAAATACTCTGAATTCTTATTATAATGATAAAATACATCAATCCTAGACTACTATACTATAAAATACTGTGGTAATAGTCCAGCAATTGGAGCACATGATTTAATTTCAAACTAGAATCTCAAAGGCCTAATTTTTGTTTTTGATTTAATAGAAGTAGATCCTGCTTCCATGATAGTTGAGTAAGGATATCCTCAGAGATGTATTTTTAGGAACTGTTTTTAAAAACCAGGAAAGCATAACAAAGCTATATAAACTACTCAATAGATAGTGGTTACAATTCTTGTCTTTGGCCTTGTATTTGTTGTTACTAGTTTTTAATATAGTTTAAAGAATAAAACAGCCACAGACAGCAGTTCTCATCTTTCATAAGTAACCTTAATCTATGTATTAGATGATATACCATATTTCCCCATGTATAAGATGCTCACATGTAAAGACACACCTTAATTTTGGGGCCCGAAATTTGAAATAAAAGTGTTTTACATAGTTATTGAACTCAAGTTTTATTCATCATAAAATTTATACAACTCCTCATCTATGCAAAAAAAGCAGGAAATGCAAGTAAAAAAATCTACAACCACTATATAAGATGCACCCAGTTTTTAGACCCCAAATTTTTCAAAAAAGGGTGCATCATATAAGTGGGAAAATACAGTATCTGCTGTCTTTCATTAGTATTTTAAATTTTCCTAAATTGAATATTAACAATGTAAGATTATAAGTAAAAATAAATAAACTTATATAAATTGATGTGAGAAATTAGAATTTTAATTTCATTTCAAATAACCAAAAATTCTAATATTTTTAATTTACAAAATAAAACCTCTCGCTATGTAATATACCTCAGAGTATGTGTCTTTTCAATAGATGTTTCTCCAAATAATTGTTCTTCATATTACATAGACCTTTTTTTTTATAAAATAAAATTAAGGTGTTTCCTTTCAATAAATGTTTGTTTCAGAAAAAAAATCTCTATAAATTGCCCCTTCATATAATGTACAAACAGTGAATGAATTAATTATTTGGATCTTAATGGCAGTTTACCAATGTAACTTCCTCCTTAGGACTGCAATTTTTAGAAAGTTTGGAGATGTATATATATATATATACACACACACACACACACACACACACACACACACACACATACACATATATATACATGCATAGGGCAATTCTTTTCCTAGCTTTGGAAGCTTGCCTTAGGGTGGCTAATTTCTCAATGACTTATGGCAAAAATCCAGAAGCCTACTGTGACATTTTCATAGTAATTATAGACCAGGAGTTGGCAGTCTAGAAAAGCAAGAATGTGCCGCCTATGACATAGAAAGCCCTTTATGATATTCCTTTTTTTTTTTACTATATGTAGTTCAAAATAGTATTAAAAAGCAACAGAATTCCTGTAAAATAAATGAGAACTACATGCTGAAATCGGATATTTAAGAAATACTGTCTATATATAATTGTCTAACCACTATGCTGCACACATAAAACTAATACAAAATATAGTAATATTGAATGTCAATTGTAATTGAAAAATAAAATTTAAAAATAATACTATCTAAATATTGGAATGAACACAGGTTCCATAAATGACATGCTCAATAAAAGCTTCAAGAAAAAAATTAAATGTTGTGTATCAACAATTAATATTAACATGGGTTTTGATACCAATATTAACTCTTATACTTGATCTGAAGAGACTGGTTACACCTTCATTTACCCATCCATATGCTAATTTGTTTTATGAATATTCCTTCTGCACTCCTGGAGCAGAAGGCACTGAGCTCTGAGGAGGTGTGGCTCTTTTCACAGCTAACACCACCTCTCACAGAGTGCTTTGGGAGTTCAGGAAAGGGTAAGATTGCATTTGACTGTGAAACTTATGGAGGGGATTAGAGGGGAAATAAAGAATATAAAACAAACCATGAAAAATGAGAATTAGAAAAGAGATAATAGGGCAAAGCTATCATTCCAGATGAACAGCACATTGTAAGAAAGACATACAAAAAGAAAAAGCTGAAAATGTACAGAAAGATAGGTGAAAACTCAGTCCAGTTGGCGTGAACATGCAGGGACAAGAACGTCAGGGTAAGAAAGCAAATAATTTTAGAGGCAGGTCACAAAGGGCTCTTGGATTTGGAGATAGGGTTTCTGGATTTTATTTGGTGTGGACCTTTAAATACGAAGCTTCTGGTGAGATCTGTCTGTCACAGGGGAGATCCTGGCTACCTACCAAAGAACACACTGTGATATTACCTTGATGAATTGACCACCATCCACTATCTGGCCTGCAGTCCCGAAGCCTCAGAAACCTGGTTCTGTCAGCAGAAAACATGTGTCAGTGTGACTGGTACATTCGCTCCCTGAGGCTGAGCTACATTAAAATCAGAAGTTTGCTGGGCGAGCATAAAATCAGAGGCAGAATGCTTTTGTCATCCACACGTTACAGAACATTAGACCAGCCCTTAAAGGGACCACTGTCTCCCTCTCCTGAGCACTGCCAAAGTTTAACTAGGTGTATTATTTTTTCTCTCTCATTTCAGACTCCTTCTGATGAATGATCTTCCTTAAAGTATATTTTACGATATTCAAACAGCCTACATTAACTCTAACGGACATAGGAATCACATCATCTCCCTCTAAGATGACTATACATATACATGAACTGATCCATTTCGTGGGGATCCCACAGTTTAGCTCCGGGAGGGCAATGGTACTCACAAATTTTTGGAGAGCAATTTTTAGTTTCAGAGATATGCAGGTCTGCTCTGTAATATATGGAAGTTTTTGAACAGAGGAGCGCAAAGATCAGAGTTATAATTTGGGAGGAAATTTATTTGTCAATAAAGCACTAGAAGCTGTGGGCAAGGAAAAGTCTGAAAGCATGAAGGTCATCTACAAGCCCAGCCAAGTTGAGAGAGAATAACTATCTGAGCAAAGAAAGAGCAAAAAGCTGTGAATTTAAGAAGTACAATGGAGAAGACTTGGATAGGACTTGCAAGTGATTTCAGTGGGAACAGTTGGGAGGAAAACAGGAATCCAAGATACCTTCAGTAAGACATTTCTTATAATCACCAGCAAACTTAAAAATCTTTGCACAGTTTTAAGTTAAAAGAGTGTTGTAAGTTCTGGAGAAATGACTATAATATAATGCACAACTCATTTACAACCGTGTTGTCAATAATCACAGCAGAGAATTATAAATTTCCTGTATATTTTTGCAAATTTGCATGTATCTGAGCATTTCTGGGAAAAGTAGTCTGAGCTGTCTTCAAATTCTGAGTTTCTTTACTCCAAAATGATTAAGGATTTTTGGCCCAGAGGATTAGCTTTGGAATAACAACAATTTAATAAATGTAGAAACATGTTATTAATTATGCTGCAAAAGTAAACACTCATAATTGGATAACATTATTACAGGGAAATTCTGAAGTAAATATAAAGATCAGAGCATAGAAATAAACTTCTAGGCCAAATTAAATATGCATACAGAAATTGCCTTATTCCAACGGGTTTTTTTTTTTAAGTTCTATTGATTTAACATAAGATAATATTTATGGTGCTAATGTATTTGTGTTTTCTTAGAAAATTTGAATTTAAAAAAAGAAAACAGTTTGCTTAAAATAATTTGAATCTCCTTAACTAGTTAGGCAATTTTATTTAAAAAATCATTTCAGTTGCTTGGCCTGTGGTGGTGGAGTGGATAAGACATTGACCTGGAATGCTGAGGTCACTGGTTCGAAACCCTGGGCTTGTCTGGTCAAGGCACATACTAGAAACGATATGAATTGATGAGTCTCACTTCTCTTTTCCACCCCCCCACTGTTTTCTCTCTCTCTCTCTTTTTCTCTCTCTTTTTCTCCTCCCTCTAAAATTCAACAACTACAATTTAAAAAATATATATTTAAAACAATTTTTAATCATTTCAGTAAAAATCATATTGAAATTTTATAAAAGTTGGAAAATAACCACAATTCTGTTATCATGTTTATACAACATAATTTGGTTTCTATGTGATTTAGTCGATATTTATTTAGAAAAGAAACTTGGCAATAAATGTAATCGTGTCCATTTTAAAAATCATCTTTGATGTATTCACAACCAATACTTATATGTAATACCAATACTGCCTTATCTCTGTAAAAATTAAATTATGGAATGTTTATACCATCTGGGACAAAGTTTTTTCAATGTATAGTTTCGTTAAGTAAAATAAAAAAATAAAGGGTAAACCTACAAACCACAAGAAAGAATTTTATTCAACCACAGATATAATCAGAAACATCACAGGCTCATTCAACAATAAAAAGTGTGAAAATTAAATTACTTGCTCAAATTGAAGAATTAAGAACAAACATTTGAATTACATCTAAGACTACCTATACCTAAAACAACCTACTACTTACAAGGATTACTGTTCACAAAACTCATTTTTAAAGTCCAAATCGACAGGCTATATAGTGCAATAAAACTTAAAAGCCACTCAGGGACATATAGACAGACCGATTAGAAGTCTGTGAATTGTTTTTAACTAAAAAATGATTATGTGTGAACAGCAAATAACTGTTCTAGATCCCGACAGGCATTATCTTGGCCCTATGTTTGATGGTTTATTCCTGATCACGGTACTAATAATAGCAACCGCGCATGCGAGTAACACCAGAGGCACATTTGTTACCTTTGACACTGATGGCAAGCTCTCTCGTATTATCACAAATCCACACAGCACATGTAAATAAGGGGGCATTCATTCTGAGAATAAACACAAGACCTGGCAACAAAGGCCAGGTGGCTTTCAGCTAGCTAGTCGGAGACACAAAGCAGGTCTGAAATTAGATTTCCAGATCTCACTCACTGACTGACCTGTCAACTGCTGTGGTTTTCAATTACATTCAAAAACTTGACTCATGGTATACATTCAAGATCAAATTTTTTAAAAGACTCCTTATTCTCTCAAAAATGACGTGGCATATCTTCTCCTATCTTCACTACCAATTTGCTGTCTGAATTACACATCAGTCCCCGCTGTCAAGTTTCCCATGTTTTCAAATATTTCCACTTAGCAAAATATGCAGAAAATTAAAAAAGCAAAATATAAAAAAAAACCCAGAAAACTTTCAATTCTAAAATTATTTTAAATCGCAATAACGTTAGCAAGCAAAGCTAGCATCTTTCATCAACATGAAATTCTGGGGATAATGTGGTAAATGTGTTGAACTACATAAAACTGTAACTTGGACTAGAGTGCCTTTCAAATTTCACAGCTTCCTAACTAGCATTCCCTCAGTAACCAGCGTGCAGTTCAGTTTCAGTAAGCGCAATAGTCCTTGAAGTGCACAACACCTCAACTAAAAGAAATTGTGTTTCATGTCACAGAAAAATATCTCAGGTAACACTGGGCTAATGCTTGTTGACACAATGTTCTAGAAAAGCACTGCCTCAGGGAATGTTTATTTTAGAGGAATCGGACTGCCTCGGGACATTGGAGGAGAATCTCAGACATAGCCAAGGGCACCTCACACAGTCTCACTGGGGGAAGAGGAGGCTGCCTCTAATTTCATACTATGCTGTAAACCATGAAAGGCCTATAAATATTCTCCTGATATTCTAAAACTGGTTCTTCAGCAGATGCTAATACCATGTGCCAAGGCAATTAGCAAGCTCATATTTCAGAATCTTTTGCTTAGAGTACCCTATGTAAATATTTTGAAAGTCGCAAAGTAGGCTGGTGATAGAAAAGTGAAAGGCTACTCTGAGTAAGGGGCTATCAAATTAATATTTTTAGGACCGCTATCTAGTAAGCATTTTACTATCTTCAGGAAGATAATGTCCTATAATTTTTTTATAGATTTGGGGACACAATTAGATTGTTTCAGTGTCGGTCCCTCTTCCTCTTTCATTCATGTGAAATAATGTGCTTTCCCTTATGCTAAGAATAGAAATCCACAGAATTATCTGGAACACTCGACATATTCCAAAATTGACCACATAAATTTATTTTAATTTTTTATCAGGTAATATTTTATGGACTCATTTATTTCATATAAATACTTAATATAAAATTCAGCATCAAATAAGTTTAGTATTAACTTCAGTAAGTACAAAATATAGAAATTCTGAATTTTAATTCACTCATAACTTTGCTCAGCCTGGCAGCTAATTAATTTTGCTTTTGCTCCAAAACTCTAAAAACAAAGGATCCATGTCCATGAAATAGCTCATCACTGAACAACGTCAATGAAACTCTAGGTGGAGAAGTCTCCAAAATATTAAATAAACAACAAAATGATTTTAAAAACTAGACCTATTCTAACATACTATATCTAACTGAAAACAGATATATACAGATATATATATATATATATATATATTTTTTTTTTTTTTTTTTTTTTCTTTCTTTTTTTTTTTTTTTTTTTTTTCCTGAAGCTGGAAACCGGGAGAGACAGTCAGACAGACTCCCACATGCACCCAACCGGGATCCACCCGGCACGCCCACCAGGGGGCGACACTCTGCCCACTAGGGGGCGACGCTCTGCCCCTCCGGGGCATCGCTCTGTTGCGACCAGAGCCACTCCAGTGCCTGGGGCAGAGGCCAAGGAGCCATCCCCAGCGCCCGGGCCATCTTTGCTCCAGTGGAGCCTTGGCTGCGGGAGGGGAAGAGAGAGACAGAGAGGAAGGAGAGGGGGAAGGGTGGAGAAGCAGATGGGCGCTTCTCCTGTGTGCCCTGGCCTGGAATCGAACCCGGGACTTCCGCACGCCAGGCCGACGCTTTACCACTGAGCCAACCGGCCAGGGCCTGAAAACAGATTTTAAGAGGTATTTGCACACCTCTGTTCCCAGCAGCCTCTTTTACAAGAGACAAGACCCAGAATCAATCCACATGTCCATCAATGGATGAATGGTTAAGCAAATGTGATGTATACATACAATGGAATATTAGCCTTAAAAAGGAAGGAAATCCTGTCATTTGCAACAACATGGAGAAAACAGGAGAGCATCATGATCAGTGAAAATAAGCCAGGCACAAAAAGTCAATTACTATCTTATATGACATAACTGAGGTAGTCAAATTAGTAGAAACAAATAGTAAAATGGGTTACTGGGGGCTGGGGAGAGGGAGAAATGGGGAGTTGTTGTTTAGTAAGTACTGAATTTCAGTTTTGCAAGATGAAAAAGTTTTGGAGAGTGATTACACAATATGTAGTAAGACTTAACACTACGGAACTAAAAATGGATAATGTGATAAATTTGTTATACTTTTAGTACAATGAAAAATATTTTTAAACAATTATACTAAATGAGATAATATAAAGTGTCTGACATATAATAGGCACCCTAAGTAGTGTTTATAGACCAGGAAGCATCATACTCCAGAGTGTAAGATAAGGTTGTGATATAAATATGCCAGTACTGGAGATAGCCTTGCCCGATACTTGCTAGCTGGGTGACCCTGGACCTGTGCTTAGCTTATAGGATTTTACTAATTAATACATAAAATGTGTAATATTTACGGTAGGTAATAAGCTCTATAAAAGTGCTTGTGATTATTGTATTATCAATATCTAGACAAGAAAGAGTCTGTTATTACTTAATATTTTTACTGTTTAATTTTATATTTAATATTTGACTCATTTGATATTCTGAATGAGTCCATTTTTACCACTATGACCCCCTCTAGGCATAGTCAGTCCAAATTCAAGAGCAGCCTATTCATATAAATGATTGATCCATTTTACTTATTTTAAAAGTCACTTTTTAGAATAACAACTAGTAATTAAATTTAAAAAATATCATTTCCAATTAAAGTGCCCAATAAAGTTGCATTTACTCTTATAAATTTGAGCCTATAGTTTTTCAGTTCTTCCCATTTATGTGTTTCAATCTTTTAGTTTAGATATAGATATACACACACATATATATTACATAACTAGAGATTGTTTTAATTTTAACATAATTATCACTGTTGGTTTTCAAAGAATAAAACAGAGGATCTCTATTATAAAAAATAATGTATCAAAGTCTAAAAATAGTTCATTTTACTGTGTGTTCAAAAACCATAAAGATATGGTATTGTTTTATTGATAAAATACTAAAACAACCCTGAAAAGCAGACACACGGGAATACACTTAACTCCTAAATTAATACAGAGAACATGGAAGAAAGTTATAGGGGGGAAATTCACGTATTTACTACTTCCTATGTGTTTGTGTGTAGAAAATATACATATATGTACTAAATTTAAGTTCCTTTTCTAGTTTATATAATTAATAAGTCACCTATTAAATGATAAAACCTAGCCTGACCAGGCGGTGGTGCAGTGGATAGAGCGTCAGACTTGGATGCGGAGGACCCAGGTTCGAGACCCCGAAGTCGCCAGCTTGAGCGCGGGCTCATCTGGTTTAGGCAAAGCTCACCAGCTTGGACCCAAGGTCACTGGCTTGAGCAAGGGTTACTCAGTCTGCTGTTAGCCCCCTGGTCAAGGCACATATGAGAGGGCAATCAATGAACAACTAAGGTGTCGCAATAAAAAATTAATGATTGATGCTTCTCATCTCTCTCCATTCCTGTCTGTCTATACCTCTCTGACTCTCACTGTAAAAAAAAAAAAAATACATATATATATATATATAAAACCTAACAAAGTAGTAAACTTATTTAAAACGTTTTTACATAGTTAAATAATATAATTTTAAAAATCAGTAACATTATTCCTAAGGAAAACAGGCATTAAGAGAATATTGAGTTCTCTTTAAACTATTCATATTTTACAATGAGTCATAATATTGATTTAGAATACCCAAAGCATACAAATGACATATAAAAATGGAAAATGAAAAGAGTATCTCACTTATATTCGAAAGATCATTATTATTATTTTTTTGTATTTTTCCAAAGTGAGAAGGTGGGACAGACGGATAGACTACCACATGCGCCCGACTGGGATCCACCCGGCATGCCCACAAGGGGGCATTGCTCTGCTGCAACTCAAGCCATTCTAGCACCTGACACAGAGGCCATAGAGCCATCATCAGCGCCTGGGTCACCTCTGCTCCAATGGAGCCTTGGCTGCAGGAGGAGAAGTGAGAGATAGAGAAAACGGAGAGGGGGAGGGGTGGAGAAGCAGATGGGCAATTCTCCTGTGTGCCCTAACAGGAATCAAACTAGGTACTTCCACACGCCGGGCCAACGCTCTACCACTGAGCCAACTGGCCAGGGCCTCATTATTATTTATTAAATGTGATTATTTTAGAGTCATTAAATAGATTAATAAAATACCATGGCTCTTCTGAAAGAGGGAATAAAACTGTAGATCAGGCCATTCTCTCTAGCTTCTGAATAGAAAATTCTGCTCTCTACATTTAGAAGTGAGAGATATTTCTGGTTGAAGCTATTATTTCCTTGATAAAGAAAGCAGCTTATAAGTAGGATATGGAGAGCCATGTGATGCCCACTGGAAGTACAGTGTGTCCGTAAAGTCATGGTGCACAGGAAAGCAACAAAAGATGATAGAAATGTGAAATCTGCACCAAATAAAAGGAAAACTCTCCCAGTTTCATACCTATTCAGTGCAGTTTGATGTGGGCTCACGCACAGATTTTTAGGGCTCCTTAGGTAGCTATCCCATATAGCCTCTACAGACTTGTCACTGACTGATGGCCTACCAGAATGGGGATTCTCCACCAAACTGCTGGTTTCCTTCAACTGCTCATCCCACCGAGTAATGTTATTCCTATGTGGTGGTGCTTTGTTATAAATGCGCTGATATTCATGTTGCACTTTGGTCATGGATTCGAATTTAGCGAGCCACTGAACACACTGAACTTTCCACTCTACCGTCCACATCTCGACTGGCATGGCTGTGGGCTGCTCCACTGTATACACAGTGTTACGTCATCATCTGTTCATGCACACATGCTGCCACATCATCCTACAGAAACTGGGAGGGTTTTCCTTTTATTTGGTGCAGATTTCACATTTCTATCGTCTTTTCTTGCTTTCCTGTGACCAGTCAAAAGTGCACCATGACTTTACCGACATACTGTATATTTGGGAGTGGATGGGGCAAGGTAGGTTTATAGTCGTTTGTATGGAAAGTAACATAGGCCCTGGCTGGTTGGCTCAGCGGTAGAGCATCGGCCTAGTGTGTGGAGGACCCAGGTTCGATTCCTGGCCAGGGAACACAGGAGAAGCGCCCATTTGCTTCTCCACCCCTCCACCGCGCCTTCCTCTCTGTCTCTCTCTTCCCCTCCTGCAGCCAAGGCTCCATTGGAGCAAAGATGGCCTGGGCGCTGGGGATGGCTCTGTGGCCTCTGTCCCAGGCGCTAGAGTGGCTCTGGTCGCAACATGGCGACGCCCAGGATGGGCAGAGCATTGCCCCCTGGTGGGCAGAGCGTCGCCCCCTGGTGGGCGTGCCGGGTGGATCCCGGTCGGGTGCATGCGGGAGTCTGTCTGACTGTCTCTCCCTGTTTCCAGCTTTAGAAAAATGCAAAAAGAAAAAAAAAAAGAAAAAGAAAGTAACATAATAATTAATAAATAATAGAAAAATAAACTCTGATTCACATGCTCACTGTAAACTTTTGCTGCCCCCGTACATGGCTGCAATGACAAATGGTTTTATGAAGACATTCTACCTACCTCTCTGCCCTAAATATTTGCATGCTGTAGTATTACTATTAATCTAATTATAAGATATTCTAAATCTTGAATAAAATATTAAGCAAAAACTATATAATCACCATTTGTTAAATAATCATGTCATTAATACATATGTAAAAAAGTATATAGATACATAAACATAACAAATAAGCATACATAAATAAGCAATAAATACTATAGCTTTCATTTTGCAAGGCAGGCATCAAGCATTTCTTTAGAAATAAACAACTGATGGACAGATTGTACAACGCGCCTTCTCTGCTTACGGTCAGCCAAGGACCTCAGCTTACCCTAGCTTTCAGCTTCTTCCAACTGCAAGAAACAAAATTGAAAACATAAAGCCTCTATGGCACTCTGGCTAAGTCCTCACTTAACCTCGTCCAGAGGTTCTCAGAAACTGTGACTTGAAGTGAAATGACATGAACATATAAGCCCATTTGACCATAGGCTAATTGATATAAACAAGAGCGAAGTTTCTACATCATATTTCTGGTCATAAAAACATAATCAAATTTCTAAATTAAAAAAAAAACTATTTTGTAGCATAGGGAATATAGTCAATAATATTGTAATAACTATGTATGGAGTCACTCGGGTACTGGAAATATCAGGAGGTGCACTTTGTAAAGTACATGATTGTCTAACCTCTATAATGTACATACACCTGAAACTAATAAATATTGAATGTAAACTGTAATTGAAAAAAAAATGTTAAAAAGACCCAAAACTAGACTTCTAATATTAAACACTAAAATAAAAGTGAGCTACACATACATGAAGAAAGATTAATAAAAAAAAAAAGGAAGATCATTATTTTCCAACCCACTGACTCCAGTTTGGGATCACAGATGACTGAGGCCTTTTCCCATGACTCAGGGCACAAGGTGGGACATGAGCCTGGACAGATAGATGCCCTTCCATCACAGGATGCACACAGATACCGCACACCCACTCGCACTGGGACAATTTCGACATGTCAATCATCTAATGCGCACATCTTTGGCATGTGGGAGGAAACCAGAGTCCCTTGAGAAAACCCACACAGACATTGGGAGAATGTGTAAACTCAACACAAACTGGTTCCAAGCTGAGAACTGATTTTTTTTCTCATCAATGTTTTAACAAAATGATGCTGAATGAAAAGACATTATTTAAGGACCTAGTATACCAATAATGCAAAAAAGAAATTGTTTTCTTTGCTTTCAGGACTAAGAGTTACATGGAGCCAGCAATGGTATCATTTCTAGAATTATTCCAGGGTAAATTACTTTACATTAATAGTCTTGCCTTTTTTATCTGCATCAGAGAAAATACAACCTTGGCTCTAGTGAGTATTCTGTCCTTCAACTAAGGGGAATGACAACTGACTTCTAATTCCTTTCCACTGATCATCATTATCTACCGCACACAAAAGTGTTCTGGACCTATGACCAAAGATAACTAAAAAAGGTAATGCTAAATGATTCCATTAGGAAATAGGACTTATCTGATATAGGCTCTCCTGACTACCCTGTGTGGGTGCTTTTCTTTGGTTCTGACCTCTTAGATGTGAAGACACTACTACCTGCCCTCATGCTCCTACACCCACAGCCTTAAGTACCAGGTGCCCCAGGTCTACCCTGAATGAAGGATGAACGAATAATATGAAGTTAAGAAGAAAAAGAGATTGAAGGCAACACAAACAATTAACAGGAAAAGATAAAAACTCTTATCATAAAAATGAGACTCAGAGACATGGACAAGAGTGTGGAGGTTATGGGGTGGGGGAAGGGGAGGGAGGGGGTTGGGGGAGGGGAGGGGCACAAAGAAAACCAGATAGGTGACAGAGACAATTGAACTTTGGGTGATGGGAATGCAGCATAATCAAATGTCAAAATAACCTAGAGATATTTTCTCTGAACATATGTATCCTGATTTATCAATGTCACCCCATTAAAATTAATTAAAAAAACCTTATATCAGTGGACACAGAGAATATTTTCAAAAGATATTTAGATGATGAAACAGATACAGTAGTTACTAATATTTTCCTCCCAGAATTGGCTTTGCCTTCTTCTTTCAGTATTCATCTTTTCCTATTAGAGATGACACTGGCCCGTCTCCTTTGTGACTAGTGATAGCCATGTCATTAAGTTCAGGCCTTTGGAATACACACAGAAGTTATGGGTGACAACTTGCAGAGCACTTCTAGGACAGCTGCATGTCCTAGACTTTCTCTTCCTTCCAGTCAGAAAGAAAATGCCAATTTATGGAGAACCCTGAGAGAATAACCCTGAAAGTCCAGGCCTGGACAGCTCACTTCCTGATGATGTCATGGTAGGGGAAAAAAATGTCTTAATTCAGGTACTTGAATCCACAGGCTCCTTTTTGCAGGAACTTAACCTATCTCTGATCCATGGACAGTTGTAAGTGAAAACTGTTTGTGAAGTATCTGAATTCAGCTACATGACCTTTAAATGAAGTACAGGAGTTGAAAAAGAAAGGGAAGATATGACTTAGTAGGCAGCAAAAAACATTTAAAACGTTAGAGCAATAACATTATAAGGTCAAAGAGAAACTATGGGAAAACAATTGAACAAACTGGCAGAGGAAAGACCAAGATGCATACAACTACCATCTGTTGATACCACTCTAAAATGGAACATGACAGATTTGACATAGCATATCCATTTTGGTCCATTGGGAAGTCATGGACTGAGGCAGTTTTGCACTTGAAACCTTGTATTTTATAAAAGTTACGTTTTCTTTTCAGTTACAAAACTGGGTTTGGAGGTGGTCAGCAATGGAAATAAAATGGTTAATAAAAAGCAATAAAGTGCCCTGGCCGGTTGGCTCAGCAGTAGAGCATCGGCCTGGCATGCGGGGGACCTGGGTTCGATTCCCGGCCAGGGCACACAGGAGAAGCACCCATTTGCTTCTCCACCCTCCCCCCTCCTTCCTCTCTGTCTCTCTCTTCCCCTCCCGCAGCCAAGGCTCCATTGGAGCAAAGATGGCCCAGGTGCTGGGGATGGCTCCTTGGCCTCTGACCCAGGCGCTAGAGTGGCTCTGGTCTCGGCAGAGCGACGCCCCGGAGGGGCAGAGCATCGCCCCCTGGTGGGCATGCCGGGTGGATCCCGGTCGGGCGCATGCGGGAGTCTGTCTGACTGTCTCTCCCCGTTTCCAGCTTCAGAAAAATACAAAAAAAATAAAAATAAATAAAAATAAAAAAAAGCAATAAAGTTCTAACAGCCTTAAGGACTGTTCAATTGGCCAAGTACATTTAACATAATGTCCTCCATTTAGTGTGAATGCAAACACTGACCCAGACACTGTGCGAATGGTAAATTGTAGGAATGCGAGAGGAGAGAGAGACTGTAATCTACAGCTGTAGAGAGTCCAGAGTCTAAGATGGAAGCCAAATTGGTAAACTAGGAGGGGTAGAAAAGATGTAACAATTTTTTTTCTTTTTTCTTTTTTTTGTGAGAGAGACAGAGAGGGACAGAGAGACAGGAAGAGAGAGAGATGAGAAGCAACAATTCTTCATTGCAGCTCCATAGTCTCCTTAGTTGTTCATTGATTGCTTTCTCATATGGGCCTTGACTGGGGGACTTCAGCAAAGCGAGTGACCCCTTGCTCAAGCCAGCGACCTTGGGCTTCAAACCAGCGACCTTTGGGCTCAAGCCATCGACCATAAGGTCATGTTTATGATCCCATTCTCAAGCCAGAGCCCCTGCGCTCAAACCGGATGAGCCTGCACTTGAGCTGGTGAGCCCGTACTCAAGCTGGCAAACTCAGGGTTTTGAACCTGGGTCCTCTGCATCCCAGTCCAATGCTCTATCCACTGTGTCACCACCTGGTCAGGCTGGAAGGAATTTCATAAATGGAAAAATGTAGGTAAATACTCCAAAAACTTATGGGAATAGGACAGGATGAGAAGACAATTTACAGGTCAGTCTTTAAAAACACATACATAAGATAACTCTGGCCCACATCATGAAAACTAAAGTTTTATAAGAACACAAAATGTCACTCTGCGTCAGAATCATGAGATCTAATAGTAGTCTTATCGGGAGAGTAGGAAAACAAATGCTTCTATAGCAAGACATGATATTCCTTTTGTACATCTAGCTAAAAAGTTTAAGCATATAATCTCAAACAAGCTGACTTCCCATAAGAACCAGGAAGGCACACTGACCACATATAGAACAGTAAGTGACATTATGTTCTGAATTGAGATGCAAATACTTCATCAGAAAAAAAATAAAACAAAAACCTAACCCATTTCTTTATATTTTAGGAGGAGTATCTGCTTTCTAATTAGCATATAGCTATCTATAATCCAATATATAATCACCTTGATTTTCTAATTATCACGTTACCTATTTGCAGACATACACATATAAAGTATACATATATATGCAATACATGTACATTTATACATAAACCTATATATGCATATGTACCCATGTACATACACAGAATAATGTACTTGTTAATCCACTTAATTATACTTTTCTAATAATTCACTAAAATAATGAAAGCTGGAGAGTTAAAAGTGTCACATACTTCCCTATAATTTCTGTTAGAATGAACCTATACCAAATTGAATAAATTTTGTACTCAATTCAGACTTCCTGTTAGGGTCATATGATATGATACCAGCTCTTCCTAAGAGGCCCTCTCCAGAAACTAGCAGATCACTGGGCATTCTCTGACCCACCTTTGTCATGTGACATCTGACTTGACAAAACTAGTTTCAAATCCTGATGATGAGTATCGTACTGATGGGAGTGGTGCGGGGATGGAAGTGGTACCACAACCATTGCTGAACTAACACCCAATAACAAGGATAGAGGTCAAAATGCAGCATGGGGCTAGCTCTTTGTTGCTACATTAACTCACTGACCCCCAAATTTTCAAAGATTGCCTAAAGCTTCTTTCAAGAAGACAACTGTCTCTCTCCTGATTACATTTCTATATGATTTAAACATTATAAATAGTCCAACATCAAAACCACTGCATACTATATAGTCTGAACTAGCTCTGATCTGTAAATATGCACACTATGTACAAAGGCTTTTATGAATTTTTAAAGAAACTGTAGCCCACAGTCAACAAAAGATCAAAAGAAAGAGAGATAAACACTCATGAGAATGAAACAAACTAACTGTGAAGAATTCCCATGGAGAGTCAATGTTCTCAACTATGATAAAACATAGGTAATGGTTATCACAGTTAAGGGTACTGTTTTATAGTGAGAAACACTAAAAATGTGGTGTTGTTTTTATCAGAATGGATTATCCCTTATTGAAAAACTACTACTGAATAAAGAGAACAGTTGGTTAATTTGTTAAATTTCTTCAAATTATTATGTATACTTTATTTTTGGTACCTATTGTTAGAAAATAAAACAGTAGCCTGACCAGGTGGTTGCACAGTGGATAGAGCGTCAGACTGGGATGCAGAAGGACCCAGTTTCGAGACTCCGAGGTCACCAGCTTGAGCGTGGGCTCATCTGGCTTGAGCAAAGCTCACCAGCTTGGACCCAAGGTCACTGGCTCCAGCAAAAGGTTCCTTGGCGTGCTGAAAACCCGCGGTCAAGGCACATGTGAGAAAGCAATCATGAACAACTAAGGTGTCGCAACGAAAAACTGATGATTGATGCTTTTCATCTCTCTTTGTTCCTGTCTGTCCCTATCTGTCCCTCTCTCTGTCCTTGTAAATAAATAAATAAGTAAATAAAACAAAACAAAATAAAAAAGACAAACATTGAAAAAATAAATAAATAAAACAGTAAACATTCTTGCTTACTATTAATGTACCACAAAGGTAATCATTTCACTATATACCATATTTTCCCATGTATAAGATGTACCTTTTCCCAAAAAATTTGGGGTCTAAAAGCTGGGTATGTCTTATATAGAGCTTATAGATTTTTTTACTTGCATTTCCCTCTTTTTTATGCTTGTTTTTGTCCTCGTTGTTAAAGACAGTGATTTGTCATCAGACACAGATGAGGACAAACTAATGGATGGGAGTTTTGACAATGATGAGGAGTTGTATGAATTTTATGATAAATAAAACTTGAATTCAATAACTTTATGTAATTTTTTTTCAAATTTTGGGCCCCAAAATTAAGGTGCTACCATCCTCAGCATCTGGGGCCAACTTGCTCCAATTGAGCCATGGCTGCAGGAGGGGAAGAGAGAGAGAGAGAGAGAGAGAGAGAGAGAGAGAGAGAGAAAGAGAGAAGGGAGGGCCGAGGGGTAGAGAAGCAGATGGGTGCTTCTCCTGTGTGCCCTGACTGAGAATTGAACCTGGACATACACATGCCAGGCCGACACTCTGCCACTGAGCCAACCAGCCAGGGCCACATTTTATACACTTTAAAAAACAACAAAACTTTATTCAAAGAGCATTGCGAGTATCAAGTGGTCAAAATTATTTGTAATTTTCTTCTATATTAATGCATATTCATTGTAAGCTGGCCTTTGGTTTTACTATTTCTGTTTTACGTTGAGGAAATTAAGAAAATGAGTCATCAATGACAGTGCTTCCCATGTTTATTTACTTCCCCATTACACTTTCTATTCATACTCTTTATCCCTAAAGCTTTATTTTATACGACATACTTATACAGAGAATATATAATATCTAGATTATATTTATTTTAAAAATCACTCCATTAAATATGATGCTGAATTGTACTATCAAGCATTATTCAAAATGAAACAGTTTTCAAATCAATTTGAAATGTATGCTTCAACCTTTCACCAAGAAGTTACTTGTGCAATATGTCAACTATTAAAAGTCACATGAAGAAAGGTAAGGATTAATTTTAGCATTTATTATGCTGAAGCATCCAAAGTTTATTTTCTAAATGAAATTAATTATATTTTTATGGGACAAAAGCCCTAAATAGAAGTATGTCACATTGTTTCTGAAGAGATTCAGAGTCCCTCGTTTCTGTGCCTTAATATAAACTGAATATTCAAATCCATTACTTAAGATACCTATCCTGATGCAGAGCATGTAAAGGTATATTCATGCAGTACAGATTTATTTCCAGAAATGCCTCATAACCACGAACTTCCAGTTGAAAAAGAGCTAAGAAAATGAACATCCTGCAAGACACAAAAGGATTAAGATAATGATTCCAAAGAAGAGGTTAAGAAAATCTGTACATTAGCAGCGGAGCAGATTGTCTAAATAAGGATTGCATATTATGCACTCTGATTTGAGAAATCACACTGTCAGTATGCATTTATCTATTGATAAGCAACAGGTAGCTGAGGACAAAAAGATAGCACTTATCTTCCCCAAGCCCTCTGCGAGTCATCCTTACAAAATGTAATTATCTTACTAACATAAACCATTTCCATATTTTCATGAATTGCCTGTACATCAAAACAGATATTTGCCAAAAATATTTCAGTAAATCCTTCACATAAATTTAAAATATAATTTTAACAGATTTTCCCCTGCAGATCACATAAGAAAACTGAAAATACTATAACAACAAATTATTCTGTCTTTATATAAGTTGGCTGAATGAATCCTAGAATATTCCATTCTTTCAGGCAACGCAGCTTGCCTCACTAGTTTAAATGAAACACATTTACAAACTTCCCAAGTATAGACCCCTTGCTCTTAATAATTCTATAAAGTGATTGGAATAAAGTCACAGACTACCAAGAGATTTCAGGTTAAAAATATAATTTAGAGATGGAAGTCTAAAATTAATTTTTAAAGATTTGGGCACAGCCATGAAGAAATGACATAATTCGGAAGCACTGTCCAAATACTAACAGAATGGTCAGTGTTTTTTCCAAGTGAGGGCATGAGAAAGAGAAATTCTTCTCAGGTTTAGAAATAATTTCATTTGCTTGCCTGCGTTTTTCTTTTTTTAACATTAGCATAAGTTGAAATAAAACATGTTTGGGGGGTTTGCTTTTATAAGAGCATTCATTTAGCAATGAAGTGTTAAGCCTTGTTCATAAAACATGCAAGCAAATCCCATTAGGTATTATCAGTATGCTTTTTCATTCCTGTACCCACGCCTAATATCAACAGCTATATCTAATTTTAAAGTAAAAATTAGCATTTCTTCAGGAATCCCTGCGCCAGGGGCATGTTAGATATCAGGTGAGGAGTGTTGGCAGAAAGGGTAGAGGAGCCAGGATGTAGAGTAGTCGAAGCTTCCATTTATTTTCCCAGATCGTGACAAGAGTGTGAGCTGATTAAAGTTAACTCATCTGCACGTAGTGTACTGCAGATGGACTCCACGAGAAATTCTCTCAAATGTCACAGTAACGGTTGGCAATGTGTCTCTGACTCAGGGTCGCTCCTTTTCAGGGCTTCCGGGTCCAAAGGGTGGGCTGCGGGCGCTAATCAACCTCCTCCCGGGACTACCAATTTGAATGCGTGGAGGTGAACCGCGCTCTAGACGCCCGACCAGCTTTTACGCTGCTTCATTCAGTTCGGGTGGGGGGAAAAGAAAAAAAAAAAAGAAAAAGAGAAAACCCCTGCACATCACTGTCCCTGCCTCCACTATAAAACAAGCTGCCCGTCTTAAAACCTGGCTCCATCTAATAACCGTTTAGGAAACTCCCCGGGCAGTTTACGTATTAACCCTTTCCATGCTACCACCTGCGGAATTCCACCCCACCCCCTCATCCCGCAGATTTTACGGCACGGATTCGTTTTGGAATAAAACGCAATTAAATGCACAGTAAACATGCCCTGTTTTAAAGTTAATGCTGAAACACAAATCTGATCAGTAATTGTATGTAATCAGTAGCGGTTCAACTTCTGCTGACTGGTGCTGCCAAACAGCCTCCCACCCTTGGAGAGTGGGCATTTATAAATCTTACATCTTCCAACCTCCTCCCTCCAATTCCTTAATGGACCATTAGTAACGGGATCGATCCTAGTTACTTTCGTAGCAATACATCGCAAAAGCACATCTACTGTGTTTACTAGTGCCAGAAACACCGTTCAAAAGTTGAGAAGGGCGAGCCAGCACTTTGCAAACCATTGGGGGCCGGAGGGGAAGGAGCGCGGTAGAGTGGGCACCTGGTAAGACCTGAGCTCCCGTGCTGCGGGCCAGCACGCCCTTCCCCTTGCACCAGCCGGGAGGGGGCACCGGAACCGCCAACTGCCCCGGCCGCCGTGCGCCGCCGCGGCTCCTGGACCTCTCCGCAGGGAAAACCGAGCCCACTGCCCACCCGCCCCGGCCGCTGCGGCCCCTCCTCGGAGCAGCGCGCCCGTGTGCCCGGGGATGGGGGTGCGCAGCACTTACGTCTCGGAATTTGTTCCACTGTCCGACTTCCTTGTCATACTGAGAGATTGTGGTGAGCCATTGTTTATTATCCAGAAAATTACCGCCGTCCGACCGCCCCCCGGCCGCAGCCACCGCCGCGGCAGCTGCGAGAGCCTGACTGCACCAGGCAGCTGCACACACACACAATACGGCTGGCACCTTGAGCATCTGGGAAAGGAGACACAACCAGGGGGTGGAAGGGAACAGTGTCAAAGGATGGGTGCGAAGACCGGGGAGACCCTGGAAAGCATGCATCAGTCACGACTGGGATAGAAGGGGGAAGAGACAAGCAGGGACAAGGTGCCCCCTCCCCTCGGGCATTACCCCCAAACCCGGGCACTCACACACGCAGACCCGCAGACCCGCAGACCCGGGGGAGGAGAGGTGGGTATAAGGAAGGAAGCCCCAGCCGCCGCAGCTGGAGCGGGGAAAAGAATGCTTCCAGGCACATCACCTTGTGAGCCCGCACTGTGCTCGCAGCTCCTGCTGGAAATGCAGCCGGGCTGGGCCAACTCGCTGCTTTCAGGAGCCGCCGCACGCGCAGCCGTCTGGAGCGGTCCAGTCAGCTCCCTGCGCCGGGCGCGCTCCCCGCATCTCCGCCTCCCCCCGCGCGCTGCTCTCCGCTTACTCCGGTTGGCTCACCCTCTCCCTCCTCCAGCTCTTTTTTTTTTTTTTTTTCCTTTCCTCTTCCACCTCCTCCTATCCCACCTTCCTCTGGATCCGAGCTGCAGTTAACTCCGGATACGCCGCTGGCTGGATGCAGAGGATGCGCTTGCTCCTCGCCTAAGAATCCGTATCAGCTTTCTAACCTCGCCCCTACCGAAAGGTTCTCATGTTCGCCAGACAGCCTGATCATTTTCTCAGCTCCCGGATTTATTTAACGTAAAGCGTATTGTAGCTCCCTTCGTTGCCTCGGCTCTGCAGGCTCTGCATTTTCGAAGCCAGACGTGGGAAATGAGACCTGAGGAAACTTGACGCATCTCCAACTCAGAGTATCCACCGGACTCTTCTGTAAACCTCGGGCTCAGCTCCGACCTAAAACAAAGCCATCGGCAGGGGCTTGAGAAATGTTTGAATTTCAGAAATCTTAAAGTATGTTGGAGTGAACTTCTACATTGTTACAGAGTGAAACTTTCATATTGAAGTGTAGAATTCTTTAACTTAAAAAAAAAAAAGAATCATTAACAGGTGGGGCGTCTGAGTACACCTAAATCTCCCCCATACTGTAAGCTATTTTCCCTTAATAAAAACTTCTGGGCGACTGTATTTTACGTTTCAGTTCCTGAATCAAAAACTTCCAAAGCACAATCTATGTCTCCCTAATGAGTATGAAACTCCCTAGAATTTTGAAGACCAAACACTAATTTTGCCCTCTAAACCTCCAATTATGACAAAATACTGGGTTTTCCATGTTGTTCCGCATGGTATTCTAAATAAACTGAAAGAAACCAGTGATTAGCCCCCTGTAAAGAAACCCTGATGAAGAGAATTTCTCCCACAGACTTAGAATATTTTGGTCCCCAAAACTTATGGGAGCTAAAACTGAAATAACATGTGTATCTCTATTTAAATTATTAGAGGTCATTTCAGACATAAATACATCTCTCAAAACTATGACCTTTGAAAATTTCATGTAGCTTCCAAACTTTAGAAGCTGTTTGAATAGCATTTTCCATTTCAATCTCTCAATGCCTGTGTAATGTTTTCCAAATTATATTAATATAGGAATCAAACACAATGATTAATTAATATTGGGTTTTAATTTTTAAATGTAGGATTTAAAAGAGAATGTATAATATGTAAAATAAATTTTTAAAAAATGCTACTTTTTTAACTCAGGTATTTCCTTCCATTATTCTCCTTTCCACTGTGCTGAATAATAGAGGAAAAAATAAATAAACAGAATTCACAATTACAATGCAATAGAAGTCCGAACTGATATAGACACATATCAGAGAACTTTAAGGTTACTAAAGGATATATTCTCCAAAGATATTTATTTTGGCCTAATCACAGATGAACATGCCATGAACTTTCCCATGTTCTAATCCTTGTTTAGAAAATCATAGATAATAGTTCTCAGGTCCACACTCTGCTATCACCTCTTCCTGCCTTTAGATCCTTCATCCTTCTTCATCCCCAGTCTCACCAATTTACCTCCAAATTTAAAGAAGTACTTTCCTTCTAATTCAATGAGGATGTTTAAACATGTTGAAAACTATATTTTTTAAAATTTAAGTGTAATGAATAAAGCACAGAAATTGTGCCTTAGATGAAACTCTGATACACAGAAAGTCAGTAATTGTTCAATTGAAAATGACTTTCAAGTCATTTTCTGAGCAGTAGTGCAGTGGATAGAGCATCTACCTGGGACATCAAAGGTTCAAAACCCGGAGGTTGCTTGCTTGAGCACTGACTCATCCAGCTTCAGTGTGGGATCATAGACATGATCTGATGGTCGCTGGCTTGAGCCCAATGGTCTCTGGTTTGAAGCCCAAGGTTGCTGGCTTCAGCGAAGGGGTCAATGGCTTGGCTGGTGTGCCCCAGTCAAGGCACATATGAAAAAGCAATCAATAGATAACTAGGGTGCCACAACTATGAGTTGATGCTTCTCATCCTTCTCCTTTCCTGTCTGTCTCTCTCACACACAAAAGAAATGACCTTTAAACTTTTATAAACTACCCTTAAAAGAGATGTGTTGGGCAAATGAGTTTGTAAAATTTGTATTTTTTGAGTTTGCTCACTTTTAGTGTTAAAAAGTGGTGCTGGGCAGAGCCAGGTATATGATCTGTGAAATTACAAATTATCTCCCTGCTTGAGAAGGGCCATTGTCTTTGCTGGACAAGAGGTTTTCCCACCAGAAAAGTTTTGAAAAGAGAAGGAGAAGGGGAATGCCATGTTTACAGATGAGAACAGAGAGAGTTGAAGGAAGAAGGAGATGGAGAACAGAGCTGAGGGGATTTTGTGAGCTCCACTGAGACTGGTGGGGCCTTTGATTCTAGGAGGAACCTGAGAAGATTCTCCTGGTTGTGGAACTGGAAAATGTGTCAATGGCTTTGGGAGCACTGAGGGAAAGGGAAGTATTTTTTCCCTGTGTGTTTGCTAGCAGGACAGTGCAAGACTTGATTAAAGGAATGGCCCATTTTTTGGCTCCACTGTTTCTTTACCATCTGCACGAATTTAAGGAGAACCAGCATGTGCATGACCACCACAGCGACAGTGATAGGGAACTGCCATGGCAACTACTTTCCAAACAATATGTATTTGTGTAGGGCCTGTAGACGTGGCAGTCCTGGCCATTCACATGCAGGTTCTCATTGAATTCAGGCAAATGGTAAAGAAACATGGAGCCAGAGGATGGTGGGTATTGGTCAAATAAGTTTGTAAATATGATATATATGTTTGCTCACTTATAGTTTGCATGGGGTGTGAAAGACAGGCTGTAAGCCAGCAAAGTCATTATAGCCTAAGGCTTAGTTTTAAGACTAAGCCTTTCCCGCCCTTATAATACTAAGATCTTTTCAAAACTGAGCTTCTCCCTGCACCCTTGACTGTTGCATGATGTGGGGTGGTGCACTCTTCTGAGGAATCCCATTTATGCCTCAGATAAGTAACTTTGTATCAGAGACTTCCTTATTTGTATATTGGCTTAAAGTTTTGGATTTCTACACTATAAAATGGGGCAGACCAGGAACTTGCTTTCTCAGTTCCTGAAATTAGTATTGCAGAGGAGAAGCAGCCATGATGGCGGAGTGCTGAAGAAGAAGTTAGTTTGTGCAGAGTTTGTGCAGAGAGAAGGAGATGGGAAACAGAGGTGAATAAGACTGGTGAGGTAAAAACCTTTGATTCTAGGAAACTCAGATAAGTCAGTGGCTTTGGGAGCCCTGAATGGAAAGGGAAGTGTTTTCCCACTGTGTGTATTTCTCGCCCACAGGGTGTGAACTAGGATGAAAGGTAATGGCTCATCAGTTCTTGGCTCCTTTGTTTCATTACTCTCTGTCCGAATCAAATGCAAACCTGCATTGGCCAGGTGGCTGTGATGGTGGCCATGGCTACTGGCCTCACAGTGGGCCATTCTGTTTATTGGTGTCTCACCAAGACAGGCAAGCCACAAGAAAGCCAAGGGAAAAGCAGAAAGCTGCTTTTCCCATGGAGGGCAAGGGATCAGGGAGGAAAAAGAAATCCTACTGCACCTGTCAGTGGTGGGGTGGGGGCAGTATCTTTCTTCCCTGTCTGCTCTTTCCTTTCAAAATGTTCTGGCACCAAATCTTCTCCTCCAGCAAACATTAGCAAAACAATGACCCGTCCCAAGTAGGAAGGGAATTTGCAATTTCACAGACCACATATACCTAGCGCTGCCCAGCCCCCAATGCAAACTATAAGCCGCAAACATAAAGATCATATTTTACAAACTTAGTTGACCAACAATTTGCCACAAAGTATTTGATGAGAGATGATACATGTGTAGCCAGTAACCGCATCCCCCATCAAAGCTGCCTGGCTAATGCAGGTTCACATTTGATTTGGACAGATGTAAGGAATCAACAGAGCTGAAAACTGGTGATCCATTTTCCTTTAACCCTAGCTCGCCCTCAGTGAGCAAGAATATACACACACTGGGCTCCAAAACCCACTCATTCAGCGCTCACAAAGCTACTGACTCATCCGCGTTTTCCTAGAATCAAAGGCTTCCACCTCACCAGTCTTAATCACCTCTGTTCCCCATCTCCTTCTCCGCCAAAAACTGGCTTCTCCTTCCCCATTCTGCCATTTTGGCTGCCTCGTCCACGTGGTTTCCCTGCCCTGCCTCCATGGGCTAGTGTCCTCCCTACAAGAACATGGTCACTCTCTCAAATGGTCTCCTAGCTGCACCTTTTAAAACCTTTTGGTGCGAAAGCCCTCCTCCAACACACTTAGCACAACCATGCCCCTTTCCAAGCAAGAAGGGCATTAATATAAATATTATCACCTAGGCAATGGCCATCTCCTGGGCAGTGCCATCTTTAACAAAGTGAGCATAATATATCTTATCTGCCCAACAATACACCAATACTCACCCCTTTCAGCATCTGTTATGTATTTTAGCGTAGCAATTGCCCTCTGAGACTAACATGACCACCTTTAGATTGATGGGATCATACATATTTAGTTTTATATCTCAATTTACTCACATATGTGTGTTGTGTGTATCACTGATGATGTTCATAGAAACTCTTCACATCTAACTCTCACTGGCAGTTCTCTAAATGCAGCTTCACGTGGACTACTGCAAGACGTAAAAAAGTGTTAAGGAACACGCATAGACAGTTATATTTGTCTGTGAGAAAAGCTTCTAATGGGTACCAAACTCTAGATCTGACTGTAGAGCAGGATTTACTAACAAAGTCCAAGTTTGAAATGCTCTATGTCCAAAGAGGTAGAATGAGCCTGTTTCCAGTGTATTTGTGCTGGGTCTGGTAGGTGCAGCTCATCTCTTATTACTAGCAGGGCTCCTTAATCCTCTGCCCTTCTCTAAAGCCACTGCCATTGTCAAGCAAAGCTTCTGGGCCTGTTAGTTGTGTGAGTAAAAGCCTACTAAGTGTGATGGTGTGATGTTATTAATTACAGGAAATTCTCCTCTCAGTATCTCTATATAACAGAAGGAATGGGTCTTCAAAGAGCCTGCTTTTAAAATTTAAATAATCCTGAGAGAATTCACACTTCAGTTAACACCTTGGTTATCAGTTAACACCTCAATGGGGATTAATTGAAAGCTTGCTGAGAACAAAACAGAGCTTGGAAGAATACAGGAAGAGTATTAAGTGGGAAGCAAGATATGGGAGTGGTCGTCAGTAGTAACCTTGCAGACCAGGTGTGTGAATACAGAGGGGGATAATTCACTGACTGTGCTTCCTGGTTTTATTGGGAACCAGCACAGAGAACTGAAAAAGCTAAAAAAGGAAAAATTGGAGTGGGGTGTGTAGAATGGCAGAACAGAACAGTGGTACCAAAAAGTAAGTGACAGGGTTAGCACTTGGTTTTGTTTCTGATCATGCTTTACAAACTTCGGTCTCACAGCAAGACACGGGTCTCCAGGTTTCCAGTTCCTCTTCTGCCACTTCTGTCACCTCACACCAAATAATACTTTATCTACTTATGAAAGGCATTATTAGGGCCACTTCAAGCTTTAACTTTACTGTTATATTTGTTTCTCTAGCCTTTTAACTTTTCCTAAACTAAAATTTAAGTGAATCAGTCAACAAACATTTGTTATTGAATATGTGCAAGCTATTTTATTTGGAATATTTTTATATTAAACCCATTTTTTCTAGGTTTTCTTACCATAATTTTTCAATTTGTCACAGTCTTAAAAAGATAAATACTAAGCATATGACAATTGGTCCATTTCTATCTACCTTTGAGACTGAGTTCTAGGTTCTAGAACTGCATTTATTAAAACACATATACCTATGCATACACACACAGAGAGTTATCTTTTATGGGTTACTGTAAAGCCAGTATCCAGGGCCGCCATCATGGCCATTCACATGCAGGTTTGCATTGGATTCGGACAGTTGGTAAAGAAACAACAAAGCCAAAAACTGGTGGGCCATCATCTTTAATCCTAGCTTGCACTCAGCGGGCAAGTAAAAACACACACTGGGCTCCAAAACCCACTCACATTCAGTGCTCACGAAGCTACTGACTTATCCGAGTTTCCTAGAATCAAAGGTTTCTAGCTCACCAGACTTATTCACCTGTTTCCCATCTCCTTCCTTCTCTCTGCACAAACTCTGCACAAACTGGCTTCTCCCTCAGCAGTCCACCATCTTGGCTGCTTCTCCTGGCCTCCTCCACATGGCCTCTCTCTGCTCTCCTCTCTAATACTAATCTCAGAAATTGAAAGAGCAAGCTCCCATTCTGCCCCCATTTTATTTTATTTATTTTTTAATTTTTATTTTTTGTATTTTTCTGAAGTTGGAAACGGGGAGGCAGTCAGACAGACTCCCGCATGCGCCTGACCAGGATCCACCTGGCACGCCCACCAGGGGGCGATGTTCTGCCCATCTGGGGCGCCGCTCTGTTGCAACCAGAGCCATTCTAGCCCCTGAGGCAGAGGCCATAGAGCCATCCTCAGCGTCTGGGCCAACTTTGCTCCAAAGGAGCCTCGGCTGCGGGAGGGGAAGAGAGAGACAGAGAGGAAGGAGAGGGGAAGGGGTGGAGAAGCAGATGGGCGCCTCTCCTGTGTGCCCTGGCCGGGAATCAAACCCGGGACTCCTGCATGCCAGGCCGACGCTCTACCACTGAGCCAACAGGCCAGGGCTTCTGCCCCCATTTTATAGTGTAGAAATGGAAACCTTTAATCCAATATACAAAATAAGGAAGTCTCTAATACAAAGTCACTTATCTGGGGCATGATGGGATTGCACCACCCCACATCAAAAAGGGTGGGAAAGGCTTAGTCCTTAAACCAAGCCCCAGGCTACAAGGATCCTGCCTGCCTACAGCCTGCCCCCAACACACATTAATATCACCTGGGCGACAGGCCTCCAAGTGGGCAGCACCATCTTTAACAAAGGGAGCCTAATATATTTTATGTGCCCAACAGTTACTTTCTGTCATAGCTACTGTAAAAATATGTTCTTCTGTTGTTATTCCTAACTATCATGAGAATATGTAGCAAAGGTCATGAGAATATGTTGGGCAAATGATTTTGTAAAATTTGTATTTTCTGCCCTGGCTGGTTGGCTTAGCGGTAGAGCGTCGGCCTGGCATGTGGGGGACCTGGGTTTGATTCCCGGCCAGGGCACATAGGAGAAGCGCCCATTTGCTTCTCCACCCTCCCCCTCTCCTTCCTCTCTGTCTCTCTCTTCCCCTCCCGCAGCCAAGGCTCCATTGGAGCAAAGATGGCCCGGGCGCTGGGGATGGCTCCTTGGCCTCTGCCCCAGGCACTAGAGTGGCTCTGGTCACGGCAGAGCGACGCCCCAGAGGGGCAGAGCATCGCCCCCTGGTGGGCAGATCGTCGCCCCTGGTGGGCGTGCCGGGTGGATCCCGGTCAGGCACATGCGGGAGTCTGTCTGACTGTCTCTCCCCGTTTCCAGCTTCAGAAAAACACACACACACACACACACACACACAAAAATTTCTATTTTCTGAGTTGCTCATTTTATTGTTAAAAATGGCTGCTGCCCAGGTATGTGATCTGTGAAACTGCTAATTACTTCCTGATAAGGAAGGGCCTTTGTTATGCTAATTTTCTAGAGGAAGGGTCTTTGTGCGCCCAGGTAGTTTTTTAGAAGAGAAGAAGGAGAAAGAAAAAGGAAGTCAAGATGGCAGGGTGCTGAAGGAGAAGCCTGTTTGTGCAGGCAGGAGAAGGGAGAAGGAGTGCAGATGGGGAACCAGAGGTGACTAAGACTGGTGGGGCCTTTGATTCTAGGAAAACCCTGATGTGTCAGTGGCTTTGGGAGCCCTGAATGGAAAGGGAAATGTTTTCTCTCTGTGTGTTTCTCTCTGGCCTGGTGCGAGGCAAGAATAAAAGAATGGCCCACCATTTTTTGGCTCCACAGTTTCTTTACCGTCTCTCTGAATCAAATGGAAATCTGCTTTTGCCTGGCTGTGACTACTGGCCTTACAACTAATATCTTTCATGGGTCAGATACAGTGACAGGTGCCTTATATGCATAGGTTTCTTTATTCTTCACAGCTTGTCCAGGATCCCATAGTTAGTAAATACAAAGGAAGGATTTTGAGAATCTATCAAGTTCTCTAGAATGATTATGCTATACTGCTTCTAAGCTTTCTCTCTACATATACAGAAACTTCATTTTAGATCATCTGCTGTTTGTGCTCTTCAATTCCAATTGTCCATATCTTTCCTCCTCACCTGTTGTACATTCATTTAGCTCCATTTCAGTAAGAACCAGGACTTATCTTTAAGTCAAGGAAAGAGAAAATGGCTAAGTCAGGAGGCCTACTAAACTAAAGCAGGAGTCATTCCACTTTCATGCTGAGCACCTTAGTCCCTGTCTCAAATGACCCTGTCCACTAGCAACCCAGTCTCAGCAGTGCTAAGTCAGAAACCCAGCAGGCAGTGCACCAGGTTGACTAAGGAAATTAGTCCTGACTGCCTTCCTCTCCTTATGCAAAAATGTTGTTTGCCAATCAAGCAAATGTTGTTTGCCTTTCAATTATAGCCAGCTGGTGGAAGATAAGGAGAGATGGGCATTAAGTGGTTTTGCAGAGTGTCTGCAGTCACTGGAAGCTATAGTTTAATGATAGTTGAGTTATCCTAAAGGCACAATTTGTCCATGTCTGAAATATTTCATTATCAGGTGAGGGAAACAATACAAGATCTATAAAAATCAACCAACTAGAGTGGTGCCATATGCCAAATGTATCTATGAGATTGAATTCAGCATTTTAAAAAGAAAAAACAAAACAAAAAACAAACTCTAGGTATTAAAAATTCAGGAGTAAATTAAAGACCTGCCAACACCATCACAAAAAAACAGGCCAAGAAGAAGCATTCTATGTCCTCATTCTGGAATTTTATTTACTAAACCTATCTAAGTCTTACATCACCTGTACTTAATTTATTAAAAGGTAGCAATAATTAGTAATGTTTGCATTGGGGTATCAAAAATAAACAAATTTTAAAACAAAAAAATGGAATAACAGACTTTTCTATTGTTGCGTTTTTGTTTTGGTTTGCAGCTGTTGCCGGTGGAAGTAGGGTTCTTCCACAGAGTAATGAGAAAAGCATTTTGGGAAGCCACACATAGGAGGATGAGGTGTAGTGATAGGATTTATTGGAGCACGTTCCCAGGTGCCCAGTGTCTCATCCAAAACCAGGTGGCTTAGTTCCATCTTGCTGTGGAATAAGCCCGGGGACTGAAGAGGACCCACCGGAGGGTCAGGAGCCAGGACTATAATGCTATCCCCCTGGGCTCCTGCAGTCCAGCATTGTTTCTGCTTCTGGCTGTGGTCTGGGCAGTGCTGGGCTGCTGCACCCAGGCCCACGCTCTGAGTCTCACAGCTGCTTTGGAGAGAGGGAACAAACAATTGATTGCATGAATAAATGCACGCTACAGAGACAGGCCTTTGTTAAATTTTGATTATATCACCTTAGGCTTGGGAGAGAGCAGGCTTTCTTTTCAAACTAACCAATCTTGTCCCTAATCATTTGTAAGCTCAAGCTCATACTGGCCCTAACCAGTCCCCTTTCTGGATCTCCCAGGGTTTTGTGTTCCTTATCCAATCCAATCCTTTTCCCAGATTTTCCCAGGCTAAACTCCACCCTTTTATGTTGCAATTTTGGTTTCCACTGCTCATTCCTCAAAATTTTGCCTCCTCAAGTCACTACTGTGTGTGCATCTACCTCCCTCTGCACCATCTTGGCTCCTACCAGGCATTTGTCTAACAGATCAATTTCCCCTTTATTGTTCACTGCTCCCCAGTGTAGTCCAGGTGAGTGGACCAGTTGTCCCCAGGCAGATTAGAAAGCCAATCTCCCCTTGGCAGGATTCAGCTATCCCTCGGGATGTCTATAGCTATAACTTCCAGACTTAAGCCTGATTAAGTACACTTTCAGACTCAATCAGGCCCAACTTGTCCAGCTCACTTCTCTTTTGTTAACTCCTAACTGCCTACACTAATACAAAGACTAACTCCACTTTACCAAACTTACAAGACATTAGATATCTAATATGATAAACAGGCTCTCTTGTGACTTAACTTAATCTAGAACATTCAGTAGATAAACAGAATTTTAAAGCTTTCATAAATATGAGAAGTACATCAATCAGTTCAATTACAGCACTGCGATTCTTTAAAAGGCATTTTTCAACATTTAAACCAGAGGGTGAATCTGATTAAATTAATTGATTAGTAAGTAGATGATGCTGGAAAGTGGCCAATAAGGCAATTAAAATTTGCTTTTACTTTTTACTTACACATACTTCTTCACTATTTTTAACACTATTTAAAAAAATTTTAATGAATATTAATTATAAAAACATAAACTCTATTGAAGATTTCAAGGTACTGATACAGAAATAGATAATAAGAAATGCATAAGAATATTAAAGCTATATAACCTACACATATGCCAAAAAATGCACATTCTTCTGCTAAGGCTAGTGAATGTAAAAATCTGCAGGTCAAAAGATTTTTAAAAATACTTCTGTCCTTGAGATTAATGCAGATGTGTTTTTACAATTTGTTTGACCTGCGGATTTGTTAATATATAGTAATAACATTCACATAAGCATGTGTATACAGTGAGATTATTCTGTAACTCAAGAGTTACTTGTCCTGGAGAGTATTATATTCTCCAATGGTTATAAAATTTCTAAATCAATATCTGCAAATAATCTTTTATGTTTATATTTGTGAACTTTTATTTTGTATCTACTTACTTTTAATGGGTTAAAAGTAAAGTAGGCTTCATATATTCTTCTTTTCTTATTTTTATTTTCATTTCTATTTTTTTTTTTTTTTTTTTTAGTAAAAAAGAGACAGACAAACAGGAAGGAAGAGAGATGAGAAGCATCAACTCATAGCTGTGGCACCTTAATTGGTCATTGATTGCTTTCTCATACATGCCTTGAAGGGGTGCAGGGAGCCTTCAGCCAAGCCAACCTTTTGCTCAAGCCGGTGACCATGGGTTTTTGTCTCTGATCCCATGCTGCAGCCGGTGACCTTGCGCTCAAGCTGGCGACCTTGGTTTTTTTTTTGTTTTTTTTTTTAATTTTTGTTTTATTTATTCATTTTAGAGAGGAGAGAGAGAGAGAGAGAGAGGGAGAGAGAGAGAGAGAGAGAGAGAGAAGGAGGAGGAGGAGCTGGAAGCATCAACTCCCATATGTGCCTTGACCAGGCAAGCCCAGGGTTTCGAACCGGCGACCTCAGCATTTCCAGGTTGACGCTTTATCCACTGCACCACCACAGGTCAGGCCTTTTTTTTAAAAAAAAATATTTAGTTTATTTATTTATTTATTCATTTTAGAGAGGAGAGGGAGAAACAGAGAGAGAGAGGAGAGACAGAGAGAAGGGGGGAGGAACTGGAAGCATCAACTCCTATATGTGCCTTGACCAGGCAAGCCCAGGGTTTCGAACCGGCAACCTCAGCATTTCTAGGTCAACGCTTTATCGACTGTGCCACCACAGGTCAGGCCGACCTTGGGTTTTGAACTTGGGTCTTCAGTCTTCCAGTCCAATGCTCTGTCCATTGTGCCATTGCCTGATCAGGCCATATATTATTCTTTATTAAGTTATTGTTGGTTAACTATTTTCAGAGTGTAAAAATTATCTGAAGTACTACAGCAAATCCTAGCCACTTAATTTTATCCTCTTAGATAAATGAGAGATTCTCTCCGTATTAAGCAGTTGTCCTAAAAAAAAGAGTTTATGATTACTGTCCATCTATACAATGTCAAGAATTCTGTGTGCTCTGAATGTATTTACTTAAAATTTAAACAAAAGCATGAAATAATTCACACATAATGTACATTTCTCCTCTCTTCAAGCTAAAGAAGCAGCTATCTTGCTATTGACAGTAGCCCCAATTTTGCTTTTCATGGTTTCAGTGACCCACAGTCAAACTTGGTCCAAAAATATTAAATGGAAATTGTCAAAGATAAACAATTCATACATTTTAAAAGGCATGCCATTCTCAGTAGCATGATGAAATCTTTTGAGCCCCAATACTTTCAGCCCAGTATGTGAATCATTCTTCTGTCCAGTGACTCCACAGTGTGTACACTACTTGCCCCTTAGTCACATAGCAGCCACCACCATTATCAGATTGACTATGGCAGTATCATGGGGCTTGTTTTTCAGTCTCTCTTAGTTTACTTAATAATGGTCCCATAGTGCAGAGTGGTGATTCTGGAATTAAGATATACCCAAGAGAAACCGTAAAACGGTTCCTTTAAGTGAAAAGGTGAAAATTCTGGACCTAATAAGAAAAGACAAAAAAGAATATGCTGAAGCTGCTAAGACCTATGGTAAGAATGTATCTTCTATCAGTCAAATTATGAAGAAAGAAAAAAAATATCCTGATAGTTTTATTGTTGAAACTAAAACAGCAAAAGTTATGGCCACAGTGCATGATAACTGCTTAGTTAAAAAGGAAAAGACGTTAAATTTGTGGGTGGAGGACATGAACAGAAAACGTGTTGATTTATGGAAAGTGTTGTGCCAGAATGCACTGAGCCTACACAAGACTTTAACAAAGGATCCCCTGTGACAAGTGACATCAAACCACTTACTGCAAGTAAGGTATGGTTATAATATATTTTGAGAGGACCCATATTCACATAACAGTTCTTTACATTATATCATAATAATTTTCTTAAATTTTACTATTAATTATTGTTGTTACTCTCTTACTAGGCTTAATTTATACATTAAACTCTATCATAGCCCTGGCCAGATAGCTCGGTTGGTTAGAGCGTCATCCTCAAGCACGGAGATTTCCAATTCAATCCCTGGTCAGGGCACATACAAGAACAGATTGATATTCCTGTCTCTCTCTTTCTCCTTTCCTCTCTCACAAAATAATTAATTAATTAATTAAAAACAATCTTAAAAACCCTCTATCATAGATAATAGATATACATGTATAAGCACGGAACTGTACATGTCGGGTTTGGTCCTATCTGTTGTTTCAGGCATACAGTGGGGACCTTAGCATGTATCTCCTGCAAATATAGTAGGACAACTGTACCTTAAAAATATTTGTTGATTGTTCCCTAACTGCTATGCTGTGAACTTGAAACTAGAGATAAAAAGATGAATAAGCCACTACGTGATCTTGTTCCACAAAAAGCTCACACTGTTTTGAGGGAGAAAAATTACTTAAATTAATAATTTAAATATGGTATGATGAGTGTTAAGATAGGAATTATGTCAAGCAGATCTCTTCCTGAACCATGACACTGAAATGTAAATTCATTGTCCCATATAAAAACGAAAAGCCTTGAGACAAGCATGACCTTGGACAAATAGTTGGAACAAAACTCTTAAAGATCAAATTTCTCCATCATGAGCCAGCTTAATAATATGAAACTCCACTCCAGCAAATTCAGGTGTGCTCATAATGATGAAAAAACAACAACAACAACAAAAACAGCCACAGGACCTAGAAATCTCACAACACAACACTGGAATCTAAGAAAAAGGAGAGATCTTCTTCATGCAACTCATGAACAAGAAAGGAGGAGCACCCCCTCATTACAGGCTTCAATTGCCCCTCCTTAAATCACATTGGTTTTGATTTGGTTATATACCCAACTATGAATTGATATTCCTATCAAGGAGAATGAGAGGTACCATATTTCCCCATGTATAAGACACACCCTTTTCCGAAAAAGTTGGGGTCTAAAAACAGGGTGTCTTATACAGTGTTTGTAGGATATTTTTTTAATTTTAATTTTCTGCTTTTTTGCACTTGTTTTTGTGCTCATTGTTGTAGATATTTTTACTTGCATTTCCCGCTTTTTTGCGCTTGTTGTCTTTGCGCTCATTGTTTCGCACTTGTTACTGGTGTATTACGGTAAGTTACATTTTGCCATGTTCTGCCCAGAAATGGCTCAGAAAAGATTTTCATGCTGAATTCAAGTTAAAAGTGATCCAGTTTGCAAAAGTGAATGGAAATCGTGCTGCTAAACATGTTTGGTCCTCCTCCAAGTGGGCAATCAATCTGAGACTGGTTACAAGAAGAAACCCTGCAGAAAACGCCACGGCAGAAGAAGGCCATGAGAGGCAAGTCAGCAAAATGGCCTGATTTAGAGAGGGAATTGAAGATGGTTCAGCATGAGGCAAGAATTGCTGATGAAAAAGAATTTGCTGATTTCAAAAGAGGACACAATTGGTGTTTCAGGTTCATGAAACAGAATAGATTAAACATGCATAATACACCAGACTTGCCCAAAAGATGCCCGAAACCTATGAGCAGAAGGTCCTTGAATTTCACTGTTTTGTCATTCAATGTCAGGTGACACATCAGTTTGAGTTGGGACAGACTGAAAATATGGACAAAGTCCCAAGTAACAGAACTGTTGATAAGAAGGAGGTAAAAACTGTAACTGTGGAGACAAGTGGACATGAAAAGAGCCATTATACAGTTGTTCTAGCTTGTTGTGCTGATGGAACCAAGCTGCCTCCTATGCTGATTTTCAAACACAAAACAATGCCAAAAGAAGACATTCCTCGAGGAGTGATTGTCCACGTTCATGACAAGGGGTGGATGGATCAGGATGGGATGAAGAATTGGTTTGAGAAAGTTTGAGTGACCAGGTGGGTTCTTATGCAAATCTGCCCTATTGATGCTTGATCACTTCAGGGCACACATAACAAACAAAAAAAAACACAAAGAAGATTGCTGCAGAGCAAAAAACAAAACTTGCCATCATACCTGCATGCTTGACATCCCAGCTCGAAGCACTGGATATCAGCATTAACAAACCCTTCAAAGCTGCCATGAGAGACAAATGGAACCAATGGATAAAGTCTTCTGGGGACAATTTAACACCAGCAGAAAGAGTGAAGAAACCAACTATAGGAGAAGTTTGTTCTGGGTGAAAAGATCCTGGGACAATATCAAGATTGAGATTGTTGTCAAGTCATTTAAGAAGTGTGGCATTTCAAATGCCATAGATGGAACTGAGGACGAGGCAATATATGAAGATAGTGATTTGTCATCAGACACAGTTGATGACAAACTAATGGATGGAGTTTTGAAAGTGATGAGGAGTTGTATGAATTTTATGATGAATAAAACTTGAGTTTAATAACTTCGTATAAATTTGAGTTTAATAACTTTATGTAATACATTTTTTTTTTAATTTCGGGCCCCAAAATTATGGTGTGTCTTATACATTGGAGCGCCTTATACATGGGGAAATATGGTAATTGTTATCAGTGGAGCACTCTTTCACATGGCAGAATCAAGGGTGTCAAATGTAACAGATTTCCACCAGGGGCCTATATAG
Source organism: Saccopteryx bilineata (assembly GCF_036850765.1). Taxonomy (NCBI): domain Eukaryota; kingdom Metazoa; phylum Chordata; class Mammalia; order Chiroptera; family Emballonuridae; genus Saccopteryx; species Saccopteryx bilineata. The sequence continues at coordinate 169,457,919 of NC_089490.1, read as the reverse complement.
AATACTGTGAAAGAAACAGGTCCTACAAAAGACATGACTCTAGAGCCTTGGGAAGGAAGGGTTATTAGCAACGTGAAGTATGATAGGAATAGCATGCCTTTTAGAGGAAGAAATATAGGTGAAATCAGAAAACTATCAAATAATATGGAGTTTACATTTTTCAATGTTTAGTTCTACATCTAAAACATTATTAACATATAGACACAAGAAGAGTGACCACTAATATTTTTTAAAAGTCAAGCAAAAAAATCTTAAAATATATATTTAAAGTGTATATCAACATAATATGCCTCTAAACTGTATAAAATATTTTCCAGTGCACACTAATGCTCACAGAGATTTTCCCCTGTGAATCAAGCAAACAATATTTGTATGTTTTTGAACATAAAGAAATAAGAAGCCCTGGCCGGTTGGCTCAGCGGTAGAGCATCGGCCTAGCGTGCAGAGGACCCGGGTTCGATTCCCGGCCAGGGCACACAGGAGAAGCGCCCATTTGCTTCTCCACCCCTCCGCCGCGCCTTCCTCTCTGTCTCTCTCTTCCCCTCCCGCAGCCAAGGCTCCATTGGAGCAAAGATGGCCCGGGCGCTGGGGATGGCTCTGTGGCCTCTGCCCCAGGCGCTAGAGTGGCTCTGGTCGCAACATGGCGACGCCCAGGATGGGCAGAGCATCGCCCCCTGGTGGGCAGAGCGTCGCCCCATGGTGGGCGTGCCGGGTGGATCCCGGTCGGGCGCATGCGGGAGTCTGTCTGACTGTCTCTCCCTGTTTCCAGCTTCAGAAATATAAAAAAAAAAAAAAAGAAATAAGAGATTACACATAAAGAATACAGTCTTCCTCTTTTTTTTTTGGTGAGAAAATATGTTTGGTCTTTTACATTTGTGTGTGTGTGTGTGTGTGAAAGAGACAGAGAGAGAAACAGAGAGAGGGACAGATAGGGACAGACAGGCAGGAAGGGGGAGAGATGAGAAGCATCAATTTTTTGTTGCAGCACCTTAGTTGTTCATGGAGTGTTTTCTCATATGTGCCTTTACCAGGGAGCTACAGCAGAGCAAATGACCCCTTGCTCAAGCCAACAACCTTGGGCTTCAAGCCAGCAACCTATGGGCTCAAGCCAGCAACCATGGGGTCATGTATGATCCCACGCTCAATCTGGTGAGCCCATGCTCAAGCCGGTGAACTCAGGGTTTCAAACCTGGGTCCTACACATCCAGTTCCATGCTGTATCCACTGTGCCACTGTGCCACTGTGCCACTGCCTGGTCAGATTGTCTTTTACATTTTTAAAAAACAAGCAACACTAATTTAAAAGATTTGCTGTACTAATGAAGCTCTGGGTTTCAATCAACAACTCAGGTCAGTTTAATTCAGGTTTTATTTTGAACTGAAATATTTTTCTGAATTTTTTTTTTCTTTTAGGAACTTTTTAATTACAAGTTTAATTTTTTTGTTTTTACTTGGTACAGGACTATTCAGGTTATATATCTCATTATGGTTGAGTTTTGGTAGTTGGTGGTTTTCAAGGGATTGATTAATTTCTTCTAAGTTGTCAAATTTATGAGTGTAATGTTATTTGTAATATTCCTTATCATCCCTTTAGTTGATACAGCACGTATGGTATTAATGGCCCAGGTTTTAGGCCTTATATTGGTGATTTATGACTTCTCATTTTTGTCATCCCTGCTAGAGATTTAACATTTTTACTTTATTTTATATTTGAAGAATCACCTTTTGATTCATTGATTTTTTCTATTATTTTCTTATTTTCAACTTTATTGATTTCTTCTGTTATCTTTACTACTTCCCTCCTTCTGCCTATTTGGGTTTATTTTGTTTCTCTTTTTCTACCTAGGTATAATCCATATGATCCTGTTTGAAATTTTTGTTATGCAAAACTTTAAATCTTTACTTGTTTTGTACTAAGCCATCTGTTCTTTTCTGAGAGTTGTAATAGTCTTATACTATGACCAGGAGAAATTGTGGCTCTGTCAACTTCTCATTTAACTTTTATCAGTTCTTGCTTGTTTATTTTGGGGTTGTTTTTTTTTTTTTTTGTACTTTAATGTTATGAAGAAGTTTAAAAAAATTTGTCTTTAATTCTAGCCCTAAATATGCCAACAACAGTGCTACTCAGAATGAATCCCTCAAAGTTCCTATTAATAAAATAACAAGTGAAACTAAAGACTTCTAAAGGTCCTTCCAAATCTAATGTTCTGTTTGCTTAATTTGCAACAAAGTTTATCACTTTTGGGGACAAATTACTTACAGTCCCTTTCTTTTTCTAGTATTGTACAAATTGAAAGGGATATATAAAACAGGTACCGTTAAGTTTTGCCATTCTAGTCCTAGTGGCAGAAAACCTCTTCCCCATATGAATTGATCTTAAATCTAAGCCCAGGTAGAAAAGCTATAAAATTGGCATCTTCTCATGTTGAGCCTGGGATCAGTCCTCAAGAAACATGAGGGACAACATTTGTTATTAGAATAAAGATTAGTATTCTCCCCCCTACACAAAGAGAGTACTAAAATTGGCCTTTTCCTCTTACCTAAATATTATTAATCTCTTTTATGTCATTACATAGTTTTCAACATATAATTTTAATTGACTGCATAAATTTACATAATACAGTTGCATTATAGTTAAATTAACCAATTCACTTTTATTATACATTGTATTCTTGCAAATCTTTGTTACATTAACATAATTAAATTTTCTTTATTCCATAATTATTTATCATAGATAAAATTGAAAAGATTCTGAATTTTCTACAATTATTAGTAATTATTCAGTAAAAATTTGACTATTTTTATGCCAACCTCGGTTCTTAATTTAATTGAATTGACCATAACAACCTGATTAGCACTTCACTGATAGAGATCTTATTATCATGGAATACTTAGTAATTTCTAAAGTTGTCCTATGGGACTGATTTAATTGCTCCAAATAGAAAATTTAATCAACGCATGACCTTCTTGAGAGTTTATTTGCTGGAGATGTGATGAAGTTTAATTTTTAACTATCCTCAAAAGACCAGTACAAACCGACAGCTTTCTTTTGGTAATATTTTTGACATCTTGAACCTTTTTATGTACAGTCACAACTAAAGGGTGTGAATGTTTGAGAACATACATTTGTTTTATTACCTCACATAGTATATTTAAACAATTAAAATTTTTCAGCCTGACCAGGCAGTGGCGCAGTGGATAGAGCATTGGACTGGGATGTGGAGGACCCAGGTTCGAGACCCTGAGGTCTCCTGCTTGAATGCGGGCTCATCTGGTTTGAGCAAGGCTCACCAGCTTGAGCCCAAGGTCACTGGCTTGAGAAAAGGGTCACTTGGTCTGCTGTAGCCACCCAGTCAAGGCACATATGAGAAATTAAATCAATGAACAACTAAGGAACTGCAACGAAGAATTGATATTTCTCATCTCTCTCCCTTCCTATTTGTCTGTCCCTCTCTTCCCTGTCTGTCCCTCTCTCTGACTCTCTCTGTTTCTGCCACACACAAAAAAATCAGTTAAAAATGTAAAGAAGATACCCACTTAGACTAAAAAAACTATTGATTTTAAAAAATACCCAACCTGACCTATGGTGGCGCAGTGGATAAAGCGTCTACCTGAAATGTTTAGATTGCTGGTTCAAAACTCTGGGCTTGCCTGGTCAAGACACTTATGGGAATTGATGCTTCCTGATCCTCCTCCTTTTCACTCTCTCTCTCCTCTCTTTCTAAAATGAATAAAATAAAATAAAATAAATACTCTAATAACATTGCTTGGGGAACATAGAGTCTTAAGAACAACCTGTAACAGCCAAAAGCACATCAGAAAATTGAATCCTAAATTTCACTTGTTCTAAGTGTTTCTAAGAGAATATTCTTATTCACTCATTAAACCACCCCTGAAGTAATATGATTCTTTCTAATACTTAATAAAAAAATTTTAAGAGTAACATAAATATGTGAAACAAAACAAAGTGTGATTTACCATTTGGATTATCTAAATGTTGATTAGAATTATGGTTAACCTATTATTTTAGGAAATCAACTTGTAATCAGAGAGATGCCTTTGTGACAAGGTAACATCATCATTTTAGAATAGAAGCTATAGTTTTTAGAATTACTTCATCTTAAATTTAAAAAATAGGGCATAGATTGGAGGTCAACAAGAAATTTTGTAAACTCTCATTATTTTCCAAAATATTCTGTTTTAATATCACAAATAGATATTTTAACATTATTTAAAAGATTTGATCATTTGTTGTTAAATATATTCTGAAGGAATCTTCTTTATAAATCGAGTATTACAAAAGCTTATTACATTTTATGGCTACATTTCACTATGTACTCACTAGAATAGCATTAACTAGCTTTATGCTATGTCAACAACAACAGAACTTCATCAAAAACCTGAATCCACTGTTTTAAGACCTATGAGATAAAAAAGCTCCCTTGACATTTTCAGAATAAGTCATGATAGAGGAATGGCTGGCCATTCCTCTTTATGATACTTTTCAATTATTATTCTGAACTAGGAATTTTATTTCTCAAATCCTTTCCTTTATTCAACTTATTAAAAATCGGCTTACATCTTATAACTTTACTCAAAATAGTAGTCTAGATTTCACATTGTTATCTCATATTCATAAACTACTTTATCTTTCTGCATCATTTGACACAACAAAGCATACTCACCATTGGCTACATAAAATCAATTTACTCTATCTCTTCTCTACTTTTGGTTCATCATCTCTCTAGCTGGCTCTTCCTTCTGTTTCTCAATTCTGATGTTTCTTAGGTTTCTGACATCGAATTCATTGTTTTTTCCTCTTCTACACTTATGTATATCCATTTTCTATTGGATATTAGATATATTTATGCTGTTATAATTTTCTACCTAAATAACAAACATATACTTAGTACATAATCTATATTAAACTGAAATCTATAGTTTTTATGTATCGCCTTCTCATTCTTCTTCAATTTCCCTCATTATTAACATTTTTTTTTTTTTGTATTTTTCTGAAGCTGGAAATGGGGAGAGACAGTCAGACAGACTCCCGCATGCGCCCGACCGGGATCCAACCAGCACGCCCACCAGGGGCGATGCTCTGCCCACCAGGGGGTGATGCCCTGACCCTGTGGGGCGTCGCTCTGCTGAGACCAGAGCCACTCCAGCGCCTGGGGCAAAGGCCAAGGAGCCATCCCCAGCGCCCAGGCCATCTTTGCTCCAATGGAGCCCCAGTTGCGGGAGGGGAAGAGAGAGACAGAGAGGAAGAGGGGGGAGGGAAGCAAATGGGTGCTTCTCCTATGTGCCCTGGCCGGGAATCGAACCTGGGTCCCCCGCACGCCAGGCCGACGCTCTACCGCTGAGCCAACCTGCCAGGGCTTAACATTTTGCATTAGTGTAGGACATTTGTTAAAGTTGTTAAGTCCATATCAGTACATTATTAACAAAACTCCATAAATTACATTATGGTTTACTTTTCTTTTTTAATTTACTGATTTCAGGGTTTTTTTTTGTTTGTTTGTTTTGTTTTGTTACAGAGACAGCAAGAGGGACAGAAAGACAGGAAGGGAGGAAGGGAGAGAGATGAGAAGCATCAATTCTTCGTTGCAGATCGTTAGTTGTTCATTGATTACATTTTCATATGTGCCTTGACAGGGGGCTACAGCAGAGAGAGTGACCTCTTTTTCAAGCCAGCTACCTTTGAACTCAAGCCAGTGACCTTGGGCTTCAAGCCAGTGACCTTTTGGGCTCAAGCCAGCAACCATGGGGTCAAGTCCATGATCCCACGTTCAAGCCAGTGACCCTGCACTTAAGTTGGTGAGCCCACGCTCAAGCCAGATGAGTCCGTGCTCAAGCTGGTGATCTCAGGGTTTTGAAGCTGTATTCTCTGCATCCCAGTTTGATGCTCTATTCATTGTGCCACTGCCTGGTCAGGCTTAATTTACTGATTTCAGAGAGAGAAAGGAGAAAGGGAGAGAAAGAGTGAAACAGATTTGTTGTTCGCTTATTTACTCATTCACTGGTTGATCTTGCATGTGCCGTTGGCATATCAGGATGATGCTCTAACCAGCTGAGCTAACTGGCCAGGGAAAGGTTACATTCTCTTTGTGTTGTACATTCTATGGGCTTTGACAAATGTATAATGCTATATATCCATATTACAGTATCATGTAAAATAATTTTGTGGTATATAAATGCTCTATGCATCTATTCATTCTTCCTTCCCTACCTTGGGCATCCTAGTAACCACTGATCTTCTTACTGTCTATACTGTTTCCTTTTGAGAATTTTATATAGTTGGAATCATACAGTGTGTAGCTTTTTCAGGTTGGCTTCTTTCACTTAGAAATGTGCAGTTATGATTCCTTTGTGTCTTTTTGTGACTTGATAGAATATTTCTTTTTATCACTGAATAACATTCCATATATGAATATACTACAGTTTATGCATTCACCTGCTGAAGGAAGTCTTGGTTTTCAAAGGTTTTGGCAACTATCATATGAATAAAGCTGATGTAAATATTATGCAGGTTTTATGTGGATATGTTTTCAAATTCTTTGACTAAACACCAAGGAGCACGCATGCTGGGTTGTATAGTAGGAGTAGTTTCAGCTTTCTAAGAAACTGTCAAACTGTCTTCCAAAGTGGTTGCACCATTTTACATTCCCACCAGCAATGAATAAACATTCCTATTGTTCTGCATGCTCGGCCGCATTTGGTGTGTTTTGTATTTCATCCATGCTAATAGGTGTGTAGTGATATTTCATTTTTGTTTTAATTTGCAATTTCTTAATGATATATAATGTTGAACATCTCTTCTTATAATTTTATGCAATCTGTTTATCTTTTTGGTAAAGTCTTTACTCAAATCTTTTGCCCATTTTTAAATTGTATTGTTCACTTTTATATTGTTGAGTTTTAAGAATTCTTTGAATGTTTTGCATACTTGTCTTTTATCAGTTATGTGTTTTGAAACTATTTTCTCCCAGTTCGTGGCTTGTCTCTTCCTTCCCCCAGCAATGTCTCTGTACTGCAGATGTATTTAACATTGAGATTTAACTTATCAATTATTTTTTCATGTATCATGCTTTTGGTAAAGTATCTAAGTCATTACCAAACCTAAGCTCATGTAAGCTTTTCTGTTGTTAGCTTCCAGGAATTCTATAGTTTTGGATTTTATTTCTAGACCTATGATCTATTTTGGATTTATTTTTGTGAAAAGTCTGAAGAGTTCATCTAGATCTTTCTTTGCATGATGACTTCCCAGTTGCATTAGCACCATTTGTTGAAGAGACTATCCTATCTGCATTCAATTACTTTTGTTCTTTTGTCAAAGATCACTTCACTATTTCGTCTATTTTTGAGTTCTCTCTTCTGTTTCATTGATCTTCCTGTCCATCTTTTTTTTCACCAATATCACATTGTATTAATGTAACTTTGTCATAAGTCTTGAAGTTTCGTCTGACTTTGTCCTTCAATATTGCATTGACAATCCCGGGTCTTTTGCCCTTCAATAGGATTTTTTTTTTGTATTTTTTCTTCTGAAGTTGGAAACGGGGAGGCAGTCAGACAGACTCCCGCGTGCACCCGACCGGGATCCACCCAGCATGCCCACCAGGGGGCAATGCTTTGCCCATCTGGGGCATTGCTCTCTTGCAACCAGAGGCATTCTAGCGCCTGAGGCAGAGGCCATGGAGCCATCCTCAGCGCCCGGGCCAACTTTGCTCCAATGGAGCCTTGGTTGCCGGAGGGGAAGAGAGAGACAGAGGGGAGGGAGAGGGGGAGGGCTGGAGAAGCAGATGGGCATTTCTTCTGTGTGTCCTGGCCAGGAATCGAACCTGGGACTCCTGCACGCCAGGCCGACCCTCTACCACTGAGCAAACCGGCCAGGGCCTCAATATGATTTTTAACAATGATATAAAACACATTTAGTCTTTGTTTTCTTCTCTTTTTCTCTACCCACTACCCTAACTATCATCATATGATAAACACAGTCATCTCTTCCTCATGAAATCCGCTCTGTATGTGTCATCATTGTCAGTGTTTGCATTCAAATTTTTACCTTTTACCTGTAACAAGGCATCATTCTCTGATGTTATTTTTGCTAACAGTTTCTTTTATTTGTAGCTCACCTCCTTGTCACTGTCAAAGTTGTCATTTTTAAAAATTGGGATAACGTTGACCTCAATCAACAACATTTGAGAAAATTCAGATAATACTAAATATTCTGTGACTTTCAATTAATACACACTCCTTTTTTTCTTAAGGATTTTTATTTATTAATTTTTTAGAAAGAGGAGAGAGACAGAAAGAGGGAGAGAGGAGCAGGAAGCATCAACTCCTATATATGTCTTGACCAGGGAAGATTAGGGTTTTGAACCAGTGACCTCACAATTCCAGGTCGACACTTTATCCATCTGCAACATCATAAGTCAGCCTACATACTCCTTGTAACTATGACTCCCATCAAGACTTAGAGAATTTGAAACTCTTTAGAAAATTTCCTCAAGGTCTTTCCAGTCAATCCCCATCCCCCATAGCAATTAATGCCTATGATTTATATAAGAACAGATTAGTTTTTTTTTTCTTGAACTTCACAAAAGTGGATTCATACCATAGTTATTCTATTGTGTCTGGCTTTTTTGATCACATGGTTCTGAGATTCATTCATTTTATTCTCTTTAAAAATAGGTTCTTGGTTTTTAATTGATGAGTAAGTAGTATACCATTGCATAAATATATCACAATGTGTTTGCCTACTGTTATTGATGGATGTTTGGATTATACCCAGTTTTTTACTATTATAAGTAAAATAACTGTGAACATGCTTGTGAAATTCTTTTTTGCAAACATATGTTACATTTTTCTTGGGCTAAAATCCAGAAGTGGAATTCCTGGGTCATAAGGTAGGTTTACATTTTTTTTTTTTTTAGGTGACAGAGACAGAGAGAGAGAGAGCCAGAGAGAGGGACAGATAGGGACAGACAGGCAGGAAAGGAGAGAGATGAGAAGCATCAATTCGTTGTTGCAGCTCCTTTGTTATTCATTGATTGCTTCCTCATATGTGTCTTTACTGGGGAGCTACAACAGAGCAGTGTGCCCCATTGCTCAAGCCAGCAACCATGGGTTCAAGTGGTGAGTTGTGCGGAAACCAGATGAGCTTTCCCTCAAGCTAGCGACCTAGGGCTTTCAAACCTGGGTCCTCTGCGTCCCACTCCAATGCTCTATCCACTGCACTACCACCTGGTCAGGCTACTTTTTAACACTGTAAAAAGCTGCCAATCACATTTTTTTTGAATGATTGCGCATTTTCCACTCCCACCAGAAATATTTGAGTTTACCAACTGCTCTATATCCTTGCCAGCTTTTCATGTCATTAGTCCTTTCAGTTTTTGACATTTGGTGGTTGTTTAAGGAAATCTCATTGTGTTTTTCAGAAAATAAGTTAGAAATTAAATTAGTTCATCCATCCCCTCTTTCAACACTTCTGGTGACTTTGTAGCTTACAAAATAATTTTGTAGAATATATTTTGTCATATTTCTACACTTCTAGTCTAATCCCTATGTTCCGTTACTTCAATACATGGAATAAAGTTTTCCTCAGTATTCAGTTCCCTTGCACATCCCTATGCTTTGGGGTATGTCAATTGCTTCTCATTGAGGAACCTTCCTTTTTTACTGTCTAGAAAAACAATTTTCATTTGACCAGCTCACATACCCCATTTCTCCAAAAATGTCTTCTATTTCTATGTAAAGCTAAGTATGTAAAGCTTCTATGTAAAGCTAAGTATGCCTTCTCTATGCTTCCAGAATATATAACATTCTGTATTCACATTTCTATTTTTGCTTATTTATTTAGTTTATTATAATTATTTTTAACATCCATATCTTCAGCAGAACACTGTGATCCCCAAGATCAAGATCAAAGTATATAAATAATTCAACATTAAACTCTAAGTTCCATAATGGTAACTGTCAGTCAAAGACTATTAAATGAAACAATGGGTAACATGCTTACTATCTTCTTTAGTCTTGAATATGAGAAGCATATCTTGTGTTTCACAAAAAAATGGAGAACAAAACATTTCTCTTTAGATGAATGACACTTGAGTTTTGTTCTATATTCAATGCAAAAAATATTCAATCCCAAAAATTTTATTTTTAATATACTCTAAGTATTTGCTATACATTTAGTTCAAAGCAGATATTGACTCACTTAAAGTGAACTTTACTAATGGAAATATGACTTTAGATATTTTAATTGCACCAACCTTAATAAAAGAATGGGTAATCATTTATCAAATTATATATTTAAAATTTTAGGCATCAAATATGTATTATATATTCAGTAAGATGCATAAGTGTTGGTTTCAGGGTATTTATAATATTTAACTAACAGACTTCCTGATGTTTCTTAGAAATTTTAACCAGGTTAGTTTTCCTAATAAAAAGTCATAGAAATTCTGTATATTTTTTAATCTTCATAAGGGTTAGTGCTAAAGGACAAATAAAATGCATCTAATACAAATAAATTTATTATTGAGGTGTCAAAATACCAGTAGATACTATAGGTTGCTTAAATCTTCCACTACTTTCTCCTTACTGGCAATGGTCTGTCCCCCCAAACAAACGCATCAAAATTCCACATACTAAACTTTCAAACCTAGAGACTTAGCCCTGACTGGTGAAAACTGAGTAATCTGGAGAAAAACTTCTGCCCCAAAAGAAGAGATATGTGGGTATAAATAACTCTTGAATCAAACAGACCAACCTGCCTCTAACTTGTAATTATGAATGGTCTCTGGAAGCCATGGTATGTACGAACTGGAGGATAAAAATACCGTGTACTGTGTGTATCTCAGCCACATATCTCTTCTGCAAGAACCTCTCTGTTCACGGGGTGAGCATCCAACTGAGGATTTGGAAAACATGTTTTGGCTCTGGTCCAGTTGACTGGAAACCCTGCTTCGAGTTGGAACAATCAGATTCTCTCCCACGGGAATTAGGAAATGACATTGAGAAATTCCAGCCAGTCTGGGCTGAACACCAAAACGGAACTGTAAATGCAGAGTTTGATGCTGAGACTGCCAATTCAGTGAAAGAGGACTAGTAGAGAAAAAAAGAATAAATAAAATAAATGCACAAATCCTTACCTTGCTATATTTTTGCCATAGTGGTTACTTCCTTCTAACATAACATGTAATTTATTCAACATTATGCTTATTGTTTATTTCCTACAACTAGAAAGTTAGTTCCATTATTGTCAAGCACTTTTTCCATTGATAAGTGCTAAGAATAATGCCCGTACATAGATGATCTCTACTTTTTATGAATATTAGTTTCAAACTGAGTTCATTTCAGAACAATAGATTTACTTTATAGTAAAATAGAGTAATACATAATTATGCCACATATTTATTGTTCAATTTTTGTACAGTTTAAAAAATTCAAAAATATTTGGGTCTAGAGAGTGTCAATAAAGAGAAATTTTCTGATTATAAAAGCAATGAAGCAGTATAAGTTCAGAATTGATTTAAAACTTATAGGTCTAAAAGAAATTAACTTCCAAGGTGAGATATTCAAATTTACTCAGAAGTAGCAAAACAAATGGAAAATACTAGGTAAAAAAATTATAATGTCTTTTAGAGGTTAATTTGCCTTTTGTATCCTAGTTGAGTAAACAGAAGGGAGAAAAGAGTTAGAACATATTAAAAAAATCAAGTGTACCACTAGTGACTATGTAGCTTAGAGTGGTATTCTATTTAAAATAAAATTTGTTCAAGTGACCATAGTGACAATATTGGTAAGAACATCAAAAGTCTTGAATATTTCCAGAAATGTGTCTGTGAATTGTGATTCAGCCATTCTGGGACTTTTTAGACCTAATTAGGATAGCAACCACCAAGATAAATAGATAGATAGATAGATAGATACATACATACATACATACATACATAGATATTATATATGATAGATGATAGACAATGTGTCATATGTCTTGATTAATTTAAGCATGCCTTTTAATCTGTTAGTATTAAAGTTTATTTTTTAAAAACTATTCAATTTTTTTTTTCAGAGAGAAGAGAGAGAGAGGGGGAAAGAGGGAGAGAGAAAGAGAGAGAGAGAGAAAAGGGGGAGGAGCAGGAAGCATCAACTGCCATTTGTGCCCTGACCAGGCAAGCCCAGGGTTTTGAACCGGCAACCTCAGCGTTCCAGGTCAATGCTTTATCCCACTGTGCCACCACAGGTCAGGCAGTATTAAATTTTTTTGTCTGGAATGTTAATATTTCATCTGTGAATATTGAAAGGAAGATACATATTTGCATATGATAAACAAACATGTCAGGTCTGCTAAAATAGCTGTAGGAATTCAAGTAATACTAAACATCAAAAACAATACCATTAAGTCATATTTCACAGAGATGTATGCACTTTTGGTGAGTTTCACAAAGCAAAGTGTTGGATATTTTATATTTTTTTCACCTTTTCAATGTCAGAATCAATTCTGAGGAAGCAGATGTTCTTGCCAAATGACAAATTAACAGACCATAAAAACACTAGACAAATTCTTTATAGCTTATTCAAGGCTTTCCATAGATGTCCCTATTTAATGCAAACAATAAAACAGTCAGAAATAGAAAAGTTACTTTTATTAACCCATTAAAAAGTTAAGGAAATAGAGGCTAATAGCTTGAAAAACATAAGTCATCTGCACAAATTATAATACAATTAAAAAATACTTCAGCTGCCTGACCAGTCAGTGGCAGAGTGGATAGATCATCAACCTGGGATGCTGAGGTCCCAGGTTTGAAATCATAAGGTTACCATCTTGAGTATGGGCCCAACCATCTTGAGCATGGGCTCACTACCAAGCGCAGGATTGCTGGCTTGAGTGTGGAATCATAGATCCCAAGGTTGCCGGCTTGGGCAAGGGGTCACTAGATCAGCTGGAGCCCCCCTGCCCCAGTCAAGCTCATCTCTCTCCCTTCTTGTCTGTCTGTCCTGTCTATCACACTCTCTCTTGCTAAAAAGAAAAAAAAATACTGCAACTGTCAAAAAATACAACTTTTTTCTTTCAATGTGCCAGCATTATTATCTGCAAACTCAGCTCTCCTTCGTTGCACTCAATGTCATGCTTCCCCCCTCTCTTAAAATCCACAGCAGACAGAGCAACTTTGCAATTTTCCTAAAGTATATATTAAATACTATATATATTTAGTATATATTAAATACTATATATATATATAGTATTAATACACATACACACACATATATAGTCTTACTTAAGAATGAACCTAAAATACAAAGTGGAACCACTAACTCCTTCCTACATGGCCCCTTTCATATGTCTCTGCCAATCTTCTTTTTTTTTTTTTTAATTTTTATTTTATTCATTTTAGAGAAGAGAGAGAGAGAGAGAGAGAGAGAGAGAGAGGAGAGAGAGACAGGGGGGAGGAGCTGGAAGCATCAACTCCCATATGTGCCCTGACCAGGCAAGCCCAGGGTTTTGAACCGGCGACCTCAGCATTTCCAGGTCGACACTTTATCTACTGCGCCACCACAGGCCAGGCTCTGCCAATCTTCTGTCTTCTCTTCTCTTTCCCTTCATTCACTGCACATTAGCCTATTTTCTGTCCCTCCAACATGTGATTCTTTTAAGTCTCAAGGCCTTTACACTTGTCTTTCCTGGAATGCTCTTCCACTACATCTTTTCATGGCTGATCTCTCTTTAATATTGAATTCTCAATATAATTATCACTTCAACATAAGCTCTTTCATGACTGCCTTGCCCAATCAACTCTTCCCAGTGGCTAATTGCCATATTACCTAGTTTCGTTTCTTCATTATATCTATCTGTACCTGAGGTTACTTTATTTATTTTGTAAATGTTCATATTGCACCACCCACCTCTCCAAAAGAAAGTTAGCAACTTGAGGATCTTTTTTGTTCTCTATTATATTTCTAATCTTAGACTACAGAGTAAGCGATCAATAAATGTGACTTACTAATAAAAATGGCAACAAAATCAGCCTGCCTTCATCTTGCCCATCATCTAGATATCACTCTGTATATTCTATTTCATTTTGCTGTCTCTGTGTTTCACCCCATTTTCACTGCTCTACTCAACACAGTCTGGCTTTGGTCCGCCCCATACTGCTGGAACGACTTTTTCTGAGGTCACAAATAACATTGCATTTTCATCTCTGACATTTCTATGGAAGCTTAAAGCTCATCACACCTCCTCTTTACACCTCCCTCCTCTTTTGGATTTTCATAATGCATGCATAAAGTTTTCCTAATATTAGCATATGCCATTTTCTCTTCCTAGACATCCTTTTCAAACATCTACTCTTCTTTCAAATGCCTTGGAAACCTCCCAAGCTCCTCTAGGCAACTTTCCTAGTTGCTTTTCTTATGTACTAATTACTTATTATACATGAAATGATCACTTTTCGTATTATTTGTCTGTCTCATTCCTCTTTGGATTATAAACTGCTTTAGGACAGAGAGATTCTTTACTAATTGTGTATTCTTGGTGCCTAGTGTTTGGCTCTTAATTGAGGAACTAAAACTGCATCTCTTTCTTTTTAAGATTTTTAAAACTGATTTTAAAGAAATTGGGGGGGGGAGTAGCAAGAAGTATTGACTCTTAGTTGCTTTACTTTAGCTGTTCATTACTTGCTTGTTGCCTGTCATATAGGCCTTGACCCAGCAAGCCTAGGGTTTGGCACTGGCAACCTCAGCATTCCAGGTCAGTGCTCTATCCAAAGTATCACCACAGGCCACGCTAAATATGCATTTCTTAAATAAATAAAAGCATTTATTGTTGCCCTGGCTGGATAGCTCAGTTGGTTAGGTTAGAGCATCAATCTAAGGCACAGAGGTTGCTGTTTTTTCCCCTGGTCAGGGCACATACAGGAACAGATCGATGTTCTTGTCTCTCTCTCACTCCCTTCCTTTCTCTCTCTCAAAACTCAATGAAAAGTTTTTAAAAACCTATTTATTTATTTATTTTGCTTATAGAAAAGTTGGAAATTCTCAAGTCCTTAAAAATAAATATTTTTAATTAGATGAGAATAGGGGAGATAGTGAGGCCAACTCCCACATGTGTCCCAACAAGGATCCACCCAGAGAATGCATCTAGGATCGATGTTCGAGTACTGAGCTAGTTTTAGTGCCTGAGGCTGATGTACTCAGACCAACAGAGCTATCCTTAGTGCCCAGGGCCATGCTTGAAGCAATTGAGCCACTGGCTGCAAGAGGGGAAGAGCGAGACAAATGGAAGAAGGAGGAAAGAAGCAGATGGTTGCTTTTCCTGTGTGCTCTGACCAAGAATTGAACTCAAGAAGTTCATACACTGGGCTGACACTCTATCCACTGAGCCACCAGCCAGGGCCCTTTTAATTTTATTTATTTTTTCAAGTAACTTTTTTATAACATTTTATACACAGTTTAAAATATAGACCAGTTTGGGGCCCCACTTAATATGGGTCAGACTGAAGTGGATAGTAAGAGAGATCAAAGCATCCATAGGAGGGGATATAGGAAAATCATACTAGCCTTAGGTATGTGTTCTTTCTAGCTTGTTTTTAACATGTAATATCATTGAGACAAATATTCTTGAGGTCATCCCCTGATGACATTATAAACATAACATTATTTGAGGGAAAATTGAAATCTTCAAAGGAGCATCTAACCCAGGGGTCGGGAACCTATGGCTCATGAGCCAGATGTGGCTCTTTTGATGGCTGCATCTGGCTCGCAGACAAATCTTTAATAAAAAATATACTAACGAAACCAGATAGGAGGTGACGGAGGACGATTTGACTTTGAGTGAGGGGTATGCAGCATAATCAAAGGTCAAAATAATCTGGAGATGTTTTCTTGGAACATATGTACCCTGATTTATCAATGTCACTGCATTAAAATTAATAAAAATAAGATTAAAAAAATATACAAACGTTAAAAATATAAAACAGTCTCATGTATTACAATCCATTCATTTCCCACCACTCATGTTCATGGTTGCGGGTAGCTGGAGCCAATCACAGCTGTCCTCCAGGACAACACCCAATTTTTTTTTTAACACCAAATTTTTATTGGATAATGCGTAACGTACACAGGTCATTGTATGGCTCTCACAGAATTACATTTTAAAATATGTGGCGTTCATGGTTCTCTCAGCCAAAAAGGTTCCTAGCCCCTGATCTAACCTATAAGGAAGTCAAAACATTTCTTCACTGTTTGTCAACAGCAAGAGCATCTTAATTAATTAGAACAGAGATATCTTTGTAGTCAACTTTAATTTAAAAAAGATGCTTCCCTTGGTGTTGTTTAGCATTGTGTGGAACAACAACTCATGGAGCATTGGGGCAAGTTTGGAATTCATGTTGCCTGTAGTGAAAAACACACTATTAGAAATCATTGACAGCTTGAGTGAAGATGTCATCAAATCGGCTTTTCATATGTAACTAGAGGAAAAGTAAAGTAGCACAGTTTTGGGGGAAGTTTTAGCATTTATTATCAGGAGTCTTATATTTTTACTATCCTTTGTGACAATAATTTTATTTGTGGAAGTCTACCTAAAGAAAATAAAGCAACAACAATAAAAATAATTTCACTAATAATATATATTACAGCATTTTTTAGAGCTACTGCTAGGTGAAATAACCCAGTCAATAATGTGAACAGTAGCTGATAAAGAAAAACTAAAGGAAAGAAGAAAGAAGAAAGAAAAAGAAAAAAAAAGGAAAAAGTAAGGAAAGAAGATGTTTCAGGCTCGACATATTATAGAGACTGTAGAGTTATTTGCATCACCCTTTCTCAATAGAATTTATCATTCCAGGCACGTGTGCAATACTCAGAATTTCTGATCTAGTAGCTCTGTTGGTTAGAGTGTCATCCCAGTTGGCCAAGACTGCTGGTTTGATCCCCAGTCAGTGCACATACAAGAATCTACCAATGAATGCATAAAAGGGTGGACAGCAAATCAATGTTTCTCTCTCTCTTTCTCTCTCTCTCTGTCTTTCTTCTCTCTCTAAAATAAAAAATAAAAACAAATAGTAAGTGCAATATTTGTGCTTCAGAAAAAATACAGACTTATCACTGTATGATGGTAAATAATTGAGAATAATAATATTACCAGATAATTAACCAATGGGATATTATGCAGTAATTAAAAGTGTTTCCAAAAGTCTTAAGAGAACATAAGACTTTTTGTATTTTGAGGAGATGAAAACAGCAACAACAAAATAATTGTATACACTGTGTGGTTCTAAATTTATAGAAATTAATATAAAGAAAAAACTCACAAAAGAACAGATATAATATTAAGCATAGGATAATAGTAATGTAATACTTTTTTCTTTCTGATTTTCTATATTTTAGCATTTTCATGAGTGTTGTTGCTTAATAAATGGGAAAAACTAACCACATACTTTTTAAAAGATGGTGAGTCATATACTCTCATAAAACGTATATTGATGCCTGACCTGTGGTGGCACAGTGGATAACGCATTGACCTGGAAATGCTGAGGGCGCCGGTTCGAAACCCTGGGCTTGCCTGCTCAAGGCACATATGGGAATTGATGCTTCCAGCTCCTCCCCCCTTCTCTCTCTCTCCTCTCTAAAAATGAATAAAAGAAAAAAAAAGAAAAAAAAAACAAAAACGTATATTGAAAAAGCAAAAATTAAACCAGCTATTACAGTTACTGACATAAAAATCTAGTCTGGGCCCTGGCCGGATTGCTCAGTGGTAGAGTGTCGGCCTGGCATGCAGGAGTTCTGGGTTCCATTCCTGGCCAGGACACACAGGAGAAGCGCCCATCTGCTTCTCCACCCCTCCTTCCTCTCTGTCTCTCTCTTCCTCTCCTGCAGCCGAGGCTCCATTGGAGCAAAGATGGCCCTGGCACTGTGGATGGCTGCAGGCGTCCCCAAACTACGGCCTGCGGGCCGCATGCAGCCCCCTAAGGCCATTTATCTGGGCCCCCGCTGCACTCCTGGAAGGGGCACCTCTTTCATTGGTGGTCAGTGAGAGGAGCACTGTATGTGGCGGTCCTCCAGCGGTCTGAGGGACAGTGAATTGGCCCCCTGTGTAAAAAGTTTGGGGACCCCTGCATGGCCTCTGCCTCAGGCGCTAGAATGCCTCTGGTTGCAACAGAGCAAAGCCCCAGATGGGCAGAGCATCGCCCCCTGGTGGGCATGCTGGGTGGATCCTGGTCAGGCGCATGTGGGAGTCTGTCTGACTGCCTCCCCGTTTCCAACTTCAGAAAAATACAAAAAAAAAAAAAAAGAATCTAGTCTGAATTAGCCCATCACTAATTTCTAAATGAATCATTGGGGTGAAAAGATAGTATACAGAAACACAAGTATTCTGCCACTTGCATGTCTAAAAATTACTCTTCTAAATATTGTAGATATATGACACTGTGATCAAGTTTATTACACAGCCAATCATATTATTAAAAATGAAAGCCTGTTCAGGGAAAGGATAGGAAAAGACAAGAACAAGGATGGCTTGTGTGACAGTAAATTATATAAAGAAAAACTAAAGGAAAGAAGAAAGAAGAAAGAAAAAGAAAAAAAGGGAAAAAGTAAGGAAAGAAGATGTTTTAGGCTCGATATATTATAGAGACTGTAGAGTTATTTGCATCACCCTTTCTCAATAGAATTTATCATTCCAGGCACGTGTGCATTACTCAGAATTTCAGATATGAGTCAATAGGTTGTGTCATAAAGAACAATGGTTTATTTCTTTCTAATGCTTTTAGCTTGTAAACACTTCTTCAATCACCTCAATTTTGCTTTTACCATCCATTTATAAGTCTTATTATCATGTTTTTTTAAACAGATTAATAAAATGTGTTGACAGGGAGGTTGGACTTTCCTTTAAAAGGCTGCCGTTTTCTTTAAGAAATCCATGCAATTAAAGTCAATTTTATTTTACTGGAAACAAATCATGATAAACATAACTTTCTAAGTATTTACTACAAAATTTAATGTCATTCTGAAGCCTAAAACTATGGTCACCTGAACAGAAAATGTATTTCCTAGATACTGTTTAAAAAAAAATCACTAAAGTTTAAAGGAAAACCTGAATTTCAATTTCAAGCCTGTTAGTAAAACCAGCTGTGGGCTTTTGACATATAGATTGGCTTTGTGGAAGGACGCTCATCAAATAATGTTGAAAGGTGATAATTAAATTCAATGTCAAAATGAGTGCATGGTGTTGTTTTAGTAGTAACATTTAAAAATAATAAAATAAAAGATAATTTTAAAATCTATTTTTCTACAATATTATATCTAGAATGACAATCAAAATGTGACTCCATCTGATATAAATTCTTAAAAGGAATTTTTCATATAATGAGAAGAAACCATATAAGACCCTCATGATATCCCATTATGATAAGGACTGTATTATCTCTAGTGTTGGCTCAACAGTATTTCTTTTCTTTTTTTTTTAGATTTTTTTATTTATTCATTTTTAGAGAGAGAGGAGAAAGAGAAAGAGAGAGAGAAGAGAGGAGGAGCAGGAAGCGTCAACTCCCATGTGTGCCTTGACTAGGCAAACTCCGAGTTTTGAACCGGTAACCTCATCATTCTAGGTTGATGCTTTATCCATAGCACCACCACAGGTCAGGCAGTATTTATTTTCAAAACGCTTATAACTTTGCTAGGACAAGTTCGTCAAAATTCTGAAAATTTCTTAAATATATCTTAATATACACTATTATGTTGTTGTTTTAAAATTTTAACAGAGTCACTGCAATCTTCAAATATATTTCCATGTAACCTGATACTTAAGAACTTAATAAATAAGTGCTTTGTTTTCCTTACCAACAGTTTTGATTCTTAATTACTTGAATAAACTGCAACTGAATATATATTATATTAGCTAAAAATATTATCAAAGCTAGTTATTAGAATTATATATATTAGAGATAAAAGGCCTTAAAAGTTTATCTATTTTTCATTTTGCAATGGAATAATGGATAACTCCAGAGTTAATCAATTCACCTCCAGTTGTACAACTAATGAAATGACAGAGCCAGAGATATAAGTTTTCTAATTGTGAAGTTATGCTAGTCCCAGCAACTTTTAACTATTCTAGATTCTTCTTTAGGTATTATTGATAGTTTCTTTGGAAAAACATGGTTATATTCATGATTAAAAAAATGTTCATCTATTGGATTGGCTTCAATTAGAATCTTTCATCTGAGCCCTGGCAGGGTAGCCCAGTTGGTTAAAGCGTCATTCTAATACACCAAGATTGTGGGTTCAATCTCCAGTCAAAGTACATATAAGAATCAATGACTGAATGCATAAATAAGTGGAACAACAAATCAATGTTTCTCTTTCTCTTTCTCCCTTCTTCTCAATACATTTTTTTTAAATTACAAAGAAAAGAATCTTTCATTTGAAATATTTATAGTCTAAATCAGTGGTCCCCAACCTTTTTTTTGGGCCATGGACTGGTTTAATGTCAGAAAATATTTTCACAGACTGGCCTTTAGGGAGGGATGGATAAATGCACAAAATAAAATTATGCAACTGGAGTAAAAACTGTGGTATTTTAAAATATAATTGTCAAACTTACGATATTTATTGGGCTAATGTAAAGGAGGAACGAGCATGTCCTCATTATTCAGGCTGTATTTAAATTTGTTATTCTGACAACGTTTCATGTCTGACATCAATATGTAATATGATAGGTTCAGGCTCGCTACCATCATGAATCTACGACAATAAAAATAAACAGGGAGATGACGTCAGAGTAATGGCGGAGTAGGAAGCGATACCGATAAATCTCCCCCAAAACTCAACAAGATCTTCAACCAGAAACAGAAAAACCTATACTTGGAGCTTCCAGATGCTTCGCAATACACCCAAAGGTATGATTGAGTGAAAAATTGGCTAAATATATAACCAAACCCCGAAGGAAAAAGGGAGTAAGAAATGCTCCGCCTTCCTCACTAACCTAAACAGGGCGGCTTTCTCTGGTAACTGTGAATATAGAAACTGAGGCGGGCAAAGGGGGTGAATAGATCCAGGCCGCCGCGGCACAAACGGCCGAACCAGGCTGTGGCACACAGATCCAAGCCGAGGAAAATCTGATCCTGTGGCAACCCGGGCAATACAAGCTAACACTCGCGCCAAACCCAAACAAAGAAAGACAAGCGGAGCGGCCATTTTACCCGGTCTCCTGGTCGGTGCGCAGTTAGTGGGTGAGAATTTCTTCCTAGGCCCCGAGAGTGGGTGCCCGTGTTGCCCCACGGAGAGGCAGGGTCAGAGGCCTTTCTGTGGGCCGAGGACAGAGTCTCTGGGCAGCCCCAGCGCCCTGGGAAAGCCACGCACGGGAGGGAGTGAGAACTACTTCCAACGGTAGAGATTTTCCGTGCTGGTGAGGGTTTCACTCAGAGGGAACCGCGGCCGGCCTCATATCCTGGTGTGCGCGCGCAGATAAGGGGTGAGCGATTCCTCCGAGTGCCTCCGCAGTGCGCGCCCGTGTTATCGCAGAGAGGGGCAGAGTCAGGGGCCTTTGTGTGGGCCAAAGCGGAATCTCGAGCTGCCCCAGCGCCTTGCAAAAGCCGCGCACGGGGACGGAGCGAGACTCAATTCCAACGCTGCAACTTTTCCCTGCGGTTGGGGGTTTCACTCAGAGCGTGAGACTGCTGGCTGGATATCCTGGTCGCAGACAGTGAGTGAGAGTTTCCTCCAAGCGCCCCCCAGAAGTGGGCGCCTGCTTGTGTTACCGGACAGAGTGGCAGAGCCAGTGGTCTTTGAGTGGGCGGAAAGCCCGCCTGATTATGCTAGCAGCTCTGACTGACTGAGCCTTACCCAGAGCCCTGTGCTGAGTGGAAATAGAGTGGGGAGTTGCCAGCTCTTTGAGCCTCTTACTATCCAGGCAGAGGCAGCAGCAACCCCATAGCTGGATTATCAGGCTACTAATTGAGGAAGGAAAGACTAGGAGAAAGGCTCCAGGAACACGGACTCTCTCACTGTCGGAGCCTATAAATGCTAATGAGCCTCGACTCCCACGAGACTAAAGCACAATACATGACATTGCCATAGAGACTTATCAACTGCAAGCCTCTACCTGAGCGTGCCAAAGGGGCAGAACCCGGGGTACAGAGTCACCGACCAGGAAGAGGGAGAGAAAAGAAAAAGCAAGAAGATAACCTCTCAAAATCAAGAATAATCTGCAGACTTTATAACCTATCACATTTTATTATATTTGTTCGTTTGTTTCTCTTATCTTCATTCTTGATACTTTTTTTTCTTCCTCCAATTTGGCCGATTAACTCTCTACTGGTCTTACTCTCTCCTCTCCTTGAACTACACTACCCATAAGTGTTACATCTCCCATTATCTTTTCTCTTCTCTTCCTTTCTCTCTATGAGGGTTGCACTCCAAAACCCTTAACAATCTCTCTCTCTCCTTTCTTTTTTCTTCTTTTAGTGGTTCCCTCTTTTTTTTTCTCTCTCTCTCTTTCTTTTCGCCCTCTATATTAGTTTCTTCCTTTCTCCTTTACATCTCCTCTCATTCAAACCTCAATAACAAACAAATTATCTTATCTGGGACTCAAACCTATGTTTGTGGCATTTTGGGGGGTTTTTACTTCACCTTTTTAACTCACTAGCAGTGCTCCCATCCCTGGCTCTCCATATTATCTAGTTCTTGTTCCACTAAATATAATAGTAAGTTTTTAATTTGTCCCCCCATTTTGCCGTTTTCCTCTTATTCCTCTCGTCATAACTCTTAGACAACCAACACCTAAAAGCAAATCATTTTATTCTTGACCCAAATTTTTTCCTTATTTGCTTTTTGTGGGTCCATACGCTCTTTTTTTTTTTTCTTTTTTCTGTTTTTTTTTTTCTTTTTTTCTTTTTTGCCCCTTTATTACTTTTCCCCAATTAAGGCCCTCCATCACAGGCATTGTTTGTTATAACTCACAGTCCACCACAAGATTTTCTCAAGAAAGAGGGGAGAGGAGAGGAGAAGAAAAAAGGAGGGGGGGAATAATTTCCTTTTTTTTAAAATTTTTATTTTATTTTATTTTTCTTTATTTCATTATTAATTTTTTTTAAAAAAAACAACTCTTTTCTATTTTTTATTTATTTTTATTTTTTTAACTTTTTATTCTTTATTAAATCTCATTAATACTATCAACAAAACCACCCTCAGATGCCATTAAGGAAGAGAAAATCGAATATCATGGATACAAAAGAAAGAGAGGTAACACAGCTAGATGAGGAAAAATCTATGGAGAAAAAATTTAATATATTGGAAACCTTGGAGCTAAATGACAGAGAATTCAAGATAGAAATCCTAAAAATCCTCCGAGATATACAAGAAAACACAGAAAGGCAATATAGGGAGCTCAGAAAACAACTCAATGAACACAAAGAATATATGTCCAAGGAAATTGAAACTATAAAAACAAATCAAACAGAGATGAAAAACTCAATTCACGAGCTGAAAAGCGAAGTAACAAGCTTAGCTAATAGAACAGGTCAGATAGAAGAGAGGATTAGTGAAATAGAAGACAAGCAACTTGAGGCACAACAGAGAGAAGAAGAAAGAGACTCAAAAATTAAAAAAAATGAGATAGCCCTACAAGAATTATCTGACTCCATCAAAAAGAATAACATAAGAATAATAGGTATATCAGAGGGAGAAGAGAGAGAAAATGGAATGGAGAACATACTCAAACAAATAATAGATGAGAAATTCCCAAGCCTGTGGAAAGAACTAAAGCCTCAAGTTCAAGAAGCAAACAGAACTCCAAGTTTTCTTAACCCCAACAAACCTACTCCAAGGCATATCATAATGAAATTGACACAAACCAACAGCAAAGAAAAAATTCTCAAGGCAGCCAGGGAAAAGAAGAATACAACATATAAAGGAAGGCCCATTAGATTATCATCAGATTTCTCAACAGAAACTCTACAAGCTAGAAGAGAGTGGACCCCAATATTTAAAGTCCTAAAAGAGAGGAACTTTCAGCCACGAATACTATACCCATCAAAGCTATCCTTCAAATACGAAGGAGAAATAAAAACATTCACAGATACAGAAAAGATGAGGGAATTTATCATCAGAAAACCCCCACTCCAGGAATTACTAAAGGGGGTTCTCCAATCAGATACAAAGAACAAAAAAAACAGAGCCACAAGTAAAAGCTCCAAGAAGAACACAATAAAACCAAATTTAAACTGTGACAACAACAAAAAGAAAGAGGGGGGAGAAGATGGAGATTAACAGTAGCAAAGGACGATGGAGTGCAAAAGTACTCACAAAATAGTTTGCTACAATGAACAGGGTAGGGACCCTTTTCATTACTCAAAGGTAACCACCATTGAAAAAACCACCACAGAAGCACATGAGATAAAAAAGATAGCAACAGAGGAAAGATGTATGGAATACAACCAAATAAAAACAAAAGATAGAAAAACGAAAGAGAAGGATCAAACAAGACACAAAACTAACAGAAAACAAGATATAAAATGGCAATAGGGAACTCACAAGTATCAATAATTACACTAAATGTAAACGGATTAAACTCACCAATAAAAAGGCACTGAGTAGCAGAATGGATTAAAAAAGAAAATCCAACTGTATGCTGCCTACAGGAAACTCATCTAAGTAACAAGGATAAAAACAAATTCAAAGTGAAAGGCTGGAAAACAATACTCCAAGCAAATAACATCCAAAAAAAAGCAGGTGTAGCAATACTCATATCGGATAATGCTGACTACAAGACAGGAAAAGTACTCAGAGACAAAAATGGCCATTTCATAATGGCTAAGGGGACACTGAATCAAGAAGACATAACAATTCTTAATATATATGCACCAAACCAAGGAGCACCAAAATATATAAGACAGCTACTTATTGATCTTAAAACAAAAACTGACAAAAATACAATCATACTTGGAGACCTCAATACACCGCTGACGGCTCTAGATCGGTCATCCAAACAGAGAATCAACAAAGACATAGTGGCCTTAAACAAAACACTAGAGCACCTGGATATGATAGACATCTACAGGACATTTCATCCCAAAGTGACTGAGTATACATTTTTCTCCAGTGTACATGGATCATTCTCAAGAATTGACCATATGTTGGGCCACAAAAACAACATCAGCAAATTCAGAAAAATTGAAGTTGTACCAAGCATATTTTCTGATCATAAAGCCTTGAAACTAGAATTCAACTGCAAAAAGAGGAAAAAAATCCCACAAAAATGTGGAAACTAAACAACATACTTTTAAAAAATGAATGGGTCAAAGAAGAAATAAGTGCAGAGATCAAAAGATATATACACACTAATGAAAATGACAATACGACATATCAGAATCTATGGGATGCAGCAAAAGCAGTGATAAGAGGGAAGTTCATATCGCTTCAGGCATATATGAACAAACAAGAGAGAGCCCAAGTGAACCACTTAACTTCCCACCTTAAGGAACTAGAAAAAGAAGAACAAAGACAACCCAAAACCAGCCGAAGAAAGGAAATAATAAAAATCAGAGCAGAAATAAATGAATTAGAGAACAGAAAAACTATAGAAAAAATTAATAGAACAAGGAGCTGGTTCTTTGAAAAGATCAACAAAATTGACAAACCCTTGGCAAGACTTACCAAGGAAAAAAGAGAAAGAACTCATATAAACAAAATCCAAAATGAAAGAGGAGAAATCACCACGGACACTGTAGATATACAAAGAATTATTGTAGAATACTATGAAAAACTTTATGCCACTAAATTCAACAACCTAGAAGAAATGGATAAATTCCTAGAAAAATACAACCTTCCTAGACTGAGTCAAGAAGAAGCAGAAAGCCTAAACAGACCTATCAGTAGAGAAGAAATAGAAAAAACCATTAAAAACCTCCCCAAAAATAAAAGTCCAGGCCCTGACAGCTATACCAGCGAATTTTATCAAACATTCAAAGAAGACTTGGTTCCTATTCTACTCAAAGTCTTCCAAAAAATTGAAGAAGAAGCAATACTTCCAAACACATTTTATGAGGCCAACATAACCCTCATCCCAAAACCAGGCAAGGATGGCACAAAAAAAGAAAACTACAGACCAATATCTCTAATGAATACAGATGCTAAAATACTAAACAAAATACTAGCAAATCGAATACAACAACATATGAAAAAAATAATACATCATGATCAAGTGGGATTCATCCCAGAATCTCAAGGATGGTTCAACATACGTAAAACGGTTAATGTAATACACCATATCAACAAAACAAAGAATAAAAACCACACGATCTTATCAATAGATGCAGAAAAGGCTTTCAATAAAATACAACACAATTTTATGTTTAAGACTCTCAACAAAATGGGTATAGAAGGAAAATATCTCAACATGATAAGGCCATATATGATAAACCATCAGCTAACATCATATTAAATGGCACTAAACTGAAGGCTTTCCCCCTTAAATCAGGAACAAGACAGGGTTGTCCACTCTCTCCACTCTTATTTAATGTGGTACTAGAGGTTCTCGCCACAGCAATCAGACAAGACAAAGAAATAAAAGGCATCCATATCGGAAAAGAAGAAGTAAAGGTATCACTTTTTGCAGATGATATGATCCTATACATCGAAAACCCCAAAGAATCCACAAAAAGACTACTAGAAACAATAAGCCAATACAGTAAGGTCGCAGGATACAAAATTAACATTCAGAAGTCAATAGCCTTTCTATGTGCCAACAATGAAACAACTGAGAAGGAACTCAAAAGAATAATCCCCTTCACGATTGCAACAAAAAAAATAAAATACTTAGGAATAAACATAACAAAGAATGTAAAGGACTTATATAATGAAAACTATAAACCATTGTTAAGGGAAATCGAAAAAGATATAATGAGATGGAAGAATATACCTTGTTCTTGGCTAGGAAGAATAAATATAATCAAGATGGCTATATTACCCAAAGCAATATACAAATTTAATGCAATTCCCATCAAACTTCCAATGACGTTTTTTAAAGAAATAGAGCAAAAAATCATCAGATTTATATGGAACTATAAAAAACCCCGAATAGACAAAGCAATCCTAAAGAAAAAGAATGAAGCTGGGGGCATAACAATACCTGACTTCAAACTCTATTATAGGGCCACGACAATCAAAACAGCATGGTATTGGCAGAAAAATAGACACTCAGACCAATGGAACAGAATAGAAAGTCCAGAAATAAAACCACATATATATAGTCAAATAATTTTTGATAAAGGGGCCAACAACACACAATGGAGAAAAGAAAGCCTCTTCAATAAATGGTGCTGGGAAAACTGGAAAGCCACATGCAAAAGAATGAAACTGGACTACAGTCTCTCTCCCTGTACAAAAATTAACTCAAAATGGATCAAAGATCTAAACATAAGACCTGAAACAATTAAGTACATAGAAGAAGACATAGGTACTCAACTCATGGACCTGGGTTTTAAAGAGCATTTTATGAATTTGACTCCAATGGCAAGAGAAGTGAAGGCAAAAATTAATGAATGGGACTACATCAGACTAAGAAGTTTTTGCTCAGCAAGAGAAACTGATAACAAAATAAACAGAAAGCCAACTAAATGGGAAATGATATTTTCAAACAACAGCTCAGATAAGGGCCTAATATCCAAAATATACAAAGAACTCATAAAACTCAACAACAAACAAAGAAACAATCCCATAAAAAAATGGGAAGAGGATATGAACAGACACTTCTCCCAGGAAGAAATACAAATGGCCAACAGATATATGAAAAGATGCTCATCTTCTTTAGCTATTAGAGAAATGCAAATCAAAACGGCAATGAGATACCACCTCACACCTGTTCGATTAGCTGTTATTAGCAAGTCAGGTAATAGCAAATGTTGGAGAGGCTGTGGAGAAAAAGGAACCCTCATCCACTGTTGGTGGGAATGTAAAGTAGTACAACCATTATGGAAGAAAGTATGGTGGTTCCTCAAAAAACTGAAAATAGAACTACCTTATGACCCAGCAATCCCTCTACTGGGTATATATCCCCAAAACTCAGAAACATTGATACGTAAAGACACATGCAGCCCCATGTTTATTGCAGCATTGTTCACAGTGGCCAGGACATGGAAACAACCAAAAAGCCCATCAATAGATGACTGGATAAAGAAGATGTGGCACATATACACTATGGAATACTACTCAGCCATAAGAAATGATGACATCGGAACATTTACAGCAAAATGGTGGGATCTTGATAACATGATACGAAGCGAAATAAGTAAATCAGAAAAAACCAGGAACTGTATTATTCCATACGTAGGTGGAACATAATACTGAAACTAAGAGACATTGACAAGAGTGTGGTGGTTACGGGGGGGAGGGGGGAATGGGAGAGGGATAGGAGGTGGGGAGGGGCACAAAGAAAACAAGATAGAAGGTGACAGAGGACAATCTGACTTTGGGTGGTGGGTATGCAACATAATTGAACGACAAGATAACCTGGACTTGTTATCTTTGAATATATGTATCCTGATTTATTGATGTCACCCCATTAAAAAAATAAAATTATAAAAATAAATAAATAAATAAATAAAAAAAATAAACAGAAATCCACTGGGTACTCGTATGCAACTTTATTAGAAGCGTCCTCTTAACATCACACCAACAACATAACATGAGTAACATCCTCTCTGCCTCCAAAAACTTTCCATTCGCTATGGTAACGTTTAAACATGCCTTAAAAATAAGATACAACACAAAAAAACAAATATAAAGTGCATGAAAAATACAACTCACCATTGTTATGAATATTGTAAGTTAGGGTTATTTATTATAATGTTTATATAGAAAGAGAGATAGTAGCCTGTCTTTCAACAATCATAACGCTAAGTCAGTGGGAGCCCTGAGCTTGTTTCTCTGCAACGAGATGGTCCCATCTAGGGGTAATGGGAGACATTGACACCCAAAGTGTTTTGCTTATGTCCAGTCTATTCCGTAATTTTGTTTTGGTTGCTGTCACTGCAGAAAATCCCGCTTCACACAATTAGGATATCGGAAATGGCAACAGGGTTTTTAGTGCTTTTGTGGCGATCTCGGGGTATTCTGCCATGACTTTAATCCAGAACACTGGCAGAGTTGTAGTCTCAAACATATTTTTAAGTCCACCGTCATTTGCGATCTCCAGTAGTTGATCCTCTTCTTGCATAGACAGGCTGGATTCACCTTGTTTGTTGACAAACGGATCACTGATCCATTCCTTGGCAATTCGTGAGTCTTTTGTGGTTGGGAAGTAGCATTCAAACTCTTAAAAGCAAATACATCATGCACCAGCTGGGATAATGAAGGCTTGGGCTCAGTCTCTTCCAAATATCCCACAAATGTTTAAAACATGTCAAATATAACCCTGTTCATGCGTGGCCCCCACAAATCCAGTTTGGCTTTAAATGCAGCTATTTTATCTGCCAACTTGAAGACAGTTGTCATTTTCCCCTGAAGCGACTGATTGAGTTCATTGAGGAGGTTAAATATGTAGCACAAGTAAGCGAGTTTTGCGACCCATTTCTCCTCACTGAAATGTGCTGCTAGCAGTGACTTTTTTTCTGAGAGAAATCTCTGCAGCGGCTCTTGTAATTCAAACACTCTGGCCAGGGACCTCCCTTGGGATAACCATCTTATTTCTGTGTATAAGAGAAGGTGTCTGTGCTCCGCGTTCATTTCCTCACAAAGCTGCTCAAACAGGCGCGAGTGAAGGGCGTGTGCTTTGATGTGGTTAATAATTTTAATGACATCATTCAATATGCTGTTAAATTCTGATGGTATATTTCAGCTAGCCAGCGTTTCCCTGTGAATGACACAATGCATAGACTCCCATTCAGGTGCGACCTCCTTAATCCTAGTAGTTAAACCAGACATCCTTCCAGTCATGGCAGCAGTTCCATCTGTGCATATGCCGACACAAAAAGACCATTTCAGTTTTCCTGACATATAGTCATCCAGTGATTTAAATAGTTCTGCGGCTGTGGTTTTGGTTGGCAATGATAGTGCACATAATATATCCTCATGCACATCCTCCTGATAAAGATAACACACGTAAACAAGTAGCATTGCCTTGTTGTCAATATCTGTAGATTCGTCAACCTGGACAGCATACCACGTGATTTATCAATCCTTTCCAACAATTCTGATTCAATGTCCTCTGCTATTTCCTCAATGCGCCGTGTGACGGTGGTAGCCGAAAGAGGCATCTGTGCTATCTTTTTAACCGCAGCCTCTCCTAGAAGATCACGACAAATGTCTTTAGTGGTTGGAAGGATCAATTCTTCACCAATGGTGAATAGCTTCTTAGCCTTAGCAATATGATTAGCCACCAAGTATGATGCTCTCAATGCACTTGCATTTATTGATATAGTGACCACCAGTAATTGTTTCTGTCCTTCTTGTTCATGCTTTTATCTTTCAAAATACTCAGAAGGCTTGTCTTTTAAAGTAGGGTACTTGGTCTCCAAGTGGCGAAGCAGTTTTGAAGGCTTCATTGCCACATTAGTTAGCTGGTCGCCACATATTATGCAGAGCGGCCTTGGTGTACGAGAATCACCAGTTGCGATAAATCCATACTTCAAGTAGGACTCTGGGTATTGTCTGTTAAATGAAGCCTTCTTTTTCTTCGAGGTCATAGGTTCTTCTTCTGTCTCCTCACTGGCCCTTTTCCACTTCACAAAAAAACTTTCTATGGGATTTTGTTTTTCACTCATTTTGCTAGTTTATGGGTTTAATTTTAGCGGCGACATATCACGTGACTGAGACAAGCGTCAAGAGTGAGTCTTAGACGGATGTAACAGAGGGAATCTGGTCATTTTTTAAAACTAAAACATCGTTCAGACTTAAATATAAATAAAATGGAAATAATGTAAGTTATTTATTCTTTCTCTGTGGACCGATACCAAATGGCCCACAGACTGGTACCGGTCCGCGGCCTAGGGCACTGGTAGGGGACCACTAGTCTAAATGAATCATCTTAAATTGCAATGGTAATACCAAGCTGGTGATTTTGACATTTATTGTTCATCTTGGAATACCTTTATTCTTTCTACATGGAAAGTTTCTTTAAAAATTTTTTTTAATTTATTTATTTTAGAAGGAAGTGAGAGTGAGAATAAAAGAGAGAGAGAGAAAGAGAGAGAGAGAGAGAAAGGGAAGAGAAGAGGGAAGCATTAACTTCCATATGTGACTTGACCAGGCAAGTGCAGGGTTTCGAACCGGCGACCTCAGCATTCCTAGTCGACGCTTTACCCACTGCACCACCACAGGTCAGGCCTCTACATGGAAAGTTTCAAAATTATAATTGTCAGTTATTTTCAAGTTTTCCTCTATACTTTTTATTTTTACTTCAACTAATGAGAGTAATAGGTTATATTCTTACTGGTTTTGTACTTACGTGAACTTCTTAGTTTACTTCCATTCCTACCATCTAATCATTCTGGTGCCAGTTTGAGTCATAATGGTAAATATTGTACCTATGTTCATCTTCAGATATCTTCATCATCATCCCTGAATTCCTCAAAATATATAGTTATCTTTATTATATGCGGCTTAAGTGTCTGTTTGTTGCCGATAGCTTATTGGTTGCTTGCATAACTGTACTAGCCAAGGGGGTGAAGTTGCCCCGGCATTCAAATAGTCCCGCCTTCTGGCATGCCACCTCACAAATTGAGGTTAAAGATTGGAGCAGTTATTATGCTGTTAAGAAATCTTAACACCAGAAGGGGTCTTTGCAATGGTACAAGACTAGAGGTTCTCCAATTGAAAAATAATGTCATAATAGCTAAGTCTTTGACTGGCTCCTCTAAAGGTGAAATATATGTCATTCCAAGAATTGATTTGGCTCCATCTCAAACAGGGTTGCCATTTCAATTGAGATATAGACAATTTCCTGTAAAACTTGCCTTTGCTATGACCATCAATAAGTCTCAGGGCCAAATGCTTAAGCGTGTTGGCATTTTTTTACCTGAGCCTGCGTTTGGAAACGGTCAACTTTATGTTGCCTGTTCATGAGTTCGTGAAAGAATGGACGTAAAATTAAAAATAATTGATGGTCCTCTGCAAGGCAAGCTTAAAAATGATGGAAAGATCTACACAAGAAATGTTGTATACAAAGAGATCTTTGACATGTGAAGTAACATTTTATTATTTAAATCACCTTTATTTATTGAGCTAGTGGTGGCTCTTAAGAAATGTACCACCAGTGGTTTCTTTCATTGCACTCTACTTTAAGCAATTAAGCAAGTAGAAGGGGGAAACCCTGTGGGGCAGTAAGCAAAAGGGCGTCCTTGCTGCCTGCCCTGGGTAATTCAGTTTGAATTAGCAGACACCTTTGCACAAATAATTTTAATTACAATTTATAATATCGTATGACCGCCGGGCTTTCTAGTTATCATTATATAGGGGGAACAATAACATTTCATTTTAATGCAGGACACATCTTGAATTTCTGCTAATGTGTCTAAAACATAAAATCCAGAGACAGATATAATGTTTACTGGCTGACAAAATAAACATTCACAAATGGCAGCTTCATCATTATCTTCTTAGTATAAGTAGAAAAAATACGATTTCACAAAAGTCCCATGACTAAAAAACAAATATGTATACAAAGAAACATTGTAAAACTTAAGTTCTCAGTTAAAATTCTTACTCATTCTCAAGAGAACATCCTTTTCTTATACTACAATTTTAAGTAAGTTTCATTCCCTAATATTTTTGCTGCAAACAAGTATTTTTTTTTGTGTGGATAAAGTCACATAATATTTAGAATATTTTAAATTTAGCATTACAGAACATAATTAGATATGTATAGATAGAACTACTATATCATTTAAAACTATTAAAAAAAAAGGTCAAACACATCTACCCCTGCCCTTTCGTCTGGTGTATTCAGTTCAAGAGTGCCCCCTTGTGATTTCTGAAACCTTATACAAACAGCAAGATCCACTAATATTGGTTGTTTTTTAATTAAAAAAACCCACAAGTTCTCATTCTTAAGATACAAACATATTTTCTTGTATGTGCAACTGCTTTAATTTTTATTTTAAATGTATTTTACTAAAAAAAAAGAATAAATGCTTTACAAGGATTGATCAGAAAGTCGTTTTAAGAAAACCACTAGACATTCTAGGACTCTAGCTAATGGAATGCATGTACTGCTGCTGTTTTCCATTTTTATGCCCATGTAGGAGGCTCTCTATGGACAGACACAGTACTCATAGAATCGAGCTGCTGAGCTTACACTGATCAGAATTTTCCTGATAGTGTCACAGAATTTTGACATTTTAGGCTTGTTCTTCATTACAAACCTGAGGGCACACTAGAAAGCCATATGTTCCTCATAGTCCTCAGCAGGACTTCGGTGATGTCAACAGGGAGTTGTTTGTGTAGATCAAAAGAACAGCAAAGCTCACACTATACTGAGAGTAGCATGATCTTGGGAACTTTTGATCATGCAGATCTGAAATACTGGACAACACCCCAATGTAGCATTAAATTAAATGCTTTACCAATGAGAAATTAAGTTAATAGATGTCTAGGGATTTTATGCAAAATTAGTAGACTAAGGTTACAAATGTCAATACTCAGTGAATAATTTATGAGCAATATACCTAGTTAAAGTTACAGAGTATTATATTTATTATATGCCTTATTAGAAGGACAGAGCCCTAGCTTGGTAGCTCGGTTGATAAGCATCCTCCCTATATGCCAAGGTTGTGGGTTCAATCACCATTCAGGGCACATAGAAGGCTGAGCCAATGAATGCATAAATAAGTGGAACAACAAATCTATGTTTCTCTTTCTCTCTCTTACTAAAATCAATAAATATAAGAAAGAGGACAAAGAACATGTATACATAATAAAATAGTTTGTTCTTATTCTAAAGTAACTTTTGATTCCCTACATACTCATATCCACTCTGACCATGAAAAAAAGTTGTCTCTCAGTTTACTCGTTAAAAATAATATTAAAAACAGGACTATAGCTTGGGTAAAATAAAGGGTGATCAATAAAACAAGGAAGCAGAAAGGAACAGCAGCCCTTGTAGTAAAAGTCAATATGTCAGCAGTAGACCAACTTTTGTCGACTACTTGTGATAAGAACTGGAAACATAAGCTATATGAATGGCAGATATTATCCAAACTATCCCAATTGTACTGCCATTCAACGTATAAAGCACTTGTAATGAATATACATACAAAAAATATCTGTTTCCCATAAACATTTCCCTGGACCAGTTTCTCAATTGTAGTGGGGGGGCCAATTTTAACCATAGGGAAGATTTGGCAGCGTCTAGAGACATTTTTGTGTCACAATGGGATGAAGGTATTACTGACATCTAAAGGGCAGAGTCCAGAGATGCTGCTAAAGTGTCCTAGGAGGTACAGACTGTGCCTCAATAAAAAAGGTTTATCTGCTGGAAATAGTACTTAGATGGGAGGCTTGCTCTAGACATAGAATTTTAGATTTAATGGATGTATATGGCTTTCTTAGCTAAATTGTGTATGCTACTTCTCATAATTCTTCATTTGAAAACACACTAAAAAATGACTACATATTTATCAAATTTTCTAGAACAGTGATTTCTTTGTAGTAAAATTTAAAAGTGTTTATTGAATTTATTGGGGAGACACTGGTTAATAAGATTATACAGTTTTAAAATGTACAAATGTATAATTGCATTGTGCATTCACCACACCCAGTCAAGCCTCCTTCCTTCACCATTTATCCCCCCCCCGTTACCCTCTCCTACCACCCCCTTACCCCTTTCCCTCTGGTAACCACCCTACTGTTTTCTGTCTTTTTTTTTTTAGCTTAATCCCTTCACCTTTTTCCCACCCAAACCTCTTCTCCTCTGACAGCTGTCAGTCTGTTCTCTGTATCTACAAGTCTGTTTTTGTTCTGTTTTGTTTGTTTTGTTCATTAGATTCACATGTAAGTGAAATCATATGATGTTTATCTTTTCCGAAGTGGCTTATTTCACTTTGCATAATATTCTCCAGGTCCATCCATGCTGTTGCAATGGGTAAGATTTCCTTATTTTTTTTTATAGCTGAGTAGTAGTATTTCATGTGTAAATACATGTACAAAAGAGCTTTCATAACCACTCATCTACTGGTGGCACTTAGGCTGGTTCCAAATCTTGGCTACTGTAAATAATGCGGCAATGAACAGTGAGGTACATATATTGTTTCAAAGTAGTGTTTCAGATTTCTTCAGATACATTCCCAGAAGTAGAATGGCTGGGTGATTAGGCAGTTCCATTTTTAATTTTTTTGAGGAAACTCCATACTCTTTTGTACTGTGGCTGTAGTAATCTGTATTTCCACCAACAGTGCATGAAATTTCCTTTTCTCCATATCCTTGCCAGCACTTGTTATGTGTACATTTATTGATGATAGCCATTCTGACAGGTGTGAGGTCATATCTCATTGTGATTTTAATTTGTATTTCTCTGATGATCAATGAGATTGAGCATCTTTTCATATGTCTATTGGCCATCTGTATGTCCTCTTTGAGAAGTGTCTAGTCAGGTCCTTTGCCCATTTTTAATTACATTATTTTTGCTGTTGATTTGCATAAGTACTTTATAAATTTTAAATATTAACTGCCTATCAGATGTATCATTGGTGAATAGTATGTGTAAAGAAATGTATGTATGTGTGTGGACCTGGCTGGTTGGCTCAGTGGTAGAGCATTGGGCATGTGGATATTCTGGGTTGGATTCCCTGTCAGGGCACAGAGAAGCGCCCATCTCCTTCTCCACCCTTCCCCCTCTTCTTTCTCTCTATCTCTCTATCTCTCTCTCTTCCCCTCCTGCAGCCAAGGTTCCCTTGGAGCAAAGTTGGCCCCGGAGCTGACAAAGGGGCCCTGGACATGGCCTTCGCCTCAGGCGCTAGAATGGCTTCTGCAGGCGGTAACGGAGCAACGCCCCAGATGGGCAGAGCGTCACCTCCTGGTGGGTATGCTGGGTGTATTCCGGTCGGGTGCATGCGGGAGTCTGTCTGACTGCCTCCCCACTTCTAACTTTGGGAAAAAAAAATGTATGTGTGAAGAAAAATTAGAAATGAGCATGTAGTATCCCAGCTTTATCACTTTCTCCCTACACCATCTCCAGTTCCCACTCTACAGCTCATATACAGGGGTAGGCAACAGTGAGTTTACAGTTGTAATACAGATAATAATACAGTAGTTAATAAATAACAATACAAGAATATACTCTGTGTGTCATGCATAAACAACTGTAAATTTACTTTTGCTCACCCCTGTATTTGACACGGGGTTCAGAAATCTCTGTTCAAATCAAGTACCAAGGTGATTAGCACAAAGTAGATTATAGAGTACATATTGAAAATTGTTACTATAAATTTCTCTTAAAATGCCCATCAGTCAGGAAAATATTACTTTTTTATCCTTATTGAACTTTATTTCACAAATTGAGATGCTAAATATGGATTTTATTTAAACACTTTAAAAAATTTTCCATTTATTTGAGAGGGGGAGAAGAAAAAGGTGGGGGAGAGAAAGAGAGAGAGAAGCAACACTGGTTGTTCCACTTAGTTGTGTACTCACTGATTGCTTCTCGCATATGCTCTGACTGGGGTTCGAACCTGGACCTACCTTGCTGGCGACCTCGCATGCCAGGAGGATCCTCTATCAACTGAGCCACCTGGCCAAGGCTTAAACACATTTTCTTGTTTATGGCAGAAGAAAGTCTACAAACCAGCTTTACCTTGAGTAAAGGAAAGCGTGTAAAAAGGCAGGGAGATAAAAGTAGATTTTTGTATCTCCGAACATGTAAGCAAAGAGAATAATTTTCTCTTAGTGTTTGTTTTTAGTAGTCAAAATGTATGAGGGTTTGGAAAAGAATGTAAAAGAATCTTAGAAGTCATAGACAATATGTAACTCTGAATACCTTTTAATAAGTGAAGAGAAATTTAAGATATTTATTAATTGACCATTAATAATTAAAACTCATACTTTTCTAAGATAAAATAAAATAATACAAAGTGGCTCAATAGCTCTACTCAGTGAAAAATGAAATTATAGAGTGTATTTGCAGATTTATAAGGAATAAGTTATATCCCTGTTTCGCTCAGGGCAGGCTGCAAAAATTACTGTGAACACCCTCCTAACTGTGAAAACATATAAATTACATTCATTTAACTCTAAATATAAAACTTGCATTCTATAAATATGTCAAAGATATAATGATATTAAAAAAAAACCCTAAAAGAGGCAAGTTCCAATTTTGGGAGAAAGATATGACCTAACTGGTGAGAACAATTGACACAGAGTATTTTCTCAGTTGAATCAAGCTTTCCAGATAATGAGAAAACTGTTCAGAGATTTGGATTAATCTTAAAACAATGCCATCTCAAAATAATTTAACCTTCACAGCGTACCATATAATAATTTCAGACTCCATATAAATGACATATTAAACTAAAACAAAATGTAAATTCTTAGAATTCTAGTCAGTTTACAGGAAAACTGTTATTAAGCCTACCCATTTTGCTAACAGAATTATCAAAAGAAGCCTTGTATGTTATCCTTCGAGAACACAGTTACCACTAAATAAAGACTAAATTCCTTGCAAGGAGGAATTTGGATAACTATCATTCCAGGATATGTAGTCATCAAACCATTATTCATACTACTTTGGACCAAATGTAAGGGTTTTTTTGGCTATAAATGAAACATTCACTTTTCCAAAATTAAAATTGGTAACATGATTTTAAATACTATGTCTTTTAAATATACTACCCCAAATTATACTCAACTCACTCAACATCTCTTTGTTAGCCATGCCTAAGTATTAGTTTCATTGATCTCTATAAATCCATGCAAGGAATAGGGGAGAAAAAGGAGACAGACGACTAAGATTTAAAGAATAAAAAAAATAGCTTTTATTCCTTTGAATATATTTTTAAATTTTTAAATTTATATATTGATTCTAGAGAGAGGGAAAGGGGAAAGAGAAAGAGACAGGAACATCAATTGGTTTCTGTATGTACCGTACCTACCAGAGATTGAACCAGCAAACTCTGCACTTCAGTATGATGCTATAACCAACTGAGCTATTTGGCCAGGGATAGTTTTACCTCTTTTAAAACTTTTTTTAAACATGCCATTTGTTCTGGGTTCGGCTATTGTAAATTATATATATATTTAAAATATAATTGTATATAAAACATTATATTTATTATATTATATAACATATGATTGATATATATAATTTGTTATTGACAAATGCTTATTAAATCTTTTAATATTGTCAAATGATCTATTTCTTATTTTAGTTTTGTCTATTTTACTTTTTTATATTTTAGGTTATATAAAAGTAAAATTGTTACATTGTCTTTAACATTGAAACCTTAAACATTGTAAAATTCCTCTTTATCTGTAGTAATGTTTCTTATATTAAAATCTATGAATTCTAATTATGTAGTTAAATCAGTTTTGTTTGTGTTAGTGTTTCTATAGTGTAGCTTTTCAAGTTTCTTATTTTTTTCTTTATATTTTAGTTCTATACTCATTTTTCAAATTTAAACAATCTTTGTTACATAATTATAGCACTCACTTTATATATTTACTGTAATTTTATTTAATTGTGTTTACATATTTGATTTCTATTCATTTCTATTTTGATTTCTTTTAGATTAAGTGAATATTTATATCATTCCATCACTATCCCTAATAAGCTTAGTAATTAAGCATTTTTCCTTGACTTATCTAAAACTAATATAAAATAAGATGCCTACCTCCTTTAAACTTGCTTGGTCCAATAGGACAGAAACCAAACCTATTGTTGTTATATAAATACAAAGTTAAATTCATATTTAGCCTTTAATAGAAATCGTTTACTGACACTGAGTATAGGCACAAGCATATATATAAAATGAAACTAGAGAGGCCAGAAATAGACCTACACACATATTACTCATTGTCTGATAGCAAAAGAACAAAGGCAATTCAATACACACAGAGTAGTTTTTTGCAAAGGGTGCTATACCAACTGGATAGCCATATATTTTTTAATATATGAACTTTAAATCAAACTGTGCCATAGCCCTAAATGGTAAACTAAAAAAATTATTAAGCTTCTGGAGTAAAACATAGGAATAAACCTTAGGAAAATATCAAAAGCATAAACCATAACAGAACAAATGACAAATTGGACTTAAAAAATACTGTTAAGGGAATGAGAAGGCAAAACATGGGTGCAATAAAATATTTGCAAATTACATATATGATAAAAGACATTTTAGAAACATAAAAATTATCAAAACTAAATAATATCAACATCATTATCATATATATTAACACTATATTGAAATTGAATACTTGTTAGGTTTAAACTTATGCTTCTTATTGGCTACGAGAATCAGTAATCATGGATTATTTCAAGATATAAATTGTTAAGCAAAATTTATTTTTCTTAAAGATTAGGTCATCATTTTTATCATTTGAATTTCAAAAATCAGGCATACAGCTAGTGCTAAAATATACTTGAAACTTTTTGTGTGTGAACAAACTTGGACTCTCTAGGACTTCCCAGATCAACACCTTTCAAAAATCATGGAGTCTCCTCAGAGCTATAAATAATACTGGAATGGCACCCCTAGGTTATGAATGGAATTGTGTGCTCGATCTTGTACCACAGTAACTTCACATTTCAGACTTTCTGATGTTTTACCGATAGGGGAGAAAAGATTTGTGTTTCTTTTTAAAACTAGACCTAGCCTCCTTCTGTGGCCCATGAAACATTTTATTTCTGAACTCAATTTTGAGTATAAGACACATACCAGCATGTTGGTTTTCATGTTTGCAAGGGCATGACATTTTGTAAGTCTTGTTTATAGTGCACTCCAAGAGTTTTGTGAAATGCAGTGTTTTCATTTCTGGGTCAGTGGCTGAAATTGGGATCATTAGTGAAGTAACTGTTTAGTCCTACCTGAGGAAAAAAAAAACCTTCAATCAAGCATGTTTTTACTGAATGGAAGCACAGGGAAGACTGGCACAGGTCACCACCACGACCGAAGCTCATTGGTATGGCTGTCATTTATCTCCTTAGTGTCACTGCAGGCAACAGACTTCTGCTGTCTCACTGTGATATACATCATCTACCCAGCTTCTTTATATGGCAGAAACATTTTGTTTAAAATGCCCATTGAGTCTAATTTTCTTATGAAATTTATTTTTAAATGATTCACTACCAAATATGAGCGTATGAATTTAATAGAAATAACAATAAATTTGGGAGAAGCATAGCAGTAGAAGAACACAAAACATTTATAATGTCAAATCAACATTATTTGTTGGCTTCTTTATGTGTAGAGCGGTCATATCCTAGAAATGTGCAAATTAAAAAAATGAAAAAGTAATCATTAAAGTGTACATTGGAGAGTTAAATTGACATGAAAAGACATTCTTTTATTCATATATATTGGGATATTGAGACTGATTTATATGCACCATAGAGTAGTACTGGCTTAGAGGCAAATGTTACAACAAGGCTTGAATCACTTAGAATCCAGACTATATTTTATCCATATGATTCAAAGGAATCTTGGGTTTTCCTTCACATTTACCTTATGTCTCATAAAAGAGACAGAGTCTGACCAGGCAGTGGTGCAGTGGATAGAGTGTCAGCCTGGGATGCGGAGACCCAGATTCGAAACCCCAAGGTCGCTGGCTTGAGCGCAGGTTCATCCATTTTGAGCACTGGCTCTTCCAGCTTGAGTGCAAGCTCACCAGCTTGAGTGCGGATCACTGGCTTGTGTGTGGGATCATAGACATGAAGCCCAATGTTGCTGGTTTGAGCCCAAGATCACTGGCTTGAGTAAGGGGTCACACATGAGAAAGCAATCACAGAACAACTAAGGAGCTGCAATGAAGAATTGATGCTTCTCATCTCTCTCCCTTCCTGTCTGTCTTTCCCTCTGTCTCTGTCTCTGTCTCTGTCTCTCTCTCTTTCACACACACACACACACACACACACACACACACACACACACACACACACACACACACAAGAGACAGATGCTCAGAAATTTTGCTTTAGTATTAGGTTATTTCTCCATAAAGGCAATTATGGAAAATGTTTCGAGAGAAAAAAAGAAGCAATGGTTAAAAATTAGTATGGCATTAGCAAAACTTATATCTATGATATTTGAGCCATTAGAAATAGTTTACCATTGCCTGACCTGTGGTGGCTCATTGGATTGATCATTGACCTGGAATGCTGAGGTTGCCAGTTCGAAGCCCTGGGCTTGCCTGGTCAAGGCACATACAAGAAGCAAGCAGTGAACAACTCAAGTGAATCAACTATGAGTTGATACTTCTCGTCCCTCCCACCCCTCTCTCTGTAAAATCAATAAATAAAATCTTTAAAAACAAATTGCTTAGGTGTTTGTTTCTTAAAAAAAAGAAATAGTTTATTATCTACAAATGAGGAAAGTAATAGTTCTATGAGAACAGATTCCTAATGTTGTCACTGTATAATAAAACAAATATATGATGAATGTCTCACATGTTTCACTATGTTAAATAAACAACAAAATTGTGAAGAAAATTCTAAACTGGAAACTGACATAAATTAATAGAATATAATTTACTTGAATAAAAATCTAAACCATTAAAATAAATTTTCATTTAGGCCCTTCTCATTTCTTGTAATATTAAAAAAAGAAAAGAATTTGATGCAGACCAGAGCAGTCGCAGTTTTTCTGCCGCCACTGTCACTTGACAATGCAGATCTTCGTGAAGACCTTGGCTGGCGAGACTATCAGCACCCTCGAGGCTGAGCCCAATGACACCACTGAGAATGTCAAGGCCAGGACCCAAGACAAAGAGGGCATCCCCCCACGGACCAGCAGAGTTTCATCTTTGCCGGGAAATGACTGGAAGAT
Source organism: Saccopteryx bilineata (assembly GCF_036850765.1). NCBI lineage: Eukaryota > Metazoa > Chordata > Mammalia > Chiroptera > Emballonuridae > Saccopteryx > Saccopteryx bilineata. Next base: position 169,415,960 of record NC_089490.1, on the reverse strand, counting down.
GTGCGCTCCTGTCCAAATAAAATATCCAGAAGTAGTCCACTCTGCACCTGATCCCGCACTTGAGGGGAGGTCCCTAAAATTCTCCTTTTGAGCTTTCAACAAGTTTAATTGTACTTTTCCAGACTCTCCTGACTGCTAAGGCTAGATTGATATGTATTTTTTTAAGTAAGCTTATTTATTTCAACATAGCTTAACAAGTGATTTACATATTAATTTAAGAAAAAGCAAGGCAATCAATGTGGCAATTTTTCTTATTACATGTCTCACAAATAACAGCTAGAATTTATTTCTTACATCATAAAATTAGAACATTTTAAATGCAAGGACATTAATGCCACTGCTAATATTAAAAATCATGTTATTTGGGGTTGTACATGGCATTGAATGTTTTGTTATAGGTTCATTGTTAATTGTTCAGTATACTTGCTGGTCAAAATAAATGTCTATCAAGTAGAATGAAGGCCATATGATTAAGGGTAAAGATTTATCTATTTTATTTTCTTCTGAAGCTGCCTGTGGTTCTGTAGTAAAAATGTACATACTATCTATAGCCTTCTGCTGGTTCCCACTTTCTTTTCTTTGAGTTTCTGTTTTCTTTTCATAAAATTATATATGTTTAAATATATGTGTGTGTGTGTGTGTGTGTGTGTATAAACTCAAGTGATGTTCTAAAAAATAAGAATCAGGAAAAAAAATCTATGATTATAAATAGTTAATCAATGGAAAGTAATTTCAGAACCATTACCAAACAAGTATTGATTTACTTTCTGAAACTGTGATTGTAGTAATATCTCCTATTACCTTCAGTTTAAACATAAAAATCATTCAGATATTGTTGAATTTTAATAGTATTAATCTGAATTACTTAAAAAATGAAGTTACCTAAATAAAGTATAGAGAGGGTTCAAGAAAGTGTTACAGAACAACAATATCATAAAGTAGATTATGAAATAAATGCTACAGATAAGCAGTAATACATATGTCAAGGCAAAAGAAAAAAAGAATGTAACCTTAACTATCCTTTAATGTTCCATTTCAAAGAAGATACATAGAAAAATCCTTCAAATTCAAAATTGTGAATATTTACATAGTATTACTATATTACTTACTCATTAAAAAAATGTATACTGTCTGACCAGGCAATGGTGCAGTGGATAGAGCATCAGACTGGGATGTGGAGGACCCAGGTTCGAGACCCCGAGGTTGCCAGCTTAAGCGCGGGCTCATCTGGTTTGAGCAAAGCTCTCCAGCTTGAGCCCAAGGTCGCTGGCTCGAGCAAGGAGTCACTCCATCTGCTGTAGCCCCCCGGTCAAGGCACATATGAAAAATCAGTGAACAAACTAAGGAGCCACAACAAAGAATTGATGTTTCTCATCTTTCTCCTTTCCTGTCTGTTTGTCCCTATCTGTCCCTCTCTTTGACTCTCTTTGTCTCTGCCACACACAAAAAAAGAAAAAATATGTATACTATCTTCCAGAACCTAGTTTCACAATTATACTTAATAAGAAATGGAGCAAATATATATTTTTATAGGTGGGACTCTCTGAGAACCACTGAACATTATGGAAGCCTTCATTGGATCTAAAAATGTTTCTAGTTTACTCAGCCGCTGAATTATTAGCCACTGAACAGTTGCGTGAGAGAGGAACTTGCCTCACTTAGCCACTCACTCTGTGTGTTTTCTAACTTCCTCAAAATTTCACAAAGGCAATTTTCAATAGCATTTACTTGAGAATATCAGAAATGCATACTTTCAATGAAGCCTCATTAATATTGAAAAGATTCAGATTTTTCTACAATACTAATTAAGCATATTTTTTCACCTCTTACCATTGAAATGTTCACATAAGACCCTCATTATATAATCACTGTTATTAACCAATAGCTTTTTTCAGAATAATATTATTTGTATCAACCCACTGTTTATAAATCAGATTGTTTGATATCCATTACATGAGAACTCCTTGAGAACAAGAAACATACATTATTTTCCATCTTTCTGCCCCTTTCCTTCCTTTCTTCTCTTATTGGGTAGATATTGACAAATATTAGAGAACAATAAAAATTAAACCAAAGGATAAATAACTTTTGATTCATAACACTCTATCTTACCTAAATCCAATCTTATATTTACTTCCAGTTTAAACCAATCTTTATTACAGCGTGAGAGATTCACACCCTTCCTGCTATCTTTATCACTACATACTCTTCATGAGCATACAGAGGAATTATTTTGAATCAGTTACCTCTTGTATACTTGTTTTTTTCATATGGGGCACTCAACATTAAACCAAACAAAAAATGTGTTTTCCTGATTGACTGAAAAGAAGTAAATATTCTTGCCTTATTTACCAAACTATTTATTGAGATTTGTGTCCAGAATGGATTAGAGGGGAAGAGAGGCTGTATTTTAAATTCTTTAATTGATTTTTCCCTCTAGTCTCCTATGTTATCTGACTTTGTATTTTTACTCTTTGTTATCGTGATAGAGGGTATCTTTATGGAGAGACAGGTACTAAACAGGTAACATCCATGTGTACAAACTGCATTTCTCATAGCATCTATCACTATTTATTTATATATTTTTATGTTACTAACTTCCTCATATCAACATTTTAAAAGAAATATGCTGGTATACATTCTTACTAGTCACAGTTATCTAAGTAAACAGCTATTATCACCTGATAAGAAAAAAAAACACAATGGTTATCTGTCATGACCTTGGCACAAAGTATACAGGTGGCTTGCTTTATCATTGTGAACCCTTTCAGTGACTATTGTCATATAAATTGCCTATATAAGGAATTGTCAAACACCAGAGGGTTTGGAGATTTCTGTCACCTAAATGTATGAGAATAGTAAAGTTCATAAGCTTTGTCATCCTAAAAAGAATATCAAGGAACAAGACATCCTCAAAGAAAGAAGAGCTTATGGAAATAAGCAATGAAAACTGAAGAAAAACTGAAGGTGATAGTTCACAGAGCACTAATTTAACACAATAAACAAGTATCTAAATCTCTAAAGTAATTAAACAGCCATGTAATTTTTTACATTACCAATAAGTTCTTTAAAAAAAACGGAATCAGAGAATATTCGAGAAAAAAAATCTAACAAAGCTTATGTAAGACAAATACACAGATCAAAATTTTATACCCTATTTGAAGAAATTAAAGGACATTTTAAAATGTGAATATAGGTAGAAATATTTAGTGCTGCAAAGGTATCAATTCTCCTTAATCTACCTACAGATTCCATGTGATTACAATAAGAAGTTTAGCAAGTGTGTGTGTGTGTGTGTGTGTGTGTGTGTAAACTGACAAGGTAAGGTGACTTCACCAAGATGGAGGGTTAGGAGGGCCAATGCTCATCTCCTACACAAAAACAACAACAAAAGCAATGAATACACAACCACAAACAAATGAACTTAGGTCTGGAAAAGCCCTGGGCTACAATGAAGAAACAGCAGAAACCGTCCAGAACTCAAAAATTGAAGATGGTCACAATAAAAAGCAGCCGCCCCATCTACCAGCCCAGACTAGCATGGAGCCAAGAAGGATCCTCTCAGAGGGATTTCGCCCCACTGAAAAAAAAGACAGCAGGAGGACCCCAGCAAGTCTCACCGCCGTGCATATTTGCAGTCTTTACTACTGGGGGCTCCCCCGTCTTCACCAATGTTGGGCACAACTGACATAGCTGCCTGGATTCCGTGCCACGGTCTTCCCCCCCCGCTGGAGATGTCGCCGCCGGGACACCTGTCCCGAGAGGCCCCATGCTGCTGTGCCTACTCTCTGGAATCGGCACACCACAAGCGCTTTGCCATGTGAGGAATCCAAGCTGTCGCTGCTCTGTGTTCCACCACCGGGTCCCATGTTGTGGTGTTGACCTGTCATTACCAGGACCGAGCTGCCACTGCTCCAAAGCCTACCCTGGAGTCTCGATGCTGTGTCTTTGACCCTCCACAACTGAGGTACTGCTGCTGCAGCTCTGTCCCGGCCCCAGGGTTCTAAGTCACGGCTTTAACCTGTCGTCGTTGGGAGGAGCCGATCTGTGACTCTGACTACATCCCGGGCCAGAATCTGGACTTAAAATCACCGGAGCGTGCTGCTACAGCACCCTGCCTCCTAGGCCCTGCCCTGCGACACCCTGCCATTCCAGAGGCTGTGACACTGCTGTGTCCCCACTCCCCTCAGGCCCCGAGTCACCTTGATGAGAACCAGACCCCAGTTCTGTGGGACAGCTGCACATGCCTGTCCCTCCGACTCTGGTGCCACAATGGCAGTAATTGTTCCTATGCCCCCAAAGCCAGTGCTGTGTTGGTTCTCTGTGCATCTGATGATAGGACCCTTGCCCTGCTGTCACTCTCAGTGCCAGCATACACAGCCCAGGGGCCAAGAAGGAAACAGGAGGACCCCAGCAGCTTTTGCTGCTGAGACGCCAATAACTCTAGCCATCACTTGCTCACACAGGACCTCCATCCACTGCCTCGGCCACAGAAGATCCCTCCCACAGTCTTCTCCATCCTAACCTCAGCAGAGTGGCCAAGGTGCCATCCCAAGAAACAGAGACACCACAGCTCACCTGGCCAGTGCCTTGATGGCCACAATTTAGGGAAAAGCTTTCTCCATAGAAGCTAGTTAGGTAAGAGTGTGGGATGTGACAGATATGAAAAAATATTTGTATAGCTATGTGCATCAAAGCATTAAAACATTTATTATCCCTATTGATTTACTGAACACAAATGGTAAATAAGGTACATTAGTCATTAATAGTTTAATCCACTTACCCTTCTTGGGAAATTTGGAACTCTGGAAACTAAGAAGAAGCAATTAAGAATAAAATAGCTAAATAAAATATTCTCCAGTTGGTATAGGCTTTTATTTCTCAGGTAGATACTTTCACAACACATAAAACTTTCCAAATCATAAAATTATGCAAGCAACCATATGTCATGCATCCTTTGAAAGAAATATAATCAGAGTGATTTGATTTTTACTTAAGTGTTATTAAAATTTGATTTAAATTATCTAAGGCAATTCATTGCTCTGAGAGTTCTAAGATTCTATTTGTTAAAATATTCTTCTTCTAAGGAAGTAATTTAATTTTCAACCTGATAGTTCAGTTCATTAAATCTTGTATTTTCAAAACCAAAGTTTTTTTGTAAACCTACGTGATCATGTTCAAAGGCTAAGACTAAATAGCTGATGGGCAATAATTCCTATCTCATATTTCCCATACTTAGTTATTACCTCACTTATATTAAAAATGTTAAAACCTAATACTTCATTGCTAATTTTCATAGAATGGGGCGAAACTAGTTTATATAGTTGCAATGTTAAATATTTTTCCATTTTTACTCTTTGGTTTTTTTTTTTTTTTTTTTTTTTTTTAGTGAAATGAAGAGAGAAAGCGACAGACAGATAAGAAGGGAAGGAGATGAGAAGCATCAATTTAGTTGTTCTTTAATTGTTCATTGATTGCTTTCTCATATGAGCCTTGAGGAGGGGGAGTGGCAGGGCTCCAGCAGAGTGAGTGACCCCTTGCTCAAGCCAATGACCTTTGGGTTCAAGTCAGCAACCATTGGGTCATGTCTATGATCCTACGTTCAAGCTGGTGACCCCGTGCTCAAGCTGGTGAACCTGAGCTCAAGCTGGTGATCTCAGGGTTTTGAATCTGGGTCCTCAGCATCCCAGTTCATTATTCTATCCACTGGGCCACCGCCTGGTCAGGCTTTTTGCATTTGTTAACCCTTATAATTTAAGCATAGTTCAAAAATGCTTATTTATTTATTTATAGATTTTATTTATTGGTTTGAAAGAGAGGAGAGAGAAAGAGAGAGAGGAAAGAGCAAGAAGGATCAACTTATAGTAGTTGCTTCTCATATGTGCCTTGACAGGGCAAGCCCAGGGTTTTGAACCGGCAACCTCAGCATTCCAGGTGGACACTTTATCCATTGTGCCACTACAGGTCAGGCAAAAATATTTCTTTTTTAATTCACAGCACTTATATACTTTGGATAAGCCCAATAAGCTTAACACACCTGTACAAAAAAAGTTTGTAGTCATAAGTTACTCATTTTCAACTTATATTGTTTATTTATTTTGTATTTAAGACTGAAAACATGCAGTTTGCCAAAATATGGCCATTACTTCTTTAAAAGAACAACACAGTTCAATGTTATCTGGAAGCTGATAGTTTCAGAGTCTAGAAACAACTCAGAAAAGCTATTACTATAATTTCTGAGTATACTAACTGATCAAAACAATAATAATTTACACAATATTTTGTATTTCTTACCTAGATGATTTTGACTGAAAATGGAGAAGTATAATTTTGTATAATCTTATATTACATATTAGCCAATATAAATAAGAATGATAAAATCATATTTTCTATTATATTCAAATATTTTTCTATTGATTGATTTATTAGTTTAGTTATTTTCAGTTGCTAGTTGGATACTATAATAATACTGTTAAGAAACAATGTTAATAAAAAACATAAATTAGAATTGTAAATTAAATAGCCAGTCCTTCACGATATTATTGTCATAGTATTTGCAAGAATGCATCTTTATTGAAAAGTGAGGGTGGTTAATTCATGAGCTTTTTGTTTTTATTTGTATGGTTCTGTTTATTTATGATACATAATTATAAACATGTAACATTTAATAACTCTTTAATTTTTTGAAATATTACTTAACATAAAATTATTTTACTGAAAATTTCTAATTAAGGTTGTTTTCAGGTTTGACCAATTATATAATGTCTTTTATAATTAGCATATGATTCTGCAAACTCAAGTGCACATAGTGTTTTGAATTCCTACTGCATTCAGGATACAACTATTCTTAATTTTAAATAGTTTATATAAAAAGGACTATTTTATTTTGTTTTTCAAAGAGCCCTGTGTATATGTTATTATTCTAGGTTTCACAGAAATGAGAACCTTTTTTTTGTTTGTTTTTTTGTGACAGAGACAGAGAGAGGGACAGACAGGAAGGGAGAGAGAGATGAGAAGCATCAGTTCTTTGTTGTGACACCTTAGTGTTCATTGATTGCTCTCATATTTGCCTTAACTGGGGGGGCTACAGCAGACTGAGTGATCCCTTGCTCAAGCCAGCGACCTTGGGTTCAAGCTGATGAGCTGTGCTCAAACCAGATGAGCCTGTGCTCAAGCCAGTGACTTCGGGGTTTCAAACCTGGGTCCTCCACATCCCAGTTCAACACTCTATCCACTGCGCCAATGCTTGGTCAGGCAATGAGAGCCTTATAAGTAATTATTACACAGTAAAACTTTTCTCAATTTTCAGTATTTCAACTCACTTCAGTGTTGCTTACTTATCATATATCATCACATTGTCTCTCTATACATGCAAATAAAAAAAAAGAAAGACCAATTGTCAAGCAATGAATGACAGGAAAATGTAGAAAACCTAAGAAAGCTAAGTTACTATATTTGATTACTAAATTCAGCCTTGAACCTTCTGAAATAAATCAATGCAATATCATAGATTACATCTTTCTCCATATCTAATAATGTAAAATTTCTAAACATCAAGAAAGATATTTCTGATATTAAATGATAAAATTATGTTTATTTGGGGCCCTGACCAGGTTGTTCAATGGATAAAGGGCCAACCCAGCATGCCAGAGGTTGTGGGTGGTCAAGGCATATACAATAAATAATCAATGAGTGCACAACTGAATGGAACTTCTAAGTGAAACAAGTTGATGTTTTCTCTTTCTCTTTCTCTCTCTTGCTTGCTCTCTGTCCTCCTCCTTTTTCTACCCCCCCTCAAATTAATGAAAAAATAAAAAAAAATAGCCTGACCTATGGTGGTGCAGTGGATAAAGAGTCAATCTCCAACACTGAGGTCACCGGTTTGAAACTCCAGGCTTGCCCGGTCAAGGCACATCTGGGAGTTGATGCTTCCTGTTCCTCCCTCTTCTTCTTCTCTCTCTCTCTGTGTCTCTCCCCTTTCTAAAATAAATAAATAGAATATTAAAAATTTTTTTAATAGTTTTATTTGGAAAGATATTTTATATTAAAACTATTAATAATATCAGTAATTTGACAGCAAGTTTTCAAGAAATATAAATATGTATGAACATCAATTTTGATTTTTAGGATATCTACATGCTAGTGCTTACATAATAGACCCATGAATAGAGTTAGTAATGGAAGCTATGAATTGTCTCAACAGCATTTCTTTCTCATTAAAGCTGATACTTCTCATTCTGCTGCTTGCAGTCAGGAACAGAGACTGGGTTAAGTCCTTGAGTGGCATTATTCCTTAAAAAGACCAGTTGGGTGGGATAAGTTTCCGGGCGAATCTCTCTCCCTGCAGAGTAGGCCTTCGTTATAGGAATGTTCTGGAACATTTCACTAGGGAATAGTCCTCCTCTCTGCTTGTCAGAGCCACAAGGGCATCTTTCCTGGCTTTGCACTGTGAGGACCTGCCGAGTTCCCACAGAATTACAGATGTCTCAATACCATGGGTGTTTTTCATTCTCATACTATCACACACAGCTTCTAGCAATTTGCATAATTCCTACCCATCATGTGGGGGTGGGAGCAATAGTAGGCTCTGGCAGCTTCTGCTCAAGATAAAAGGGTCTAAACTGTGATATCCTGCATCTGTCCCTTTAGATTTCAGTTTGGCTCCTTGTCCTGGAACCTTCATTCTTTGACGGATCCAAGAAAAGTCATTAATTTTTGGTTTATTAAGGTTTTTTATGTTGTAAGAAAAGGAGTGATGACTTCTAAGCTGTTTACATGCTAGACCTGAAACCATAAGTACTGTCACATCTTTTATTGGATAGTTTTTAACTTTCTATCATTTGAAATCTGTGGTTGAATTCATCTTGTAAATCTTTCACTTTGGCCACAATAATTTTCAACTCCAAAATAGCTCTTCCATTTTTTCAGATATTCCATTTAATCTATTAAGGTTTCTTGTTTGCTGAATCAGTACAACATTTTTGAATGTCTTACATTTATTGTCATATTTACCTTAGAATAGAACATTGATAAAGGCAGGGCTATTTCGTTTTCTCTCCTGCTGTGCACTCAGAAACAAAAACATTGCCTCGCACATGGCAGGTGCTTGAAAAATATTTGTCCAGTGTTTGAATGAAAGAACAACAGTATGCAATTCACTGCACCCTCACTTGGTTTACAAGTTATATTTAAAGTTCATACAAATGTCAGCGGTAGAGCGTCGGCCTAGCGTGCGGAGGACCCGGGTTCGATTCCCGGCCAGGGCACACAGGAGAAGCGCCCATTTGCTTCTCCACCCCTCCGCCGCGCTTTCCTCTCTGTCTCTCTCGTCCCCTCCCGCAGCCAAGGCTCCATTGGAGCAAAGATGGCCCGGGCGCTGGGGATGGCTCTGTGGCCTCTGCCCCAGGCGCTAGAGTGGCTCTGGTCGCAACATGGCGACGCCCAGGATGGGCAGAGCATCGCCCCCTGGTGGGCAGAGCGTCGCCCCTGGTGGGCGTGCCGGGTGGATCCCAGTCGGGCGCATGCGGGAGTCTGTCTGACTGTCTCTCCCTGTTTCCAGCTTCAGAAAAATGAAAAGAAAAAAAAAAAAAATAAAGTTCATACAAATGGACTATGCAATAGAAAGATATAGTATCTTGTGTTAATTTCTGTGTTTAAGTACTTGCAAGGCTGAAATGTGTGCATTTACCATTATTTTTAAATTCCCTTATATTGGTTCACCAATTCCATGAACTTAGAATAGTTGATTCAACTGTTTTCCAGTTAGATCCGACTTGCCCTATTTTGTCAACTTCTACTGATAATATTTTATCCTGATTATTGGTCATAATTCTGTGTTTCTTTTTATGTTTGTTGTTTTATTGTTGCTGTTGTTGAAAACTGTTTATATAATATATATATATATATATATATATATATATATATATATATATAATGCAGTGTGTATTTTAGCAATTAATTTTCCTGATTCTGGTTTTCTAAATGTCTGGTTGACTAAATGTCTCCTTTGATATTGGCAATCACTGATAACTCTGCTCCGTTTTGCTAAATCTTATTCTTTCTTTTTTTAGCCTGATATTTAAGAGTTTCTTGTGTCTGCAAACTTAGTGGTCAGTCAGTAGTTTGGGCAGAGGTTGTACTTAGACACTCAAATTTCTAATGCTTACATTCTTGGCTGCTGAATTTGTGTGTGGTTTGGGGGGGTGCATTCAAAGTTCACCCAGGTCTTAAGTCTGTCCTGGCTTTTACTTTCAGTCCTTCCTTGTATATGCACAACGTTTTCCAGCCAGGAGGGGCTACTTGGACCGCTTATCTAATCCTCCTCTTATTTGTAAGATCCCTTGGTTGGGTATTAGATTGAACCACTCTCACCCTACCTGGAACTACAAACTCAGGCTATTACAACAGTGTGTTTTCACATTCATTTCTTACTGCTTTTGCTACATGTTTAAAATTGGCATCAGGCATAAATTTTTGCCTTTTTCTCCCCCTAAAATCAAGTCTACCACCCGTTGCCCAGATGTTGCTGGTTTTTATGATAAACTCTGCCCCGGTAAAAGTGTACCTGATACAGCTCCTGGCCCCTAGCTCAGGTGGAGGGGAAGGTAGCAGCTGCAGTAGCCCCTGCAGCCTCCTATTCTTCTTAACCAAAACACTATTTCTGAGGAGTAAACGCTTATCAATCATTTTAGTCAATTTTCAGTGCTGTGGAAAATGTTTTTGACCATATTGTTTAGTTTCATGCTTGATTTTGGAGAGGAGGCTCCCAACATTTTCACACCTTTGTACATGCTGCCATAGCCCCAAATCACCACCTTGCTGTCTGTTCTTAGAGGCTAGATCTGAATGGAAACTCTGAAAGTGGGGATAGTGATAATAAACGGATAAATTCATGATTGAGTATTCTAACTGGGCATTGAATAGAGAGCTTGCTTTTCATTATTAGGTTTTTAGTCAAATTCATCACATGCCTCTCAAGGCAAATCTAACTTCCTGCCTGAAGAATAAAAGAGAAAAGGATAATTTTGGTGATTCAGTATTCATAATACAATACTCCGTCATTTCTCCTCTTTTCATTTTGGTATAATTACTCACAGTTGCGACTGGTGCCTTCTAGTTGATAGACAGGAACTTTTAAAATTTCTAGCAAATTTCAAAATGACATAGATTTTTAAAAATTCTAAGTATATACAAGTGTAGAAATGATTACAAGACACCAAAACGACATTGAGAAAAATGTTAAAAGGAGTCGTGTTTAAGGGATTCTGAGTGTTTTCACTAAAAGTTAATGTATTGAAATTTTCACCAATGTTTATATTGATCAACTGTTACCTTTATAATCATAAAACAATATTTAAAAAGTAACATCGATTAGTATTTTAAGCCCAAAGTCCACAGTTTGTAAGCTTTGCAAAAACATGTAAAATTTTTTGTTTGAGACTTAAGGCACACATACTATGCATCACACTACACACAAACAATGCAAAATTTACTATTTAAATTACAAATGTTAAAAAACAATTTTAATTTAATAAAATGTACTTAAAACTGCACTAACAAACAACTCAACTATGTTGATAAAATGTATATTGCAAACAAAATGATTTCTTTCTTTCTTTTTTAACAATTCTAATCAACAAAAATAATTTTGAAGATTTTCAGCAAAACTGCAGAAAGTGGGATATTTATAGTTTGATATTAATTTGACATGCTGAGCAACGACAGGTTTTAAAAGTTATGGTGCCTGAGGCCTACAGATTTTTAAAAACAGTTCTGCAGGTAGTTAAACCTCAATTTTCTGTTAATAGGCATCAAATTTCCATGAATCAATGAAAATATAATGAGCACAAGAGGAGATCGTAACACCTGGGTTAAAATAAACATGTGAACTCGCATACTATGTAGTTGAGGCCTCCCACAAGTATTAATTATTTGGTCTGGAAAATGGAGCCTTTAGGTGTGGGGTTCAAAGCAAGTTCTTTTTTTCTTAACTTTTTGTATAAGTGAAAATAGTGTAGTTGTACTTAGTTGGGCAGATCTTGGGGGAAGAGATGGAGTACACTTATGAAGTAAGTTTAAATCTATATATTCTGAATGCAGGAAGAAAGTGGGTGTCCTTGGAAACAGTAGGAAGAAATTTGGGGTATGAATGGGGAAATATGCCTGTTAGGAACTGGTGACTAAGCAAAAGAGAATTATTTCTCAAGTCATCCTGGAAGTTTCACGAAAGTATAGAAATTAAGGAGGCTTGAGATAAGATTCACCAGGCAATTAACTGAAAATAGATTACTTAAAGCAGTGGAATCAGAAATAGTGTATGTAGATAAGTATATAAGTATGTGTTTATAGGACATGTTAAATGAATGAAGATCATTCTTTAGGATTTAATTTATGCGATTATAAGCCTATTAATGAGTGACAAGACTAGGATATCACACTGTAATGCCGGTGGCCGAGGGCAGACAGATCCACATTGGATTCAGGCAGATGGTAGAGAAACTGTGGAGCCAGAAAGCATTGGGCAATCCTGTGTAATAGATTCTCCCAATGGCAGATGAGCGAACCAGCAGGGGAAAACTGCTTCTTAGGCAAACAAACAGCAAAATGGCCCCTCACAGTGGCGGACAGGTAATCCACCATCCATAATCTGCCCTGAATGCCACTACCCATTGCCTTTCATAGACTATGGACATGTGGCGCTGCCCCATGCTCACACACTAATCAAGCAAAGTGCTTGTAGCCAGTAAACCAGTGAGCAAGCCTAACGCAGCTCTTTTCCCAAAACACACATGCACACAAAGATTAACATTTCATTATCGTAATGACCCCTTTACCATTAACTCATGCTATGAAAATTGCAAATTGTTATTTTTATGGATAGCTATAGACATGGTAAATACAGACTGTCATGCTACTGATATAATAATATATAAAAGTAGTGACCTAAATTACTTTTTAATGTCCTTGAACTTAGACACATGCTGTAATTCTACCTGGCTTGATCACAGTCACAGTCAGTTTTCTCTGGTAATGATTCCAACAGCATCTTTTGTAGCTACATGAGAAGGACTATTTAACTGCTGTTTGGTCTGCACAACCATGGTTATAGTCTTACCTTTTATTTCAATGTTTTCCGCAATCGATTAGCCTACTAACCTCAAACTCTCAAGGCATTGAATTTCATGACTGCAAACATTGGAGCTTATTTCAGGATAAAACACACTCATACATAGGTAAAGAACACTGAAAAGAAAGAAAACATGTTTCTCAAATCTTTTTTTGTTTGCTTCTTTTTTGTTTTGCTTTTCTTCACTCCGGGTCATCAAATAATCCCTTTCCCATATTAATAATGTTATGTCATTTACCATAAAAGTTGTATAATTTATCTCATCTTAGTATTTCTTTTACTTGATAAGTATTACCTAAATTTGTTCCTTAATAAAATCAGTGTTCACCTTTTAGATGAGACATACAGGTTCTGCGTACCTATACACGAATAGGAATGCGTTTTGTAATTTGTACACATCGTGGGGAAAACAGCTGTGTTGGGCTTGCTCACTGGTTTACTGGCTGCAAGTACTTTGTCTGATTAGTGTGTGAGCACGGGGCAGTGCCATGTGTGTGTAGTCTATGTAAGGCTACGGGTGCTTGCCCTCGGGGGTGATTCTCCCAGGTCACTCTCCTGCCACTGTGAAGTGCGGTTTTCCTGCTCCCTTGCCTTTCACTGCAAAAAGCAGGTTTTCCCTTGTTTATTAGCTCATTCCTTTTTTATTTACTTACTTACCTGACTTTGTGATCCTCCATTAAATGGGTATGGCTCTATGCTGTCCGGCTGCACAGTTCTTCAACCATCTGCCCGAATTCAATACAAACCTGCCTGGCCTCAACCACTAGTATTCCACATATATACACTGATTCCATGTCCTTTGATTCGTCATACCATGTTTAAAAATCATCACTTACTACACTATTTGGTTACTACCTTTCCTATGCTAGGGTGAATGATTTTCTTACCTACTCTTATTCTTGTATATGGTTTTCTTTTTGTAATAAAATTTCAATTTCCTGTCATCTCCAGTTATCATAGTAAAATGTCAGTCATTTAGTTCATTTATTTTCTTAATGGGAATTTTAATCAATGCATAATTCTTTGATTGGGATTCACAGGATGACTAAACTGTCTTGTATCAAAAACAATGTACTTTCTGGAGAGGTGGTAACAGTTTATGTTTTGCAGAGTTTGAGATCCACAGAAATGTGCATTTGTAAAAAACACAGTAAGTGTCCACTCAAGATTTGTGCATTTAATTGTATCTAAGTTTTATATCAAAAGAAGAAAACTGTAAAACAGATATTAATGTCTGGATAATGGTATGCATACTAAGATATTCAAACATACTACACTTTACTTTAAATATAAATATTTTTAAAATGCATTAAATAAAAGATATATGACAAAATATAATAAAATGTTAATGGTAGAATCTATGTGGTAGTTCTATGAATGCTTACTATAAATTTGTTTTCAACTTTTCTGTATGTGAAATATTTATAATAAATGGGGAAATAATAATATTCCATATTTTAAAAAGAATGACTGCTTTGATCATGATTGATAATTAAAGACATTACCAGCATACATCTGAGATATTGTGCTGTGAAATGACTTAACTACTCAATCAAATTTTGGTCAAGATTACTTTACATAGCATTGTTGAATAATAAAAATCCATCTTTGTTGGGAGCCAGCTCCTCCCGCGGGGGTGGAGCCAAAAGCCCAGAACAAGCAAGTTCTGCTACTGAGCTGAGCGTGGGCACACAGTCCTGCCCGGCCGGTAGAGCCAAGGATAGCAGCCATTCCACGAGTGGGTTCCTCCTGCAAGGGCAGGGCAAAAGCCCTGAAATAGGCAGAGACCCACAGCTGAGCAAAGGTGCTCGCCACTGCCCTCAGGGCTGAGCATAATGCCACCCACGGGGGCAGGGCAAAGGCCAAGGCCACCAAGGCTTGTGCATTCGACATGTGATCACAGCAACTCCCGTGAAGGAGAAGTGGAAACCACAGCAACAGCCCCAGTGGGCAGGCACCGGCAATGCCCAAACCCAAAAGCCCTAGGCAGCAAAAGAAGAGGGGGTGGCAAGCCTGCAGACAGACAATACCTAGGGAATAGAGGCCATACCCAGTGGACTCCAGAGGCCAAAACCTTCCTTTACACAGAGAAAATGTGAAGGCAAAGAAATGCAAAACAAATGAACCAAGAGAAATCCCCAGAAAAGGACCTAAATGAATCAGATATAACCAAATTACCAGATGCAGAGTTTAAAATAACTATTGTTAGGATACTCAAAGATATTATAACAACAATAGATGGTCATTACAAACATCTAAATAAAGAGATAGCAAATATAAAAAAAGGACATTGAAATAATAAAAAAGAATCAGTCAGAAATGACAAATACAATATCTGAAATAAAGAACACAATGGAAAGAATTAAAAGCAGGATGAATGAAGCTTAGAATCAAATCAGTGAGTTAGAGGACACAATAAATAAAGGCATGGAAGCAGAGCAGAAAAAAGAAAAGAGACTCAAAAAGTCTGAGGAAACTCTAAGAGACCTCTATGACAACATGAAGAGAAATAACATCTGCATCATAGGGGTTCCTGAAGAAGAAGATAAAGAAAAAGGGATAGAGACTTTGTTCAAGCATATCATAGCTGAAAACTTCCCTCAATTAAGGCAGGAAAACATCTCACATGTTCAGGAAGCACATAGAACTCCATTAAGGAGAAACCCAAAGAAATCCACAAAAAGACACATCATAATTAAAATAACAAAGCTAAGTGATAAAGAGAAAATATTAAAAGCTGCTAGACAAAAAAAGACTATAACCTACAAAGGAGCTCCCATAAGGATGACTTCTGACCTCTCAACAGAAACACTTGAGGCCAGAAGGGAATGGCAAGAAATATTCAAAGTAATGCAGAACAAAAGCCTACAACCAAGACTACTTTATCCAGCAAGGCTATCATTTAAAATTGAAAAAGAAATAAAAAGCTTTACAGACAAAAAAAAAACTCAAGGAATTCACTACAACCAAACCAAGGCCGCAAGAAATGCTAAGGGACCTGTTGTAAACAGATCAAAGGAGAAAAAGAATATAGCAAAAGAAGAATACAGTTTTAAAGAAAAAAATGGCAATAAACAATTACATATCAATAATAACCTTAAATGTAAATGGATTAAATGATCCGATCAAAAGACATAGGGTAGCTGCATGGATAAAAAAACAGGACTCATACATATGCTGTCTACAAGAGACACACCTTAAATCAAAAGATGCACATAGACTGAAGTTAAAGGGATGGAAAAAAATATTTCACGCAAATGGAAATGAAAAAAAAGCTGGGGTAGCAATACTTACATCAGACAAAATAAACTTTAAAACAAAGACTATAATTAGAGATAAAGAAGGTCACTACATAATGATAAAGGGAGCAATCCAACAGGAAGATATAACCGTTATAAATATCTACGCACCTAATATAGGAGCACCTAAATATATAAAGCAGACTTTGATGGATTTAAAGGGCAAGATCAACAGCAATACTATAATAGTAGGGAATTTTAATACCCCATTAACATCATTAGATAGATCCTCAAGAAAGAAAATTAACAAAGAAACAGCAGACTTAAAGGACATATTAGGTCAACTCAATTTGATAGATATCTTCAGAACCTTTCACCCTAAAACAGCAGAATATACATTCTTTTCAAGAGCTCATGGTACATTCTCTAGAATAGACCACATGTTAGGGCACAAAAGTGGTCTCAACAAATTTAAGAAGATTGAAACCATATCAAGTACTTTCTCTGATCACAATGGCATTAAACTAGAAATCAACCGCAACAGAAAAACTAAAAAATACTCAAACACTTGGAAACTAAATAGCACGTTATTAAGTAACAAATGGGTAAACAATGAGATCAAAGAAGAAATTAAAAAATTCCTAGAAACAAACGATAACGAGTATACATCAACTCAAAATTTATGGGACACAGCAAAAGCAGTCCTGAGAGGGAAGTTTATAGCATTACAGGCATACCTCAAGAAGCTAGAAAAAGCTCAAATAAACAACTTGACCCTACATCTAAAAGAACTAGAAAAAGAACAGCAAGTAAAGCCCAGAGCTAGTAGAAGAAAGAAAATAATAAAGATCAGAGCAGAAATAAATGACATAGAGGCTAAAGAAACAATACAGAGAGTCAATGAAACCAGGACCTGGTTCTTTGAAAAGGTAAACAAGATCGATGAACCTTTAACCAGACTCACCAAGAAAAAAAGAGAGAGAACTCAAATAAATAAAATTAGAAACAAGAGTGAAGAAATAACAACTGACACAACAGAAATACAAAATATTGTAAGAAAATACTATGAAGAACTGTACGCCAAAAAACTAGACAACCTAGATGAAATGGACAAATTCCTTGAAACATATAATCTTCCAAAAATCAATCTGGAAGAATCAGAAAACCTAAACAGACCAATTACAACAAATGAGATTGAAATAGTTATCAAAAAACTCCCCAAAAACAAAAGTCCTGGGCCTGATGGGTTCACAAGTGAATTGTACCGAATTTTCAAAGAAGAACTAACTCCTATCCTTCTCAAGCTATTTCAAAAAATTCAAGAAGAAGGAAGACTTCCAAGCTCCTTTTAGGAGGTGAGCATAATTCTGATTCCAAAACCAGGCAAAGACAACACCAAAAAAGAAAATTGTAGGCCAATATCCCTGATGAATTTAGATGCAAAAATCCTCAACAAAATATTAGCAAACCGGATCCAGCAATATATGAAAAAAAATCATACACCATGATCAAGTGGGATTTATTCTTGGGAGGCAAGGCTGGTACAATATTCGCAAATCAATCAATGAGATTCATCACATAAACAAAAGAAAGGAGAAAAACCACATGATAATTTCAATAGATGCAGAAAAAGCATTTGATAAAATCCAGCACCCATTCATGATCTAAACTCTCAGCAAAGTGGGAATACAGGGAACATACCTCAACATGATAAAGGCCATCTATGACAAACCCACAGCCAACATCATACTCAATGGACAAAAATTAAAAGCAATCCCCTTAAGATCAGGAACAAGGCATGGATGCCCCCTTTCACCACTCTTATTCAACATAGTTCTGGAAGTCCTAGCCACAGCAATCAGACAAGAAAAAGAAATAAAAGGCATTTAAATTGTAAAAGAAGAAGTAAAACTATCATTATTTGCAGATGATATGATATTGTATATAGAAAATCCTAAACTTGCAGTAAAAAAACTACTAGACCTGATAAATGAATTCAGCAAGGTGGCAGGATATAAAATAAATACTCAGAAATCAGAGGCATTTTTATACACTACCAATGAACTATCAGAAAGAGAAATTAAGGAATCAATCCTCTTTACCATTGCAACCAAAAAAATAAAGTACCTAGAATAAATTTAATCAGGGAGATTAAAGACTTGTACTCAGAGAAGAATAATACATTGATAAAAGACATCAGGGAAAATACAAACAGGTGGAGGCATATACTGTGCTCATGGGTAGTAAGAATAAACATCATTAAAATGTCTATGTTACCCAAAGTAATTTATAAATTCAATGCAATACTGATTAAAATACCAATGACTTACTTCAAAGATATAGAATACATATTAAAAAAATTTATATGGAACCAAAAGAGAACACGAATAACCTCAGCAATCTTGAAAAGGAAGAATAAAGCAGGAGGTATCACACTTCTGGATATCTAGTTATATTATAAGGCCATTGTACTCAAAACAGCCTGATACTGGCATAAGAACAGGCATATAGATCAATGGGACAGAACTGAGAACTCAGAAATAAACCCACACTTTTATGGACAACTGATATTTGACAAAGGAGGTAAGAGCATACAATGGAGTAAAGACAGCCTCTTCAACAAATGGTGTTGGGATAATTGGACAGCTACCTGCAAAAAACTGAAACTAGACCACCAACTTACACCATTCACAAAAATAAACTCAAAATGGATAAAAGACTTAAATGTAAGCCATAAAACCATAAGCATCTTAGAAGAAAACATAGGCAGTAAGCTCTCTGACATCTGTCGCAGTAATATATTTGCCAATTTGTCTCCACAGGCAAGTGAAACAAAAGACAGGATAAACAAATGGGACTTTATCAAACTAAAAAGCTTCTGCACTACTAAAGACAATAAGAACAGAATAAAAAGACAAACTACAAAATGGGAGAATATATTCGACAATGCGTCTGAAAAGGGGTTAATAACCAAAATTTATAAAGAACTTGTAAAACTTAATACCAGGAAGACAAACGATCCAATCCAAAAATGGGCAAAAGAAATGAATAGAGACTTCTCCAAAGAGGACATACAGATGGCCAATAGGCATATGAAAAAATGCTCAACATCACTAATGATTAGAGAAATGCAAATTAAAACCACAATGAGATTTCACCTCACACCAGTCAGAATGGCGCTCATCAATAAAACAACACAGAATAAGTGCTGGCAAGGATGTGGAGAAAAGGGAACCCTCCTGTACTGCTGGTGGGAATGCAGACTGGTGCAGCCACTGTGAAAAACAGCATGGAGATTCCTCAAGAAATTAAAAATCGAACTGCCTTTTGACCCAGCTATACCACTGTTAGGAATATACCCCAAGAACACCATAGCACTGTTTGAAAAGAAGAAATGCACTCCCATGTTTATGGCGGCATTGTTCACAATAGCAAAGATCTGGAAACAGCCCAAGTGTCCTTCAGAGGATGAGTGGATTAAAAAGCTTTGGTATATATATATATATACCATATATATATATATATATATATATATATATATATACCATATATATATATACATACACACTATGGAATACTACTCAGCCATAGGAAATGATGACATCCGATCTTTTACAACAACATGGGTGGACCTTGATAACATTATACTGAGCGAAATAAGTAAATCAGAAAAAACTAAGAACTATATGATTCCATACATAGTTGGGACATAAAAATGAGACTCATAGACATGGACAACAGTGTTGGGGTTACAGGGTGGGGGGGAGGAGAGGGAGGGGGCCGGGGGAGGGGAGAGGCACAAAGAAAACCAGTTAGAAGGTGACGGAAGACAATTTTATCAATGTCATCCCATTAAAATTAATCAAAAAAAAAAAAAAGAATTTGTCTCACGGCTAATTTAGGCAGTTAGAAGAATAGTATAAGGATGCTAATTCTGCTTCTCAGGCCACATCCTGCAAAAGGGGCCCCAAGCAAATTGGTGATTTGGCTTCTCTGATATTGCCAATTGGATTAAAAAAAAAAAAAAAAAAAAGGTCAGGAATGCCCTGAAATGGAACTAACAATACATGAGCATAAATTTAAAGGACTTTTAGATACTGGAGCTGATGTATCTGTTATTGCTAAACTACATTGGCCTCCTTCCTGGCCCACTCATGCAGCAGCCACAGAATTACAAGGTATAGGGCAGAGTAAATCCCCTCAACAAAGTTCTAGTTTTCTACATTGGGAAGATTAAGAAGGTCATTCTGGATTTTTTAAGCCTTATGTGCTCCCTGGATGCCAGTTAATTTGTGGGGTAGAGATGTTTCGAAAAATATGGGAGTGTTGCTTGTCAGTCCTAATGGTTTAGTCAGTACTCAGATGCTTGATCGGGGATTTGTGCCCACCAAGGGACTAGGAAAAGAACAGCGAGGAATTCTCACCCCCATGGAAGTGGCACCCAATACCAGAAGGTGTGGATTAGGATATCAAAATTTAGCATAGGGGCCTTGGTAGCTCCTGCTACCTCAATAATGCAATAAAAAAAATCCATCTTTTGTTGCCTTTATTATGTACTAGGTACTATTTTAGGCACGATAAGTGTTTTATATTTTAAAATCTTCACCATAACCTGGAAAGATAGCCATTAGTATTCTCATTTTTTTTTTTTATAATTTTATTTTTTTAATGGGGTGACATCAATAAATCAGGATACATATATTCAAAGATAACAAGTCCAGGTTATCTTGTCGTTCAATTATGTTGCATACCCACCACCCAAAGTATTCTCATTTTATTCCCCCTGAGGTTCAGAGGTTTATACTGACTTTACTGTTCTTAGTATGGTTGCTTGCTTTAGTATATACTTGATTTTAGTGTACTGACTCTAATTGTTTTGGTATAGTTAGGAAGTAAAAGCAGAATTTAAGTCCAGTTTTTCTGGTCTCCATATCTATGTTCTGTTTACTCTTTTTTGCTGCTTCCTTAACTCTTCTGTTCTCACGTAAACTAGTAAGTATCAGAACAAAAGTAGAACATTTAGAATAATGTTAATGCTATTTTTGGCTATGTTTTCACTTAATAATATCAAAATAAGCATTTTTATGAATGTGTAACTTATTATATCCTTAAAAGCTTGTGTTTGTTCTTAAGTAGGTATCTATACTGTTACTGTCAGTTGTTCGTGCATAATTTGAAACACAAATTTAAAAATGTTTTAATCATTAAGCTGAGTAATTCCTTTTTCGTCTTTCACTATATATTCTGCCTAGTGATTAATGTGAATATAGAATTTGTGATCAAAAGGAGTTGTCCGACCTTTAACTACAATTTCTCATAAACTTTCTTGGCAGAGAGATGAAACCTACCTTCCAAATGAATCACATTCCTAAGATGTTTATATAGCAGTCAATGATAATAAATTTTATATCCATCTTTAATAAGCTGTTCATTTGTTTGTTTTCAAAGCTGGAAGTAAATATCATTCAGCTAGAGACAGCTTTTCACAACACTCATTCTTTATGGTGTTCATACATTTTCTAAAGAGTGTACATTTAAAGAAAATTATGTTAAGCTACACAGAATGAAACAAATTGTAAAACACAATTTCCCAAATGAATTATCACATTCTCTGTGACTTAATTTGTTCTGACAATTTTTGTAATGACACTACAGTTTTCTTCTGACAAGTACAAATAGGTTTGGTAAGGCACTTGTTTTTTATTTCATGTTCCTGAGAAAGCCACTCAACTCAAATGAAATCCTATGTAAGACGGAACGGAGAGTGCACAAGTATATAACTCATTATTACGGTGTCTTATAAGAACTGGGATTCAGTTTGGTGCGGTTTTGGTATTCTCTTCATTCACGATCTGTTTTATTAACACATATATTTTTTTATCCAAGTTTTATAAGTGCTTCTCAGGAGACGCATTCTTTCGTACTCTTGATTGTAATAACACTTTCAGCATAATTCTATAGAAAGTTGGTGAGTAGAAATACTAAAAGTTATTGAATGCCATTTGTAATAAGTGAATTTTTGAAACTTCCATAATTTCAAAGAGAAAAATAGATTTGTCATCATAATAATAAAACTCCTAATAAATAGATGGTCATTTGAAGTATTCATTTCAATAGTGTACTAAGTTTTAACCGCTTTATCAAGCTTTAAGAAATGTATTACTATAACTATCAACAAAGTAATCTGAAAAATAAAAATCTGAGTTCCTCACGCAATAAATTTTTTTTTAAAATAATTTTATTTTTTTAATGGGGTGACATCAATAAATCAGGATACATATATTCAAAGATAACAAGTCCAGGGTATCTTGTCGTTCAATCATGTTGCAACCCATCACCCAAAGTCAGATTGTCCTCCGTCACCCTCTATCTTGTTCTCTCTGTGCCCCTCCCCCTCCCCCTTTCCCTCTCCCATTCCCCCCTCCCCCCCCGTAACCACCACACCCTTATCAATGTCTCTCAGTTTCACTTTTATGTCCCACCTACGTATGGAATAATGCAGTTCCTGGTTTTTTCTGATTTACTTATTTCGCTTCGTATCATGTTATCAAGATCCCACCATTTTGCTGTAAATGTTCCGATGTCATCATTTCTTATGGCTGAGTAGTATTCCATAGTGTATATGTGCCACATCTTCTTTATCCAGTCATCTATTGATGGGCTTTTTGGTTGTTTCCATGTCCTGGCCACTGTGAACAATGCTGCAATAAACATGGGGCTGCATGTGTCTTTACGTATCAATGTTTCTGAGTTTTGGGGATATATACCCAGTAGAGGGATTGCTGGGTCATAAGGTAGTTCTATTTTCAGTTTTTTGAGGAACCACCATACTTTCTTCCATAATGGTTGTACTACTTTACATTCCCACCAACAGTGGATGAGGGTTCCTTTTTCTCCACAGCCTCTCCAACATTTGCTATTACCTGTCTTGCTAATAATAGCTAATCGAACAGGTGTGAGGTGGTATCTCATTGCCGTTTTGATTTGCATTTCTCTAATAGCTAAAGAAGATGAGCATCTTTTCATATATCTGTTGGCCATTTGTATTTCTTCCTGGGAGAAGTGTCTGTTCATATCCTCTTCCCATTTTTTTATGGGATTGTTTGTTTGTTTGTTGTTGAGTTTTATGAGTTCTTTGTATATTTTGGATATTAGGCCCTTATCTGAGCTGTTGTTTGAAAATATCATTTCCCATTTAGTTGGCTTTCTGTTTATTTTGTTATCAGTTTCTCTTGCTGAGCAAAAACTTCTTAGTCTGATGTAGTCCCATTCATTAATTTCACGCAATAAATTTTTAAACAGATATATTATCTATAGCTTACCTGTATATAGCTACCTAGAGCAGTTCATGTTAATTTTGAATGGTTCCTATATAGTTAAAATAAAAACCTAAAAATATTTTTGGGATAATAGAGAGATTTAAGTATTGATATTTATGACAATTTAATTAGGTGTGATAATATTTTTGTGGTAATATAAGAGCATGATTTTATTTTTAGGAATAGCATGCTTAAGTGTTTATGGGCAAGGTGTCATACATGTGACTTTCAAACATTTTGCTAAAAATCAGTGTATAATGCATGAAAGAAAATAAGCAAATATTTAAAAAGTTAATAATTGCCCTGGCCAGATAGTTCAATTGGTTGGAGAGTCATCCCAAAGCACAGTAGTTTCTGGTTCAATCCCTGGTTGTGGCACATATAGGAACAGATTGATGTTCCTGTGTGTCTCTCTCTCACTTCCTCTTTCATTAAAATCAATGGAAAAAAAGTTAATAATTGGTAAATTTAATGAAGAAATGCAAACAATTGAAACATTTTTAGGGTATTTTGTTATAAGTTTTTATTTTAGGTGAGCTTAAAATTTTTTAGTATACAAGTAGAAAAGATAAAAATTTTAATTTAAATTTAGCTACTAGTTCACTAATTCAGAAAAAAAAAATCCACCAAGCTTTTAATTTCAGTTTTTAAAAATTCTGGACTTGTTTATTTTTCAAAATTTATGTCATTTTTAATGATTTTTTATTCCTCCAAATATTTTCAAGATTGTCTTTTTCTTTAAAAGATTTTTTTAAATTATATTTATTGGGGTGGCATTGGCTAATATCATAGGTTTCAAGTGTAGAATTCTATGGTACATCATCTGTATTTTGCTTTGTGTGCCCACCACCCAAAGTCAAATCTCCCATCACCATATTTATTCCCCCTTATCTTAACTCCCCCCACTACCCACTTTCCTCTGGTAATCATCATACTCTTATCTAGGTCTATGAGGGTATTTTTTGTTTGCTTGTTTATTTATTTTTGCTTTCAATCTTTTATTTCTTTCTACAAAACATTTCTAGCTTAAAGCTATATATAATAATTTCATAATTTAATATTATAATATCTGTTTGGTTCTCCTTTTCTTCTTGTCTTATTCTGGTGCATGATCTTATTTTGTTATATGCTTCCTTTGAATGTGTGCTGATCGTTTTTTTAT
Source organism: Saccopteryx bilineata (assembly GCF_036850765.1). Lineage (NCBI taxonomy): Eukaryota > Metazoa > Chordata > Mammalia > Chiroptera > Emballonuridae > Saccopteryx > Saccopteryx bilineata. Next base: position 169,391,114 of record NC_089490.1, on the reverse strand, counting down.
TTTTTATTATTTTTATTCAGTAAGAGGAGGGGAGACAGAGACAGACTCCTCTATGTGCCCCTATGAGGATCTACCAAGCAAGCCCACTAGGGGATGATGCTCTGCCCATCTGGGGCATTGCTGTGTTGCTCAGCAACTGAGCTCTTCTTAGCTTCTGAGGTGAAGGCCATGGAGCCACCCTCAGTGCCCGGGGCCAGCTTGCGTCAATCAAGCCATGACTGCAGGAGGGGAAGAGAGAGCCAAACAGAGAAGGAGGAAGGGGAGAAGTGGAGAAGAGATGACCACTTCTATGTGCCCTGCCCAGGAATCGAACCAGGGACATCCACATGCTGGGCAGACGCTCTACCATTGAGCCAACGGCCAGAGCCACACTGATTATTTTTAATTGAGAAATATTTTAGGGCAGTTTTAAGTGTACAGAAAATGGAGGGGAAGGCACTGAGATTTCCAGTGTACCACACATGGCTCCCCTTTACCCATATTTCTTACCAGAGTGGTATATTTGTTACAGTTGATTAACCAACATTGACACATTATAATCACCTAAAGTGATCACCATAGTGTATAAATCACGCTTGGTGCTGTACCTTCTATAGGTTTGGACAACATATAATAACATGTATCCATCATTATGGTATTAAACAGAGCATATTCACTGCCCTACATAGTTTCTGTACCCTTTCTGTTTTTCACCTTAACCCTCAAGCCCTATAAGAACTGATATTCCCAAAGTAACTGTATCATTATACATGCCCACCAGCAATGAATGAGAGTGCCTGTTGCCACATCCCCTCAGGGTTTCAGACCCATTATGTCCATAGGGAGACTTTTCCCCCATTCTTAATTAATTTCCATGTTCTTATTTTAATATCTTCATTGAGCTCTAATCATTTGATATCTTAAAGTTGCTCTTGACATATCTCTCTTCTCTAGCATTGGTCTATAAATCAAAATTATTTTAATTCCGATATATCTCTCCTATTCCACGTTTTTCTACCTTTTGTATTAACTCCTCCCCCCAAAAAACTTCAAAGACTGTAGTGGTTTGATTGTTTACTAGTTTGACTAGTCTGAGGCATCTGTGCCTAGACAGAAAACAAGCTCTGTGGGTCTTTGTTTTGTTAGGACTTCATATATGGCCCTATAACATGTTTGCTACAATCCATATTAATACTCCTTTCAGGCATACTGCATTAGCCACTTGTGTCTTGGTCTCCTGTCCCAGCTCAACCTTTTCCTTCTCTCTAGGTGAACATTTCTATGATTTTAAGCTTGTTGAAATTCTTCTCATTTCTTGAATATGACATTCAAAACTACCTTCTCCTCCAAGTGTTTTTTTGAAATGTAAGTTCTTTTTTAAAGATTTTATTTCTTGATTTTAGAGAAAGTAGAGAGAGAAAGGTGGAAGAGGAGCGGGAAGCATCAGCATATAGTTGCTTCTCTTATGTGCTTTGATTGGACAAGCTTGCAAATTTGAACTGGTGACCTCAGCATTCCAGGTAGACGCTTGACCCGCCTTGCTACCAAGTGTAGCACAGCTACCAGGCTCCTCCAAGTGTTGACTGATCTCTTCACCTAAGTTTGATCTTTCCCTCATTTAAATTATGACTGCATTTGTATATCTTAATCACATACATCAAATTATCATGGTCATGATCTCTATTCTCATTTAGTCTACCACTATATTGCCATCTCCTTGAAGAAAGAGAAATTGTGTATTACACATTTTTGTTAAGTTGCAATGTCTTGCACACAATAGGCACTGAAAATATATGACAATTTAAATTTGTTTGCATTTAAAACTATTCCCTCCTTCAAAATAGATTTGACTGGACCTGTCTAACATCTCTAATTTGATAACCTCTTTGTATTCCTTTATACCAATACAGTATGGGAAAATCATAATTAAGCCTACAAAAAAAATTTTATGTATGGAATTTACAAAAAACCAATGTTTTCAGCTACTGAGTAGACTACTTATGTTTTTTAGAAAAAAAATATGATTCAAAATCATTAAATGTGACTACCACATCATAGCATCTATTTTTTAAATTAGAAGCAATAGAAAGTCAACATACTAAAATAGTATTAACAGTCTAGTCTTTAGAGCTTGACTCAAACCCCAAGTTTACTATCCACTGGCTGCGTTAGCTTGGGTAAGTTATATAATATTCCTATGCCTAAGTTCATTTCTCTGTTACATGCCTCATAGAATTGTTGTAAGAATAAATGAGTTGATATTTATAATATTGGTAATGATGTAAGCATTATAAAAATGTTAAAATAAATAAAATTATGCTACTTTTATTTTCCACATTGCAGAAGCATAAAAGGTATTTTGTGGCCCTGGCCTGTGGCTCAGTGGTAGAGCGTCGGCCTGGTGTGCAGGAGTCCTGGGTTTGATTCCCCGCCAGGGCACACAGGAGAGGCGCCCATCTGCATCTCCACCCCTCCCCCTCTCCTTCCTCTCTGTCTCTCTCTTCCCCTCCTGCAGCCAAGGCTCCATTGGAGCAAAGTTGGCTCTGTGGCCTCTGCCTCAGGCACTAGGATGGCTCTGGATGGAACAGAGTGACGCGCCAGAGGGGCAGAGCATTGCCCCCTGGTGGGCGGACCGGGTGGATCCCGGTAGGGTACATGCGGGAGTCTGTCTGACTGCCTCCAGCTTCGGAAAAAATGCAAAAAAAAAAAAAAAAGGTATTTTGTTTTTGTTTACAACATATTTTTATATTTGCTATGATTACAAAAATGAAGTGATCCAATTGTTTTCAAGTTAGTTTTCTCACCTAAAATTTTTTTATTTCATTTTTTTTTGTATTTTTTTGAAGTGAGAAGCGTGGTGGAGAGGCAGAGAGACAGACTCCTGCATGTGCCTGACTGGGATCCACCCAGCATACCCACTAGGGTGTGATGCTCTGCTCATCTGGGGCACTGCTCTGTTGCAACCAGAGCCATTCTAGCACCTGAGGTGGAGGCCATTGAGCCATCCTCAGTGCATGGGCCAACTTTGCTCCAATGGAGCCTTGGCTGTGGGAGGGAAAAAGAGAAATAGAAAGAAAGGAGAGGGGAAAGGTGAAGAAGCCGATGGGCACTTCTCCTGTGTGCCCTGGCCAGGAATCTAACCCGAGACTTCCACACACCAGGCCAATGCTCTACCACTGAGCTAACTGGCTAGGGCCTTTTATTTTTTATGGTATTTAATTTCTTGAGATTTTTAGAAAAATTTTTTTTCTTTCTTTTTAAATTTATTTATTCACTGAGAGGAGGAGAGGCAGAGAGACAGATTCCTGCATGTGCCCCAACAGGGATTCACTCGGCAAGCCCACTAGGAGGTGATGTTCTGCCCATCTGGGATGTCACTCCATTGTGCAGCAATCTAGCTCTTCTTAGCACCTGAGGAGAAGGCCATTGAGCCATCCTTAGGGCCCTGAGCTAACTCACTCCAGATGAGCCATGGCTACAGGATGGGGAGGGAGAAAAAGAGAGAAAGAGAAGAAGGAAGGGGAGGGGTGGAGAAGAAGATGGCCGCTTCTCCTGTGTGCTGACTGGGAGTCAAACCTGGGACATCCACATGCTCGGCCAGGGCCTAGAAAATGTTTTCAAATTGTGTCTTTTATCTTTTTTGTTTCCATAAATAAGAAATATTCTTGCCTTTATTTTTTAGTCAATTACTTCTTCTCATCAACATAGTATTAGTCTTGCTAAACTGATGTTTTTGTAATTTCATTCCTCTGGCCATCAGTTGCTCTCAATCCGTAAGGAAAGTTCAATCATTAAGTCTTTATCTTCTTTTATCTTTTGTGTTCTTTTAGCTTTTCCTTCCAGACCAACCCTGGATGCTTTAATCATGTTCTTTTCTTCCCTTCCCTGAATTTTAGCTAATCTCATGTCTGTCTTCAAATATAATATACTTTCCAACACTGCAAAATGGAAAATAGATGTGCTTTCGGGTCAATACCCAGGTCTCGATATGGACTCTGCAATTAGGTAGCAATGTGAGCCATGCGTATTTACTTAAAACATCAGGACTTCCGTTTATAGGCTTTTGGTAGTGTTAAGTTACATAAAGTGTGTAGGGTGTCAGGCACTTAGTACTTGTCTGATTTCTTCTTTTCCAGCCTGTCCAAATCTATAAGTTCCTACTTCAAATTCCATCTCTGTCCAAGATCTTTTCTGAGTCAGGGGTCCAAATTTTCCTTCTCTGTTAAACTTGAATTTATTAATTTATTATATTGTCTACACTTACAACTTCTTAAAATAATTTTGAATATTTTTTTAGATAAGACATGTACATATCTTTGGTTTTAGTTACTGAAATACTGTTTCTTTAGTGGTGGTAGGGTTCCTTGTTTTTATGTGTTTGTGATCATTTTGCACTCATGACTGCACATTAAAGAAATCAATCACGTCTCCCTGCCTTTCAGACTGGCTTTGTTGGGGAAACACTTTCTTTTTTTTTTTTTTTTAGGTTTCTTTTTTTAAAAAATATTTTATTGATTGATTGATTTTTTAGAGAGAGAGGAGTGAGAGAGAGAGAGAAGGGGGAGGAGCAGGAAGCATCAACTCCCATATGTGCCTTGACCAGGCAAGCCCAAGGTTTTGAACCGGCAACCTCAGTGTTCCAGGTCGACACTTTATCCCACTGCGCCACCACAGGTCAGGCCAGGGAAACACTTTCATTTTCAGGTGCCTGTGCAGGTGCTGGCTGGGTGGGGTGCACCACCTCTGATTCCTGACTCCTGTCCATGCGGCTCTGTCAGCTGCTCAGTGCTCACGAAGGCTGTGGCAGTCTATGTGGACAACAGTGCTGAGGTCCAGTGTGGTTGTGGTGGCCAGTGCTATTGCGGTCCTTGGAGGCAAAGGCTGCTGAGGTCCTGTTTTCTTTTGGGAGTAAGTTCAGGCTCAGGTGCCTTCTTCCTAGTGCCAGGTCTGCTGCACCATCATTCAGGATAGCAGCAGTACCTACGTCCTTGGGAACAGGTGCGTTTGCTGCAGCAGTGACACTTGGGTCAGAAGTGTGAGCACGTGCAATTCTCTGTGGAGCCTGGGCTAGGGTCTCTGGGGCTCTCCACAGTGACTTGGCTCTCCCCTGGCAGAGGGTGCAGCAGTAGCATGGCCCTGGCAGAACAGGGCACAGTGCTAGCTCAGTCCCAAGGGGCCAGGGGCAGTAACAGCACATTTGGGGAAGGTGAGTCAAAGTCCCATCTCTGGCCAGAGGGGGCAGTTGTAGAACACCACCACCCCATCTCAGGTCAGGGGCAGTTACATCTGCATGTCAGGACTCAGGGGGCAGAGCAATGGTTCCATGGTCTCGGTAACAACGGGTCAGAGCCCTGATCAGAGACCTGGGGGAAGGTACATAGCAGCAGTAGTTAGACCTGGCAAGTTGCAACCTGGGACCCAGGGGTGGGCCTCAGAGCAACAGCTTCAGTTCTGTACATGACAGGGTGCTTTGACTTTCTGTTTCCAAAGAAGACATGGGGCAGTGACTAAAGGCCCTGGGGAGGGGGGGTCAGGTCTCACTGCAGTGAAAGCTCCATCCCTGGCGGTGGGCAGAAGATGCAGCAGCAGGTATTCTTGGCAGCTCTGTCTGCTGTGATTAGCGCTGGTGAGGACTGTGATGGAGTCCTCGGTAGTAAAGGCTGCAGTCATCCACCACAGAGAGAATTGCTACAGTTCTTCTGCTCCCCTCCCCCCATCGGGTGAAATTCCTCTGGTGCCAAGCTGCTTTGAATTGGGTGACAGGGTGACTTAGGTAAAAAATATGCTTTCTTTGCATTTCTTTTTGGCCATCCTTGATGTTTATTTAAAAAAAAAAAATGTTTATTGACTATTGAGAGAGGAAGAGAAACAGAGAAAGAAAAACAGTGATTTATTCTTCCACTTATTTATACACTCACTAGTTGATTCTTGTATGCTTTCTGACAGAGGATCAAACCTGCCATATCGGTGTATCTGGACAATGTCCTAAGCAACTGATCTACCCAGCCATCCCTGTTTTTTGAGCTCACAGGATTTCTGCTGCTTCTTTTTGTACTCCAGAGTTCCCTCAAAGCTGTTTTTTAAAAATCAGTTGATAGTTGTTTATTGTTTTTCTGAGGGAGATGAGTGTTCAGACCTTCTAGTGCTCCATCTTATTGACCAGTCAAGTTTCACTTAGGCCCTTCTTACCATTTTCTGTATTGTTTCATGTTGTTGATACTTTCTTTAACACTGTGTACATATTTTGGCGTATTTTAAATCCTTTTCTTTTTTCAGTAACTCTGTTTCAGATGGTAAATGTTGTACAGTTTGTTGTTGTGTTTTTTATTTTGAGAGGTCTAGTTATTTTAACTAGTGTGTTCATGTTACCTTGAGGTTATCAGCTATTTTGTCTGGTAACTTGTGTTAAGGAGAAAATAGAATATAAAGCCAAGAGAGGTGAACCCTAAACCTTACAGTACTACTATTGACCGCTTCCATTACGTGCTACTCCACCAGGAAACTCTTCTGCTAGGGATTTCACTTTTAAACACTTAAGTAGAATCAATATTTGGAGGAGCTAAATCCCATCAGCTCAGATGATTTCAGGGGAAGAGGCACATGTATAAATGGTTGAGGCCAGTGGGTTCATCAAAAGCTGTTTTTTTTACATCTGTTTGTTCTGCACCTGCTGTGTGGATACAGGACCCTGCTATCTTTCATCCTTTATCATCTACTCTGCTCCTGGTCACCTCTGCTCCAGTCTTACTTGCCTATTTTTTGTTCATTCAACACAACATATTTATCCTTATATCAATTTCTTTGTACTCTTTTCTGCTTAAAAACCCTATTCTTCCAAATCTTTGCATGACTGTCTCCTAGAGTGACATCTCTTCAAAAATCATTAAAAAAAGAAAAGAGCCTTGGGCCAGGTTGACCAGTTCATTAAAGAGCTTTCCCAATACCTGTATGCCAAAGTTGTGGGTTCTAGTCCTGACCAGTGCTAATCACAGCATATAAAGATATATAGAAAACAACCAATGAATACATAAATAAGTGGAACAACAAATTGATGTCCTTCTCTTGTAATCTTTCTCTCTGCCCCCCTCCACCCTCTTCCTGCCTCTCTCTCTCAAATCAATAAATTAAAAAAAAATTAAAATAAAGCTCATCATTACTACGCTGGCTCTAATACTGCTCAACTCCTCCTCTTCACCTCTAAATTCTGTCACATATCTGAAATTATCTTTCTGTAGTATTAAGATGATTTTATTTACTACTTTATATCTTTTTATCTTTTTTAAATCTGATCCCTCTGAATAAAAAGAGAGTATATCATTACCTAAGGGCAGAGATTCAGTGTGTTTTATTCATTATTATATTCTTTGCATCAACAACACATGGGTTTGCATGGATCACAGTTCAATAAATATATTTTGATTGACCACTTTAAAGATTGTCACTTGAATCACTGAAGAAATTTTGTTTGTTTTTGTTTTGTATTTTTCTGAAGCTGGAAACGGGGAGAGACAGTCAGACAGACTCCCGCATGCGCCCGACCGGGATCCACCCAGCAAGCCCACCAGGGGCCACGCTCTGCCCACCAGGGGGCGATGCTCTGCCCCTTCAGGGCGTCGCTCTGCCGCGACCAGAGCCACTCTAGCGCCTGGGGCAGAGGCCAAGGAGCCATTCCCAGCGCCCGGGCCATCTTTGCTCCAATGGAGCCTTGGCTGCGGGAGGGGAAGAGAGAGACAGAGAGGAAGGAGGGGAGGGGGGTGGAGAAGCAAATGGGCGCTTCTCCTATGTGCCCTGGCCGGGAATCGAACCCGGGTCCCCCGCATGCCAGGCCGATGCTCTACTGCTGAGCCAACCGGCCAGGGCGAATCACTGAAGAAATTTTGATTCTACCTTCTCTACTGGATTTTATAGGTTAAGGTTATGTAAAAAAAAAAAAAAAAAAACCAGATGTTTTAATAGAAGCCCATACAATTATGCTGATTTACCATTAAATGCATTAAAGTGAGTATCTAAAAACATGATTTCCATGGTTAAGTGTGCAGTTATGGTGATGATAGAAGTAATATCATGCATGGTTTGAATGAATACCATGAAATACTTCAAGAGTTTCTACAATGTATAGAGCCTAGAAAACTTGTTCATGTTTTAAATGTCAGAAGAGATTAAGTAGCCTAAAGTTTGACATCAAATGATAAGAACTGTTTTTGTATAATCGCCAGCTACCCGCCCAGGCTGATGCAGAGACCTGATGATTCTGGGTCTGAGTTGTGCTCTAGGGTTGAGGCTAAAGAGGCCTCCAAGGAAATCAAAGAATGTTGAGAAGTATAACTGAATACTCTTTAAAAAACGATAACTATAGTTAGAGTTCATATTTACTGCTTTCAGTTTTACAGAGAGGCACTTATCACTAATTCACAAATATACTTGCATTATTTTCGATTTGATATTTTATCTTGTTTCCTTTTTTATTCAACATTTGTATTAATAACTGTATGTATTTTTCATGATTGCCAGGACCAGCTTTGGCTTAAATTCTGAACTCTACAGGGCAAAGGCAATTTCCATGTAACGCTGTCCTAGAGGTACTCATACCCCTCAAGCTATTAGGGATATAGTTAGTATTAGCCAATAAAGCTACTTTCTGTGCTCTTATTGTTAGATAGCCCAGTGCCTAAGTACTACATAGAGAAAGCAAATGTAGGTTTCATTATTTTAGAGACAGTTAGAAGCAAACAAGTAGAAGGGAAATATTTTCTGGGTATTTTTTGTTTTGTTTTTATTTGTTTGTTTGTTTTTGCTTCTGATTGACTTATCACACCCCTAAAACCCCAGGACTTAAAAACACATACAACCACTTAGCTGACAATCAGAAACAATTCTATTGCCAGTAGAAATGGACAAACTGCTGAAGAGTGGTTTTATTTCAGATTAAATGAATTTCTTAAGAGAGGATATTTAAAGCCAATATCACTGGACTAGTAGGAACCCTGGACTTTTGCAAAATTGAGTTGTTTCCAATATCAAGTATATTAAGAAATTTTTTATTATAACAGAATAAACTTTGCTTATTGAAATTGCTGAAGGATTATGAAATCCCTGTATACTATATAGTTTTCATTTTAAGAACTCTTAAATGTAATCCAGGTGACAATGAAGTCTGAAGCCTTGACATTATTACTGCATTGTAAATTGGAGTTAAAAATAAAAAGAATAAAAATATAATATTCATAATATTTACTATTATTTTTGGGTATATTAGCATTATTTAGGTGAGCATTATTTAGGGTATTTTTAAGTGGAATATTTGCAGTTTTATAACTATTAGTGACTTGGAAGCGCATTCATTCTTATCTTTACAATGATATAATCAGCACATCATTGAACTCCTCCAATGAAATACCTGAAAGGGAAAAAATAGCAGCATAGATACCCTGTTAAGACGATAAACCTGTTGAACATTATCTTTTAGACCTAGATTATTATCTTCTGTTTAGCAATGGAACATAAACAAATCTTGTCGTTTAATTTTTTAAGTCGTAACCAAAACTCTTTCATGACACATTAACTATGATAAGCAGAAGAGGCAGGGTGCTAATTACTACAGTGATATGAGCCATTTGCTAATGATGAGAACATCAGTAATTCATAAGAATTAGCTGCTAAAACATTTAATGTCAGTTTACCTAAGCCTGGCAACTCAATAATCCTTTCTGTGTACTAGTTGACATTCAGACACTTCCTTTTCATTATAAAATAAAAATGCATTTTACTTCTTGCAGCAGTTTAGGTTTTAAAAGATGCCAGATGTATAATATTTCTAGTTTGATTGCCATACTAGGCAGGCTCAGCGGAGAGTCTGCAGATGTCTCGTACTAAATGAAAATCAGTCTTATAAATTTTTTAATGCAAATTGAGTGTCTTCTTTTAAAAAGCAATTATACAAATTTTGTTAACTTATGTCAACCCAGTAAATTTAATAAAAAGGAAAAAAATATACAGCAATTATCCAAAAGAAACTACAATAGCATAAAATTTAAAAAGTGGAATAATTGGTGTTTCACATTGGAATAAAGGAAAATTTACTTCTTATATTAAATTGTATTATCAGATGGAGCCCAATCGTACTAAGGTTATGAGTCTCCCACAGTTTGACATGTTACAAAATCATTAAAGCTACCATTGAAATTTTATCATGTTTGATTTATTGCTTTATATCAGATGTACATTTATATACTAATAAAAAATTAATTTTAATCATTTTCTCTAAAAATCACATTTTAAAAAATCAAAATATTTACATAGGCTGTTAGAGCATAAAGAAGATCAAATGATGTTTTAAAGTGCTTATGAATTTCTAAAACTTAGAATCATAATAAATATCTATAATGTTACAGATATAAATAACTGAAATGTAATGCTTAACTGATTGTTGGAGCCATGAGGGATTAAACCACTTCTTAAAAATTAAGATAATCAGGCCCTGGCCTGTTGGCTCAGCAGTAGAGCGTCGGCCTGGCATGTGGAAGTCCTAGGTTGGATTCCCGGCCAGGGCACACAGGAGAAGTGCCCATCTGCTTCTCCACCCTTCCCTCTCTCCTTCCTCTCTATTTCTCTCTTCCCCGCCCACAGCCAAGGCTCCATTGGAGGAAGTTGGCCTGGGCACTGAGGATGGCTCCCATTGCAGTGCAGCAACACCCAGAGGGACTGAGTATCGCCCCCTGGTTGGCGTGCTGGGTGGATCCTGGTTGGGGGTATAGTGGAAGTCTGTCTGTCTGCCTCCCCACCACTTCTCACTTCGGAAAAATACCAAAAAAAAAAAAAAAAATTTAAGATAATCATTGATTTCATAGCTTTAATATTCAATAAAATGATGTGAACTGAGATGAACATATTTTCAGTTATAATAAAAGAAAAAAGATTTCTAATTTGCAAAATCAAAGGAGAACTTCTACATAGTAGGACAATATTGAAAACTGTGTTGGTAAATGACTTAATGGCTCAAACATAATTTAATGGTCTTTTAAAGTAATCTTTAGCTTTAAAACGAGTGTTTTAGTTTAAATGATTTTTTTCAAGTTAAATCCACATAAGAGTTCTGTATTTTTCACAAGTCCCAGCTGTAACTCTTCATTAAAATTTTGATTGAGTCCTGAAGATATAAACCTCCCTTTGACAAACCATTCTACTGACACTTTTTGCTTTGAGTACAATTAATTCCGATCTCTTTTTGTACTTTGGCAGTATGACTAAAGGGAACATCTTTAAATTGGTTCTAGTATTATATAATTATGACATTTTCCTTGGCTTTCTAATAAGAAAATGTTATTAATAATATTATCTTTCAGCATAAATTTGCCTTTTATCCTACTTAAATTTTTTTCCAATTAAATTTTTATTCTATCAAGGAAAATTTTAGAAGAAAACAATTTAATTTTTATATTCTATTAAGCACTGCTTCCACTAATGAAAACTGTCATATATCACTAAAATACAGAACCAAAAAAAAAAAAAAAATTAGAGTGATTATACTATTCCTCAATAAGGGAATTTGACATTTGCCCCATGGAAACCACACCAAAGAAAACTAAGTTCCTAGACTACATAAAGTAAAATATAAATGTAGGCACTGGGTTCAAATTTATTTTATCAGAGGGTGCTAAGTGATCATTTAATTATATTCAAAAACATATCAAGACAAGTAATATGACTCTTACTGTTTCCAAACTTGCCCCTAGTGTGGGGAAAGGATGACTTAAGTCAGTGTTATAAGAGGCAGAGGTGGCAGTGTGTGGTGCTCTTAGGTTTTGGTGAAGGTTATAATATCTCTCTCTCTATATATATTTATTTTTGGTATATAGTATTAGCACCAAAAAAAATCAATAGTTGAAATTTCTTTTCATAATTACAAATAATCAGCTTTTAGTATTAACCCTTGGGGAAAACATCATACTCTTCAGTGATTTCCATCAGGTTCTGCTGTAGATTAAATATTTGTGTCACCACCAAATTCTTACATTGAAATTCTGCCCCACAATGTGCTGGTATTTGGAGGTAAGAAATTTGGGAGGTGATCATAATGGTCTTGGGAGGAGAGCTGTCATGAATGGGATTAGCACCCTTGTAAAAGAGACTCTGGAGGGTTCTCACCCCCTCGCACCAGACAAGGACTCAAGGGGAAGATGGCTGTCTGTTGGGCAAACAAGTGTGTAACATGTGTGCTAGGTTCGCTCGCTTGCACTTTGCCTAATTAGTGCATGAGCACAAGGCAACACCATGTGTATAGTCTATGTAAAGTTGCGGGTGCTTGCCCTTTTGGCGGCAGATAGCAAATTGTGAATTGCCTGCTGCCATTGGGAGGGGCCATTGTTTGCTATTGTTGGCTAGGGAAGGGTCCCCCACCCTCTAGCCTGTGTTTGACTTGTGAGTCCAGAGAGAGAGAGAGGGAAGCAATTTTAACTGCCTGCTTGTTTGTCCACCGTTACAAGACTTTAATAAACGGAATGGCCCCCCATCCTCTGACTCCACAGTTCCTTTACCATCTGCCCAAATCCATTGTCAACCTGCATGGCCACAGCCACTGGCCTTACATTTGGTGTGGCTGTAGGATTTGGATTATATCGGTATGGAGCAGCCACCACCCTTGAGGGGTGAGGTAGAGGATTTGTCATTGCTCTCCAGCATATATTTCCCCATGGTTCTCCTTTTGGGGACTGTTGCCGAGCTGTTTTTTACAGCCCTGTGAGAGGAAACTGAGAGCTCTGTGCGAGAAGCCTCCCGAAGTCAAAAGCTACAAGAAGAGCTGCAGACAGAGCAGCAATAATCGTGTGAGCTGGAACTGTCACTGGAGAAAAAGCTGCAGGTCTGAGAACTGCAGGTCAGGCTACAGGCTGAGAACCAGCGACAGCGCGAACTGGAGTGATTGATCTCCAGAGAAGGAATTATGGGTTCACGAGTTGCAGTTTGCCATGGAAGCTGAATGTTGGCACTGGCAGTTTTTGGAGAAACAACTGAGGGTTCAAGAGCTTGAGTTTCAGCTCAGGCTGAGAGCCAGAAGCTGCAGGAGCTGAAACGTTCACTGATGGAGCAGCAGGATCTGTGCTGGTGGACTGGCTTTAAGTCAGTGGGAGCAGGAATTTCCAACTCCTCTTCTGAGGATGAGGAAGCTCGGGCTGAAGCTACTGTCTGCAGACTCAGAGCCAGGCCAGTGGTCACCCAGAAGGTAAAAACCCAGGCAGAGCTGATGGAGTTTGGGGTACAATTCAGAAAAAAAAAACCCTGAGCTCCTGGTAGGGTTGCTGTGGTTGTGGGACATAGGGGTGGGTGGCATCAAGCTCTCCGGAAGAGAAATGGAGAAATTGGCTGCCATTACTAGCACTCCTCCTGAAGGCAGTATCTTCAGAACTGCCATGACAGCTGGGATGGGGGGGAGGCCTGAGGCCCCATGTAAAATTGGCAAACCACTGGTCCCCTTCTAATGTGCAGCAGGTATTAGCATTAGAAGATAATAGGGGCTTTCTTTCTTTCTTTTTCTGTTTTTTTTGCAGCAACAGATAACAGAAATGTCAAGATGGCACAAACCTTAAATGTGTTTGACCCCACCAGGCCCTGTAAGCTTGCTGAGGGGTTTGTATGAGGCTTGTGGCAATGGACAGAGGAATTATAGGAAGATGCCAAGGTCCATTAATAAAAAACTGTATGCCTAGCCTGACCAGGTGGTGGCACAGTGGATAGAGCATTGGACTGGGATGTGGAGGACCCAGGTTCCAGACCCCGAGGTTGCCAGCTTGAGCATGGGTTCATCTGGTTTGAGCAAGGCTCACCAGCTTGAGCCAAAGGTTCCTGGCTCGAGCAAGGGGTCACTTGGTCTGCTGTACCCCCCCCCCAGTCAAGGCACATATGAGAAAGCAATCAATGAACAACTAAGGAGCTGCAACGAAGAATTGATGCTTCTCATCTCTCTCCCTTCCTGTCTGTCTGTCCCTATCTGTCCCTCTCTCTTTCTGTCTCTGCCACAAAAAAAAAAAAAAAAAAAAAAAAAGAGCTGTATGCCTAGTTGCCTGTAATGGACATTTACCTTGGTAATTTGCATGGACAGCTGGGCTGTCTATTGTGGACCGATCATTAAGTGGACATGCCACTTTGGACAGTATGAACGACCCTGGTGGGTAGGACTCAGCTCTGTTGGAGGCCCTCCACCAGAAAGCTGCTCTCATCCAGTTGAAAGACACACCAAGGACAATTTAAGGTTTCCATGGACACGGCCCTGGACTATACAGGCCCTCCCATCTACCATGGAGTAGGGGGCTAGAAATGGACCTTCAGTTTTTGCCTTGGGCAGAGTGCTCAGGGAGACATTGTGAAGGGCACCTTTGTAATTGTTGCAATTGTATAACTTGTGCTGTTGTTGTCTGTTTATGTAATGTACCTCACTCCTCACACAGGGACCATTGTGGAAGATACCTGTCATGTAGATTGTGAAGTGAGCAACTCTAAAGGGGTAGAATGTTTAGCAAACAGGTGTGTAACAAGTGTATTAGGTTTGCTTGCTTGCACTTCACCTAATTGTTGCGTGAGCACGGGCAGTGCCATGTGTGTATAGTCTACGTAAGGCTGCAGGGGCTTACCCTTAGGGTAGCAGATTACAAATTGCAAATTGCCTGCTGCCATTGGGAAGGACCATTGTTTGCTATTGTTTGCTGGAGAAGGAGTTTTTCCCCTGCAGCCTGTGTTTGGTTTATGATTCTGGAGAGAGAGAGAGAGAGATGCAGTTTTCCCTGCCTGTTTTGCTAGTCTTCCCTTGCGAGACTTTAATAAACTGAATGGCCCACAATCCTCTGGCTCCACAGTTCCTTTATTGTCTGCCCAAATTCAATGTGAACCTGCCTGGCCACGGCCACTGGCCTTACCCCACCGATGAGCCAAGAAGCAGCTCCCCACCAGACACTGAATTTCTTTATTGGGCTTTCCAGCTTCCAAACATAGAGAGAAATTTGTTTTTTTTTATAAGCTGCCAAGTCTGATATTTTTGTTTCAGCAGCCAGGAGGGACTAAGGCAGACACTGGCACCAGAAATGAGGCCCTGCTGTGACAAGTACCTACAAAACCTGTCAGGGGTTTTGCAACGGCTGATGGGTAGAGGTTGGAAGAGTTTTGAGGTGCCTTATTGTGAATGGACTGTGGCAGGTGTTTCTGGTGAGACTTCAAAAGAAAAGAGAATAGCTAGAGAGAGTACTTGGCAGAAATCTGAAGAGTAAAGGCCATTCTGATGAGGCCTCAGATAGAAATGAGGAACATGTTATTGGAAACTGAAAGAAAAAGGTGGTGCTTGTTATAAAGTGGCAAAGAACCACGTTAAATTGTGTTCAGGTTTGAGTCTTTTGTGGCAGGTACAGGTAGAACTTTGCAAGATATAAAATGCATCTGTAAGGGCTGTGGCCATTGCCATGGCCCTGCAGGTTCTCATTGGATTCAGGCAAATGGTAAAGAACTGTGGGGCCAGAAAATGGTGGGCCATTCTGTTTATTAGTCTTGTAAATGCAGACGAGCAAGCAGGCAGGGAAGACCACTTCACTTACTCTCAGGACTCCCTAGCCCCTCAGCACTCCTGATTCACCAGACTCATTCTCTGGAGTCTCCCAGACTCTTACACCCTGTCCCCCACCTTCAGCACTCCCCAGGCAAACAGGCCAGCCGATATCTCAGTGCTCCCAAGACCCTCAGCATTCCTTCCCTCCCTCTGGACTCTCCAGCAGAAACAGGCTGGGGGTGAAAAACCCCTTCCTCAGCAAACAATAGCAAACAATTAGCCCTCCCAAGCAGGAAGGCAACCTGCAATTTGCAATCTGCCACCCTGATGACAGGCACCCCAGCCTTCCTCAGACTATATACACATGGTGCTGCCCCAAAACAAGCGAGCAAACATAAAAACACTTGTTTCTCACTTGAAGCATATTGGTTTGCATAACATTCTACCCCTTTAGGATTGCTTGCTTCACCATCTCCACCACAGGTATCCCTATGTGAGGCGTGAGGCACATTACATAAACAGTCTATAGCAACAGCAGAAGTTATACAATTGCAACAATTACAAAGGTGCCCTTCACAATGTCTCCCTGAGCACTCTGCCCAAGGCACAAACTGGAGACCCATCATTAACGCCTACTCTGTGGTAGGTGAGAGGGCCTGAACAGTCCAGGGCTGTGTCCATGGAAACCTTAAATTGTCCTTGCTGGCCCTGGCCGGTTGGCTCAGCGGTAGAGCATCGGCCTGGCATGCGGGGGACCCGGGTTCGATTCCCGGCCAGGGCACATAGGAGAAGTGCCCATTTGCTTCTCCATCCCCACCCCCTCCTTCCTCTCTGTCTCTCTCTTCCCCTCCCGCAGCAGAGGCTCCATTGGAGCAAAGATGGCTCCTTGGCCTCTGCCCCAGGCGCTAGAGTGGCTCTGGTTGCTGCAGAGCGATGCCCCGGAGGGGCAGAGCATTGCACCCTGGTGGGCAGAGCGTCGCCCCTGGTGGGCGTGCTGGGTGGATCCCGGTCGGGCGCATGCGGGAGTCTGTCTGATTGTCTCTCCCCATTTCCAGCTTCAGAAAAATACAAAAAAAAAAAAAAATTGTCCTTGCTGTGTCTCTTCAACTGGATGAGATCAGCTTCCTGGTGCAGGAGAGCCTTCACCAGAGCTTCCCCTCCTCATCAGGGTCTCTCATACGGCCCAAAAGTGGCATGTCCATTCAACAAGGTAGTTGGTGCCCTCCTCTTTTTTGCAGTCCAAGAATCAGTCAACGATAGACAATCCAGCTGTCTGTGCAAATCACCAATATAAATATCTATTATAAGTAACTAGGTTCACATAGGGCCTCAGGGCTTACCTCTCATCCCTGACATCACGGCAGCACTGAAGACGCTGCTCCAAGGAGGAGCATATGGCAGTGGTGGCCAACCTTTCCATCTCTGCTCCGGAGAGCATGATGCCATCCACCCCCATTTCCCACAATTTCAGGGTGTAGGGCCAGACCACAGAGTTCTCTATGACCTGGGGAGGATGCTGTGCCTGCCCCTGAGGGACTCTTATTGCTGGGGTTTTACGTTTTGGGCAACCACTGGTTAAGCTCTGAGTGTGCGATGGCAACTTCAGCCTGAGACTCTTCATCTTCTGAAGAAGAGCTGGAAATGCTTGCTCCTACCTACTCAGACCCACTCGGCTGGCACAGCTCCATCTTCAGCTCCTGTGGCTTCCAGCTCTTGGTCTGAAGCTGAACCCGCAGTTGTTGCTCCAAACAGGCAGGGAAGACCCCTTTCTCTCAGGATGTTGTAAAGTGACCAGCAAGTTCCCCAAAGACATCAAGTCCAGATGAATTTTTGAGGAATTGTTTCTCCAACAACTGAAGTTGCCAACGTTCAACTTCCAGGGCAAACTGCAACTCACAAACCCACTCAGCCTCCTATTCCAAAGACTATTCCAGTTCCAGGGGCCATTGGTGTTCAGCCTGCATCTGCAGCTCTTGAACCCTGTGGGGGTTGGCCTCCTTCTCCAGTTGAAGCCATTGCTGCCACTTGATTTGCAGCTCATTCTCAAGCTCTTGACCTCGGTGGCCTCTCACAGGGCTGTAAAAATCAGTCAGCCCACTGTTCCCAAAAGGGTTGCCATGGTGTAGGTCAAATAAGTTTGCAAATATGATGTTTATGTTTGCTTGCTTATAGTTTGCATTGGCTGTGGGAGACAGGCTGTAAGCAGGCAGTGTCCTTATAGCCTAAGGCTTTGTTTTAAGACTAAGCTTTTCCCACCCTTTTAATACTAAGATCTTTTCAACATGCTTCTAATACTAAGATCTTCTCAAAACTAAGATTTTCCCCACAACCTTGACTGTTGCATGATGTGGGGTGGTGCACTCTTATGAGGAATCCCATTTATGTCTCAGATAAGTGGCTTTGTATCAGAGACTTCCTTAATTGTATATTAGGTTAAAGGCTTTAATCTCTTCATTATAAAATAAGACAGATTGAGGGCACTCTCACTCAGATCCTGCCATCATCATTTTAGAGGAGAGGCAGCTAATATAGTGGAGTGCTGAAGGAGAAGCCAGTTTGTGCAGACAGAAGGAGATGAGGAACAGAGGTGAATAAGGCTGGTGGGGCCTTTGATTCTAGGAAAACTTGAATAAGTCAGTGGTTTTGGGAGCCCTGAATGGAAAGGGAAGTTTTTCCCCCCTGCTGTGTGTATTTACTTGCCTGCGGGTGCGAGCTAGGATTAAAGGTAATGGCCCACCAGTTCTTGGCTCTGTTGTTTCATTATTGTCTGTCCAAATCAAGTGCGAATGTGCATAGGCCTGGTGCTGTAATGGTGGCTGCGGCTACTGACCTTACACATGGGGGACCATACACTGGTTTGCAAGAACCACTCCTCTAACCCACTCCTCAAGAGTGTTGGCGGTTGTTGGGCAGATAAAATGTATTATGCTCACTTTGTTAAAGAGGCCGTTGCCCAGGTGGTATTAATGTGTGTTGGGGTGGGCTAAAGGCAGGCAGAATACTTGTAGCCTGGGGCTTGGTTTTGGGATTAAGCCTTTCCTACCCTTTTTGGTGTAAGGTGGTACAATCCAATCATGCCTCAGAGAAGTGACTTTGTATTAGAGACTTCCCTATTATGTATATTGGATTAAGGGTTTGGATTTATACACTATAAAATGGGAACGGAGCGGGAGTTTGGTTCTTGGTTCCTGAGGTTATTAGCATGAGAGAGCAGAGAGAGTAGAGCCAGCAGCGGAAGGAGGCCACATGGAGGAGGCCAGGAAAAGCAGCCAAGATGGCGGAGAGCTGAGTGAGATGCCAGTTTGTACAGAGTTTGTATCTGGGATAAGGAAGGAGATGGGGAACTGAGGAGAATAAGGCTGGTGAGCTAGAAACCTTTGATTCTAGGAAACTCGGATAAATCAGTGGCTTTGTGAGCACTGAATGTGACTGGGTTTTTGGAGCCCAGTGTGTATTTTTTACTTGCCCGCCGGGTGCAAGCTAGGATTAAAGGCTATGGCCCACCAGTTTTTGGCTCCATGGTTTCTTTACCGACTGTCCGAATCCAATGCGAACCTGCATGGGCCAGGCTGCTCTGATGGTGGCCCTGGCCCTGGCTTCTGGCTTTACAGCGGTTCTATACCAATCTGATGCGAATCCTGCCAGCTATGCCAGATGTAAGGCCAGTGGCCGTTGTCGGGGCCATGCAGGTTGTCATTGGATTTGGGCAGACATTAAAGGAACTATGTGGCCAGAAAATGGTGGGCCATTGTTGGTCAAATAAGTTTGTAAACATGATATATATGTTTGCTCGCTTGTGACTTATAATGGGTGTGGGGGACAGGCTATAAGCAGGCCAGGTTGTTGTAGCCTGAGGTTTGGTTTTGGGACTAAGCTTTTCCCCACACCCTTGACTGATTGTATGATCTGGGTGGTGCACTATCATGAGAAATCCAATTATGCCTTGGATAAGTGACTTTGTATCGGAGACTTCCTTGTTTGTATATTGGATTAAGGGATTTTGGTTTTCTACACTATAAAGTGGGACAGACCAGGAGCTCAGACACACAGTTCCTGCTATCACAATTGCAGGGGCTCCCCTGATCCCTTGCCCTTCATGGGAAGAGCTGGTTTTCTGCTTTTCCCTTGTCTTCTTTTGTGGTTTGCCTGTCTTGGTGAGACACCAATAAATAGGATGGCCCCCCATCCTCTGACTCCGCCATTTCTTTATCGTCTGCCCGAATCCAATGGGAACCTGCATGTGAATGGTCACGATGACGGCTCCTGGCCTTACAGCCATTCTGTTTATTAGAGACTTGTAATGGTGGATGAGCAAACAGGCAAGGAAGACCCCTTTCTCTCAGGATGTTGTAAAGTGACCAGCAAGTTCCCCAAAGACATCAAGTCCAGATGAATTTTTGAGGGGTTTATAGGTCTGCGACTGCAGGGGGCTAAGACAAACTCAAATTCTGCAGCCCCCCACACAGCTCTGAGGCCCCTTTTTATAGACCAAATTACACACTGGCTGGGAGGGAGAGCATGGTACAAAAGTCATTAATCTCATTAACAAGCTCATTGAATTTTACTGCCTTGTTACAATGTTTACCTATAGGATCTATCAAAAGGAGAACATTGCTACACCCTAAAAGCTTTTAAGAAAAGAGAAGTGAAGGGATTATCAGATAAATTACATCTTCCTTGCTCTGTAGTTAATTATGACTTATCTGACTCAGTTGCTGTAAGGCCAGTAGCCACTGCCACCATCACAGCTGCCTGGCCAGTGGAGGTTCGCATTAGATTTGGACAGTCGGTAATGAAACAATGGAACCAAGAACTGGTGAGCCATCATCTTTAATCCTGGCTTGCACCTGATGGGCAAGTAAAACACTCACTGGGCTCCAAAACCCACTCATTCAATGCTCACAAAGCTACTGACTTATCCAAGTTTCCTAGAATCAAAGTTCCTAGCTCACCAGCCCCATTCACTTCTGTTCCCCATCTCCTTCTCTCTGCACAAACTCTGCGCAGATTGGTTTCTCCTTCAGCACTCCACCATCTTGTCTGCCTCTCTCCTCTCCTCCACATGGCCTCTCTTTGCTCTCCTCTCTCTGCTCTCTCCTCTAACGCTAATCTCAAGAAACAAGAGAGAGCAAGATCCCGTCTGCCCCACTTTATAGTGTAGAAATCAAAACCTTAATCCAATATACAAACAAGGAAGTCTCTGATACAAAGTCACTCATCTGAGAGATAATGGGATTCCTCATGAGAGTGCACCACCCCACATCAAAGGGTGGGAAAGGCTTAGTCCCAAAAACAAGCCCCAGGCTACAAGGATACTGCCTGCCCACAGCCCGTCCCCAACACACATTAATATAATCACGCCCATCCTAAGCAAGAAGGGCAACCAATACCATCACCTGGGCAACGGGCTTCCATATGGGCAGCGCCATCTTTAACAAAGTGAGCATAATATATTTTATCTGCCCAACACTGTCCCTCCTGCATTCTTCCCTACTTCTCTCTTTTGTAATGGGAATGTAAATCCTATGCTAGTTCCACCATTTTATTTTAGAAACATATAATATGATTGGGTTCATAGGTGAAGAGGCATTTTGCCTCAGGATTGAAAATACTTTGAGTATCACCTATATCTGATTTAGGTAATATTTAGATGAGACTTTGGAGTTCAGACTTTTGAGCTGATGTTGGAACAATTTAAGAATTTAGAGGCCATTGGAATGGAATGACTGTATATTGCATGTGAGAAGAACACGACATTTAAAGGTCTAGGAGAAGAATTCTATATATATACCAAATGTGTATGTCCTACCCAATATTGATGTTGAAATTCTAACCCTCAATGTTACAGCTTTTGAAGGTGGGGGCTTTGGAAGGTAAATGAAATTAGTGCCTTAATAAAAGAGAGCCCAGAGAGCTCCTTCCCCCTTCCACTTTGTGAGGATACAGCAGGAAGATGGTGGTCTATGAACCAATGAACATGCCTGAATTTCCCCACAACTTGAGCTTGGAATTCCGAGCTTCCAGAATTGAGAAATAAATTTTTTTTATGGATGAGGCACTCAATCTATGCTAGTTTTGATATAGTCAGGACAAGCTAAGACATAGTTCTTGGAGGCCTTTCTATTAGATTCTGCCATTAAGGATTAGAGTTAGGGTTAGGCTGGAGGGAAATTGGATGATAGAAAGAGAGGCAATGTGATTTTGTTGTTTTCCCCTTCCCATCAGCATTTCAGTAGCAGGAGCAATGAGATCCAAAATCCTACCAGCACTCTGTACCAGCTGCATGAAGTGTCCTCTCAGAAGTTTCATGAAGATCCCAGCAGGACCCTACCCCATCCCCCCGAGTCCTTAAATTCTTATAATCCTAACTTTATCCTTTTGGTTCCTTAGCTCTGAAAATAATGTGGGTTTTTTTTTCCCTCTAGTCATTAGACTGTGTGGATTATCTTAATTTTTGTTTTTTTAGCTCAAATAAATCTTCTCTGTTTGAAATATCTATTGTAATTTTCTGTTTTTCTGAATGAGTCATAACTGGGAAGCCATTGGAGGGACTTAAGGAAGATACTGGCATTATTTAGACCTGTATTCTAAAATAATCACATTGGTTGCTCTGTTGAGAAGGGGGACACTGTAGATGTGGCCATTAATTGTTGGGAGACTATTTTAATAAATTAGAAGAAAGTTTGGCTAGGATGACTGAAATGGAAATGTGATCAGTTAAATAGATTCAAAACATTGCATGTAATATTGGCAATATTTTGTGATAAATTAATATGGAAAATTGGAGGAGAAGAGAAAGAATGACAAATGACAGGCCTGAATGTGATACCTTTTAGTAAGGTAAATATCACTGGAATTGAGATTTGGAAGTAAGATCACAAATTTATGGTTGAAATAATAGAATGTAAATTGCTTGAGTCATCTAAGAGATTTCCAATAAGAACTAGTAACATGAGTCTAGTGTTAATAGGAAGTTGTGGTCTAGGGATATACATTTATATGATGGATATTTGTAGGTAGATGTTGATGTCATGGGTCTTGACAACAGTAAATGGAATAAAGAAAAGTTCTATGACTCAAACTTGAGGAACTTAAGGATTTAATAATCTGCTAAACAAGAGCAAGATTTTGTAGGAGAAAGAGGAGTATCTACTATTAAGAGAAAACTTAATATGGTTGTGTCAGAAAAACTAGTGAAAGAAAATGCTTAGGAATAAGTAAGAAATTAACATTGCCAATGGCTTATAAAGTAGAATTTAAAACAAGAAGCTTAGTTTGAGTTACTGGAAGGTAGTAAATCAGGGAAAGGGAGAATTGATAATTGGTAAGGAAAGCCTGTTTCTGAGGAGATCATGAGTAATAGACACTTTTTAAATTTGTTCCCTATTTTCATAAACCCAATATTTTTGAAAGCATGGGAAATATAAGTGCTTGTATTATCTTTCCTACCACAACTGATAGTCTTTCAATCTTTGGCTCGCATGTGTCATTCTTCCAGAGATAATTTAAATTGACAAACTCTATACATTACATACCACTATAAAATTCTGATGATGGTATAGATAATTGCATTTCACAATTCACATTTCACAAAGGAAAGTCAGAAATAAAAACTTTCTTATTCAAGTCATAAGATGCCCAAAAGATAATAAGGTTCTTTTGGTCAATAGTATTTTTAATATTGAAAATCTCTGTCCCTTAAAAGTAACAAGGCTGATTATTATCATAAAATTTGAACAGTCCATTTACTCCAATCCATAAATTCCTATTTCTCAGCCCTACCTTAAAAAATGGAGCTTGAAACAATTCTCAGTGAGCCTAGACATTATAAAAATACATCACTACTGAGTATATTGTCATTGCAATTTTGTCCACAATTACCACCTTATTGAAAATCTTTGATGTAGTACTATGTGGTCTGAAGCTTGACGATAACACAGGAACAATATTCATTGATTTTTAAAGGCTTTCAATACCTGGCACACTGGCTATTATTAGCAGAAATTGACTGTTCAGGCCAATGAACCAGCAATTTAGCTGTGGTTTCCCTAATTTCTATCCAAAAACACATGACTCAGAGGACTTAAAGAACTTTCAAGTTCCACATGTTGATTTTTGCTTTATTGCTTGTACTTTTGAGTTAATTTTTGTGAATTGTGCAAGAAAAAGGTTCAAATTTATTTTTCTGCATGAGGTTACCCAGATTAGCCAGCACCATTTATTGAAGAGACCATCCTTTTCCCATTGAGTGTTTTGGCTCCCTTGTCAAGTATCACTTGACTGTACCTTCAGGGGTTATTTCTGGGCTCTTGGTTCTATTTCATTTGTTTGTCTATTTTTATAGTAGTACCATTTTAATTTTTTCTTTTTTTAGTTTTAATTACTATAGTTTTGTACTATAGTTTGAAATCAAGGAGTGTGATATCTCATAAATGCTTTTGGATATTCAATGTCTTTTATGGTTTCATACAAATATTAGAATTTCTTTATTTCTCTAAAAAATGCCATTGGAATTTTGATATGGATTAACTGAGTCTATAGATGGCGTAGGTGGTACGGACTTTTTAACAATGTTAATTCTTTGCCATGAGAATGTTCATGTTAATCCATTACTGTGGGATATCTTGAAATTTTTTTCATTTTTTTCATCAACTCTTACAATTTTCATTGGATAGTTCTTCCAACCCCGTGGTTAAATTTACCATAGATATTTTACTATTTTTGATGCTATTGTGAAAGGGAGAGTTTTCTTAATTCTTTTTCAGATATTTTATTGTTGGTGTATAGAAACACCACTGTTTTTCTATGTGTTAATTTTATGTTCTGTAACTTCTATGAGAATAGAAATAATTAGTGAATGAAGACAACTTTTCTCTTGGCTCTTTGAGTACTTTTATTATGTCATTTTAAAAATTCATTTGGATTCATTTTGATGGATCCATATACTGGCATCATTTATTAAATAATGTAGAGTTAACCCAATTATTAGTAGAAAATCAAATTTTATTATATACAAATCCTAATTTGGACTGAAACTAATGATTGCATCTTTCTTCTTTTTAATTTATATAACACCTTTCTGCAAGTTACTTAAAAGTATCTGAGCTTCAGGTTTCTCATCTTAAAATAGGAATAATAATAGAAAAGAGAGTATAGGGTTGATTTAAGGACAAGTTAGATTATTAAATAAGATAGTGAACATATATTATTACTTGCTTCTCATTATCACTGTTATTTTGCTAGTACATGGGAACATGTATGTGCATGTATGTGGGCATGATGACCAAGAAGAACTAAACATTTGCCTCGACTAAGTTTTAGACAGGTTTCTTCCTGATTCTAGGCCGTAATCTCCTTTTACTTAGATAATTTTTTTTTTTTGTATTTTTCTGAAGCTGGAAACTGGGAGAGACAGACAGACTCCCTCATGCACCCCACCGGGATCCACCCGGCACGCCCACCAGGGGCGACGCTCTGCCCACCAGGGGGCGATGCTCTGCCCCTCCAGGGCGTCGCTCTGCCACGACCAGAGCCACTCCAGCGCCTGGGGCAGAGGCCAAGGAGCCATCCCCAGCGCCCGGGCCATCAGAGTTTCTTGCCAGTTTTAAAACCCAAGATTTTCTTTCTCAAGGACCCTTTGAAATGGAATTATCAAGGAAGATAGTATCCCAAGGCTGCGAGGTTGGTAGGAGCAGTCACTTCTGTGAGCCCCTTACTCCAAAATTGCCTCATGTCAAGAAAATAAGAAACAGCCTAATGTGTCTTTGCATTAGGCCAGTTAGAAAACACACATGACCTAGATCCCTCCTGCATCAACTCTAAAAACTCCCCTACCTTTTTAGTCACTGGAGTAAAGTTCAATCTGAGTCTGGCTTCTCTAACCTATTGTAACAAGCTTGAATGAAGCATTTCATGCTTGTTTGATCGTATCTGGGGATATTTCTCCTTTGGCAATGCTAGGAATTAAACAAGAGTTTTTTTAAACAATTTTATTTATTTATTTATTTATTTATTTATTTATTTAGAGAGGAGAGAGAGAGAGAAAGAGAGTGAGACAAGGGAGGGAAGAGCAGGAATCATCAACTCCCAGACAGGCCTTGACCAGGCAAGCCCAGGGTTTTGAACCAGTGACCTCAGCATTCCAGGATTATTCATACACATCTATTCCTAAATCCTATACTCCATAAGAAGGCTTAGCACCTTAGAATGCATGAGAACTCTACTTTCATATACGCAATTTTGTGACAGAAATGGAAGAATAATACAGTAATTTTTTTCTGTTTATTTCAGAATGTACTCTAAAACTTGCACCTAAGAGTAAGTTTATGCTCTAAATGTTAGTAATTTTTATTCAAGCAAAGGTGGCAACTTATGAAACATTGATTTAAACGTTGTTTTTCCAGTTTTGTTACTGTAAATGAATCCACACGTTTTTATCCCACTTGAACACATGTTCAAACCTTGTCATTTATCCTCTCCTCAGAGAATTTTATTATAAAGGTAAAATTAAGTACCAACAGGAAGTGCACTGTTTTTATAGATTTCATGTTCATGTAATTCCTCTGATTTACATGATAAATGTTGTTTTTGTTGCTTGAAAGGGAACCTGGCCCTACCAGGTCGGCATAGGGTCAGCCAGTACTGTATGTGTTCCTGATTTTGTGCAAGAAAGATTTTGCAACATGAATCCAGGTGATTTTGAATAAGTTTATTGAAGCCAGGGACAGTGAAAGAAGGAAGGGACTAGAATAGAAGATGCAACAGAAAAGCCTAGGCAAGGCTGCCTTGGCTCTCTAGACACCTTATGAAAAAGAAATGAGCCTGCACTGGGAAGTAAAAAAAAAGTGGGCCCTGGAGACAAGCTCAAGGGATAGCCTGGGAAAAGCTGCTGCTGCCCACAGCTCCCCTGGTTGCAAGTCTTGTGGGGGCTCATTGAGTTGAGCAGATGTACACCTCTGGGAGAAGAAGAGTGGGAGGAGGAGGGGAAAGGCAGGGGCATGCTCTTGGATGGGAGAGCACAAACTGGTCTTCTGTTTTGGGGATTTTTAAAAGCTGGGAGTTTAGGGGAGGTCTTCAATAGAATACTTATCAGCTTTTCCAAGTGTGTTCTTTCAGGGTCATGGTCTCTACTGATTGGTCAGCACCAGGGTATTATTAGTCATTGTAGCTGATCCTAGTGTCACCCACTTTGTTTTGCTGATTTTCTGGGTCTGGAGCTAAAATACAACTGAGGTCTAGATGCTGCCTCTAGGGAAGTGACCTTCAGCGTCTAGCTATAAATTGCTCAGCCAGTTTGTTCAATTTTCTGTCTCAGTTTCCCCGTTTTATTTGCCAAGGAATTTTCCTAGCTTCTTACTATTCTACCTCATGATTTAAAAGACATCTACTAAACTGATGGATACTTGTAATTTGCCATCTATGGAGAATGAGCATAAGTAAGAATTATGTTTTTCAATAGATTAGTCTATAATATTTAACAAGCCTAAATGTTATTAAAGTCTGAAAGCAAACTTCCCTCGTATATCACGAATCATGATTACCTTATAGATGCAACCCTGTTAAACAACTTATAAATTAATTTGATAACTGCGGAAGAGAATATTTTAAGAATCTTTATAGGTAAAATAGGTCCCAAACATGTAATCTCAAATGTTTTTCTTTATTTCTAAAAATAGAGATATCTCTAGAGCCAAGATTTCAAAATACTGAAAGAAGAATATTTTATACTTCGTCCAGGTAAAACCTGGGACCATTTTCTTTTCAAATTCATTTCTCAAGAGTCTTTCTTTAGCCCAGTAAACATCCCTTTATGGATCCCCCATCCCCTTATGCCACTAAAACAAAGGAGAACTGCATGCATGCTTTAGCAGTTAACAAAATTGCCTCAGAGCCTCTTCTTTTACTTGATATTATATTATAATTTAACAAAAAGAGTTAGTTGTAAAAATGTAGTCTAGTCATATCCCCTTATTATAGGACTAATGATAACATGCACAGAAATAGTGTATTCTGGTAAGAACCAAAATTGCCTCATCATATGTAAGATAACATGATAATAGACTTCATTTAAGTAATTTTTCTTGACTATATTAAACTTTCAGAGAACATAGAAATTCAAATATTCTGTGGAGTATTATAGTAATGGTATTATTTTAGTTCAGAAGCACTTCAAAAATGGATTATTATTTCTTTTCTATCTTTTCATTGTTATCGAAAACATTTATTTTAATGATATTCAGAAAAGTTTTAGAATGTCTTTGAAACTAAGCTTATTCCTTTTTTTTCCCATAAGTTTTATTTTGCAGTCATTTTTAAGTGTTAATAGTATCTTGTATTTGCTCTAAAAACACTATATTAACAAAAGAAGATCAAGGGTACGTACATAAAAATGTACTTGCTAATATGTAATTAGTACCTATATAATTAACATTTTTATGTTTTAACTGAATTCACTGGGGTGACATTGGTTAATAAAACTGGACACATGGGTGTCAAATCTATTCTACATCGTCTGTGCACTGCACTGTGTGTTCACCACACCAAGTCAAGTTTCCTCCCATCACCATTTATTCCCCCTTATCCAAAATGATAAAAGAGGAAAGAAGTAAAATGTACATTATGTCTACTTAAAACTAACCATTTCATACTTCCTAACACCCATCAATATGTATGATACTGTTGGAAGAAAATGAATTCTGTATTTTATGTAGAACTAAAGGCGAATTACTATTGAGTTACTATTACACAGATTAATTTAGCCCAATACTAGGTTTCCTGATTTAAATATTCAGACAACACAATATTTCAAATAGTTAATGTCCAGGTCTAAAAACTTTACAGCTACAAAATTTAACATTATAATTTGATAAAAATAATAAAGTATGAAATATACAGCAAATAACAAATGGCTATATTTTTGTGAAAAATATTTTTAATATTAAGGTTTAAACAAAATAACCAGGAAATTGAAAGCCTCAGAAGAAATTAAAACTCTATGATATAGAGGTTCTTTAATTATTTTTATTACTAAGGTTGCAGTGCTCACTTGTTTCAATAAAGTGCCCTAATGCTCAGCAGAAAACATAAGACACCTTTAAGAAGAAGCAAGAGGGAATTCTCTGACGTATAAGGGTGGGTGTTTGGCTGTAGAAGGGCTATGCAAGAGATGGGGAAATAAACGGAGGGGAGAAAGCAGTGTACCAGCTGGCACAGGAGAAGCAGAGACAGGATAAATGTTAGTGAGGGACTGTTGTCTACAGGAATAAATTTAAGTAGATATTTGCTTGAAATTTTGAGATGCTTTTATGCTGAAAATATTTTTAGACATGATCATGGTGTGGTTCTGAAAATAACTGAGCAATTCATTAAATGCAAATTTTGGAAATGTTTAGTATCTTATTCTAATTCATGACCCTAAAATTAAGAAATTACACATGCTTTATTAAAAAATCAGAAATGTATTAGATTATTAAAAACAATTACTTAGCCTGACCAGGTGGTGGCGCAGTGGATAGAACGTGGGACTGGGATGCAGAAGGACCCAGGTTCGAGACCCCAAAGTCGCCAGCTTGAACTCAGGCTCATCTGGCTTGAGCAAAAAGCTCACCAGCTTGGACCCAAGGTCACTGGCTCCAGCAAGGGGTTACTCGGTCTGCTGAAGGCCCGCGGTCAAGGCACATATGAGAAAGCAATCAATGAACAACTAAGAAGTCGCAACGTGCAATGAAAAACTAATGATGGATGCTTCTTATCTCTCTCCGTTCCTGTCTGTCTGTCCCTGTCTATCTCTGCCTCTGTAAAAAACAAAAACAAAAAAACCCCCAAAAACACAATTACTTAACATAAAAAGTTTTCATTTCAAACATAAAAAATTATTTAAAATAGGAGATCATTTAAGCAGATCAACAATTTAAAAGATATTCTTTTTTGATATTATATGTAGCATTTTATTTCCCTTTTCATATTAAAATATATTTTCAAAACTCTATATATACTTTATTGTAGACTCAGAAGTCATCTTCAGTATCATCCAGTTTAGTGACTAATTTTAAGTAAAAATGCTAAAAGTAGTAAATGACTCACTCAAGCTGAAACAGTGTAGATGTCGGACTAAAATCAAGATATCTTTCTTATACTTTAAAGATCGGTGGTTTTCTAATGTCCCATAACATCTGGCTCCAAGTGCAGGAGATATTTTGCAGGCCTGGAAGCAATTTATAGTCAATAAAACCAAGACTAAAACAGTATTTTAATTTTACTGGAGCACAGCTCATCCTCCTTTTAGTTGAATTTATTGAAAATCTTCCCCAGGCCTCCTTGCTTCAATTCATGCTCCAACCCACACTGGACAAATTTTACATTTTTTCAGAATATAAATCAGTTCACATTTGTCACCTGCTTGGAATTCTCTACTATTCTCACTACATTTGGAATAAAATCCAAACATTTTATGTGACCTGCAAGGTGAGGCTTAATCTGGTCTTGCCTAAATCAATGATCATATCTACAGTGCAGCAATAGAGGATACTTCTAGACCTCCTAGTTTGTTCTGAGACCTTTCAATGTATTAATCATTTAATACTCACAATGATTCTATAAGGCAGGTGTGCTTAGTTCCAGCTGACAGATTAAAGAACTGAGCTCAGAGGTACTGTACAGGTTGCCTACTGTCATGCAACAGTGGAGTCAAGATTTAATAGAGACCTTCTGATTCCAGGCTCGGTGTACAATTTCATGATGTGTGTTAGGTATTTCCCTCACTTTTACTTCTGCAGCTAAGACTGGTTCTTTTTGAGTCTCTTCAGTATTCAAGAGAGCACCTGTATTCGAGATCTGAGGCTTTTGAATAGCTTTTCCCTTGTTTAGAAAGCTATTCTTACAGGTCTTTAGTTATTCACACATTTTTCAAAGGTAAATTATTATCATTATCATTATTATTTTTTTACCTATAGGCTTTATTTATCATCTAACCATTCTTTTTCCCACCACCCTATGTACAACTGCTAACCTAGGTCCTGATCATTTACTAGTACTTTACTTTTATTATTTTTTTATCTCTTAGCACTTAATATTTTCTAAAATTACATTATTTGTTCCCTCATGTATACATATAAGCTCTATATCCTTAATAGAATGCATTATTAGAATGGCAAGGCTTTTTCTTAGTCACTGTTTTATTTTCTTTAAAACTGTTACAATGGGCCCTCGCCAGTGGCTCAGTGAATAGAGTGACAGCTGGGCATGTGGATGTCCCGGGCTTGATTCCTGGTCAGGGCACACAGGAGGAACACCCATCTGCTTCTCTCCTCCTCCCTATCCACCTTCTCTCCCTCCTAAAGCCAGTGGTTTGAGGGGGAACTGAGGATAGCTTGGTTGGCTAAGCACATCAGTCACAGATGCTAAAAACAACTCGGTTGATAGGAGCATCAGCTTCAGACAGGGGTTGTCGGGTGGATCCTGGTCAGGGCACACGCGGGAGTCTGTCTCACAATTTTCCCTCCTCTCACCTAAAAAAAATTTTTTTAAAAAATAAATAAAACTGTTAGAATGGATATCCAATAAATATTCCTTGAATTAATTTTCTTCAGAATAATCTCTAGAAAAATATGTCCTTAGGAATTTATATAAGAATAATGTTAAAAGTATTATTTTGGAGTAATATACGTTTGTAACTATATTTGTCCTTTCACCCATCTATTCAGCTATTTAGTTTTTATTATTATTTTTTTTGTATTTTTCTGAAGTAAGAAGTGGGGAAGTAGAGAGACAGACTTCCGCATCTGCCCAACTGGGATCCACCCAGCATGCCCACTAGGGGGCGATACCCATCTGGGGCATCACTCTTTTGCAAGCGAAGCCATTCTAGCTCCTGAGGCGGAGGCTATGGAGCCATCCTCAGCACCTGGGTCAACTTTGCTCCAATGGAGCCTTGGCTGTGGGAGGGGAAGAGAGAGAGTGAGAGAGAAAGAAAGGAGAGGGGAAAGGGGGAAGAAGCAGATGGGTGCTTCTCCTGTGTGCCCTGACCAGGAATCAAACCCAGGACATTTACACGTTTGGCCAAGGCTCTACCATTAAGCTAACTGGCCAGAGCTCTGCTAATTATTTATTAAATTATAACAAAATTTAAATTACTATCCAGAATTTTAAAAAGTGTGTTCGAGGTTTCTTCAGGCTAAGTTGCTATCTTATTTTATTCATAGATACTCTACAAAAATAACAACATGGAGATAAACGGGTGTCTCTGTTATTACAATGTTGTTTTGCCTAAGTTTGATAATCTTTTAGGAGGTACTGCATGTACAAACTGTTAAAATGATGTAATTACAACATTTGTGTACAGATACTGAGATAAACAAGTAAAGAAAGAAAAATAAAAACTAATAAATAGTGGCTTTTTTAGTACTCTGAGTCTTAAATCTAGAAACCCAATAAATCAAAGCTTCTATCAACTTCATAACAGATTAGCCTAGATAATCTACATAAGAGAAAATAATATCTATAAGGAGCACCTGTGTTTGAAAATACCTCCGTGAATTAAAATTGGGTTTCAAGACCATAGCTTAAAATGCTTTTCATTGCAGAATATTTATGAATTCAGTATCTATAAACCAGCACACAAAGGATGAGTAACAAGTAAAAGTTAAATTGTGACTCTAAAATAGGACTGTATATATTATACTGTTATCACCGTGACTTTGTGAAGTGAACATCAATGCAGAAGAAAAAAATGCAGATCTTGAAAGTATATATTTTCATAAAAATATATAGATGTGAGAGTAGAAGCTTGCTGATAACCAGGGGAGAATAAGAATAAAATTATATCAATAAGGGAATGTACTATGTGCTTTAAAATAGGTAAAAAAAAAAAAGATGATTTTTGATAGTAGACAAAATTTTCATGGAGTTACTTCAAATAGCCAGCTCTATTGAGTATTTGTTTGCTTACATATGGTGTCTCAGGAATTCTTGAATTACTTTACCCACACATTCTTTTCTCAGAAATTAAAATAACTTAGGACAACTTCTTTGTTTTTAATTCTGACATAGAAAATAAAAAGAAATATGGTCAATGAAAGTCAATGCAATGGAAGAGATAGCACTTTGGAAGGATGGAATATATGAAAAACCATAGATATATTCAGATATATACTCCAAGTAACATTAAGCAAAAGTTTAAAAAAAATAAAATTCCAAAAATTTCAGGAAAAAGCGGAATAATGTTAAACACTTCCCAAAGGTGTTTAACATTACACACTACTCCTGTGTGATGCTTACAGAGACAAGACCCATAAAAACTATATAGTTTGTTCTTCTTATGAAGTTCACTGTATCATTCACTAATGGAAGGCTATTCTAGTATTTATTGCTAACAAACCACTCTAAAATTTAATGCTTAAAACTATGACAAATTTGTTTGTGAATCTGCAATGTAGGAAAGGTGTAACAGGGACAGCTCACTGGGCATCATCTAGGTCAGACCAAGGTTGTAGACTAGAATTACTTTGACTCTCATTTGATTATAAGTCCTATAGTTCATCTGATTGTCAGATGGAGCTGTTGTGGGATACTAACACATATACTTCCATTGTGCCTGTTCAGCTTTTGTATTTCATGGTGTCTATATTTCAAGAAAGACCATCCTAAGTGTAGAAGGAGAGAGAGCTGGTAGAAGTGACATGCCCTTTTACGACCTAGCAGACTTCAGGCAGTATTACTTCCACCTCATGCTACTGGATGAATTTGAATTGTTTAAGCCAGCTCATATTTAAGGGAGAAGAATTAGACTAATTATGACAAGGTCATGAAAGAATTTGCAGATGTGTTTTAAAGTCAACACAAATATTTAAAAATTTTTAAGACAATAAAATAAGTTTAACTTAGCATTGTTTGAATTTCTTGCTAAATTTTTTGGTAATTTTCTCAGATGACACTAATTAGCATGTGAAGATATCCTTCATAAAAAAGAAAAACAGAGAGAAAATGCTCTTGAAGAAGATCTTGCAAATACATAGCTTTACTCTGAAGTTCCTGGAGCAGTAGTAGCTTAGTGAATGAGATAGAGTGGCCTACAATATATTTCTAAGAAAGGCCTAGTCATATAAAAGTCTAAAAGTATGTTCACATTTTACCTATCTTATAAACAGACAAATTATGTCACCTTTTCCTTATACTCTTCTTCAATTTAGTACATTTTCATCTTTTTGTCATTAGTAAATCTTTACTATGGTTGAGCAAAGTGGACATAGATACATATTCCACTAGCAATGTTATCTTTAAATAGAAACTAAGACAGACTGGATAGAACTTACAAGCACAGAAGTTTTAAATCATTCATGAGTCTTTCATTCTCTCATCCCATAAACAGTAAGTTAAGCTGAATTGGATACACTATGCCAAGGACTACAGAAGAAAACCCCTTCCCTGGTAGCATTTCACATCTTTATAATATTGTGTGTGTGTGTGTGTGACAGAGATAAAGAGACAGAGAAAGGGACAAATAGAAACAGATAGACAGAAAGGAAGAGATGAAAAGCATCAATTCTTCATTGCAGCTCTTTGTTGAAGCTTCTTAGTTGCTCACTGATTGCTTTCTCATATGTGCCTTGACCAGGGGGCTACAGCAGAGCAAGTAACCCCTTACTAAAGCCTGCTACCTTGGGCTCAACCATTTACCTTGGGCTTCAAGCCAGCAACATTTTGCTCAAGTCAGCAATCATAGGGTCATGTCTAATGACCCACGCTCAAGCCAGCAACCTTGAAATTACCAACCTGGGTCTTCCACGTCCCAGTTTGACACTCTATCCACTGCACTACCAACTGGTCAGGCTCACATCATTATATGAAAAGGAAGAAGAGGCACATACATTTGACTATGTTACAAGCTACTACTTAAAAACATAATACTAGAAGATGGTGATGGAGTAGGCAGATGTACCAACTTCCACCTCCCAGAACCAAATAAGATTACAACTTAAATTTAGGAACCATCATCTGAAAAAAACAACTTTGGACTAAATTAAGAGGATTCTTTAACCAAGGAACACTGAAGAAGTCACAATGAGACTGCAATACAAGCAAAGGGAAGCAGGACACCAGTCAAACAAGCTCTCCCGTGGCATTCAGAGCAGAGTGGCTTAGAAGAAGGGAGCCTTCAGGAATACAATATTGAGTGCTAAGGTCTGAGCTACATCGCCCCCACCCACACTGCTGAGGGCTTGCTGGAGGGTGTGTGCTGGTGGGACGCAGAAGTGTGGTCCCATCAGTGGGGGCAGAAGCCAGGCTGGCCATGACTGAGGCCCAGCATGAGCTCAGTCCCCCCCGGCAGGGGTGGAAGGGGAGCAGCATGAAAGCGGTCTGACCTGGCTGCAGGCCAGGTGAGCAAGAATAGTCCCGCCTGCAATCTCACCTGCAGGGGAAAGGCAAAAGTCAGGAAACCGCAGAGACCCATGGTGGAGTGTGGGTGTGCATCCCTGCCCCGGAGCCAGAACTTGCCACCCCTTCATGCTGCACAGCAAAAGATGGACATAATAAGCACCTAAATAAAGAGATAGCAAGTATAAAATAGGACATTGAAATAATAAAAAAGAATCAGTCAGAAATGACAAATACAATATCAGAAATGAAGACCACAATGGAAGGAATTAAAGAAGGATGGATAAAGCTGAGAATCAAATCAGCGAGTTAGAGAACAAGATAAATAAAGGCACAAAAGCAGAGCAGCAAAAAAAAAAAAAAAAAAAAAGAAAGAGACTTAATAGGTCTGAGGAAACTCTATGAGAGCTCTGTAACAACATGAAGAGAAATAACAGCTGTATCAAACAGGTTCCTGAAAAAGAAGAGAAAGAACAAGAAATAGAGACCTTGTTCAATCAAATCATAGCTGAAAACTTCCCTAAATTAATGCAGAAAAAAGTCACATAAGTTCAAGAAGCACAGAGAATTTCATTAAAGAGAAACCAAAAGAAATCCACAAGACACATCATAATTAAAATACCAAAGCTAAGTGATAAAGAGAAAATATTAAAAGCTGCTAGAGAAAAAAGGCTATCACCTACAAAGGAGCTCCCATAAGGATGACATCTGACTTCTCAACAGAATCACTTGAGGCCAGAAGGGAATGGCAAGAAATATTCAAAGTAATGCAGAACAAAAGCCTACAACCAAGACTACTTTATCCAGCAAGGCTATCATTTAAAATTGAAGGAGAAATAAATGGCTTCCCAGACAAACAAACACACAAACAAACAAACAAACAAAAAAACCTGAAGGAATTTATTACAACCAAACCAGTGCTTCAAGAAATGTTAAGAGACCTGTTGTAAACAGATAAATAGGGGAAAAGAATATAGTAAATGAGGAATATAGCTTAAAAGAATAAAATGGTAATAAACAACTACATATTAATAATAACCTTAAATGTAAATGGATAAAATGATCCAATCAAAAGACAGGATAGCTGAATAGATAAGAAAACAGGACCCATAAATATGCTGTCTACAAGAGACACACCTCAAAACAAAAGATACACATAGATTGAAGGTAAAAGGATGGAAAAAATATTTCATGCAAATGGAAATGAAAAAAAAGCTGGGGTAGCAATACTTATATCAGACAAAATGGACTTTAAAACAAAGGTTATAGTAAGACATAAAGAAAGTCCCTACATAACGATAAAGGGAGCAATTGAACAGGAAGATATAACCATTATAAGTATCTATGCATCTAATATAGGAGCAACTAAATATATAAAGCAGACTTTGATGGATATAAAGGGCGAGATGAACAGCAATACTATAATAGTAGGGGATTTCAATACCCAACTAACATCACTAGATAGATCCACAAGAAAGAATATTAACAAATAAACAGCAGACTTAAAGGACACACTAGATTAACTGGATTTAATAGATATCTTCAGAACCTTTCACCCTAAAGCAGCAGGATACACATTCTTTTCAAGTGCTCATGGTACATTCTCTAGGATAGATCACATATTAGGGCATAAAAGCGGTCTCAACCAGTTTAAGAAGATTGAAATAGTATCAAGCATTTTCTCTGATCACAATGGCATGAAACTAGGAATCAACCACAAAAGAAAAACTGAAAAATACTCAAACACTTGGAAACTAAATAGTATGTTATTAAATAATGAATGGGTTAACAATGAGCTTAAAGAAGAAATAAAACAATTCCTAGAAACGAATGATAATGAGCATACAACAACTCAAAATTTATGGGACACAGCAAAAGCAGTACTGAGAGGTAAGTTCATAACATTATAGGCATACCTTAAAAGCTAGAAAAAGCTCAAATAAACAACTTAACCCTGCATCTAAAGGAACTAGAAAAAGAACAAGTGAAGCCCAGATGTAGTAGAAGGAAGGAAATAATAAAGATCAGAGCAGAAATAAATGACATAAAGGCTAAAGAAACAATAGAGGATCACTGAAACAAAGAGCTGGTTCTTTGAAAAGGTAAACAAGATTGATGAACCTTTAACCAAACTCACTAAGAAAAAAGGAGAGAGGACTCAAATAAATAAAATTAGAAACAAGAGTGGAGAAATAACAACTGACACAATAGAAATACAAAGGATTGCAAGAAAATACTATGAAGTACTGTATGCCAAAAAATTAGACCACCTAGATGAAATGGACTAAATCCTTGAAACATAATCCTTTAAAAATCAATCTGGAAGAATCAGAAAGCCTAAACAGATGGATTACAACAAATAAGATCGAAACAGTTGTCAAAAAACTCCCAAAAAACAAAAGCCCTGGACCAGATGGCTTCACAAGTGAATTCTACCAACTATTCAACTATTCAAGAGGAAAGAACACTTCCAAGCTCCTTTTATGAGGTGAGTATAATTCTGATTCCAAAAACCAGGCAAAGACAACACAAAGAAAAAAAAGGTATAGGCCAATATCCCTGATCAATATAGATGCTAAAATACTCAACAAAA
Organism: Saccopteryx bilineata; assembly: GCF_036850765.1. Classification (NCBI taxonomy): domain Eukaryota; kingdom Metazoa; phylum Chordata; class Mammalia; order Chiroptera; family Emballonuridae; genus Saccopteryx; species Saccopteryx bilineata. Next base: position 169,353,648 of record NC_089490.1, on the reverse strand, counting down.
TATTAGCAAACCAGATCCAGCAATATATGAAAAAAAAATCATACACCATGAACAAGTGGGATTTATTCTGGGGAGGCAAGGCTGGTACAATATTCATAAATCAATCAATTTTATTCATCACATAAGCAAAAGGAGTGTGAAAAAACGTATGATAATTTCAATAGATGCAGAAAAAGCATTTGATAAAATCCAGCACCCATTCATGATCAAAACTCTCAGCAAAGTGGGAATACAGGGAACATACCTCAATATGATAAAGGCCACCTATGACAAACCCACAGCCAATATCATATGTACTCGATGGGCAAAAATTAAAAGCAATCCCTTTAAGATCAGGAACAAGGCAGGGGTGTCTCCTTTCACTACTCTTATTCAACATAGTTCTGGAAGTTTTAGCCACAACAATCAGATAAGAAGAAGGAATAAAGGCATCTAAATTGGAAAAGAAGTAAAACTATCATTATTTGCAGATGATATAATATTGTATATAGAAAACCCTAAAGTTTCAGTCAAAGAACTACTGGACCTGATAAATGAATTCAGCAAGGTGGCAGGATATAAAATTAATACTCAGAAATCAGAGGCATTTATTTTAAAGATTTTATTTATTCAGTATAGAAATGGGGGAGAGAGAGAGAGAAGGGAAGAGGAGCAGGAAGCATCAACTCCCATATGTGCCTTGACTAGGCAAGCCCAGTGTTTCGAACAGGCAACCTCAGCATTTCCAGGTTGACACTTTATCCACTGCGCCACCACAGGTCAGGCCAGAAATCAGAGGCATTTTTATACACTGACAATAAACTGTCAGAAAGAGAAATTAAGGAAACAATCCTCTTCACTATTGCAACAACAACAACAAAAAAAGTACCTAGGAGTAAATTTAACCAAGAAGATAAAAGGCTTGTACTCGGAAAATTATAAAACATTGATAAAAGAAATCAAGAAAGACACAAACAAGTGGAAGCATATACCGTGTTCATGGATAGGAAGAATAAACATCATTAAAATGTCTATATTGCCCAAAGCAATTTATAAATTCAATGCAATACCAATTAAAGTACCAATGACATACTTCAAAGATATAGAACACATATTACAAAAATTTATATGGAACCAAGAAAGAACATGAATAGACTCAACAATCTTGAAAAGAAAGAATAAAGTAGGAGGTATCACACTTCCTGATATCAAGTTATACTACAAGGCCATTGTACTCAAAACAGCCTGGTACTGGCATAAGAACAGGCATATAGATCAATGGAACAGAACAGAGAACCCAGAAATAAACCCACACCTTTATGGACAATTGATATTTGACAAAGGAGGTAAGAGCATACAATGGAGTAAAGACAGTCTCTTCAACAAATGGTATTGGGAAAATTGGACAGCTACTTGCAAAAAAATGAAACTAGACCACCAACTTACACCATTCACAAAAATAAACTCAAAATGGATAAAAGACTTAAATGTAAGCCATGAAACCATAAGCATCTTAGACGAAAACATAGCCAGTAAACTCTCCGACATCTCTCGCAGCAATATATTTGCTGATATATCCACGGGCAAGTGAAATAAAAGACAGGATAAACAAATGGGACTGTATCAAACTAAAAAGTGTTTGCACAGCTAAAGACAATAAGAACAGAATAAAAAGACAAACTACACAATGGGAGAATATATTTGACAATACGTCTGATAAGGGGTTAATAACCAAAATTTATAAAGAACTTGTAAAACTCAACACCAGAAAGATTAACAATCCAATAAAAAAATAGGCAAAAGAAATGAATAAACACTTCTCCAAAGAGGACATACAGATGGCCAATAGGCATATGAAAAAATGCTCAATATCATTAATCATTAGAGAAATGCAAATCAAAACCACAATGAGATTCCACCTCACACCTGACAGAATGGCGCTCATCAACAAAACAACACAGAATAAGTGCTGGCGAGGTGTGGAGAAAAGGGAACCCTCTTGCACTGCTGGTGGGAATGCAGACTGGTGCAGGCACTGTGGAAAATAGTATGGAGATTCCTCAAGAAATTAAAAATCGAACTACCTTTTGACCCAGCCATCTCACTTTTAGGAATATATCCCAAAGACACCATATCACTGATTCAAAAGGAGAAATGCACCCCCATGTTTATAACAGCATTGTTCACAATAGCGAAGATCTAGAAACAGCCCAAGTGTCCATCAGTGGACGAGTGGATTCAAACGCAATATTACATGTACAAAATGGAATACTATGGGGCCATAAAATTGAAGGAAATCTTACCTTTTGTGACAACATGGATGGACCTGGAAACTATTATGTTAAGTGAAATAAGCCTGGCAGAAAAAGAAAAATATATGACCTCACTCATTTGAGGAATCCAATGAGCAATATGAACTGAGGAATGGAATTGAGACAGAGGAGAGATCAAAGGGACCAGAGGAAAAGAGGACAAAGGGAAAGGGAATAATAGGATAATAGGATGGGATAAACCTGAAGGGAATGGGGAGGGTGTTATGGGGAGGTTGGCAAGGGAGATGTTGAGGGGAGGGGGGATGCATTTGGGGTGACACTAGAATGTATGTAAACACAATAAATTAAAATCAATAAAGAAAAACATAATACTAAAATGAGATATTTACACTTTAAGCATTTGTTAACTTTCCCAGACAGAGGTTGCTTCCTTTTAATTCTCCCAATGTTTTCGATATCTTGAGAGCATTTTTCCTTATCTATTCTTATCCGTATCTTTATCTTTACATTGATACTAGCTGGGGCCTCCTTCCTTCTTAAGGTCTCACTAGCCTAACTCTCTTACCCCCATCCCACTCAGTGCTGTTGAGTAGGGGTCCTGCAAGGAACTTACCAACTCAACAAGGACCTATAGTGTGTTTATGTGCACAGGCATGGGCAGAGGGGCACATGTGGGGAGGGTTGTGCTGAGCTGTTAGCCCCTAACCTCTGGGAAGGGTGAGAAAGGACAGGGGCAGTTTCTGGGGTCAGTCCCAGATGGCTAGTTACCTCCTCTATAAACCCTGGGGCCCTCAAATGGGGTGGGGACCTTCCTAGTGGGTTTTCAGTATAAACATATTTTAAAACTATAATATTGAAATGAAAATAAAATATGCAGACTGTATGTTTTTTGTTTACCATTAAAACTTTTTCTCAGAAAACAGCACACATTTAGCCTATTACGTTAGTCACTACAATCATAGACCTTGTTTCACCACTCCATTGAAACATCTCTTCCCAAGTCACCAAAAAGTGTCCTTGGAAAATACAGTAGCCACTTTCAAGTTTTTATCACCTGTCTTTTTGACATGTTTGACCACACTTCCTCTCTTTCTCCTGCCTTTTAGTAATGTTTAATCAATCTCCCAATGTGAACAGAAATCCTATCAAAATCTGTAACATTTTTGAAATTTCATCTCTCGGGGAATTATATTTTCATGTTTCTAGTTTTTCTGAAACTATCTTCTAAGGAATTGAAGTCTGTCTTGATACTTCTTTGCCTCATCTACCACTTCCTATCAGTCTCCAGGGGTGATCAGCTGGTTTTCTGTCCTATCTCTAAATTGTTTTTCTCACTACTGCCTCTTTATTAGTCAAGATATCACTATTTCCCCCCTGAATTATTAATAACACTGCTTCTAACATCTCATTTTCTTCAGTCTAGTGCTCTCTAAACTATTTACCCCATTTCAGCTGGAGTGAAAAACTTGACTTGCTTAAAATCACTCATTTTGTAGTCACGTTGATGAAGCTGCAGTTTCCCAAACCCCACAGTCCCCTTTGCTTCTGTGCTTTTTTACATCCTGCCAACTCTTTCCTCTCCTAGAAGCTTTTCTTCCTCTTCTTCCCCTGATAAACCCCCTCTCCTTGATAACCTGGCTTAGAAATTGCATTCTCTGAGAACCTTTTCTAACACCACTCACAGCGATATTATTAAGATGCACTGATAATATGCTTTCATGTTATCATCTTGAGATATTTCAAGTGTTTTTATGATGGATTTCTTGTTAACAGATTCCACATTTCTTATTTTTCTAACCATAAAGCCTGGTTCAATTCCTAATCCATAAAAATGTATTTGCATAATGAGAATATGGCCACAATACGGTATGTTGTATTCCCATGTAATTATTTGGGCAAAACTTGAAGTCTGCCTTAGTTAATCAAAATTAATGTGTAAGAGACACATTTTCTTTCTTTCCCTATAATCTTAGTACTCAGAACATAGAATGCACTTTTTAAACATATGATAATTAAGTGACAAGTAGAGATTCAATATCTTCGAGAATGGCCAAACACAAAGAGAATGACATTACAATATTTTCTTTTTTTAAGAAATTGAGGTGTAATTGCCACTTAAAATTATATTAGTCTATGTTCTATTTTGTTTCTTTTGCTCATTAGATTCCACACATGAGTGAAATCATATGGTACTTGTCTTTTTCTGGTTTATTTCACTTGAGACTCAGAGAGAGAGAACAGACTGACAGCTGTCAGAGTGGATGGGGGTTGGGGGACCAGGTGAAAAAAAGTGAAGGGATTAAGCAAAAAACAAAACAAAACTTATAGTTACAGACAAAAGTATGGTGACTACCAGATGGAAGAAAGAGTGAGGTGAGGTTAAAAAAGGGTAAAGAAGGGGATGAATGGTGATGGAAGAAGACTGGGGGGGGGGGTGAGGACATGGTACCATGTGCAGATGATGTGTTGTAGAGTTGTAGACCTGAGACCTACATAGTTTATTGGCCAAGGTTGCCCCAGGATAGTCAATAAAAAAATAAAATTAACACTAGTTTCAAGTGTATAACATGATTTGATATTTGTATACGTTGTGAAATGAAAATTATTATAAATCAGCTTACCATTTGTCATCATAGAAAATTACAATTTTTTTTGTGTGATAAGAACTTTTAAGATTGATTCTTTTAACAACTATTAAATATGCAATATAATATTCTTAACCATAGTCACCATGCTCTATATTACATCCCCATGACTTAGTTATTTTACACCTGAAAGCTTGTGCCTCTTTACCTCCTTCACTCATTTTGGATACTCCAACCTCCATCCCTTCTGGCAACCATCTATCTGTTCTCTGTGTCTATAAGTTTTGTTTTGTTTGCTAGTTTCATGTTTTTAGATTTCTATGTAAATGAAATATGTTACTTAATTTCTGTCTGACTTATTTCACTTAGAATAATACTTTCAAGGTCCTATACATGTTGCTGCAAATGGTAAGATTACATTTCTTTTAATGGTTGAGTAGCATGTATGTGTGTGTGTGCGTGTGTGTGTGTATGCCATATTCTTTTTATTCATGCCTCTATCGATGAGTACTTAATTTATTTCCATCTCTTGGGAATTATAAATAATGCTGCAATGAATATAGGGGTGCATATATCTTTTTGAATTAGTTTTTTTCCATCAAATAAATATCTAGAAGTGAAATTGCTGGATCCTGTGGTAATTCTATTTTTAATGTTCTTTTTATCTTTTCTTTTTTTTTACAGACACAGAAAAAGAGTCAGAGAAAGTGATTGATAGAGACAGACAGACAGGAATGGAGAGAGATGAGAAGCACCAATCATCAGTTTTTTGTTGTGGCACTTTTAGTTGTTCATTGATTGATTTCCCTCTTTTTTAATAGATTTATTTATTTATTTATTTATTTATTCATTTATTTATTTATTTATTTTGTGACAGAGACAGAGAGAGTCAGAGAGAGGGACAGACAGGAATGGAGAAAGATGAGAAACAGCAATTCTTTGTTGTGGCATCTTAGTTATTCATTGATTGCTTTCTCATATGTGCCTTGATGGGGAGGAGGGGGGCTACAGCAGACTGAGTAACCCCTTGCTTAAGCCAGCGACCTTGGGTCCAAGCTGGCGAGCTTTTGCTCAAATCAGATGATCCCACGCTCAAGCTGGCAACCTCGAGGTCTTGAACCTGGGTTCTCCGCATCCCAATCCGATGCTCTATCCACTGTGCCACCTCCTGGTTAGGCTATTTTTAATTTTTGAGGAACTTACATATACTAGTTTATAACCCCCCCCCCTGCAGTACACAAAAATTCCCTTTCTTCACATCATCTCTAATACTTATTTTCTCTTGTCTTTTTGATAAATGCCATTTTAAAAGAGTGAGGTGATATGTCATTGTGTGTTTTTTTTCATTACCATTATTAATTTTATGTGCCCAGACCAGGAATCAAACCTGCAATCTTGGCATGTTGGTATGATACTCTAAGCTATCAGCCAGAGCCTCATTGTCATTTGATTTTGCATTTTCTGATGATAAGTTACAGTATCTAGTATCTTCTTGTGTGCCTTTTGGTCATCTGTTTGGCCTCATGGAAAAATGTCCATTCAGATCTTCTATTTTTAAATTCTATAATGATTATTATACTATTCAGTTGTATGAGTTCTTGATATATTTTGGACATCAATCCCTTATTAGATACACAATTTGCACATGTTTCCTCCTATTTAGTAGGTTGCTTTTTAGTTTGGTTGATGGTGTCCTTTGCTGTTCAGAGGCTTTTTCATTTGATATTCTCCCAGTTGTTTATTTTTACTTTTGTTTTTGTGTTTTTTGGGGAGTGAAGGAATCATATCCAAAATATCACTGCCAAAACTGATGTTACAGAAGTTATTGCCTATGCTTTCTAGGATTTTTATGGTTTCAGGTCTTGCATTCAAGTTTTCAATCCATTTTGATTTAGTATTTGCATATGGTGTAAGATAGTCTAGCCCAGGGGTCGGGAAATTATGGCTCACAAGCCAGATGTGGCTCTTTTGATGGGTGCATCTGGCTCGCAGATAAATCTTTAATAAAAAAAATAACATTAAAAATATAAAACATTCTCATGTATTACAATCCATTCATTTCCTACCACTCATGTTCATGATTGTGGGTGGCTGGAGCCACTGGGACAACACCAAATTTTTATTGGATAATGCATAATTAACATGGGTCATTGTATGGCTCTCATGAAATTACATTTTAAAATATGTGGCGTTCATGGCTCTCTCAGCCAAAAAGATTCCTGACCCCTGGCTCTAGCCATTCTAGTTGTTCAGTTTCCTCAAAAGCGATTTATTGAAGAAACTGTCCTTTTCCCATTGTATTTTTGGCTCTTTATTTGTAAATTAATTGACCACAGATTCATGGGTCTAGTTCTGGGATCGGTTCTGTTCCATTTATCCTTTTGTATATTTTTATGTCAAAATCATATCAATAACATTTTCTTGACATCCAAGTTTGAATAGATAGGATAAAAAAATGCTAGCATAGCATTATCCCTGAAAATATGCAAAATACATGTTTCTAATGTTTTGAGAAAATAATTATGTCAGGAGCCGATCCACTAGTGCTGGCTAACAAGGTCACAGCAAAAGAAGATCCACAACTGCTGGTTGACAAAGTCACAGCAAAAGAAGACCAACAGCTGCGGGTTGACAAAGTCATCGCAGAGGAAAGGCACAACGATACTTCCCCTTTTGACCTTTTTGAATTAATCTGGCCTTATATCCCCCCTTTTCTGGGTGTGTGCTATCATTTATAGCATAGAGATAATAGTACCGTACTTTCCCTATAGATTCATAGTAATTTCTTTGGAAATGAGACAGAGGGTGTGAGTTCCACAGAAAAGCCTGTAAGCCCCTTGAACTGGGCTCAAAGAATAAAGAGAAAGAGAAGAATTTGGCTCTCTCACTCGATTCGTGCCAACGCCGTCTCTTCCTGTGGGACCCCTGGATTCCCCCCGGGGCTGGACCCTGGCATAATTATTATTTTCATTCCTATGCAAACCTATTTCACTGGTTCATTTTTTATATTATTTTTGCAATTTCACAGTGAATTAACCAAGAAGTCACAGGAAATCTGTGATCTGGTTTTAGTTCATTTGACAAAGTTCCTTGTTGATAATGAGAGATTAAACAAATCACAAGCAGCTCCTGGGTTACAAAAGAGATAGGTTCTGTAGGTTTGTTCTTAAGTTGAATTTTGTATGTAAGTTGGAACAGGCACATTTACCTGTTTGTTAGTTTAATGTAACTCCTGTTGTGCTAACAATTTTTCATCTAGGCATTAACTTTTCTTTAAACAATGTAATGTGTTTGAACTGAAAAATTATTAGCCAAAATGGGGTAATTCAAAGAAGACTCTTTGGGTGATGAGGAATCTCAATATTAGTGACTCCACAAAGCAAGTATTAAATAAGAATTATTTATTCTAACTTGTGGAACCCAAGGGATATATGTATATGCATATATATGACATATATTAATATATATTTTAGAGAATATATATGTGCCTGTGTGTATAGAAAGAATGTATATGTATGTGTATACAAATAGAGTGTATATGCAAGAGAGAGAAAAGATACACATGTATATAAGAGAATATAAATTTGTACAAGGAATCAATACAAAATTGAGATAGGCAAAATTATTTAGATTGATACAATGAGCAGGAGAGAGGTGTTTATTTCGGTACTTAGTTATTCTAACACAAGAAATACTTTTAGGTATCTACTTTGTAACAGATAAAGAAAAGAGACACAGTCTGTTTTCATGGGGTTTACATATTATTGGAATCAACAACTAAAAGTGATAGTAAGTATAGTGTGTCCGTAAAGTCATGGTGCACTTTTGACCGGTCACAGGAAAGCAACAAAAGACAATAGAAGTGTGAAATCTACACCAAATAAAAGGAAAACCCTCCCAGTTTCTGTAGGATGATGTGGCAGCATGTGTGCATGCACAGATGATGACAAAAGAAAAATAGAATTATTTTGAATCACCATGTCTAGAGATGTTAGTCTATATACACATATATGGATATATTAAATGAGACTTTCCCGGTTGTCTTAAAGTTTTGTTAGAGATCCTGGAGGGGCAGAAAGGTAAAATAGAGTGCTACATCACCTAAGTAGTACTGAATAAAATATTTTGCAACTGGTTTGTGATTATTCGTTTATTACCAACTCAGAACATAAACGAGATTTGTTCGAAAGTTGTAGAGTGTGAATTTATTTCAGAGGAATGGCCTGTTTATGGTGCTTTTGGCGATGAACCTACATCACTTTAAGCTGTACGAGGGAATGTCCAAGATAAACATCTGTGGACTTTGGCTCTGTGCTTCGGAGATGGAATAGTTCAGGGAATGAATGATATCTGACTCAGAAAAATGGTTAGCTCTGTGTCTGCTTTAGGACTGAAGAGCAACAAAGAAATGCTTAAGGATTCAGGGAACGCAACACAGATCCTGCAACGTGCAGTCAGCTATGAGCAGTTTTGAAAAGGAATCCACAAAACAGGGCTTTGTTTCTAAAGGCAAGGCGATATCCGGAGATCAATGTTGACATGTATATTCAGATGCAGAAACCAACGAAAAAGGTGTAGGTATCAGTCATTGGCACTGCCTGCAACAGACAACAGCGGTCAGAACTAGGTTACTGCAGGACATCAGAGGAGAAAGGGATCACAAACCTTTATACCTACAGACTTCCCAGGTGTGACCATTGAGGGAAGGTGTTTGTACTAAATTGAGACTGTGAATGTTTTTCTTTTATGCACAACTAGATGTTCTAATGCCTAAAAATACATTTATTTCCTCGCAGTGAATGAAACTGTGAACGTTGATGAGGAAGTGGTCCACACCACTGCGCTAAAGATATTTCTCCTTTTGTACCCTAATGTAGACTGCATATTTAATAAATAGGTCCCTAAACAAATGCCCTGTAAGATTGTATTGTGTGAATAGATTCATTTAAGCTCTCTTTCTTTTGAAAATTAACCAAATCATTCGTCAAGTGAGCTAGCAGCTAGGAGCATGAGGTTGAGAAGGTATCATCAAACATAAATTAGCATGTGTGGTAGACACATATGGGAGACACAATATGCCTTACATATTGGGTTTTCAACTACATGACATAATTTTATGTCTCTTCCTTAAAGCTTTAAATGGAAAGTTAATCTAATGTGGAAATAAACGTTGGAGCCACAATTCTAGAATTAAAATAATAATTATCTAAATTGGAGGAATGAATTAGAAGAAGGGAGTAATTTTAAATAAGGGGAGATGTCAATTGTACAATTTTACTTTTTAGGATTTGAGAATAAGTAATGTAATTATTCTATTTTTTAATTACACTATCACAGAAAATTTAAAAAATGTGTTTTGTTGGGTTAAAAGAAATTTAGCTATGTATTGTAACATTCTGTATCCAAAGAAGAGAGCCTATAAGTGTTTAAATTTTATGAAATTTTACATTGCTATATAGGTGTCTATATGAGTAATTGAGCAACTTTTTATCCATAGTGCAATCCCAGGAAACCAATTTAATCACTTTTGCTATTTTAGCACTTATGCAAACAAGTTGTTCTAACCTGCATTTTTAATTTCCATTTCTTTATTTCACATCTATTAAACTGTCTAATTTAAATTCATAGTTTTTCATTAAAAAAGTGTAAGTGATGATACAGAAAAAATACTTTAGGGGACTTTTACCCCCCCCGCCATCACCTATGAATTTCATCCCTTACTAAGCTGTGGTTAGAAGTTAATTCTTAGCAATATACAGAGTGAGAAAAAGGTTTATAGTTGTAATACAAATAAATAGTGCAATAATTAATAAGTAATGATACAAGAATAAATTCTGTATTTCATGTACTCATAGTTACAAACCTACTTTTGCACAACCCTGTATTTCTAGAAGTACAAAATACCTTTTGTGTGAAAATAACACATCTTAAAATTGATTTCTCTTATAAATTAGAGTGTGATTACTCTTAGAATAAATCAAATATTGGATATATATATATATATATTCTTAAGAAGGGGACAGTAGTAGGCTTAAAGACTTTTCTGTATATTTCTTATATCAACATTGAACTTAAAAAATGTATGCAGTTCACATTTACTGATTTTTCATCCATATCTATCCACAAGTTATTATGAACCACTAATTCTTTTTATTTTATACATATAGTCCCACATGTTGACTTTATATAGTTATCCACAAATATCATAGATTATTTTTACAGATATATAAAAGTTACAGTTTAAAAATTCTAGTTTTTGTTACTCATCTAAAATTTGAATACTAAATTTACTTAGTATTGACTGAGTGGTTTCTTTTTTTTTTTTTTTTTTTTTATAATTTTATTTTTTTAATGGGGTGACATCAATAAATCAGGATACATATATTCAAAGATAACAAGTCCAGGTTATCTTGTTCAATTATGTTGCATACCCACCACCCAAAGTCAGACTGTCCTCTGTCACCTTCTATCTTGTTGTCTTTGTGCCCCTCCCCACCCCCTATCCCTCTCCCATTCCCCCCTCCCCCCCGTAACCACCACACTCTTGTCAATGTCTCTTAGTTTCAGTATTATGTCCCACCTACGTATGGAATAATACAGTTCCTGGTTTTTTCTGATTTACTTATTTCGCTTCGTATCATGTTATCAAGATCCCACCATTTTGCTGTAAATGTTCCGATGTCATCATTTCTTATGGCTGAGTAGTATTCCATAGTGTATATGTGCCACATCTTCTTTATCCAGTCATCTATTGATGGGCTTTTTGGTTGTTTCCATGTCCTGGCCACTGTGAACAATGCTGCAATAAACATGGGGCTGCATGTGTCTTTACGTATCAATGTTTCTGAGTTTTGGGGCTATATACCCAGTAGAGGGATTGCTGGGTCATAAGGTAGTTCTATTTGCAGTTTTTTGAGGAACCACCATACTTTCTTCCATAACGGTTGTACTACTTTACATTCCCACCAACAGTGGATGAGGGTTCCTTTTTCTCCACAGCCTCTCCAACATTTGCTATTACCTGACTTGCTAATAACAGCTAATAGAACAGGTGTGAGGTGGTATCTCATTGCCGTTTTGATTTGCATTTCTCTAATAGCTAAAGAAGATGAGCATCTTTTCATATATCTGTTGGCCATTTGTATTTCTTCCTGGGAGAAGTGTCTATTCATATCCTCTTCCCATTTTTTTATTGGATTGTTTGTTTGTTTGTTGTTGAGTTTTATGAGTTCTTTGTATATTTTGGATATTAGGCCCTTATCTGAGCTGTTGTTTGAAAAAATCATTTCCCATTTAGTTGGCTTTCTGTTTATTTTGTTATCAGTTTCTCTTGCTGAGCAAAAACTTCTTAGTCTGATGTAGTCCCATTCATTAATTTTTGCCTTCACTTCTCTTGCCATTGGAGTCAAATTCATAAAATGCTCTTTAAAACCCAGGTCCATGAGTTGAGTACCTATGTCTTCTTCTATGTACTTAATTGTTTCAGGTCTTATGTTTAGATCTTTGATCCATTTTGAGTTAATTTTTGTACAGGGAGAGAGACTGTAGTCCAGTTTCATTCTTTTGCATGTGGCTTTCCAGTTTTCCCAGCACCATTTATTGAAGAGGCTTTCTTTTCTCCATTGTGTGTTGTTGGCCCCTTTATCAAAAATTATTTGACTATATATATGTGGTTTTATTTCTGGACTTTCTATTCTGTTCCATTGGTCTGAGTGTCTATTTTTCTGCCAATACCATGCTGTTTTGATTGTCGTGGCCCTATAATAGAGTTTGAAGTCAGGTATTGTTATGCCCCCAGCTTCATTCTTTTTCTTTAGGATTGCTTTGTCTATTCGGGGTTTTTTATAGTTCCATATAAATCTGATGATTTTTTGCTCTATTTCTTTAAAAAACGTCATTGGAAGTTTGATGGGAATTGCATTAAATTTGTATATTGCTTTGGGTAATATAGCCATCTTGATTATATTTATTCTTCCTAGCCAAGAACAAGGTATATTCTTCCATCTCATTATATCTTTTTTGATTTCCCTTAACAATGGTTTATAGTTTTCATTATATAAGTCCTTTACATTCTTTGTTATGTTTATTCCTAAGTATTTTATTTTTTTTGTTGCAATCGTGAAGGGGATTATTCTTTTGAGTTCCTTCTCAGTTGTTTCATTGTTGGCATATAGAAAGGCTATTGACTTCTGTATGTTAATTTTGTATCCTGCGACCTTACTGTATTGGCTTATTGTTTCTAGTAGTCTTTTTGTGGATTCTTTGGGGTTTTCGATGTATAGGATCATATCATCTGCAAAAAGTGATACCTTTACTTCTTCTTTTCCGATATGGATGCCTTTTATTTCTTTGTCTTGTCTGATTGCTGTGGCGAGAACCTCTAGTACCACATTAAATAAGAGTGGAGAGAGTGGACAACCCTGTCTTGTTCCTGATTTAAGGGGGAAAGCCTTCAGTTTAGTGCCATTTAATATGATGTTAGCTGATGGTTTATCATATATGGCCTTTATCATGTTGAGATATTTTCCTTCTATACCCATTTTGTTGAGAGTCTTAAACATAAAATTGTGTTGTATTTTATCGAAAGCCTTTTCTGCATCTATTGATAAGATCATGTGGTTTTTGTTCTTTGTTTTGTTGATATGGTGTATTACATTAACCGTTTTACGTATGTTGAACCATCCTTGAGATTCTGGGATGAATCCCACTTGATCATGATGTATTATTTTTTTCATATGTTGTTGTATTCGATTTGCTAGTATTTTGTTTAGTATTTTAGCATCTGTATTCATTAGAGATATTGGTCTGTAGTTTTCTTTTTTTGTGCCATCCTTGCCTGGTTTTGGGATGAGGGTTATGTTGGCCTCATAAAATGTGTTTGGAAGTATTGCTTCTTCTTCAATTTTTTGGAAGACTTTCAGTAGAATAGGAACCAAGTCTTCTTTGAATGTTTGATAAAATTCGCTGGTATAGCCGTCAGGGCCTGGACTTTTATTTTTGGGGAGGTTTTTAATGGTTTTTTCTATTTCTTCTCTACTGATAGGTCTGTTTAGGCTTTCTGCTTCTTCTTGACTCAGTCTAGGAAGGTTGTATTTTTCTAGGAATTTATCCATTTCTTCTAGGTTGTTGAATTTAGTGGCATAAAGTTTTTCATAGTATTCTACAATAATTCTTTGTATATCTACAGTGTCCGTGGTGATTTCTCCTCTTTCATTTTGGATTTTGTTTATATGAGTTCTTTCTCTTTTTTCCTTGGTAAGTCTTGCCAAGGGTTTGTCAATTTTGTTGATCTTTTCAAAGAACCAGCTCCTTGTTCTATTAATTTTTTCTATAGTTTTTCTGTTCTCTAATTCATTTATTTCTGCTCTGATTTTTATTATTTCCTTTCTTCGGCTGGTTTTGGGTTGTCTTTGTTCTTCTTTTTCTAGTTCCTTAAGGTGGGAAGTTAAGTGGTTCACTTGGGCTCTCTCTTGTTTGTTCATATATGCCTGAAGCGATATGAACTTCCCTCTTATCACTGCTTTTGCTGCATCCCATAGATTCTGATATGTCGTATTGTCATTTTCATTAGTGTGTATATATCTTTTGATCTCTGCACTTATTTCTTCTTTGACCCATTCATTTTTTAAAAGTATGTTGTTTAGTTTCCACATTTTTGTGGGATTTTTTTCCTCTTTTTTGCAGTTGAATTCTAGTTTCAAGGCTTTATGATCAGAAAATATGCTTGGTACAACTTCAATTTTTCTGAATTTGCTGATGTTGTTTTTGTGGCCCAACATATGGTCAATTCTTGAGAATGATCCATGTACACTGGAGAAAAATGTATACTCAGTCACTTTGGGATGAAATGTCCTGTAGATGTCTATCATATCCAGGTGCTCTAGTGTTTTGTTTAAGGCCACTATGTCTTTGTTGATTCTCTGTTTGGATGACCGATCTAGAGCCGTCAGCGGTGTATTGAGGTCTCCAAGTATGATTGTATTTTTGTCAGTTTTTGTTTTAAGATCAATAAGTAGCTGTCTTATATATTTTGGTGCTCCTTGGTTTGGTGCATATATATTAAGAATTGTTATGTCTTCTTGATTCAGTGTCCCCTTAGCCATTATGAAATGGCCATTTTTGTCTCTGAGTACTTTTCCTGTCTTGTAGTCAGCATTATCCGATATGAGTATTGCTACACCTGCTTTTTTTTGGATGTTATTTGCTTGGAGTATTGTTTTCCAGCCTTTCACTTTGAATTTGTTTTTATCCTTGTTACTTAGATGAGTTTCCTGTAGGCAGCATACAGTTGGATTTTCTTTTTTAATCCATTCAACTACTCTGTGCCTTTTTATTGGTGAGTTTAATCCGTTTACATTTAGTGTAATTATTGATACTTGTGAGTTCCCTATTGCCATTTTATATCTTGCTTTCTGTTAGTTTCGTGTCTTGTTTGATCCTTCTCTTTCGTTTTTCTATCTTTTGTTTTTATTTGGTTGTATTCCATACATCTTTCCTCTGTTGCTATCTTTTTTATCTCATGTGCTTCTGTGGTGGTTTTTTCAATGGTGGTTACCTTTGAGTAATGAAAAGGGTCCCTACCCTGTTCATTGTAGCGAACTATTTTGTGAGTACTTTTGCACTCCATCGTCCTTTGCTACTGTTAATCTTTGTCTTCTCCCCCTCTTTCTTTTTGTTGTTGTCACAGTTTAAATTTGGTTTTATTGTGTTCTTCTTGGAGCTTTTACTTGTGGCTCTGTTTTTTTTTGTTCTTTGTATCTGATTGGAGAACCCCCTTTAGTAATTCCTGGAGTGGGGGTTTTCTGATGATAAATTCCCTCATCTTTTCTGTATCTGTGAATGTTTTTATTTCTCCTTCGTATTTGAAGGATAGCTTTGATGGGTATAGTATTCGTGGCTGAAAGTTCCTCTCTTTCAGGACTTTAAATATTGGGGTCCACTCTCTTCTAGCTTATAGAGTTTCTGCTGAGAAATCTGATGATAATCTAATGGGCCTTCCTTTATATGTTGTATTCTTCTTTTCCCTGGCTGCCTTGAGAATTTTTTCTTTGCTGTTGGTTTGTGTCAATTTCATTATGATATGCCTTGGAGTAGGTTTGTTGGGGTTAAGAAAACTTGGAGTTCTGTTTGCTTCTTGAACTTGAGGCTTTAGTTCTTTCCACAGGCTTGGGAAGTTCTCATCTATTATTTGTTTGAGTATGTTCTCCATTCCATTTTCTCTCTCTTCTCCCTCTGATATACCTATTATTCTTATGTTATTCTTTTTGATGGAGTCAGATAATTCTTGTAGGGCTATCTCATTTTTTTTTAATTTTTGAGTCTCTTTCTTCTTCTCTCTGTTGTGCCTCAAGTTGCTTGTCTTCTATTTCACTAATCCTCTCTTCTATCTGACCTGTTCTATTAGCTAAGCTTGTTACTTCGTTTTTCAGCTCGTGAATTGAGTTTTTCATCTCTGTTTGATTTGTTTTTATAGTTTCAATTTCCTTGGACATATATTCTTTGTGTTCATTGAGTTGTTTTCTGAGCTCCCTATATTGCCTTTCTGTGTTTTCTTGTATATCTCGGAGGATTTTTAGTATATCTATCTTGAATTTTCTGTCATTTAGCTCCAAGGTTTCCAATATATTAAATTTTTTCTCCATAGATTTTTCCTCATCTAGCTGTGTTACCTCTCTTTCTTTTGTATCCATGATATTCGATTTTCTCTTCCTTAATGGCATCTGAGGGTGGTTTTGTTGATAGTATTAATGACATTTAATAAAGAATAAAAAGTTAAAAAAATAAAAAAAAATAAAAAATCGAAAAGAGTTGTTTTTTTAAAAAAAAATTAATAATGAAATAAAGAAAAATAAAATAAAATAAAAAATTTAAAAAAAAGGAAATTATTCCCCCCCTCCTTTTTTCCTCTCCTGTCCTCTCCCCTCTTTCTTGAGAAAATCTTGTGGTGGACTGTGAGTTATAACAAACAATGCCTGTGATGGAGGGCCTGAATTGGGGAAAAGTAATAAAGGGGCAAAAAAGAAAAAAAGAAAAAAAAAAAAAAAAAAAAGGAAAAAAAAAAAAAGAAAAAAAAAAAGAGCGTATGGACCCACAAAAAGCAAATAAGGAAAAAATTTGGGTCAAGAATAAAATGATTTGCTTTTAGGTGTTGGTTGTCTAAGAGTTATGATGAGAGGAATAAGAGGAAAATGGAAAAATGGGGGACAAATTAAAAACTTACTATTGTATTTAGTGGAACAAGAACTAGATAATATGGAGAGCCAGGGATGGGAGCACTGCTAGTGAGTTAAAAAGGTGAAGTAAAAACCCCCCAAAATGCCACAAACATAGGTTTGAGTCCCAGATAAGATAATTTGTTTGTTATTGAGGTTTGAATGAGAGGAGATGTAAAGGAGAAAGGAAGAAACTAATATAGAGGGAGAAAAGAAAGAGAGAGAGAGAAAAAAAAGAGGGAACCACTAAAAGAAGAAAAAAGAAAGGAGAGAGAGAGAGAGTTAAGGGTTTTGGAGTGCAACCCTCATAGAGAGAAAGGAAGAGAAGAGAAAAGATAATGGGAGATGTAACACTTATGGGTAGTGTAGTTCAAGGAGAGGAGAGAGTAAGACCAGTAGAGAGTTAATTGGCCAAATTGGAGGAAGAAAAAAAAGTATCAAGAATGAAGATAAGAGAAACAAACGAACAAATATAATAAAATGTGATAGGTTATGAAGTCTGCAGATTATTCTTGATTTTGAGAGGTTATCTTCTTGCTTTTTCTTTTCTCTCCCTCTTCCTGGTCGGTGACTCTGTACCCCGGGTTCTGCCCCTTTGGCACGCTCAGGTAGAGGCTTGCAGTTGATATGTCTCTATGGCAATGTCATGTATTGTGCTTTAGTTTCGTGGGAGTCGAGGCTCATTAGCATTTATAGGCTCCGACAGTGAGAGAGTCCGTGTTCCTGGAGCCTTTCTCCTAGTCTTTCCTTCCTCAATTAGTAGCCTGATAATCCAGCTATGGGGTTGCTGCTGCCTCTGCCTGGATAGTAAGAGGCTCAAAGAGCTGGCAACTCCCCACTCTATTTCCACTCAGCACAGGGCTCTGGGTAAGGCTCAGTCAGTCAGAGCTGCTAGCATAATCAGGCGGGCTTTCCGCCCACTCAAAGACCACTGGCTCTGCCACTCTGTCCGGTAACACAAGCGGGCGCCCACTTCTGGGAGGCGCTTGGAGGAAACTCTCACTCACTGTCTGCGACCAGGATATCCAGCCAGCAGTCTCACGCTCTGAGTGAAACCCCCAACCGCAGGGAAAAGTTGTAGCGTTGGAATTGAGTCTCGCTCCGTCCCGGTGCGCGGCTTTTGCAAGGCGCTGGGACGGCTCGAGATTCCGCTTTGGCCCACACAAAGGCACCTGACTCTGCCCCTCTCTGCGAGACTGAGTGGTTTCTATGTGCAAATCATTATGGCAAGGTCAGTGTGTAACAAAAAATTATAATTTTGTCTTCAAAGCAGTCTAATCACAAGGAATTTATACTGTAAAAGAAAAAATTTGTAGTTTCCTTTTTAGGCATATTTTTAATTCATAGGAATGCACTGCACTGCTTTTGTGGCCTCACACTTGAGATGCTAGTAGTAATTGTTTGTGCTCCGGGTCTCAGCCCTATAGTAGGATTTGATGAATACTGAAACTCGGTGCTCAGCAAGATTGTTTACTGATAACTGAGAATTAGAAATAAGAAATTTTTTTTTTTTTATAAATAAATTTTTATTTTAATGGGGTGACATCAATAAATCAGGGTACATACATTCAAAGAAAACATTTCCAGGTTATCTTGTTATTTAGTTCTGTTGCATACCCATCACCCGAAGAGAGATCGTCCTCCGCCACCCTCCATCCAGTTCTCTCTGTACCCCTCCCCCTTCCCTCTCCCTCCTTCCCTCCCCCCACCCCCCATAGCCAGCACACTCCTGTTCATGCCTCTTAGTCTCGCTTTTATGTCCCACCAATGTATGGAATCCTGCAGTTCCTGTTTTTTTCTGATTCACCCAAGAAATAAGAGATTTTATGTCTTTTCTAGTATCTCAAACAGAGGTAATATAAATTCACAACCCATGATGTGATCATGCTCCCTATAGTACATATTAAGCAGAGAAATATGGTATGATAATTTTCACTGAACTTTCACACTAGCAGGAAAATAGCTTTATTAAATAATCACAAAACAATTCATTATTAATACTTAAGGTGAGAATTCTTAGTCAAAAGAAAAAATAAAACATGCTGGACATGGATAGACTTCTTTTAAATGACATATGATTGGAAAAAAGCTAAGTAGTGGTACTAGGCAGAAAAGAAAAAGGTTTACTATAACTGTTAGGCCATTGGGAAAAGTATATGGAAAGTCCAGACTCAGGAGAGAGCATGAATCAACTGAAGATCTGAAATATGATAGGCATGGTTAAGTTCATCAGCGGCAAATGTCAGGACAAGCTGGAGTATCAAGTAGCTAGATGACAAGAATATCATTAGATAAACTGACCAACAGAAATGAGAGAAGATTCAAATTACTAAGAGCAGAAATGAAAGAGAGAATATGACTGCCAATCTTACAAAATTGAAAGGATTGTAAAGTAATAATATGAATGAATGTATGCCAGCAAATTATATAATTTAGGTGAACAAATTCCTGGAAAGAAACAAGGTAACAAAACTAATTCAAAAATAATTAGAAAATATGTATAGACTTATGGTATATAAAGAAATTTAATTAGTACCTATAGAACTATTGATAAATAACTAAGGCAAAATTTTCCATTAAAAAAATTCTTCCAGTGGGAAAATAATTAACATCAATTTTTTAGAAACTCTTCCAAAAACTGGAGGTGGGGATACTTTTCAATTCATTCTGTGAGGCCAGAATACCATACTGATACCAGACAAAGCCATCACAAGAAAGGAATCTACAGACCAATATATCTTATGAACACACAGACAAAACACCTCAACAAAATACTTCAAAATGGAATCTAGTATTACAATTGACAAACAAAACAAAACAAAATAAAAGCACAAATAAGTAACATTAAGAAGAAAAAAAGAATCCTTAACTAAAAATGCAGCTCTTGTTTAAAAGTTAAGGAACTATAAACAGCTGTTTGGCAAAAAAGTTGAAAATTTAGCAAAATTTTAGAAAAATATAATACTGCAAAGCCGATTCAAAGAACTAGAGGTCCTAGATAATCCATTAGTAAGCAAAGATATTGAATAAATATTTTAAAATATCTCTGCAAATAAACTAATTCTCCCAGATATATTCATGTAAAGAACATAAAAAATTTCAAAGCATAGGTAATTCCAGCATTATATATACTCTTTAGAAAGCAAAGGAGAGGACCAGAAATGGAGAAAGAGGAAAAAAGATGAAGAGGAAGAGAAAGAAGCAGCAGCACATCTTGACTTTCTTATGAATGACCCAAGCCCCAAAATGAACCTAATTATAATATAAAGAAATAGCATACTATTACCAATTAAGTTTATTTCCAGAATGCAAAAATAATATATACAGTAGCACATATAAAGACATGTTTTATCAATAGAGCCAGAAAAAAGTATTTGATATAAAATATTATTTATGATAAAACTCTTTAAAAAGGAATTAGTAGAAACTAATTTCCCTGATGAAAAGCATCCTTCTCCAAAGTTATAGCTCACAGTACTCATAATGGTTAAATATCCTGGAAGCATTCCTTTTAAAATCAGGTACACAACATCATTTCTATTTTATATACCACCAGAGTTTTTAGCCAGTATAACAGATAAATTATTTGAATTATTTCAGAAAAAGTTCTGTGTTTAAGAGGAGTACATAAAAAACATTTCAATAAACCAGCACAAACTTCTAGGAAATAGAATTTTAAACAGAAACAAAAGGGCAAGGTACACTGAAACAAATCTGACAGAATGTGAACAGGAATATTATGGAGAAAATATCACTTTATTGAAGAACACTAAAAAAGTATTTAAATTAATTGGAAACTATCATTTGCTTTTGGATAGGAAGACCAAATATCAAAAAATTGTCAATTTTCTCATTGATCAGTGGATTTAATGTCATAATGATTTAAAATATCTCCACAATAGTTTCCAAATAGAATTTTACAAGCTGATTATAAAATCTATGTGGAAAATGCGAAGGTCAAAGTTGTGCGGGGCTTTGTCGTGGCCATGCAGGTGCAGGTTCTCATTAGATTCGGTTAGACCGTAAAGAAACAGTGGAGCCAAAAAATGGTGGACCATTCCTTTATTAAAGTCTTGCACTGGCCCAGGAGCAAACACACAGGGAAAACACTTCCCTCTTCATCCATTCAGAGCTCACAAAGCCCTGACACATCATCCAGTTCCACAACCAGGAGAATCTTCTCTGGTTCCTCCTAGAATCAAAGGTCCCACCAGTCTCAGCGGAGCTCGCAAAAGCCCCTCAGCTCTGATTCCTCATCTGCATATCTCCTCCCTTTTCTCTGCACAAATCTTCTCCCTTCTCTTTTCAATACTTTCTGGCAGGAAAACCTTTCCTCCAGCACACATTAGCAAGACAATGGCCCTTCCCAAGCAGAAAGGTAATTTGCAATTTTACAGATCACATACGTGGCGCTGCCCAGCACCATTTTTTAACACTAAAAGTGAGCAAAATAAAAAAATACAAGTTTTACAAACTCATTTGCCCAGCAGTTACCCAGTACGGTGATGCTGCTGGTCAGAGACAATCCTTTGTGCACTTTCTAACTCCACGTGTATTTCTAGAACTTCCATATCTTTCTCTGTGGTCCAAGGGTAAAACTGCGGACTGGCAGGAAAGGCACGCGAATTCTGTTGGTTAATGTGCCACTTACAAGGTACTGTAGACGCTCAGCTTGCTTATCTGTGAAATGTACGAAATGGATCAATGGATCAGATGACCTTTCTGCTCAAATGGTCTTAGCATTTTGTAATCCAAACCTTTGGCTGCCTGGTAAAATGTACCTTTATTATGTTTAAATTACGTCCTGCACACAAGATGAGTTGAATACTGTTTTCACCTTTGGCCTATTTCAATACAAATCGAACTGTTTTGACTTTCAGTACTATGTACTATTTAGAAATGTAGGTGCAATGAGAGGGTAAGATAAAATTAAAAGCATTTTGTTGTTGAGATTTTTTGAGAAGTTAGGAATATTTCCTGAACTACTCTCTGGCATGTCTCCTAGACAGAAAGGGAATGCTTTCTAAAAACTTCGACCCATTCTTATTTCCTGAATTAGAATTCCACATGGCGTCTAAATGGAAGTACACTCGTTCCCCAGCCTGAAATCGGCTTTCGCTCCTGCTTTCTGGGTAGAATCGCAATCCCTCGGGAGCATTTTCATCCCACTAAGCTACATCTCAATCAGCCGACAGTTCACCGAGGAGACTCAGTTTGAATTCTTGCTTCATCTAGTCACACTCAGTTGAACAAAGAGGCCTGTGATCATTAAAGGCCGCTGCCTTCTCCTGACAGTTTCATGGAAGCGATCCAGAGCTCCTCAGCATCTAATTTCATATTCCCTTGAAAATGGAGCCGCACACCGCGCAGTGGCGTGACCTTTCCCTGTCGTTTTTTATTCTCCTCAGCAGCTTGAAAGGCAAAGGCAGAGGAGAGAAATTTCACTAAGGACAGTCACACGAGAAAATGTGATAGGAAAGGTCGGAATAGACACTAGATATTAATTTTGTTCAGGCTGGGCAGCTCGACTCCGGACGCTAAGTACTTGGGATGTAGATGCATACTGCTTTTATTTGTAGTTACTTAAGTAAAATTACCATTTGAATATTAAAACTGTTAATTATTGGGAAAATGTAAGGTCCAGTTTTTCGTTGGTTTGGTGCCTTGTGTTTTGAGGACCCAGGGATCAGTGTAATCAAAGTTATTTAACTATTCTTAATTGATTTCAAATCATGAATAAAGCCTACTTATTTATTTTTTTAATTAATTTATTTATTTTATTAATTTTACTAGGGTGACATCAATAAATCAGGGTACATATGTTCAAAGAAAACATGTCCAGGTTATCTAGTCAATCAATTAAAGCCTACTTATTTCTAATTGCATGTTTCTTACCCCTCGTTTTATGGATCATGCCTTGACTTGTTTTTAAACTAAGCTAGATTTTTACCATTCCTAAATTACGACCCAATGATGCTATAAGCGACGAGTGTTACTCCTCTAATTAATTCTGGTGAAAGTGAGGCAGCCCGTACTACATACAAGAAGGAAAGTCCCTTCTTATGCACATTTTACATCCCTAAATGCTACTTAGCCTGTACATTTGAAGTAGTTGTTTTTGACACTGCTGAGGAATAAAGCTGAGAAAAAGATGTAGATGGTGTATATCCCTAGAGAGATATTAAACAGAAATTAGAAAACCTTAGCCTTTCCTAAGAAAGCTGAGAACACGCCACTTACATGATGACTTCCTGCCTGGATGTGAGAAAGTGGACATGTACATTTGCGTATGATTTTCCTGGGCTCAGAAAAAGAAGGGAAGTAAAGGAAGAGAAGAAAAAAAAGATAAGGTATTGCCTGTTCCCCTCAACACCTTCACCCCTAACAGAAGACTCACTGCAGGAAAAGTCAGTCAGGGAAGTGGTGGCTAGAATTTTGCGTGAGCCTTTCAAAAGAACCACTTTGGAGCCAGGCTGTCCTGGCTTCAAAGATAGATTTGATAATATGTATGTACTATTTGTCTTAGAGATTGTGAGATCTTGCATAGGAAACACTGTAAGTTACAATTGGTTTATACCTTGTCAAGTTAATGTTATATAAAATGCATAGATTCAGTGCAAGAAATGACAGAAGTAAAATGGAACTTTCTTGAACTTTTTCCTCAAGTCCTTAATGAGATCATTCATATATTCAATATATTCTGCAACAGAATGAAAGCCAACTCCACAGGAGCACGAGAGAATACGGTGAATACCGACCATATCATCCATGGCACAGCCGAGGAAACGCTAGCAAAACACAAACTGTATGTCGAAAACAAAAATCTGTTTCTTGAAAAGAAAATAATTCCATAAAATTGAACTTCCATTTAATGTGACACAAAAAACCATTTAGTATACAAGAGCTTTACACAGGAGATAAAAAATGACTGCATCTTTGCTCAATAAACTTTTAAATAATATAGTGTTACTGAATTCTGCAGCTTGAGCAAATAGATTAGTCCTTTAAGAGTGAGTACAGATGAAGAGAAAGGAAATACCAGTGATTCTGAAGCACTTAGATTTAGTCCAAATGGAAAATAAAATTACATATATATGTTGTTATAGAATAGAAAATAAATAACAAGTACGGGGGTGAAGGGAGGAATAAAGAAAATGTAGAAGTTACTTTGGTTTACAGGTAGAGTAGGTACAGGTGATTGATTTTCATCTTTGTACCATCATTGTGAACATTCTCTTTACAGAAGGTTCTCATCCTGCAGCACTTAATATAAGTATTGTTTGGGCCTGACCAGGTGGTGGCTCAGTGGATAGAGTGTAGGCCTGGGATGCTGAAGACCTAGGTTCAAAACTTTGAGGTTGCCAGTTTGAACACTGGCTCATCTGTCTTGAGCACAGTTCACCAGCTTAAGCGCAGGATCACTGGCCCAAGGGTCTCTGGCTTGATGCCCAAGGTTGCTGGCTTGAGCAAGGGGTTACTGGCTCGACTGAAGCCCCCAGTCAAGGCACATATGAAAAAGCAATCAATGAACTAATGTGCTATCACTATGAGATGATGCTTCTCATTTCTTTCCACCTTCCTGTCTGTCTCCCTTTCTCTCTTGCATGTGCACATGCGCATGCTCAAAGAAAGAAAGAAAAAGAAAGAAAAGGAATAGCTTGAGTATAAATTTTTTTTACATAGTGTTTTTATGGAAATATAGGTGACACATAACATAGTGTAAATTTAAGGTGTACAATATGTTGATTTGATACATTTGTGTATTATAAATGCCATTGTAGTAACAATGAACACCTACCATTTTACATAATTACTATCTTCTTTAAATGTTTGGAATAATTAAATTTATTAATTATTGGAAGTTTGAGTTTAATTTGTTATTTATATTTACCATTCTTTGCATTAGATCTCTAGGGCTTATTTGCTATTCTTTGCAAATTTGGGCCCATATACACCATCTGTCCTATTCCCTCATCCCCTGGTAATCACAATTTTACTCTCCTGTTTTTTTTTATTATTATTTTATTTTATTTATTTATTTATTTATTTATTTATTTATTTATTTATTTTACTCTCCTGTTTTTACAAGTGGCTTTTTTAGATTTCACATATAGGTGATAAAATACACTATTAGTCTTTCTTCTTCTGACTTTTATAGCACTTAGCATAATGCCCTCAAATTCCATCCATGTTGTCACAAATATCAGCTTGTTGCTTTTTTCACATAACTGAATAATATTCAATTGTGTTTATACATACCACATCTTTATTCATTATCTATTGACAAGCACTTAATTTATTTTATTTTACTTATTCATTTTAGAGAGGAGAGAGAGAGGAGAGAGAGACAGGGGGGAGGAGCTGGAAGCATCAACTCCCATATGTGCTTTGACCAGGCAAGCCCAGGGTTTCGAACCGGCGACCTCAGCATTTCCAGGTCGACGCTTTATCCACTGCGCCACCACAGGTCAGGCCAAGCACTTAAGTTGTTACCATGTCTTGGCTATTATGAATAATTCTGCAATAAACAAGGAATTGCAGATAACTCTTCAATATCTTGTTATCCTCGGGACATATATTCAGAAGTAGGATTGCTAGAACACATGGTAGTTCTATTTAAAAATGTTTGAGGCACCTCCATTTTGCTTTCAGAGTGGATGTGTAAATTTACATTCCCACCAGCAGTGTAAGTTCTAGCCAACAACTTTCTTTTCTGCAAGTCCTACTCAACAATTATCTCTTGCCTTTCTGCTGTTAGCCAATGTTAGATGTGGTTATGTGGTTTTGTATTGCATTTCCTGCCAATTAGTGATGTTGAGCATCTTTTCCTTTACCTTTTGGCCATTTGTATATCTCCTTCGAAAAAAATGTGTATTTAGTTTCTCTTTCCATTTAAAAAATTAGATTATTTGTTTTGCTGTTGAGTGGTACAAGTTCTTTATGTATTTTGAGTATTAACCTCTTCTGCAATACATGGTTTGCAAAGATTTTATCCCATTCTGTAGTTGCCTTTTTCACTTTGTTGACTATTTTTTTTTTTTTTTGCTGCGCAGAAGCTTTACCCTATGTTTTCTCTTAGGAGTTTTATGGCATCAGGTGTTATGTTTAATTCTTTAACCCATTTTGAATTATTTTTTGTCTTATAAAGACATTGGAGAAGGTAGATTTTCTAAATAGAAAAATTTTGAAGCTTCTTATTTTCCCCTATTAATGGATTGGGATAGTGAATGCAAGAAGTCAACAGTTATTTAGGTAGTCAAGGACTCGGAAGGACAAATAAGAAGACTGATGACTAAAAGTAAAAAATACAGAAAAATGTAGTGGACTGATTTTTAAGAGTAGGCCCAGTTAATATTTGTGTCCCATAGGTATGTTCACCAGAGGGGCCTTACTACATGTAAGGGTAGTCATAGTTCAGATAAGCTTTTCTACATGTTTTGGTTAGCCTATTTTCCCAAATTTCTCACTATGTGTTTAATTTGGTCTCACAAACTGAATGTCTATAGTAACAGGGATAAAAAAACGTATATTACATGAGGTCAATAATAAGGACTTTGCTTCATCATGAATAAATTGGGTACTGCCCAATGTCTGATTTCTCTAAGCCCCTCAATATGGAAGAATTAGCCAGATACCTGATGTTAAATAAAATATACTGGATTTCTTCCAGAAAGCATAAGGAGGTAATTTCTATTCAATTAAATCAACACATTGTAAGTTTATGTTTATTCCTATGCCATTGGTATAGCTTCTAAACCTATAATATATTTGACATATTATGCTTTATTATATTATTCCACACAGCAATGCTTATGAATGAAGAAATCTCATCACAATGAGAAATGGGATACTAAGTATTGATCTTTATCATGAATCCTAAAACCCAGAAACATGTGACCTAATAGAATTGAGAGATGGCTTATTTAATTATATTTGGCATTATCTAAGAGAATAAAACCTTATGAATTCAGCAGGGTGTTGTCCCAGAATATTTTCTGGAAATCTAGAACCCACAGAAGTGGAATCGAATAGACAGGTCAATGGAATGCTAACCTCCTAAATTTAATTTTAATAAAAAGGAGACATAGATTCTAAATTTTAATTTGACTGAATTTGAATTTTAGATGATATACAGGCTCTACTTCCTCTTCGTAAAAAGATTTTTCTTTTCTAAATTTCAAATCCATATGCCAGCAGTAATTTCTGAAACTCATTGTGCTTTTAAATTTGTTTGTTTGGTTTGATTTGGTTTTGTTTTGTTTGGCTCACTATTAAAAGATGTGTAAGGATGTAAGGATGCCAGAATGATAAAGGGATCTTTTGCATATTGTTTGTTGATATTTAATATAATTTCTACTCTTCTAAGTTTTCCCTTGTTCTATAG